>NC_132854.1:17367500-18792500 GCF_048164855.1 Canis lupus baileyi | reverse complement strand
CAATAGTTCATTTTTGCTTTTGTTTCTTTTGCCTTCGTGGATATATCTTGCAAGAAGTTACTATGGCCGAGTTCAAAAAGGGTGTTGCCTGTGTTCTTCTCTAGGATTTTGATGGAATCTTGTCTCACATTTAGATCTTTCATCCATTTTGAGTTTATCTTTGTGCATGGTGAAAGAGAGTGGTCTAGTTTCATTCTTCTGCATGTGGATGTCCAATTTTCCCAGCACCATTTATTGAAGAGACTGTCTTTCTTCCAATGGATAGTCTTTCCTCCTTTATCGAATATTAGTTGCCCATAAAGTTCAGGGTCCACTTCTGGATTCTCTATTCTGTTCCACTGATCTATGTGTCTGTTTTTGTGCCAGTACCACACTGTCTTGATGACCACAGCTTTGTAGTACAACCTGAAATCTGGCATACTAGGTATTTTAAACAAAACAAATTACTTAATATAAAATGTTTGAAGGATGAAAGAGCAACGAGTTGCTTTGGTAACTCAGAGACTATGAATTGTTGGAAGCAGCTACTACCTGTAGGACTGGTGGAAGAACTAAGAAGTGGTGTTGAGGCCTGTGCATTGGGTAGAAGAACCCTGTCAATACCACCCACCCAACTGTCAAAGTAGGGGTACTACAAAGGATGCTTAAGGCAGCTGTAGTGTCTGTTATTGAAAGAGGAAGCCAGCTCTTGAGTGAATCTCAGAAATATTTGTTTATTGATAGATACGTGTTTATTGTCATTTTATTATTTATTTTATGGTTGTTTCTGAAGATTTTCTCTAGTCTTCTCTTGTCTTTCTCCCTTCCCTGGTTTGCTGATTTTCATCAGTGATATATTTGAATGTCTTTCTCTTTATTCTTTGCATATTTATTACTTATTTTTGATACATGATTACCATTAGGTTTGTATCTAACTTCTTCTGCAGATAGCACTCTATATTAAGCTGATGGTCATTTGAGTTTGAATCTATTCTTTACTCCTCTCCTCCCAACATTTTAGGTATATGTTGTCATATTTTACAGCCTTTTATTTTGTGAGTTCCTTGAATGATTTTTACAGAAATATTAATTTTACTATATTTGTGTTTCCTATCATCATACTGTCACTTTTGGTCTCTCCTTTCCTGTCCAGAGTCCCCTCTAATATGTTTTGCAGGGCTGGTTTAGGATCATTAACTCCTTTACTTTTTGTTTGTCTGAGAAGGTCTTTGTCTCTCCCTCTATCTGAATGATAGCCTTGCTGGATAGAGTATTCTTAGCTACAGATTTTTCCTGTTTAGCACTTTGAATGGATCAAGCCTCTCCCTTCTGGCTTGGAAAGTTTCTGCTGAAAAAAAAAAAAAAAACCTTTGCTAGCTTTATGGGGTTTTCCTTCTACGTTACTGTCTTATTTTGCCTTGCTGCTTTTAAATTTTTTTCTTTGTCACTATATTTTGCCGATTTAAGTACAGTATATCTTGATGTGGATCTGCTTTTGTTGATTTTGCTGGGGATTCTCTGTGCTTCCTAGCTCCAGATATCTGTTAACTTCCTCACATTGAGAAAGTTTTCAGCTATCATTTCTTCAAATAAAATCTCTGCCTCCTTTTCCCTCTCTCCTTCTTCTGGGACTCCTGTAATATAAATATTATTACAGTTGATGGAGTCACTGAGTTTCTTAAGTTTTGTATGATTCTATGCTTGTTTTGTGTAATTCTCTTTTCTTAGCTTGATTACTTTCCATTACTTTTGTTGTCTAGGTCATTAATTTGTTCCCCTGCTTTTTCTCATCTACTGTTCATTACATCAAGTATGTTTCTCACTTTGTTTATTGAGCCCTTTATCTCTGCTGTTATTCCTTATCTTTGTGTTAAAGGTCTCACCGGTGTCCTCTAGTCTTTTCTCATGTCTAGTGAGTAGTCTTATGACCATTGCTTTAAATACTCCATTAGGCATGTGTTACTTGTATCTTTTTCACTTAGATCTCTGGTTGTGCTTGTCCTCTTCTTTCATTTAGGATAAATTTCTCTGTCTTATCATTCTATTTAAGTCTCTGTGCCTATTTCTCTGTGTTAAGGAAGTCAACCGTGTCTTCTGTTCTTGAGGGAATTGCCTTGTGAGGAAGAAAGTCTTGTAGTGTCCTGCTGTGTGATGCCCTCTGTTCTCCAGGGCCTGGTACTTCTGGGGGTGTCTAGAGTGTGGGATGCATGTACTCTGTTCTTTTGTCCTGGCTGCTTTATCCTTCACAACAGCCATCTGCAGAGGGTCTCTTTGCCTCACTGCTGGCAGTGTTTGGCTCTTGGCCTGAATGTGCTGTGTTTTAACTAGATGTGCTCTGGTCTGCTTGTGAAATGAGCCCTGTAGCTACCACTTCAGGAACTGAGGCTCCGCAAAACATCCATCTTGGGAGTTGCAGTGTTGGCAGTCTTCTAGGGGAGGGGGCCTGCTGTCCTGGAACTGAGGCAAGTATGATGGAGAAGAGTGTTTTCACCCAAGCATGGTGAAGCAGGGCTTAGTGTAAGCAAGTTAAGTAGTGAATGTCTCCACCTGCAGGTGGCCCTGTGTTTACTGGGGGGCATGAGAGGGAAATGGCTCCTACCAATTCCTTTGTTTCTGGAGGGGTTTCTCTGTGAACATTCTCTCTCTGAGACATACTCTAAGGTGAATGAGAACTTCCCCATTGTATGTCCCAGGCACTCTTCAGATCACTGTGTCTATGCTGTATGTCCATCAGCTATTTGCCTGCCTCTCTCTAAGAATAGTGCAATGGCCTCTCTGTGCAATGCCCTCTGTGCAATGCCCAAGCCAGCTGTACTTTAAAACTCCAGACTTTAACTCTGCTGGTTGCCAGCAGTCATGAAATTTGACCCCTCTTACTGTATAAGCCATGGCTATGGGGAGATTAATTTTCTCCCTGTGTTCCTCTGTGTTTTATTCTGTCTCTCACTTTTCTCCATGATCACAGCTCACTCCCCATAGCAGTGGCCACAATCCATTTCTCTCCCAAACTGTGTTTCCACACTTTTTACCTTCCTCCCTTCCATATGGTCACTTCTCTATCTTTAGTTGTGGAGTTTCTTCTACCAGTCTTTAAATATTGTGGGGGTACTTAGGATGATTTGATAGTTATTTAGTACTAGCCATGGGACGAGGTTAACCTAGGGTCTTCCCACTCTACCATCATCTTCCAACCACCAATGTTTAAGTTTTTATTTAAGTTCCAGTTAGTAAACATACAGTGTAATAGTTTCAGGTACAGTTTAGTGATTTAACACGTACAGCACTCAATGTTCATCATAAGTACCCTCCTTAATCCCCATCACCTATTTCACCCATCCCCCACCTACCTCTCCTTTGGTAACCATCAATTTGTTCTCTATAGTTAAGTCTGTTTCTCAGTTTGTCTCTCTGTGATTTTAACTGTGATATATATAGGTTTCCTCTATAGCTGTGCACTCTTTTGCTAATGAGTTAGGATCTTTTTGATGTAGAATAAAAGAAATATAAAATAAGGATCATATGGTTTAAAAATTCAAGGGAAAATTAAAAATAAGGGTAATCCTTGAACATTAAAAAAACCCTGTAAAATGAAGTCTAAAAGGAATGAAGGATTTTGCAGGTCTTTAAAATTCACATCCCCTGTCTGATGTCCACCATTTTTCCAGTGAGAAAAGCAAGGCCCAGACATTTTATGCTGTGTTAGTCACACAGCTATTAGAATCTCCACATCTCCCTCAGCCCAGGGTGTGATCCTGGAGACGGGGATCGAGTCCCACATTGGGCTCCCTGCATGGAGCCTGCTTCTCCCTCTGCCTGTGTCTCTGCCTCTCTCTCTCTCTCTCTGTCTCTCATGATTAAATAAATTAAAAAAAAAAAAACTCTTAAAAAATAAATAAAATGATGTCAACTCCTTGATAGGGAAGCCCCAGTGGCCCAGCAGTTTGGTGCCTCCTTTAGCCCGGGGTATGATCCTGGAGACCTGGGATCGAGTCCCATGTCAGGCTCCCTGCATGGAGCCTGCTTCTCCCTCTGCCTGTATCTCTGCCTCTCTCTGTGTGTATCTGTCATGAATAAATAAATAAAATCTTAAAAAAAAAGAATCTCCACATCTTTGGACTCTTGGCCTAATACCTTGTCTCTAATGTCCCAAAGATGAAATTCATACTTTAAAAACATTCTGGCAGTGTTTTTCTTTATGTAACCATTCAAATCAGCACAATGTCCTTTTATGATTGATATATTGTGGTCACAATTGACATGAATATGAACATTTCATTTCAACAAATGAAGATCCTTAACTAGGAAATAAAGATAATTCAAATCATTCCAGGCAGATTTTTAATAAAAACTGCCCCCCTACCAAACTGGATTTGTAGAAAATGCAGACTATTTTTCAAAGAGAAATGCCATTAATTATCTTCTGCTCATACACTAAGGGCTTATTTTCTTTAGGTTACTTTTCCTGCTTTCTCCTTTACATCATCCTGGACTAGACCAGGTAGGAGTTAGTTCTTGGATGTCTACACATCTAGGGATCAATTGCCCTGGATAATAAGACTGAGAGCTAGTCTGACGTGTTAGAGGTCATAACATGTATTCTCCTTTCCTGCAGGCATTTCTTACTATGGTACCTCATACTTAGTAAGAGTGAAATATATATTGGGATCCCTGGGTGGCGCAGTGGTTTAGCGCCTGCCTTTGGCCCAGGGCGCGATCCTGGAGACCCGGGATCGAATCCCACATCGGGCTCCCGGTGCATGGAGCCTGCTTCTCCCTCTGCCTGTGTCTCTGCCTCTCTCTCTCTCTCTCTCTCTCTCTCTGTGTGTGACTATCATAAATAAAAAAAAAAAAAATTAAAAAAAAAAAGAGTGAAATATATACATGAATATTTGTTTAGTTAAATACCTGTTCCCATTTTCTTTAAAAAAAGTCAAAGTAATCGAAATTACAAGCAAGTCCCCCACATTATTTATTTATGTTAAAAACATCACTCTTGTATTACTGATGAAAAGATGTTATTCTACCATTGCTGTCAAAGTCAGGTATGCAAATGTAGATATTGAAGTTCCTGTGGCATAGTATACTGAGTGTCAGAAACATGTTTATTAATATTTATGTACATAATTAATGTCCTCTTGATTTTGCAGCCTACTTTCCCTCTCCTTGTATGTGTACAGCTTGTTTCTGTATCCAGAGGAGCTCTGTGTCATTTGCTTAGAAATAAAACAGCCCATAGATTTAAAAGATCTTACTTTTTTCCCCTCAGAAATATTAATATTCTAGCAGTGAAAATTCTTTCTAGAGCAACTTAAAGAGTCTAATAAAGATAATCGAGCAATCCATAGAAAAGTTAAAAATGTCTGTATGTTACCATTTTATGTCTCTTAATGAATTTTAAATATTATTTGGTGCTGAATATTGAAATCCATTGATTTTAATGGATTTCTATATAAAACTTTGGGAGCTTATTAAATAATAATTGGCCGATTAAATGCTAGCACCAGCTAAACTCATAATTCTGAAACCAGCTTGATTTCTGCCTTTTTTCTCAAAACTATTGTTATTACAGAATTGCAAACTTAAAAAATAACATTATTTTTTATTTTTTATGCCCTAACTCTTTTTAAAAATTATCTGTGGCAACTTCCCTGAGATATAGGGATAAATAATGATACTTTAGTGGTTAGGGGAAAGGACCAATGGCACACTGGTGCCCAGAGGTTCAGTTGGTATTGTCTCAATATCTTCTTAATGTATGAGCTACTTTGGATTTAATATAAATAAAGCTATGGGTCCATTTTTCATGCTGCTGCAATTACTGTAGTATTTTTCTAACAATAATGTTGCACTTAGAAGTTAATAAAACTGGGCCTTTAATCAGCAATTTAGGTCAGGGAAAGTAAATGATACCAATATATGGGCTATATTATTTATGATATATAAGAGACCTAAATTATTCTGGGGATCAGGAGGGAGACACCAAACATTTATTCTCTACCCCTCAAGATGCAAAAGATTGAATTTATCCAACAAGGAGTGTAGGGTCTTCTGCAGGGGAGGTAATTAACTGAGAAGAGGGATGAAAATGATAAAATGTGAAGGTGAGATTGAAAATGTTTTCCTCAGTACATAAATGTATGGCCCTTCTAAAATTCTTGTTTAAAGATTCAAAATGCTATCTGAATTCACTCATTTGGAGGAGGCTCTGGGGTGGGGCCAGAAGGAGAGATTTTTATACATATGAGAGCTATACTATTGGCACCTTTTAAAACTGTCTCTAAAATAGTCATTAGTTGCTCCAACATTTGTTACACACTTGTGGGATGCAGTCTGCTAGACACTGGGAAGAGAGAGATGATTTTGATCTGCTCTGAGCTGAAGAGCTTGCTACTTGCAAGCTAAACAGAAAGACAGTGGCTAGACAAGGGCTAATCACACTCTGGCGTGTTTGTCTGGCAGTGTGAAGACTGACTGGTCTGTTGAAATAGAGAAGGCAACACTTTTTTCTTTCAAGATAAGAAAAAATGAGAATCATAAATGTAATATTGTCTCAAGAACTAGATAGAGGAAGATAGATTTGAAGAATTAAAGCCCAGAAAGTGAGAGTTAATTTTTGCCTTTAACTTAGCTGTGCGTGATTGACATGGAGTCTTGCCCTTCTAAAGGGAACTCAGGAATGTGTCAAATGAAGACAAGTCTCTATGTCAGGGGCTATGATTTGCCAATTTTATAGCTGTTTTTCCTTGGCTTGATTCAAGAGTTTTGAGAATAATGAATCAAAGCTGATTTTATTATCATTATATTTTAGGTATGAAATGTCAATGTAAATAGTGTACATGGAGTGAAACTACTTTTTGGCTCATGAGATGAGACAATTTTTTTGCTTATCAATATTGAACTAGCCAGACAGCTTAGACATTGGTATATTCATTTTATTGATACTTCTCCTGCTTTCTTAAACATTGAATTTCATGTTTCTTATGTTACTTTGAAAAATAATATATAAAGTTATGCACATTATTTAATTTTTCTCAGTTTTATTAAATTTATCTCAAAGGGCAAATAAGGAAGAGGAAGTAAAATCATTAAAAGCCCAAGTTTTAGAGTGATCCCCAGATTTAAACTGCAGCTCCCTTAATTTCTAGCTTTGGGCTGAGAAAAATCATGTTTCTGTTTCAAGGGTTGTTTTGTTTTGTTTTGTTTTTGTTTTTAAAACATGGCATTATAAAAGTCTATACCTTGTGGGTTGTTAGTGGAGAAGTAAGGCAAACTTTGTAGTTATGCTTATCAAAAATAATCACATAGTTGGTGCTAGTTTTTGATAACAACACAGTAATATACTCATTGTTAGCTTGATAGAGAGACAGAGACAGAGACAGCGATGATAGTGTTTGAAGATCTGAAAGATATTGAGGATAGTGTTCCTTTGTGAAAAAAAAAATATACTCTTTATTCTGATTTTTCCCTGCAGTAGTTAGTCTTGTAGCTAACAAGTGTCCAGGTGGTTTTCCCTTGGGGACCTAGGCTGTGGAACAAGATCCTGGTTATTTCATTGTCTTCTGCTATGACTTCACATGTCTTGAGTCTTTTCAACTCCTGGCTCTGCAGTCTTGACCTGGGTCCTCCTCTCAATGCTAAACCTGCCTCCCTTCCTCCCCTTGCTCTTGATTGGAGCACTGAAAGGGACCATCAGAGAGTGCGAAGCCCTCTAATCTCCAGGTAGCCTGAACTTCACAGTAGCATTTCACAACAAAGAAAACAGTCTTTGTTCTTCATTGTATGACAAGAAAATATTTTTTTGGAATCAGTGTATGGTTGTGCCTTTTTTGCAAACTTTCTGCATTATCTTCTCTAACTTCAACATAATGTAGGATATTTTTTCCACTTTCTTTGGTCTTCTGTGAAAAATCTAATATTCAAATCACTGCTGCTGTCTACTTAAAGAAATAGTGACTATAGTGTACAGTCATCGTTAGTTTCTGGCTTGCTGGAGATGACCAAGAATTTTGTGAGCAGATTGATCTCATTTGGTATCTTTTTTTCTTTTTTAATTTATTATAGTCACAGAGAGAGAGAGAGAGGCAGAGACAGAGGCAGAGGGAGAAGCAGGCTCCATGCACCGGGAGCCCAACGTGGGACTCGATCCCGGGTCTCCAAGATCGCGCCCTGGGCCAAAGGCAGGCGCTAAACTGCTGTGCCACCCAGGGATCCCTCATTTGGTATATTGAAATTGGCCAGGGTAGGAGTATTTACACAGGATTAACATTTCTTCTTCTCCTTCTCCTTCTTCTTTCTTCTTCCTTCTTCCTTCTTCTTCTTCTTTCTTCTTCTTCTTCTTCTTCTTCTTCTTCTTCTTCTTCTTCTTCTTCTTCTTCTTTCTTCTTCTTCTTCTTCTCCTTCTCCTTCTCCTTCTTCCTCCTCCTCCTCTCTCCTCCTCTTCTTCTTCTTCTTCTTCTTCTTCTTCTTCTTCTTCTTCTTCTTCTTCTCCTTCTTCTTCTTCTTCTTCTTCTTCTTCTTCTTCTTCTTCCTCTTTCTTCTTCTTCTTCCTGCTCCTTCTCCTTCTTTTTTACTTTGCAAGAGAGAGAGAGAGCGAGCAAGAGAGTAGGGGAGGGGCAGACGGAAGGGGATAGAGAGAGAAAATCTTAAGCAGTCTCCATGCCTAGCATGAGCCTGATGCAGGGCTGGATCTCACAACCCAGAGATCATGACCTGAGCTGAAATCAAATCCGACACTCAACCAACTAAGGAATCCAGATGCCCTGCCTTTCTCATTTTAAAAAAGAAAAATTCTATAAAAATACTAAATTTTCTTTCTGTTGATTTCACCTTTAGCCTTATCAGTCACTCCCATGGCAAAGAGCCACCATCTTCGTTTATATCTCAAAGCATAATAGACTGAATGTATGTTGGCATTTGTTAAACCCCGTACATTTAATTCACTACAACCCAGAGTAGACCATGATTATTCCCCACAGATGTGAGACACAAAGGAGGAAGGTATTGTAATATTTAATATGTAATATTTAATATTGTAATCACTTTTCTTAAGTAAAAGTAAATTTTGCAGCAAAGATTTATAATTTATATGAGTATCCTTAAAGTTAATGAATATAACCCCAAAGTAGGCCATATGCTTCTTTCTTTTTCTTTTTTTAAGATTTATTTATTTATTTATTTATTTATTTATTTATTTATTTATTTATAAGAGACACACAGAGAGAGAGGCAGAGACATGGACAGAGGGAGAAGCAGGCTCCCTGCAGGGAGCCCTATGTGGAACTTGATCCTGGGACTCTGGGATTGTGCCCTGAGGTGAAGGCAGATGCTCAACCACTGAACCACCATGCACCCCCATAGGCTTAGTTCTCTTAATTTATTATGTTAACATAAAATCTTATTTTGAGCGTAAAGTTAAACAAAACTTCACTGGTGCCATGGTATAGATAGGACTCTCCGAGGTTCCAGTTTGATGGATTCTCCTTATGATAGTTGCTCTCTCTTATCACTGATGCTGAACTCCTCCAAATTATTTCCATTTAGGGAGATATTTTAGAACATATGTCTTCTGTTCTTTCATGACTGTTGACTCCAGCTCTGGAGAATGCCCCTAGAAAAAGAATGGTCTGACTGCGGTAGGCTTCACAATATCCTTGAGTCATGATTAGATTTGTAGTTTAAATGTAAATTCAGGACATTGTATTGAGTCTCATTTTGTGGTATTAAGTTTGCACAAAAATGATTTACAAACAGTGGTCCCTTGTTTTATTCTAAGACAGCTTGATACTTATTGAACAGCAACAGTTAGTCAAGTGATTCTAAAACCTTGAAATGACTTTATAGAAGTCACCTTGAATAAGTGAGGATCATAGGATTTTTTTTTTTCCTACAAAAATATAGTGCTAACCTAGTGACTTTCTCTGATCTACTGGGGGGAAACTGGCTATTAGAAAAAATCCTAGTTCTCTCCTTTTAAAACTCACAAAGGCAAGGTACTTGTTAATACAGAATGTTGAAAGCTGTTACCCTAGGCTCCTTTAGGAACCCATCCTTGACTCTTGTGGAAAAAAACAGAGGGAGGTGTGTCATTATTAGGCACAATTGCAAAATGTTAGAAGACAGATGTCTTTATGTTCAGTCCTTATTCAAAGGATAGCTGTGTTTATGTACTTCTTTTTCTCCGTGTTCATTATACAAAGGGAGCCGCTTGAATGGAAACTGTGCAGAGCATACTCGAAATAGGAACGGGTCCATGTGATTAAACGTTAGAGGGTAAATGCTTTGGATCAGACTTTTCCTTTTTATTCAGTTTCATTCTACTTTGTCATTCAACTTGATGCTTTCTGGTACTTTCAGATTGGGGGTGATTGTTGAAACACTTTGTTTCATTCTTTCCATGAGTGTTTTAGAAAGACTTTTGCACTAAGACTAAATATGTTACTTGCAGCAACAGGTTCTTGTCACAAAAACATTTTTGTGAGGATCCAGCTAATGCTGGTTTTCTAATCTATTCAAGAAGCTATTGAGCATTTAATGATTTGGCATGGGAATTAGGCTCAAGATTGTAAGAAACTCCATTAACTCCTTACTGGAAGAAGTAGAGAGGAGCAGATTAAGGCAATTGACACTTGAGTGAAGAGTTTACTATGATTTGGACAAAAAATCCTGAATATTTATTTTATACAGAGTATTATCAGAGCTCTGCCTGAAAACAATTAAGTTGCAAATGGTCTTGAAAGGATAATAATTCAGCATTTGTATAATCCAAATGCAGGCAGATGCTCCAAGATCAGCCAACCAAATGATTCTGTAGGGATATATGCACCAAACAGACTTCAGGTCCAAAATAAATGAACTATATAGCTAATTGCAGCTTCCATCTAATTTATTCAAATACATATCTGGTTTTTTTTTTTTTGTTAGAGAAATTCTAATGACCAGAAACTTTTGAAAGTCTTTTTTTTTCCCCATGAAACTTGGTATATTCATTTACATAAATCATTGGGTCATTTTTTGGAATGCATTATGAGTCATGTTAGGCTTTGGCAAAGTTAGAAGGTAAGAAAAAAGAAACAATAAAATAGCACCCCTTATTAAAGGATGCATAATCTAATATAGAAGAACAGAACATAATAATTATATATATAAATCTGTATCTATCTATCTATCTATCTATCTATCTATCTATAATTAAGAAATTCCTAATGGAGAAAGGATATTAAAGAATGTGGATGGTCAGCATAACTCATATATTTTGGAAGACCAGAAATTTGGAGAATCCAGAGTTTGATGGTTGGATGGTGAGGATTTTGGAAATATGATTTGAGACTTGGGAAGTGAGAAGAAAACCATATTGGAAGATTCAAAAGCTTCAAAGAGGGGTTACACATGACCTGACTTCAGCCAGATGAGAATAGCTAGGTGATTTTTCCAAGTCAGTGCCTCTCACATTCTTCCTGTTCTTTTCCAATTATTTCTGGTAATTTTCAAAGAAGTATTATAATCATTGGACTGGAGAAAATTAGTTGAAAGGCTGGAATTGTCATTAATAGCTCTATTTTTATTTTCTCTTTGGTCAGCTTATATTCTTGAATAAAATTCTTCATAGTAATCTGCAATTACAAATCCTTTTAGTAGGGCATCTGGAGGCTTAGTTGATTAAGCATCTGACCCTTGATTTTGATTCAGGTCATAATCTCAGGGTTGTGAGATCAGGTTTTGAACTGGGCACGGAGTCTGCTTAAGATTCTCTCCTTCTCTCTCTCCTCTCTCCACCCTTACCCTCCTCCCCTTTCAAATAAATAAATAAATAAATAAATAAATAAATAAATAAATAAATAAATAAATAAAAGAATGCCCTTAATTCCCATCTGTGAGCTAAGATTCAGGGCATGGAAACAAAACAATCTCAGCCTTTGACCTTGTGGAGTAGACAGTTCTGGGGAAGACAGATGTTGAATGTTTATGAAGAATGTTCCAAGAGAGGGCTTACAGAGGGACGGAGCACTATGAAAGGGTAGCTACCATGGTCAGCAAAGATCTCCCCAAGGAAGTAAAACTTAAATAGGTCTATGAACGCAATTGGGTAATCTCCATAAATCATTTTCCAAGCACCTACTCAGTACAGTAGATACGAATTTAGAGGTAATTAGGGACTTGAATCCTATATGTGATTCTGAAGTCAAAGATTTAGAGCCTTCTGAAACTTACTCTTTCCAATTCTGAATCAGAGTTGACATCTAGAATAGTGCACTTAATGAAAATGGGGTTGGGGTGACTATTTCAAATGAAATATTCTCTATCCTTTATTATTTTTAATGAAATAAGCAGCATTTCTTTTCATTTGCTCCCCTCTGAGAATTTTCACTGAAGCACAATAATACAATTATTTTTTTGTGAAAAAGAATAGTTTGCCCTGCTGTGAAGACATAGCAGCTCTTGTCCTGAAAGGCTATTATAGATTATATATTGCTCACCTAATGCTGGGATACTTCATAATTATATATTATGATTTAAGTATAAATTAACTTTGGAGGAACAAAAGTCATTTTCTGTTACTGATGTTGAAAACCCAAAACTGAGCATGTTCCTTCTCTCTCTCTTATTCTTTCCATCCCTCATTATTAATAGAAAATTTCTGTGTATGCACTTTCATACATGAATGTAATAATAAGCTGACAAATTAATTGCACATTTATTTACTTTTTTAACATATTTTTATCTTTGCCCCTCATTGCCTATGCAAAAGTTGGCATGTTTCATTAATTTAATAAATTAATTTATTCCTCAGTTTTCACATCTGTAAATTGGAGAGGAAATTATTTAATAATGTAAAGTACTTTGAGTATTGCTGGCACACATTTAGAATTCACACATTAGCTATTGCTATTATGGCAGTCCATGATGAGAGAGAGAGCTGATTATGTTGAAAATCAAATTGCTAAAATTAAAGACTCTTTGTATTGGAATTAATATCTGTAGAGGAATAATGGGTTAGTAGAGAATTATTGAAGGGATTTGTAAATGATATAACTCATTGCAGAGTATGGTAACATTGGGAACCTGGAGGATTGTGTCATCCTTAATTTCTCCAACCATCATTGCTCCCCCTATCTAATAAGTCACTGAATCCTGGCTTTATACTTCCTTAATTTCTCTGTAATCCTATATTTCTCCATGCCTCAGTTCAAGCCATCATCACTACTTAACTTGGTCATTGGTATATCCTCCAGACTCTACAGCCACATCTGGCCCCCATCATTCTTCACAGTGTAGCCAGGATGCTCTTGTACCAATGCAATTCTAAGTACGTTAAATCCACTTTTAAACCTACTCTATTTATATGCATTCAGTGGCCTTCCCTTTAAGAACAAATCCAAAATCTTTTAAGTGGCCTATAAAAATTCTCCGAGGTCTTGCAAAACATTTCTTACTTCTCAGACTTCATTTTTTTATCTCTAACTTCTGCTGGTCATTCTCAATATCTTGAGTTTCTCATTTCTCATACCTCAGGAACATTGCTTGTGCTTGTCACCTTCCATCTGGAACTTTTTTTCATGCTCCTTCTGGCATTGATTACTTATGGTTTAGGGATCAGTTTAAGCATCACCTTTCATAAGAGAGCCCATTTCTGACATCCTAAATATGACTTATTCACTCTGATTTTTTACCCTAAATCTTAATTTTTATGAGATATACATGGACCGTGCAAGTAGTCTCCATTGTTAAGACTTAGCTATAGAAGATCCTGATATATTGTGTTGTATTAGGAAAACCAAGAAATATGTCATGCAAATAATGATGGTCAGTTGGCTTTTCCTCTTTTCTACCAGCAGAGTAGGTGATCATTTCATACAGTTCTTATGTTTTCAAGCTACAAGAATAATGAGAATATTATATACCCCCTAAATCATTTATTTGTTCATATATTTTATATGTTATATTCTTATTGTGTGCCTAGCCCTGTGTGACATAGTGATGACCAAGATGGAGACATGGCCTCTCTCTTCAGGTAGCTCATATTTTAATGGGAAGTCAGACAGTAAAACAAATAGTGATGATTAATGGACATTCTGAAATACCAGGGAAGTGCATGGGGGCTCTGACGCGGCATGATGAGATAGTGGGAAAATCTCATCAGGAGCTAAGTGAAAAAGCTGTTCAGAGCAAGGTTGTTAGGGTCAGAATGTGGATACTTTGATATTTGCTTCCTTTGTGACTGTGGGAGAAACCACTTAATCTCTAAGCTTCAGTATCCACATCTATAAAATGGAGAGGTTGGTATTTTCCTCAAGGCACTGGTGTGGAAATGAAATGAGATAATTCATGTAAATTGTCTATCACAAATGAAGCATGTAGAAAGTTCAGTAAATGTTAGTTGCTGGTATTATTTTCTTGAATCTTAAATCCTGATTCTAATATCATGACTATTTCTATATATGATTAACTGCTTTTAAAGTGTCTTAATGGCTTTAGAATGTCATTGTGTAAGTTGGCTACCATTTATTTTTAAAATTTCCCTGTTTAGATATTTCTTCTTTTTTGTACTCTTATAAAAAATTCCATACTAAAGTTTTTTGTTTAGGATGTCAGCAAAATGTTACAATAAGGACATTGATTGGAAAATTTAACTCTCCATAAAAGCAAGAAACTATCTAGCAAAAATTGTCAGAATCAAAATGTTCACAGTTCTGGAAATTAACCAAAAGTTTTGTTTGAGCATTTATTCAAACAAAGTTACTTAATATTGATAAGAATAGTGAGTTTTGTGGCATTTTAGCTTCCTTTAGCCTCATCTCTTTCTCTCTAGCTCACTAGAAGACTTGACAAATTAACAGCTCACATTCCTGGTAGTAAAGTTTGCAGAACCAATCTAGAGCTCTTTCAAAGTCTCATATCCAAAGAGTTGCCACCATTTGGCTTTTTGGTGGTTCCCTGGAAGACATCATTTGAAATGTTTATCTTTGACATGAAATTTACTGTCACAGTTCTGGAGGCTAGAAGTCCAAAATCAAAGTATCAGCAGAGTTGGTTCCTTTTAAAGGGCTGTGAGGATGTGTCCTAGGCCTCTCTGTATGGCTTGTCCAGGACTCTCCTCTCTCTTAGTTTCTTTGATCATTTTCCCTTTGCATGCATCTGTGTCCAAATTTTGCTTAAGTACACCAGTCAAATAGGAACAGGGCCTACCAAAAGGCCACATTTTAACTTGATGAACTAACATGAGAAATAAAGGACTTTATTTCCCATTGTATCTTCTGTCTTGCTGCTCACCGTTCTGGCTTGTGGCTAGATTTTCCTCCCTGAAGCAGCCACTCACAGGTTGGCCACCCTGGAGTCATGTGTGGCCACCCTGGCCTAAATATGTCAACAGAGAGTTGGTAAGGATGTTCCCGAGGTTGAATACATGGCAGCAACACAGATGGAGAAACAGCAACAACAACAGCAACAAGTAACAACCAAATACCTAAGAAAAGAGGATGTATACTCTAATAATAAAAGATACAAACTATGATGAATATCTAGTTACACAGAATGTGCCAAAAAACAGCAACATACAGCTAGTAATAAATTAAGATGAACACATGAAAGAAATACATGTTAAAAAATAAAGATAAAACATACTAGAAATAGAAACTGCCAAGGTTTGAAACCATTATGTAATTGCAAGAGCATAATGGAATCACTGGAAGCATTTACCTTAAACTCAGAAATGCAGCATTCCTGTCATGTATTACATGCTTCAAGTTAATGTTGACATGGAGACTAATCCATACACTAAGATAGCAAAATTTGCATAATTTTTTTGCTGCAAAAAATGTTGTATGAGACTGTATAACTGAAGCCAAGATAATTCTCCATCCCTCGTTAAACAATACTGGGTCTAAGCAAAAGTAACTTTGCTGCATGTTCCAGAAATACCTGCTCTGGAAGAAAGGCTGAAATGGCCAAAGAATTTACTTATTAAAACTAAGCCTACCCCAGAAGACTCCCTTCAATACTTTTTTCCTGTTAGGTTCACCAAACTGTAAACGCAGCTTATCCCCAGTGCTTCTGGACCTCACATGACCTTAAAATCACCCACCCCAGGCCTTGGATCCTGTAAATATCTTTTCTTGAAAGGCCACACATTGTATGATCCTATTTACATGAATGGTAGAGAAGAGATGAATTTATAGTAATAGAAAATACTTCAATCTTTGAATAGGCCTAGTAGGGTTGGGAGAAAATGGAGAGTGATTGCTAATGGATGCATGCTGAGTCTCTTTTTTGGGACAATGAAAATGGTTGTACAATTCTGTGAAGGTACGAGAAACCATTGAATTATAAATGAATGAATTGTATGGCATGTCAATAAAGCTGTTGTTATACATTAAAAGACATGTAAATAGATGGAGGGCTGAGCAAAAATATTATACATTTGGGAAATTAATTTTTGTTATTCATTTTTAACAACTATTTATAAATGCCTGTTCATTCTGTGAACTGTTCTAGATTCTGTGGGTATAGGGATGAATAAGACAGCGAAATTCCCCGTGATCATAGACTTAAGTACAGAACAAAAACATGTGATGTTCATGTGTCAGCGATTACATTTACCTGGTATTCATCCTCCAGAGTCTGTGTTAAGTCTGTACAGAAAATCAAAAATAACCCCAACAAAACAATGACCACAATATTATACATTATGGATTAAAAATCATAAGCCGATTGAATCAGAATATATAATTGCATTTCCAGTCAATGCATCTATTCATGGATAGAAGGATAAAGATTCATATTATTGTATACTTTGGAATGGTGATTTTTATTGCATCTCAATTTTAAAAATGTTTAAAAATTCCACACACAGACGTGCATCATACATGCATAAATCTTGGCCCACATTTTCTCAAGGTTCAGTTGGAATGAATTTTTTAAATGTTCTTTATATAAAATGGGAAATTAATTTTTGTACGTGAATGCCTATAATCAAATCAATGTTGAATATTACTATTAAAGCACATATTAAAAACTAATGCAAATGATGAAAAATTTATATATCTATTACTGAAATTATGAATTGTATATTAATACAGGTTTTTATTATATAATTTTCTCCTTGTTTATTTATATAAATTACCCCTTTTATTTAAAATGTATGCATTTGAGTTTGCTTATTCATTTACTGTTTAGATGGTAAGAAAACTGAAACTAGGTTAATTTTGGGGCTAGGGTATTTTCTCTATGATATGCTTAAATAATTCCTCTCTTTTGCATGGACTTGCAATTCTTCATTTATTATAAACTACAGTCTTAACATACTACCTTCCATGTCATAGCAGTATATTATATTTCTAATCACTATATTACGATATATTCATTATATTCCTAATCATCAGTATACTACATACCAATACCACATTGTTTTAATATATATTATGTTTTAATATCTGGTGGGACAATATTGCTACATTTCTTTCTCACCTTTTTAAGATGTATTTTCACCTATTGATTCTTTTTTTTTTCTTCACCTATTGATTCTTTAACATAAATGTTAGAATTGAATAATCAAGTTTTAAAGGAAAAACACAAACAACCCTCACTGGTAGTTTGTTAAACTGATGTATTCATAATAGAGGAAATGAAATTTGTAGAATTAATACAATCCTACATTTAAATTAATGGTAAATAATTATAATTGCATATCATCTTTTCAAAAAATTGTAATTCTTGTATTTGTGTTAATGTACTGAGTAGAACTTCTAAATTAGTAATAAAAAGTAATGGTAATAAACATCCTTCTCATTTCTGATTTTAACAGACAAGACTCTAGTGTTTTACTCTTTTTTAGTAAATGCTGTCAGTTTGAGATATATTTTTTTAAATTCAATCTTACCTTAGTTTGCTATGAGATTTTATCAGGAATAGGTGCTAAACATTATCAAATATTGTGAGTTTTTTCTTTGACTTCTAATAGAATTCATTAATATTATTAAATAACTTCACATTAAACCCATCTTAATTTTCTAGAATCAAATTTTATTTCACCATGGTATATTCTTTTTGTATATTGCCAAAACATTGTCCATCTATATTCTTGGATGAGATTGGGTATTCTTCTTCTTCTTAATACTATCTTTGTCCACTTTACATATCAGAGTTAAAAATGCATTGGGCTATAATAACAATTTCTCTCACATTATTGAAATAAAATCCAGGTCTCTCTTAGCCCAGGCAGAACAAAGAAAATGTGAAATCACAAAAAGAGGCTCAGTTTAAGGAAAGAGCTGTTTAGTAAAAGAAACCATGAGGCAAATCTCTTGTCTCTTAAAGTTTGTTCTGCTATGATATGTGTTTCTGAAATAATTTACTGTTGTGTCAGTATAATGTCAAAATCACATTGCTATATTTGTATTTTCTGATATGTTACTGTTTTTGCACTACACTTGTATACACAGGACACAACAACACAATCAGTGTGGCAGGTGATGAAGGAACACAGAACTGAAACTATGTCTGTAGTCCTCACATCTTTCCTCCCGGGGTCTGTCTCAGAAGCATTGACTGCATAGTCACCCCTGATCTGTGTACGCTTTTCCTTTGTCTCCATTCTTTACACAATCTCACATCAAGCTCCTTTTACTTCTGACAAATTCATATACTAAATGAAACATTTATTTGTTAAGAATGTAAGGTCATTTTAGCTGTATTTGTATTTTATATGGTTTGTAATTGTTTTTTTTTTCTCTTGCTACCAGTTGCATATTTTTCTCACAATCATTCTTAAACTTAGTACATGATTTTGCAGAGAATAAGGTTTATTGTTACATTATAGTAAAAATGCCTATGCTTTGGATACATATGTATAATATGATAAATCTCTTTTGTGTATTGATAAAGATGTTGAATTTATAAGCATATGAACTAAAATGGACTTAATTATTCAGATTGAAGTGGAGGTCTGAAAAAATTTAAATTTAATCATGCTTTGTTCTCTGTAGTGGGTGAAGATTATCTCCTTTGTTGCTGTTTAATTAATTGTAAAGAGATAAAGATTCTTTTCAAACTCTTTTACTACAGGGCCTGTACTTGCAGTCTTAAATGCAAACTTCTCTGTTGCCATAGATACCAAAGTTTTTGAAACATGTGTTAGGTTATTGTGTTAAGTCATAAAATAGCTAACATGGAAGAAAGCTGAATCCATAATTTGTGTGTTCATCACTGATAACAAACTTGCTGGATATTTATTCTTAAACATTACCGTAGCCTCAGTGTATTTAAGTTCCTGGCATCTAAATCATCAGCCTGATGTATTACCTGTTCTTTATGGTGGCTAAAAAAAAGTTTCAGGTAAAATTGACATACTATAATAAATAAAATAGGTTTACATATTGTTTGCACATTTGAAAAATTTACTTATAACATCATTGGTTAATCAATTCTTTTAGGATTTTTGTTAATGTTGGTAATTGTATACTTTTAATAGTCTGGTCAGATTTCAGTATTCCTTGTTTTAGATATTTGGATGCTCTCTTGTTCAGCACACTAGTAGTCTGTTACTGCAAAACATATTACCTCAAAACTTAGAAGAAAGAAACAAAAATATTTATTATCTCACACAGTTTCTGTAAGTCAGGGATATGGGAGTGGCTTTTCTGGGAGTTTCTGGTTCTGAATATCTCATGAGGTTGCAGTCAAGAGATGGACCTGGATTGCAGTCTTGGCTGGGGCTGGGGAGTCTGCTTCTAAGAAGGCTCACTCAGGGCATTGTTGGAGCAGGCCTCAGGTTCTTGCTGGCTCAAAAGTGGTCTGCATTCCTCTCCTTGGCCTCACAGTAGGGCTAATCACAACATGGTGCTAACTTACCTCACAGTGAGCTGGGAGGAGATATTAGTGTCTTTTATGACCGACTCTCAAGTATTGTTGGACACCATCACTTCTGCTTTATTCTGTTCCATAGAAGTGAGTCACCAAATTCAGAACAGGTTCAAAGGAGAATGAATTAGGTTCCACCTTTTGAAGGGAGGAATATTTCAAAATTTATGAACATATTTTAAAACTGCCACAAGCACCTAAAGATTCATGTCTATACATCTCTTTATTGTGGGTTTAACTTTTATCACTCTAAAATTTATGATTGCAAAATGAACGTCTAGATCCATTTTAATGCTTTTGGAGTTGGACTCTAAACCCTGCTGATGATTGTTTTACTTCATTTGATTGGTATATATTTACAAATCTTTTCATTTTTTGTGATTTAATACATTGAAGATAGCATTAAAATTAATCTCAATCAGTGAATCTAGGTCTAAATTTGAGTAGGGGGAATTTAATTTATTTATATTTATTTTCATAAATAAGTATTTGTATTAATGTCTTTTCTTCATCACTATTTTTAAAATTACTGGTTAATGTTTTCTTACTTCCATGTCCCTTGTCTGTCTTTCTGGATATAAAATATTACTTCTAACCTTTTTTTCCCCTTCTTTTAATTGAAAATATAATTGGCTATTTTTTTTTTTTTTTAGTCAGTAATTACCTAAGTTAAAGCAGTTTAAAATAAATATTTTAATGAATTCCATCAATACTGTGGATATCTAAATGCATAAGATTGATTTAGAGCTAAATATTTGTTCCTTCTTTGCTTTAAAATAATATGGATCATATTCTTAGATATATTTATTCTTTGTGTTTCAATTATTATTTGGATAATATTTTGGGTTAGTAGACCAAAAAGTTCTTTGTTTGGCATGTTTTGATATTAGCTTGATTGCTAGTATTTGAATAATATTACTCTGGGTTATTATCTTCTGAGACCCTTTGACTTAGCATATATCTCTATCATCTAGGAGGACATATTAAAATGGCATGGCAATGAAACAATCAATTTTTCGATGAATAATGCAAACATTTTTCTTGCAGATCATTTAGGATAATGTCATGATCTCAGTAAACTGAAAACTAATATATCTATTATATCTTCCTAGCTACAAATCTATAGCAGAAGAAAATAACTGCTGTGTATTTACTTCTGAAAGCACTATGTAAATAAATGGCCTAACAGAAATGATATATCATGTAAAGCAATATAGAAACTGAAATTTTGATGCCTTCAAATGGCTCTAAGTCAAATTTATGTCTAATTGAGTGTCAGAAACTAATATAATTGTGCATTATTGAATAAACAGAAGCTAGATTAAAATTAACATTAGATATGATGTTTGCAAAAAAACTTGCAAATAATAAGGCAAGCCCTAACTGAATTTCTACTAAGAAACTTAATAATCATATAATTAGCAATTTTGATAAGACTGAGAAATTCTAAAAAAAATATGCTGACGTTAGTCATGTGCTATTTAATTATTTTTTGTAATAGTTTTTAATGCCAGCCTATTTTTTGCAAATAGTTCAGAGACATTTAAAGATGGTTCTTTGCTATGTATACCAAGACATTTGTGATTTAGAAATGTTTTTGCTTCCTTTCAATTAAACAAATCAGTCAGGCAGTTTGTCTGGATCAGTTGGAAAAAATGTCCAGCAAAGAGACTGAACAAAGTGGACCAGTGGTAAGTCAAGAAGGACCTTGTAAGTCATAGTAAGTATTTTAGACTTTGACATAAAGGTGGTTGAAAACCATGGAAAGATTTTATTTTATTTGAAAGATTTTAATTAAGTAATCCACTTTGCATTTAAAAAGATTACCCTGCTTGGAATTAAGAAAGATTTGGAGTGGATAGAGTGGATTCAGGTAGAGCAAATGTGTAGGCTATTTTAGCAGTCATGGCTGCCAGTGATCTTTGCTTGGACTAGAGTGAGGGCAGTAAGAATGGAAAGGTGACAAATTCTGGTGCTAAGAAGGAGGTAAATGGATAAGTTTTGCATGTGTGGAAAAGAGGTGAAAGAATGCATCCCAGGTTTCTACCTTAAGCAACTGGATGACTTTTTCTAAGAGAAAACCCTGGAGAAGTTTGAGAGAGGAGTAGAGATGATGAGTTCAACATTGGGAACAATTAGATACATCATGCAGCATCCAGTTAGAGGTATTTAGGAGTTATTCATAGTGGTCTGAAATTCAGAATGGTGTCCTAGAATGGAAATAGGAGAAAATATTTTACTGATTCATGGAGTATTATAGAATTCTCATTATTTCATATTAAGGAAAATGTTTTTTAATACAGAAGAAACTGAAGAGGAATAAAGGGAAAGAAGAGAGGAGATAACAAGAATATTGATACAGGGTTTAGCATACATTTAAGCATTTGTTGCGGATGTTCATGTTAATAGGGAGTAAAGTGAAAAGAATACATACTTGTTTGTGAATGGCACACCAGCATCATAGTTGTAGGTCCACCATTAGGGAGTAGGATGGCTTTGGACCAATTTCTTTAATTCTCTGAGA
The DNA here is from genome assembly GCF_048164855.1 of Canis lupus baileyi. Taxonomy (NCBI): domain Eukaryota; kingdom Metazoa; phylum Chordata; class Mammalia; order Carnivora; family Canidae; genus Canis; species Canis lupus. The sequence goes on along the minus strand of NC_132854.1, from coordinate 18,770,146 downwards.
TCTATCTTTCTTCTCCATGAAATGGAGCAAATAATTACATTCTGGATCATGTAAGAAATGGATGAAATACCTAAAGCTGAGCATTTCATATAGTGCTTGGTAAATGCTAAACCATTAGGCAATACTAAATCTGGATGGGTAAGAATGATCTGTAAAAGAAGTGGGTTGATATTTAAGTGCCTTAATACTCCGAAGTGCTGGGTTCAGTGAAGAGACTACAATTTTTAGTGTAGGAAATCACAAATGGAAAATTGCTTGGAGTTGAAAAATGACTATTGTTCTATTTATTATATAATCATCCATTATATTTTTACAGGAATTTTAAAAAGAACAGAGAAGACACTATCCCAATCTCTGTTTAATATCTTCCAGAGTAAGGTAGACAAGTTTCACAAAGCATCCATAAAGTAGAATGACAAAAGTTAAATAGCATATGTCATCAAAGAGACAATATATATGAAAATACTTGGAATACTGTAGTGCCATGGTATTTTAGGAATTGAGGTGATAAATGAATCTTGAATATATTAATTTGGGTAGGGAGATTAAGGACAATGGATTGTAAAATGGGGAGAGCAAGGAGTAGCTCTGAGAATTCTAGGTAGTGGAGTGAGAGAGAACTTCATTTATTTTTGCTCATTTTGCAAAGATATGAAAAAGGAAAATTTTTGAATTTTGAATTTAAATTTGAATTGAATGACTTGATCAAAAATATATTTGGTGCTTTTTAATGGTATAGTGATAAATGTCATTCATGAAAAAGATTTGGTCAAGGTGTGGTGTTTCTTTTTATATGAAAGCTTTTTATATTTAATTTAATACATTGTTAAAATATGTAGTTTATTTATTTTTAAACAGAAAGTAGTTTAAATTTGAGCACTCATTAATAGATGTTAAGTATCTATTTACATGTTGATAAATGTATTGGACTAAGAAATTAAGCATAAAAAATTAAGACAAATATTAGCAGACAGTAATCCTGGGAAGTGAAGTGAAATTAAGAGTCTAATTTTATTTTTGCACAAAAAGTGACTTATTGTTCGATTACAATCATTAGGAATATGCTTAATTCTATTTTATTATCTTGCTGTTTTTGTTTTTTTTTAACAAGCAGTATTCCCATTTTGGGGATGAGAGGTGTTTCCAGGAAGATTGTTAATTACCTCAGTGGTTTAGGTGAGGGTTTGCCCATGTCTTTGATTCTGTTTTATTTTTTTTCTTAAATTGAACAATATTTGAAAAGCTTAGTTTATCACACAATTGTGTGGGTGATGAACGCAGCTTTGTGAGTAAAGCAGCTCTCTGTAATTCTGCCTAACATGTAGGGACAATTTCATCAATTTTAATACACACATTTTCCTTAAAATATTTTACCATCTTGCAAATCAGAATACATCTTAAAATTGATGTATTAGATGACGTTAGACAGTACCTCACAGTTTAATTGGCAGGATTTTCCCTTTCTAAATAGAAGACAAAATAATGATGAATACTACAATTTTAGATTTGATGAAATATGGCATCTCATTTGCATATTGAAGAGCAGGTCTATTGATTTGGGTAATACATATGAGGGGAATGTGATAGACTAGGTCAGTCAGGGGAAATGACTTTGAAATAGATAACAGTTTTTCCTTATATATCTCCTTTTACTCTTCAGCAATTATAGATGCAAATGAAAGGTTTACTTCAGCCATCATTATCTATCTGCCTCATTTCTATAAAGAATAGAAGAAAGGTGTATGCCTTGATTCTTTGGAAGACAGATATAGTATATGACGTAGTTAGTTTTACCAAAGTTCAACTAACATGTAAAACACTTTGCAGGCATAATATTTATTAACCTATCCCCACCCTTTGTAAAACATAGTGCTTAGTAGATGCGCCTAGAACTAAACCTACTTCAGCATGCACTTAGGGATAAAAATGAATCATCTATCACCTAGTTCAAGCCGTGCGTGAGGTAATTGCTGTCAAAACCTTCAAAAAAAAAAACTTCAAATAGTTTCCTGATGCAGTATTGGTTTGTCTGTGAACCTGATTGATGAATATTTGTGTTCTTTACTCTTTTTCCTATGGCATTATTTTATATAAGATTTGAATATCAGTTTTAGAAGATTCAAAGTGAAATAAATATTTTGACATTTTCTTTCATTAAGTGAAAGTTATGAATTTGTAATGATGCAGTTTAGCAGTAATTATGTATTCTCATTAAAATAACTCTTATGCAAACTGCAAGAGGAATTAAAAATGTCTCTTAATAGCTGCAGCTGGGACCAGTTTGGTTTTAAAGAAGAGTGAAATGAGGAGTGTTTATTTAATATAGTCAAAGAAATTAGGAATGGGTGAAATAATAAATTATGTTATCATTTATTATAATAGCGATTTTATTGTTTTGAAACTTCAGATTTAAGTGGGGTTTGGAATTTGGATTCTTAAATATTCATTAAATTTCCCTCTGAATTCAAATTTAATACAACCCATTTCTTACTCCTGATTATCAGTCTCTTTACTACCACCTTTTTTTTCTAGTAAATAAATATTTAACTATAACACTGGGCCTATTGATTGCACCTAAAATTCAGCAAAGAATAAAAAAAGAGAAGAACTTTTGATTTTTTTTTAAGTTGAGTTTATTTCACTGCAAGGCAAGGAAACATGCACATGAGGGTATGTGCACACACACACGCATATGCACACACACACACACACACTCGGTGAAGAAATTCATTAAAAAATTTCTAAAGGGGCAAAGTTAGGGGGTTTTATGGTAAAATATAGAATTTATGGTGGATATGCTAATTAAAGATTAAATATTTGTTCTCCAGGTAGGAAATGCATGCACAGGTCTGTACATAGTTGGTTAAAACAATAGGATTCTGTTAAAACAAATCTTTTTGTCCTGTGGTCGAGAAGTCTATTTAGGTCTAGTGACTGTTTTGTACATTTGGGGCACCCTCAGTTCTGAGTCCTTTCACAGCTTCAGCTTGTTAGGACCCACTATCGTGAAGCAGGGCATTCAGGTTTCATATCAACTCTCCAGGGTTCTGAATTTACAACAAACTCATGTATTCTTCTAGGTCTCTAAACAAGAAACAAACAAATAAACAACAAAGATTTAGCCCACACAGGCTCTTTTAAATTTGAAGGAATGATGACGAGGGAATAGCCTCTTTCTTCTACTTCCCTGTCTTTTTTTTTTTTTTTTTTTAGTCAAACTTTAAATTTTGAGATAATTGTAGATTCACATGCGGTTGAAGAAGTCATACAGCCAGATCCCATGACCCTTTACCCACTTTTCCACAGTGGTGACATTTTACAAAACTGTAGTACAGTTTCACAAGCAGGACACTGACATTGATAAAGCCAGGATACAGAATGATTTATCATCCAAGGATTTCTCTTGTTGCCCAATTATAAGCATAACAACTTCCTTCCACTGTCCTTGACTCCTGGGCAACCACTAGTCTGTTCTCCATTTCTATAATTTTGTCATTCCCAGAATGCTATATAAGTGGAATCCTACAGTATATGACCTTTAGCTATTGACTGTTTTTTACTTGGCATAATTCCCTTGCGATTTATCCAAGTTGTTTTATTGATGGTTTATCCATCACTGTTGCTGAGTAGCATTCTATGCTATGGATGTACCATTTCTAGACATTCAGTTATTGAAGAACATCTGGGTTGTTTCTAGTTTTTTCTATTAGGAATAAAGCTGCCGTGAACATTTGTGTACAGATTTTTGGATAAACACAGTTTTCATTACTCTGAGATAAATACCTAAGAGTGCAGTTGCTGGATCTTATGGTAATTGCCTGTTTAGTTGTATAAGAAACTACAAAATTGTTTTTCAGAGTGGCTGTACCATTTTACATTCCCACCAGCAATGTATGAGTGATTCACTTTCTCTGTGTCCTTGCCAGCATTTTGTGTTATTACTACCTTTTACTTTAGCTGTTCTGATAGGTGTGTACTGATAACTCATTGTGGTTTCAATTTGCATTTTCTTTATGGCTAATGATGTTGAACATCTTTTTCATGTGCTCATTTCTCTGCCTCTTTAATATACACTAATTTACCTTTTCTGCTTACTCTCCTTTTCATCTATTACCCTGATCAGCAAATTTATAATTCAGCTCGCATTTATTTCATGTCTACGTCTGCTCCTTGAGAAGCACAAAACGGCTCACCGTTGCCTCTGGGGATGATGAGTTCCCACCCTGAGAGGGCTGATGTCTAGGCCAGAGCCCTGTCTGCTGTGGGTGTCCAAGCAGCTGGCTCTTGATGCAGAGAGTGCAGAATTTTCCTGACTCCAAACCTCTGCTGAATGCTGTGTTTAGGTTGTTAAAAACCACTATTTGTACCGTATTGCAGAGTCTTCTCATTTAAACAGATTCTTCATTTGGTCTCTACAACTGCTTGAGCAAGAGCACAGGAACAAGCAATCAGCTCTAGAATAAACATACTGCAAGAAAAAAAGATGTTCTCAGAAGGCAAGCGTAATATTCAAGGAGGCATTTCTGCCTTCAGCTAAACAGCCTTTTACAGTACCCCCAAGCAAGTTATCGATGCCCCTGGTTAGATTATGATTCTTTTGTTGATGCTCAACTCCCCAAAAGACCACCAGAAAACCCAGGATTGGGGCAAGCTAAGTTCATTAGGTTCATGTGTTAGGAGAGAACACTATTCTGGTATCTCAGAAGGGGGGAGGGTGTGTTCTGAAAGTTTAGGTCCTGGACTCATGGGCCTTAAGATGTGCCTTGCAGAGTAGGAAACTGGTTGGAATTGAGTTTTTGGTTAGCCATAACTTTCACATTGGTAAGTATCAAGAGGTAAGGCTATCAAAATAAGTCTTAATGAGTAGGCTGTTACCGCTGGTAAGTAACATGTTTGGTTGCTCCTAGTCTGTTCCCAGGAGGAGAAGTTCCTGCAGCACACAACTAGGTTATCTTACTTGGTCTCAGTATTGGTTAACTTGGAGATGGGAAGCTATATCTGGTCCCAGGACTGCCATTACAGAGCAAGGGAATTGTATTCTTTCGGTTCCCACTATAAATATGCATACTAAGTAAACTGCACCTGTGCCAGTTATATACGTGTGTGTGTGTGTGTGTGTGTGTGTGTGTATTCTTTCTTTTTGCCTCTCAGTTCCTATCATTGCCTGGCTTGTGATATTGGAGCTGGATCATGTGAACATTTCTGTCTTGTCTGCTGGTATGATATTATGCATTGTTAGTAGAGGGTACTGGAGCAACACTGAAGAAAGTTGCTGGTTCCAGTGTGATTCTCTGTGCTTGCCCCTGGACATTTAACACAGGACATCCAGTGACAATAGCACAAAGCAAGAAACTTTCTGGAGTCTCTCTGGAAACCCAGAAGCAGTTTTCCACACACATTCAGTTCTGCTGGCCCCCCAGAAGGCTGTTTTCTTCTCACCAGCCCCAGCTTCTAGCACCTCATCAGACTTTGTCATCATCCAGAAGGCCATAGCTGTTCCCTCTCCAGTAATGTCTGGGTCTCAGTCCTGGGAGGGCATGGGAGTTTCTTCCAAGATTTGCTCTTTTCTTGAGGGCTCTGCCTCTGTCCCATATGTCCCATATCTATATCCTTGAGAATTCTCTTTACCACTTCATAGTCAATCTTTGTCAGTACTTTATATTGAGCTCTTTCTGGTGAAGTTGCATGTGGTTTTTGCTTTCTTACTGGATCCTGACTATTATAGAATTGCTACTGTATTGGCCTCAGGAGATACCGCCACAACAGTTAGAATTTGAGATTGCTTTGGTGTTGACCTAGGACTTGAACACAATGTCAAGCCCTTGGCTAATGGAAAATGGGATGCTGGTACTGTTGAATCATGATTCCATTCATATGCAGTGGAATCATATTAACGAGGTTATTACCTATGGCTGATTGTGATGAAGAGTCACCTGAAGCAAGGGTCTTGGAAGCCAACCCAAGCTGCCACATTTGAACCTTGGGGTAGTAATGATGGCTACAAAGACAGGGGTGTAGAGTGAATACTATTGAGCACACTGAATGATTACAGAAAGAAAGTGACAAGCTCAGGGCCTTGAACTCTCAGCTAAAGTCATGGCCAAAGAACTATAGAGCTTCTATGACAGCCTTAAAAATCTCTAATAATCTCTTGTTTATTATAGCAACAGAGCTGATATTGCTAAAGTTAAATATAAACTTTCTGTGTATGGGTTGTTGAATTATAATGCCAATTAATTCACAATCTTCTCATGCTTCTCATTTCAAAGTGAGGGCATTAACTGGGAGAGAATAGAGTCCTGTGCTTGGTATGAGGACATTGGGTGTCACCCACATGAAACAGTCTTGAGCCATCAAGTCACTGTGAGCCTCCCTTACCACTAAAGTAGTTGGTCTAACTGGGTCTGTGACGAGCTTACCTTTGCTTGAAAATTTTGTGATAGCATTATCTGGGGCAGATGCTTTAAAAGTGGATGTTCATTTCTTTAAGACCTCACTGCCATTGATCCTGGTTTTCTAGATGCATCACAAGGGCGAAATCTCAGCATGCTCCAGAGGGACGGGTACACACTATGACCCAAGGGTAAATAGTTTACAGACCAATAAAACATGCAAGACTTTGCTATTACGTATCTTCGGAACTCTGTGAAACACACATACAAGTGGATCTGAAAGACGTTAGGCCAGAGGGGGGGCAGAATGCAACAGTAAAGAAGGCTGAGTTCTTTGATATGAATGTACTTACTAATGAGTCTAGTTTTAGTGTGTGTCACCAGCAGTGACATGTACCACTTTAATGCTTAATGCTACCTACTTTGTACCCATTACACAGCCTTCAAATTAGTCTTGCACATAGTAATTCAATACGTACATATTTACTGAATTGATGCAAAATCTCAGTGTCTAACCCCTACAACCAAACATGTTATCAAAAGAGAAAAGGGATAGTAGTAAATATATAATAGAGAATTTACACTGCAAGTAATAAGGGTAAAAGAGGTCATAGCCAGCCCAAAAGTATGCGATGGCCATTTATGGATCGCTAAAATGGTTTTAAACAAGAATAAGTATACCATAAAAAGCCATACAATAATGCATATATACTCACCTTCATGATTACATGGGGAATGTCTTTTTCAAATATTTGGGAAAAGAAATCATAAGCAGAAATGGATTGTCGAGTTAGCATACATCCTATGTATGATGATTGGTTCTTACATTTCTTACTAGTTCCTAAGTGAATAAGATGACTGGAGAAGTAAGCAGTTAGGCTCCTAGAAACAACCCAGAAACTTAAAAAGCCCCTATGGATAGGATCATATGTATAAGATCTCTGTTTCTGGACTCAAACTTGTCTCTCAAACTCAAACATCTTTAAATTTGAAAGTAAGGACACATACTAGAAAAATTTGCTAGGAAACGTGTATTATTATCATCATAGAGGAAAAGATGTTTCTCCACTTGAAGTAATACTCCACATTACCCCTTTATCTTAAGACATTATTTTCTATAATGAATGATGTTTAGGTTTGATGTTTATTGCCATGAGACAGTAACAGCTAACAATAATTTAGGCGTTTTCTCAAATCCTTGTTTCTTTTTTTTTTTTAATTTTTTTTATTTATTTATGATAGTCACAGAGAGAGAGAGAGAGAGGCAGAGACACAGGCAGAGGGAGAAGCAGGCTCCATGCACCGGGAGCCCGATGTGGGATTTGATCCCGGGTCTCCAGGATCGCGCCCTGGGCCAAAGGCAGGCGCCAAACCGCTGCACCACCCAGGGATCCCTCAAATCCTTGTTTCTAATTCTACTCTGTGCTAAAAATTGCAACTGACTCTTTTGAATAACTTGCAACTGGCAAGTTTATGTAATTTTCTTTATTTAAGAAACTCTAGATCAACCTGCTAGTCACCGAATGTACAGACTAACACACACACACATACACACACACATAGATGCACAGGTGTAGGTAGAGACTACCTGCTAACTAACGTCTAAACAAGGAAAAAATAATGTCATGAGTTATGGTTTGCTATTCTTTGAAATAGCATGTTAAGAAAGAGATACTAATACATATCAGAAAATTAAAATGATTTCAGGTTTCCTTAAGTTTATTTTTGATGCTGACATGGATTTCATAGCTCAGAGATCTTTCAGTGCTGTTATCTGTGATCAAGATTGCATATTTAATTAAATGAAACCATTAACACCTTCAGAGTTCAAACAGTACTCTGACTTACAATGGAACATCTTAATTTCCATGCATTTCTGCATTTGTGACACATATATACTTATAAGAAGATAAGAAGTTGACATTGTGAGGAGTATATGTACAGACACACACTCTTCCTGACACATACTGCATCAGGGGGGCATCAAATTGCATAATCTTTATTTCTATTGACAACAGCAGCAAAGATCTTTGCCTCCCCTTTCCTCTGATCAATTCCCTCCTTAGCATTGGTGCTTGCCTTCTCTGGATCTCACTAGAGTTTCAGCTGGATTTTCTCATCATGACGAAGACTTACTGCCTCTGTAACTAGAGTTGGAAGTATTTTGCCTCCAGTTCTCCACATCCTCCCAACTCCCAGACCCAGCCAACTCCTTTTTTGGGGCTTCTACAAAATCGCCTTACAGTTGGCACCATTCCATCAAAGAATCTGGAAAAAGCATGTAAATAACTACCCAGTGCCTTGCTCAAACTTATTCCTTGCCAACAATAAGATTGTGTCTAAAGTCAAGGGGCTTGCCGTGGTGCTTTCAACCTTTGAGTTAATTCTCTGCTCCCCTCCCCCCACTCCCACTCCTACTTAACATCATCTTAGTGATGGCTTTTACAATTGGAGAAGGTTCCATCTTTAAGCCACAGAATATTGTGTTAATTAAATGTCAGGTATGATCAATACTGGAACTCCTTAACCGGTGGGTCGTGGCCATTGCTATGTTATGCAGAAGTAACAGGTATCTTAACATATCGATCAGTTCAGCCCCTTGGGCTACCACTGGCAGGATTTGGTTATATCTGGGCACAAAGAACCTGATCAATTTAAGTCTGTGCAAAAGGCTAGTACCAAATTCTTTAGGAGGCTTATACTTTCTACAATTTCAAGTAGCATCCCTGGGATGTAGACAGATATGAATAATGTAGATAGAGATTTAGCAGTCTAAGAAAATAATTGGAAGACATGAATGAGTTTTAACGTATTTGCAGAGCAACCTCATGAGCTTGTAACTCATAATAGCATGTGGCAAAATAAATCATCTGCTGACTCTTTCTTAATCTCTGCCATCTTAATGGAATAGCAAGTTTGCCTCTAGGTATCCCTGGGATATGGGGGTAAATGGAGATTAATTATATATTTAAATTTCTTTCTAGGTATCAGACACAGGCTGTTACGTTCTAAAATTATCAGGTATAATGTTGATTTTTGTTTAGTCTATAAGTGATTTATTGGCCTTCTCAATATGTTGCCTTCAAATTATAGTGTAAATAAAATCAAATACTTTTTAAATTAAATGAAATAATTAAAGGGAGAAACTCAATGCTGATTTTTTTCTAGGTCACGGTTTTGATTTTTAAATATTTATATTTTAATGACAAACTGGAGTTATTCTTCTTAAATAATGTACAGTTGTTAGAGAAAGTTTGAACTATTGCTTTTATCATTCAAGTGGTAACAGAGTTGTTAACCAACTAACTGCTAGTGGCATAAACAATAGGGACATCTTATTTCATTATTACAGGAATAGAGCTAAGCGGTGCTGGACTTACCAGAGAAGTCGCTGCCTTCCACCTTTCTCCCTGGACTCCTGAGCATGTGGGCTTTCTGCTTCTGCTGGGCCCTGCATGGTCACAATGGGGCTGCTGCAGCAACTGGTGTTTTATCCTCTTACACCCACAGGTAAGGCAGGACAAATGGTTTCCTTCTAAGCACTTCTTTTATCCTAGGAAGGGATACCTCTTCAAGAAGCCCCTCCAGCAGACTTCCTATTACATTTCACAATGTTAATTTTCTGAAAACTGGTGGTATCTACCATTTATGTGTTTTTTATAAAGATTTTATTCATTTACCTGAGATAATGAGCATGAGTGGGGGGAGGGTAGGAGCAGAGGGAGAGGGAGAAGCAGACTCCCCGGTGAGCAGGAAGCTCAAAACAGGCTTGATCCCAGGACTCAGATCATGACCTGAGCTGAAGGAAGACGCCTAACCAACTGAGCCACCCAGGTGCTCCTACCATTTATGTTTTGAAATCATTAGATACAATGATACTAAAGTTGCTCTTGGAATGTTTTTCTTAAGAGTGTAAACAACTAATTCGGTTGATATGTCAGAGAGAGATTTTTGTAAATATAAACCATAGTTAACCACCTAACTTTAATTTAGTAACAGTAAAGAAAGAAACATAGGTTAACGCTTAAGACTGAAAGCTTTGAATTTGGATCAACTTGAGTTCAGTTTTGTAATTTCTACTAACTAGGTGGGTGTCCTTGGGAAATTTACTTAGCTTTTCTGATTCTTGGTTTTCTCACCTGAAAAAATGGGAATCATATAGCATTTCACTCATAGAGATGATATGAAGTTTAACTTAATTGAAATGACATAATGTTTAAAACAGTAAATGCTCAATTAATGGCAGCTATTACTATACTTTTACTAATGAATAAGGGAAATTGAGGAAAATGCCCGTGTTCTTAAGCATAGAAAATGATAAATGTGGATTTGGTCTCCAATCATTCTAAATTCAGAGTCCATGTTCTCCAATCATCACAAGATTTATTGTATCTTATTTCTCATAGTAATTCCACTAGTATTTTGTAGACACAGACATTGAATACATAGTATAGCTTCATTAATTGACTAGTTATTTAATTAAAGAGAAATAGAAAAACATCCTATATGTAACAATGAGATTCATAGATTTTGTATATGTTTTACTTTGCTGTTTATAAATTGTGATATTAATCCTGCTATGAGTTTGTATGTAGAGCATATGTATATCATGGGATTTTTTGAAAGGCAACTTTTAAGGTTATAATAAAAATTGCTTTCTCAAACTATAATTGAAAGTTCCAGGAATATGTAATTTGAGAATCAAAACATGATTCTATATATTTAAGAGACTTCTTATAACAGTGTTTTATATTTCTGAGAATAGAATACAGCTTTGCAAATGATTTCCAAACTCTATGCATGTGTTTGGAAGCTGGCTGGCTCACTTCTACTTTAGATATTGGTCTATGCACAAAAAAATCATTAAGCAGACATCAGATAACATTTTTTTAACTTATTACCTCAGAGAAAGAGACACTAAATAATTAGAGAAGTGGTTCAGGGAGCCATTGGTTATTGGCAAGAATCCTTTGTAAGATTCAGGATATGTTAAGGTGGAAGAGACTGTTAGTGTTAAGATTAAATTAATATCTCCTTACAGATTTTATTATTTGTCTGAGGCATCATGCCTGGCATGAAAATAAACAAATATTACCTATTATTACTTACATTATTAATTGCAGATAGTTACATATTTTGAAAGATTCTATTTGTTTCCTAGAACTCCTGTAACAAATGACCACACATTGGATAGCTTAAAACAATAGAAACTTACTTTCTTACAGCTATAGAAGCCAGAAGTCCAAATCAAGGTGTGAGCAAGGTCGGTTCCTTCCAGATGCTTGGAGAGTGAACCTTTCCATTTTTTCTCTACTAGCTACTGGTAGCTGTTGGTAGTTCTTTGGTGGTCATTGGCTTGCAGATTCATCACTCCTTTCTCTGCTTCCCTCTGCATATTGTCTTCTCTTTTGTGTTTGTCTTCTCTTCTTATTATAAATATATTGTTATTGAATATACGGTCCACCCCAGAAGCCAAGATGGCCTCATTATCAAAATCTTTAACTTAATTATATCTGCAAAGACTTTTTTCCCCCAGAGTCTCATTCACAGATTCTGGGTGGACATATCTTTTGGATATGTTCAACCTATTATAGGTTTATATAGTTCAACCTAACTGTTCAACCTATTATAGGCTTAAAAAATATGTTAATGTCTGTTTTGAATTTCTTAGCAAACTAGACCTAACTTTTGTATCTGGATAAGAATGACTTGGATCACTTACCGAAAATGGAAATTTCAGAGCTATTTCCCAGAGGTCTGATTGAGTAGCTGTAGGGCCACATATGTACCTGTTCAGGAAGCACTGACAATGAGTCTGATGTAGTTAAGCTTTAGGTACATTCTGAGAAACATAGTTAATAGCAGACTAATCCTAGGAAGAACAAAATAAAATATTAACCTAAAACTTTGCTTTGGTAAAACTTTGCCACAGGTCCATATGACATCATTATATTGTAATACAAAATTGTCAGGGTTTTAAAAAGTTTTTAATTTTGAAAACTAATTACTCAACAGAAAGCTTAAGTGAGTATTCATCAAGATAAACAGTTTGGGGAGATGGTATTACAAGATCAATTGAAATATTTTTCTTCCAAATCTTATCCTGCAAAATAAATCTTAAAAGCATGTAACTGTAATTGGTAAGTGAGAGGCAAATGTATTAGAGCACAGATTTGAGACTGTGTCCACTTTAACTGTCTCCACTGACTGACTCCCTTCTTCATTGTTGTATTTCAGATTGGTGTTAGGATCTTTTTCAGGGCTAGCCCTGTACTGTAAGCACCCTATGTCACCTTTCCAGACTTAAAGTTCAAACTATCATAATTAAAGTCATTCAAAGTAACCTTGGAAATTTCATAATTTGGTCAGAATTGTTCAAGCTCCTGTGTGTGAGAGAGGCTTTGTGTGTGTGTGTGTGTGTGTGTGTATGTGTGTGTGTGTGTGTGTATGTGTGTGTGTGTGTGTGTATGGGTGGGTGTATGGTCATGTATTTTAAAAGTAAATATTTTTATCTTTTGTTTAGATGCTCTTTACTCTCAGTGCATTTCTAGGTCTCCCATTTGCTAATTGCAAATGGAGTTATAGTAGCTAACTAACTCCTTGCTTTTCAAAGTGTGCTTTGTAACCAGCTTGCCGTTAATTGAGCATTTACTGTTTTAAACATAATGTTATTTCAATTAAGTTAAACTTCATATCATCTCTATGAGTGAAATGCTGTATGATTCCCATTTTTTCAGGTGAGAAAACCAAGAATCAGAAAAGCTAAGTAAATTTCCCAAGGACACCCACCTAGTTAGTAGAAATTACAAAACTGAACTCAAGTTGATCTAAATTCAAAGCTTTCAGTCTTAAGCGTTAACCTATGTTTCTTTCTTTACTGTTACTAAATTAAAGTTAGGTGGTTAACTATGGTTTATATTTACAAAAATCTCTCTCTGACATATCAGCCGAATTAGTTGTTTACACTCTTAAGAAAAACATTCCAAGAGCAACTTTAGTATCATTGTATCTAATGATTTCAAAACATAAATGGTAGGAGCACCTGGGTGGCTCAGTTGGTTAGGCGTCTTCCTTCAGCTCAGGTCATGATCTGAGTCCTGGGATCAAGCCTGTTTTGAGCTTCCTGCTCACCGGGGAGTCTGCTTCTCCCTCTCCCTCTGCTCCTACCCTCCCCCCACTCATGCTCATTATCTCAGGTAAATGAATAAAATCTTTATAAAAAACACATAAATGGTAGATACCACCAGTTTTCAGAAAATTAACATTGTGAAATGTAATAGGAAGTCTGCTGGAGGGGCTTCTTGAAGAGGTATCCCTTCCTAAGATAAAAGAAGTGCTCCGAAGGAAACCATTTGTCCTGCCTTACCTGTGGGTGTAAGAGGATAAAACACCAGTTGCTGCAGCAGCCCCATTGTGACCATGCAGGGCCCAGCAGAAGCAGAAAGCCCACATGCTCAGGAGTCCAGGGAGAAAGGTGGAAGGCAGCGACTTCTCTGGTAAGTCCAGCACCACTTAGCTCTATTCCTGTAATAATGAAATAAGATGTCCCTATTGTTTATGCCACTAGCAGTTAGTTGGTTAACAACTCTGTTACCACTTGAATGATAAAAGCAATAGTTCAAACTTTCTCTAACACCTGTGCATTATTTAAGAAGAATAACTCCAGTTTGTCATTAAAATATAAATATTTAAAAATCAAAACTGTGACCTACTGTTTTCCCATAGTGGCTACACCAATTTACATTCTCACCAACAGTAAACAAGAATTCTTTTTTTTCCACATCTTCGCCAGCACTTGTTATTTCTTGTCATTTTGATAATAGCCATTCTGAAAGGTATAAAGTGATATCACATTGTAGTTTTGATTTTTATTTGCCTGATAAGTAGTGATATTGAACATTTTTTCATGTGTCTGTTGGCCAGCTATATGTCTCTTTTGGAAAAAGTCTCTCTGTATCCTTTATCCATCTTTTAATTAGTTTGTTTGCTTTTGATTATTGCCTTTTGTTGGCTTTTTGTTCTGTTGATGGTTTCCTTCACTGTGCAGAGCTTTTTAGTTTGATGTATTCCCATTTGTTTATTTTTGCTTTTGTTTTCCTTGCCTTTGGAGTTGGATCCAAAAAATCATTAAGACTAAGGTCAAAGAGCTTACTGACTATGTTTTCTTCTAGAGTTTTATGATTTCAAATATAACATTCAAGTCTTTAATCAATTATTTGAGATTTCTCTTGTTTCTTGAGGTAGGCCTGTATTTCTTTGAACTTCTCCCGAAATCATTTTGCTGCATCCCATATATATACATATATATGTGTGTGTGTATGTATATTTGAAATGTTATAGGTATATATAATATATAAATATATAATTTTATATACATATATAAAATATATACAAACATAAAAATTATATATGTGTGTGTGTGTGTATATATATGTATGTATGTATATGGAACATGTGATCTGATGTGTAATTTAAGGCCAGTGTTTCCATATTGATTTGCTGTCTGGATGATATATCCATTATAGTAAGTGAGGTGTTAAAATTTCCTACTACATTGTATTGCTGTCAATTTCTCCCTTTATGTATGTTAATACTTGCTTTATATATTTTGGTGATTTTATGTTGAGTCCATTTTTATAAATGTTATGTCTTATTATTAGATTGACTCTTTTACCATTATGTAGTATTCTTCTTTATCTTTTATTACAGTCTTTGTTTTAAGTTAAATTTTGTATGATAACACATTTAACTACACCCGCTTTCTTTTTGTCTCCATTTGCATGGAATATCTTTTCCATCCTTCATCTTCAGTCTATTGTGTCCTTATACCTGAAGCAAGTTTCTTGTAGAAAGTATGTAGGTTTATCTCATTTTTATTTTTATTTATTTATTTAAGTATTTAGTCATTTATTTATTTTAGAGACAGAGAGAGAGCATGTACATGCACGCACACACCAAGTGTATGTGGGGGTGGGGACAGAGGGATAGGGAAAGAGAGGGGGAGAATCTCAAGCAGAGTCTGCTGGCTGTGAGCCAGGGTCTCAAGACCCTGAGATCAAGAACTGAGCCAGAATCAAGAGTTATATGCTCAACCAGCTGAGTTCCCCAGGTGTCCTGATTTATCTCATTTTTAAAGCTATTTAGCCACTGTGTCTTTTGATTGGAGAATTTAGTTCATCTACATTTAAAGTCATTATTGGTAAGTATGTACTTATTGCTCTATTGTTAATTGTTTTCTGGCTATTTTTATAGTTCCTCTCAATTTGTTTCTTCTCTTTTTTTCTCTTGTGGTTTGATAATTTCCTTTAGTTATAGGTTTAGATTCATTTCTTATTTTCTTTGTGTATTTACTGTAAGTTTTTGCTTTGTGATCACCATGAGGTTCACACATATCATCCTGTGTGTTAATGGTCTACTTTAAGTTGTTGGAACTCAGATTTGAACACACAGAATCTGTATTTTAACAAATTATCCCCAAAGATTCCTGTGCTCATTAAAGTTTGAGAAGCTGAACAAACTTATGTAATGCTTCAAACAGTTCAGCAGTTGCTTTAAATATAGGAGACATTCCTTGCAACTGTCTTAAGGTAACCTTTCCCATGAGATTTCCAGAATTCAAACTGTTGAAATAATGTGTTACTCGAGGCTTCTGTACTAATCTTAAGAAATCTGTAAAAACTGGGATAAACTTATATTTTATGGAGAACAAAAACATACGTTACAATTTTTGGAACTACTTGAAATACCAAGACATGATCCTTAGTGGTTTGTAGCTAGTCACCTAGCAAGATTTATATACAAATATATATATTCATATTTATATACTTATATATATATATATATATATATATATATATATATATATATGAAGTCCTGAGTCATATGTCACATTGCTAGGAATAAATTAGAGCTATTATTGAATGATGGAATGCAGCTGTAGTATTTTACTACAGAATAAAGATAGATTATTTTTCAGAATTTTCCAAATATTTTGTCTTTAATATCGTGTAGATTTGTTAAAGATTAGTATAAACCAGATAGGTCACTAGTGTTTATCTTAAAATTAATTTTACATGGCAAGTCATGTATAGTATTTTATTTCTTCTTTAAGGCAAGATATATCCATGAAATTTTATAAAATGTAAAATACACACTGTAAACTCTGTTAAAGATTAATATAAGTGAAAACTGAGGCAGAATACAGAGAAAGTTAAGCAACAGACCAAAAAATAGTTAAACTATTGGACATAAAAGTGTCATTTTAAGTTATTGGGGGAAGAATTTGTTTAGTAATTGATATTAGGGCAGTAGGCTAAACATTTATGAAAAACTAGACTTTCTACATCTCGCATTATACCTTAAAATAATTTACTAATCAGTAATTCCAAACATTGCTTTTATTATCACTTGTAAGGAGACTTTTAAAATATATGTTTTTTTTTTTTAATTCACTCCTCCTCCCTAAAATTTTGATAACAGACACAATCTGTATCTCCTGATGAGAATGCATGTTCAAGAATCTAGGAAGAGGAAAGTTTTAAATGTAATAAAATAATGAAAGAATTAAATAAGAACTTAAGTGAATATATGTAAATAGGGTGATTAATCCCCATCAAAGGGAAATAATAAAAGATAAAATTCACAAAACATATATTGACGTATTGAACAATGTATTTGATAAGCCTTCTGAATTATAAAAATAATCATAAACAAAATCTTAAAATTGTGTCTGTTTATATCCATCCTGACAAATGGAAAGGTTTTTTTTTTTTTTTAAGATTTTATTTATTTATTCATGAGAGACACAGAGAGAGAGGCAGAGACATAGTCAGAGAAAGAAGTAGGCTCCTTGCAGAGAGCCTGATGTGGGACTCAATCTGTGAACCCAGGATCATGCCCTCAGCCAAAGGCAGATGCTCAACCGCGGAAGCCAACTAGGCATCCCAACAAATAGAAAGGTAACGGTTGTTCCTTACGTAGTTTATTTATGCATTTAAAAATTTTCATCCAGGGATGCCTGAATGGCTCAGGAATACTGAGCCTTTTTTGGAATGGAATACTCATGATCATGTTATTTTACCCACCCACCTATCTCACAAGGATTTTACTGTAATCTCCACTTGATATTTGAGAATATATGGTTTGAAGCAGTTACCCAAGCGGTTGTCCAACATTTACAATTAGTAAATGTTTGAACTTGAATTTGAGCCCAGTAATGTCTAATGTTAAAGTGTTTGAAATTCCTATAATGAATTTTCTCTAGGTTACTTTTTAATTAGCAATAATCGCACCTCGGATAAACCTCATTGGCTATGATACTGCCACTGCACAAAGCTCTAGGTTACTTTTTAGATCTTAGAGCCATCATCTGGGATTTCCAGATTCATCGATCACAGCTTTGAAATCATTTCACTTCCATTGTGGATGTGGTTTGATTAACCATTAGGAGGGATGAGCTTGGCATTCAGAATTCTGGGTCCCTCTGGAATTGACATTTAGAAAGAGATAAGTATCTTAGCCACATATAGTGTTAATTAGAAAAGTATATAACTCTCTAATTAGTTTCTATTATACATAAAGCCAATAGCCTATTAAAAAACACAATAATTGCCTCAGTGGTTACTTATGTTTTTCTAATTGATTCTTCTGTCTTATTTTCCTTGTCTATCTAATACTTAAGTCTGTATAAAACATCTCAAATTCTCATTTTACTTAGCTTTATTTTTAATGCTTCTGTTCTTTGCACTATGCACAAGCAACTATTTTATAAAATAGTGATGATTATTCTTGGACAATAAGTCAGAGTTTATTTCATATACAGAGTTAATATCAACTTTTAATTAATGATTAGTGTACAAGCATAATTAATGCCTTTTTCTGTACTTGGATAGAAACATTTTGATTTTAACTCTCTGTTGAATTGTCTCAAACGGAGAAAAAAATTAGAGCCTTTTCTCTTTTGTCCATTTGCAGTAAAGTGGGAAGAAGGCTGGGACCTCACCAGTAATAGAGAATGCCCAGCATTCTTTTTTTTTTTTTCTATTATTATTAACTTTTTATCTTGCCAACCAACAAAACAACTATGAAAATTTTATGTGTAAAAATATATATTTTACAATATAAAGTAGAATGAAGGGAATCCCTGGGTGCTCAGTGGTTTAGCGCCTGCCTTCAGCCCAGGACGTGGTCCTGGAGTCCCGGGATCAAGTCCCACATGGGGTTCCCTGCATGGGGTCTGCTTCTCCCTCTGCCTGTGTGTCTGCGTCTCTCTCTCTCTCTCTCTCTCTCTCTCTCTCTTTCTCTCTGTGTGTGTGTGTGTTTCTCATGAATAAATAAATAAAATATTAAAAAAATAAAGTAGAATGAAATAATCTTGGATTAAAGGACAATTTTCTCAAGGAATTTTCTGTCTATGAGAAGTTCTTCGTAACCTTATAGAACAGAACAGAAATTTTACTTCTCAGTATTGGGCAACACCAGATTTAAATATTCAACTTACTTCAATTCTTATGGTATGCCCATTTTTTGGATCCATTTATCAATCTGGTGACCTGCATTCTCTCCTAGTTCTTTGTTTTATCACAGTTATTATGAAAAATCCAGAGTCACAAAGGTATGTTGGTGAAAATTGAAGCAACAGTCAATATAACTTCACTTAATTGAGACATTCTGACAGTAGTGAGAGGAGTTGAAGAAGAATGGCCTTCACTACTTCTTTAATTCTCCCATAATCTCCCAGATATTCTGGGAAGAAAGTGGATGCTGGCAAACCAGGTTAACTATAAAGAGGTGGGCTGAAGTTTATTTGACTTAGGTCCAGGGATACACAACTTAGTTCCTGGATTACAAGGTAGAGCTGTCAGGAGTTCATCTAAGAATGATGAGGTAGACTCTAGACTTGTTCTTTTTGTGGACTCACTTGGAAAACAGTGGTGGTAGTGCATTTGCCTGGGTGATGTTGAATCTATTTAAGAAGCTACTCTTAAAGAGCTTTATTATTGCACATTGTATATATACATTGATACAGATCATTTCTTGTCTCATCATTAGAACAATTCAGGGAAGATGCCTACCATCATGGGAATGCTTTTAGGTTATTTCCTGGAATCATCCATGCTAAAAAGTAATGAAGTGAGTATCTTTAAAGCTATTCAGTATTTTCATTCAAAAACATACTTAATGACTCATCACTATATGAAATGACTTTCAAGAACTCAAAAGCTATGGGCAAGCCCGGGTGGCTCAGAGATTTAGTGCCGCCTTCAGCCTGGGGCGTGATCCTGGAGACCTGGGATCGAGTCCCATGTCAGGCTCCCCGGATGGAGCCTGCTTCTCCCTCTGCCTGTGTCTCTGTCTCTCTCTGTGTCTCTCATGAATAAATAAATAAATAAATCTTAAAAAAAAAAAGAACTCAAAAGCTAGCTGTATATTCAATAAAGACTTGATATTCTTTCCTCTCAGATATTTGAATATATAAAATTGTATACTGATACTGTTCTTCTAGTAGCATTATCAGAATAATTTCCTAGTTATATGTTAGAAAAACTAAAATCAGTTTATATTCTTGAACATTGAAAATAAGACTTGGTTACAGATAACCTCCTATGTAGATAAATGTGGCAAGAGTAAGATGAAATGGACTCAAACAAGAAAGCAAGTAATCCAATAAAAAATGAAAATTTGTCTTTCCTCAAAATTTTATTGTGTATATGTGTGTATGTATGTGTGCATATATGTTTTTATATCTATATATCTTTTCCCACTTTGTCACTATTTCTTGCCACTTAGTTTGTCATTTTTATCAAATAGAAATAGCAGGAAACTGATGAAAGTTGTCTCAAAAATTGCAAAAAAAAATGACACTATCTTCATGGCTAAATATTTACCTTATTTTTTAAATTTAGAAATTTAAAATTGGTAAATATAATGTAAGAAACATTCAAAAATATACATTTTGAGTACAGTTACAACTAAATTCTAATTTGTGATTTTGCTTTCTGGGGCTCATTTGAAGCTAAGTAGCTCAAGAATGCAAACTGGAAATATGGAGACTTGACTTCTAGTCTGTCATGAGCTATGTGACATCACATGAGTCACTTAAACTGTCTGGGCTTTAGTTTCCAAGGTATAAAATAGGATATTATTGAACTTTAACATACTTTGTAATTCTGACAGTCTACGAGGTAGAAGTAAACCAGAGCCAGGTGACTGAAACAATGACAAGTGCCAGAATCAGGTGATACATTAATGAATATACAGGAAACAAAGATGGTTTTCTGGAGTTTGATTCTACAAACCCTAGGGTTTGGCCAATTATTCAAGCCTTGAAATTAAAAGTCTCTTTCAGCAAGAAGTGAGAATAAATATGCAATCAGAAAACAGTTTATCAGAAATAAGAAGAATGTTAGAAAGCTATAGAGATGCCATACCGAGAGGAAGAATTGTCATATGTTCATGCCTACTACTATACAGCAAGCACTAATATCACTTTTGCCTCTCATTTGTCTTGAACAGAAAAGAATTTCTCTCAATACATGAATAAATTACCTGAGTTGTGAAGGTTAAGTAATTTGTCCAGTATCACATTAAATTATAACTTGGATTCTAGCCGTGTTTGTTTGTTTGTTTGTTTGTTTTTTACCACTACTGACTGCTTATAGCAGTTATTGCCAAGCCTAGTTTGACCCTGGAGTTCTCTGGGTGCAGTTTATTTCATTTTTTAAAAGATTTTATTTATTTATTCATGAGAGACACAGAGAGAGGCAGAGACATAGGCGGAGAGCCTATGCAGAGCCTCCTCTGTAGGGAGCCTGATGCAGGACTCGATCCTGGAACCCCAGGATCACGCCCTGAGCCAAAGGCGTAGATGCCCAACCACTGAGCCACCTGAGAGTCTCTACGTGCAGGTTAAAAATACAGATTGCTAGGCATCGTCTTGAACTACTGGCATCAAAACTCTGGAATGCAGCTGTGGAATTGGTTTTGCTGGAGAGTTCTCCAAACAACTTTGCTGCCAGCCTTGTTTGAGAAAGATGGTAGTCCAAAGTCCCTGCAGAAAACAGGACTGAGGAACAGTAGCTAAATATACTGCAGTCTGTAATATGTGATTACTCAGGCAGGTTTTCTAAAGTTTTATTTTCTAGGAGTATTGTAATTCTATCTATCGCAAGCCCTATAGCCCTTCCTCCTCCAGCTGTTTTACTGCATTGAATTTGTTGGTAAGTATTCAAGAAGTACCCCCCCCCCCCCGCAAAAAATACCATTTCACTTTGTTTCTTTCTTGGAAGAAAGTCTCTTAAATTATAGTATAAAATAGTTTTTAACTGTAATCACATTTACTGAAATAAATGCAGTGTAAACCCCACATGAGTCAGATTCCGTTTGTCCCATGGATTTGAAGCTTCTTGCTAATTGATACTTTCAAAAGTCTTAGTACCACCCATTTAAAGATAGAGCACATTGAAATTGCATTTTTAAAAGAGCTATTTGCAACTGGAAAATAGGGATGTTGAGAATAACAGACCTATCCAAGAAAATACACTTGAGCTAGCTGAGAATTTTTTTTTCCAGAAGAGCACAACATTTTATATGCATGTTAAAACTATACTCACTGGCAGAAAAGTTCCTTTGACTAGGTGTATGATGCTTAATGCAATAGCCTGCAGCTTTTTTGTTCCTCTCTATATGTTAATTGGTCATTCCTTAAAAAGTCTTTTTTTTAGTTTTGATTAAATAGAATATGTATGATGCCAATTTGGTGGCTACAAAATGAGACAGCAGTGACTTTTTCCATTACTAATATTTTGAATAATGGGGCTATTTTCTTTAAGAGTATGCTTATAAGTGGCTATACATTTGAAAAACTATTTTTATACTATATCCATTATGGTTTTCATGCTTCCTAGCTGCCACATTACTTTCAGTGCCAAAAGCAGTTCTAAGAGACTAGAAGGAATGACAACTGAAACAGTGTTAAATAAGATGATTTAAATTTTTTTTTATTTTTATTTATTTATGATAGTCACAGAGAGAGAGAGAGAGGCGCAGAGACACAGGCAGAGGGAGAAGCAGGCTCCCTGCACCAGAAGCCTGATGTGGGATTCGATCCCGGGTCTACCAGGATCGCGCCCTGGGCCAAAGGCAGGCGCCAAACCGCTGCGCCACCCAGGGATCCCAAGATGATTTAAATGTCAATAATTGAATAATTGATGCCACATTTATTCAGTATAAAAACTGATAATGTAAAAATGTCAGTGAAGAAGTAGATATGTCCTGAATTTTGTCATTCAATAATAACATAGGCAAAGTCAGAAGCTAAAAATAGATAGGGAAAAGTATAAGAAACAGAAAGAACTAAAACTACTTAAAATAAGCAAATTTGGGAAAAAGTGCTTCTTGTCTCCGTCAGGTTCCCAGGGGGTAACAGCACTGAGTATGGAGATTTTTGAGGCAACTTTTCAGTTTACAAAGGTGGGTGCCAAATTCAAGGCACCCCCGGATTGCCAAGGCCCTCAGGAATTAGCAATACTGAGAAGACATTACACCTCTGAGTGCATGGTAAAGAGATGTCTTACTGGAGCCTGCTGAGGGCTAGAGTGGGGGTGGGGTGGAAAGGGACCCCTTCTGTTAGAAACCACTGCCATAATGATACATAGCCAGGCCAGAGTATCACAGAAGCCAAGACTAAGCGGAATCTTGCCATTAACTTCCATGGGCAAACTCAACAGGAAGCCACCAAACTCAAAGTTCTAAATGTCTTGAATTTACATATAACTTCCAGTGTCACACTTTGCAGATTCACAGTTGATTGCTTTCAGCTTTCAACCTCTTGCATCTGCAGTGGGTTTTTTTTTTTTTTTTTTTTGGTTTTGTTTTGTTTTAATTTGCTTGTGAAAAGACCTATTCTGTGTTTTCCTCCTTTTCTTGGGTCTGAATCTTTGCATAGATTCTGTATTACATGTCCTCTCCTGCCCACCTCCCTCCCTCCCCACCGCCTCGCAGCGGGGCTCTCCTACCCAGGCTTCAGTTTCCCAGAAAATAATGTGATCCTTGGTTCTTATCTCTCTTGGCACTATTTGGATTCTTTTGTTAGAAGCTGACTGAAGGGTTGGTTGATGTGATCTTTCTTTTAGTCACTTAGCTGTCAGATAAGGGTTGTGGAAGTAGTTGGATCCTTGGGCAATTAAACTTACGCAAAGATCTACTTGAATTAGAAGCTGTGCTTCTACTACTCCTTTACACCCACAGGCTAGGCTGTGCCTTGGCCATTTTGGAAAGAAGTCCCCTTGGAGAAAAGCCCCGGGGCTTATAGACTTTGTCTTTTGTAAGCTGCTAATACATTTTTCTACTTCCCTGGCTGCTGTTGATGCTTCCGTGTGCACAGCTGACTTCTCATTTACTGTTTTCTCTTTTTCTTCCTCTTATCCTCCATGTACTGTGCCAGAAACTTTCAGATTGTCTGTTCTCTTAGACTCCTTACTATGACAAACTTCTGTTATCATTATGAAACTATGTCCAAAAGAAAAAAAAAAACCACCTAAACAAACAACCCCCAACCGACTGATTTAAATCAATGCTCTAAAATGGGCACTTCATGTCTTTTCCATGAACTCATGACACCTTGAACCCTTATATCAACATCTTGGAGGCTACATGTGGTGGGTTAACATGTGTCCACAAATTCTTTGACACTTCTTTCAAAAGTTGGAACTTAATCCTCTTCCCCTGGAGTATGAGCTGGATTTAGTGATTTGTTTCTAAAAAATAAAATGAGGCAGAAATGATAGTATCTGATTTCTGTGTTTAGATCAAAGACAATGTGGCTTTAGCCTTTCTCCCTCCCTCCCTCTCTCTCTCTCTCTATCTCTCTCGCCTTGGATCATTTACTCTGGGATAAGCCAGCTGCCATGTTACAAGGATGCTTAAGCAGGCCTCAAGGAGAGGTCCCTGTAGCAAGTGACAAGCCTTCTGTTACAGCAGTAAGAAACTGAGGCTGACTTCCAGTCACCATGTGAGTGAACCTTTTTGGAAGCAGATCATCTAGTCCAATCAAGCCTTCAAATGACAGCGGCCCTGGCTAGCATTTTAACTGCAGCCTCATGAGACACCATGAACCAGAACCACTTAGCTAAACTACTCCCAAATTCTTGATCCATCAACATTGTGAGATAATAAATATCTGTTGTTTCAGACTAAGAAAACGGAGACATTTTTTATGCAGTACCAGATTAGTAATACACTGAATGTTTTTTGTTTGTTTTGTTTTCCCCCAATTTACTACTCCCATTGTCATTTCATTACCTTCTCTCGACAGAATTGTTACTCATTTCTCAGGACTGTCTTCCTGGAAGAGAAGTTTGGTTCAGATTTCATCACTTGCCTCAAAGATGTTAGTGTGGATTTAACACAGTTCCTACTATATTTTAGGATGATGAAATTTTCTAATTCCCTTTCTTTTTATCCTTTGTTTCTAGAAGGAAAAGTATAGTCTGGTTTTGAGTCTTATACTTCTTTATGTCCTATGCTAATGCTGGATTTCCACTTTTAAAATGTTTCCTAAATTAAGTAATTAATAAATTTGCATTTTGAAGTCTTACTTTTGTAAATAAACAAAACAAAAAAGTTCTCATCTCCTTTTGTAAGTCTCTTAAGATCTTAGGAAGGTCTATGACATTTGCCATTCACTCTCATACCTGTGATTCAACCACATGCTGTGTCTTTGGCCCAGAATTCCTCTCAGCTTAACACTTGCTTTTTTAAAACTTAGCTTGTGTCATCTTATTTATCTGTTCATCATGTCATTTCCCATCCCCTTATTCTTTTGGATGATGATATCATTCTGTACTTTTATTTGCTAATTTGTAAGAGCCTCAGAATTAGAGCACTATAATGCTTTCAAGGTACTTCTTTGGTGATAAGTTTGTGTCATACAAGAGACATAATTTTTCAATTAATGCATTTTAGCATAATTATTTTTTTAAATTTTTATTTATTTATGATAGTCACACACAGAGAGAGAGAGAGGCAGAGACACAGGCAGAGGGAGAAGCAGGCTCCATGCACCGGGAGCCCGACATGGGATTCGATCCCGGGTCTCCTGGATCGCGCTCTGGGCCAAAGGCAGGCGCCAAACCACTGTGCCACCCAGGGATCCCCATTTTAGCATAATTAATCTCAATACTTAAGGTTCATGCTTTAAAACTTTTCAGGGCAGAATGTATATAACCAAATAGATTAAAGACCATTCCCCTCTAGAAAATATATAGAAGTAAAAACAGTTACTTTTTCTCAAGGGAAATTTTTACAGCCTTTCCTAGTCTTTGGGAATTTTTTTTTTTCCTTTGGCTTTTATACATGAGATCTAGCCACAGGTATTTTGGCTTTTCTCTTACCTCAAATCTCCTTCTCCACTCTATGCTCTCACCCTCCCCTCTTCCTACTCCCTGACAAGAATGCAGTCATTCTTGTTCTTATAGTCAGAAGCTTGTGAAGGTCTTTTTGCTCTACCTGTATCCATTAATTTATTATATCTGTGAGATGTGTGTGTTCAGATTTTACTATGTAGTATGTGTAATGTCTGTGTGCTCTTAAAAGGGATTTTTAGAGAAAATAGGGTGTAGATACGTAACTAGAGTGAAACACATATAACACCATCTTGGCCCTCTTGGTGTTGGCTCTGGGAACTTGGATTGTTACTGTGGTTTCTACATTTTGTTTTTCACTCTGAATCTGACTTTCTGCCAGGACTGACTCATCTCCCTTCCATCTTAGATCTTGATTCATCTTAGATCTTACTGTGGTCTCTCTGACTTTACTTATAATGTTGGATTGGTGTACAGGTCTCTTTTACAGCTTTTGCTATTGCTTGTGTCATAACTAATTTCTGTGGAGGGTATATATTCATTCACATATTTTATAATTGCATATTTATTTGCAGCGTTAGTCCACTTTTATTTAAAATGTTTATAATTTCAATTCTGCACAGTTTGTGAGGCTATTGTGCTCTAAAATGATTACATTATCTGTAGAATATTGACAATTTCAATATGACAACCTCTCAATAACTAGCTTAATATGAAGAAAAATTTAAAATCTCATACACGTGTGTGCATGCACGTACTTCCCAACAAACATACACGAGGGACTGGATGAATTAGACTAATCTTTACTGAGAAGAATTAGCAAATCTCAAAAACCTACACAAGCATTTGCTTGAAGGCATCAGAGAAGTAGCATGTAAATAATTATAGGGCCAAATTCCAAGAGAAAAATGAAACCCATAATGATAAGCTTGGCTTACAGAGGCTTTTCCCCTGTGTGTCCAGATTTTGGAAGAGGCAATTGAGAGGCAGAGATTTTGACAGATTCACAGTGCTAGGAGAACAAAAGTTGGAAGTTAGGACTTGCCAAGGCAGGCGTTTGGACTCCAAAGTCTATACTCTAGGAATAAGCTTATAGCAGAAAATATTGTCCCTTAAAAGGTTGTAAACCAAGCATTGAGTAATCTCAATTTCTGATTATATGAAGGTGATATAGGCTTCCCATAGTCTTAGAAAACTCCAAAAATCAAAAGAAAGTATTCTTGGCAGAAAGATAATGTTATCTGAGGCTCCAAATTATGTCTTTAATATTCCAAATAAAATATTTGGCACTGAAACAAAAACAGTTATACGAGAAGACAGAGAAACAGGATAGAACACCAAAGAAACAGGTTCACAGAACTTTCAGATAATGACTATATCAAACACAGACGTATGGAAAAAATGATGTGTCTGATTTTCAGGAAAACGGCAGGAAAGATTCAAATTCTAGGCAGAAGCATGTGGAATGTAAAAAAGAAACAGATGAGGGATTTCATTTCATTTCATTTATTTATTTATTTTTATAAATAGGAAATTTTAGACTGAAAAATAAAATAACCAAATGAAGACTGATGGATGAGTTTAACAGCTGATTTGAGGAAGCTGAAGGAGTTAGTACATTGTAATATCTGTTAAAACAAAATACTCAGATAAAAGGATCGGAAATATAAAATGTCTAGTAGGAATCTTGAGAGAGAGCAGAGAGAAAGGGTAGAAACAATACACAAAAGGCCAAGAGTTGAGAAATTTTGCCAAAGGATGAGAAACATCAGAGTATAAATGAACCCCAAGTGTAATAAGTAA
Organism: Canis lupus baileyi; assembly: GCF_048164855.1. NCBI lineage: Eukaryota > Metazoa > Chordata > Mammalia > Carnivora > Canidae > Canis > Canis lupus. The sequence goes on along the minus strand of NC_132854.1, from coordinate 18,742,590 downwards.
AAAGAAAATCATATCTAGCCTATCAGAGTAAAAATGATGAAAACCAAAGACAAAGAAATAAAGTCCTAAAAATGGCCAAGGGAAACCATTTAGAACATTTAAGGGGGCAGAGATAAGATCACCAGTTAGCCAGATGTCAGCAGAAAAAGATAGAAACCAGTAGACAATGAAATGTTAATGGAATAAGTGAAAATAACTATAAACCTAGAATTCTATACACACCAAAAATATCCCCCAAGATGAAACATTGCTGTATTTTTTAGACAAGTAAGAGACATTGTCATCAGTAAACTTGACGTCAAAAATAGGTCAGTTCTTTAGGCAGAAAGAAAAATGATCACCTATAGAAACTAAGAAATGGAAGAAGAACTGAGGCACCATAAAAACCTTAAGTATATGGATAAATTTAAAATAATACTTTGTAGAAAAATATCATAGCAGGCCTGATACTGCAATTTTTAGTACTGCTTGCAAGACTGGCCTCTGGCTGGCCTCTGGGAACTTGGCTGGTAACTAACTGATATAAAACTTTCTGAAATTATAACGGTTCACTATTCCTAGGATATTTGTACAAACCACGCAGTTTATGCTGAATATCTCATTTCCTTAAAAGAGATTAGAAATTTGGCACCAGCTCAGCAGAGGGTGCTTATGTGATCAGCTCTTAAGAAGCCAATCAAAACAGCCCCATTACAAAGTTTGGGCAGAGTCTCCAGTGGCTTTCCCTAAGTAGACAATGCTCACATGTTGCTGCAATTTTATTGTTGAGGGAAAAGTATACTCTATGTAACAATCTTTTTTTAAAAATTTATTTATTTATTCATGAGAGACACAGAGAGAGAGGCACAGACATGGGCAGAGGGAGAAGCAGGCTCCATGCAGGGAGCCTAATGTGGGACTGGATTCCAGGTCTCCAAGATCACACCCTGGGCTGAAGGCGGCGCTAAACCGCTGAACCACCCGGGCTGCCCCTATGTAACAATGTCTTATGGAAGGGAGAAGAGTCTAAGGAAATCTGCACATGAATTCCTTCAGATCCTGCCTGCTTCTTTTACATTATAATCCAGATGCATGTACTTATTACATAGACCTTATAAATCTTTGCTGTGAGTACAAACTATATGCTGAGTCCCTGTGTGCTTTTAGTTAATCTCCATATGTAAGGGTGATCCTGGGGACTCCTGACACAAACACCATCTATTACAGTAATAGTGAAAATGCCCTGTGGGGTTTAAAACATATATAGTACTAAAATATACAATAGTAGCATCTAAGGAATGATTAGTAGCATCTAAGAAAGACATAGAAGCATTCTGGGATCATTTACTATTTAGAAAAGGATAATATTGTCTTCAGATTAGACTTCTCTAGGTCAAGAATGCCTATTTGAAGTTTTAGGATAACAACTAAAAGGATAATAAAAGAATGAGTAACTACCAAGAAAATATAAGGAAAATGGCATAGTAAAAAAACAATCAATAAAAAATGTCAGGTATGAAAGGAAATAAAACATAAGAAAGGTAGAACAAGCAGCTAATAATAAATTCAACTAAAGTCACGTATCTCATAAGTGAGTTAATGTTAAATACATTAAGTACTCAAAATAAAAGTCACGGATGTAAGACTGGAAAAGAAAACTAAATATATGCTGCTTATAAGAGACAACCTAAAATGAAAGAATCTAGAAAAATTAACAAGTAAAAAGGATAGAAAAAGTATATAATGCAAAAACCTAAAAATAAACAAATAAAACTAATGAAAACATAAAGCACACCAACCCATCACAGTATGGCAATATTAATATTTGAAAAGTCTTTAAGGCATAAAGCATTACTAAAACCAAAAAGGAACATGTTACAGTGATTGAATTGAATTTCAATTTACAGTGAAGAACAGTGTTGGATTTGTAGACGCTCATTGGCATAGTTTTTTAAAAATATGAAACAAAAACAACTCCTTGAAGATGAAAATAAATTAGTAAGAATACAGTAAACTTAAATGATGTGATTAACAATTTGGAAAGATATACCTAAGACATTGCTCACAACTTTATAATATGGCATTCATTTAAAGTGCACACAGGCATTTATAAAATGTGACCATATTCTGGACTCTAACATGAGTTTGAACAAAATTAAAAAGATTATTTTCTTCACTAAAGAATTAAATCAGAATAAATAATATTGTGATAGCATAAAAGTCCCTTAGGTTTGGAAATTAAAATATACTTTTAGGTAAGGGAAAATATTTTTAATTGAATAATAAAGGAAAAGAGAAAATATCAAATATTTTGGATGCAGAGGAGAATTCAGAGTGATAAATGAATTTCTTACAAGTAAAGAAAAATGGAAAATCAATGATTTTGTCCATCTCCAATAAAATAGAAGAAAATAAATAATGGTAACAACAGAAAAAATAAAAAGCAAAATAGAAAATAACCAAAATAAAGAGCTAGTATTTGACAACTCTAATAAAAATAACACCCTCCTTTCCCCCAGCTACACTGAGCACAGAAAGACCAGAAATTAAACAATTTACTCAGGAGAGAAATAAGGGATATATATACATATGGTCATAATACACAAAAACTAGGTAGTGTTTTCAGTAATCTAAGTTTGATTTCCCACCAGAAAATCATGCAATATAATTTCTCACTTTAAGAGACCAAAGAGGGGGAAAAAAATCACAGGATCATCTTTATACATGCAGAAGTGGGTTTGATAATATTTAACATACATTAATGGTAAAAGTAGTATCTATAAATAGAACTGAATTTGATAAAGGTATAGAGAAAACCTTATGGCAAGCATCACACTTAGTAATAAAATGCTGATAATGTTTCTCCTACATTCCAAAGGCTACAGTGAATGGCAATATGAAGTTAAACATATGCAATAATATTAATATATGCTGTTTGAGTCAGAATAACAGTATTTGGGGCAGAAAGAGGGTTTATATCAGGAGGTCATAAATAGAGCTTCTGGGATTCTGGTAACACTCTTTCTATGAGTGCTAATGCTGGGCTGTACACTATTGTGTATGAGTTGTATATGTATACATATATATATTTATATTTATATGTGTGTGTGTATATATACATACACACATTTTTTTTTTGAGAGAGAGAGAGAAAGGCGAAGAGAGCATGCACACACAAGTGAGATGGAGAGAGGTAGAAGGAGAAGGGGAGAGAGAGAATATTAAGCAGGCTCTTTTCCTAGCACAGAGCTCAGTGACTCAAGACTTGATCTCAGGACCCTGAGATCATGACCTGAGCCAAAACCAAGAGTCAGATGCTTAACGGACTGAAGCACTCAGGCACCCCTGTATGTGTTATATTTTTGAAAGTTAAAGAGACCACATACAGAATTCAGAGTTGAGCTCTATTCATTTCTCTATATATTCTGAGGTTATCATTTCTTTTAAATATTTTTAATATTTATTATTTTTATTTAAAGATTACTTTGAAAAAATAAAGATTACTTTGTCATATTAATATGTTAGAACATGAAAACCTAAAGTAAATTTTGAAAAAAAAAGTTATATTCTTCTTTAAAAAAATCTTATCCAAGATTGCTTCTATTGTCTTTCTTTCAAGCTTAAATTAATTGTGTGGTTCTGTTTTAAATGTGATAGACAAACTGTTTCCTGGCTTATAATAGAGCCTACTTTTATTTAGACATGACTTTTGATCAGTTTGATGTCTTTTAAAGGAGATATTTGGTAGATACATAATCTTACAAATAAAAATGGAAATGAATTCAAGGGAACACAGTAGGCATATTAGCTATGTAGAAAGAAACTCTGATAGCACCAACACTCAAAACTGGTGTCTCAAATAGTGACATGCTGAAATCATAGAGGTCTCAGAAATTTACAGTATGTTTCAACATAATTTTCACAAGAGATTTGATTTCAAGCTTCTGCAATAATGTCTGCTTACTGGTAACTCATTGTTCTACTAAACAACTCCAATTTCTTGTCTTCCTTAATATTTTAGGATGGTCTGTTGATGTGTTCATAACTAAAAAGGTTGGCAATTAACATTTTAGGCCCCTATAGTGTTATTTGAAAGTGAAATGAGTTATTTACAGATAGACCTTGCTTCAGGGTCATTTAATACACAAAGTATAAATATACAACAAAACTGAGGATCACTTTTTTGAGTGTCTTCTCATACACAGTAGAGTTTCTTAGCATCTGCTTAAAATGTCTAATTGTGCATTTTTTCAAGAGCATATTTATGCCTAAAACAATAATAGTACAATAAACAGCAATAGTAAGGCACATTTGGATTGATCTCATTAAAACATTAGAGATCATTTGAAAATTATCTCTATAAAACACCTTCTTGGAGTGCCTGAGTGGCTTAGTAGGTTAAATGTCTGATTTTTGATTTTGACTAAGGTCATAATCTCAGGATTGTGGAATCAAACCCCACATCTGCTCTGTACGCATCCTTCCTTTCTTTCTTTCTTCCTTCTTTTTCTTTTTCTTTTTCTCTTTTTTTTCTTTCTTTCTTTTTCTTTTTCTTTCTTTCTTTCTTTCTTTCTTTCTTTCTTTCTTTCTTTCTTTCTTTCTTTCTTTCTTTCTTTCTTTCTTTCTTTCTTTCTTTCTTTCTTTCTTTCTTTCTTTCTTTCTTTCTTTCTTTCTTTCTTTCCTTCCTTCCTTCCTTCCTTCCTTCCTTCCTTTCTTCTCTTTCTTCTCTTTCTTCTTTTCTTCTCTTTCTTCTTTTCTTTCTTTCTTTTTAAGATTTTATTTATTTATTTATGAGAGACACAGAAAGAGAAGCAGAGACATGGGCAGAGGGAGAAGTGGGTTCCTCGCAGGAAGCCCGATGTGAGACTGGATCCCCAGACCCGGGATCAAGACCCGAGCCGAAGGCAGATGCTCAACTGCTGAGCCACCCAGGCGTCCCTCATCTTAAAACATCTTTAAAAACAAAAACAAAAAACAGAAAACAAAACCCCGCCAAATCCCCATCTTCTTATTTAAGAAAATAAACAGCACATCAAAATAGTTTGTCTGAGGGACTGTCCTTTGTATTCAACCTCCAAATCAGTCTCCCTTGCTTCCTTCCTTCCTTCTTCCCACATCTAGTCATTCAGCAGATACTTCTCTTGTGGCTTCTTCCTTATCTGTCTCTTTTATGAAACATTTTATAGACTCTTATAGCACCCACTTATCTTCCTACTTTAATCATGATATCACTTGCTTTTTGAAATGTCATCATTTTATTATTTGATTATTTTTTATGAAGGTTTTTTTTTTCCTAATGAGATGATAAATTTCTGAAAGCAGGACCTCCTTTTTCTTGTTTTCTCACATGTCAAGGAACACAGACTACACTCAAGGCTTCATCAAATAGAGTTGTATGGCTAAATATTGAAGCTTGTATGAGTTAAGTCCAGCACTTTTGGGAGATTACTGTTTACACAATTTCTCCTGCATTGTGTATTATCCTTGCCATATTGCTATTAAAGTAATGAGATTTCTGGTTCAGTGCTCACAATATGGAACCTCACAATAGGAAATTGTAAAGAACAGCTTAAAATCAGCTTCAATACTGGTTGCACATTCAAACCAATACAGATATACTCTGGTGCCTTACACAGCATGTATTTGCAAGGCTAATCCACTGGTGGATACTAATAACACTGGTGTAATCTTCCTTTTATTGAGAGATGGAGAAACATCTCATCCAGCAGTGCCTTGCATTTCCAGAGTGGCTAGTGCTAATCATGCATCAAAAATCCACTCTTACAGCCATGGTAAATATTCTTACACTTCACATTTGATGTGATCTTTAAGGATTAACTTTCTCACTTTTGACATGTCAGCCTGGCTATGTGTAGGAATATAGGATTGTTCTGAAGGGCATACTAGTTAAGAACAAGTTTCTGGAGTCACACTGTTCAATATTGACTGTGGCCTTAGGAAAGTTTCTTAACTTCTCTGAGTCTCATTTTCCATCTCTAAATGGAGATAATGATGGTGCCTTTTTTAGTGGGAGAGTTGGGACAAATTGAGATGATAACCTTATGCAGTTTCCTTCTCCCTCCACAGGACAGGTACATATGTACTCCTATACTGTGCAGAAAGAGAAAATAGGTGAGAACGCTCTAACTTTTAAAATTCTGCCTTTGGGTGGCTGAGTGGCTCAGTTGGTAAGCGTCCAACTCTTGATTCCGGCTCAGGTCATGGTCTCAGGGGCATGCACTCAGTGTAGAGTCTGCTTGGGATTCTCCAGCTCCCTCTGGCCCTCCCCACTGCATACACTCTCTTTTTCTCTCCAAAATAAATAAATAAATCTAAAAAAAAATTCTTTCTCAAAAATGTGAATTGATGATGTGAATCTTCACCCATTCTTTCTTCCTTCATTTCACCTCCAAACATGAGGATGCCTCTTCCTTCACAAGTCAAAAGCTCGACCTGTACTTGTGATCTCTTCCCCTTAGCATTCATCACCTTCTTGTATTCTCCATCCCTCGTTTACTGTATTTTCAATTTCTCTTCTTCCACTTTGTCTCTTTTCAGCCTCCAAAATATGTTTGACATTGCATTGGCCTCTGACAGCCATTTAAACTGCTGCTTCATTGTGTCATCCCCTTTCCACCAAACCTAGAACAATTTTACTCTCTATGGGTTTTATCAACTTTTCCACTAGTTAATACATTAATATTAATAATACAAATTTATTATAGATGGGATGAATAGACATTTTTTTCATTACCTCTTCAGCTCACCAGTCTGTTTTCTATGCCCTCTTTACTGAACTGGCCCCATCAGAGATCACTGGTGACCATTAGGGGATCCTATTTTCCAGCTGGCTGACTTCTGTGCAGTGTTTGATCCTTGACCATCTCTCCCTATGGAGAGATAGGGAGACTATTGATAGCTCCTCAGTGGCTTCTTTCTCAATTTTAGTTTTTATAATAGCACTTTTCCAATCCTCCTACCTTTTTAAAAGTTACTTCTTGTGACTCTTATTTCTCCTCTTTAATTGTGTTTTATATTTTCAGGGTTTTATCTTTATCTTTCTTGGTCTTTATGTTCTCTCTTTCTCTTTCTCTCAGTAGTGTCTTGTAATTATAAACTTTTACCACTTACCAATGTACCAGTGATTTTACAGTCTCTATTTCTAGATCAGATCATCTATATGCAGCTCCAAATGCAACATAAAAGCAGGCCACTGTATGTCCCATAAGTACCTCAAAATAAGCATCCCCAAGATGTCAGATCCATCTTTTTCCCTCCATTCTACTGCTCTAGACCAGGCCTTCATCCTCTCTCATTTGGACCATTGCAGTCATCTCTGAGTTAATCTCACTATTTCACATAGTGAGAAGGGCTAATAAGGAAAGGCCTGTAAATGCATGACTGATAATTCCTTTACAATTTCTCTATTGTGCAGAAAGTTACTGGCTAGTACAAATTTTCAAGGAGACCAGAGTATAATTTCAGTCCCTTTCTCTTAGACTCAGCTTCATTATCTTGGATTTATTGAAGTTTGTAAGCTGCTTTACACACTGCTTTACACACATCTATATGTCAGATCCAGGCATATAGAGGCCTTGTGGCTAGGAATATTGTATTAGGCACTTTATGTAAGTTGAAGTTTTAAGTCAGTATTTCATGATTAAATTCCAAGATGTGAAGATCCAAATTATTTCTTCAATGAATATTAGAAATATTTCTATATTTTTCCTTGCTAAGTTTTATGACAGTTCATGAACATCCTCTGTGGAGAGGTTATGTGAAATATTCTTCAGTTCTTGGGGTCTAATAATTTAGTTATTTTGTGATATAAATTATATTAAAATTTTTTAAACTTCATTTTTAAAAGTATTATATGAGATGCTCTTGAATTTGTGTAATTTATGTATACCTTACTAATTTCAATATTTTGTCTAGTAAACATATATATTTGACCCTTAATATCTCAAACTACTATTTATTTATGTGAGTCATGGATGCATTTAGAAAAGGAGAAGAAAAATCACTGATTAGAAACTTGGATTATCAAATAAATATAAAATGTCAAGTAATATTTCTGAAATATTTGAAAATATTTCATTTACTATTTTTCCTATTATAGATGATCTCTAGAAATGTGTATTGATTAGAAAGTCTTGGAGTTGTTCTTATCTTAGTCCATCTGGGCCGCAAGAAGAACTATTAAAGACTAGGCAGCTTATAAACAACAGGAATTTATTTCTCACAGTTCTTGAGGCTGGTAAGTCCAAGATCAAGGTATTCGCAGACCCTGTGTCATGTGTGAGACCACTTTCTGGTCATAAATGGTGCCTTATGTTTTCACATGGTGGAAGTGGCTAGAGATTTCTCTGGGACCTCTTTTATAAGGGCCCTCATCTTACTCATGATGGCTCTGCCCTAATGCTGTAATCATTTCCCAAAAGCTTCCCCTTCAGATATTACTACATTGGGGATTACATTTCAACATATGAATTTGGGGGGGGGCTCAAACATTCAGACCACAGTAATTTTTCTTAAAACATTTGATTATTCATTTATTAACAATTTATATATCTAACTGAAAAATGAGGGTATATAGCATGTTTTCTATATTTTATCTTAAGGAAATGAATGTTCATGGCTGTATAGTTTTTCTGTTTCCTTATGTCACAGCATAAGGATGTAACATGGGGATGTAACATAAGGATGTAACATAACCCAATGTAACATGGTTATTTGGGTTCCATTCACCTACCATTTTTAAGCATAGAGTTTATCATGGTATATTATCCTGTCCTCTCTATAGTGTTTTCACAAATTTAATAGCAGTCCTCCATAGTAAATTAACTAAAAATTATTGTTTTCTAAAGAACAGTGAAATTTTAGAATGAAAATGCTGTTTGTCAGCATTTCTATGCTATTTGCAAGAAGACATGTATTTATTTATAAAATAATTATAATCATTTTATTAGGAACATAAGCATTATTACAATGATGCAATAATTAATCTCCTTAATTTAAAAACATATCCAAGTTCTATTTTAAATAGAATATATGTATTTATAGTTAAACATATATATATTTAATATATATGTTTCTAGAACAATGATTTGTACTCTAAAACTTTCTTTTTAAAAAATTTAAATTCAGTTAGCCAATGTATAGTACATCATTATTTTCAGATATACTGTTCAATAATTCATCAGTTGCATAGAACACTCAGTGCTCATCACATCACATGCCCTTCTTAATGCCTATCACTCAATTACTCCATCCCACTGCCCACCTTCCCTCTAGCAACCTTCAGTTGTTTCCTATTGTTAAGAGTCTCTCATGGTTTTTCTTTCTCTGATTACTTCCTATTTAGTTTTCCTTCCCTTTCCCTATGATCCTCTGCACTGTTTCTCATATTCCACATATGAGTGAAACCATATGATAATTGTCCTTCTCTTATTGACTTATTTCACTCAGCAAATACCCTCCAGTTCTATCTGCATCAGTGTAAATTTTAAGTATTCATCCTTTTTGATGGCTAATATTCCAGTGTGTGTGTGTGTGTGTGTGTGTGTGTGTGTGTGTGTATGTACATCACATCTTCTTTATCCATTAATTTGTCCTTGAACATCTTGGCTCTTTCTGTAATTTGGCTGTATGGACACTGCTGCCATAAACTTTGGGGTACAGGCATCCCTTCGGATCACTACATTTGTATATTTGGGGTAAATACCTACTAGTGCAATTGCTGGGTCATAGGGTAGCTCTATTTTTAACTTCTTGAGGAACCTCCATACTTTTTTCCAGAGTGGCTACACCAGCTTGCATTCCCACCAACAGTGTGAGAGGGTTCCCCTTTCTCTGCATTCTCACCAACATTTGTTGTTTCCTGTCTTGTTAATTTTAGCCATTCTGACTGGTGTAAACTGGTATCTCATTGTGGTTTTGATTTGTTTATGCTAAGTGATGTGGAGCATTTTTTCACATCTGTTGGCTGTTTGTATATCTTCTTTGGAGAAATGTCTGCTCATGAATTCTCATTTTTTGCCTGGATTATTTGTTTTTCAGGTGTTGAATTTAATAATCTCTTTATAGATTTTTAGATACTAGCCCTTTATCTGATGTGTCATTTGCAAATATCTTCTCCCATTCTGTAGGTTGGTTGCCTTTTGGTTTTGTTGACTGTTTCCTTTGCTGTGCAGGAAGTTTTCATCTTGACGAAGTCCAAATAGTTCATTTTTGCTCTTGTTTCCCTAGCCTTTGGTGTCTAGCAAGAAGTTGCTGTGACTGAGGTCAAAGAGGTTGCTTCCAGTGTTCTCCTCAAGGATTTTGATGGATACCCGTCTCACATTTAGGTCTTTCATCCATTTTGAGTTGATCTTTGTGTATGGTCTGAGAAAATGGTCCAGTTTGTTTCTTCTGCATATAGATGTCCAATTTTCTCAACACCATTTGTTGAAGAGACTGTCCTTTATCCATTGGATAGTCTTTGCTGCTTTGTCAAAGATTAGTTGACCATAGAGTTGAGGGCCCATTTCTGGGTTCTCTATTCTGTTTTTGTGCCATGTACTCTAAAGCTTTCATTTTGTATGATGTGTACTCTAAAACTTTCAGTTTTATCTACAAAATGATGTAATTTGATTACATTAGAAACAAAAATTCTGTGTTTATGCATTTTGTCCTATGCTAGTTATGAAATTTTTAGGACAGCATAACAAAGGTACAGTTCTATAGTTTTTCTTTCTTTTGAAAAATGATAGATTAAAAAGATGTTACATAAAATGTTAATATGAACATGTTAATATAAATGTTTTAAGAACATTTATGTAGGTTCTTTTTAACTGATGTTTTGAGGGTTTGATATTTTATAGTTTAACATTCTATCATTCAATGGGAAACAAAATTCTACCTCACAGTGGCCTGCCTTTTGATATTTTTTTTCTCAGTGGTGCTTTTTTAATATGTCATCTTTTGTTTGCCTATTTTTGGACTCTGAACTGTAAGTATAATAAATTTTTGTCTATGATTTTTAGGTTTCTTAAATTCTGGACCTGAACATGAGTAATACAAAATAGTTGGTAGAACAAACTGATCCTAATGTTTATTTGGAGAGTCAAAAGACACAGAAGAGCCAGCAACAATATAATTGGAGAACTGACAGTACCTAACCTCAAGTCTTACTATAAAACTATAGTGACCAAGACAGGATAGTGTTGGTGAAAGAATAGGCAGATAGATGAATGGCACAAAATAAAGAGTCCTGAAATAAATCCACAAAAATATCATGAACTGATCTTTGACAAAGGAGCAGAGACAATCAATGGAACAAAAATAGTCTTTTCAACAAATCGTGCTGGAACAACTGGCTATCTAGATGCAAAAAAAAAAAAAAAGTGAATCTAGATATAGACAGTATACTTTTCACAAAAAGTTAACTTGAAATGGATCATACACCTAGGTGTAAAATGCAAAACTAAAACTCCTAGAAGGTAACATAGGAGAAAATCTACATGATCTTGGATGTGGTGATGACTTGTTACATGAAACTCTGAAGGCATCATCTGTGAAGGAAATAATTGATAAGCTATATCTCATTAAAATTGAAATTTTTTTCTCTGCAGACAAGGTGAAGAGAATGAGAAAACAAGCCACAAACTGGGAGAATATATTTGTGTGAGACACATCTGATAAAGGACTATTATCCAAAATATACAAAGAACACCTAAAAATCAACAATGAGAAAACAAAAAAATTGATTTAAAAATGGACCAAGGACTTAACAGACACTTCACCAAAGAAGATATACAGATGGCAAAAAGTGTTTGAAAAGATTCTCCACATCATATGTCCTCAGAGAAATGCAAATTTAAAAAACAATAAGATAATATTATATATCTTTTAGAATGGCCAAAATTTGAAACAGTGACAACACCAAATGCTCATAGAGGATGTGGAATAACAGGAGATCTCATAACTGCTTGTGGGGATGCAAAATCATACAACTACTCTGGAAAACAGGTGGTTTTACATAAAACTAAATATACTCTTGTAATATGATTCAACAGTCATGCTGCTTGGTATTTTCCTAAAAGAGTTGAAAAACTTATGTTCACATAAAACCTGCTCCTGGATATTTATAGCAGCTTAATTTCAATTGCCCAAACTTGGAAGTAACCATGATGTCCTTCAGTAGGTAGGTGAAATAAACTGTGGTACATTCAGACAGTGGTATATTATTCACCAGTAAAAAGAAATGTGTGATCAAGCCATGACAAGGTGTGGAGAAATCTTAAATACATATTACTAAGTGAAAGAAGCCAAACGGAAAAGGCTATGTACTCTATAATTCCTATGATATGATATTCAGGTAAAGGCAAAACTATGGAGATTGTGTAAAGATTACTGGTTACCAGGGGTGAGGGCAGGAGAGAGATGAGGAGGTGGAATGTAGAGAACTTTTAGAACAGTGAAAATACTCTGTATGATACTGTAATGATGAATTCTATCCATATACATTTGTCGAAGTGTGTAAAATGTCAAGGGTGAACAAGGGTGAACCCTAAGAAGGATTATGGACTTTGGGTGATTATGATTCGTCAGTATAGGTTCATCATTTTTAGTAATGTCCCATCTGGTGACGATATAGGTAACAGGAATAATGCATGTAGGAGGGGCAGCAGGTCAAAGGGAAGTCTCTGTGCATTCCTTTCCATTTTGCTGTGAACCTACACTACACTGAAAAAAAGTCTTTAAAAAATAATTGGAATAAAAAGGGACAAAATTCTGTCAATAACTGAATAAATTTTAAAACATAATTTGGATACCAAACACATAAAATAAACCTACTTTTCCTAGGAATTTCATTTTATATGTTCATTCATTTTCTCCTCTTTGGAATTTTCACTCCATTCCCTTTCTACACATTTTTTTTCTTCTGCATCTCCTTCTAACTCTTTGTATTAATCACTGATATGCAATTCTTCATTGTTTTGGAAACTATTTAAATGGTTAAATTAATTTTTATTATTTAATCTCCCTGAAAGTGAGAGGTAGAACTTCTTTGTGGTTTTAAGCATGAACTCTGGAAGTCAGAATGCTTGGAGTCAAATCCTACCTAGTTACATAACTTGTACAATATACCAAACCTCCCTCTGTGCCCTCCTTTCTCACCTGGAGGGATGTGATGAGCAGTATCTTGTTAATATTGGCAAGGTTCCAAGATCAGGTTCTTCCTGGCTGCCTTCTCTTCTTCCATCCCTTCTATGTAAAAGGTATGCTTCTATTCCTCTGGGATTAAATCTTCAAACTGCACTTGGATTCTCAATGCCCCTCACCTTATCAGGAAGCTTTCTGGCTTCGTGAAATAAATACCTCATCAAATTCCCTAATGAGGCTGAGCACCATAGTCCAGTATTATGGAATATTTTTAATATGACACCCATGGGCCTTTGTAAATGATTAGCTTTTTATGTAGAACTGTCTTCCTGCCAACTTGTGAGCTTGGTCTTATTTGACTTACTGTTCAAATGTGCTCTGACTCTCATCATATCTTTACCTTTCTCTGCTGCACAGTCCCAAGTGTGCATCCCCATCATAGCCTTCACCTTCCTCACTTATAATTGTTCCTTTATTGTCTAGACCCCCGGCAGAAATGAGTGTTCTTGTAGAGAGATAATGTGTTCTTCTATCCCATGATCCCAACAGAATGATCGGCCCAAGTTATCTGTTGCTGTTGTTGTTTTTAATCAGTGAATAAGTGAGTGTTTGAATTTCATAAGCACCTTATTTCTAGTTTGCAATAATATGAATCCATTTCAGTAAAATAATGTGTGACCTTTTAAAAATCAGAGATTCTCTTTCCAGCCATGATTAACCAAGAAATGTGCTCTCACCAAGATTTTTTTAAAAATCAGACTGTTACTTCACAGCCCAAATAACAAGAATAACAGCTTTATTTTTGAACAATGTCTTGTTTCAGGGAGTTTCATGTATCATTTATTATACAAATAACTATCCTAGGTTTTGGAATGACCAACAATTTACTATATCCCATGCTATTTTCCTTTATATCTTTTTCCTACGAAGTGATTTTCTCTTAAAGTCAATGCAGATTATATTTTATAGCCAGATGCAAAAGATTAAACGTGTCATCTTATTACAGAAAAAAAAGTTTTTAAGGGCCTGCAACTCTGGGTCTGGATATATGTCAATAGTTTGTGGCTAAAGAAGATGTCTTCAAAAGCTTTCAGTAGTTGAGTGTATGCATTTTGAGATATTGATTGTATAGTTTGGTGATTTCTTTTTTTTTTTTTTTTTAGTTTGGTGATTTCTATACAAGAAATTTATTGTTCCATTGATCTTGTCTATTTCTGTTTGTCTGATTGAAGACAGAATGACAGAATTGCCAATATAAGTGGAAACATACTTAGATAATATGTCTCTCCTTGAGCTTTGCAGATTTGGACTCGAAGCATTCATCTGTTATTGGATGAATAAGCCTGACTGTCAAGTCCCTTCAGTAATTCAGCTATAGAAGGTATTAACGTGTTGTGTTGTCTGTGTAATCCAGATACTCCAAACCTACAGAGGAGCTCTTTTTCTTTTTTGTTTTCTTTTTCTTCTTAAGTGGAATCTATATTCATTCCAGTTAGCTTTTTTTTTAAATTAAAAGATAGCCTTTAAATTTAAATATAAGATCTAAATGTCAGGGCTCCTGGGCGGCTCAGTAGGTTAAGCATCTGTCTTCAGCTCAGGTCATGATCTTAAGATCTTGGGATCGAGCCCCACCAGGCTCCCTGCTCAGTGGGGATCCTGATTCTCCCTCTTTCTCTGTCTCTCACCCTACTCATGCTCTCTCTCTTTCTATTTTTTTTAAAAGATTTTATTTATTTATTCATGAGAGAGAGAGAGAGAGAGAGGCAGAGACACAGGCAGAGGGAGAAGCAGGCTCCATGCAGTGAGCCTGATATGGGACTCAATCCCTGGTCTCCAGGATCATTCCTTGGACTGAAGGCAGCACTAAACCACTGAGCTACCTGGGCTGCCCTCTCTTTCTCAAATAAATAAATTCTTTGAAAAAAATAAAATTACAAAAAAAGAGAAAAAAGAAAAAAAAAGAAAACTTAAATGTCTTAAATATCCTCTTAATGTCACTCTAGCTGCCTCATCACAAATTTTTAATATCTAGTATTGCTTTGATTTTTGTTCAGTTTGAAGTATTTTCTGATTTTTATTATGATTTACTGTTAAACTTCTGAATGATTCAGAAATAGGCTTTTAAGTTTCAAGTATATGAAGTTTTTGATGTTTTCTTGCTATTGGCTTCTCTTCCCTCTTCCTTTCTAAAATAGTCTCCTATAATTATCCCTATTTTCCTCTGTAGAGTACATAATTTTCTCCTGTACCCTCTGGACTTCACTTTAAGCCTATACATTTGTTGAATTTTGCTTTCTATGTCAAAAAAGAAAAAAAAAAACACCTTTGAGTCCACATTACCCTTTGTAAATGTATTTCTTAGCTTCCCCTTACAGCAACAATTTTTGAACAATTTCCCCTTAGAGTTGTGTTTCCACTGACACTTCCCATTTTCTTTACCCATTTTAGCTACCTTGCTATCATTGCCATTCTCCCGCAATTGCTTTAGTGACCTCCATGTTACCAAATCCATCAGTGATGATTAGCTTGATTTTTTGTCCATTTTCTCTGTCAATTAGTGACAGCAGTGTATTGAAATCTCTGACCTCACTTGTAGATTTTTCTTTTTTCTCTTTGAAGCTCTATCAGTATTTTAAATTTTGTTACTGAATGTATACACATTGATCATTGTTGCATCCTCCTGATGAATTGTGATCTTTATCCTTGATACTATGCTTTGCTCTGAAATCTGCTTTGTCTGATATTCATAAGGCATTCTAATTTTCTTTTAGTGTTAGCGTAGTATATCCTTTTCCATGCTCATGCTTTTAAACAATTGGTTGTCTTCGTATTTAAAGTGTGTCTTATAGGCAGCATATAATTGGGTCTAGATGTTTTATCCAATTTAATAATCTCTGCCTTTAAATTAGTATGTTTAGGTAATTCACATTGTATGTGATTAAACTTGTAGTTAGGTTTAAATCTATTATCAGTTTTAATGTCTTTCCTGTTAATTGTATTATGTTTGTCAATTCTGCACTGGTGTCAAATTATTGAGTTTTCTGATTATGAGTCAAATGTTCTTGCTTTTTTTTTACATGACTGGTAACTGTTGATTGGATATCAGACATTGTGAAATTAATTTTCTTGGATGCTGAATGTTTTTATATTCCTGTAAATATTCTTGAAGTTTGTTCTGGGATAAAGTTAAGTTGATCTTTCCAAATTTTCCTTTTCATATTTATGGGTGGAACAAGGGTAGTGTTTAGTCTAGGGTTAATCATTCTCTACCATGAGGCAAGACCCTTCTGTGTACTCTACTGCAGCACCCCATGACTTATGAGGCTTTCCAGTGTTGCTGGTAGGGACAGACACTAACAGTGTGAGTGTTGTATATTCCCTCTGTTCTTCAGGTGGCTCCTTCCCTGGCTTTTGTTGACAACCTCTGCATGGATCAATATTCTGATGAATACTCCAGGGAGACCCTCTACAGATCCCTGGAGTTTTCTGTTCATTTCTCCCCTTTTTGTTACTTTCTCTTGCAAATTTTAGATGCTTTGATTTTTTTCAGACTCTCAGCAGTGTCTCCTTAATTCAGCAAATCTTCCTCGCTGTACATGTGATCCTCTTCCCAGCCTAAGGCCTGGAAAATCTCAAAGCAGTAAACTGGGGCAATTGTAGGACTTTTCTCTACCCCTCCTCCTTAACCCATTTCCAGATTTCAGGGATCACTGTACTTAATTGTCTACCTTCCAACATCTTGAAGATCATTGGTTGACATAATTTCTCTGTTTTTTATTGTTGTTTACTTCTGGTAGGATGGCAATTCCATTTCCTGTTACTGAATCATGGCCAGAAGCAAAACTTAGAATCCTTTTTTAGTTTTCTTTAGGATGGCTACTTTCTCAGAACTAAATCCCTTATTTGTGGTGTAGATTGACTACCTTTCCAGAATTGAACTTACTCATACTTTACAAATCTTGTTTTGAACTCATCATCTGAAGGAGATATTCCTTATATGCCCTAACAGTGAGCTCATTTTCAGCTTGCTTCGATGGATGCACAAACTCAGTTTGTATCAGTGTTTTACTCATGGGTTTTTCCCCGTGGGACACCTCTCAAACTCCAAGAAACATAAGCTTATTTCAAATCAGGCTTGGTAAGGTTGCAACTAAGTCCTGGTCACATTGGCCAGTTTATTTTTGCTAAGTGGGTGAGCAGTGGGCACTGTTTCTGTCCTCATTCATTATTCCTGCCCTGAAGTTCAAAATAATGTATATTTCTAATGGCCTTATCATTGATACCCACAGTCTTGTCTTCCCTGTGAGCTACCAATGTTAGCTCCTGTCTATTCCTCTGAGTTCCCTATTAATTTCTACTTTATAGAGATTTTCTGTTTTGGGATCTTTCAAACATGAAATGTTTTCTATTCATTTTGTTTTTGGAACAAAGGGAGGAAGTTCCATGTATTTTTAATCTACTGTTTCATCCAGAATGAAAAAAAAAAAAACAAAACAATTTTTTTGAAGACTTGGCAGAAAGTGGAGACCATAGGGAGGTAACATAGTAATTTGAATAAACCCTGATTCTGTATTCTTTGAAACTCTCATCAGTTTACATCTCTTTAATTTTTCAAAAAGATTATGTATATATATGTCCTTTGTATTTATCTAGGCAAAGTTTCCAGCTCGAGATTTTACAAAATTCCAATGTGAATTCATGAGGAGTAGTAAATATTTGGCTGCATCTGTTGGGTTTTTTAAAATTAAAATCTAGTTTGTGAAGTATTTGGTAATAGTGCACTTCTTAATGTTGTAGGACATGAGAGATATCATGTAGTAAAATTGAAAAAAAAACTTTAAATGATATAGATATTTATAAATATGTTGCAAGTAGAACTATTTCATTAATGGAATATAGGAAATGAGTATCTGATTAAAATATCTAAAAATAAGAGAAAAAGAAGATTCTGGTTGTAGCCAACCTATGTCTGACTTTGTTCTTCAACATTCTTTCTTTGCCAACATTCTTTCTTTGCACTACAGAATGCCCAAAGTGCTGTGTCCTTTGGTCCATTTCTACCTTGATGTGTATTGTAGTCCACTGTCTTAAAGAAAGGCAATAATTTCCTATTAAGGATATTTTCCAAAACTTAATGTACTAGTTGAATTTTTCAATAATTAAAAAATGCTTCCTACTTGCTAAGAGCCATTATTTTTCTAAAATTTTATTTAAATTCAATTAATTAACATATAATATATTATTGGTTTCAGAGGTAGAGGTCAGTGATTCATCAGTCTTATATAATACCCAGTGCTCATTACATCACATGCCCTCCTTAATGTCCATTACCAGTTACCCCATCCCCCCACCTACTCTTCTCCAGTGACCCCTAGTTTGTTTCCTATGATTAAGTTTCTTATGTTTTGCCCCATCTCTGATTTTGTCTTGTTTTATTTTTTCGTCTCGTCCCCTATGATCTGTCTTTTTTCTTAAATTTCATCTATAAGTGAGATCATATGATAATTGTCTTTCTCTGATTGATTTATTTCACTTAGCATAATATCCTCTAATTCTATCCATGTTGTTGCAAATGGCAAGATTTCCTTTTTTGATGGCTGAGTAGTATTCCCTTGTATATAACTATACATCTTCATTATCCATTCATCTGTCAATGGACATCTGGGCTCTTTCCATAGTTTGGCTACTATGGACAATGCTGCCATAAACATTGGGGTGCAGGTACCCCTTTGGATCACTACATTTGTATATTTGGGGTAAATACCTACTAGTGCAATTGCTGGGTCGTAGGGTAGCTCTATTTTCAACTTCTTGAGGAACCTCCATACTTTTTTCCAGAGTGGCTGCACCAGCTTGCATTCCCACCAACAGTGTGAGAGGGTTCCCCTTTCTCTGCATTCTCACCAACATTTGTTGTTTCCTGTCTTGTTAATTTTAGCCATTCTGACTGGTGTAAACTGGTATCTCATTGTGGTTTTGATTTGTTTATGCTAAGTGATATGGAGCATTTTTTCACATCTGTTGACTGTATATCTTCTTTGGAGAAATGCCTGTTCACGCATTCTTATTTTTTGACTGGATTATTTGTTTTTTGGGTGTCGAGTTTGAAAAGCTCTTTATAGATTTTGGATACTAGCCCTTTATCTGATGTGTCATTTGCAAATATCTTCTCCCATTCTGTAGGTTGGTTGCCTTTTGGTTTTGTTGACTGTTTCCTTTGCTGTGCAGGAAGTTTTCATCTTGACGAAGTCCAAATAGTTCATTTTTGCTTTTGTTTCCCTTGCCTTTGGAGATGTGTCTAGCAAGAAGTTGCTGTGACTGAGGTCAAAGAGGTTGCTTCCAGTGTTCTCCTCAAGGATTTTGATGGATACCCGTCTCACATTTAGGTCTTTCATCCATTTTGAGTTGATCTTTGTGTATGGTCTGAGAAAATGGTCCAGTTTGTTTCTTCTGCATATAGATGTCCAATTTTCTCAACACCATTTGTTGAAGAGACTGTCCTTTATCTATTGTAAATTGTTTCCTGTTTTATCAAAGATTAGTTGACCATAGAGTTGAGGGCCCGTTTCTAGGTTCTTTATTGTGTTACACTGATTTATGTGTCTGTTTTTGTGCCAGTACCATACTGCCTTGATGATCACAGCTTTGTAGAGCTTGAAGTCTGGAATTATGATGCCACCAGATTTGGTTTTCTTTTTCAATAATCCTTTGGCAAAAAAAAATAATAATAATAATCATTTGGCTATTAAAGGTCTTTTCTGATTCCGTACAAATGTTAGGATTATTTGTTCCAACTCTGTGAAATAAGTTGATGGTATTTTGATAGGAGTTACATTTAATGTGTAGATTGCTCTAGGTGGCATAGACATTTTAGCAATATTTGTTCTTCCAATCCATGAGGATGGAACATTTTTCCCTTTCTTTGTGTCTTCTTCAATTTCTTTCATGAGTGTTCTGTCATTTTCTGAATACAGATCTTTTGCCTCTCTGATTAGGTTTATTCCTAGTGCCTTATGGTTTTAGGTGCAACTGTAAATGGGATTGACTCCTTAATTTCTCTTTCTTCTGTCTCGTTGTTAGTGTATATAAATGCAATGGATTTTCGTGCATTGATTTTATATCCTGCCACTTTGCTGAATTCCTGTATGAGTTCTAGCAATTTTGGAATGGGGTCTTTTGGATTTTCCATATAGAATATCATGTCATCTACAAAGAGTGAAAGTTTGACTTCTTTTTTTTTGCTAATTTGGTTGCTCTTTCTTTTTTTCTTTCTTTCTTTCTTTCTTTCTTTCTTTCTTTCTTTCTTTCTTCTTTCTTTTTTTTTTTTTTTTTTGTCTGATTGCTGAGGCTAGGACTTCTAGTACTATGTTGAATAGCAATGGTGATAATGGACATTCTTGTCATTTTCCTGACCTTAGGGGAAAAGCTCTTAGTTTTTCCCCATTGAGAATGATATTCACTGTGGGCTTTTTGTCTATGGCTTTTATAATAATCAAACCAGCCCTACAAGAAGTATTAAAAGGAATCCTTTAAGTGAAGAGAGAGCCCAAAAGTAACATAGACCAGAAAGGACAGGCACAATATACAGCAACAGTGACTTTACAGGTAACACAATGGCACTAAATTCATATCTTTCAATAGCTACTCTGAATGTAAATGGGCTAAATGCCCCAATCAAAAGACACAAGGTATCAGATTGGATAAAAAGAAAAACCCATCAATATGATATCTGCAAGAGACTCATTTTATACACAAAGACATGTTCAGACTTAAAGTGTGGGGGTGTGTGGAAAACCATTTATCATGGTAATAGACATCAAAAGAAAGATGGAGTGGTTATCTTTATATCAGACTTATTAGATTTTAAACCAAAGACTCTTGGATGAAGGACACTATATCATAATTAAATGGTCTATCCAACAAGAAAATCTAACAATTGTAAATATTTATGCCCCTAATGTGGGAGCAGCCAGTTATATAAGTCAATTAATAACAAAATTAAAGAAACACATTGATAATAATTCAATAATAGTAGAGGACTTTAACATCCCAGTCACTGCAAAGGACAGATAATATAAGCAGAAGATCAACGAGGTAACAAGGACTTTGAATGACACAGTGGACAATTCACAGATATATTCAGAACATTTCATTCTAAAGCAATAGAATACACATTCTTCTCAAGTACATATGGAATACTCTTCAGAATAGATCACGTATTGGTTCACAAATCAGGTCTCAACCAGTACCAAAATATTGGGATCATTCCCAGTATATTTTAAGACCATAGTGCTTTGAAACTAGAACTCAATCACAAGAGGAAGTTTGGAAAGAACTTAAATACATAGAGGCTAAAGAACATCCTACTAAAAAATGAGTGGGTCACCCAGGAAATTAAGGAAGAATTTTTAAAAATTCATGGAAACAAATGAAAATGAAAGCACAACTATTCAAAATCTTTGGGATGCATCAAAGGCGGTCCTAAGAGGGAAGTATGTAGCAATACAAGCCTTTCTCAAGAACCAAGAAAGGTCTCAAATACACAACCTAACCTTACACCTAAAGGAGCTGGAGAAAGAACAACAAACACCTAAACCCAGCAGGAAAAGAGAAATAACAAAGATTAAACAGAAATCAATGAAATAGAAACCAAAAGAATAGTAGAAAAGATCAATTAAACTAAGAGCTGGTTCTTTGAAAGAATTAATAAGATTGATAATCCCCTCTCCAGACTTATCAAAAAGAAAAAAGACCCAAACAAATAAAATCATGAGTGAAAGAGGAGAGATCACAACAACACTGAAGAAATATGAACAATTATAAGAACATATCATGAGCAACTACATACCAACAAATTAGGCAATCTGGAAGAAGTGGATGCATTCCTGGAGACATGTAAACTACCAAAACTGAAACAAGAAGAAATAGAAAATCTGAACAGACCCATAACCATCAAGGAAATTAAGGCACAGTAATAAAAAAACCTCCCAACAAATAAGGTTCCAGGGATGGATGGCTTCCCAGGGGAATTCTACCAAATTCATTCAAGAAGAATTAATACCTATTCTTCTGAAGCTGTTTCAAAAATAGAAATGTAAAGAAAGCTTCCAAACTCTATGAAGCCAGCTTCCAAACTCTATGAAGCCAGCTTCCAAACTCTATGAAGCCAGCGTTACCTTAATTCCAAAACCTGACAAAGACCCTACCAGAAAGGAGAATTACAGACCAACATCCTTGATGAACATGGATGCCAAAATTCTCACCAAAATACTAGCCAATAGGATCCAACAGTACATTAAAAGGATTATTCATCACTACCAAGTGGGGTTTATTCCTGGACTATAAGGGTGATTCAACATCTGCAAATCAATGTGATACACTACATTAACAAAAGAAGGGACAAGAACCACATGATCCTTTCAATAGATGCAGAAAAAGCATTTGACAAAGTGCAGCATCCCTTTTTTTTTTTTTTTTTTTAGCATCCCTTCTTGATTAAAACTCTTCACAGTGTAGGGATAGAGGGAATATACCTAGATATTATAAAAGCTAAGAGTTATTCTTAACACCATGTTTACCCATTTTTTAAATGACTAATAAATTTTAAAATTCCTATGAAATATTGATATGTATATATAATTCTCCTTGCAGGGATATTAGTCAGAATTTCAACTTGTTTTGTCGTTCTGCTAAATATCAGTCTTTCTATCATATTTTTGTGCCTTTTTAAAAAGATTTTATTTATTTACTTATTTTAGAGAGAGAGAGTATGAGAGAGCATATATAATGGGGAGTCAGGGAGAGGGCCAAGCAGACTTCCTGCTACCACAGGGCTTGATACCAACCCTGAGATCATGACCTGAGCTGAAATCAAGAGTTGGATGCTTATCTGACTGGGCCACTCAGCACCCTACCTTAAACCTTTTTATGTAGTTACTTAAAATTTGGCTGCTCTTAATATTTGCATACACTCAAGCCCCTACCTTTATAAATTTTCTGTACATTTCCATCTTATCATAAACCCAGCTTGATTGATTAGCATAATTATTATCATTGAGTATTGGACACAGGGTAGCCTTAAGTAAACATCATCATTAAAAATACCTATTTAAATAATTGGTTCATGGAAGAGTCTAGTTCTTCACAAAAATTAGTATACAAGAATGATGGGCGTATTTAAAACTCAATGTTATAATTATAAGGAAAAACAAATAACTAAAAACATTAAATAAAGTCTTTATAGGAGCCATTCACTTTTATAATGTAATGAAATTCATTTATATAAGTTACAAAAGAAAATCCATCTTATTAATTCACAATTATATAGTTTTCCATTTTGGAGTGGAATGTGGAGAAGTAGTAATTATGTGTTCATTTCTAAAAACACTTTATAAATTATTAGATAAGGCATATTTAAATATATTGAGGCTTCCAGAAACTAAAAGTAAAATTGTGATGTGTTTTGTTAAAATGAAAAAATGTGAGGATTCACCTAATTAGTGGAAATGTTTCAAAAATATACATAGAAAAAATAAGCAAGATGCATACTGAAATTCAAGGACTCTTTATTTAACTTTGCCTTCTTATAACTCAGTATAGCTAATTGTCCTAGCCAAAATATAAGAAATTATTTAAAATCATTTATGTTAGATTTTTGCCAATAATTTCTACAGCTAGCATATTAAAATGATGAATATAATGCAACAGATTGGGACATAAATTTAAATTTTGGTGTCCATTACCTATTTCAGTATTACAACATTGACTTAATCCCTAACTTAAGTCTCATCATAAGAGGATGTATGTGCTTTTGGCAGGCCCTATAATTAACTTCGGTCAACTCATTGGGAAATATACTCAAAACATAAAGGAAGAAAGTCCACTTATCTTTGTCTTCACCCATACTAATTAAGATATTCATTATTAATAAATGTTGAATTAAGCTATGTCTGGATGTTTTAGACATCTTGTTAGGTCCCACAGAAATAACCAATAGAAGTGAACATGGCCAAAGAAGATTGTTCTTAATGGGATTTCATTCTAAGCACATCAGCAAGATTTATTAAAGTGCTTTGAACCAAAAATGAGTATCCAATAGGTATTTTGACAGTTATTATTTTAAACCAACCAATCAATAACTATAGAAATTTTTGCTAACTCTGTGCTTAGTACTACAGGGTACCAAAAATATATGATTCTTTGATGCACTGATAGTATGAAGAAAATATCTAATGACATACTTGCTCAATCCTATACCTATGTTTGTCTTGCTAAGTATAGAAGTAGATGTTTAAAATACCTTATATCAGTAGACATAAACTTGGGGATGTAAGAATAGTAAAAGATGGAAGCTGAAGGTCATCCATGAGTTAGGGTGAATGGAAAGTAAATCAAATCTCAGCCAGCCCCCATTTATTGTCCAGGCAACAAGCTTTATGGGGGTAGTTAAGAGGGAGAAACACTGTATAGTTTTGGCTCTTGGCCCTAGTGTCTCCTTTATCTTTTTCTTCAAGATTTATCTGTAGGAAGATGAAGTACATGCATTCACAATATTTGTTGATAGGGGGACACTTTATTTACTTAGGAAATATTTGTGTGTTCAGCACTGGTCTAGATTATGGAAGTCCCTGACCCAGATACATTGGAGTTGAGAGAGTGGTGTATTTAGCTAATTTATTATAGGAGTTGTTTCAGATAAAATAAATTATTACCCATACCAAAATCAAATGTAGCAATCTTCTGAGTGATTTGACTTGTGTTTACCCATCTTTGTGAGATAATAAGCAATTAGCCAATGATCAGTATGCAGGATATAATTTGTGATGATGGATCTAATAATGGAATTTAATTAACTTCAAATAAATATTTTAGTGAGGATTAATTTGCACACCCAGATATTTATTTATAATATAATAGCTTCTCTATTTTTGTCATTACCCAATGCACCAGAAATCATGCAATGAAGTTAATATCAATTTAAAATGCCATGATCCAAAAAGTCATAGCCTTCTAATGTTTATAGCACGATTATCATGATTAGTAAGCAAATCACAAAAAGATTGGCAATCTGGTATGATTGATGATAATGTTTTCTTGTTCCAAAACACATTGTTCTTATTTTTTCAGATAGATTTAGAGACTGGATATTTTGTATGAGTTTGGATATTTCTTAATTGAGCTAGGGTCAGCATTCATAAAACGTTGTTTAAGAAATCATTCTCTTTAATTATGAAAATATATAATTTTATTTCTTTAATTGTTTTTTGAATTATAATAATTAAGAGGATATTTATGGACAGGGTATCATGCTTATGGCAGAGAACTGAGATAAGCTTGGAATATGGAATTCATTGTTCTTCCCCAGCTCCCTCCACCCATAATTCTTTGAGTCTATCAATTACATGGGGAGTAATGATTCTCCTTGAAAAGTAACTACTACAATATAGATGTAGAAATATTTAGGCATGACTGGGATGGTAGATGGGAAGTACAAAAGAAAGCTGAGAATTAATTACAAGGGGGAAAAAGTAGAGGAACTTGACTTGGCCATGTATCTGGAGAGCCAGAGGGCTCCTAGTTCAGGGCAAAGTGTGGTTACTCTTGTTTGAACCAGTTCTCATCCATACCACTTGTCAGGGAAGAAAGGCTATGTGTAAAATTTTAAAGAGTTTGCTCTATAAATGTTGTCATGCCTCTGATTCAAGCCGCTTGGCTATGAGGCTTCCCTAAGAAGGAAGAGTTCTTTCAGTCATGAGTGACAACAGCCTAACCAGCTTGCTGAGTGGAGGTTGGCATTAACTCATGGCCTTGAAGTACACATCACTGATGTGGAAAATCAAGATGTAGTTTTCAGCTACTGGCTGAAGTGATCATGGCCCATCCAGAATACTTACAGAATTCCCAGTGATACTTGCAATAGTACTATGGCTGATTGTGTACCTTTGAAGTTTGCTAAGGCCAGAATGATGCCAGGTATTCTTACTGAGCTTACCAAAATTTGTATGTAAGATTTAGTGTGATCTAACAACTAAGCACAGGCTGGTCACATATATAATTTTTTATTTTGATATGAAGCTTTGAAGGGCATATTTTGGCAGGCAAATTTGAGATTGAGTATTAGATCATTTTTAAAATGTCTCTTATTGAAGCAAAAATAATAAGCTATTATAAAGATGAATGAATATACATGTATAAATATGTATTTTGTATTTTTATCATATAGTAAAAGAACAATTAGACTACTAGACTAAGATTAATATGAAGCATCTTTTGGCAAAGCATCTTCTATTTTTTGTACCATTTTCAGATATAAAAAGATAGTGGTATTAAAATGTTAATCTTACTGATTGCAGTTAAATTTTTATATGCATCACATTTTTTTCACATGTGATATTTGAGGACAGAATTATAGATAACTTAACACTGAGTATTATCCCCAATTTTAGACATTTTAATATTTCCTTGTTGATATTTCTGTGTGACAAGTTACCAGAACTTAACAGCTTAAAAAACACATTTATCATCTCAAAAGTTTTGTGGATCAGGAGTGCAGGCATGACCTGAATGGGTCCTCAGGTCCAGTCTAGATATGGGCTGGGCTACAGTCTCATCTGGAGGCCCAACTGGGAAAGAATTCACTTCTAAGGTCACTCAGGCTATTGACAGAATACAACCCCTGTGCTTGTGAGACAGAGGACCACAGCTTTTTGCTGACTTTCAGCCATAGGCCACCCTCAAATCTCAGAGGCTGCCCTCTGTTCCAGGAAGACACTTTCTTTACCTAAAGCTTACCCCACATTTCTTGCCATATGTACTTCCTTAACCTGGCCACTTATTTCATCAAGCCAGCAAATAAACTTTTTAGAGTGAGTCTACTAGAAAGACCAGCTTATACAATTTAACATAATCACAGAAGTGGGATCCTATTACCTTTACCATATCCTTTTGGTTAGAAGCAAGTCAGAGGTCCTGCCCATACTCAAGAGAAGAAGCTTATATGAGGGTGTGGAACTTAAGAGTTGGCAATAATGAGGGCCATAATTTCTTTATGGCTTGCATGGAATATATTTATTTTAAGAAACCCAGTGTTTTCTGAGACATATCAAATGTGAACTACCATATTATTAATGTTGCCAAGTATATAAGACTGAAAACTGTAGCCATTCCTTGAAATTCTAGCAGGTTTAGGCTCTGAGAACCATATCAAACTGTGCTTGGATAGATGTTTGCAGAAGCCACCACTTCAGAAGTCCTACCATTCTTATAAGATTTTGGAGTGTGATGTAATTATTTTTTCCTCAAGAAATTGAATATTTTACACTTGCCACATGTGATTTTATACATGCTGGGGAAAGAGCTTCTACCTGCCTAATGTGCTTTACCTGTCAAAGAAAAGGATGGCAGTGTATGTTTTAGAGACCTTCCTTCCCTCATACCCGGCAGGACTTACATGCAGTACAGGAATGATAATAACAGCTCACCAAACAGTCTTTTGGGTTAAGGGACAAATGGAGTAAACACCTTTTATTTCTGTTATACATCTAAATTTAAGCAAGGGTTCTTAGCACAAGGCAGAATAATTGCATAAACAAAGTTTCATTTTCTGGTTTATTCCAAGATAGAGTCCTCGACTAATATGAGCTGTTTAGTATTCATGGCCACTCTTATAGACAGTGAAAGGTTTTCCCCCAAAGACAACTACACAGAGAAAATCTGCATTTCATGTTTCCTATCATCTCTATCCTGAAAGTATGTAATCAACTAAGGGATGGGTCTTTCATTTAATCCCAGTGGAAAGAGCAGAGAGGGACAAGAATGTAGAGTTGGAAAGAATATGTACTATTGCCTTAGAGGTTTTTTTCTGACTTTAATGATGATCCTCTGAGGTTCTTTTGAAGAAAGCCATTTTTAGTTCAACAGGCATTATACTCAAATCATATATTTATTGTAGTGATGCTGCGTGGGAAATTTTCTATTGTTTAATATTATTAAACAAATAAAGGTATTTTGGATGACTTCTAAGTGATTTTTTCCAAGAAGGTTATATGTCATTATAAAGCAGTGTTTCTCAAGCGACTTGTGCAGGGTGGATGGGAATAAAGTTGTGATAATTTCCAGGAAATTCATTGATTATTCAACAATCACTTATAGAGCATCCATTATGTTCTTACAAGCACTAGGACTGGAATACCATGGGGAACAAGAGAATAACTGGCTCCTGCCATTATACAGCAGGAAAAAGGGAGTTTTCTGAGACAGAATTCTTTACAGTATCTTAAATCTTTATACAATTTAATATACCTTTAGGCTATTATGTGATGCCTAGCTTCTTGCACATATTATATAGAGAGTGTTGCGTATAGAGCCATGGTATGCACCCACATGCTTATTCGTTGTTTGTGGATATTTCTTGACTGCAGCCATAGCAGTTAGAAATGCTATGTAGTGGCTAGACCTAATTTCAGGGTAGTACACATACACACAAAGTAGCTTCTACCATCTTCAATGCCTGTGGTTACTCAGGGCTTTTTGAGGGGATTGAAGTGATGAATCAAGAGAAAATGTTATAATTGAACAGATGTGGGTAAAAGAAAACCAATATTTGTTAATTTGAATCATATTTAATTTTGCTTAATAAGATTCAGAAAATTCCAAATTGGGATGGACTGCATTGTTTTCAGTGGCATTTGGTGTTAATGATTGAACATCAGTCCTATGTATTTGCTTTCCTCTTTGATCAGAGATCTGGATGCAGGCAGTTAAAATTGTTTATTTAGGATTTATGTCCAAGAAACGATCTTATTTAGAATAATTTAATCAGACTATTAATAAAAAACTAAATTCAGTGTGACAACTTTGCAGGTGTGTGTCATCCAGATATAAAATTTAGATTTGACTAGCAGTTCCTAATCACAAATGTGTCCTCATCAAAGAAAGATGAGTCTTTAAGGCATATTAAGCATGGTAAATATTTTGTTGAAGAGATTCCACCACTACGATGCCAGCTAATGGAGCCAGGTCTCTGAAATCAGTGGGCCATGTAATTCTGTATCTGATGAGATCCAAAGTACTATGTCATAGGAGGCTGCAGTGGCTGAAGCTCTGAGAGCCGGGAGTCAGAGAGGATGTTAACATGATCAATTAGCTTATTTCTGACAGTACCTTGGAATAAATCAAAGCAGAGAGCAAACAGGATAGAACTGTGAAATATCCAAACACACAAGAGGCAAGAATCAGAAACAGCTCATTTGGCAACACACTTAGTTCATCTGCAGGATTGGGGGTTTTATTCATTCAAAGCTCTCCTAATATCATTTTGTAAAGTTTGTTCTTAATTAGAAACTAACTTAACAGAGGTTAAATTTTACATATGTATATTTCACGTAGATGTAGGAAGAGCGTTAGAATAGATTAGTCTGATGCCATTTTTTTTTCATGTGACAACATCTTCGAGAGTAGTAGCAGCTGCTTTGTGTTGATCATTTATCATGAGTGTGACACTTTTCATACATCCTGGCATATGCATTATTCAAACTAGCTGATGATTATGTTACTATTTAACCCTTTTTACAGAAGAGGAATCAGACCCATGGAGGTGTGGCAGATGGAATGAGGTCAACTTTATAACTGGAAGAATTACCTCAATTTTAGTCTTACTCAATTTTAGCTTCTCTTGTCTACTGGACTATGCCATTTAGGGCCTTTGAGTAGATCGTGGCCATGTCAGTATGATCCTTCATCAAAGATTGTTCCTCACTGTTTTGGACATTCTCTGGGCCAAAGTCAACTTGCATCCAAGATCAAAGTAAACCTGTACTCCAACCAGAACACATTAGTTTTGCTGTTCTAAAATGACCACCTCTCTTCTGAACCTTTTTCTCCCTGTTTTTCCTGAGAAATGTTGCCCAAGTCGGTAACCTCATTTACTGTCTCTGTGCTGATGAGTCTGAAGTGTCTATCTCAAAGACCTCTTTCCCAAGTTGCAGTCTAAGATAACTATCAGTTGGAGTCTAAGCAGGAGAAGAGAAGATGTGGTGAACCAGAGAAATGCCAGAGCAGTGGCATTGGTTTAGTTTTTTTCCTCCCTAGTTGCAAATGAAAGAAACTCAGATTAGTTTAAGCACAGAAGAACTATATTATGTCATAGACCTGAGAGAGAATTAATTTGGCTAAGTTCACTGGACTTGAAGACAGGGGAGCAGGTTAGCTAAGGTTTAGGAAGTAGAACTAGGACTTGCTTTCTCCAGGATATATTCATTTATTATTCTCATTCTCTCCCTCTGCCTCTCCCGCTACCACTTTCTCCTGGCCTTTTTCCTTTATTCTTCTCTGTCCCCATGTTTATTTGGCTTTCTGCCACAGACTGAATGTGTGTCTACAGGTCAGAGAGGATGGCAGCCATGTTCTTAGATTCTTCCAGTTAAACCACTTGGTAGAAAGATCACTATTATATTTAGTAAATATTTTTATTAAGATATGTCAATATCTTCATCTCTTGTGAAGTACTTATTGACAACTGGAACAATTTATATTGCCAAAGAAATGGGACTGTGTGGATCAGCCAGCCCTGGGTCAGTGCCACTTCTTGTGGTGAGAAGGGGAGGCAACAGAATTGGGGAAGCGAGTTTCCTTGAATGAACGATGGTAGTCAGGTAAAAACATCGCATGCGCACACAGTATTATTGTTGATGTCTGCAGAAAAAGAAGGAGCCACTACTATACAATATTTTAAATAGATATCTCAATCCCTGCTATGTAGGGATTATTATTATTGATTGATAATCATTATTCAGGCAAACTAAACATATCTTTATTTAAATATGTGCTTCATGTCTTCCAGAGTTATCCTTTCTCATCTTCACATCGAATTCAGGAGTTCTGCATATTCTTCATTCAGATCTCATCATATTTCAGAAATCACGGCCTTGAAACACATTTCACAGAACTCCTATTTATACATTTTCATTATAAGACAATCTATTACTCCATTTTCCTTATTAAAAATAATGCATCAGGGATCCCTGGGTGGCGCAGCAGTTTAGTGCCTGCCTTTGGCCCAGGGCGCGATCCTGGAGACCTGGGATCGAATCCCACGTCGGGCTCCCGGTGCATGGAGCCTGCTTCTCCCTCTGCCTGTGTCTCTGCCTCTCTCTCTCTCTCTCTCTCTCTGTGACTATCATAAATAAATAAAAAAAATAAAATAAAATAATGCAGCACATAAAAATCATTTATTGAATACAGACTATATGCTGGATTGTGTTTTCTTTATGAAAATTTCAACATGAAACTTTTTGTAATTTTGTTAGAAGAGATTTACTTGTTTTTAGAATTTCTTCAAAGCTTCTTAGTCATATGCATTCATTCTGTGGAATTCACTCAGCCAATCAGGAACTGTTTATTGAGTACTTTCCATGTTGATGTATGGTGTGAGTTGATGGGGATTATTGTAAAATGAGCAAGTATTTATTACAAAGACATTATCTGGCATAATTATCAAGGTATTTATTTATTATGTAGTACCTAATGACAGTGTGTACATTTTGTTTGTGTTAAAACAGTAGAAAGACAGATTACAAATTGATTATAAAATCGTTATACAAATAATTGCTGAATCCAAAATTTATTATAAGATCCCACAAATACAAATTTTATTAACTTTCTGTCATTCTGGAAGACAATAAGTATAGGGATTTTTCTTTTGCTTTTAAAAATTTTATTATTATTTTTTGTTCTTTGATGTACTTTATTTCTGTACACTTTTCAACCATAATTCATTTTAACCACATTCCTTAAATATCAAGTTTATTTTAGCCTTATAACTTTCATTTTGAGTAGTGACAAAAAAAGGAAGAGCCTATTAAGAAAGAGGCTTTATCTTTAAGAGTGATGGTTGGGCAACCCGGGTGGCTCAGCGGTTTAGCGCCGCCTTCAGCCCAGGGCCTGATCCTGGAGTCCTGGGATTGAGTCCCGTGTCAGGCTCCCTGCATGGAGCCTGCTTGTCCCTCTGCCTATGTCTCTACCAATCTCCCTCTCTCTCTCTCTCTTCCCCTTTCTCTCCTTCTCTCTCTGTGTCTCTCATGAATAAATAAATAAAATCTCAGGGAAAAAAAGAGTGATGGTGCCTCTAAAGCTGTATCAACATCCCATCAGCAGTTCATTAGTGGGTATGGTTCTAGTCTGAAATTCTCATATCCTACTTACTTTCATTTCCCAAATCATCTTGTGGTAGATATAGCTTTACTGTTTTGTTGATTTCATCTAAATCTTCAGGGAGTTTATTTGTTGATGAATTAAAATCTAAATCAGCTATTATTAGTAGCATCCTAAAGTTGGAGTCAGCCTGGCTAATGCTAAATTTCTAAATTAAAAGAATAACAGTACTTTTAGATATTTCTTCCTGTTTTGTGCAGTGTTCCAAAAAGTGGGGAGAGGTTTTTTTGTTGTAAGTATCCTTGCCAGTGGAGAGTTTTACATTTGGATTTAGGGAGATTGCTTAAATGTGGAGTCATCTAAGATTTCTCCTCAAGTGGGAGGGAAGATTTTGTAAAGGGATAGGGGTCTTAATTAGTTTTCAGCAAATGAGATTTGTGAAGTGACGGTGTTGATAATATTTTTTTTTTCCTCTATCAGTATGTCTGTTCAAAACTACCAGGGAGTCTAGATCCCACTGGGTGGTTGTGAAAAATCTGTTAGACTAGTTAGAATGTTCAGTAATATAATGACATTAGTTAACTAAATTGCTTCCTTAATGAGAGCATATGACATTGGGTTTTTAAATGATAGCCTAAAGATTTTTAGATATATGTAGGTTAGAAGATTCGACAAATGAAATCTAGTAAAAGAATGTAAGAATTCTATGCTAAGCAATTTTGAAGCATCTTTGTTATATGAATTTCTTATAACAACTCTCTGAGCAGTCAAGGCTATTAGGTTTGTATGACAATAAATGTTCTTTGCCCAAGGTCATGATTTAAAGTGATAAAGATAAAATGAGTAGCCTGCTGTCCTCTCCAAAGCTCCAAAGTCCCTTTCGTTGCCTTAGCTGGGTTCAATTCTTCACCTTCAGATTCAGTCTACCTTCAGATTCTGGATCCAGTTTGATCTCCAGTTAGAGAAATTTTAGTAATTACTTCATCAGGGGGTTCACCTACTGCTAGCTCTTCTTTAATCTTAAATTTCCATCAGGATTTTTCATCATTCATTAGGACTAAGGTCCTGGTTTATAGTTCAGCTTCAGTGTACAGGCATCGGTACTATTCAAATATATCTACATCCATGCTCTGGTTCCTACCAGTTCCTTGGGAATTGTGATCTTGGCTGCCACCTGAGTCTGTACTCTGTGAGACCATAGTCCTGGGTCATGGGCATCAAGGAGGGCACATGATGGGATGAGCACTGCGTATTATATGCAACTGATGAATTATTGAAAACCACATCTGAAACTAATGATGTGTACTATATGGTGCTAACTGAATTTAAGTAAAAAATTAGGACCTGTCTAGTGGTGTTAATTATTTCAGATTGCATTAAATATAACCCTAAAAGAAAAAAAATACTACAATCCTGAGTCATATTTCTTGGCCATTCTGATACCTGTCCACATGGTCAGGTAGCCTACTATCTTCTGTTGATTTCCCTGATGCTGCTGTTGGCTCCTCTGCCTGGACTTCCTTGCCCTGTCTGCAATGGGAACCCACCTTGCTTGTCTCTTGTGCATGAAAGATCTCTAAGTTATAGCCACATCCAAAAAGTCCTGTTTAAATGGCAACTGTTGTGTTGGTAACAATGGCCTGTTATATAGCTATTTTGCCTCTAGCTTCTTGCTCTTAGTTACTCCCCCCCCACCAAACTTTGGAAACTTGCTATTTAATAGAGAGGCAGGGAATGCTAAAAAAGAAGAGGTAAGTGGCAGTCTTGTTTGGCTGGGACAGCCCCATCGCTTAAGAGGTAAGCACTTCCCCAGGTGACTGTGATCATAGGAATGATTGATTGCACTTAGCTCTCACCATGTGCCCAACGCTAAGTACTTTTCAGGTATTAGTGCATGTAGCAAATTATAAAATCTGCCATTAGCAAAAACTAGGCAATGTCACATTTCAAGTGAAGTAGGACGGTCAAATTTCTTAGATTTTACTAAGTCGTGCACTGGTTAAGCCTCTCTTCATGTCTCAGCATTGCCAACATTCAGCATTGGGAGAGAAGGCAATTGCCACAGTTGTACAGATTCTGCAAAGCAAATATGAAGAAGGAGATGTGTATGCAGCACTCCCTAACTATATGGAAATTACACACGTGAAAACAAAATGTCCAAATATAAAAGGGAATCTAAAGGGGTTAATAGGCAGTAATACCCATGGATTAAACGAACAAGCATGAACAAACAGAACAATGATATCGGAGAGTTGTAAACACAACCACCTTTCCTGTCCGGGTAAAGGGGGAGATACCCATAGCCCGATATAATGAGATATTTGTAATATCTTAATATGATCACATTTCATTACGATTTCATTTCTTCATTATTTTCAAAAGCGTTTTGGGGATGCCTGGGTGGCTCAGTGGTTGAGCATCTGTCTTTGGCTTATGTCGTGATCCTGGGGTCCTGGGATCGAGTCCTGTATTAAGTTCCCCACAGGGAGCCTGCTTCTCCCTCTGCCTCTGTCTCTGCCCCTCTCTCTCTCTGTCTCTCATGAATAAATAAATAAAATCTTAAGAAAAAAAAGATTAAGAAATACTTTGAATGAATGTGTACTGTTGATTTTCCCTAATATTAGTAATGAATATGACAAGGATGATGGAGACATGTATAACAATCCCACCCTCATGGAACCTAGATTCTGTTGGGTGATACAGACAAGGAGATAGACAGTTATAATGTAGAGTGGCAAGTGTGGCAGCACAATTGGGCTTTTGATTCATCAATTCTGGGTTCAAATCTCCAGTTTGCCACCATACTAACTGGGTTGCTTTAGACCAATTAGTTACTCTCTATCCACCTCAGTTTCTTTATCTATAAAATGGGAATAAAAATTGTACCTGCCATAGGACTGTATGGATTACATAAGTTCCAGATGAATAAACTCCACTAGATATATACCAATATCCCCACTTTACCTGGCACTTATGTCACATGCCACTTACATCATCCCAAGATCACATGGCAATGAAATGTTTTAAAATATTATTTATTCATTTGAGAGAGAGAGAGAGAGAGAGAGAGATCAAGCAGGTGGGAGGAGGGGCAGAAGGAGTAGGGAGAGAGAATCCAAAGCAGATTCTGCATGAGCACAGAGCCTGAAGTGAGACTCGATCCCACAACTGTGAGATTATGACCTGAACTGAACAATGAAATTTTAAATAAGGTAAGAGCTGAAACAGATCATCTAGAGAATATGTTAGTATGAGAGTTTCTCATTTCCACGTGAAATAAACATGAAATAAACTGTATAGAGTAAGGGGAATTTGAATAGAAAGCTGACTGCCAAGCAGGGTGGAGTGGCCAGTAAATTGTGCTTGATAGCAAAGCCTTGACCAATGTCTGTAGTGATGCATTATGAATATTTAGGATATTCCTATCTTTAAATCTTCTCCACTTGAGCTCAGTGTTACTGAGAGACTGAAGACTGGGCAGATCTGAGGCACATTTTAAAAACTGGTCCTTCTCTGTCCTTTTGCCTTCAGTGTCAATTTCTTTTTCATACCCATTCTCCCATCTACCATCCACTCATTGATTCATCCATCCATCTATTCACAGATCCATCCATCTCGCCCTCCTAGCTTTGTCCAGACATTCCTCTGTTAATCAAATATTTATTGATTGATTCACCAGAAGGCACTGGGAATATAAAAAAAACAGCATAATGACGGTTTCTGTTCTCACAAGGTATTTTAACTAGGTCACTGGTTCATCTCAGCCAAACCAGAATTGTACTTCTCTCCTTCATAAGACCATGAATAAATAGTTCAAGAAGTCCAATCTCTTTCCATCTGTTTACCATTTCATATCCCTGGGGTACCTGGCCTTGTGCATGTGGCACAGGATAGCTGACTTCAAGTCCACATGTCCACATGCTGACCAGGGGAATGAGGAAGACAAGGAAAGTTGTGCTCCTTCTTTTTAAGTCAACATATGATTTGGAAATTGAGCACATCACTTCCACTCTTATCCCAATAGCCAGAAAAAAAAAATCACATTTTACCACATCTAGTTTTAAGAGAGACTCAAAATGAAATCTTTATTTTGCATGACCATTTGACCAGCTGAGGAATCTGGATTAGAATGAACAAAACCCAAGATATATTTTGGAGAAGACAGATATTGAAGAACCAACACAGTTTCCCACAAACAGGGCTTACTTTCTGGTTGAAGTTACAGGCTGGTGAGTTGGCAACTACTACATTGCAGGCAAGTGGGGGAGTAGGATGTGGTGGGAGTTCATAGGGCTTCTTCATCTTTAAAATTTCTAGTGCACAGTCCTTTCTGAAGGCCTCTGACTCCAAATTTAGCACTGGGGAGTTTCCTATCTCTCAATGTTCTTTCTCCTCTACCAAATACATTTCTCATGTTCTCAGAATAAGTTTTAGGGGAAAACTCAGTGTTTAATTAATCCTAACACATTCATTGCTAATGACTTCTTTATATTTACCACCTCCACTTCTATGTAATTCTAGGATATTTTCCAAAGACAAAGACAAAACTGGTTGGTCTGAGAATCAGGTTTATTATTACGATTTGAAGCATGGAGTGTCCAAGAAAGAATTCATTGAAGTATTAACTAAAATCAATCCCGTAATCACATTAATGTGTACTGGTGAAAACAAAAGAGTTTTGAAAAAAGAATTTGTACTAATTTCTTGTAACTAAAAGAATCTTGCAGCAAGGGGTATTATACTGCCAAAGAAGAGGGTAGACACAGCCTCCAGGCAAGCAGCTTCTTATGACTCTTAATGGCTTATTCTTATTTTATTATAGAACTGGGCATATTAACAAATATTTTCTTTAGATTGGTTTACTTTTAAAGAACTAGAGCTTTTATGAGCTACTTAAGATACCTTTCTTCAAACTAAACTGATCAAGCCTTGGTAAAATGACTCTAGAAACAGATTCTATTATGCCTAGAAACATAGGAGACCTCCCAGTGTTCTCACAGAGGTGTGTGTCTCTGTGCTCGATGAACTAAGGCAAAGCCTCCAAAAGTCTGGGATTAACAATAACACTACTAAATGCAGATTATCTCATTAAGAAGGATAATTCAATTTCTGTTTCACTGAATCTACCTGGATATTTTGTCATCTTATGTTCATTAAGGATATTTATGACTTGCAATTTTCCCTGCTGAATCGAATTGTTTATATTTGCCCATCTTTCTGATTTGAGAGTTATTTCTTAATCATTTATACTCAATAATTTTGTCAATTCCTAGGTGTAAAACTATTCTTGTCACACACACACGCACACACACACAAACTATTCTCATCACATTGAAAATAACAGATTGTGTATTAAATTGCTAGTAAATTAAATTTTTTTCTTTTAAAGTATATTTTCTAAAATGCTGTGTAAATTTAGGAGATTAGTATTATGAGTGGTTTAATTTTGGCAACTCCAAATCCAAACTTTTTCCAGACATGAGTAATAATCTTCTCACAGTGATTACCTTGGGAGCATTTCCCGTGATTCTGATGCTATCTCTGCAAAAAACATTTTTTGAGGGAGAGGTTCTAGTTCCCATTTAAAATAATAATGCCACTAAAAAAAAAAAAAAAAAAAAAAAAAAAAAAAAAAAATAATAATGCCACTTAGTTTTACCAGATGTTTTATTAAGATAGTAATTTTCCATTCAAGTCAGACCAACTGGTTGGATCTTTTTAGGGTTAGCCCCCTGGACTATTGGCTGATAATTGATTTGTTTACCATGCAGTTATTGAATGCTCTTCATGTATCAGGATTGGTTACACTAATCAATTATATATCATAATCCTTTGCTTTTGGGGTGCTCAGGATTTTGTTAAAAAGCAAAATAGTTAAGCCTAATTATGTTATGTTGCAATTATTGACTCAATGTGGCCATGTATGAGTGAAGAGGAGAAAACAGTTTATTTTGGATAGACTGGGAAAGACCATGTGGAGAAGATGCTGTTGAGTTTGGACTTCATAGGATGAATAACATTTCACTAGGCAGAGAGGCAAAAATTAGTATCTAGAGGGAGAAAGGATATGAAGGGAAAAAAACGCTGCATGAACAGGCATAGCATAGTGTGGTTAGGGAATAGATGGATGTCAGATGTTATGGTAATCTATAGCTTTTAGAGGTAGAGATAAGTAGTAGAATCACTTGCAAAAGGTTTTCAATAGAATGCTAAGGTATTGTCTAAAGAGCTCTTGACAAAGGACCTTTGGTTTCATTTTCATTTGCAGGATGGGTTTGTTGACAAATTCTCTCCTCCATCTGCTCCTCTCTTCTTCCTTTCCTTCCTTAGTACATTTATTTGAATGTTCCTTTCTATGTGCTGGGGATAAAGAAGTGAAAAAAAAAAAGCCCCCCCCCAAAAAAAAACAAAAGGCTTATCAGTATGGAGCTTCTGTTCTAGAAGCCGAGTTCATATAGGCCATGTAAGTGGGATGATAGTAAATGTAGGCTTTAAAAGCCATATAATTTCTTTTGCAGCTACTTCCTTCTGTCCTTGTAGTGACAGAGCATCCATAGACAATACATGAATAAATGTGAATGGCTCATTTCCAGTAAAATTTTATTTACACATTATAGTTTGAAATTCATATAAATTTCATGTGCCATAAACTATTTTTCTTTTCTTTTGTTTCTTTCTCCTACCATTGCAAAATGTAAAGGTCATTCTTAGCTCATAAGCTGTGCAAAAACAGGAAGACTAGAATGGCCCACTGGTTGTAGTTGGTCTAACCCTCGTCTAGAAGTTCAGGTTAATGGAGACATTAGACACAGCCATTAACTGAGTGAATCAAAACCAATTTACATATTTAAAAGATTTAGAAAATAGTGTGACCAGCTTATAAAGCAGAAAGATTCATCAGTTCTGCAGGAGAGGCAGGGAAATGAAGCTATTGTGGGTCATGGACAGTCTTGGACACTAATGTCTAAGTGAATGAAGGTTGCCTCAGATCTTCTGGAAATTCAGTTGCTTCCTTCCACATTCAAGCTTGTATTCATGTGACATTTCTGTATATAAGCTAATCTGGCTACATCCTGAGATCATCTCCTCTGAGTCAGGTGTCTGTTGTGAATCTTCGTATTATACAGTAGTCAGTGTCCACTCCGGCATGATCACTGTTCATATCTCTCAGACAGCCTGTATGAACAGAGCCTGGTTCAAGTACTTTTCGCAAATAAAGATGACTTAGAATGAGTGTTAGGCATCCAGATGTTTCTGAGGTTAAGCTATCAGGCCTTCAGACGAGCTAAAAGGCCCACACATTTTAATATCACTTTTAATCCACTAACGATAGTTGAAGTTGTTGAAGTTATGCAGTCATATTGCTTGGGATCCAAATCCACCTCCATCTAATCCGCTCTGTGAAGCTAGACCAGGCATTGGGATTTCTTCAGCTCCAACTGCCACATCTGTAAACTGGGAATTGTACTCATGTGTTACTTACAGCTCTCTTGCACTACATGAACTAGTCCTCATAATCCATATCAAGCATATCGCACAGTACCTGGTAAATAGTAAATAAATACAAAGGTAGACTATCATTACTATCATTGTGATTAGAGAAAATAAGACAGGAAATTTAGCACTCTTTTCCTTGTAGAGTTTTAGCTATTTTTTTTAAAGATTCTATTTATTTATTTGAGAAAGAGACAGAGTTCAAGCAGGGGGAGGGGCAGAGAGAGAGAGAGAGGGAAAGGGACAAACAGACTCCTGCTGAATGGGAAGCCCAACATGGGGCTCCATTCCAGCACCATGGGATCACGACCTGAACGAAAGGCAGATGCTTAACTGACTGAGCCATCCAGGCGCCCCAAGTTTTAGCTATTTTTAAGATTGGATGAATGTTAGAAAGAGGAGAGAATTAACTTAGAAAAAAACCTACTTGACTTTAAAGCTTAAAAAAATAATTTGGGCTATTACAGATAACTTAATATAAGGGGAAATTAAATATGAGCTGTATCATTTTGAAAGAACACAACCAACTATTAAACATTTTAAAAATTTAATTTGAGAAAGGTTAATTACCTTTTCTATGTCAGTTATATTTTTAAATAAAGGATTTCTAATTCTTTTGAAAACATGCCCAAGACATATTCGTTTGTTAATTTAATGTGGTGTATAGTGGACCCCCCAAACTTCTATACAATGAGTACAAACCACTATATCTTTTTTTAAAAAGATTTTATTTATTTATTCATAAGAGGAAGAGGTATAGGCAGAGGGAGAAGCAGGTTCCCCGCAGGAAGCCTGATGCAGGACTCGATCCCAGGACCCCAGGATCATGCCCTGAACCAAAGGCAGACACTCAATCATTGAGCCACCCAGGAACCTCCACTATAATATATCTTAACATGAAGTCTCACCACAGCCACTGTGGGCTTGAGCTGCGAAAATTAGAGTGTGCTCTTTCAAACTTCTTCTCATTGTACTAGAATTTGCCTTGATCTGACACCAGTAAAAGGCTTTTTATTTTCTTTCTATTGCTGGGAAGGATTTTAATTGATTCCATGTCTCTTCATCAAGTATAAGTTTCTATCTCAACGAATGATTCAGACCTGCAGGAGCCATGCCATAATTTAACTTTAGAAAACTATAGGACCTGAAAATGTCATACACACAGACAGTGTACAATGGAAAGAAGGTTGTGCTGATCCTTATAAGAATGAGTGAAATTCAAATTCATTCTTTTTTTTTTTTAAGATTTTATTTATTACAGTCCCGGCAGCTCAGCGGTTTGTTTAGTGCCGCCTTCAGCCCCGGGTGTGATCCTGGAGACCCCAGATCGAGTTCCACCTCAGGCTCCCTGCATGGAGCTTGCTTCTCCCTCTGCCTATGTCTCCGCCTCTTTCTCTGTATCCCTCATGAATAAGTAAATAAAATCTTAAAAAAAAAGATTCTATTTATTACTTCATGACAGACACACAGAGAGAGGTAGAGGCAAAGGCAGAGGGAGAAGCAAACTCCCTGTGGGAAGGCTGATGTGGAACTCAATTCCAGGACCCTGGGATCACGCCCTGAGCCAAAGGCAGATGCTCAACCACTGAGCCATCTAGGCGTCCCAAATTCTAATTCATTCTTGTACATTTTGTGCTTTGGAGTTTTTTTCCAACTGATAAGAGAAGTCTAAGTTGATCACTGTACATATTCTTTTTCAATCTACTGTGTGTCCAGTGGCATATATTTACACAGGTACCTCAACATAAATGTGTGTGTGTGGACAGTTTGAACTTTATGCCCATGGAGTTATTTCTTTGTTCAAATTTTACTGACTCATTTATGGCCACCAAATCTACAA
Organism: Canis lupus baileyi; assembly: GCF_048164855.1. Classification (NCBI taxonomy): domain Eukaryota; kingdom Metazoa; phylum Chordata; class Mammalia; order Carnivora; family Canidae; genus Canis; species Canis lupus. The sequence continues at coordinate 18,700,982 of NC_132854.1, read as the reverse complement.
TCAACCCTTGAGTGAGTTATTTCTCTTGGCCTCAATTTTCTCAGGCGTGAGATAAATTGTATTAAATTATATATTTTATCTTGAAAGAGGTTATCAGAAGAATTAACAGAGATCATAGGCATAAAATAGCTAGTTCAGTGCCTGAAACAGTAAGTGTTTAATAACTGCTTAATATCTCCTGTTCCATCTTTCCCATGGCTTTGCTTCTACCTTCTGGCCCAAATCACATTTTAACTACCATCAGAAACTCTTCTTTCATTTCTAAAATCACCATGCAATTTATTCCCATTTTTAATCAAAAGCAGACAAAGTAAATATGATATTGTTTCAGAGATTTTCCAATTCTAAATATGATGAAATACCCTAAGGATACATAATAATATAAATAGAATAATCTAATTATGAAATTACATGAGTCTCCAGGCTGTTATTGTGTTTATGATCGAAAATGATAGTCTAGATTTCATGTCTATTGATAGGTGAGAGTTTTGATAAAATGACAATCTCACATAATTTTATCCTTGGGCACCTATGAAGATGGCTACAGTTTTTACTTACCACCATGATATGGACCCTTCTGTTTTGGTTCTCTCTAAGCTGTCACATTCATTTATCCTTACTGACATCTAAAACAGTCTTAGTTACTCACGGTTCCTCTGTCTTCCACAAATATGCTCCTTTATTGTTATGATGTCTCTGACTCTGTTGACTGCCAGGCCCTGTAGATTTATCCTTGTCTTCCAAGCCTTTTTGCTAGTGATCCAGTTTTGTCATACTATTTAGAATTATTTGTACCTAATGCTGATAAAATTGGTATAAAGGTTGAAATTGGCCTCAAAGGCATGGCTGCTGGGCATGCTCTACAAAACTAGTTTGCTTTGAGGCTTTTGCAATATTGTGTCCCAAATTTGGATGACTGAGTTACCAGAGGACTGGCAATATGCTTAAAAATTTGTAATAAGAATATTTTATAGTTGGGACATTTCTGGAGAATCTCCAGGCTGATATGAGGTCTGGGACTAAAAGTTTAACATAGCAGAGATGTCCACAATCAGACTGATCTGTGTCCAGCATTGCTAATTCAAAGTATGTAAAGGTTTTTTTTTTTTTGTAAGACTTTTCATATTGTAGGCAAGACATTTAATATATTGTTCTTTTGCTAGAAAATTCTAGTTTAAGATTCTTTCATATTTTCTAAGTTAAAATATTCACAAACTATTGTGAAAAAGGTTATATGTAGATTGGATGAATCATTTTTCTTAGAAATATAAGAAACAGAAATCCTCTCAATCATAGTATTAAAACTAGGTCAAGAAAGCTGATGTGCTGCACAGCAACATATGTGCTAGAGAGATCTTCCAACAGCTGTGTCTGGGGTGAGATGCCTATGTGCTTTTATATAGTGCTCAGACAGTGGACAATCTGAGCACGAGTAGTTCAGGTATGGATTATGTGTCCTTGAGATGGGAGGGTGAAGGAGAGCTAGCTAGCCATCCATGTCTGGGTCCTCCCCCTTGGTTGTTACATCCCATTTCCCCTCAAGAGTGGAGAGGGTTATCAGTATAGCTCAGGGCACATATAATCACCTCTTTTGATTACACAGCACATAACACAATCTTAATATGGTGGGAAATAGGCTTCCTTGCCGTCATCTTGAGTTCCACTAATGTGTTAGTATGTTGATCTAGCTCTCAGGGGGATTTCTTGATACTCTTCCCTTTCCACTGTTCACCCTTTCCTCTATTCAGAGCTCACAGCCCCTGCCTCTCCAAAGCATGATCCCTTCATTTCCTCACATCCTGAAGCACTGCTTTGCTAAGGCAAAAAATACCACGTTTTTGTTCCTTCTAGTCAAAGAGGTAATGCTAATTACATTTATGTAAGTGCAGGAAATGTGTTCATCATAATTGACCCCTTCTAACTGTAAAAAAATGTAAAAATGGGTGTTATAGTAAAGGGATGTGCAGCAGCTTTGTAAGAACAAAAATGGAAATAAAAAAATCTGGTTCTCATCATAGCTGTTCCATGTACGACCTGTGATCTTTGTTAAATTCCTTAACACTTCACAAGTCTTTGTCAGCTTTTTCAAGCCTTTGTCAACTTTTGCAACTCAGGAGACCAGCAGGAAAGAAGCTTCTTCCAGATACCTAGTCAGGTTATTGATTTTCTAAATGGCAAACGTTGACCCAAGTGGTCAGGGAGACTTGTGCTCCCAGCATTCCAGCTCTTGTACATGCCCTGAGGCCCATGACCATGCAAGGCAAAAAACAGAGGTCAGCACAAAAGGGATTCCAGAGTGCAGAGATGGACAAACAGAAGAGCCCAAAGTGATAGCACCTAACAAAACAGAAATGCTGGGATAGATTCACCTTCTCTATTATATTGCTCTGTATTTCTATCTCTTATTCTCTTTTTGCATAAGTATTTTAAGTAAAATCAGATAGAAAACAGAAGGACTTCCCAAAATTAAAAAAAAAAGAAATAAGAGTATTTATTAGATGAATTGAAGGAGAAGATGACCGAGTTGAATTCATATTTAATGCTTAGGAATGCATGGTAGTAGAAATAACTTAAAATAGCGAACACAAATATAGAACATTGAAAATTGTGAAGGTATAGAAAAGAAACATAGAGGTTACATTCAGAAGACCTAACATGTAAATATTAAGAATCATAAAACTAAAAAATGTTTTACATGTAAGTAAAACAATGATTAAAAATATATTTAAGTGTATATATAGGAGAGAATTTCCCTGAGTGGAGTTACCGAGTATATAGATTAAAATCCCACTTCTGGGTATATATCTAAAGGAAATGAAGTCACCATCCCCAAGAGATATATCTGTGCCCCCATGTTCATTTCAGCATTATTCACAAGAGCCAAGATACGGAACAACTAAGTATCTATTTATGGATGAATGAATAAAGACATTTTTATATATGAACATATATAGACCGTAGAATATTATTCAGCCTAAAAAAAGAAGGAAATCCTGCTGTTTGTGACAACAAATGAACCTGGAAGACATAGTAAGTGAAATAAACCGGACATGGAGAGACAAATGTTGCATGATCTCACTTTTATGTGGAATCTAAAAACAAGTCAGATTTGGGGCACCTGGGTGGCTCAGTGGTAGAGTGTCTGCCTTTGGCTCAGGGTGTGATCCCAGGGTCCTAAGATTGAGTCCCGCATTGTGTTCCCCACAGGAAGCCTGCTTCTCCCTCTGCCTATGTCTCTGCCTCTCTATGTCTCTCATGATTGATAAATAAAAATAATTAAAGAAAGTCTGATTCATAAAAGGGTGGTTATCAAGGGACCAGGGAGTGTGGGTGAGATAGAATGGAGAAATTGGAAAGATGTTAGTGAAAGGGTACAAAGTTCCAGTTTTAAGATGCATAAGTTCTAGAAACCTAATATATGATTTGGTGACCATAATTAATAATACTGTATTGTATACTTGAAATTTGCTAAGAGAGTAGATCTGAAATGTTTTCACCACACACACACACAGTAACTATGTGAGCTGGTGGACACATTAGCTCACTTGATCGTGGTATGCATTTCACAATGTATATGTATATTAAAATTTCAGGATATATACCTTAAATATATTCATCAATTGTATTTCAGTGAAACTGGAAAAAAAAATCTCGATTAATGCTAGGCATGATTGAGGAGAAAAGATACATACCTCAGTAAGTCCTGGTAAAATTCCTGACCTGTAAAGATTAAGAGAGATTATACAAGTTTGTAGGCTGGGATGGTTTGCTTTCAAAATAAAGAAGGATCCAGAGAGTGTGACTCTCCTCTGTAACATCAAAAATTGAAAGACAGTTTGAGTTTACAAAGAGAAAAGCATTGTGCCACAAGAGTCCAATACCTAGTGAAGACATAATTCACCTGTTCAATTAATGGTGGATAGGATAAAGTATTGTGGATATTCAGTGATTCAGAGAGTATATCATTTATGTACCTCATGAGAGACAATTGTTTGAGAATGTACTCCAATAGAATAATGGATCAGATAAAAGAATTTAAGATAGAGAAAGAAGATGAGAGTATTCAGTGGCAAGTAATGACTTGACATAACCTTCGTATCTATCTATCTATCTATCTATCATCTATCTATCTATCATCTATCTATCTATCTATCTATCTATCTATCTATCTAAATAGGAATAGGAAGAAGGAATATGGGTAATTCAACTGCCAAAAAATGAATATTGAAAAAGAAAGGACATAAAGGAAAGCTATTAATAATCTAGAACTAAATTTTCTGTGTTGTTTAAACAAATGTGGGAGTTCTATAGTGAATTCAGGGATTCAGGGCATGATCAAGGAAGTGATAAGACCAGAGGCGGCAGTAGCACATGACAAGTGGCAGTTTGATATATTTTCAAGCTAGGTTCTGTCCCTTCACAACATTAGACTTTTCCAGAGACCGTGATGCAAGACACTACCCAAAATGGCAAAAAGGCAAGGGAGACAAATATGTCCACTGTCTTGTATGTGTAGATGATATTGCTCAGGTGGATGGCGAGGAGTGTCTGAGAACTCCAGGGTCAGAGAATTCCAGGGTCAGAGAATTACAAAGGCAAAATGGGCCTGGAGTCTTTTATAGTCCTTGAGGCTTATCTAAGGCTAGTGAATGTTGGATACAATATGTGCAACAGGCATACTGTAAATGGGTAAAAATCTCCATATTTGGGTTACATGTAAAGCAATTAGATGTGTAAAAATGTGAGTTCAGTGTTGGCAGGCTTTTGAGCTAACAGTATCAGCCTGTTGGTGTCAGATCTCATAGATAAAATAAGGACAGAGAGAGGACATAGAGAATTCGAATGATGTCAATAAACATATCAAAGATATATACATAGAAATTTACACTTTCAGATGTAAATATAGTTTTATAGATCTATGAAATATTCATAAGTAACTATATACTTGGCAATGAGGAAAACTTGTAAAAAGGGCAGAATTTCTACAAGCCACATGTTAGATTTTGTGTTGGTTTAGAATAAAATTAGTAATAAATAAGGAGTCCCTGCCCTCCTCAACTACTGAAAATTAAGAACCATACTCCCAAATTCATTATGGATCAAAACAGAAATTAAAACCAATGTGAAAAATTAGAAACAATTTTGAAAACATTGTAAAGGAAAAAAAATACTTCAGAAAACCAAATAGCCTGAGCAAAAGCTCTACTTTGGTACTAACTCCAGTCGGTGGTCCAAAAAAAAAGAACTTTATGCTTTTTTCCCTAAAACCACAGGAAAAGCAGCACCAAAAAATAGATAAAAGGAAATGCTAACCTTAAGTCCTCTAATAAAAATGAAATAGAAAGGATAAAGTAAAACTATTTTTATTTGAGTATTCAAGAAAATCAATAAAACCCTGTTGAACTAGAGAAAAAAGAGAGAGAACAGTGCTACATGCTTAAGAATATGAAAGGTCACAAATCTACACAGGTTGAAGAGATTTATGACATAAAGAAACACTATTTCAACATAAAAAGTAATCAATGAAAATCCAAAAAAAAAAAATGTAGGCTACTATGTAGGTATAACTTCAGAGTTGAAAAGACCATGTGAACCAAGACAGGACACCTTGAATATAATAAAGGAAAGAGAAACACATTTTGCTATAAAATGATAAAATTTTTTTACAGCAAAAAGTATTATAAATTAAGTCAAAAGAAAAATGGAAATTTGTATAACTCTCTCTCCCCTTTTTCTTTTCTTGTCCTTTCTTGTTATTGTAGCATGAAGAAAATGTGGAAGACTATATACCCTAGGCTATTACTACATGTGGTTTGGGTGGAGGGGGTGAGAAAAGTTGGAAGGTCCCAAATTTTGGGGATAGAAGAAACCTTGACTTGTCTTTGTGGGAAAGAATCCTTTCAAATTTTGTATATCAAAGTTACTGGTATGGAGTGACATTTGTTCAAATAAACACAAATCAACATCATATATCAGTTTGACATATACAGTCAATAGCACATTTCTAAAACAGAGACACTATGTCTTAGTAGAATCACAGAAAACCTGACTTGGTCCAGGTTCAGGCAATTACTGACCATGGGGCCTCCAACGTGTTGTTGAATTTCCCTGACTCTCAGTTTATGTAGCAGGATCATCCTCATACTGACCTAGAGAGTTTGTTGTGAAAATCAAACAAGGACTTCCGTGTATGCATGGAATTCTACAGTCACTACTCAAATGCTTACCTGCCTTCAGGCTGAACTTCCTGAGGGACTCCTATATACTTCCTGGGTCCTGCCTTCTGCTCTCTCAAGTCATTTTGCTGGTCAGCTTTGCCTGAAATTCCATTGTAAATTAATGTATTTAAAAAGTGTGATTGGATAGCTTTTTTGTTTGTTTCTAGTTGAAGAATTTCCTCTTATTTTTGCTGTTAGATCTTAGATTGAAGTTGTCATTCTCCAGATACATCTAGGAAGGAGTTTATCTGTAGTACAAAATTGGAGTCTCTAGAGATGATGTTTGAATAATAATAAATAGACTATTTTATTCTTATCCTTGGCATGAAAGAAGTATCTTCCAGAGATCTACAATTGGGTTGAATCTTGAAACAGGTACTTAAAATGCAAAATAAAGTTAGTCTACTTGGAATCATTTAAATTCTATAAAGTGTGACTTCATAAAATGACTAAGGACATTTTCATGTAGCAATAGATGCCATACAGCCTTCTGGAGGAGATGATGTAAAGGTGTAATAAAATATTATGTTCCTCCTTACATTATTCTTCAACATCAATATATTATGTAATTCTAAGTAATTACTGCAAGTTGGTGTTTACCAGTCTTACAGAAATTCTATTTCTGTTATAAAGGAAACTACCTGAGCTCAGCACCCCAATGTCATGTCTTTGAATTCTTTCTTTCATCACAACTTACAGTTTTAATAAATCCAAATAAAATCATTTATTTTTTTATATTTTTTGTATCTATGAGAGACCATATTAAAAGAATAATTTTCTCTTAATGAAAGAAGGTAACTTTATTTCGATGGTTTCTATGTACTAATATTATCTCACAGCTCCTGCAGTGCTAGATTTCCAGCATTCTAAACTTTGCCATAATGTGATTTCATTGTAATGTGAATTATTAAAGTGTTTTTAGCTTATTTAATTGCTTGGTCTTAGTTGTGGATTTAATTTTTTTTCTATTAGATCATAATTTCAATAATTATTGATGCTTTATTAATACAAATAAATGAAAGAATGACAACTGTGGTTTTAATTAGTCTCAAGTGAAGGGCACTGTAGACTAGAGCATCATAATTCACATCTTTCTATCTCTATCATTTGCATCTATCTATAAGTTGAAGTAAAATAGAAAATATAATATCAAGTGGAAAATGATGCAGGGTGGGGAAGACAGCATCATTGACTTTGAAATCAGACAAGATTAGCTTTCAGCTCTACCACTTGCCAATTTTGTGGTAACTTTTAAGTTGCTAAATTTCTCTGTCTTGGCTGCTTTATCAGTAGGTAACACAGAGGCTAAGTCCACGTCTTTTCATTTCAGAGTATAGCACTGTCTACCCTATGCTCGTCAAACGTTAACATTGCAAATCCATGGGGATCTTGTTCAAATGTCAGTTCTGATTCAGTAGGTCTGAGTTGGGGCCCAAAATTCTGCATTTCTCATAAACAGATGGTCCATCTGGCACAGTTTGAGTAGCAAAGTTGTAATATACAACTTTGTAATGTAATGCTTGGGATGCAAGCAGGATTGATTATGTGCTGAAGTGCTCTTCTAACATCTGAAATAGAGATAAGGACATATCCTTTGAAGAGGTATTATGGCAATTCAAGATGATAGATATGTAAAATGCCTATCCTGGCTTCTGCTATGGGGTAGGAGCTCAAGAAGCATCCTGGGTCTGGTCATTTCCTTAGGTATTATCTGTGTGTAAAGAAATCATTTATGTTTGGTATTAAAGCAAGACCCAGCTGGGAGTACGGTAGGAATCATTTTGTCCAGACCCCCTTTTGTGTACAAGAGGAAACTAAAACTTCTAGAAGTCAAATTTCCAAAGGACAGAAACCAGACCTCATAGTGCCTTCCTTGTCATAAAAGCTGAATAAGTTTGATATCTAAAAGATATAATAAGAAATGATCCAATTTAATTTTTCAGACAGGACTAGACTAGAAGTCATTTAACACATACTAAAGGAAATTCCAACAGAGTTAAAAAGATATCAGTGAGAATCTGGACTTCCTTGAATGATAATTGCTTACTGTTTTGAATCACTCTTCTTGGTACTCAAGGTGAGAAATATCAAATTCCTGTAAAATGACTTTGAAATCTGTAATATGTATTAAGGGAAATTTTATACAGTGAGCCAGATAAACTAGGACTGTCCAGTAAACCCAATCATAAAGATTGAGATGTACATTTTCCCCACTTCCATTTTACTTTTCTGTGACTTTTCCCTGTGACCATCTGTATCTCCAGAAACAGAATTTTCCCTTGCCTACTAGATTTTCCCTCTGTAGGGAACTTTAATTTGATAGAATCATTCTAGCTTTAGGAATCAGATAATGACTAGTTATAGCTATATTTGTATTAAAAACAAAAATGAAACAATAATCATACTTCAAAGACTAGGAAATAAGATCATGTTCATTCTTTAGGGCCTTCTTGATTTCTTTCAAAGAATATAGAACTCCATCTGTTTTGCTTCCTTGGAAGACCAGCTTCTATTAAGATTTCATAACAATTGTGGAGGCAACCTCTGAAGGATTATTTTTCAGATAAGATTTCAGAGGTTACTTAGACCTTCCATAGTGGATATAGGCTCGCTTGTTATTTTGTAGGTTATTGTATGACGTGGTAAGGGCTGAAGTGCTCAATAAATAATACTACCTTGTCTTTACCCATTCTGCCTGGGTTTAGAAGCATTTTAGAAATAGAAAGCCAAGTAGACAGAGATAGATATAAATGTAAATATATAGACATAGATATAAAATCTCTCTTGTTACTGATACAGGTGAATTTAAGAAATCTGGATCTTCCAGCCAGGTGAGTTTGCTAACACTTTCCCCTTACGTTAGGGAGGCTCCGTATATTTAGAGACCCTGGTACAGTCTATTCAATAGCTACTCTGGACAATATCAGATGCTCCCAGCAGAGGGCGCGCCTTAATAAGTTATCGACTGGAAGGGCATGCTTTCTGTGGGCAGGCTGGCTGACACTCTGGAGGCTGACAAACTAGAGGAAGCATTGAACTACCCAACCAGCAAATTCACATTTCCTCCTCTAAGATGAGAGGAGGGAAGAGGGGGTCAAGCAGTGCCTCAACAAAGAATGGTTATGTTCTTCCCTAACATTTTCACAGCTTCGTCCTCTTAATCCAGAGGCTTAACCACAGGTCCCAATAGCTATTTTCAAAAGGTTATTTATTTTGGTCTCTGCTGGGCTGATTCCTCTATCTTATCTGCTTCAGACCCGGGCAGAGAACAAGGGATCTGTTTATTGGGAGAGCTACAATTCATTATCTTCTGCTTCCAGCCAGAAAATTTGAGAAAGACACAGAGAGTAGAATTTGTGAGTAAAGGGATCCCTGGATGGCTCAAGTGATTTAGCGCCTGCCTTCGGCCTAGGGCATGATCCTGGAGTCCTGGGATGGAGTCCCACTTCAGGCTCCCTGCATGCAGCCTGCTTCTCCCTCTGCCTGTGCCTCTGCCTCTCTCTGTCTCCCTGTGTCTCTCATGAATAAATAAATAAAATCTTAAAAAAAAAAGAATTTGTGAGTAAAAATTACTACTATGTACATGATGGGTAAGCTAAGGCTTTAGGTAGTAGCAAGTAAGCTCACTTGAGTTTTTGTGGCTTACCTTATGTACTTTTAAAAATGTATGTGGTTGGCTTTTAACTGTTGGAACCAGGTTAGGTAGCTTCATGCCTTAGGCTTAGTAAACGTGAGCCACTGCCTGTAGACCTGGATGCTATACTTTATGGTCTTCATCCAGATATATGGGACTCTTTTTACAGTAGCAAGAAAGCAGGAGATATCTTTAAAAAACAGTAGCCAGGGGCACCTGGGTGGCTCAAGTCACTTAAGTGTCTGCCTTCAGTTCAGGTCCTAATCCCAGGGTCCACATCAGGCTCCCTGCTCGGGTCGAGTCTGCTTCTTCCTGCCCCTCCTCTCATGCTCATGCACACTCTCTCTTTCTCTCTTAAATAAGTAAATAAAATCTTGAAAAACAAAAAAACCTAAAACAGTAGCCATTTAGGAAGTCAGAGAATATGGTGTGAACTGAAAAACACCCGCACAGTTATATCCTGATGTTGCCTTCAAGAAAGACAGGCATTGAAACACCAAAAAGTAAGTGTTGTGCTCCTCAAAACAAATCATGCTTCAGTAAAAAACAGAACAAAACAAAAACAAACCCAAAACAAAACCCTGGAGGTAGCTGAAAACTGCCTGTGTCTTAGAGCACCACTGTGAGGTGCTGATTGTAAGTGCTTGTGGGTAGATGGGGCTAGAAGGGAGGCTTCAGTTCCGTTCTTTGAAATTAGAACAACATGAATGAAATGGCCATTAACAACTCTGGCACCTGTTTCTAGATATAAGAATTGTTCAGGGATTCAAGGAGGAATTAGAGAATTTGGAAAATACCCTTCAGCTTTATGTGATCAGGGAGGCAGTCCGATCAAGCTGTAAGAGAAGAGATTTTACTAAGAGATTTTACTTAGAGAACCAACCAGAGAGGCAGGAAAGGTAACTGGGCTGCTGGAGAAGGCAAAGGAAGAACTTCCTCAGAGCCACAGTGTCTGAGATGCTCCTAAGGTGGGCATCAGAAAATGAACATCTGCCCAGTTTTATAAGATCAGAAACTCTAAAGAGACATGATAAAGCCTAAGAGAGATAAAATTCCAGAAAACCAACTGAAACAATCCATCTAAAGTAAATAAAGGAAACCATTAAGAGGTAGCCTTTTAAAGCTGCACCTTGAAAGAGGGTAGAACATGGTAGCCAGGGGCTCAGAGAGAAAGAAATGAGCAGATGGTGGTCAAGGAGTGCAAAGTTTCAGTTATTCAAGAACGTATTCTGGAGATTTCCCATACAGCAGTGTGACTGTAGTTCATGCTCTCAGAAGAGAGATTTTAAGCGTTCTCATCACGCGCACACACACACACACAAAAGAAAAAAGAAAATGTTAATTATGTGAGGTGATGGATATGTTCATGAGCTTGATTGTGGTGATTATTTCACAATGTGTATGTATATGAAAGCATTCAATTGTACACCTTCAATATATACATTTTTTATTTGTCAGTTATATCTCGATAAAGCTGGGGAAAAAACACATATGTCCTCTGAAGCACAATTTAGATTGTTTATGAGGAAAGCTATGTGTGATAATTCTCTCCCACCCTAGACTTTGTAACGACAGATTTTTCTTAAGAACTTTCTAATTTAACTTTAGTGTTTTGGGGTTTTAAAGACTTAACCACCAAAGAATTAAGAACACAAATGGAAAATTAAAGATCTTTACAATGAAAAAGAAAGAAAGAAAGAAAGAAAGAAAGAAAGAAAGAAAGAAAGAAAGAAAGAAAGAAAGAAAAACTGAAGCTTGAAAGAGCATAGACTCCTGATCATCGTGCTGGCTATACCAAGTAAGAAACATCTGGACATGTTTGGGAGTGGTGGACAGTCTCCCTGTGAAATGATCAGAGAAATGTCAGCTGATTGGTGCACATTTATTGTAAATCCTCATACAGAAACCTTGTATCTTTAGGGAACACACTCAAGGAATCTGTAGAATAAGGATTCTAAAGAGAGAGGAAGGGGAGAAGAAACACAGAGACTTATTGGAGTGGCTCCAGGCAAGATAATGATAGTTTGAGTACAAGCTTGCTTTAGCTGTTCAAACACTTCTCACAGTCTCAGTGCTTTTTAACTTAATTTTATTATGGGAGATAAAAACGAGAGAGTTATGTTAGAAAAGAGTGTATCTGGGCCAGGAAGTAAAAAGAAATATAATGGAAAGAAGCCTCATGAACACAGAAAGCAATGCTGTCTTACCTGAGTGAAAGCGAAAGGGGCCAACCTCAAGGCAAAGTCATTCAAAGCATAGCTTAGGCTGCTTGAAGGGGAGAGAACACCAGCAGAGAGAAAGTAGATGTTAGAGGCAGAATCCAGACTACAGGAAAATATGTAGCCAAGAAAAAGAAAAGATGCTATTAAGGTCTGGAACAATAGAAAGCTCTGGAAGTAAGGATCATCCAGGGGTCATGATGGAGGATTGACCTCACTTAGCCCCCAGGGCAAGAGACTTTAGGAAGACCACCTGCATCTTCTGGTCCACATTCCCCCAATTGTTACACATGTAAGAATAGGTCTAAGAGGCAGATGACTTTGGGTTTAGCAGTGACCTGGAAAAATGGGGTGATCACAGCTACCCTGGCCTGGGATGGAGCTCGCACTCAGCTAAGCCTGAATGTGCTGGAAATATGAAACTCAAATTAGAAAAAAGAAGATTCAGAAGTTTTGATTAGGCAGAAAGAAAAAGAAAGGTGCCGCAAATAAGACCCAATGACTGGGCTTGCCACCCATATGCGTTTCTAAACGTTGTAGGAGAAGAACGCCAATCTCTGAGAGAAGATAATGAGCAAAAATACCCCTTTCCAGTTATGATAAATGTGAGGGGCCAACTTGAACAACTCTTGATGCCCAATTGGGTTTCAGTTCCCAGTGTGTGTGTGTGTGTGCATGTGTGCATGTGTGTGTGTATCCACCTGTCGACATCTAGCATATATGGTGGGCTTCTGATGAAGCTCAGAATCTACTCCTCTTCTGTCAGATGTCACTCTAGTCTCGGCAAAAGCACTGGGTTTTAGGAACATCGTATTTCTTGGAACAGCTGCTCTAATAGCTGGGGATTGTGTTGCTTTCTAAATTTTGTGTGTGGAACCACTGTCCTGATAGTTATTTATTTATTTATTTATTCATTTATTCATTTATTCATTTATTCATGATAGTCACAGAGAGAGAAAGAGAGAGAGGCAGAGACATAGGCAGAGGGAGAAGCAGGCTCCATGCACCGGGAGCCTGATGTGGGATTCGATCCTGGGACTCCAGGATCGCACCCGGGCCAAAGGCAGGCGCCAAACCGCTGCGCCACCCAGGGATCCCTGTCCTGATAGTCTTATGTGGTCTATTAACTCTTTAGACTCTTTAACAGTGAGACACATGGGTGATTTTAGTATTGAATTAATTAAAATTTGGATATGTTTCTTGTGGAAGATAACTCCAGTTAGTGCCTCTGAAGGAAGTTTAAGGTAACACAGCCATCAAGAGCTTCTCTGGTTGAGAGGAAAAAGAAGAAATTGGAGGGCTTTAACTTATATTTGGAATTCCAACTTAAGTTTAGGATTTCGACATCAACTCAAAAGAGCAAGGGAATTTGACTTTGAACTTTTAATATTTTAGAAAATTTCTTTTTTCCTGGAAAGTTGATATTGGAGACTATTTTCAAATTTGGGGTAATTTTGTTATGAAACCTTTGAGATGCATTGAACAATATGGCTGGATATCATTTGGGATTGGGATTAGAATAAGTAGCAAATTTTCAGCATGCCATTTAATGGCATTGTTTTTAATTATTTGTGTGTGCGTGTGTGAGAGAGAGAGACAGAGAAAATTCATATGCTTTCAGAGCCAAAATTTCCAGTGACCATAAGCAGTCTGAAGAAGATAAAAAAAAAAAAACTGCAATTATTGGTATGGAGGCAGTATGGCCAGGAATTTGGGAATGTGACAGCCCCAATGCTTCATGACCGAGGAAAGGAAGAAACCTGGGGACTTTCAGGGTGAAGGGACTTTCTTTTTCTTTGATTCATGTACCCACCTATAGGGATATTTCTTAGAGTAAGAATTTGAGTCTCAATCTTTCTCCATTCTCTGCCTTACTCCTTTCCCTCAGAGGAGGGGAGTGACCCCATTGGTGGTTTTGGAAATAGAGCTGAGCATACTTAGCTCAAGCTTTTCCCTTTTGCCTCTTCTGTTGAGTCTGACAGCCTTGCAGAGTGCACACAGTCTGCTCTCCTGTGTAGACAAAGACTTTGCAGGCAGCTCCCCATAGACAGGCCACTGACTGCAGCTGTGCCCATGCCTGGTTAGACATACCTGCTGTGAATTAGGCATATGTGCCTGTAAGTCCCTGCCACTGACCACCTAAGGTGGATATTAGATGGGTATTGCTTTTATCAGCGTGAAACAGGCATTTGTTCTCCATTTGACTCCCCTGCCTGTCTCTCAATTAGTGCCACATCAAATAGGGAATAAAAACATCCATCACTTACTGGGTTCCTCAAACTTCACCTTCGAGAATCATGACATTTTCTCATGGTATGGGTTATTTTGTTTATATTTTTCAAGTAAAATTCTTATCATTCTATTAAACTATTTCTAAAATCTCTAAGGCTGATAAGGGATAAGATGATTTAGTAAGTGTAAAATAATTTTTTTTATTAAAATATTTTACTTATTTAAGAGAGAGAGAGAAAGAGGCAGAGGGAGAGTGAGAAGGAGAAGCAGATTCCCTGCTGAGCAGAGAGGTGGATGCTGAGCTCCATCGTAGAACCCTTGGGATCATGACCTGAGCTGAAGGCAGATGCTTAACTGACTGAGCCACCCAGGTGCCCCTATAAAATAATTTTGGTCTGAAATGAAAAAGACAGAAATACAGAATCGAATCAGGATTTTGAATGTAAGTGATAGTTGACATTGTCTGTCCCAACCCAGTCATGTTTTTGTTTTTGTTTTTTTTTAATGGTTGAAGGAAACTGGATGAGAGAGGCTAAGGGCCTAACTTAGGTCATGTAGCTTATTTGTGGCAGAATGATTTCCTCTTTTCCTCTGTAACCTTGACATGAGACGAGTTTCTACTTGTAGTTGAACTAGAACAAAAATAAATGGATACCCAGGTCTTATAAATCTAGGAACTGCTTTTAAAACAAATCACCTAATTTAGCTCACTCTTACAGTCAAGTACACTCTATAAACTCTATTTTTTATAGCACCTTCTTTATACTTTTGAGGGTAATACTTTTTCTCTACCTTTTTTACCTCACTTGATAAATACAGATGTTTTTCTCTGTTTCTACTGGAGCTTGAAATTAATATAGTTTTCTATACCAGTATTACCAATTATGTGAGCATTATGATGACTATAGGGCTTAACTAATGCTGAAGGGTAGCACAGGGGTAGATGACACTTATAAGAGCTTGCCATTTAGTACCTGCATGTGATTAGGTTGGAGAGACAGATGATGATTTTGTTATAACAGTAGTCTTGCTGTCTTCCCATTCTGGGTTTCCCAACAGTTCCCTCACACCTTTATGAATTTATACTTTTTAAAAAAATATTTTATTTATTCATGAGAGACACACACAGAGAGACAGAGACATAGGCAGAGGGAGAAGCAGGCTCCCTGTGGGAGGGGGGATCATGATCCTGGGGATCCCAGGACCCCGGGATCACGACCTGAGTCGAAGGCAGATGCTCAACCACTGAGCCACCCAAGTGCCCTGAATTTATACTTTAATTACTGGTCCTCTTTCTTTTCATTATGAGTCTTTGCTGCAGAATGCCTAATTTATTTTTTTGACCCCCGCCCCATGTGCGTATAATGCTACTCCTTGGAGTAAGAATTTTAGAGTAGCTTAAGACTTTAGGGTTAGAATAACCCCAATATTGAGAGACAGGGAAGTGGCTTGCCCAGAGTCACATACCCATTATTGTGAGAATGCACACTAGGGTCCTGAATTCTTAATTCATATTTTAATATTCCATTCAACCTTCTTATATGTGTATTTTTCAGAAAGATGTCCTTTATGTAGACATATATACGTAATATAAGCTGATGTAGAAATTTCCAGCAATAGAGAAGAGCATATAAATGAAAATACAGATTGCATACAGTTTCACAATTGAGAGGTAACCTGCAGTAACATTCAGTGTGTATCTCCCTCTGCCTTTTTTACACCTATGATCCAAGAGATTTGTCCATATTCACATAATTACTCATGTACCAGTATTTAAATATCGATGAGAATCAATTTTTCCTACACACCATATTATATGTAAACATCCACTTGTGGGGGATCCCTGGGTGGCTCAGCGGTTTAGTGCCTGCCTTTGGCCCAGGGCATGATCCTGGAGTCCCGGGATCAGGTCCCACATCAGGCTCCCTGCATGGAGCCTACTTCTCCCTCTGCCTGTGTCTCTGACTCTCTCTCTCTGTGTCTCTCATGAATAAATAAATAAAGTCTAAAAAAAAAACATTCACTTGTTGCTAGACATGTTTTAGCTGTCATTATTTTCCTTTATGTTATATATTTTTTCTGATAAATAAGATATTAGTAAATATTTGCTTAATATTGTTATTATTTAGCTGTATTATGCTTACATATTTTATTTATCTGGCATATATTGTATGAAGGTGGAGGGGTAGAATTTCAGCTTAATATTTTCTAGGAGAATGACTAGTTCCCTAGCACAAGTTACTGAATTGCCTTTCTCTCCCCACACTGATGCATTGATGCCAGGTATTCAGAGGTTTATACTTGCAGATAAACTTTAGAATTATTGTGTCAATTTCATATTTTCCACCCCCTTGGGATTGCATTGAATTTATAGATTTCATTTAGGGAGGAAACTGACATCTTTACAATGTAGAGTCTTCCTATTCAAGAAGAAGATGATATCTCTACATTTATGTGAGTCTTCTTTATCTCCCTCAGTAGTTTTATAGTTTTCTTCATTATAGTTTCTGCACATTCTTATTGCTTATTTCCTTCTCTGGTTGTTACTGTTGGATCTGTACAATTCACTTATATTTATATTTAAGAGTGTTAGAGATTCTATACTTTTTTTTGGTTAGTGTTGGAATTTTTCAACTATACAATAACATCTAAAAATAATCATTTTTCCATCTTGCAAATATTTATACTTCCATTTTATTCTCTTTTGAAAATTGCATTGTACAGCACTTACATTACAAAGTGAATTATAGTACTACTTATAAGTATCTTTACCCTTTTTCCTATTTTAATAGAAATGGTACTATTGTTTTAAAATTTCTTATGATGACTATGTCAAGCATTTGTTCAATTAAGTGTATGAACTATAACTCTTACAATATGGAAGTTCTATTTTCATTAAAAGCATAAATGATAAATATGTGTATGTATATATTAACATATATACTTATTTGTATATACCCTATATGTACTGTATATTTATGCACATATGCACACACCCTTTTAAAACAAATTCAAATTACCATGAAGTAGTTCTTTCTGTTCTGTGATTATAGCAAACACAGAATGATATTATAATCATGGATATTACATGGATAAATAGGAATGATTTGTGGGTTGTGGTAAGATGATCTTGCCTACTCTACCAAGTGTATCTCCCAAAGTTGTGTTTGGCTGCTAAAATTCTGACTGAGAAGATTTCTTCTCATTAATGAATGTGCCTTTTATCGATGACTTATTCATTAATTTAAATTAATGGGGTGTATTATTCAATTAGGTTTGACACCTTAGTTTAAATTAGAAGATCACACCTTGAATTTGTTGTGGACAGTTGAGGGCAGATTGAGAGGAGAGTTGTAGCATAGGGAATTCTTTTACCTCTTTCTGGGAACCTGGGGATAACAGACAATATTAGAGGTGAAGAAAAATTTGCCAAAATTGGATTTTGGAGTAAGAAAGTTGTACTTTTCATCAAGTATATTTACATTTTTATCTAGATATCTCTTCCCCTAAAAGAGTGAGGGAGAGATCCATGTTAGAGTGTAGATATTTATATACTAAGTGTGAATGGGTGACCTTAAAATATTAAGTGTTTTATGAAGAAGACATCCTCAAGGAACAGTGGAACTTTCCTTTTATTATACCTATTGACTACAGACATGACATAAGTAGTCATGCAGGATACAGAAACCAAATGAGTTTATGGTTCTGGAAAGAGTAAGAGCCAGTAGTAGAGTTTAAGAAAAGCTACCGCAGAGGATGAAGGCTAGACAAGAGTCAGGTGACACTGATGCAGCTCAGAAGGATAATGAAGCACCACAGCCACTAGTAGGATGAACAGAGAATGGAGGTGGTGAGAAACAGAACTGGCCCAAAAAGAGAACCAGAAGACCTTTGCTACTTTGGTGGAGGAAACAATTTTGACTAAAAGAACAGTTTAATATGATCCCTAAATTGGATTTGGTTTTCCAGAGACCAAGAAAGAGTGACATATATTAGATTGGAACAAGGGCTCAATACATTCTTCAAGACCTCCTCCATGAGGAGAGCTGGCCACTCACTACTTCCACTCTGCCCCTCTGTACCTGTGAGGAACTGATCTAGAGATACCAGATGGAGTGAAATCACCTCACCCCTTCAGACAGCACAGTCCTCCAATTAAAACAACAGCAAAGGGAGAAAGGGTTACCTCATCGGGGGACAATGTTGGAAATACAGGGCCCAGAAGAAGTCTCTCATTTGTCTTTAGACAGTAGTAGAAAGCAATGCTGGGATGGGACAGGCACAGGGAAGAGACTCATTTTGGGTGCCATGTTGACAGTGCTGTAACTCTCAATTCCTGGAGCTTTGCATATCTCACCTCAGAACTGGTCTCAGAGGGATGGATATGTGGATTATGAAGCCACTTCTCTGTTTTCAGTTTCAAATCCTTATATTTTCCTTATGAATCTATTTCCAACACCTTTTCCTCTTTTTATTTGATTTATGATGGAAAATTCCAAATCCATTATTGCTTAAATGTAGAACTCTAAATTGAGTGACTTTAAAACTTTTTAAAACAAATATAACCTGTTATTTGAAAGTAGATAACTTTATCCTAACTTAACTAATTATATCTTCAACGATCATGTCCTAAGCTACTGAGGTTTAGTAATTCTACATATGATGAATTGGGATGGGAGGTTAATTTTCAACCCATAAAAAGGGCTATATAAAACACATCAGTAAAATTAATTTCATCTGTTCCTTTTTGCTGTTTTATTGAGGCCACTAGAAACATTGATGTTATGCATTTGGCCTATGCTATGTTTCTGTCACATAGTGCTTCTTCATGATACTAGCTAATGCTCACTGATATATGCAGGCTTTGTTCTAGGACCATTACATATATTTAATCATTTAACACTTAAAATAACCCCATTTAGTATGTGTTATTGTTTGCCTTTGTAACTGAGGGATGAAGGTGTCAGCCCCAGGCCACATAGACAGGGAATAGCAGAGTCAGCATGTGAATGCGGGTACCCTAGCTCTAAAATAGGCATTCTGAGCTGCTCTAGAATAACACATCCCTATAGAGCAATAATATATTTAGTCAGTCTTTGGAATTTGAATAATATCAGTTCCTCATATTACTAGACACTGGATACATCTCTATTAATCTCCCCTTTTCATTTCTACTTTTCTTTGGTCTGTGCTTCAATTTTTCTTGATAGCTTTTTACCTCTAGCATTTTTTACTAATCAATACCTATGTTTTTTTTCTGTTACTCAATGTATATTTTATTATGTGTTTTATATACTTATCTGTTTTTTATAGCAGAGCTATATATATTTTTTGCTTCTTTAGCCTGTCTTTTGTTTTAAAACCTTTAGCATTTATTAGGAAACAGATCTTCTGGATTTGTTGAATTCTCTTAGGAAAAAATAATATACTATATACTTTAAGATAGCTTTTATATTTGTGGTTATAGACACTCTTTAAAAATGTGGTGGCAAAAAACCCCACAATGGAATGAATCATGACCAAATTCAAAATATACTGTTTATTAAGGGAATAAGACCATAAAATCTTTTCCCTCAAAGTGAGAAAGGTATTTTAAAATAAATTTGTCGGCAATGGTAGATTTAAGTGATTTAAATTTAATGAAATGTCAGTTTTCATTCTCATAAAGCTGTGCATGTGTCTGTTGGAAGATGGCTGAATGGAAGGACTTGAGAAGTTTGCTTTCTTTTTTTTTGGCTTTATCACTTGTTACATGACCTTGCCCTTAGATAGACAGAAGGAATCAAGACAAATTGAGTAGGAGGCTAGAAAATGCTCTTTCAACCGCTACTTAAGGGACTCAACTTCTTTCTTCTGACATTAGTGCAATATCCTATTTTTCTTCCTTTTCTAGAGCTTCACGTTTGACCTCAGTATTCTTTACCTTGACTTTGAAACTTGTGCTTTATTTCACCTTTACTGCCTCTCATTTTGCCCTTTGAATTTGACCTATGCATTTCCCACTTGAGCACAGTAGTTTGGTCTTGATTTTCATCATGCTCTTCTTGGTGAGTATTTTATACTCTGACTCCACAAGCATGCACCTTAAACACAGCTAGAATTCTGGTGAGCCCTACCAGTGCATCTCAGTAGGAAGACCCAGATCCTGATCCTTTTCCTGACTCTGGTTCTCTTCGATACCTTTGTTAATGGCTGTATCATGAGAATTTATGACAAAAATGACTTTGGAAATTTGTGTAAGATAGGGTGAAACCTTGATAATAAAGGATTTCCTTATTCTACAATAGTATTTACAATGCTGCTAAAGCTTTTACATGAGAAATGAAGTCTAGTCAATCATCCAAATTTATGTTTCTGTATCTGAAACAGCCATGCTGTCATTTGGGACAGTATTTCTGTAATTTTAGCAAAAGATCACTCACAGAGCTTGTTATAATACAGACCTTTATAGGCTCTTCCCCAGAGATTCTGACTCAGATGATCTGTGCGGGACCCACAAATTTGCACTTTTAACTAAAGCTTTGGTGTTACTGATGATGTCCTTCTGATGACCACACTTTGGATACCGTTGATGTAGACCAAACCTCCAGGTGATCATTTGTTCTAAGTTACTTGGTAATGTATTAATAGAAGCTAATATGTCAATCATATTCACCTAAAGAAAATAAAAAAAAGATTATTAATATTTTTTGTTTCCAAATGTTATACATATGTATAATGAACAAATAGTTAAATTCAGCAGTGACTTTGGTAAAAAGGTTTTCAAAGACATAGTCTAGAAATCTTATATTAGGAATATAGGTGGCTCAGGATATTTGAAGCAAAGTACCTTAGAAAATTATCTTTACCCAAGTTATACAACTAATTATCTTTGCCAAAAGATTCACTTTAATGCCGATTTAAAACTACTTTAAAGATTCCTGATATGGAAAAGGAATCCTCCTTATGGTTGGGTGAAAATATTTTTCTTAAACATTTAGAGAAATGTACTTTTTACATTTGTCATTATGTGTAATATTTTACATTGAGATAAATTCTGTATTTCAACTATCAATGTAATTTCTACTGTCAGAAAACTAAGTAAGCATAATTACATTTACATATGGTTATGGTTATCAACATTTAGATAATGGTTATCTAAAACCATTTAAATAATATGAAGTATAAATTACGTTTTTTCCAATGACACAAGCAGATAACTCAAAATTCTCAATCTTACATTTCATAAATGATTTTATATGTTTATTTTCACAATAAGTAAAATATTTATTGTGTACAGAGTACTAGCCCAGCAATCTGTTAGGTAATCTGAGACAAAAGTCATAAAAGGCATTGATTCTACTTTAAATCCATGCTCATGATATAGTATAGGTAGACTCCCAAATCCACTCTATAAAGCAATATGCTTTAGTTATTTGGAAAAGGAGAGAAAAGTCATTTGAATCTAGACTAAAAAGAGGTGTAGAATTCATAAAAAATATGTGTAAGTTTCTGAATATGAGTGAGTAAGTATGTGTAAAAGTGGAAAGGAATTAGGGACATTTGCAATTCAAACTAGTAATCAGATCATACATTCGGAAAATACTGTTTGTTTTAAATTTCCATAACTTGCCCATAAAATTATTATTTGTTAAAATGAAGGATATATTAAAACAAAGTAATGAAGGAAAATATTTACAAGAGAAGTAACAAACTGAGCAACATAGTATATGTGTGGTGTGTACACATGTGTTTGTATGTGTGTGTATCTCAAATTTACCTATGACATTCATTCATGTGAATGTTTACTCTGTTCTTGTGCAGGGTATATATTTAGCAAACATGTCAAGAATAAATACAATATAAGCTTCCATATAAATCATCCATGAAAGGTACTCGTTGCTCCATGGAGAAACTATGCCCCTGTAGGTTAACCCTGTCATTGATAGCAGTGTAACATTCTGCATTTGAACCTTGTATTCAAATCTATGCTTCATGTCATTATTTAAAACAAAAGGTTACCTTTGAAAGTGTTGTTTAATAGAAACCTTTAGGTTTGCATGGGAATTGGCCTCATGGATCTCCAACTGCCAGGAGCTGAGCTGACTGAGGGCCCTGGAGCTGAGCTGTGACATCTATTACTCCATTCCTACCAAGGCCATGCCTTCATGGGCTGCTCCCTGTCAATCGTGAGTGACTGTGGCAGGGAGATGAAGTCAGGCTTGTTTCTAGAATACACCAGAGGGACTTCTTTGACTCTTGACATTGGCTCCTGGCTGCCATGACAGCGTTGCTGAATCTTCCTTAGAAGACAACAGACTACAACACTTCTGCCCAGCCTTCTCTATTTCACTCTGGGGCTGACTTGTGTTATGATCTGAAAGCTCTCCCAGCTTTTCCTGGCTTCCTCCCAGTGTTCTCTTACTGTAAGAGAAAAATCCTACCCTAGTAAGATCCCTGCAAGTAATCCCATACGGGCATCTGCTTTTTAGAGGACCCTGCCTAACTGTCTTAGAGTTCTGCCAGTGAAACAGAACCAGTAGGTTATGTGTCTATATTGAGGAATTGGCTCATGTGATTATGGAAACTAAGTCCCATAATCTGTTCTCTATAAACTAGAGACCCAGAAGAGCTGCTGATAGTTCTAGTCCCAGTGCAAAGGTCTGAAAAGCTGAAGGTTGGTGGTAGAAGTTCTAGTCCAAGGACGGGAGATGACTGATGTCCTCTCTCAGCAAACAGATAGAACATTCTCTCTTCCTCTGCCTTTTTGTTCTATTCAGGCCCCCAGCAGATGGGATGGTGCCCACCCACATTGGGGAGAGACATATTTTTTACCCAGTCCACTAATTGAAATGCTGATCTCTTCCAGAAAAACCCAAGCAGAAACACCTAGAAATATTGTCTAATCAGATACCTGGGCACCCCTTGACCCAATCAAGTTGACACTGGAAACTAACTGTCATACCAGCACACTGTTTCAGGAACAGTATACCATGTACCAAAGAGGTGTATACTCAAACAAACATGAGGCCACTGATGACAGCCTGTAATTTGTTTTCTGACCACAATATCAATTGTCAAATCTAAAGGGCGCTTACCCATTGCTGGAACCCCTCCAGCTCAAGGTGGCTTCTCTAGGAAGCTTTCCTTATATATTTATTCACTTAGTGGTGATTCTCTTCCATTTGAACTTTTTGATAAGATTAATACTAGTATGAAAAAGTTCCTTCACATACACAGTGCTATTTCAATTCTAGGATGCTTCCTTTAGCCTTTTCATTCATTTATCCAACATTTATTGCAAATTGATTTTATGTCAGGTATGATCCCAGACCCTGGAGTTATGTGTTGGACATAAAGATTTATTACATGAGTGGCACAATTTTTCTTCCCATTAAAAGTGAAACAAAAGTGTCTTCAATTGCATTAAAATAGTTTCTGTGGGGTTTTTTTTTGTAATGAAGCAAGTTAAGTACCATAAAAAAACAAAGTAAAATGTGAAATAGCCATTCTGTTATATATTAAACAATGGGAAAGTCAGCTCTATTATGTGATACGTATAATTGGTTTTCCTGGACATAGGTAGTGATTGAGAAGGCCTTGTATGGTTTAGGTCACTTTTATTATTTTATAAATATAGTATGTTTATTATGAAAAGCAGAAAATGTAAACAAGATAACAGAAAAAAAAGCATAAGTAAATTCACTATAATTCTAGCACCCAGAAATTCTCACTGTTAACTTTGTGCTGTATAGCCTTCCAGAGTTTTACAGTAAAACACGTATGTATACCCCCCCACACACATGCTTGCATATGCTCAGGTATATTATCATTCATTTTTCCATGCATTTACTGAAATCTAGCCTGTGCCAGTTCCTGCAATAAGGACCATGGAAACAGCAAAAGGAAAACATCACTCCCAACATCCTGGAACTTGACTTGCAGGCGTGTAGTATCTCTGCAGTGGTCTCTTGGGTCTGTGGAGTGACATCTCTGTCTGTCTCTGAGTGAAGTCTCGCTACTGTCTATCATGGGACACCCTTCATTACATACATAGCTGAAACTGACTCCATGTGGCTCCACACAGGTCCTTGTGAATATGCAGTGAGCTTACATGCAGCACAGTGTACAGTCCATAGGAAGTTCTGAGCCACTGCTGCTATGATCATACTACTGGTTGTCTCTTCCTGGTATCACTTAGAGATTATGAACTACCATAACATTGACCAACCCTCAGTGCTAGTCACTCCGGATTATGCTGCAAACTGCCCTGTGATTGTAGTCAAAACTTACACTTGGAACCACGGTGAGTTGTTCTGTCCACAGCATGTCAGCAGAGCACATCTGCACTTGTCAGCAGCTCCAGAGATCTTCTGTTGACCTGAGTTGTGGCATCTTGAAGGAAGGCTGAGAACTCCCTTATGTGTCCTGCTCCCACCCTAGTGTTTTCTCAAATGAATTGTAGTGTATTCCATGTGGATTTCTTTTTTCAAAATTACCCCCAAACATGTCATATACATTTGGTGGTACTTTTCGAGGCAGTAACAGATCACCAAAAACTTAATTTCACTGCTATTGATTGCTATAGGCAGCTTTTTAAAATGCATAGCTTTTATGAAAAACTCTTTACTTTGAAATAATTATAAATTCATGAGAGGTTGCAAAAACAGTACATAGAGTCTCTTCAACCCTATGCCCAGCTTCTTCCAAAGGTGATACCTCACATACCAGTGCAATAACAAAACCAGAAAATTGGCATTGGAACAATACTGTTAACTGGGCTAGAGACCATATTCAGTTTTCGTAAGTTTTCACATACACTTGTGTATGTGTGTGTGTGTATCTCTGTGTGTGTGGTTCTGTGCAATTTGATCACATATTTAGGTTTGTATAACCACAACAGTCAAGGTACAGAACTGTTCCATCACCCCAAAGGAGCTCCCTTTGCTACTCCTTCTAGTTTACCCATCCCCACACCCAAGTACCAGTCCACACCCACCCATCTGTCTTTACAGTCCTATCCTTCTAAGGTATGTAACCTTTTGGAAATGGACTTTTTTTTTTCATAAAACAGACTCTTTTAAAACGTACTCTTTTTTCTTGATTATATACCACAGACATCTTTCCATTAAACTTGCTTTACCATTTATTTTCATTTGTTCTTTTACGTTGAAAACAAAACAAAATTAAGCAAACAAAACAATGCAAGACAAGATGACAAAACTTTGAAATAAAAATAAAACTTCCTGGAGCCTGTCAGATGTAATGAAGGCACTTGGTTTTCAACATGCACTTAATTAACACCAATGAAATCTTTTTTTTTTTTTCTTAAACTGAAAGTGAAAGCAGATATTTGGTCCTAGTTTGTCTGTCTACTCCATACTAAACTTCTGAGAAAGCAAATAGAAAAAGAACTATGGATGTTAGTGGCACAAAATTCTCATAAACTTTTTAAACATAGCAGGCTGAAAGTCATTTATTTGCTCTATATTGAGAAAAAAGTCTTAATTTTAGTGAAGTTATAAAATTATGTGATTAAGTTGAAAAAATCATTCAAGTTTTCTTTTATATAATGTATTATATGTATATATATATTATATGTATATAATATATATAAATATTTTAGAGAGAGAACAGTGGGGAAGAGGCAGAGGGAGAGAGAGAGAGAATCTCAAGCAGACTCCCCACTGAGCCATAGGCCCTGACATGGGGCTGGATCCCAGGACCCTGAAATCATGACCTGGAATGAAAACAGGAGTCAGATGCTCAACCGACTGAGGCACCCAGGGCCCCTCATCTAAGTTCATTTCAAAAACTATCCAGCAGTTTTCAGTAAAGACTTTCTCTTCAAAGTCATTATTAATATTGAGTGTATTTCTAACATTGCTGAATATTCAGTAAGTCATTGATATAAATTCAAGTAATTCAAATGTCAGGCCGAGTTCTCAGTAGTGATTTACATTGGCAAGAGTTTTATGAGAGTGCATTATTAGTTTGCTGACTGCCTTAATATATAAAGGTTATAAAAGAATTTTATCCAGCAGTTATGAATTTTAGCATACCACCAGGTAAATATAAATATCCAAAAGAATGCATGTGGCTTTTAAACTTCTGCAGAAATGGTCAGAGTGATTCAAGTTTTCAAATTATGGACACCCTTTTTTTTCATTAAATGGTGCATATAGTCTTCTCACATACGGAATGAAAACATATCATAACATTTTGGAAATATTATAGAATCCTGAAATTGGCTTTGGTTTATCAGCATTTCCTTTCCCTACTGTATCTCTGATATCTCCACTAATACCCTGAGTTTAACTATATGTACTCTGGGCACTTCAATTTATGAAACCATTCATATATTTTTAAACTATCAACTTAAAAAATTTGTCCATGTAGATATTATTGTAATTCAGATGGTGGTGGCAAGAGTCTCAGAGGATGATTAAATTTGGGTGTTTCACTGCCTAAGATTTGATTTTTTAATTTGCATGTTAAGCACACAACTTTATTAGTTTCCCCAGAATCAATCAGTTGGGTGTCAGATTTAAAAGAAACTGATTTATAAAATAAATGTATTATGTTAATTATGGAATTCTAAACATGGGGGTTTTTTTGGCACACTCTTCTGGTGACAGGAAGTTGTCTTCTCAGGAGATGAAGTTATAGGGAAGTTTGCTTGTTGGACAAGCAAAGTAAAGTAAAGTGATTTGGATATTTCTTGACGCTAGTTCTCAAGATTTTGTTAGAAAACTTGAGAATGAGAAAGACGACAGATTCCTTTATCTTATACCAGGGATTCTGATGTAGGAGGTCTGGCCTTCGGTATCTGTTACTGAGCGTAGTGAGGTTATTCCTATGCCATTCAGCAGAGAAGCACTTATGTAAGTCGTATGTCCATCAGTCTGTGGTAGTCTGCTGGCCAACTCAAAGGATGTTTCCACACAATACCATTCATATTAATCAAAGCATTCTTGTCCAGGACAGTGTTAAAAACATTTTCTTCTTTCCACCCTTCCCTCCTTCTCCCATTATTTTTTTTATAAAAATTCTCATCAATTTCCTAAGTGAAAACATCATAGGTAGTTCACAATTAAATTACATCTTATATTAGATGTTCCTTTTTAAAGAGCTTTAAAGGTATTCTTGGTATGTAATAAACTGCACATATTTTAAATGTATAATTTGATAGGTTTTGATGTATGAATAAACAGGTGAAACCATAATCTCTATCTAGGTAGTGAAAATGTCCATTCAAAAAATACCCACATCCAAAAGTTTTCATGTGTGGCTTTATAATTTCTCCCATCCACCGATCCTACTCCCCTATCTTAACCATGGCTCCGCTTTGTATGTTTAGTGGATCTCTTTCTGATAGGTCTTAAGAAGGCATTACTAGCTTGATGAGATTTTAGAGGGGCCCTATGATTTTAAGTTGGATATTTTCCAGGAAAGATTCACTTTTTAAGCTGAATGTTGGAGGATTCCTGACACACAGAGGAAAAATTACCATCACTTTTCTGTAGGGCAACATCACCTATGTCTGTAATTTTTTAGATTTCCATGCTCTTGACTCAGAAATTCTATCTTGAAGAACATAGGTATGTGCTTGAAGACGCTTGTATGAAGATGTTCATTGAAGTAATTTTTGCAAGTAAAAGAAGATTGGAAAATTTATAAATATATTTTTTAAAGATTTTATTTATTTATTCATGAGAGACACAGAGAAAGTGGCAGAGACATAGTCAGAGGGAGAAGCAGGCTCCCCGCAGGGAGCCCATATGGGCCTCAATCCTGGAACTCTGGGATCACGACCTGAGCCAAAGGGAGACACTCAACTGCTGAGCCACCCAGGTGTCCCTATAAATATATATATATTTTAAATAGGGGATTGGTTAGGTAAACAATGGAATATCTATATAGTGGAATAACATTTAACTACCAAAATTATTTTGTAAGTTGTTTATTATTGTAGAAAGATATTTATGATGTATTACTCATGAAAATCCACTGGGAAGAGTATATTTATATAATATGAACTATTAAAATATATATCGGAAAGTATTTATTTTAGATCAACAATGTGTCTCTGGTTAAACTATGAGTATTTTAATATTTTCCTCGTTTGTTTATATTTTTTCTAATTTTTATATTATGAAATATGGAAACAAAATATTAGTGAAAATTATATTTCACATAATAGACTTAGCTCTTCACTTAGCTCTTCAATTTCCTAGCTCTTCACATTATCAGGTTGATTTCTATTTTCTCTTTCTTTGTTGTCTGTTATATGCTTTTACCCCAATATTAAGGTTTAAACCCAGCTCCAGCTCAGCCTGTTTCTTGACATTGCTTCTCCTCATAAATACTTACTCAGAGAGAATCATCTACTTCCTTTATGACGGTCTCAAAGCAGAGCTTCTGGGCCTATCATTGCATCTGGTACACAGTATTGCAATGATTTCTTTACACATTTCTCCCCTACAACTGAAATCAAGTTGATGGCACTAAATATATCTTGCTGAATTTCTGTTTGCCTCAGGGTACTTAATATGTGCTTATTCAGACACTGACTGAATGAATGGCCTTCTCCATGTATCAGGTGCAAATGAGAGTGTTATATGAGAGTTAGATAATTTCAAACTGCGTGATATTAAAGGCTGTAGTCGTTCTTTTTCTTTTTTTTCATTTTAAAATCACCATAAAATTACCTTGAAAAAAATTCTGAGAATTTAAAATAAGATAGCTTATATAGTAACTGATAATTCCTAGACCAATTCTTAAAAAACAAATATAAACACATTCTAAAATTCATAAACAATTATGACCCTTCAAATTAAAGCCTTCTGGAGATATGTGGAACCATGTAGAAGTCATGATTAGTGAGACTGTATGTATGATGTAATTAATATACATTGGAAGGGGTTTTCAATTTAATGTGCCCATTTTATAACAAAATATAATAAAAGGTACTTATCCCAAAGGACATTTAAAGTTTTGAGAAACATCAAAACCAATAAGTATTTTGTACTAGGCAGATTTCCTAAAGTGTACTTTGCTAAGTAGAGTACAAAATATTTATTGGTTTTCATCTTTATCACTAAATTGAATACAAAATATTGATGAGAATATCATTAAAGATGAGTCCCAAAGCAACAATAAATAAATATTCCAGTATGTTTGACTTTAGAGAAAAACCTTTTTAAAATGCCTGTCAGCTAAAGATAAAAATTTTAAAATATATGGAGTTAATTGCCTGATTGAGAAAACTGCTATTTTGTCAGGAGAGGAGAGTGCCTGGCATTCAACTCCCAGAGGAATTTCTACTTAGAGGTGAGAGAAATTATGAAGTCTCTTAACTGCACAGCACAGCAGCATATTATTTACTAGTTCCCCTAATAAATACAAATCATAGCCGAGGTGATCTCTGCATACCTGAAAATCCTTTTCGAGATTGTCAGTTGAGAAATGCATGCCACAGAGTCAGCCTCCATGCATTACTCTGCCCCTTCAAAATTCACTGCGCTCTGTTTCTTATTACGTTTACTCACCAGTTTGAAAGGCAATACGGTCTTTTATATTCTTTTTCCAGAAATAGAAGAAATAGGGACAACGTGCAATAAGTAGGACACTTAAATTGATGGCCGCATTTAAATGTCTTATTATCTCCTTAGCTGTGTGTGCTGTCTGTAGATGTTCATGTATTTTTTGGAATAGCCTTACTGGCATCATGCATGAGTATCCCCTAACGCAAAATGGCAAGCAACAATTCACCAAAAAATATTACTGAAGAATATAACCAACCATGGGATGGAAACAGATTACTGAGTATAGATTTGCTAGTAAGGGTAGGGATATAGGATGGACCATAGCCTAATTTTTGCTTAACCATCAAAATATGGAGAACTATGTGTTGGATAGGAATGAGATTTTATCAAAGTCATTATTATAAAGACAGATAAATGTGAGGTCTTGGAAAAAGTATTTAAAAACAACACACACATATATGTATCAGAGAAGCTCCGTATTATAAAATCATATCAGTTCTTTGGTAAAGACCTTGATGAGGGCAGCTCAGGTGGCTCAGCGGTTTAGTGCCGCCTTCAGCCCAGGGCCAGATCCTGGAGACCCGGGATCCAGGCCCATTGTCAGGCTCCCTGCATGGAGCCTGCTTCTCCCTCTGCCTGTGTCTCTGCCTTTCTCTGTGTCTGTGTCTCTCATGAAAAAATAAATAAAATCTTAAAAAAAAAAAGACCTTGATGAAATTTCAAAACATCTGTAAAGCATCCATGACTCTCCTACCCATAACTGATCTGTATTTGGTCCAAAGCCAGTTGAAAATCTCCATTCTTTGAAAGTACTAATTTTTGGAAAATCTCCAAAAAATCACAGTCTTTGTCTTTCCTGCCATACCTGTTTTAGTGTGCTTATTTATTCAACAAATATTATTGAGTATTTGTAATATTCTAGAAAGTATGCTAGATACAAAATAAATAAGGAGGGTTAGCAGAGACAGTTTACCAAGAAAAAACTCAAGGTTGATAGTGAAGACCTGGGAACAAATCCAGGCTCTATTGTTCACAGAATGTGAAAGTGGCTTCATCCCTGCATCTAGCAGTTTCTTCACTAGAAAATGGGAAGAAAAGCATCAGATACCTGATAAGGTTAGAGTGAAGAATAAATGAATATGTATGTATGTATATACACCTATATAAAGTTGTACATATATGTGTGCATGTGTATATAAACACGTGTATGCATATGTACATAGATACCAAATACATATATGTATACATATAATATATATAATATATTATGTATATATTACATATATAATATTCCAATACATAATACACTTATACTCTTAACCACAGATGTTGGGAAACCACTGAATATTTTAAGCAAAGCTGTGTTTTAGTTAGTTTTGAGATTTGTATTTTTGAAAGATCACACTGGCAGAAGATAGAAGGTAAATTAAAGAGATGAGATCAGAAGTAGGGAGACAAGCTAGATGTCTCATGTAATTGATAAGAGACAATAAAGGCTTGCACTAGGAGCATAGCTAGGATGAAGGGTCATCTCTAAATGGGGAGAGGAGAAGAGTGAAGGAAAGGCCAGGGGGAGTCCTGGATGATATTCAAAACTTTTTGGGAAACTGGGTGGTGGACACTGGTGCTATGAACCTGAAAGAAAAGGGTTAGCAGAGCGGATCCTAACTGGGGGAGATTTTTGCCTCCCATGGGACATTTGGCAATGCCTGGAGATATTTTGGGTTGTTGTCGGGAGATATTTTTGATTGTCATAACATGGAGTGGGTTGGGAATTCTATTGGCTCCTGTTGGGTAGAGGCCAAGGTTGCTGCTCAGTACCCTACCATGTGCACAACAGCCCTAACCACAAAGCGTATCCCACTCATATCCCTAAGGTTGAGAAACTTGACCTTGAGGAAATAGAAGCAAGATTTAGGCACTTTGGTAGAGAAGGGAGATGTTGAACTCAGGTTTGGACATTTTGAATTTGAAATGCCTTCAAATATGGTGATCACTCTGCTTAGGTTACATGGCTTATCAAGAATCAAGTTGTGGGGTAATGGGATAAACTTGAAAAATTGGTTGCAGCCACAAATCACAGGGCACAGATTACGTATAAACAAAATAGAGAGATTCAGTTATGAATATGCAGACATGATGGTTACTTTCGAATATTACATACATATATATTTAACTGTCTATATAAAAAAGAATAACAGTGTGGACTATGGCTTCTCTGGATATTTTCATAAATTGTTTAGCTATTTGGGGATGCTTGGATGGCTCAGTGGTTGAGTGTCTGTCTACCTTAGCCTCAAGGCGTGATCCCAGGGTCCTGGGATGGAGTCCTGCATCAGACTCCTCGTAGGGAGCCTGCTTCTCCCTCTGCTTATGTCTCTGCCTCTCTCTGTGTATCTCTCATGAATAAATAAAGTCTTTTTTTTAAAAAAAGAAATCAAAGTTCATTTCAGTTCCCACTTAAAACAAACTTGTACCACCTCACACCTAAAGGATGGAGATCATACAGATTATGCAATATTAATAAATTTCAGCTGAATTCCAATAGTAAATAAAAACATCATATCGGTATGGTCTTATCTATAGCATATTTCTTGCCTTCAGATTGCTTTGTTTTATATTTTAGGAACATTTCTTTGGGGTGTTAGGGGGGAAGCTCAATCTATTCTTTTCACAGATCTGTTGGTTCCCAAGATTTAATTAATAAGGCCAACTAATTCAGATAATTGATTCCATAGCTGCAAATTATGAGCCAATTATCCACCTAAATTGACCTTTCTGGTGTAATACTATTTGAATTGCTATACTCAGTTTATGTTTAATTATAGTATCTATGTTTAATTATTGTATCTGAATAATGTCTAATGAGTTCTCATGTTTAATCACTGTTTTTGACAACTATAAATACTCTTAAGCATCTCTGTCATTATCAGCTAAGCAACCTAAGCTTTATGGGGTCTGTCCTCAGCCTGATTCTCCAGGCTCATCTTGCTCCATGGGCCTCTCCTATATGTGAGAGGAGAATGCCTCTCCTCTGGCCTTCTTTTAGTTTCCCTAATGCATAAAGTTGCTTCATATCTTGAGACTTCACAGCTGCAATTTCACCTTACTTCTACTCTGGTCTTTAGGTCTCAGCCCATGACGGTAACTGAAGCACAATTTCCTCTCCTTTTCCAGAATGCTTTTTTCATGAACTGACTCCCTTTTAACATTAATATGTTATTGTTTTTCTTTATACTAGGAAAATTGCACGATGTTGTGGTGGTTTTGTGATGTGTTTATTAGATTTTATGCCACAAGCTGTACTTGAAATTCATCATCGTATACTCTACAGCATTTGTTGAATAAAAGTAAATGAATGAATGACTCCATCAACCACAAAAATTAAATGATAGGCTTTTAATCACCAATATATTATACATAGGGGTTCCTAAAGCATGGCATTAGCACAGTGACTGAAGAATACGAATGTAAATAAAAATCAGAAGGTAAAAAAAAAAAAAAGGCAAAAGTGAAATGTCAGTTACAAGCCAATAGGGAGCTTGGAGAGGACTTTGGGATGATTGTGAAGGGATAACCCATGCCGTTGGCATTCAGATTCAATATTTTTTAACACTCTGGATGCCAATGAATAATAAATTAAACTCTTGAATCTAGCATGTTAGTTCTCAATAGCTTGGGACGGTGGCAGCCTGGGAACACTAGTGTCAGGCAGATGGTTGGTTTATGGTCACACAGCAGAGCTCTGCTTAGATATCACCAAGCCAAAGATCCAAATGTGCCTTTGCTTATTTTCAAGAATATTCACTCAGTTATGCTCTAATATGTACCATTCCTTTATTTTTTTTTAAGTTTTTTTTTTTTTTATTTATGATAGTCACACAGAGAGAGAGAGAGAGGCAGAGACACAGGCAGAGAGAGAAGCAGGCTCCATGCACCGGGAGCCCGACGTGGGATTCGATCCCGGGTCTCCAGGATCACGCCCTGAGCCAAAGGCAAGCGCCAAACCACTGCGCCACCCAGGGATCCCTGTACCATTCCTTTAAATAGTATTACATTGGGTAGCCCAAGTGGCTCAGCGGTTTAGCGCCACCTTTAGCCCAGGGTGTGATCCTGGAGACCCGGGATCAAGTCCCACGTCGGGCTCCCTGCATGGAGCCTGCTCCCTTGGACTATGTCTCTGCCTCTCTCTCTCTCTCTCTCTCTGTCTCTGTCTCTATGAATAAATAAATAAAATCTTTAAAAAAAATAGTATTACATTAAAATATGAATGAATATAAAACAAGCCTAAGAGTAGTGGTTCAAAGAATCTTAGTAGAAATTTGTACTTCAGATCCAAAATAAACTTGTAGCCAGCAGCTAAGAAATGTTTGTCAAAGAGGCAGGACTATGTGTAGGCAGCCTCTCATATGGCCACCAGTGATCCCTGCCCTGTGGATCCACACCCTTGTGTAGTGCCCTGTATCTGAGTGTAGTCTGGACTTATTGATTCAATTGTAATAGAATATGGCAGAAAATATGGGCTGTCACTTTAAAGATTGGTTCTAAAAGGATCTTGATCTTAGGCACTCCTTCTTGCTATCTCTTACATCACTCCCTCCCTGGAAAGCCAGCTGCCATGTTGTGAGTGTGGCAGTAGATGAAGACTACCCAGTGAGAACAATCAAAGGTTATTTATTCAGAATTGGCTATGACAAAAGTCTGTCACTGTTACTTAACTGTGGTGGAGTCTCAAAGGCAGGCAGAGATGTGGGAAAGCTTGATAGAGGGTTAAAAAAAGGTAAGCTTCAGGTATGTATGTATTGGAGGCTGTTATTATGGGGTTGCTGAAGATGGACTAAGTAGAAGTGGGTATTGTTTTGGATAGGGGAGCATATTTGGCTTTCTCTAGTTGGTATTAAATTGGAAGCAGGGGGCAAAACTTAGGCAAGCAAAACTTAGGCCATTTGTGGCCGGATGCTACAAGGGTTGTGGTTTTACCTCCTGGGCAGATTGTGGCTCATGTTACGATTTGGCTTTCTGGACTGGTTGCTGCAGGTTGTGGGTTGGAATTGTTTTTATAGATGGTTTGATCATTGCTCAATTGTATATCCAACCTCTTGTGAAGCATTCCTGTGGGGAGGCCTATATTAGTGAGCCTGGAAGCAGATTTTCAAGAGGCCCACCATTACCTCTGTGACTGACCTTGGAAGCAGACCTTCATGCAGTGGAGCTTTGAGATGACTGAAATCCTGAAAGACCCTTTGATTGCAGCTCATAGGACAGCCTCAGCTGAGATAACCTAGCTAAGTGGCTGTCTGATTCCTGACCAAAAGATACCTTGCACTAATGTTTATTGTATCAGGCACTAAATTATGGGGTATTTTGTTACGCAGCAATAGTTAACCACTACAGATGGGAAGGATATAGTTTTTTGTTAGATCACCAAGAAATGTAGTTCAAGAACTTTAAATGGGTTTGTCTGGGAGGCACAGGCAATTGCAATATTTCTTAGAAGACACCATTTCTCCCTAAGACATACAAAACAAAGGAGGAGTTAAGTCATTATTCTTTACACCTTCTTCTCTTCTACACTCTATTTTATTTAATGACAACATAATCTACCTTGTCCAGTAGCCAAAAGCATCTTCAGTTATTCTTAATTCTTTAGACAAATATTTACTGAGTCTCTACTATGTACTAGGTACGGTTCTGTCACTTAGAACACAACAGACAGAGTTACCGGCCATTGGGAAGCTTACATTCCAATGAGAAAAAGAGGGTAAGTCTTCTGTGTGGAGTAAGGGCAAATTATGCATCATCACATAGTATGGGATAAAGAATATGGTCCCTCACAACCGTTTGCTATTGGAGGGATTACTTGAGTACCCAGATAATCTGGGTAGTAGTTTAGAGTTGTTGTCTAGGAAATCCAGCTACCCAGTCCATGAAAACCTTAGAATGTTTCAGGCACTCATTATTTTTCTAAAGATTTATTTATTTGAGAGAGTGGGGGAGGGACAGAGAGAGAGCCTCAAGCAGACTCTACACTGAGCACAGAGCCCAATACAGGGCTCCATCTCACCACCCAGAGATCACAGCCTCAGCTGAAACTATGGAACCCTAGTTCAGAAGCATTCCAGTTAGGATTAGGGAACTCTCCAACCCTTTATCATGGAACTCCTAGATTCACTTTTGGACATTTCTGCTTATTGCAGTGCCCTGATAAATCAGTCATTTATATAATACATTATGTGGTACATGCTATGGAAAAAGAAAAAGAGCACATTTGGAGAGCTATAGACTGCTGGGTGGGTTGTTATTTTAAATAGAGCTGCTGGAGAAAACCTCATTGGGAAGGTGATATCTGTGCATCTTTGAAAGAGGAAATTGGCCATGAGGACACCTGGCAGAAGGAATTTCTGGTAGAGAAAATAGCCAGGGGGAAGGCCCTCAGTGAAGAATGCACCTGATGTGTATAAAGAATGGTAAGGAGGCCAGCGTATTATGTAGAATGAGAGATGGGGAGAATAAGGAAGGAGGAAGGAAGGAAAGTAATGAGGAGTCAGATCATACAGGTCCTTGTGGGACTGTTTATGAACCTAGTTTTCTCTTTGAGTGAACTGGGGAGCAGAGGTTTGTCAGAAATAAGTTGACACAGTCTTATGTTTTAGAAATTTCACCATGCTATTGTTTTGAGCACAATCTAGACATGTCTGGAGTCCAGGAAAGACGTCTAGACTAGAGATATGCAGTTGGGAGTCATTGGCTCACATACAGTATTTCAAGCCAGGAGACTAGATGACATCACTAAAAAGTGAGTGTAGCTAGAAAAAAGAGGTCAGTAGCCTGGGCCTTCTAAAATTAGAGGGAGGGTGGAAGAGGGGGAGCAGCAAAGGAGCCCAAGGAGGAATGACCAGTGAGACAGGAAGAAAAACCAAGAAAGTGCAACGGACTGGAAATGTATCAAGGAGGAGGGAAGGCCCAACTGTCACGTGCAGTGCTATGACACCTGTGATGGGGATTAACACTCTCAAATGGATTTGGCGACCAGATGGAGATCACCAGTCGCCAGGGAATAGACTTTGGTGGAGTAGTGGAGGCCAACAGTAGTGGAGTCTGAAAGAAGTGACTTTTCCAGAAAAATGGAAAAGAGAATTGAAGGGGGTTATAATGTATAAATATTGAGCAATTTTGATACAAGAGAATTTCTGCAGTAAGCAACAATTTAGGGTTACACAGAATTGGAGCAGTAGCTAACAGCTAAATTAGGAATATGAAAAGAATTTTAAAATATATATATTGAAGTAATTCTCTTGCAAACCTGCAGAGAGTTGGATTATCCAGTCTTGTATCCAGTTTTAATTTTTTTAAAAAAATTATTATGATTTTCCTCCTGTCTACTGTAGTCCTCCTGGGAATTTCCATCTGGTTCTGTTTTATGTCTCACTTGGCCTACGACCTAGCATCTCACTATGTGCATTATTACCATATCACAGTCCTACTATTACCCTGCCATTTTCCTACTTCATTACTCTTGCCAGGACTCTGTCTCCAAAACATGCCATTTATGATGTCATTACTCTAGCTAGGTTCAGTTTTCAAATGGCTTTAAATGGCACAACTTGGCTATGGCTGTAAGCATGCTGGGAATGTAGCAACACAAAGAGAAAGCTGGGTGAACCAAACTGTGAGAGGAAGCTAGAACCAGATAGGGCCAACCTGCAAGATGGGGCTACTGTTGTAAGATGCACCATAACTAAGATGTCATGGAGGCATAGCTCCAGATCTTCCAGGTGTCAGAGCCTGTAGGTAAGAATATCAAAACTTATTACTTATTCTCCCTAGTACAATTCAGCTTGATATACTGAATGTTTAGTTTGTGACAACAGAGGATTTTTAAAGACCCACATTTTGGGGAACATAAGAACCCTAAAATACTGCCAGTTTCACTTCTCATGGGTTTAGTTTTTACCTGCAGGTGGAAGGCTTCCAGGCCAGGCATTAGCTGACATTGCTATCTTGTTTCATACATGTACCAATATATGTTTATCAACATTATGAATATATCTATATTTTTTCTCTGCAAATACATGTGTGTATTATACTCCAATTTTTAGCATTTTTTCTTTCTCCTGATTTTGAAACTGATTTTATTTTAAGTAATATAAAATCATTAAGTTTGTTGG
The DNA here is from genome assembly GCF_048164855.1 of Canis lupus baileyi. Classification (NCBI taxonomy): domain Eukaryota; kingdom Metazoa; phylum Chordata; class Mammalia; order Carnivora; family Canidae; genus Canis; species Canis lupus. The sequence goes on along the minus strand of NC_132854.1, from coordinate 18,662,984 downwards.
TGCCAGAATCTTGCTCTGCAAAAACAGTGTTAACCATTACTGATTCCAGGTAGATTTGAGTGCCCTTACTATGAACCAGGAACTGACTGTACAATTTGATTAGAAACATTTTATTTTTTGTAAAGAATCTTATGTCTTATGATAAGAGATGGCTTAATGCACTTATGTCACACCTGAGTGTTCTCCAGTATAGTATGACTATGGCTTTTTATAAATTTGTTGACATTTTAAGACATTGTAGCACACCTCAGCCAGGTTAATCATACTAGGAGGGATCAGATGTCTGTAGTCATGTGCTGATTGCTCAGCTCCTGTTTCAGCCAGAGGGCAATTGCTCAGAAGCTTCCTGTAAAATCATGCCATTGACCTCTGTAAAATGTTTCTGCCAGTGTAGTTCTATTTATCATTCTTTTTTTAAATTCATATATTTATTTACTTTGACTATTTAAAACTTATCTAGTACTTTAGCATTGTATAATAATTACATTTTCTTTCTTATACAAGTTTTTTGTTTTATTTGGAGTTAAAAATTGCCTCGTTTTCAACTTATTTAATTTTCCTAGAACCCATGGCTAAGTGTTCTCCCACCTGCAACAGTAATGTGAAAGCATTTATCCCTTAGTGGTGTATTTTCCCTTGTGTTTCATGCTACACAGGTCACCTCCATGACTACTTACTTAAAATGCTTTATTTTTCTGTTTTGAGTTATATTTGGTTTACTTGCCACTCTCAGCAGTAAAAGTATTGTCCAGTTTTCATTTTCCAAATTCTAAGTGATGATATTTTTCTAATTTATACCTTCTCTCTAAACAGATTCATGTGTTTTATATTTATCCATGATTGGGATCATTAACATTTCACATAAGCTGTTGCAAAAACCAGGACCTCACATTCTATGTTCTACGTTGAGACTGGTATTTGTGTTTTGCTTAGATTTTAGGATGACTGAGATATACATTCTTTGTTTTCTTTCATTTTTTCACTGTTCCAACCTGACGTTACCCAGCTATCCAGATATGATACTGAACCAGAATATTAACCACGGTTTTGCTTATCATCCTCCACCTGTGGATCCTTCAAGTTACCAATCATGTGCTTTCTGCGATTGATGCACATTTTCTGAAACTGAGCCGTAAGGTCCTCTCTTCATTCTCATTCTATGCATATAGTTAATTGGTATTTTGATTGAACCAGCAGAAGTATAAAAATGCCTATGAATCAAAGGAAATTATTCTCATTAGATATGAAACAAAGAAAGCAGTGGTTTCAAGAACAAATATTATTCAAAAATATTCTCATTAAAAGAAATTGCTCTCTCTGGTATAATAAAATTCTTCTAAAAAGAAGCATCTGGAAGAATCATATAACTTGCCGTAGCATAACATTTGGGATGAATTAAGATGCTTCATGTCACAAAATGCTTTCAAGGCTTCTCAGTATTTTTCTTCATTTCAGCTTATCTGTGTCTCACAGTTCTCCAATTAGATCATTTTTTACTTCATAGTTCTTTAAAGGCATCACATAATGAATATTGTATAGAAGTTACAGTCCCTCGAAGGTTAGAAATATTGCTAAGTGGCATTAGTTCAAGCCTGTATGTGGAATGTGCAAGTTTTTCTGTGCTGGATTTACCTGCACAGTTTTTATATGAATAAGTGGGAAGGGCAAATTACAAATACTAAAATAAATGAGCTGTGGAACCATGAGAAAAAGACAGACATTTCAGCTCATGTGTTCACTCACCATCCATGTGTTGCCTTGATATCACTGAACATTTGAGAACCATTGAGTGAATTCTTATGGTGTTGAAGAATTACCCTCGTCAATGGGTCTTCAAGTTGGAAGGAATTTTAGAGGTCATTTCATCCTCTAGACTCTTCACCATCCAGATCAATTTTTTAAATGACTCCTCCAATAGGGCACCTGTTACTTTTTCATGGAAACCCTCTCCATTTTCTGAAAGCTTTTATTAAAGATTGGCCTTCTGTTTTTACAGTTTCTTTCCAGATCTAGAAAATTCTTTGATCCCATCTTCCATATAAGGACCTTTGTTTATGAAGGCAATTTCCATACATCCCCTAAATATTTTTTCAGTGATATTCTTTTTTAAGATTATTTATTTATTTATTTATTTATTTATTTATTTATTTATTTATGATAGACATAGAGAGAGAGAGGGAGGCAGAGACACAGGCAGAGGGAGAAGCAGACTCCATGCAGGGAGCCCGACGTGGGACTCGATCCCGGGACTCCAGGATTGCACCCTGAGCCAAAGGCAGGCACCAAACTGCTGAGCCACCCAGGGATCCCCATTTTTCAGTGATATTCTTGCATAGCACTGCAAGAAACCTTAAGGGGAGAGAAAAGATGGTACCATTACCTCTCCAGAAAATGTGTTGGTAAAAATGGAAGTTGTATGGGTTTTAGATCAAATACTAGGGATAGAACTCCAATACTTACAAACTGTGGGACACAATTTTAGAAATATCTTTAATTGTGGATAGTGTTTCTCCTAATTTAGCTAGGAAATTTTTAAAAAGATTTTATACTAAAAGCATTCAAGATACCTGGAGTAAAGTCACACTTAGTAACTTTTTAAAAAATAGATACAGGTTAATACATAGAAGGTATGATTAACTACAAATAAATTGATATAGATCTTCACTACTCATGTGGTGCGTGGACTGGCAGCGTTGACATCAACTGGGAACGTGTTAGACAAGCAGGAGTTCAGACCTTATCCCAGACCCACTGAATCGTAAACTTATTTTGCAACAGCCCAAGGTGATTTGTACACAAGCACTGGCATGTATTAGAGACAAGTCATTGAAAATCAGAAAATAGGAAAGTCAGGAGTGTAATTGAGAAATTCTTTAGAATGTGGGGAATGGGTAGGTGAGGGGAAGGGGTTTGGAATCTTTCTCTGTTGGAGGACTAGCAAGTGCAAATACTCAGAAGTGAAAATTACTCAAGACCATGAGGAGACTGACATAATATTCACGATGTGTGTTAGAGAACAGAAGGACATGTGGCTAAAGGAACTTGAAAATCAAATACAGGTTTTATATTTAATGTGGTAAGAAATATTATGTATAGGTTCTTGAGCTTGCGGCTATGTTAAAGAAATGCTTTTGGATTAACTCTGCATAAATTGGACCATACTAGCAAATAAACAGATAAAAAGGGGAATTTACATGAAGTAAATCCAGATAGGAACTTATAAGCCACTGGTCTAGAATGGTAGAATGAAACCACCATTCCTCAGTTCCTCTGTTCATTTTATTACCCATGTTTTTAGCTTAAAAAAAATGATTTTATACATGTACTATATTTTTATGTATTGGTGCACTTATTTGTATGAAGTGTATTCCCAGGACTGTTATTTCTTGTTCCAAAGTATTGGGTGTTCTTTGTTTATTTGTTTGTTTTGCTTTTGATGATTGTTTTTTGTCTGGTTTTCAAAAAAGGATGAAAGGGGTTCTATATTCACTCATAACAGAAAGGAGTTTGCTTTCTTTTGAAATACTGACAGCAGCAACTCATAATTCTTTAATTTTTGTCAATCTAGTGGATATAAAGTGATACCTTCTCATCATTTTCATTTGTATCTCTATAACTCAGATTTTTTTCCTTAGACACTTAAATGTGGCCTTCTGTGAGTTTTCTCTCCACAGCCTTTGCCTGTATTGTCTTTATTGTTAACAGTTGGAAAATGTTCTCTGAATATCCTTAATATTAACCATTTTCTATCTTTTACTCTACAGATAGTGTTTCCCAATTTATTGATGATCATTTAACTAAATTAGTATATATTCTGTTATGCAAAGGCAGTTAACACTCTTTATAAGCAAATGATATTTCTTTTCTTTGATATTTTTGGATCTTCCATCTAGACTACAAAGATATCTCAATTTCTAATTGAATATATGGTATCTTAAACTTTCTTCTAAAATCTGTTTTACTATTTTTACATTATTAAGTCTTTAATGTCAATAAAAATTATTGTTGTTTTGATGTGGGGCAGATATCCAACCTTCTTATAGATGTGTAGCCAACTATATAATTATTACTTTTGAAATAGCTGCCAGATTTATCATTTATTATATTCTGTAAATGTCAGAACATATTTTCTGGACCCTCCATTATTTTCCTGTTTATTGATCTCATCTTATACTAAAACCATGTGTTTAGGATTTTGTATAGTATTTTAATATTTAGTAAGATTAGCCCCTTTCAGTGTCTGTCTTTTTTGTCTTTTGGGGAGTGATTCTTAAACATTCAGTTAAAAAATATAACTTTAAATGAAGTTGCATTTAATTTATATATTAGTTTTAGAATAATTAATGTTATAGTATTAAATATTCCCTTTTTATGTTTTTCTGTTTTTTTCAGATTCTGTTTTATATTATTTAATAGCTATACTTAAACATTTTTTTGGCTGCATCACTAACTCTATTCTAAATGTTCTACCATTTTGTCTAGAAAGGCAAGGAAGCAGAATGTATAGTCTCCATTTTCTGTATCTAGATAGTTAGTGCTATGTTCCAGGCATACTTGAGGTTTCCCTCTTTAACATAGCATATTTCTAACCTCTCTCAGTTTTGTTTAGTTTTTTTGGCCTGAACCTCTTGAGATTTTTTTTAAAGTATAAAATCACATAATACTTTATTATTTCTTTTCAAATTCAGTTGACTGGACTATTCAAAACAATTTTGAATGTAAATGGTGGAGGGGATGCCTGGGTGGCTCAGCAGTTGAGCGGCTGCTTTTGGCTCAGGTCGTGGTCCTGGGATCCTGGGATAGAGTCCCACATTGGGTTTCCTGTGGGAAGCCTGTTTCTCCCTCTGCCTATGTCTCTGCTCTCTCTGTGTCTCTCATGAATAAATAAATAAAATCTTTTTTTTTTAAAGAATGTAAATAGTAGTGATATGCATTAATGTTTTGTTCCTGACTTAAAAGAAATGGCTTTAGCATTTCACCATTCCATGTTTGCTGTTTGTTTTAGAGAACCAGTCTGTCATTTTTAAGTAGAGCCCTTCTATTCCTAATTTATCTAGAGTTTTAATAACTTACAATGATGGAATTTTATCAGATGCCTTTTTTTTTTGCATCAATTGGTGTGATCATGTGACTTTTTAAGTTGTTAACATCACTAATTGTGATATTAAATTTATTTTCATTTAAACATCCTTGCTCCCCGCATAAGTATTTGCTCTTAATATATTATGTATTTTGTATTATGCTAATTCTAGTTATGAAATAATTACATTAACTACAAGTAACTGGCTACTAACATAAGTACATTTGTCTGCTCTTTCATTTTGTGTCCTATTTCCCAGCATAATAACGATTCCTCTTAATTTAAACTAAAATGATAGTAGGTTTGTGAAACCGGGCTATTACAGATAGGGAATGGCAGATGAATGGAACCAACTTGGTCTTGATCAGTGACCAGAGATTTGGCTTAAAGCTGCAGCTGCCAGATGCATAGGTGGGACTTAAAACTATAGAGGTGGTGGGTGGTGTGGGGTGACCCCCTAAGTCTACGTGAGATCCATAGCTAAAGTCTCATTCCTCACACTTTCTAACATCAAATCAGTGCTGCCATTGTGTAGAGTTAAGTGGATATGGTCCAAGGAACACAGTGCCTCCACCCACTCTTAGGTCAGCTCCTCCAAATAGAGGCCAGCTCTGGTCTGGAGGGCACGTCAGTGCCTGTGGATAGTGGAGTGCATGTGCTGTGAGCCCTGTGAAGTGAGTTTGTCCTGGGGTAGCCTGACTCAGGAGAATTAATTGCAGTGAAGCCTGGAGAACTAGAAGATCCCAGCACACCTCACCTAAGCTCCTTCTCTTTCTCTGGGGGATGGGGATGTGGGTGGGAGGGGAGACTATGAAGGCTGCTACAGCTAAGACTTGGCCTAAGTACTAAGAATGGTTCTTTTCTTCTTCGTTCTGTTGTTTTCTTTTTTGTAGCACTGTTTTTATGGGGCTTTGTTATTACTATTTGATGGATTTGTTAAGTGAATTGTGAAGGCTTCTACCTTTTACTGTAGTTGAGAATAGAAATACCTGCTATTTAGGTATTAGCTGGAACTCATGTGAAGTCAACTGATTCTGGATCCTGTCTTCCCTTTTCTTTTCCACATGAACCTGTGTCTGGATGCAGACTCTGCCATTATGAACTCATGTAGTTCACTCTGCACAGCAGTGCAGCCTGAGCATTTCACAAAGGTACCTGGCCTGTGCGGCAAGTGGATGCTACATTCAGCTGAGGCTTTGCTCTCTCAAATTCATTTGTAAGAATTATGGAAACATTTAACATTAATTTAATTGTCACTTAATGATAGTTTTTTGTTATTCACAATTTAGAAGAAACAGCATATATTAAAATATGTCTTCTTTCTACCTCTTTTGATATACTTTCTTTTTTTTTTGATATACTTTCTAAAAAAAGAAAAAGGACTAGAATGTCAGAGGAATGAATTACACTTGTCAAAAATAAAAATAATCCCTGATCATAATAATTTAAAGGTCCAGTTGTGTCTTGTTAATCATTAACTTATTTATAGAAAAACCTTTGACATCCAGATAACTTTTTATATAAGCAGCGAAATAGAAAATGTTTAATAAATATAACTTAATCATTGTTCTCTATCTTTGTAAATGAAGGCAGTGATTGTGGTGGCATTTTCTAACAAGGAAATTTCAACCAATCCATTTTTATAAAGGGAAAATAGGATACAGGGTAAATAGCACACATTGAATAACTACTTAATACACCATTGGCTTTACAAGGCCTACAGAGGAGTATTTTCAAATGATGGTGCTTAAGTTAAAAAAAAAAAAAAAAAAGCATTGCAGAATCCTGCATAGTAATTACAAACTCATCAGAAAACTTGACAGTTATGCTTGGAATGTGCACCAGGAGAGATTGTGATATGTGGTCCGGTATTGTCATTAGAATGTGTGTGAATTGGCAAGGGGTGGGGGAGCTGACTTGTGCAACTGTGACTCCCAACAGCCACTCACTGTCTTGTTTCCATGGTATAATAAATGTGCATTGCAACCACACTGCAAACAACAACCGGATTCAATGTGGTTCTTTCACAGGACCGTGATAACATCTGAATGATAACAGTGATTGCCAGGAATAATATTAAGTGAGTCAGAATGTGATTGCAATTCCTAGACAAATTAGAGACAGCATTCTATGAAAGAGTTGTGAATGAATGTTTAAAATGTAATGGGATGACAGTGAACAGACCCTAATTTAAATGAGGAACTTTACAGAATAAATATTTTTAACGGCCCTACTTGTTAATGAACATATATTCCCCTGATGGTCTAAGATATACCTCATTGTACACACTTCAGGAAGAGCTGGAAAAGGTTACTGAGATGTTTATTCTGCCAGAGTAATGCTAGAATGAAACAAGGATGGAGGTTCATTAAAACTGAAAGGAAAGATGATTTTTCTAGAGGTAAGGTAGGTCAAAGAAGAGGATTTTTCATTATCTCTGGATTCTCTTTTAAATGTCTGTAGAAGTAACAATTCTATCAATATTGTGACTAAAGTTTCTTTTCAAGGCCAGCCATTGTAACTGAAGAATCAACAATCTACTGTGACCCTGAGACTGATAGGCAGAGATGTATCTGCTTATGTTATGTGTTTGAAGGTGAGAGTCTCACATGGAACTTAATGATTAATATACATCTTTTAAAAATCCGTATTCCATTTTTGTTAGTAATTTGTACTAAGTCCACCTTGCTAAGATCTCCAAGTATCACATATACCCCTGGTTTTATTAGACCCTGAATTAATCCAGAGTAAAGGAAGGATCACTGCCGGGGAGTTATACTAGAATGGGTTTCTTGCAAGAATTGGGATATGAGCTAGTGTTTGCAAGGACCGTGAAGAGAGAGCCATCGATGAATGTAGAATCACCTATTGGTACTTTGATGAATGATACAGTGGGGACCCGAGAGATACAAAGCTTTCAGTGCCAGGACATCACTTTGATTTGTTCTTTGAAAATAGAAAAACATTCTATATTTCAAGGAGTGAATGCACATACCAGATTTTGGTGATTATTAATCTATTAGTGTTCTTTGTGGATTGGAATGAGGTGTGGTTCAGTATTGAGTCCGTGGCAAAAATTGAGGAGATGGATGGATAGACAGGGCTGGTGGCCCTACTACAAAAGATTTTAAAAATTGGCAAAATGGTATAAAGCAGGAGAAACACGATGCTAATGTGAGTGTGGGATAGTCAAAGGTAGGAGAAAAGAATCAGTTCATTTTCCAAGATTAAAGCAAAACAAAATCATACTGAAAAAAGAACACAATATATTCTATCTAATAATAATAATAATAATAATTAATAATAATAATAATAAAAACAGTGATTGTCAACTAAAAGCATTGTTGGCTGCAGCACCCCAGCTACCTACTATCAATCTCTGTGTTTTTCCTGATCAGCTTCAGTCAGGAAGTTTGAATGCTCAGGACCTCAGTTTTTTGTTTTCAGAGGTGATGCTCACTTGAGGGTGTGTGTTCAACTGTGGAATACAATATAATTTTGGAGACTGTTTTTCAGCCCCCGAGAGCAGTGCTTTGGCATGATTATCTGTCCCAGACTGCAGACAGTTCTGAAAAATGAACTAGCTTGACATGAAATTGCCAAAATATTTCCTTCTGTGATAAAACTGATAGGATTTAAAAGACAACTGTAGCCCTCCTTGACTGTCCTATAGCCAAAGCATGCAAAGAGGCACTGCATGTGAAAGTTAGTGTTTGTTATCATTTGGTATTACTTATTTAAATTTGACAATGATAAACAATTAAACAAATCCCAAGAGGTGATCACAAGAAGACTTAGATTTAATTTAGGCATTTTAATGAGCTTTGCTTTTGATAGGTAGGCATAATTAGTGCATTGAGTACGAGTTAACCCTAATTAAATTGATTAACTTGAGCAATATTTACTCTGGTTGATATAATGAACATAAGTCTAAGGATATTTTTTAAAATTTAGCTTATTTTTCACATCTACTAGTTTCAGATCTACATGTTTATAGTCGACTTAAATAATATATTATGACAGGTGATGGAAATTATCTTAACACTTGCATAGTCCTGTGTTTAGAGATGCAGCTATGGACTTTTGGGACATTTGAATTATTTCCAATTTTGGATAACTAAAAAATAATGCTACTATGAACATTCATGTATAAGTATGTTTATGGACATATATATGTTTTAATTTGACTTGGGTAAATACCAGGAATGGAATGACTAGGTCATATAGTACATGTATGCTTAATTTTTCAAGAAACTACCAAACTTTCTTCCAAAGCAGTTGTAGCATTTAACGTTCCTACTTGCAGTATGTAAGCACTTCAGTTGTTTTATATTGATAACACTTGATAAGGTCACACGTTTTTAATTTTAGCTACTTAGATGGATAGATGTAGTTTTTAAAAAATTAATTTATTTTAATAGACTTCTTGATCTGAGAGGATTTAGAGCTGCTCATAGTAGATACTCAATTATTATTTGTTGTTTGAGCAAAGACAGAAGTAGTGTTGATATTTTCATAATTTAAAAATAAAAGCCTGAAATGCTTCAAAAGATGCCCTAGCCTCATCCTTGTAATAGCATTTATTTGCATTATTGTCTTTCCTATTCTTGCATTGACTTAGAAACAACAAAATAAAATCCATTCATCTACTAGACAGGTGTCCCAGACTAATATTTCTTTGCTTACAGCATAAGCCAGGGAATGACATTTTAAATTAGTTATAGTAGACATTGTACTTTTAACTTTGTGACTAAACCATTATAAATATCACTGAACTTTATCTGTATGAAAAGCAGATCTCAACATCATGTGTGGTTTTAGGTAATTGAAATTATTTGCAAAAGCAGAAACAACTGGAAGAATTGAACTCAGTAATTTTTTTTTTTTGCCCGTTTGACCTGGATATTTTAATATTGTCAATCTTAACAAACTGATCATATGAGTTCAAAGTTTTCAACATTTGAAACAAAGTAATACATTAGTAAGGCAAATGATGAAAGTTCTTGGATATTTATTCTTGGTTTATATTTTGCTGGCAATTTTAATTCTGTGTTCACATACATATGAGTAACTTGCATTTCAAGTTATTGAAAATAATGCACTGGGACACCTGGGTGGCTCAGCGGTTGAGCATCTGCCTTTGGCTTAGGGTGTGATCCCGGAGTCCCGGTATGGAGTCCCAGGATCGAGTCCCACATCTGGCACCTTATGGGGAGCTTGCTTCTCCCTCTGTCTGTGTCTCTGCCTCTCTTGCTATCTCTCATGAATAAATAAATAAAATCTTTATAAAAAAAGAAAATAACAAACCATAATTTCATTTGTATCAAAGAACTGATGGTTTGTACATCTTTCTTCTCCCTTCCCCACTTTTTTCTTTTTCCTTTCCCTGTCCGTCTGTCTTTCCTTCTTCCTTTTGTACTTCTGTATGATTTTTAGTAGAATATGATGGTAACCAATAGAAAATGATCCTATAGTATGTAAGAGTCAGTAATCCTCCAAAATATGCTCCAATTTTTCCCTACAAAGAAGTTACCAAAAACATATAAATGCTCATTTAAACAAGTGGTATGGTAAGTCAGCTTCTTGAAAAAGTTGTAGGGTATATAGCAAAAAAAAAAAAAAAAAAAAAAAGATTACATTTTCCTTAGAGAACAAAATCAACAACAAAAAACAACAAAATCCTTATTAGGTTTTAGATTGTTAACAAATCTTTTTCCTGAGGATATTCTCGGGCCAAACTTAGATATTTCAGATGGGTAAGACTCAGTACTTGCTTTTTAAGTGCTCATGATTGTGGGTTGGAGGTAGGGGATAAGGAGAGAGAGGGATAAATAAAATCAAGAATGCTAAAATCAAGTGCTAGGAAATATCAAAGTAGCACAGAGCAAAGCATTTAACTCAAGGTTTCTGGAAGAAGTGACTCTCCAAGGAATAAGAGAGAAAAGATAGATAAAAAGGAAGGGCAGTGATGTACCAAAAGAGAAAGTAACATAAAAACAAAGTTGTGTTTGTCTACCACAGACAGAGGGAAGGAATCAAGAAGGATTTAGATTTTTAGACACGCTAATCAACGAACGATTAGCTTCCTATAGGCAATAAAAAAACCATAACGTACTAAATTGAAATAAGTTTAAGGAGGTTAAATTATTTTCTTATTTTCTTTCCTTTGTTATTTTGATCATGTTTTTTGGAGGGGAGGGGGGAACACAAAATACCAAAAGAATTCTAAAATCATTTCCCCTTGTGATTCCTTTGTTTAGAAGGGTACTCAATCTGTCCTTGTATTTCCCATTGGATAAGTTAGAAGCAGTATTTGTGGGAAAGGAGACCCCAGGACAGAGCAGATTGGCTAATGGAACATTTGTGGAGCACCTGCTATGTGTTAGTACCGTGGGACTTGCTGGGGGTGCCATCATTCCCACTCCCTGGAAAGCTCACAACTGTGGGGGCAGGGAGGGGGAAGCCTGAAAACTAAACAGTGGCTAATGGTACAGTTGGAAAGGTGTTCCTGAACAGATGTTGGCCTTGTATGTGCACAATTCCATGTGGGGAATACCTTCAGTGCCAAGTGATAGTTCTACCCCTCTGCATCTCCTTTTTTAGGTCCCAAAGAGACAGATTTGACATTTTTCCTGTACCGGAGTTTATGATTTGATTTTTACATTTTTCTTCCTTTCCAACCATGAGAACAAATATTAGGACTACTTTATGAAGAAATAAAAGTTCTTCATATTAAGTAATACAATCATAACATTTTATTCCTCAGGGTTTATGTGAAAAGCTCTGAAGAATAACTTCATTAGTCTGCAATCACTTTATTATGCAAGTGTAAATGTGATTTATGTATGTGATACAGGAAGGAAAATCTAATAGCAGATGAGAGTTTTCTCTTTGTATTTCTTCCTTTATTTATTAGGGAAAAACTAGTGTACTATCTGATGGGTACTGTTGGAGGTCCTTTAAAAAGAGTAACTGATGTCTTTATGTTGACTCTATGAAGGAAGCACTATCACTATTGCCATTTTATAAGGAAGGAAACAGGGACACATAAAAATTAAATACCAAAGTCTGGGAGGTAGGGAGCAAAGCCAGAATTGGAAACAAGGCAATGGCTGTGCAACATAAAACTAGGTTCTATATGACACCAAGAGGTACGTTTGGTATTACTTGTTTTTTAGTCTTCTGGGCTAACACTTTCTTTTAATATCCAAATAAAATGTATTGAATTCCTATACAATTTCCTGTAATAAACTCAGGACCCACGCCACCATTTTTGTTTCCCCTGAAAACGTGCTTTCATATTACCCCTTCTGGTTCTGGGGTCCAGGTCCTCTGGTCATCTTGACACTTGCCTGCCTCCTCCTTTCCAGAAGATGCTACTCCTTCTTCACCCCCACACCCCTGGAGCAGAGAAGTCAAGATTTCTCCTGCAAATCTTTCAGCACATCAGAAACTCACAACTGCTGTCTGTGACAGAGCTTTACTGAAGTGTGGGGATGGTATGGTAAATAGTAGCCCAAGACAGGAGTTTCTGTTTCTAGACATTTAAAAATCATTCCTGTTCTTGGAGAGTTTCTTACCAGGTCCTTTTATAATGCTTTCAACTTCCCGCCATTTGCCCAAGCCACTCCTGTTCTACATATTCTTTCAAACTAGAGTAAGCATAGGCCAAGCCAAAACTCCTATCCCCTCTTTATGTAGAAAATTTTCTTTTTTTTAAAGATTTTATTTATTTATTCATGAGAGACAGAGAAAGAGAGAGAGAGAAGCAGAGACACAGGAAGAGGGAGAAACAGGCTCCCTGCAGGGAGCCCGATGTGAGACTTGATCCCGGGACTCCAGGACCATGCCCTGAGCCGAAAGCAGATGCTTAACTGCTGAGCCACCCAGGCATCCCAATGTAGAAAAGTTTCTAATCTTTATTCCATTTTTTTCCCCATCTAGACTAGTCTGGGGAACCTTGTCCTTTGCAATGAGAAAGATCATAAGGGCATTTTTACTAACCAAAGAGCTCTGAACATCTGTGTGGTGAATCACAGCAGTCCTCCACTGTCACCTTTCCCCTCCAAGAACTACTTTCATTTCATTAAAAAAAAAATTTAGGTCAAAAAAACAACTATTAGGCACATGGGAGTATTGGTTCGCAAACTGCTCCCTTTTAACAGGGATGGCAAGGAGAGAAGGAGGAAAGATGTAGCCATTCAGATCAGTAGGTGGCAGGTATAAGGAGCGAGGGAACTTACTTAAAAGGCTTGTCTTGTGCTGCTGAAAGACAAGTAGATCTCCACACACCACCCCCTTCAGAGTCCTAAAAGTTTATAGAGAGGCCTTAATCGGGTTCTGTCATGTATATAGTCCAGATGGCCTCAGAAACACCTTGCTCTCTCAAGACTGTGTTCTTTGGGCAGCTTCTAGCATGAGGACGGCAAGTGGAATGTACATTCCAAGGACAGACAGGAGGGTAAGGAGCTTCCAGTAGTAGCCTGTGTCCAGCTCAAGGGTCAACCAGCAACCCTGTTGATTACCTCCTCCAACAGGGAGATCGTAATGAAATAAAACACAAGATGTCTCTTTAAACAAGTTAAATGTAATTAAATTTGCAGTAAGTACAATTATTTATCAAAGAAGCCATAATATATATCTGTATCTACGTAGATGTAGATATCTTTGACAGATTGAACTCACAATTCTCCATGATTCTGGCTGAAGATATTGCCATTAAATGTGTAATTGATAGGGACTAAGAGTTTAGTGTTTGGATGTATTGGAAAAAGGACCGTCATGATAATTTTGAATCTTTTGCTCAATAAACAATTATTATGTACCTATTACGTTTCAGTCCTGGTGCTTAGAAGAAGAACTACTTGATGAATAAATTATGGCCTTTGACCTCACAAACTGTAGAACGAGTGGATCATAAACATTGGCATATAACTAGAAAATAGTGCAATATGAACAAAGTGATCTGTAGGGTGGTATAAAATAAGTAGAATATACAACTAGCAGCCTGATTGGGACGGGGAAACTTGTACATAAGATGCCATTGGCATTAAGGATGGGTGTAAGTGTTCTAGGCAGAAAAGAATAAAAGAAATAAGAGGATGTGTGAAGGCTTCGGAGAGCAAAACAGCATCACATTTCTGTGTTGTGAGCAACAACTGTCCCTGTGTTGAAAGCAGAAGAGAGAGTGGGTGAGGGGAAGGCGAGGAGAAAAGAGATGGAAGAGTGGCCAAGATGAGAGCAGAAAAAATAGATTAGGTTCCACACAAGAAAGTTCATCTTATATCTCGCTCCAGGGTGTTTAGACTTTTAGGAACACCAGGGCCAGCTTTTAAGTATCCCAGCATGACCTAGTGAATCTGAATGTCTTGATTAAATCAGAAACCTGAAGTAACTTTTATTCATATTAGGGTTTAAGAAACTCTGTTATAAGCAATGGAAGCTTTTGGCTTTTTAAATATTTCATAATATGAGGTCATATCTGGCACTACAGACCAATATACTGTAGTGTATATTGTTTTTTTTTTTAAGTTTATTTATTTATTTATTTATTTATGATAGTCACAGAGAGAGAGAGAGAGGCAGAGACACAGGCAGAGGGAGAAGCAGGCTCCATGCACCGGGAGCCTGATGTGGGATTCGATCCCGGGTCTCCAGGATCGCGCCCTGGGCCAAAGGCAGGCGCCAAACCGCTGCGCCACCCAGGGATCCCTGTAGTGTATATTGTATACATACTTAGAAACATAATGAACAAAATTATTTTTTATATAGCTTGAACACTGTATGATACCCTGGGTAGCAACTTAGCATAGTTTAAGTAGATGAAATTATATAAAGTGTCTACTAAAATACCATTGGTGAAACTTTATCAAGTGTTATTATTATTTTTTCTTTTATCCCCTCCCTCATGCACAGTAAATCCTGTCTGAATAATTTAATCATTCTGGAACATTAAAACAGTCTTGGGCTTTAAGGATAACTAAAGAGTTTCTGCACTATAATGAGGCTCTTGGAAATGCTGTGCCACAAATTATATGTGGGAGAGAATGTGGCCTTATTTAGACTTCCAAGCTAGCTTTCATTTTCATCCAGAGAATGATTTTGATAAGAAGCTGTTATTTGGTATGGCTAGAGTAGTAAGTGAGCTGCCCTTAACCTCATGACTGTAGGAAGGAGGGACAGAGGGACCACTCACTACTCTATAAGTCTGTGGATGGAATTAAGTTTCTCTAAAACACATCTATGGGCAGGGAACAGCTTGCATATGTGGAAATAGAATCTGAATTAAAATGGAAAATATTAACATAAAAGCAAGTGTAGGGATGACCAGTGTAGACCACAACACAAAGTGGGCAAACCTATTGAAATAAACATGCTGATGACTGTATTGGAGTTCTTCATAGAAAAGATACAAGAAACATCATGGATAATAGTTTCAAATGAAAGAAAATATACTGGGATTCATAAACACAAGTGCAATATGGAAGAAATATGACTCAATCTTTCTATCAAAACTGAACATTGATTAGTATCTTCCTAAATGATGGGCTCTACTTTTTAATGATTTTTTAATTTATTCCTGCAGCTCCACACAGAAGCTAAGATCAATTTCCTATAAAACAATTAAAATAACAGATTTTAACTCCAGCCTTATGAGATTTGGTGCATTAGCTACAAGGCTACTATGTTTTGACTGAACTAAGCATGGCAGTGGACATCAGAAAGGTTCTAGAACTTCTTTATCTAAAGGGCTTTTTTGCATTTGTTTATTTTTAATAGAAGAGAACCTATAGTCCCAGAGCTGGAATTGGAGCATTTGGGAGGTGAATTTTAGTACACTTACCTTTTTTTCTTTCTTTTCCTTTTCCTTTCCTTTCCTTTCCTTTCCTTTCCTTTCCTTTCCTTTCCTTTCCTTTCCTTTCCTTTCCTTTCCTTTCCTTTCCTTTCCTTCCCTTTCCCTTTCCCTTTCCCTTTCCCTTTCCTTTCCTTTTCCTTTTCTTCTTTTTCTTTCTTTCTTTCTTTCTTTCTTTCTTTCTTTCTTTCTTTCTTTCTTTCTCTCTTTCTTTCTTTACATTTCCAATACACTGATATTCCAAACTCTTTGACCTTGCTTTGCAAAAATATAGTAAAAAATTTTTCTACCTT
Organism: Canis lupus baileyi; assembly: GCF_048164855.1. Classification (NCBI taxonomy): domain Eukaryota; kingdom Metazoa; phylum Chordata; class Mammalia; order Carnivora; family Canidae; genus Canis; species Canis lupus. The sequence continues at coordinate 18,646,759 of NC_132854.1, read as the reverse complement.
TATTTAACAACCATTCTGAATAAGGGCAGCAAATATTTAAATAAGAGGTGGTGATTTGATGGATTTTTATAAGGAAAATCTATATTATTTCTAAAGTCATATTTTTGAAATTATAAGAACTTAAAACTTAGATTTTTAAAAGATATCTTTGGAAGCACAGTTTTTTTTAAAGTTTAGATTCTAGCAAATTTATAGAGGGCTACTAGCTTCTCATAGCTGAAATCACGTACTTGTTATAACCTATGCTTTCTGCTTTTGACTATGTTACTGTTGGAATATTTTCTGATAACATCTATGAGAGCAGGAATGGATGTTGTAATAAAATGGAGTCTTCTCAGTCTGATTGATTTTGCACTTTTCAATCCATTTCAGTTATCAGAAAGTATTTAAAATTTTCCTCCTGCTATTTGGAAATAATGTAATGGTCTAAAAGATTGCCTGCCTTCTGAGACAGTTTCTCTCTTGTCAAGGTAGAAACAGTATATTTACTAAACTACCTTTAACTTTGGAGTGAATATTGTAATCCATTTCTTTCTTTGTTTGCCGGCCTGTAACTATAGGAAGCACCAAACATGGCATGTGTCAATATAATCTAGCAGATCTGTAGACCATGGCTAGGATGTTCTAAAATAGGAGATTCCAGAATGAAATTAAAATAATTTTTTTAGTGCTTAGAACTCACCAATATTTTACTTTAGTATGAATTTGCATAATGATGATTCTTATATTGCCTAATGAAGTTCCTTAACCATTACCATAAAGCTAACAGAACAAATAAATGTATTTTTAACACTACACTGTAGGCAAATATCCCTCCCTGTGATATGAGGAAGATGTAAGATACTAAGATACACATTTGTATTCACTCTTTGGAGAAAAAAGTATCCACCAAAATTTTCTAGAAGAGGGTGTAAATTAAATACATTTCTTAAACTAATAAATATGGTCAATGACTTGCAGTGATTTGACATAATGAACTAAATGAATATAATTAACTATGATGACAAAGTAAATTGAACCACGATAGCTATTTAGAGAATACTAGCCATTTGAGCAGGAGACCATTTGCTTTTGTACATTTATGGATTGTACAGAACAAGCTTTAAAAGGTAAAATGTATAATTTGTATAATTATAATTTGTATAATTATATAGTTAGAAGGACTGCAGGCCCAATTAACTCATTTTAATATAGAATTTCAGGTGCTACTTGATAAAATGGCTTTTCTGGCACCTGGATATCTTTTTAGGCATGCCTTGGGGACCCCATAGTGTAAATAAAATTATATTGATATGCTTAAGTCTATGAGATTTGGACTTGGTCCTGGAGTGAACATTGTATTTAAATACATAGGTAAAAGGCAGGGTGGAAGCAGTTAGAAAGGTCACAGTTGGGTAAGGAAAGAAAAGTCTAAGGAACCTGTGGGAACTTTTTTAGTAATCCAAGTTGGATAAGATAGTTTTATGGGCAACATATGGTAATGGGGAAGATATTTTTAAAAAGAAAGAAAGAAGAATTATTTCTTCTAGTCCTAACTAGGTTTAGGAAATAAAAGTCTTAGCACCTTGAGTCTGGATGCTTACAAGGCAGATTCTAATATATGAAAAGGAAGTCAGGAAGATGCTGAGAAAAGCAGAAGAGAATAGGATACCAAAAGAGATCCAGGTTGATGTTAGGCATTGAAAAATAATTAGATCTCCAGGTAAGAAAATTTTGCTATCCCAACAGTTCTCATAGTGTAATCTGGGATTCGTAAGATCTTTTCAGAATGTATGGAGATCAAAACAATTTTCATAATACTATTAAGACATGATTTTTCTTTTTCTCTGCATTGGCATTTCCTTTGCTAATGTAAACACAGTGGTAAGCAAAACTGTTGGAGCTTTAGCTAATTAAGCTAGTGACACCAACTTGTACTCATAGTTACTGCATTCTTCACATCTACAGACTTGCAGGGAAAAGAGTCCACTTTCATCTTAAAAAGTCCTGATGAAGCAGTAAAAATTATTTATTTTATTATACATCAGCCCTGAATTATATATATATCTTTCACATTTTGTGTGATGCCATAATACATAAAGCACATCTTCTGCATTCTAAAGTATAATGTCTCTCTTGATGAAAGGCACACAAGTGTGTATTTAAATTGCAAGCTCAACTAGCCACTCTTTCTTGAACACATTTTTTTTTTTTTTTTTTAGTGAAAAACATGATTGACAAATTATGATGATTCAGACGTGGGGAGACATCTCAGAGTAGACTAAAATGAACCTGCCACTTCAAGAAAAACAATTTTTAATCTGAACCCTTCAGTTATCTCTCTCTGCCCACCTTATAGTGTTTGTTGCCAGTGATTACATTTGAGATTTCAAGAGAAAATTGGAATTATAGAAAACTTAAGGAGATCACCATAAACTTGAAAGGTTCCTAATTACATACAGAAATGATTAACTCTGTCAGCATTGAGAAAATGTGCATAATGTATGAACCAATATTTTCAAATGTTAATACCTGAATTACAAAATCACGCATGGGTAACAGAACCATTCATAGTAAAATATAAACCAGTGGAAAATTGCAACTGACCACGAAGAAAAATTACTTGTCAAGTTTTGGTGTAATAGCAAAGAGGAATATTAACAATTATCTGAAAAGATGGTTAAATATACCTTCTTTTGCCAACTGTGTATCTTTGGGAAGCTGGATTTTTTTCCTTTTTAAAATTATTTTTTATTTGATAGAGAGAGAGTGTGTGTGCACCGGAGAGAGAGTATGAGCAGGGGAGAAGGACAGAGGGAGAGGGGCAGAGAGAGAGGGAGAAGCAGGCTCCCTGTGGGGATTCTGATGCGGGACTCAATCCCAGGACCCTGGGATCACAACCTGAGCCAAAGGCAGATGCTCTACCAACTGAGCCGTCCAAGTGTCCCAGATTTTTTATATATATTTGACTGAGACAACATATTGTAATGAATTAAATCCAGAAGTAGATATGAGACTCTAGCTCTTTTTGATTAAGCCAGATATTAATAAAACTTACAATAATGTAACATCATGCCACTCTTTATACTATTTGTTTTGGAAATTATGCATTTTTAACAAAATATGTAATTTATTCTAATGTAATAAGTTTGTTATAGTTATTTTTTAAGTGGACTGAATAAATATTTTAATTAGTTGTCAATTTTTATTAAAAAATATATACATCTATAAATGTAACACTCCAAGACATCTTCAGGTTTCTCAGTAACTTTTTTTTAAAATTTTTTATTTATTTATGATAGTCACACACACAGAGAGAGAGAGGCAGAGACATAGGCAGAGGGAGAAGCAGGCTCCATGCACTGGGAGCCTGATGTGGGATTCAATCCCTGGTCTCCAGGATCACACCATGGGCCAAAGGCAGGCGCTAAACCGCTCTGCCACTCAGGGATCCCTCTCAGTAACTTTTAAGAATGTAAAGGATCCTGAGACCAAAAACTTTGGGAATCACTGAGTAACATATGTACATTTGGGGATCATTAGCTTGGAAGTTTCATTTAATATTGTAGAAGTGGTGTTATATTTTTATGGAACAAATACTGGGGCTTTGAAAAAAAAAACTGGCCTAGGATTTAGAGGAATGAGTGAAAGAAAAAAAAAATGTCTCCCATAGAGGTTGTAAGGGAATCAATCCCAGAAGTTTATATGACTGAAGTGCCCAGGAGACTGCAGGTCCTAGAAAGAAGGCAGTGCATTTGGTTAGGTAGAGGTCTGTACAGACCTTGGGCTATTTCAGTGGCTCAGTGCAACCTTTAATGTGAGCTGTTCAGTTATGTCTCTCTGCTCCCCACCCCCCCAAATTTTCCATTGTTCTCTGATGGAATTTACAGACCATCACAACAAAATTCCCTATATCCTCAACCTTTATCTCTGAGTGGAATTTGACCTTCTTGTCCTAATTGAACCTTAGTATATCTTCCCTTAGAGTCTCTTCAAATACAGACTGTTTTATGGAGGGTTAGAGGTAAGGTGCAAGAGTGTTTATTTCCTTCTCCACATGTACTTAGGAATAAAGATCTTATATGGTATCTTTTTTTTTCCCCAGATATTAGGATGGATTTTTCCAGTTAATAATTATAAATATTGGAAAATCCTCAGCTGTTTGGACTCCATACAACACATGTAGGGATTTCTTCTCATTTATTTTCTCTATGTTAATGATACTGGTTAGTTTCCTGAAAAAAGGGAATAATTATAATGGCTATTTTGATTATAATGTAATGGCCCAATGTACTAAAGTAACAGTAAAATATATATATATATATATATTATAATATAATATAAATATAAATATAAAATAAAAAAATATATAGTTTTGTTTTATTTTTGGATTAAATATATACCAAATGGCCCTTTTTAAAGCTTATTTTATATAGTCTTTTAGCCTTTTTAAAAAGCTCCCATATCCTAATAGTTCAGAACCTAGACTCTGGAGCCAGATAGCTTGGATTCAGATCCAGGCTCTGCCATTTTCTATGTAAATATAGAAAGTCTATTACTTGAGCAAACTTTAGGAAATCACTTACATTTTCAGTACCTAAGCTTGATTATCTTTAAAATGAGAATGTTAATAATAATTATTTATACTACATTATTATTATATTCAGTATATAATTATGTTCACCAGACTCACTACCTGCTAGTGTTCCATACTGTCATTTATCAGACTTCTGATATTTATTATAACTCTAGTTATTTATTATTTATTTAATTGTTATTATATTAAGATTACCTATACCATGGGTTGGGGAACCAAGTGAATTAATTTACCAAAAGAATTTTTTTTTTAGATAAGGAAGGGAGAGGGGCAGAGAGAGAATCTTAAGCATGCTCCACACCCAGCATGGAGCCCAACATGGAGCTCGATTTCACAACCCTGAGATCATGATCTGAGTGGAAATCAAGAGTCAGAGCTCAATTGACTGAGCCACCCAGTGCCCCACCAAAATAATTTAATAAAGTATCTAGCTTATGGCAAGTACATGGCAGAAGTGAAATTACTGGTTGTAGGATTCTTTAACGTATTTTGAGCACTTTCCACCTGCAGGCATTAGGACAGTATGTGCATGCACAAATTAATTTAATTATCACAACCACCATTAAAGAAAGTGTTCTACCTGTTTTGTGATGAGAATAAATGGAGTGTGGGCAAGTTAGAAAATTTATAGTTATTTCACTGGAGTGGATTTGAACCTAGGCCTATCAGAATGTAATTAAGGCTTCTGATGAGCCAACAGTTGGGTGGTTTAAAGATGAACAGGACATGATTCCCATCTCAGAGGACCTCTGATCCTATAGGAAAGGGAGGAGGTTACAGTCATTCTGAAAACATCTTTCCAGTGCAGGATGTAAACACAGGGGAAGAGATCACTAGGCATCATCGTGTACTTTATTTCATTTGAATTTCAGAGATATTCTGTCCCACTGTCAGAACTGACACTATGATACCTATTTTGTTAAAGATAAAATTGATGTTTAGGAAAGTTAAATGGCTCATATGATTGGTTTATGGAAGAGCCTGGACCAGAATCTTTGTCTCCTGAGTTTGCTAGTCAAGTGTAGACATTTGTTGTCTTTTATGATCAGTATGATAGTAGATTGAATACTGGCCTCTGGAGATAATAGGGACTGACTCCTGCATCTGTAAATCTGGGGGGTGGGGGAAGGTATTTGCAGATGTGATTAAATTAAGGATCCTGAGATGGAGAGATTATCCTAGATTATTTGGCTGGACCCTAAAAGCTACCACATAAATCCTTAAAAGAGAGAGAAAGAGATTTGAGACACACACAGGAAAGACAATATGACTATGATGGGTTTACATACCCACAAGCCACAAAATGCCAACAGCCAGGAGAAGCTGGAAGAGGCAGAGAAGAGATTCTCTCCTAGAGTTTCTGGAGAGAGCCCAGGCTAGCCTATGGTGACTTCAGCCCGGTGGTTCTGACTTTTCCTTTTGACATCTAGAATGATGAGAGAATAAATTTCTATTGTTTTAAGCTTCCAATTTTGTGGTAATTCACTACAACCATAATAGGCAACTACTGCATGCATCTGTGGTTGGGGGAAATGTGTTCCTTTTTTTTAAAAATAAAAAATTTATTTTTTATTGGTGCTCGATTTGCCAACATACAGAATAACACCCAGTGCTCATCCCGTCAAGTGCCCCCCTCAGTGCCTGCCACCCAGTCACCCCCACCCCCCCGCCCTCCTCCCCTTCCACCACCCCTAGTTTATTTCCCAGAGTTAGGAGTCTTTATGTTCTGTTTCCCTTTCTGATATTTCCTACCCATTTCTTCTCTTTTCCCTTCTATTCCCTTTCACTATTATTTATATTCCCCAAACGAATGAGAACATATAATGTTTGTCCTTCTCCGATTGACTCATTTCACTCAGCATAATACCTTCCAGTTCCATCCACGTTGAAGCAAATGGTGGGTATTTGTCATTTCTAATGGCTGAGTAATATTCCATTGTATACATAAACCACATCTTCTTTATCCATTCATCTTTCGATGGACACTGAGGCTCCTTCCACAGTTTGGCTATTGTGGACATTGCTGCTATAAACATCGGGGTGCAGGTTTCCCGGCATTTCATTGCATCTGCATCTTTGGGGTAAATCCCCAGCAGTGCAATTGCTGGATCGTAGGGCAGGTCTAATTTTAACTCTTTGAGAAACCTCCACACAGTTTTCCACATTGGCTGCACCATTTCCAGATTGGCTGCACCATTTCACATTCCCACCAGCAGTGTAAGAGGGTTCCCTTTTCTCCGCATCCTCTCCAACATTTGTGGTTTCCTGCCTTGTTAATTTTCCCCATTCTCACTGTGAGGTGTGAGGTGGTATCTCATTGTGGTTTTGATTTGTATTTCCCTGATGGCAAGTGATGCAGAGCATTTTCTCATGTGCGTGTTGGCCAGACACATAGATCAATGGAACAGAATAGAGAATCCAGAAGTGGACCCTCAACTTTATGGTCAACTAATACTCGATAAAGGAGGAAGGACTATCCACTGGAAGAAAGACAGTCTCTTCAATAAATGGTGCTGGGAAAATTGGACATCCACATGCAGAAGAATGAAACTAGACCACTCTCTTGCACCATACACAAAGATAAACTCAAAATGGATGAAAGATCTAAATGTGAGACAAGATTCCATCAAAATCCTAGAGGAGAACACAGGCAACGCCCTTTTTGAACTCGGCCACGGTAACTTCTTGCAAGATACATCCACGAAGGCAAAAGAAACAAAAGCAAAAATGAACTATTGGGACTTCATCAAGATAAGAAGCTTTTGCACAGCAAAGGATACAGTCAACAAAACTAAAAGACAACCTACAGAATGGGAGAAGATATTTGCAAATGACGTAACAGGGAAATGTGTTCCTTGATCCACATTGTTGTTTCTGTTTCCTTAAGAAAATCCCCTTAAACATGCCTGCTGGAAGACTCACCACACATTGGTACTTCAGACTGTCCTTCATCAGACTTCTGGCCATCTTCCTTTATCAACTCAAGATTTTGTTACCTGGATCACTCTCTTTCTCTTTACTTCTCTTGCTTCATCCTTGGCAATTTTACCATTCACTTGTCTAGCCACTATTTTTATATCTACATGTACCTTAGATAACATTCTTTTGCTTATTCAAGGGATTTTCTCCAACAGTTCCTGCTCAGTCAATATTTATTTGTTAGTCAAATTGCTCCTATCAGCATATGAACATCCAATAAATTCTCTTTCCTCATAAAACAAGGAGCAAGGATTTTTTAGACAGTTGTCTATATATTACCTCAATTCCTGTTATCTTTTGTGCTCACATTCTGCTGAGGTAGTTCTTGTCAAGGTCAGTAAGAGCTTCCCATGGTCAGTTGTTACCGATCATCTCAGTTGACCTCTTAATAGCATTTGATGTGATGGATTACTTCCTTCTACTTGAAACATCTTCTTCCCTTGGTTTCTGGCACAGACCACTCTCCTGATTTCTTTTTTACTTCGCTGGCTTTTATTCTCTTTCTTCTTGCTGGCTGCGCTTCTTTTCCTTCATTTCTGCACTCTTCCCTATCTTCCTTCCAAGGTTATTTCATCCAGTTACATGATTTTACTCTCCTTGCCCATCAATCTCAGGTCTGCATCACTGGGCTCCACTTTCTTCCTGAGACAAATATTATTTTTTCTAACTCTGTACTTATAAACTTTATTTGAATTTCTAATTGGTATTTCAATCTTAGCATGTCCAAAATAGAACTTTGAGTTTCCAACTCACACCACACACAAACATGGTGCCTCCCTAGACTTGGCTATCTCAGTGAATTGGCACTACTGCATATCCAACTGTTGAGGCATAGACTTCAACTGTAGCCATCGTTTACCCATTTCCCCTGCATCTCCCTCCTACCACAGCAAGTCCTTTGGATACCATTTAATACATGTGCCCCAATGTGATTACTTTTTACAACTTACTCCATTACCACCACAGTCTAGCCCATAGCATCTGGCACCCATACTGTTACCATAGCTTATGAACTCAGCTCCTTGTTTTCTCTCTTGTTCCAACAGTCCATTTTCTACACAGCAGCATCATGATCTTTTGCTATACAAACCAGATCATGTTTCTCCATGTATAAAATTCCCCAGTAGCTTCTCATTCAACGTATAAAATACGAACTCCTACCCATGATTTGTGAGGCTGTTCTGATTTCTTTGGTCTTTCTCCCTTCCTCTCACTGTTCTTCAAAACATTGACTTTCCTCAGACTTTTTAGTCAGCAAGCTTCTTCACACCTCAGAACCTCACATTCCACTTCCTATGAACTGGCTAACCACACCCCATCTGATCATGGCTGGACTTTTTCATCATGGAGGTCCCTACTCAGCCTTGGTGGAGGCTTTCCTGCTCACATGATCTCAAGTGGTCCATACATAGAAAATCAACCTGCCATAACCAGTTTACCAAAATAATTTTTAATGTGTCAAAAAACCAAACATTATATATAGTTTGAATAGTTTGGGTACAGTTGGTAAATTCAGGAAGTTTGCTTTTGGGAATAGATTAGTCAGGGAGTTTACTTTTGATTGTATGATAATGAGTTGGTTGTGGACAACTTGACCTATAGCCCTCCAAAACAGTTCTCTTATCACTTTCTACCCTTTAATCTTTTCTTCTATAGTACTTACTTAATACAATAATGAATCATATTTATGTGTCTGCTATTATACTTTCCTATCCTTTAGATTCTAAGCCTCATGAGGGTAGAAACTTGTATGACTTGTTCAGCTTTAGCATTGAGATTCTACAGCAGGTGCTCAAAAATAATGATTTAATGAATGAATGCATTAATGAGTGACAAAAAACAACAGTTGGATTTGAATGCATTGAAGAAGGAATGGCCATTATGTCACTCTAAGCTGAAAATATAGAATATTCTTATTTTCTTTCTATCAAAAAGAGAAAATGAGATTATGAAGTAAAATGACATAAAGATTTTTGTTTACGTAAAGGAGACCAACCAATGTGTTAGAGTATGAAATTAAGCAAAAAAACAAAACAAAACAAAATAACAAACAAACAAAAAAAACAGTAAAGGATACTGATTTTTAAAAAGTATATATAAAAATAGAAGATGATGTAAATAAGAGGGTCCCTGGGTGGCTCAGCAGTTTAGCGCCTGCCTTCGGCCCAGGGCGTGATCCTGGAGTCCCAGGATCGAGTCCCACATCAGGCTCCCTACATGGAGCCTGCTTCTCCCTCTGCTTGTGTCTCTGCCTCTCTCTCTCTCTCTCTCTCTCTCTGTGTGTCTCTCATGAATAAATAAAATAAAATCTTAAAAAAAAGATGATAAAAATCAATGAATGAAAACTGTTTTATATGGCAGTTTTGTATTTCTAGATTATATTTCTGAGGTTATTTATTTATTTTTAAATATTTAATTTATTAGAGAGAGGGAGAGAGAGAGAAGAGAGAGAGAGAGAGAGACACCGAGAGCACAAGCAGGACACAGGGAGAAGGAAAAAGAGAATCCTAAGCAGACTCTGTGCTGAGCATAGAGTCCAACATGGGGCTCAATCTCATGACTCTGAGGTCATGACCTGAGCTGAAATCAAGAGTCAGATGCTTAACTGACTGAACCACCCAGGTGCCCCTGTTTTGGGGTTTATTTTAAATATTTTTAGATTTGATTTAAAATCTTCATCCCACAATAACTTATGAAACAATCTACAGTGAATTGTTTGGCATGTATTTTATGTGTGCATAATTGAGTTTAAATCCTTGTTAAAATCATAAACTGATATTCAGAACATAAATGTTTATACAATGATATTAGTAATAAATGAGAAGCACCATGATAACTGAATTAGTGGGGAGGGAAATGAGGAAAGAGTAAAGATGAGAAAGCATTTTTCCATGTGGGCTTGTCCAAGGAAACCAGATTAATGACCAATATGTTAATTTTTGGTGATACAGATTAATATCCACTTACTATTTATTTGTGTAGATGACTAATTTCTGAAGAATAATATTATAAATCATACTGGATAACATTTAAAAATGTCATTAAATTAATATTCTAGGAAACTTTTATTACGCATTTTACTCTATGCAAATGTTGAGGAAATATGCAAATATCAAAAGGATGAATTCAGGATAAACACTTCCAGACTGGAGAAATTGATAACTGCTTCTTTTACTTAAATATGTATATCTTCAGAGTGGCTGTGTCTTCTGCTAATTAAAGGGATTATTAAATGTGACTTATTAAAATTATTGTAAGGCATTTTTGTTTAATAAGAGAGGCAGAAGGAATACAGTTTATTGTAATATGTATGTGATTAAAACTGATTGAGAAATTGCTCTTAAAGTGATCTCTACCTATCTACTCATGGATCAATAAATCAATACAGTGGAAAAAGTAGATTCTGACATAAAGTAGCTCTGAACTAGCAGGGTAGTATGAAATTATCTGTGGTAGTAACAAAATTTGTGACTTGAGAATTAAAATGCACAAATGTGTAAATTTTCCATGAAAAGTTTTCTTCAACTCAGGTATACATTGTAATATCATCTGATTATCCACAGTTGATATGATTGATAGGATTTAATCTTTCTTCATCTATTTATTGCTATTTTTGAGAATATCTGGGGTCTTAAATTTTAAGGCACTTTAAACTTTGTATCTTAAAATGTTCATATATCAAAAATAATAAAAATATGAAAAGGGTTGTAAAATGTCTGTTCATGTCATGCAGGGGAGGTTATTATAACAGTTATTTCATGATCATTATATTTCGAAATCCTCTTTATCTTTAAAGAAATAAAAGCCCTATAAATATTGTTTTTCCCATTGTAAAAAGCTACCTGCATAAAAGTCTTCACTGATTTTGCAGTTTGTCAAATTTGATTTTAAATCAACATCACCGTGTTTTATCTCCACCAATTGTATTTAAGTTTAAATCTTTGGTTTAAGTGTCAGTAATCATTTGTATGTACTATAAAATGTCTTTAAAGGGAATGTAGGCTGAAAAAAGTTGATTTAAGTTTCTAGTCATAGGTGTTTTGTTATTAAATTTTCACAGAATGTTAATGATGGAATTTGAAGTGGGTACAGATCAACTTTATGTATTCCAACTTCACTTTCTACTTAATGAGATGGTATGTAAATTAATTCTCTCATAAAGCTGGGAGAAATTATGCTTTTATTCAATCAGTAATTAGACTGCAGTGTCTTATTCAACCTACCACTCTTAGACATTAAAAGGAAAGTTGGAAGATGTCTTGATCTGATAGCACTGGAAAGAAGAGGTTATTCTCAAAGGAAAACAAAAAAAAAATATTTTTTTCCTAGTCTGTTTCTTAAATTCCTTAAGCAAGCTTGCAAATGTTTATTTTCAATATATGTTATGATTTTTGGCACATCAACAGAACACTATTATTTGTATGGCTTAGGTGAAGGACTTTTATTTCTTACTAAGACTTTGTATGAAAGGAACTATATGGTTTCTCTTTAATAATGAAGTAGATAAGATAAATTATTTAGCACCTAAACTACCTTGGATTTATAAATACTGATTTTATATGTGGATTATTTTTTTGTACAACAGCAAAATGTTTTGTTTATTTGACAATTCTTTTGATAGGTTTAAATTTTTATCAAAATCACAATATTAATTCCATAAAATGAATACACTCAACTCTGGAAAACATAGTAGGAGAAAAAAGTGATGAATTTGCAAATTCAGAGTTAGTACAAACAACTAATTTTAGGAAATTCAACTTCTGATTTTACTTACTTTTCTTTAAAAAAAATTAACATAATCATACAGTGGATTGGCTTCTAGATTGTTCCATTTCTGATATGTGTTTATATTAACATTTTATTTTAGTATCGAAAATTCACAAAAGTATATTTATCTTTAATCATTAAAGATTCAATAGTATAGAGAACAATTACTTACAGTTTTCATTATTTACAGGATTTAAGAAATATTTAGGATCACAAACATACGCATTCAAAAATACCAACACATGTTTAGGTAATTTAATTAACTAGATGTGTCAATATTATATTTAACACAGATTGAAAGAAAAATCTTTATATTGCAATAAGTTATTAGCATAGAAAAACTACTGCAGAATAAGTCCATTTTAATAAGCCATTTTGTGTTTAGATATTTAGGAAATAGAATGTTGATATTTGAACAGATGTAATCTCTTAATTTAAAGTTCAGCAAAAACAATACATTTAGAAAACTAAAATTTTAATTTTTACATTAGAGACAAGTTTAAAAATGTTACTGTACTGGATTCCTAACATTTTATATATTTTGTAGTTATTTTGTTTAAAATATCAGAGGAAAGCTAGTCTGAAATAAAAATAAAAATTATTAAAAAAATATAAATAAATAAAAATTATAAGTATTAAATACCTTCTTTTCATTATTGCTTTCACAGAATAAACTAATTTGCAAAACTTATTTGTTATAGAAGCTGAAAAGATAAATTCCATATATTCCTGAATCATTTTAAGTTACAAATTACTGGGACTAGAATTTATAAAAAAACACAATTTTTCACTTTAAAAAATTTGCATGTTTGAACATCACTTAGAGTTGGCAGAAATCAGATGGAACATTTGTATTTCCTGGGGTAGCATTCAACCTTTATTGTCCTGAGAATAGTATGGTAGATATCAGTCACACAAATACATCTATGGCACACACCTTAGAAAAACTGGTGGAATGTGTGTAAGTGTGCCTGTGGTATTGGTATCTTTAAATCTATCCTTATTTTATCTTTAAAAAAATTGCAAGCATTATTCTTTCTTTAAGATTTTATTTATTTATTCATGACAGACATAGAGAGAGAGAGAGAGAGAGAGGCAGAGACACAGGCAGAGGGAGAAGCAGGCTCCACGCAAGGAGCCCGACACAGTACTCTATCCCGGGACTCCAGGATCGCGCCCTGGGCCAAAGGCAGGCGCCAAACCGCTGAGCCACCCAGGGATCCCCTGCAAGCATTATTCTTTAACAATTACTGGCAAATAATCTCATTTGCAATTTACATCATAATTCTTGGCCACATGCAATTTACTGAGGGACATGAGGCTATATTAATGAGAAAAATATCAGCTTAGCAGTTTTATTTTAGTTCCAACTACAGGTCTAATTCCCTTTTCACACTCACTCCTGCGGGTTTCTAAAAGCAGAGTGTAGTGGCTGAGATTGCAGCTGTAGGATCAGTCTGTATGGTGTAATGCTTGTTGAACTGCTCTATAAAAACAGAGAGAACATTCTATAGATTACTGCAAGTGCGATTTTCAAAAATTGGCTGGGTTTAAAGAATCATGGAGGTTGCTGGTTAAATGTAGATTCATGAACTAAAACAGACCTACTGAGTTGCAAACCCCAGTGCAGAGACCTGGAAGTCTGAATTTTCCTCACCCAGCCTGGGCGACCAGATGATCTCACTTGGCAGAGCAGCTAATCTCACCTGAACCCTTCACTCACTCACATTCTTATTGTGTGTACAGTGAATAGCTTATATTCTAGTGAGCATTGGAGATGCAGAGATAACAAGAGCCCTGCCTCCTTAATAAGCTAGAGTGTGTAGTATTCTATGTTGCAATAGAGTGGCAACCATCTTTAAAAGCTGTTGTCTTTGATGATAGGGTAGAAGCAATTCTTTACCTCATGCTGCTATAATGGAATAATACTATATATATATATACACACACACACATATATATGTATATGTATATACACACACACACACAAATTTTATTTCTTATATAAAGAACAAAAATTTATTTCTCATAGTTCTGGAGGCTAGAAAGTGCAAGATCATAGTGCTGGTGAGAGCCTACTTCCTGGTCCACAGATGGTCATCTCACTGTGTCCTCACATAGCAGAAAGGGCAAACAAAGGAGCTCTCCAGAGTCTCTTTTTTAGAGGCACTAATCCCATTCATGAGGGCTTCACCCTCAGGAACTAATGACCTCTTGAAGGCCTCACTTCCAAGTCCCATCATGTCGAAGTTTAGATTTGAACATAATTTTAGGGGGAAAACAAACATTTAGTCTAGAGCAGGCACCTTGATATATCACACTAAAGGTTGAAACCCAACATTATGGTCTCAGAACAGAATCAGAATACATGATACTGTATTTTATCTGTCCATGCTTTTCATAAAGGTGTTTTGTTTGGTTTTGTTTGTTGTTGTTCCTATTTATTTGTTTTTAGGACACTATGGCATATTCATGACATGGTTCCACTTTGTTAGTAGCTCTCCCTGAACTTCTGCCTTTCATTATTTCATTTTATTCTACTGTTGTTCCATCTCCTTTTATAATATATTCAGTGGTCTGATTACTGAATTATTATGTGGTCTCTTACAACCTAATTAAAAATAACTATGAGATCGGGGTTTTGGGAGATAATTTTATTGATGTATTTTACAGTTAATTATATATTGATAACAGTCCAGCATCATTATTTATTATAATTAGGCTAATTATAAAATGTAATTCCTAGAATATCCAAGGCGTTCAACTCCTGCATACAGCTATCATTTTGAAATATAACTTTTGCTTGCTGATTACTACAACCTTTCTTAATTGGTGGATAAATTATTCTTTGTTTTTTATATGGAGAAATTTATTTGGAAACATCAGTATCCATTACCTAAATGAGAAGATAAAATGTCCCACAGTAAAGCTTTTGGGTGATAAGATGATAAGAACAACAGAACATAGTTCAGAAGATGGTCACACAATTATTTTCATCAACTAATACAACTCATGACTTTTCTACTAAGCAAAGTTTTCCAGTTAAGAGATTATTTAACCCTGAAATATTTCACTGTATTTTTAATTTGAACATGGTAGGGGGTCTGATGCTTGTCAGGCTTCCCTTTAAGTATTTAGCTTCTTTTTGCAGTGACTAGCATATAATCTACTAATGTTCATTTGGAAATAAAGAATGGAAAAAGTACCAAAGTACAATTAGATGACTCAAGCATCTAATGTCAGTCTTTTATCAACAATGAACCCATGGTTGGCAATTATCTTCTCAATGACACTTTTCTGTCACTGTTGGGTCATGGTGGATTGTGGAATTAAATAAGTAGGGAGCTACCATATCCTAATTTCTTTTTTATTTCTATACCTTCTAAAGATGTTTGACTCTAAGAAATACATCCTACATAACGTGTGTGTGTGTGTGTGTGTGTGTGTGTGTGTGTGTGTGTAATGCCCATTGTTGACCAGCCATTATCCTTGGGAAGCTAAAGTGAGTTTACTAGGCTGAGCATTTCCCACATGGATCCATAGGTTGGATAGGATGCATTAAGCTCATTTACTGTCTGGTGCAGGGAGATGCACATTTTTCACATGAATACTAAGCCTTTTCATGTTTGACCTCTGCTTTTGTTACAGAAACGCTTGAAACTCTCATCAGACAGGCAGAGAATTACACCAGTATACTCTTCTGCAACACCTACAGGAACATGGCCCTAGAGGCTACAGCTTCAGTTCAGGAGTTGTTCACTGATGTGGGGCTCTATTTATTTGGCGCAGACATTAATCCTGACGAATTTGTAAACAGATTCTTTGACAGCCTTTTCCCTCTAGTCTACAATCACCTCATTAACCCTGGTGTGACTGACAGTTCCCTGGAATACTTGGAATGCATCCGGATGGCCCGCCGGGATGTTAGACCATTTGGTAATATTCCCAAAAGAGTAATGGGGCAGATGGGGAGATCGCTGCTGCCGAGCCGCACGTTTCTGCAGGCGCTGAATCTGGGCATTGAAGTCATTAATACCACAGACCATCTGCACTTCTCCAAAGAGTGCAGCAAAGCCCTCCTGAGGATGCAGTACTGCCCTCACTGCCAGGGCCTGATTCTCAGTAAGCCTTGCATGGGCTACTGCCTCAATGTCGTGAGAGGCTGCTTGGCACACACGGCAGAGCTGAATCCACACTGGCACGCATACATCCGGTCACTGGAGGAGCTATCAGATGCTATGCACGGAACGTATGACATTGAACATGTGCTCCTGAACTTCCATGTGCTTGTGAATGATGCTGTAATGCAGGCTCACCTGGATGGACAGAAGTTATCAGAACAGGTAAGCAGCCGCTCCACATTTCCCCCGACTGATTGCTTGAACTCAGGGATTAGCCACATACATAAAGTTCCATTGATTATAAGCACCTCATTATGTACTTTAAAATAATGGCAGCTTAACAAGTTAACAACACATCAGGATATAGTGGGAGAATGCATGAGTTGCCATGTTTGAGTCAAGATATATTTTCCACATCTTACAATGACAGTTTGGTTAGCTAACTTTCCACTTTCTCCTCCCTGTAGAAACCTTCTCATAGGGTTAGTTCAGTGGGGTAGAGAGGACTCAGGTTTAAAATTGGGACCAGCATGGATTTGAATCTGCTCTCTGCCAGTAATTCTCAGATGCCTTGGATTCTTTGAGTCTTTTTCCTTATTGATAAAAAGAGAATAGTAACATCTAACTTTTGGAGTATTCTTTTTTAGTAATGTGTAACTTTTGGAGTATCCTTTTTTTTAGGAAGATACACAATATGTATGCAAACTATCTAGTATGATGCCTGTTACTCAAAAAATGAGTAGTTATTGATAGCATTTCAAAGGTGTTCAGCATTGGAATGGAAAATGCCAATTATAAATTCATTAAATGAAGACTTGATAGCTTAATGTTCAAAGGTGTTTCTTCAGAGACTCTCAGAATCTGTCATAGTAATGGTGTAATGATTTTTCAAAATGTGGTATATGCAACATCGTGGTGTTTTATTCCAAAAAGACTTTAGGAATTTTTTGAGACAAAATCATTAAGTAAAAGGGCACAAGAGTTCTCTATTTCTCCCATCTTCTGTAGAGTCATTTTCTTACTTATTCACAGGCTCCTGAGTAACATTCTCATATTCCATACAGTGAAGTAGTAGATGTTGCTGATGTTTACCCTAAATTATTTCTCCTGAAACAAAATTATATTCATTGGTGCTGAGAGAAAACATCTCCCCACGCACTCTCGGTGTGAATTTACTGAATTAATAAACATCCTAATCATTAGCCTTATAGTCTTAATTAATTTCTGGTAGATCCAATATCTACCAGATACCAATATCTACCATAAATATTTATATCCAATCATCTCCTCCTTTTTCTTCCAAACTTCCAGAGTCTTTGCAGGGCCTGTGTGAGCCTATAAGTTACCCTTATGCAGATTAGACATGGTGCCCTCTTTAGGTGGATGCCTCACCATTGTATGGCTTGGTGGGTAGAGAGTGAGCTGTATTTCAACTCCTGCTTCCCAATTTATTCAGCTGGATGTCCTTATACAGTGAACAAGATTCCCAACCATATGCAATTGTCTGGATCTTTTTGCAATTTTGTTCCTTTCTGGAGATCGGATAAGCACCAGAACTTTGGAGAGGAATATAATGAGCCAGCTCAAAATGGGGTATAAAAGACATTTAAGGTTTCAAAATGTCTTAGGAGAAATGAACACTAAGATCCAGGAAACAACTATTAGTATTATTATATTGAGTGTCTATTTCAGAAGGCAAAACAGGCACAGGAGCTCTGAAACCAAGTCCAGATTTGATTATTAATTTGGGGTATGGCTTGTAACCTCCACAGGTTATATATTCCATATTCTATATTCTATATATTAGAGTTTTCTAATATATATAAGTAAATAGGTTTTTAAGATTCATTTTATTATGTATTTTGGAGAACTGGAGGGCCTTTTTGTATCTTTAAAATCTATCAAGTAGAAAATTATCTATTATTCCTATTACAAACACTAAACTAACACAGATTCATACTTAGATAAACATGTTTTCAAATCCTGAGTTTGCTAGTCATTTGTCATGTGGCCAGGGCAGCTATAAAAACCCTTCGATTCTGGGATCCCTGGGTGGTGCAGCGGTTTGGCGCCTGCCTTTGGCCCAGGGTGCGATCCTGGAGACCCGGGATCGAATCCCACGTCGGGCTCCCGGTGCATGGAGCCTGCTTCTCCCTCTGCCTGTGTCTCTGCCTCTCTCTCTCTCTCTCTCTGTGACTATCCTAAATAAATAAATAAAAATATTAAAAAAAAAAAACCTTCGATTCTGTTTTGTCTTACGTAGATAAGGTAGAAATGGTTCATGTGGGAGAATGTCCATAAGGCTCTGACATTCATAGACACTAGTACTGGAAAGCTTGCTTTTTTACTTTACCAATCTTAAGGCCAGGAATAGGGGAACCTGCTTCAGGGAAGCAGGTTACTTAGTATCTCAAAGGATTAGAATCATCATCATACTCATGTCTTATAAATAAGATTTATTTATTTATTTATTTTAGACAGAGAGAGCAGGTGAGCAGAGAGAGGGGCAGAAGGAAAGAGAATCTCAAGCAGACTCCCTGCTGAGTGTGGAGCCTGATGTAGGGTTCAATCTCACAATCCAAGATCATGACCTGAGCCCAAACCAAGAGTTGGATTCTTAACTGACTGAGCCACCCAAATGCCACTGTAAATAAGTTTTAAACAAAACTTTTGTCATATGCAACTCTGTAATGATTTTATAAAGGATGTTATTTTCTTTGAGGCAAATTGTTTGATTTGATATAATCAATAGTCTTTTGAATATCTTGAGAAACATCAGTCATTACTAATAAGCTGTAGATTCTTTTCTAAATAAAACAACTGAGATTCTCTTTTAAGCTGATGGCAACAAAATAAGGAGATACTGACTTAAAATTCCTTGAACACTGACTCATTAATATTTATTTCTGCCAACTTCAAAGTGATTTATAAGCTGTTTATCAAGCTTCGATAACCAGTTCACACATCAATGAATTTCACAAATTCAAAATAAATTACTGGGGAGCCAGCAAATAATGACTTTTTCACATTCCCAAAGCAATCTCTGAGATCTAGGACTTCCAAGTCTAGTCCTTAGTAAATACATATTTTCACTTTAAGAAATCCATAGAGGTATCTGCTGTATCATATTTCTGTTGGATGAGTTTCAACTGGAAAGAAAAATGTTTCGGTTTCCCGAGAAAATTGTAAGTATCTTCTATTTAATAAGCCATTAGAGAAATAGAATCTAATTTACAATGGAGTATTTTCATTTTATAATTATTCTGGGAATTAAGACAATATTTAATTTAATAAAACATTAACAGAGAGTCAGCAAAGTGTAGATATTAAAAGCACCAGCTCTCCTGTCCGACTGGATTTCACATCTGTTCTACCACTTACTAGCTATGAGTTTGCACATTTGATTACTAATCTCTTTCTTTAGTTTCCTCTTTGGTGAAATGGGGCAATAATACCTCCATCATGGAGTTTTTGTAAGAAAAAAATGAGCTTTCACACTTTGATTAATGTCTTGTATATGGTGGATGTTTGAAACCTCCTAATTATTTGCACCTTGTATTATTTATTTCTGAATACTTTGTTGATTTCTCTATTTTAAATGCTGCTAAAGCAAACACACCTTTCCAAATGTGGTGTAGAGTTGACAAAAAAATTTCCTTATTCATCATTTAATGTAAGCAAATAATTGTAAAGATTTTTTTTGAGAATAAACCCTGGAATTTTCAGAAAACATTATACAACTTTATAATATTTTTAATATTAATGGTTATTAATTAATAATACATATAGGAGATGATTTAATGATTTCTTGTTAGGAAATCATTTATTTATTTTGTAAATAACGATTTTTTTGCTAAGATGGTATTTAGCATATTATTTATGAATATAATTTAATATTTTAACTTATTCAAAGAACCTAGGATCTCTGTTAATTTCAGTGTTTCAACATCCCCTGAATGGAACAAGTACTACTAAGAAACCGAGCTGAACATTTATTCCATACAATTTTAGAAACAAAGTGGGGTTTTTTTTCGCTTTATTGGCATACAATTGACAAAAATCACATTTTTATTTAAGTATTTGGTAGAATTCACCAATGAAATTTAGTCCTGGGTTTTTCTTCATTGAGAGGGTTTTGTTTTGTTTTGTTTACTGATTCAATCTCTTTGCTCCTTATTGGTCTGTTCAGATTTTCTATTTTTTTCATGATTTATTTTTGGTAGGTTCTATGTTTCCAGGAATTATCCATTCATTCTAGGTTATACAATGTGTTGGCATAGAGTTGTTTTTGTTTTTTTTTTTAAGATTTTATTTATCTATTCATGAGAGACACACAGAGAGAGGCAGAGACATAGGCAGAGGGAGAAGCAGGCTCCCTATAGGGAGCCCGATGCCAGGCTTGATCCCAGGACCCCAGGGTCACCACTTGAGCCAAAGGCAGATATTCAACCACTGAGCCACCCAGGTGCCCTGGCATATAGTTGTTCTTAGCAGTCTCTTATGATCCTTTATATTTAAGTGGTGTTAATTGTAGTGTCTCCTCTTTCACTTAGAATTTTGAGTCTTCTCAATTTTTTTCCTTAGTCTAGGTACTTTTTTATCTTAAAAAAAACAGCTCTTAATTTCATCAATATTTTCGATTATTTTTCTAGTTTCCATTTCATTTATTTTTGCTTTAATTTTTGTTATCTCTTTCCTTCTTGTAACTTTGGGCTTCATTTATTTATTTTTCCCCCTAGTTAAAGTTAGGCCATTTATTTGTGACTTTTTTTGTCCTTGGTATAGGTGTTCATCACTATAAACTTCCCAGCTAGCACTGCTTTCACTGGATCTCATAAATTTTGGTATGCTCTGTTTTCACAACTGGGAGTTGGGGTTTTTCTCTGGATTGAATGGAGCTTTGCTGAGGATGGGATTTATGGCAAGTGTGCATCCCAGTCCTTCCTGCCCATTTCATTGTAGTGCTTTCTCATTCACTCAGTGTCTTCAGCTAGTTTTCTTTCAGAGGAAACTTCTCTATGGGTAGTTGTACATTTGGTGCATCTGTGCGAAGAGATAAATTCAGGAGCCTCCTACGTTGCTATCTTGGGAATTACTAACACAAAACTTTTTTTTTAAGTCTGTAATGGGTTTAGAAACATAATTTCCAACAGTAAAAGTCCTAATTTGTATTTTTAAATAGATAATCAGTTTTTCATATCTCTTACCTATGCACTATTAGGAGAGATTCAGATGGTTGCATTCAAATTACTTTAGAATAGCTATTCACTTCAGTTTTAATACCTATCAAAATTGAGTTTAAGGTGAATTGTACACACTAGTGCACTCTAATTAAACTATGTTGTTGAGATAACTAATACCTTATCGCTTCCTCTCTACACATTCACATTTATCTGCATCTAAAAATGAAACATAATAAATTAATCTTGTGTTTTAAAGTATCTCAATGATATTCTTCTATATAAATTGAAAAGGAAAATTAAAATAGTAGCCTGGATTACTTCTGGTAAGGCACTACTTTTGTTCTATTTTTTTATAATGTAATATACAGTTTCCTAAAAATCAGTGTCATAGGAATTTGTATGATAGGGATTGTAGGATAAATAAGCTTGAGGCAACACATTATTCTCTCAAGGATGCATGCTTGAAATGGTTTCCAGTGTAAGAATGGTGGGAAGAATGCACATTTCAAGGAGATGGGAGAGGGTTAGGAGCCTCCAGGTGCCTGGGTCCAGCTCACATGTCAACTGGCAGTCACACCCTCTCAGTGACAACTTCCCACAGTTCCACAATAAACAGAAAGCCAAGAAGACATTATATCTGAAGCAAACGTTTTTTTTTTTTTAATGAACTTGCATTTATGTACATTTCTATGTTTGTCACCACAGAATAAAAGACTGTGACCAAGGGCTATAAATCAACTACCAATGGACAAATTTTTTGAATAATTGGGCAAAACTTCATTGAAAATACATTCATAATCTATTTAAAGATGTAATTTTAATATTTGCCTAATTTTTATTTATGTGGAGGCCTAATGTTTACCTTATGATTAGAATATTCTTCCAATGGACTTGTTCTTCTGAGAAGTAAAACTAGAGCTCCAAAGAGAAAAGGGAGAATCATAAGAATTAAACTAGTAATAATTGAAGAGGAAAGATACAAGCCTCTAGGGTAAAAGACATCTCAGAAAGAATCCAATCTAAGTGGGCCAAATGAAAATAGAAAAATCCATAAGGGGCAGCCTGAGTGGCTCAGTGGTTTAGTGCCGCCTTCAGACCAGGGCCTGGTCCTGGAGACCCGGGATCGAGTCCCACATCAGGCTCCCAATATGGAGCCTGCTTCTCTCTCTGCCTGTGTCTCTGCCTCTCTCTCTCTCTCTCTCTCTCTCTATCTATCTATCTATCATCTATCTATCATCTATCTATCATCTATCTCTGTGTCTCTCATGAATAAATAAATAAAATCTAAAAAAAAGAAAAAAATCCATAAGCTAGTAAGAAAAAGATTTATTAGATCATGAGAGGCCATCCAATCCAAGTCATTATCTTATACGGAAGTCACTTCAAAACATTTTCACCTGCTTGATTCTGCACACTACGTAGTGATAGGGAGCTTGTGTAGCACAATGGTGGCAGTAGTATGTAGCAATAATTAGTGGGTTCTCCTCCCAGAGGTAGGCGCATTGAGTTCTTTTCAGCTGTGGAATGAGACAAAAATTTTGTGACTAGAGGTAAGTCAAAGGTTCTATTTTCCGGTGATTTTCTACTCAAATAAACATAATATATTGAGATATTTCTATAACATGGTCAGCCTCTGCTGGTAAGCATTTTCTTCACATGCTTGATTAGAACCGAATCCTTCATGTTTTGGAGATTTCCCCCAAGCACTTGTGAATCATGGGGAGAAGGGAAGTCCAATTTGGCTCTTTGATAATGTATCCAGAGCTTGAAATGTTTTCCAGTAGTGAAGGCCAGTCATGACCCATGTACCTCATATGAGGTAAACCTAATTTTTTTTAAGGATAAGAAGCTTGCATAATTTAAAGATCGATATTTTCTAAGATTTTGAAATGTTGAAGATTAATTTGTGATGTTATGTTTCTGAGAAAGATTATAATATGAATTACTTGAGAGTAAGTACTGATGATAATGATTGCTTATTTCTATTTAATTTCCTAAGAAGGGAATAATTATTAAATATCTTGTAAAGATCTGAACATCTAGAAAGGGAAATCTGGACAAAGATCTGGAACAGTGGCCCATCATGTTTGTGGATAGTGTTAGTTGTTTGAAAATTCTTCCTTATGGTGAATGAATAGTTAGTTGCATCCTAAATTGCCACACATGGTACTCTGGATTGTAATATTCTGAAGATAGGGACTAAGTCTTGGCCATCTTCAACTTCAGGTATTTGAAGGCTATTATTTTGCTTGCTTTCCTGACATCTTCTTTCCAGACTATTCACTCCTGTTTTATTCAGTTCTTTTATAGGCTTCCTTGTTAGATCACTATTTTAACTACACAACTCTGTCTAGCTCTTCTGGAGAACTTGCCGACTCAGGATAGAGTTAGCCAGACTGCAGGAGGCCTGGGGGTTGACAACTAGTGGATACTGTGCATGGATCTTTTCATACATTCCCTATCACAGCCAAGTGCCCCTCCATCCTCAGGGATCTGCCATCTGGAAGATTCCTGCTTATGGTCTCAGGCCTCTGCTAAATGCACTTTTTTGGAAAATAAGGACCTTTAATTTCTTCTTCAGTCAATTTTTGTGTCGTGTATGCATTTGCTTTGTTAAGTTATTGATGTTTCTCTGAAAAAGTACAGAGCTCTTACCTCGAGCTCTGTATCTTATCAGTAACATGAGCTTTTGTTTCCGGGACTATGAAGGTTTTAATAATACCCAGTGATTCTTTTTAATTTTTCTAGAGTATTTTTTAATTTTGCAAGTGTGCAGCTATACAGAAACATCACTAATGTTTTTGGCTGGTTTGGAGTGATTCTCTTCTACCTTAAATGGAGTAAGTGCTCTCTAAATTGGATGCTGCATAAAACTTTGTTTTCTTTTTCTTAATTAATTTCAAAAAGAATATGATATTTCTGTTGCGATTTTTGTCTCTCCCTTTCTACTTGGGTGTTTTCTGAAGGCAACAAAGCTTTCTTGGTTGGAGATTTTTCAAATCATTTTTAAGTGCATTGAGAATTCTGGCTTCTGCAGTTAATTTTGTGGGCATTTACTGCCTCATCTTCTTTGAGAGTTTGTAAACTGGTACCTAACTCAGTCACATAAATCAGCCATCCTTTGGCTTCACCAACTAAGAAGCTTCCACTTTCAGATTGCCTTCCTTAGATCCAATTTATGTTTGCATAGCCTGTGCTATCTTCCCCAAGAACAACAACCCAACTGCTTATCTCGAGCAAGTGTTCATATAGAGGCGTGATGTGACTCTTTCTTATTAAGGACTCGCTTCTGTAAGCAGAGTTTTATGAGATTATTTGTTTCTCTTTAGTAAATTTGCCCACTCTACGCTTCCATTTTTGTGATTCTTAGGAAAGCAACTTTTTGCTTCTCTGGAGATTAGAATTTACATCCAAAGGCATCATTAGTGTGGTCTGAAGCTTTTCTCCATTCTTTGGCTGGATTTTGAAGGCTGTTTTACTTGGAACTTGGTTGAATTTGCTTTGATGCTTCTTCTAAGGAGTTGACTTTGCTTATAATGTCAACCTTCATCTGAACTTGCAAACATTTAGATTTTTCTCTTTTCTATGCTTCCTGTAAGTTCCTGGTTTAGGCTCAAGTAAAGAGTTGTAGCTTTCTAGCTCTTTATTCATGGCATCCATGTTTACTATGTCTTCTATGTGTTTTAAAGTTTGCTTCCAGTATAGTTGATTTAAGATCTCCAAACTTTCTTACAACGTGGCAAAAACTCTCAAATAATTTGATATTTTTACTTTCAGGGGACAGATGTTCTGATGGCCGGGCCTTTGTTTCTCCTTGCATAGTAACAAAAGGTTTTGAAGACAAAAGAAAAAAAAAATCCCATTCTGACTGTAAAACAACCACTTCTCACAGTGTTCCTTGGAATGCTGAGCCTGGCTGTTCCCCTGGACATGGAGCCTCCAGGATTTACATTACACAGAGCATCCTTGCCATCAGTGGAAACTCCATAGACCCCAAAGCCACTGATGGCTCCCCTGAGGTTGTCATGACTCTGGCCACAACAGATCACACAGCCTTGCATAGAGAGTTCTGTCCAGAATGTCAGAGTGCCTAAAAACCAGGGCAGACCTCAGGGGAGGTGGTAGAAGTCACACACACACACACACACACACACACACACACACACACAAAATCCTACCACCTACTGCGGCCCCTTAACCCACAGAGTGAATGGTCATATCACCTGGACCAGGGGGTATAGAACAGGCTCTGTAGGCCCAGGCGGATACTCAGAAGCTCTGAGTATCCTCTCAGGCCACCTGAGGCCTTCCTTGGCTCCACCAAAAGCTAAGCAGAGAAATGTCTTTCTATATCTGTAATTGCTCTTGTTTGGGAAGCTCCACAGTGGAGGGTAACATGTTCTCAACACTGGCCACTTCTTCCATGAACTTTTCATTTTGTGTCTGAGAACCTAATCCAGCTGATGATGATCACAGAAGACTGACTCTCAGGGCTCTCCTTGGTATGTTTCTCGCTGGCCTTGAATGTGTGTGGGGAAGGATGTGAGATGCAGTATGAGAGGCCCTGGGTTGGATCTCTACTCACTTCTCTGTTCTCACATTTAACAACTAAGGAAAAGCTAAAGGACTTTTCAAGGTCTTCTCATTTCCAGAATGTGCAATCTAACCATGGTGTCTTTTGCTCCACCACCATTTGTCTCCTCAGACTATGCCCATAGGGTCTGCATGGGCCAGAAGGCTGGGAGCTGACATCTGACCCTTCAGTAGTGTCTTTTGAGACAGGTAGAACCTCCCACTTTTGAAAACTGAAGCTTCCTGGTTCCTTATTCCATTTTCAGGCACTCTCTGTGCTCCTTTGGAGACTAGAATAAGCAGATGAGTCCCTGTTGCGACTACTGTTACCACTATTGCAAAATCACCCCAGGGAAATGGGAAAAGGGAGAGAAATAAAAAGCCAGAGAAGGTGTGTGGTGAGAATAAGAGGGTCAGCGTTGGGATCTCTGGGTGGCTCAGTGGTTTAGCGCCTGCCTTTGGCCCAGGGCGTGATCCTGGAGACCTGGGATTGAGTCCCGCATCAGGCTCCCTGCATGGAATCTGCTTCTCCTTCTGCCTGTGTCTCTGCCTCTCTCTCCCTCTGTGTCTCTCATGAATAAATAAATAAAATCTTTAAAAAAAGATAGAGTCAGTGTTGAGATGTGTCCTAAATTTTTCCTAACGTGTCCTAAATCCCAATGACCTTTGAGCTGTATCTGTCTATATGATATGAACAGTCCGACCCATCAATCAACAGTAGGTATTTGATGCTGGATATCACAATTGGGCAAGGAATAGTGAATGTCAAGGTGATTTCTAGGTTTGATCTAGGAGTAGGAAACCTTTATCATCCAACTGGTTAGAGAAAGACTTTAATAATAATCTCCCATATTGCCAAATGTTATGTAGTTATAATTTCCCTCAATAAAATAGTGACATTTAAAAAAATTATCCAAAAAATAAGAAGGCAAAACATTACCCTGTACTCTTTTGATGATTTAATAGGACAAATAATCTGAGTTATCACTAGATATATGTAACTTTTTCTTCTTTAATTACTATTTTACTCACTATAAAGGCCATACTGTGCACTGTAAAGTTAGATGTTAATTTGCAGATGGTTAATACATTACAGATAATTTTTATCCTGTTGAATTACAAGTTATTTTTGTCTGATCAAGGAAAAAAACCCTGCAAAGTTATTGTTTTATTTACCTGAAAATTTTAATCTTATTTTTTATTATTCTAACATTAGAATAATATTCTGTTCTTTTTTTCACTGACTATAATGCTAATCTCTTTCAAGCAGCTTTATTGCTCTGCTTATTCCCTCATTAAGGAATTGAACAAGCCTTTCACAATAGCTCTTTATATATTAGTTTTAGAGGCATATTTTTTATCTTTTTGAAAATGATACTTTAATGCATTGAGAAAAAAATGCACTACAATCATTATTTCTTATAATGGGAAGATTATTTTTGGTAGGAAGTGCCAGATACTCAAATTCATTTAAACCTCCTAAAGAAACGAGTGGATATTAGACCATATAACCAAAAGGTCAAATTATGCAGATAACTGAAGGTCTTACTTGATCTATTTCCTCATAAATGTTATCAGGATTCTTGTCTACTTCTCAATAAAGCCTTTGTCTATATTGGTTTGTTTCTCAGGCAGGCATTTTCCCAGGTGGTAATAAGGTAGGCCATAAAACTTCGAGGGCCCTTACCTTCTAGTTTTGTAAGAAAAGAATACGACTTATTTCTCATTGATCAAAATTCCCTATGTTCTTGCTTATCACTCTGGTTTTGGGCCTCTTCTTTTCCCTGAAGCATCTACTAACCCCTGACTGCCACCTTTGGTTCATTTTGCCAGCCTGGAGCAATAAATGGGATCAGCTCACTTAAACATGCCAGGAAAGAGTTGGAGAGGGTATTTCTAGAGGATGAATACAGGACAGCATCAAAAGCAGAAAACAAAAAAGAAAAATCAAACAAACAAGAAATGAAAAAGTATACTTTATATTAATAAGGGATGTAATTCATGATGACTCTCTGTTAGAAATGTGCCAAAGAGCATCAACATACATGAAACAATAAATTAAGATCTGAACATAATAAAAATAAATATACAAATTAAAGATAAAACATAATAGAAATATAAAAAGTGTTAGAACTATTATATAATTCCAAGAATATGATGGAATTACTAGAAGCATTTGCTTTAAATTCATAAATATGACATCCCTATCATGTATTATACTCTCCAAGCTACTGTTTACATAAAGGTACTAATTAATTCAATAAGACATCAATAAAAAATAACCTAATAAAAAATAGGCAAAGGGTTTAGACATTCTCCAAAGAAAGTATAAATATGGCTTGCAAAACATATGAAAAGATATTCTACATCATTAATCATTAGGGATTAGGGATATGCAGATCAATCCACAATGAGACAATGAGATACCATTTCATGCCCATCCAAGGATGGCTATAATATAAACAGTCAACAATAACAAGTGTTAATTAACAATATAGGAAACAACAGATGTTGGTGAGGATGCAGAGAAAGGAGAACCCTCTTACACTGTTGGTGGGAATGCAAATTGGTGCAGCCACTCTGGAAAACAGCATGGAAGTTCCTCAAAAAGTTAGAAATAGAATCACTCTATGTTCCAGTGATTGCACTACCAGGTATTTACCCAAAGGATACAAAAATACAGATCTGAAGGGGGACATGCACCCTGATGTTTATAGCAGTACTATCAACAATAACCAAACTATAGAAAGAGTCCAAATGTCCATCAACTGATGAGTGGATAAAGAAATATAATATATATATATATATATATATCCACACACACATACAATGGAATATTACTCCACCATCAAGAAGAAGGAGATCTTGCCATTTGCATTGACATGGATAGAGCTAGAGTATATTATGCTGAGGAAAATAAGTCATTCAGAGAAAGACAAATACCATATTATTTCACTTGAGAGACTCTTAATAACAAATTGAGGGTTGCTGGATTGTTGTCAGTGGGGGATGGGCTAAATGGGTGATGGGTATTAAGGATGACACTTGTGATGGGCACTGGGTGTTGTATGTAAGTAATAAATCACTGAATTCTATTCCTGAAGCCAATATTACACTATAAGTTAACTGACTAGAATTTAAATAAAATTTTAAAAAAGAAAAACAAAACAAAACAAAAACAAATGAACAAAAAATAACAAGTGTTGGTGAGGCCATGGGGAAATTTGGACATTCATGCATTGTTGGAGAGATTGTAAAATAGCGCAGCCAGTTTGGAAAAGTTAGGCAGCTCCTTATATAGTTAAATGTAGTTACTGCATGGCCTACCCATTCCAGGCTAAGGTGTATACTCAAGAGAACTTAATACATATGTTTATAAAAACATAGATAATCACGGCAGCTCTGTTTATAATAGCCAAAAATGGAAATGACCTAAATGTTCATCAGTTGCTGAATGGACAAATAAAATGCTGTATCTTCATACAATAGAATATTTTTCTACAGTAAAATAAGAATGAAGTACTGTTGCATATACAATGTGATTGAACCTTGAAAACATTATGCTATATGAAATAAGTTGGTCACAAAAGACCACATATCACATGATTCTGATCATATGAAATGTCCAGAATAGCAAATCCATTGAGACAGAAAGTAGATTAGTGGTTACTGGGGGATGGGAAGATGAGGAATTACTGCTAATGTGTATAGGATTGTTTTTGCAAGGGAAAGTGATAAAAAAATATTGTAAAATTACATAGTGATGATGGTTGCAATCCCTGTCACCATAGTGAAATTAATTGAACTGCACATTTCAAAAGGGTGAATTTTATGGTACATCAATTATATAACAAGTTAAAAAAGTTATAATGTATAATTTTGAAAATTGACTCCTACAAAAGGAAAACCAGCATATTCCAGGGAATGATTTCCATTTATAGGTTTGTGCTTTTTGCTGGCATATGCTTCCTGAGACATTGGGAACTCAGAGGGACAATGCGTCTATTCATTTGTCATCCAAATGACATGCTAAAAATGTTTTCAGAGACAGTTTATCATTAATGCTTCAAGGTCCTTCAGGAAATGATTCCACCCCATATATTAAAGGTGATGTTTTTTCCACTGACGGTAAACTTTCTGACCTTGAAAATCTGCTTCTTTCATTGGAGAAGGTTTGGGGTCAGATAAAAATGAATAGATAGATAATCTCATTCATTTATCCAAAACTCCAGCAAATACACTTTGAGTGTTTTCAGTGTCCCAGGCACTGCTAGACATGGGGTATATACCAACTGGGCACCCAGCTACACTTTTGGAGTTGACAATAGGCTCACTCACTTTTCCAGAGCGCTGTAGCATCTCTAGTCTGTTATCCACACAGAAGTCAGAATAACCATTGCAGACTATAAAATAGACTATGCCTGAAATCCTTTAATAGCTTCCTGTTGACCTTAGAATAAAATATAAATGCCTTCAGATTGGTCGTTAGTGCTTTGCACATCTGCCCTATAGTGCCACTTTACCCTCATCTTACACCACTCTGAAAAATTCTTTGCTCTAGCCAGGCTCGAGTTCTCTTGTTTCCTTAGAATACAATCCTCTTGACTCCTGTCAGTTATGTTTTTCTGAAATTAGGCTCCTCTCCTTTCCAATCATGCCCGCTCCCCCAAAACACTTTATCTAGCTAACTCTAATGCTGCTCCTTGTTTTGGTCTTGCTACCAACTCTGGGAAGCTTTCCCAGGGCCTTTGTAGGAAAGGCTGGGCAACTCTGTAATATATACTAGGAACACCATAACTTTTCCTAGGTAGCATTTTGCATACATACTCTTATTAGTTCTTCATTTATATTTTATATGGATTGTATGTGCCAAGAGGACAGAGACTGTCTGTTGTGTTCATCACAGTATCTCTAGAGTCTAAGACTCAATGGACATATGAGTTCCTTGATGAATACTTGTTGGTCAACAGTAAATCTCAGCTTTCTCCTGCATTGCCTGGATATTGGAATTGCTTTCATATTGATCTCTCTGCTCCACGTTTGCCTTCTTTGTGTCTCCATGAAAAAAATTCAAACTTCTTAGTACGGTGTGGAAAGTCCTCTGTGTAATGATACTGTCCCTTATCACTCATCAGTCTCATTCCCCTTCTCCTCACCTGCCCTCTCTTGTATTCATGTTCCAGATTAAAGAGTGACACCCAATGCCCCTCAATCCCATGTGGACTTGAATATTATTCTACTATGTGCACATTACCAACAAACTGAAAAGCTCATCCAGAGAATTCCCTGGATCTTTTTCATTTCTTTCTCTCTTGTGCCTATTCAAGTATCTAGCAATATATTTTTTAACTGAAATAACCTCCATGCTCCATGGCAGAAACTTCTTGATGAATGCCTTGAATTAGATTTAATTTCAGGCATTTACAATTTCTCATTGAATCTTAAATTAGTAGCATTTCATATCCCCCATGAGAGCACAGCAAGACAATTGTGATAATCTATGATTCTTTTAATGAATGCACAAAATACTTCCATTTAAATTTTTATGTAGATAAATACACTGGCATTATTAATATTATATCCGCAT
Source organism: Canis lupus baileyi (assembly GCF_048164855.1). Lineage (NCBI taxonomy): Eukaryota > Metazoa > Chordata > Mammalia > Carnivora > Canidae > Canis > Canis lupus. The sequence goes on along the minus strand of NC_132854.1, from coordinate 18,614,974 downwards.
TTATCTTAAGCCCAGTCAAAAATTCCATTTATCAAATTAGGTTACTGGAAGTAAGGGCAAAGCAAAAATAATAAACATTTAAAACAAATCTTGATAGAAGTGCATATAATCTATTCATAATTCTGGGAGTGGCCACACACCATGCCTTCCACCTTCCATTCTCATCCAGGAAGGCAGACAACAAGCACTCAGCCTTCCTATTTCACATACTAGTTTCATACCAGGGCAGCCAGAGGTGCTTGGGGGCTAGAGTGGGACTCAAGCAGATTGTCAGCTCAGATGCCCTGCAGATTCTACATACCTCTCTCTGTTTTGCAGAATCCTCATGATTTATCTAAGAACTGCTTCTGCTGTTCACTAGTGTCCCCTTTAGATGTTAGTAGTAGGCGTTCTTTGATAAAATGTTGCATGATCTTAAGTTTTGGGGAAAACCACACACAATATTCATCTCCTAGAGAATATTGCAGGTTTTTTCTATACAGATTAGTGTGTTAAAGGCTCCAATAGATCCTGCCACTTAAAAATATCCATTACCTACTTTAGATAAAGCATTTCAATATATATTTAACCAAGACCCCATATTTGTCTGCATATGTTATGGATTTTCTGCTAAAAACACTGGAAAATGCTGCTCAGAGATATGATTCATGATTTATTCGGGGCTTCAGCCACAAGCAAATTACTTTTGGGGAAAGTTGAAGGCAATGTATCCTGGTATCTGGCCAGGCAGCCTCAAGTTTAAAGCTGGACTGTTGGCAGCCACGATCCTCAGATGGATCACCTCCCATTATGAAAGGGTCAGTTACCCTAAAATTTACCGTGAGCTCTGAGAACACAGCCCAGAAACTGAACTACTTTGAAAACTCCACATGAACTTGATTGAATTGTATTTTCCCAGGTTTAGCAATGTGAACAGAGAAGACTAAACACTCTCCTGACCTTCTAAAAGTGGTCTCTGTCCATAGAGAGACGAGAGTAAACATATCTGAGACAAATAGCTTTGCCTGTATGTTATTCTCCTAACTTTACACTAACCATTTTTGTTCAGTTTCTTAGCTATAGAAATTGAGAATTATGATATTCTTAAGACCATTAGGATGAATTCTCTAGATCAGATCACACACCAAAAGCAACATAAAACTACCAGTTTAACCATATATGTTTGGACAGATTGATGTTCCCTCACTAACTCAGATGAAGATAGAAATGCTTCATAAATGTACTATAAATTCATAGTATGTAACCCTGGTTAGAATGTGATGTTTTCATCACTTGTTGATCAGCAAACAATATAATCTATTAAAATGCACATCACAGTCATCAGTGTCCTTGAAAGAAGGTTCTTATTTCCACACTGGGATATAAAAAGCCCCACTACTGTGTCTCAGCCCAGAAGATAATACATAGAATCCTTTCACCACATTTTGCTGTAGCTTTTTCCTCACACTCACCCTCAGCTGACAAGCTTTAGAACAAAGGGATATCAGGAATTTCCTAGTGTATTTTTTGTAAAGATTTTATTTATTTGAGAGAGAGAGAGAGAGAGAGCTCGTGCAAGCAGGGGGATGAGCAGAGAGGATGGGATAGGAAAGAATCTCAAGCAGACTCCACTTTGAGTGCAGAGCCCGTTGGAGGGCTCCATCTCACAATGCTGAGATCATGATCTGAGCTGAAACCAAGAGTCAGACACTTAACTGACTGAGCCACCCAAGTGCCCCTCCTAATGTAATGTTTTTATACAGAACAAGTCTTTTCCTATTCAGAGATCACAAAGAACACTCCTATTTTCAACTTTAATAAACTACCATTTGGGGAATATTAAGATTGGTGAAAAGAGAGATTGAATTAAGATTCAGAGCTGTAAACATGCAAGTAAATAGAAATAAAACACATGCATTTATTTTAATCTACAAGCAAAAAGTATTTTTGAAGTAAAATAACTGAAGATATTTTACATTGATGAAACGTGAAATGAGGGAGGAAACATTCCATCCTTTACACCCTGCTAACCAGAAGTGGCCAGTGATGGTAGTACTATATCATCTTCTCAATTTTCCCTCTTTTCATATTTTCTACAGATCCTAGTTTGAAAATGAGTGTAGATAACAGCAATGTCTTTTCTCCCTTCCTGTAATCTCACCTTCTCTACCACTGATGAGTTCAGGTTTCTGAGAAAATAAAAAGTGCTTTTCTAGAGTTATTTTGGGAGACCTTGTCATGTCAGCCTGTTTGAAATTGATTTTGCGGATTAAATTACCACTTATTTATATATATCCAAAACAATCTCTAAGCACTAGACTTATATATACAGTTTCTATTTGTACTTTTTTCCAGAATGTCTCAAAGACTCCCAAATTTGCAAATCCGGAATTGAGCTTATCATTTTCTCTCCCAAACTTAAATACTCTTTGATATCCTCTGGCCCAGGACATCCACCTAGATACCTAGAAACATCTTTAACATCTTCTTTGCCCCATCAACTTCCAGTCCTGATTCCTATTGGTTGCATATCCTAAATGAAATATATGGTTGCAACCATTCCTATTGGTTGCATATCCTAAACTTCAAATATGTCTGAGTCTCTTGTTTGTAGTGCTAGCCGCTATGTTGCTTGAATGATTGCACACAAGTGTGTCCTTATTAGTCTAATCTTACTCTTTTCCCCCCCACTGCCCATCCAATCTATAGGGTCATCAGAATAGCATTTGAAAAACTCAGTTGCAACCTTACTTTTTTTTTTCTTCAGAATTTAAAGCTTTTCACTGGTAGACTTGATGAATTTCTTTAATATGACCATCAAGACTCTGTATGTCTGACTGCCAAACATCTCTCAATTCTATTCTCCCACAAGCAATTTCCCTCCATCTTCGGCTACCCTAGAGTTTTTTTAATAGATGTTGATTGATACACCAATTTATTGAGATTGTATTGAATTGAAATAAAGTCCATAGTAGTATTCAAAGACATTGTACAAAGATGTTTATATGTGCACTGGCCTTTTAACCATAGCCCGGGAAACAAATACCCAACAGTAGAGGAATTTTGAATAAATCAGAACACAGGGATCCCTGGGTGGCGCAGCGGTTTGGCGCCTGCCTTTGGCCCAGGGCGCGATCCTGGAGACCCGGGATCAAATCCCACGTCGGGCTCCCGGTGCATAGAGCCTGCTCCTCCCTCTGCCTGTGTCTCTGCCTCTCTCTCTCTCTCTCTCTCTCTCTGTGTGACTATCATAAATAAATAAAAATTAAAAAAAAAACACAGATGCACCAAGGAGGATTATGCAAGCATCATAGATAATGAATTTGAGCTATATCAGTTGATCTGAAAGGATTGTCACATGATATTATGGAATGGAGAAAGTGAAATGAATAGAAGCATTTATAATATCCTATTTTTAAAAAGCATGTGTTTTTTATGGGGGCTATCTTTATGTTTATGTGTTTACATATGAGAACATGTTTATGTACAAAGTACATAGGCACATGCACATGGAAAAGCAATAATGCATTTGCTGCATTTGATTATCTAGGGAGGGAACGATCTGAGTGGCCATTATAGGGAGAGTGGGAGTTGGAGAAGCAACTGAAATCATGGGGAAAAAAATCTATGGCATTAAAAAAAAAAAAAGAACCCAGCATTGTAATATGATCCTATTTGTGACATATTATAAAAGTATGTGTATATATGCGTGTATCTCTTTGCACACACACACATAAATTAGAAAGCATAAAACTGGCATTTGTATATAGCTAGTGACTTCTGAGGGTATTCATTAAATAGGTGACATTCCAGTGACAAAAAGTTTGCAGAGTTGTATACAGTATAATTCTAATTTAGTAAAATCAGACCAAAGAAAGAATAAAATGTGTGTATATATCTGCTTGTACATGTTTGTAGAATTGAGAAGAATGTTAGAGAAGGTTAGGCCTCAATTTGCCGTTAGGAGTTGGTCTGTATTCTTCTAGACCTTTAAAATCATTTGTATGCATAAATAAATGTGACAATAAAAATGTGTATGTGGGGTTTTTTTAGATTTATTTATTTATTTTAGGAAGAGAGAGAGTGAGAGCATGTATGAGTAGGGGAAGAGCTGAGGAAGAGAATCTCAAACAGGGTTCCCCACTGAGTATGGAGCCCAAAGTGGGGCTCAATCTCATGACCCTGAGACCCTGAGCCAAAAAGAGAGTCAGACACCTAACTGACTGAGCCAGACAGGTGCCCTTGGAATATGTGCCATTTTCATTTGAATATCGTAAATGCTATTACCCTATCATTTTCAATTTTTCTTCATAATATGTCTAGATATTTTTCTCTTAACTATTATGTAGTATTTCAAATTATAATATACTATGATTATGCAGTCATAAAAAAAGATGGACCTTAATTTCTAATTTGTAAGTATTAATAATAAACAATTCTTTGAGCATCCTTGTACCTGCCTCCCTATTCTTCAGTGAGTAGTTGTTTCTTCAGGTGAGATATAGTTAAGTAGAACTGCTGATTGGTAGAGAGTATACACTTCAAAACTTAATAAAAACAGCCAAATCACCCCTGCCAATAGTAGATATATGCTTTTACGCTTATGCTAGTGATGGAAAAGATCATCTTCTTTTCTATACCTTTGCCAATATTTGATACCGTCAGTCTTTGAAACATCATCTAGTATGGTGGATGAAAATCGTATTTATAATTTCACAGGTAAATACTGAGTTTGATTGGTTTCCATATGTGTTTTGCCATTTGTGTCTGTGTGTGTGTGTGTGTGTGGTATGTGACTTATGTATTTTTATCCTTCTTCCATTCACTTTTTTTTGGTTCGGTTGCTTGTATTTTTCAACTACTCTGAATAATAAGAAATTATCTACTAAATGTGTTGAAATTATATTCCCAGTTAGCAGTGCCTCTTAGAACTACCTTTTTAGCAATTTCCTGATGATGGAATTTTCTGACGCATGAATGTCACATGCCACCATGTTCATTATAGGTCAGTAGTTACGAAAAATAAGAAAGGCAAAAAGCTACAACTTCCCAGTGTAGTAAAGACACAACAGTATACTTTGAGTACTCTATGAAAGGGAGTATTTGTTCCTGGGATTGTCATTTGACTATTTCCAACAAACGAGACAGCTGAGAAGAAACATGTTAATTTATTTGCAGAAATGTGTATTAGCTTTTTTTGGGGGGGGGGGCAGGGGGAGGTGTTGACAGCTCTTAGGAACAACAGAAAACACAGCAAAACAAAATAGTTCCTCTGCTCTGCTCAAAACTGCTGCAGAACAGATCCTATTAAGATATACAAACCAAATGTTTGTAAGGTTGGCAAACAACCTCAAATTGAGAGATCAAGGGTGATTTAATTTCACAGGTGATATTTTCAGTGAACCTAGAAAGATGGCAACATTTAAACAAATTGAAATGAAGGAAAGTACAGACAGAAAGGTCCAGGGGTAACTGGGGACTGTGAGTAATACTGTTCAGCTGAAGCGTATAGTGTTTAAACTGAGTCAAATAGCTCAGAAATTTTGAGGTTCACACTGTAAATTCACATGAGGTTCACACCATAGTTTATACTTAGTAGGAAATGGGAGGAAGCACAGAAGGCTTTGGATCAGAGGAGTCTGACTGGGCTTTAGGAAGATTAATGTGGAAGCGTGGAGGGCAGGGTTAGATCTGGGAATATGCTGGAAAGAAAGTCAGCAAGGACGCTCTGCACCTATCCAAGGAAAAGCTAATTGAAAGCCCATTGTGGGGTGATGGAAATCCCACTGCTGAGGGAGAAGTGAAACAGAGGAGACCTGATGAAAGCAGAATAGACATTATTTGAACCTTTTAAAACTCTCGCTGATGCCATTTGTAAAGCACTTTCAAACATTTTCAACTTTGAAAAAGTGGAGGACTATATGATCATATTGCTTTATGCTTCTTTCTTATTTTTATCTAATTATTACACATAAAATATTTCCTTTGATGACTTAGGATTCATACTACCCCTTTGATAAAAGAAATAGTCAAGTTTTAATTTTATGGCTCTCGAGGAATTACCTAGACTTTCAATGTCACCTCTTCTTAAACTTGATTTTGGATTGCTTTTCTGTCCTTCCCTATGTTGTTCCAGCACCCCAATATGGAGGTTGCACTTCTCTTTGGTGGCAGAGCCTAGTAGCTTATGGACTATCAGACTAACTCAAAGGGTTTAAAATGTCACACAGCCCAGTGATTATATAAGGAAAAAAATTTTCTTCAGAAACCATATTGCAAAAGGTAATTGAATCAGATTTTGTTTAGCATAACCAAGTTAATATCCCATGAAGAATTCTATCCCATTCCTATACCCTCAGGGTAGGAGTCCTCTCATTTTTTTTTCTCCACCAATGATTCAAGGTCTGTCTAAAAGCTTCCCTGGTACCCCTGGTTCCCAGTGATTTTCTCTGGGCTCCTATACAACTTATTGTTTATAACATTCTTTTGACACATAACTTATGCCCTATTGACATTGTGTTGAAGTTAACTTTATATGTTTATCAATTTTTTAATCATGGGAAATTCTACCTCCCTAACTAGATTATAAACTCCTAGAAGGTAAGAATTGAGAGGTTTGGCAAACTAGGTTCTAATTCTAGTTCTAGTTTTTATTTAACTTAATGATCCCTCAGAGTTAAGAGAAAGATACCCCAGATTGAGAAGATTTTTTACAAAATCAGCTTAGCTGAATTGTGTCCATTTGACCACTGTCACAATATGAACAGAGCTTATAAGTGATTTGTTTAAAGTCAGGTTATACATTTTCTTCTAAAACCTGCAATTGTCAGTTGCTCTCATAAATTAGCATCCTGCCAACTGCCACCAGTGATGTGGCCAGCCTCCCCAGATGTTCTTAGCTGCCATGACACTCCATATACTCCCATGTCATTAAATTATGTGTTCTGATTGCCTGTATCAATCCCATTATGTTTTGCTCCTTTACTGATATCAGTGCCCATCAGGAGTCCAAGACTTGATTCTCCAAGATCATTAGATCAACCACCTGTATATCTGATAATCTGGCTTTACTTATTTTTTAAAAAATATTTTATTTATTTATTCATGAGACACACAGAGAGAGAGAGAGAGAGAGAGAGAGAGAGAGAGAGAGGCAGAGACACAGGCAGAGGCAGAAGCAGGCTCCATGCAGGGAGCCCAATGTGGAACTCGATCCCAGGTCTCCAGGATCACGCCCTGGGCTGAAGGTGGCACTAAACCGTTGAGCCACCCAGGCTGCCCTGACTTTACTTCTAATCACTCTGCTTTCCCACACTGATTAATAGTGTAATATCTGCACCATTTTTTTGTTGGCCCTATTTCTCTCCTTATGCAATCTATAGTCTATGATCTAGAATCTCCAATGCATGTGAACAGAATTATAGTAAGCCATAGATAATCAGAGTGCAAAGGTAAAGGCATTCTGAATTCAGGTTATTTGTTTAAACTACATGTCTCCCTGGTACTCATCACTTTGAAAAATGTCTCATTTGGTTGGCAATTGAAGTATCTTGGATCAAACTGTCCGAAACAGGGTCTCTACATCAAACATGCAATCATGTTGTAATAGCTACTGTCCTAAAGCAAAAAACAAAACAAAAGGAGAAACTCATTTGACTCCATGTCTTTTTTAGGCTCTGCCCCATAAGTCTGTTCTCCTTGACTACCAAACTCCATGAAAGGTTTGTGTATTTTCACAATCTCTGCTTTATTTTTTTAATTGAGGTATGATTGACATAAAACATTATATTAGTCTCAGATATACAACATAATAATTTGATGTTTATGTATGTTGTGAAATGATCACCACAATAATTCTAATTAACATCTGTCACCAAGCATAATTGTGAACATTTTTTTTTCTTGGAATGAGAACTTTTAAGATCTACTCTCTTAGCAACTTTCAAATATGCAATACAGTATTATTAACTCTAATCACCCAGCTGTACCTTATATCCTCATGGCTTACTTAGAACTGGAAATTTATGTCTTTTGATAGGTCTCTGCTTTCTTCTCTCCTTTTACCTCCTGTACCCCAATTACTATGCTTTCTGTGCTTCACAGAAACTACACTTTTCATAAGTGACCAATGGTCTTTTTCTCAGAAAATATATGGTCAATTTTCATCCTCATTTTACATGAGCTATCAGTCACTTTGCACACATTAGAGCATTTCCTCTTTTTAGTATTTATTTTTTTGAAATATTTTATTTTAGAGAGACAGCATTCACAAAACAGAGAGAGTAGGAGCAGGGATGGGGCAGAGGGAGGGGAAGAGAGAGAATCCCAAGCAGATTCCCTGCTGAACACAAAGCCCAATGACATGGGGCTGGATCCTGCAACCTTGAGATCATGACTTGAGCTGAACGCTCAACCAAATGAGCCAACAAGGTGCCTATATTGTTTCTTCTTTTTAAAAAAACATTCTCTTCATTTATATTTTGAGATAGCCCACACTCCAGTCTCATGGGATTTCCTCTTATTTCTCTGAAAACCTCTTTTCAGAATCTTTTTCAACTTTTCTTTATCTCCACCTGTAAACGTTGGAGCGCCCTGGGTTTCAGTCTTCTGTACTCATTGTAAGTACATGCAGTCGACAACCATGTTCACATATCTTGCCTGACCTAACTCTTGGATTTTTCAGCTCAAATAACTAAAAAATTGGACAGTTCCTCTTGGATGAATAATAGTCATAGGAAGCCAAACCTGTCCAAAAGACAATTTTATCTTTCTCCCCAAATTCATTCTTCTTACATGATGCTTCCATTTGCCTGGGTCCTTTGACCAAAAAATACCAGAAGTCATTCTTTCATCTTCTGGCTTTCTCACTTGTAATATTTAATCTATCCTTAAATCCTGCTGTTTCTACCTTCAAAAATATATGTGTCCTCCAGCTAGATCTCAGTCCTCATAGAGCATCCTTGGCAAAACCAGCATCCCCTTCTCCCTGAACCACATAGATAACTTCATATCTGGATTGATTGTTTCCTTCCTGGCCATCACTTTCTTATGATTGCCCAGACTTCTCACAAAACAATAGACAATCTGATATTTTTAAAACATAAAACAGATCATGTTATTGCTCTACTCAAAACTCTGCTGTGACTTCAGACAAAATCATCCTTTGGCAGAATGAATATGAAACCACATAATCTAGCCAATTTACCTCTAACATGAGACACCCCTCACCCACACACACCCCAGTCTATGGGGTGTTTTCCAGTGGCAGCAGCCTTCTTTCCTTCTTCCCAGAGTTATTTTCATTACTGTTCTCTCTGTATATGAAGCACTTCCCTGTCATCTTCCCATGGCTACCTCTGTACTTCATTCGGTATATAATTCAAATGCTACTTTAAAAGAAGTTTTTCCTGGCCACCTAGTTGAAGCAGTCCATCCTCTCTCCAACTCATCAGTCTATCACTTCCACATTTTTAATTTTTTTTTGCAGTCTTTAATTTAAATTCTAGTTAGTTAATGTACAGTGTGATATTCAATTCAGGTATATGATGTAGTGATGCAACACTTCCATACAATAACCTGTGCTCATCACAGCAAGTTTACTCCTTAATCCCCATCGCCTGATTTAATTCATTGCCCCCCTCCAGCTCCCCTCTGGTAACCATCAGTTTGTCCTCTGTATTTAAGAGTCTGTTTCTTGATTTGCCTCTTTCTTTCTCTTTTATCCCTCCTTTGCTCATTTGTTTTGTTTCTTAAATTCCACACATGAGTGACATCACATGGTATTTCTCTTTCTCTGACTGTCTTATTTGGCTCAGCATAATTCTCTCTAGCTTCATCCATGTCATTGCAAATGGTGAGATTTCATTCTTTTTTTATGGCTGAAACTTCCATTGTGTTTTTATACAATTTTCTTTTTTTTTTGTTTTTATACAATTTTCCTTATCCATTCAGCTGTCCATCCTCTCTCCAGTCCCTCACTCATCAGCTTACCCATTTTTGACTGAATATCATTCATTAGGCATAAAGGTAATATATTTAATGTTCTGTTTTTAGTTTCCCTTGATAGAATGTAAGCATTTCAAAAGAAGGTTCAACATCTCTTAGAATGTATTCCCATCTCTTAAAATAAGGCCCTACAATTTATAGGTGCTCAGTATCAATCAATACTCTAATCTATAGCTACACAAGGACTACAATGCATACATTTGGCTTCCAGTCCTGGAAACTCTCTAAATGAATGTGTTCCTATAACTGGAAAAGAGCAAGAAAGATTGGAAAGAGTGAAAAAAGGAAGGAAGGAAAGGAGGGAGGGAGGAAGGAAGGAAGGAAGGAAGGAAGGAAGGAAGGAAGGAAGGAAGAAAGAAAGAAAGAAAGAAAGAAAGAAAGAAAGAAAGAAAGAAAGAAAGAAAAAGAAAGAAAGGAAAGGAAGAAAGAAAGAAAGAAAGAGAAAGAGAAAGAAAAAGAAGAAAGAAAGAAAGAAAGAAAGAAAGAAAGAAGAAAGAAAGAAAGAAAGAAAGAAAGAAAGAAAGAAAGAAAGAAAGAAAGAAAGAAAGAAAAAACTAAACGGGAGGAAGGGAGGAAATGAGGAAAAGAAGAAAGAAGAAAGGGAGGGAGGAAAGGAGAGCAGGATAAAGAGGGGAAATAATTGGTTGCCCTAGTCAGCTTTGTTGCTCCCTACTCCTTGCTAGAAGACAGCTCAATTTGTAAGAATTAGTCCACAGTTCTGGACTGGCTTTCCTTGTCTCACTTGATCAGATCACATTGGCACTTCAGCATCATTCTGGTGGTTTTATGTGGAAGACTCACTTTTTATGCAGATTTCACGCATCGACATATTTGTCACTTTGGCCTATAAGTTGGATTTTTTTTTTCCCTAAGAGTCCTGAGCTAAATGATTTGAAATGGACCCATTCAGTACATTTAATTAGTGATTATGGATCAGATTGAAATGCAGAAGCTCCCTCTGGTGGTTTAATTTACAAGTGTGCAAAAATAGCTGTTCAGAGTTAAGATCCCACTTACAAGACCATTGAAATGTTGTTCTGCTCCATCCTGTCCTATCCCTCCTCCCCTTCCTCTGCCTTCTACTCTTTTAATTTTAAATATAAAATGAGCCAGATGGCAACCTTTATGATGATATCTACTGAAATCTGTATGGGGAGGCAACTTCTGGAAAATTAGAAAGAAAGACAGAGAAGCCAACCAGCCAAGGCCAAACATTCTTTGGGAAAAGGGCCTTGTTCACTCTTTGCCACTTTAAACATATCACTACCCTTGGAAAGGGGAGACAGTAGATGTTTTCTTCCTTATTCAGCTTTAACATTGTTTTATTTGCTTTTTCCCAGGAACTGGGCACCTTGTACAAACTTGGAACTCTCCTTATGGATAACTTATATTTAAAAGTACTGCTTTATAGAGTCTTAATAATTTATAACTTACTATAAATATTCTTAGTTGGAATAGTAGAATGTACTAATGTTTTAAAAGTGGTATTATGGCTATAACTTTTATATCTTTTCCACAGCTGACTGCTGGAATTATGTATACCTTGAACTTCAAAGTAGCATGCATATTATTTGGATGGTGATTGTTCCATAGTTATAGGGTATGATAATCTGCAATCACTTATTTTTTCACTTCCACTAATACAAACTTAGCAAAATCTTTTATAATAATATACCATCACCATGCCATAATTCTAACCCTCATGAAGTTGGCATTTCTCAGCAAAAGTAACTTGGAATGGGAAAACATCTGCCTTACTCAATGGAATTATCAGAAAAAATAGAATGTATTTTATAAATGACTCCTTGAAATTCAATTTTCCAAAATTCATTTCTGATTATATGATTTTACTATATTATAACTCTTGCTTAATTAATATTGTTCAATTATTATATGTTTAATTGAATTTATTTAAAATTTTATCAACATTAATTCAGCATATTTTTTATCCTTTCATCGAAATATATGTTGAAGAATATGCTAGGAATACATTTTGGGTGGGATCTACCTGATTCAAAGGTTGAGTTCACAAATTATGTGATAATGTAGGGGGACAATCTCATATGCATCTATAGGATGAAAAGATACTTACTTTTATCAAAATACAATAACACATGAAGGAAATTCATTGATAATTTAAGGAAATTAAACAAGATTTTTATGTTTTAAGAGTTTTACCTATCTGCATTCTTCTTTTATTTCTTGCATGTAATTATAATAATTTTATTACAGGAATCAAAGCACATGTAAACAACAATAGAGACTATGAGGTTCACAACAATATTTGCAATCATTAAAAGAAATATTACTTAATCAAGCCCGATTTCAGCATTATATTATTTATAGTTCTCCTGAAAAATATATATATGGAGAGATTTATTTTGAGGAATTGGCACATGTGACTATGAAGGCTGAGAAGTCTGTGTGATGATCTGCAATCTGCTCTGTGGAGACCCAAGAAAGCCAGTGGCATTTCATTCTCTGAGTCTAAAGGCCTGAAAACCAGGGAAGCTGATGGCGTGAATCCCAGTTGAGGGCAAGAGAAGATGAAGTGACATGTCCCACTTTTCTCCATGAGGCAGGGAAAGAGAGAGGAATTCCTCCTTCCTGTCTTTTGTTCTGTCCAGGCCCTCGGGAGATTGTATGGTGCCCGCTCACATTGGGGAAAGCAGTCTTCTTTACCAAATCCCCTGATTCAAATGCTAATCTCATTTGGACATATGGTCACAGACACACCCAGAAATAATGTGGAATCTTGGCATCCTGTGGCCAGTCAAGGTGACACACACAATTAATCATCACAGACATTCAATATGCATTTATAATATCATGATTAAAACCAATCTTGATCAATTGCATCCAAATGGAAAGCACAGAAGGCGGTATTAAAATTTTGATAACTTTTAAAAGTTCTTTGCAATGCCAAAATAACACTTATTCACTAAAATATTTTAATATGCATTTTAAAAATGTGGATTAGAAAGTTTTTGATATCAACCATAGATTTTAAGTGGGATCACAGATCACTAGCAATATGAAAAACCTTTTTATATTGAAAACAAATCTCTTTTTGGAGAAAATATTGAGTATTCATAAATCCAAGCACATTTAATATATGTCAGTTGTGACATTTAAAATGAAATCTGACAGAACTTTGCTTTTCCAATTATTTTAATCAGGTATTTTATCAAACCAAAATTATTTTGATGTGGTAGTTTGCAGATCAGAAAGCTATTGACTATTCTTCTTTACAATGCCATCTGGACTTTAGCAGAAAAGAAGAAAAATCTCACATGGCTATATCACAAAGTTGGAATTTGAGGGGTACTCAAGGGAGGACTTCTTTTTCGTAAGTTCAATTATTATAAAATTAGGTCAGAAATCAAATTGCCCAATATCCTTACAATTCTTTCTTTCTCCCCACCTCCATTAGTTTGCTGGAATCTTAAAGGGAATAACTACCATGTTTCCCTCATCCATTTCCATATGCAAAGAAAAACAGACTTCTCTGGTCTCTTCATATATCTAGATCATTTTCAGTCCAAATTATTATATTCACATAGGACACTTAGGGACCAGGTCTTATGTAATATGAATTCCTCACAATGGTTAAGAAGATGTGAATAACAAGACCACTAGTTAGTATAAAGAGGGGACTATTGATTCAATAGCAGTAGGTAGACTCATCCACTAAGTAGATGCAGTCTTAGCAAAGTTACATTCCTGCTTTGGGCTTCAATTTTCTCACCTCTTGATTAAGGTTGGATGCCTTCTAAATGACTGCCAGCTGTGTTAGTCTAGCGTCTTCCCTCCTGTCCTCCCTTCAGTCTTCCTTCTTCCTTTCCTCCTTCCTTTTAATCCCTTTATCCTATCCTTCTTTGCTTCCTCCTTTCCAGTCCCTCTTCCTTCTCCTCCTCTTTATTTTCCTGGTGTATTATCAGAGTTGTTTTTCTCCTGCTAAAAGATTTTCTTTCTGACTTTCTTGGCATTATATATATGTAATCATTTCCTCCATTTTCATGGTTTTAACTATTGGCCCTACACAAGTGATTCTGCTCATTAACTTTCTTTTTCTCTCCAATCCATCATTTAGAACTACCTTTTAAAATTACTGCCAGATCAGAGTTTTAAATGAGAATTTATCTCCTTTCTAAAGAACGGATAAGCCAAAATTATATACTTATTTTATTTTCTAACTTCTACACATTGGTTATTGGATCTTTTTTCACCCTCATTAACAGATTCAAAACTGCTAACAGCTTTAATTCTCCTTCTTTTTTTTTTTTTTTTTTTTTTTTTTGCCTCCTACAGCGATGGAACATCCACCTCTGCTCCATCCTCTGAACCCAATTGCTTACTTAGTAAACACTCACAGTACCTTCAAATTCATTGCTTTTCAATTCTAAACATTTTTCTCTTCAGTTATTGTTGTTATTATTTATTACTATTATTACATTTTAAAAGACCATTGCAAAAGAAATGGAGGCTCTGCTTATGGGAATAAAATGAAAATGAACATGTAAGTTGTTCTTTAAAAAGCTTTTCAAAATTATTAACTAAAGGTTTTGGCTGTTTTATAATTTGACTAAGATTGAGTGAACAGAGTGAGAGGCTCTAGGAAAAGGGTGTGCTTCCCCATGCAGGGCCAAGATTGCAGTGAGAATGGGAAATGGCTGATAAGTAGTTGCTAAAACAAGTACTCACTTGGAGTGGAGAAATGATGTGGGGTTGAAGCAGCTAAAAGATGCATTTCAAGGTGAGATGGGAACCAGAACATCAGTGGAAACCAGAGAAGGAATGTGAAGCAAGAGTAGATAAGCATGAAGTGGGAAAACATTTTTTCCTGAGACATTTCAGACTAATTGCTGGGCAGGATGGTAGAGAGCAGGGAGGAGAATAAGGAGGAAAGGGCAGTGTAAGTCGAAGATGAAAAATAGTCAAAGTAAGTGTGAAGGACTTTTCAATAGCAAGAAGGTATTGAAATGGGCCACCCAAATCGGCTCACCCCAGGGGAGCTAAGGTGACAGGCTAATGTGCTAGTAACAGATGGCCTTCCATTCCATTTCAATAAGGTGTGAGGTTGCGCTCCCGGGATAGCGAGCAAACAAATGGAAGGGCTTTGAAATGTATTTGTATTAGTTGGAATTTGCTATAAATGCCTGTACATTTGGATACAAAGATGACTTGTAAGTCTGTAGCTTGTACATTTTCTTTCATATTTGTGAAAAACCAATTACAAAGGTGATAATGGGAATAAAGGTCTTGTGAAGCTAGAATTTTCAGCTTTCCATCTGCCTGTCTAGAAATACATTCAATAGCAAATATAGCCTTAAAAAAAGATTTTATTCATTCATGAGAGACACAGAGAGAGAGACAGAGACATGGGCAGAGAGAGAAGCAGGCTTCACACCAGGAGCCCAATGTGGGACTCCATCCTGGGACTCTGGGATCACACCGGAGTCGAAGGCAGACACTGAACCACTGAGCCCCCAGGCATCCCCAGATATAGTCAAGTCCAATAGGGGACAGGCAGGGTGAAATAAAATTTCCGTTAACTTGAAACTACAAAGTGGTTGGATTTCCTCAAGTTTCAAGGATGAGAAAACCGAGATTCCTAGAAGTTTCATACTTTTCTAGAGCTCCTGGCTAATCACATTGGGTCATGGTAGCAGTCTGTTTCTCTCTGACTCTGCTCCTTTATTTAAAATAGTCTGCAGTATCACTAAACAATCTTTTTTTTTATAAGACTTTATTTATTTATGAGGAAGAGAGAGAGAGAGACAGAGAGAGAGAGAGAGAGAAACAGGCTCTATGCAAGGAGCCCAATGGAGGACTCGATCCTAGGTCTCCAGAATCATGCCCCAGGCTGAAGGCAGTGCTAAACCGCTGAGCCACCGGGGCTGCCCTCACTAACAATCTTATTCAGTATATCCACCATTGACTTACATTCTCTTCCCTTGGTTCTTGTTACTAAGAGTTGTTGACAATGAAGATACCATTTCCCATTAAAAAAAAATTAACACTTTTCTCTAATAATTATTTACACTCCACTATCACTATTTTTCAGCTTCTTGGAAATTCACTTTGAGCCTTTTAACACCTTGGCCTTACACTTCTCTAATGTCTCACTTTCAGTCATTTCCCAAGTCCTGTTGATTTTTTTTCAAATAGACTTTATTTAGAGAAGTTCCAGGTTCACATCAAAATTGAGTAGAAGGCACAGATTCCCCGTATATCTCCTGCCAACGTATGCAGAGCCTACCCCATTCTCAACATTCCCTATCAGAGTTAGACATTTGTTGGAATCAGTGAACCTCAGCTGACACATTGTTATCACCCAGAGTCTATAGCTTACATTAGGATTCACTCTTGGTGTATATTCCATAGTTTTGGAATAAATGCCTGTATGTTTATAATTACTTGCACCCACCATTATAGTGTCACGCATAGTAGTTTCACTGCCCCAAACATCCTCTGTATTTTGCCTCCTTATCTTTATATTCCCTGATCCCTGACAACCACTAATCATTTTACTCCATAAATGCCTTTTGCCTTTTCTAGAATGTCATACAGTAGGAATCATACAGCCAATCATTCAGATTGGCTTCTTTTACTTAGTAATATGCATTTAAGTTTGTTCCACATCTTTTCATAGCCTAATAGCTCATTTCTTTTTATTTGTTTAAAGATTGACTGATTGATTGATTGATTGATTGATTTGAGAGAGAGAGTGTGAGGAGAGGGGCAGAGGGAGAGAATCTCAAGTAGACTCCACACTGAGAATAGAGCCCCATGTGTGTCTGGATCCCACAACCCCGAGATCCTGACCTGAGCCAAAACTAAGAGTCAGATGCTTATCCAATCGAGCTACCCAGGCACCCCTCATGTCTTTTGAGTGCTGAATAATCTTGCACTGTCTGCATGTACCACAGTTTTATCCATTCACCTACTGAAGGACATTGTGGTTGCTTCCAGGTTTTGGCAATTATGAATAAAACTGCCATAAACATCCATGTGCAGGTTTTTGTGTGGATATAAGTTTTCAATTCCTTTGGATAATTTTAGTTTTGTTAAGAAACCACCAAACTGTCTTCCAAACTGTCTGTATGTTCTTCGTTCCTACCAGCAATGAATGACAGCTCTTGTTGCTCTATTTCTCCCATACCCTTTGGTGTTGTCAGTGTTCTGGATTTGGCTTGTTGATTTTACTTCTTTTGTCTCTGTAATTCATGAATCTTTCTCTTCATGAACATTATCACTACTGAAGTTCAAAATAATTGCCTCACCCCCCTCAGGACTACTTCAGGAATCTATTAAGAGTTTACCAAGGTGCACTTGGGTGGCTTAGTCAGTTAAGTGTCTACCTTCAGCGTGGGTTCATGATATCAGTATCCTGGGATCGAGCCTCTCATTGGGCTCTCTGTCCAACCGGGAGTCTGCTTCTTTCTCTCTCCTTCCTCCCACTCATGCTGTCTCTCTTGCTCACTCTCTGTCTCTCTCAAATAAATAAAATCTTAAAAACAAACAAAACACAAAAACAGTTTACCTGCCTTTACTAGGTCTACCTCTCTAGCCCAAATTAAACAGTGCCACCAGATTCATTGACTAAATATCAGCTCTAGTATTTTACTTTTCCATTCAACAGTCATCAGAGACTTTTGTCTAATTAATAAAACTTAGGTTGGCATTGAAAATGCTCCAAGATCTGTTGCTAGCCTACCCTTCAAACATGGAAATCAGCTACCATTTCCTGCTCTCCATTTGCCGGAGCAAGGTCTTTATCTTGATTTTCAGGTCAAATCATGGCATTTTTATGTCTCACTGCTTGCCATAGCACTTTCTTTCATTATGCACTTTTTGTTTGATGTCAGCATGTTAGATTGTACATCTCTTTGCTTTCCTACTTTCTCCTACAATTTTTCCCCTGCTTTGTCCACCTGACAACCTCTTAGTTTATGCTTTAACTTGTTCTTTAGACATGCCTTCCTAAAGCTTTTCCCTGAGTGAAGCTGTTCATTTTCTAAGTGTTTTAGTGTTGCTTCTAGCTATGTCTATGGTTGCTATTGTCTCATTTGATTACAATTACCATCTTACATGTCTGACTTTTATCTTAATTGTGTGCAAGGGCCACATCTTATTCATGTTTGTATCTCTAGCATCTACAACAATGAGGTGCAGTAAATATTTGTATATTTACAAGTTGTTTGAATTGAAATCAATCTCAAAATATTCAGACCTGACAAATAGTCCAAGCTTCAGCCCAGTGGAGTGGTCTTCCACACAGTGGTCTTTCCTGTTGTCAACTCTTCACCCTCCTTCAGGTGTCTGCAACACCATGTTAGTCCTTCTTTTTGGGCACATCCACAACTTGCATTTTGATATTTGAGAATAATTTTTTTTCTCTTTCTTCCTAAATTGTCAGCTCTTTTAGGAGAAAATTCAGTTTCTCATTTTTTCTCCCTTCTAACCTTTCATACATGTTCTTTGCAAGTATTAGAAACAAAATGTGGGTTAAATAAACAAATTAGTGTATAATTCCTTGAATGCTCATTGCATGTAAAACCGAAGAAATTGATAACTTTAAGGGAACTTGGGAATAATTTACTCTAACATCTTTATCTTACATATAAGGGAATCAAATTCAAAGAAATTTTGCTATTGTCTTCAAGATCTCAGTGCTTAACATGGAAAAAAAAATTAGGACAAGAACCAAAGTCTCCTGATTCGTGGGCAATGCTTTTATCTATTTGAGTAAGATTTTATATATTTTATATATTTGCGATTATAATACTCTATAACTCTATAAGGTATCATGTGAGTCTTTTTTATGCTTTACATGGTAATATGTCCAATTAATTACTTAATTTTTCAATGATAGTTATGTAAACTATATAAAGATCTTAAGCTAGATGAGTTTTTTAATGAATTTTTAATTTGGATAATTATTTTAAAAAATAACTATACTAACACTTTCAAAATATAGGAAGAAGATAAAGAACTATTACAAAATGAGATCTTTATACAAACATATCTATTATTATTTCTAAGAAAGGACCTTAAGAAGAAAACCACTCTTAGAACTCATTTAGAAACAGACTGCATATTCTTTTTTTTAATTTAAATTCAATTTGCCAACATATAACACCCAGTGCTCATCTCATCATGTGCCTTCCTTAATTCCCATCACCCAGTTACCCTATCTCCCCACCCACCTCTCCTTCTGCAACCCTTTGTTTGTTTCCCAGCATTAGGAGTCTCTCATGGTTTGACTTCCTCTCTAATTTTCCCCACTCAGTTTTCCTCATTTCTCTTATGATCCCTTTCACTATTTCTTATTTTCCACATATGATTGAAACCATATGATAATTGTCTTCCTCCAATTGAGTTATTTCACTCAGCACAATACCCTCCAGTTCCATCCACATCAATGTAAATGGTAGATATTTATCCTTTCTGATGGCTGAGTAATATTCCATTGGATATATATACACCACATTTTCTTTATCCATTCGTCTGTCACAGGACATCATGGCTCCTTCCTCAGTTGGCTATTGTGGACATTGCTGCTACGAACATTGGGGTGTAGGTGTCCTATCATTTCACTACATCTGTATCTTTGGGACAAATATGCATAGTGTAATTGCTGGGTTTTTGGGTAGTTCTATTTTTTTTAATATTTTTTTAAATTTTTTTTTATTTATTTATGATAGTCACAGAGAGAGAGAGAGAGAGAGGCAGAGACACAGGCAGAGGGAGAAGCAGGCTCCATGCACTGGGAGCCCGATGTGGGATTCGATCCCGGGTCTCCAGGATCGTGCCCTGGGCCAAAGGCAGGCACCAAACCACTGCGCCACCCAGGGATCCCCGGTAGTTCTATTTTTTAGGAAAATAGAGGAACCTCTTGAGGAACCTCTACACTGTTTTCCAGAGTGGCTACACCAGCATTCCCACCAACAGTGCAAAAGAGTTCCCCTTTCTCCACATCCTCACCATTTGTTGTTTCCTCAGACCACATATTCAATAGCAAATTACTTCATTTAAAATACCAATACAATTATATGATTATGATTGTCATAAATTGAATGTAAACCATAAATAATATCTATCTTGGTTAAGTAATCTTATTTATAGATATAGAAGCAAGCAAGTTTATTAATATAGTTCTCTGATTCTGCATGTATATTTTCTTCATGTGTTCTGCATATGTATACATGCAAAATGTATAAATATGCATAGTATCAATTTATCATGGTTGACATTTTATATAGATAATTTAATTCCCCTTCTGAAAAGTTGAAAAACATTCTATGCCTTAAAAGTTACTATTGAGGTATAAGTAAGAACATGCCATTGTTTCAGATTCGAGCAAACATTATATTCTCAGGTAGAATGGAGGATGGTTTCTAACTGTTTTTTAATATTTTCTATTTGAAAGGTCAGTAAGATTTGTGGCCGTCCAATCAGAACAGCTACACAAAGCCCCCGTTGTTCTTTTGATGGAAGCAAAGAGAAGCATGGGATGAAGATCTCTCCTAGGAATGATGAAGAGACACTTGCCAACGGAAGAAAGTAAGACATTTGTTTTACAACCAGAAAGAGAAGAGAAAGTAAGCCATTAATTTTCAACAGAATAGAATGTATTCAATTAAGTAGAACAAAATACACTATTGAAGAAAAAAAGATTACTATTAATTACTTTTAAAATTCAGTGATTGCTCCTATTCACTTAATTAGGAATATAAGTGCAACTTATGAGACCAATTAATAAGCTTTTTGTGATAAGAGACACTTGCTATAATACAATATGGCAGGCAATAGGCACATATGGTCATTATGCACTTAAAATATGGCTGCGTACAATGTTGTACAGCAGATCTCTAGGACTTACTTGATCTTACTTAACTGAAACTTTATGGGCATTAATTAATACTTCTCTATTTCCCTCTCCCTGTGACCAACAATAAAATATTGTACCCTTCACATTTTAAGTTGTTAGATCTTACTATAATAAAATAAAAAATAGTTTAAAATATGGCTATTGTGACTGATGATTGAATTTTTAATTTTAATTAATTTTAGCCTAAATTCTACATATAGCTACTGTATTGGACAATGAAGACACAATATTCACATAAATGATGAAATCAGTATTACTGTATGCTAAGCATCTGTTAGAAAATGGTTAGATAATGTCTCTTTTATCTGGAATACTGAAAATGGCTATTTGTTGATTCCAAATGATAAGCATTGAATGGCTTGCTTCTATAACTCACATTTCTATCACTCTTCCCATCCTTGTTTCACATGTTAAATTAAAGCCTTCATTAATATCTCTGCTGGATAACTGGCAGTCATA
Source organism: Canis lupus baileyi (assembly GCF_048164855.1). Lineage (NCBI taxonomy): Eukaryota > Metazoa > Chordata > Mammalia > Carnivora > Canidae > Canis > Canis lupus. Next base: position 18,593,634 of record NC_132854.1, on the reverse strand, counting down.
CTGAAAAACTCTTAAAACTGAAGGAAGCTATTATTTTATTTATTTTTGTGTTCTGTTGACCAGTGTATGTTCTGGCAAATACTAGATTCTCAGTGGGTGTTTTTGAATTGAATTGAAATTCAGAATTCTATATTCATTTATTAACTCAAATAGTTATTTCTAATAATACTTTATGGCAAATTCAGTATGTTACATAGCTTTACTCTCTATAATGTAAAATCTGTTTCTTTCCTTTTGGGACAGTGTTCCTAATTGCCTCATTCTCTTCTCAGATGGACTATAATTTGGAATAAAGATCTGGGCTATTGCTGGCTATTCACTGCAGCTCAAAAGAATTAGCACTTTGTTTGCATGTAAAGTAGCTGTTCTTTTTTCCTCTAAACATCTATAATGATCAGCAGTCTTTTCTCGTATTTGAGAAATTAATGTGCTTTGGCTAGTGTAGAGCATATAGTGGCGGGGTATAGTATAAAGTGGTTCTTATAATAAAACCTAGCTAAGGAAGATCTTAAGTTCTTAAAGGTCATGTTTGTTTCACCACCAGAACAACTCAGTTGTTGGAAAGACAAAGCAAAACCCAACACATGTTAAAGGTCTCAGGAACAATGGGGGGCTCATATGAATAGCTAATTTTGTAAGTATCTGTCCAGCCACCAAATTGACCTCCTTGTTGCCAATCTTGCAAACTCATGTATTTCTATGTCACTAACCAGCCAGCCACCACTAGCCATTGCCCAATGAACCAGAGTAAGTCTGTCACAGACCATTTTCATGCCACACAAAGTGAACAACCAGAGCTATTATACATGAGGCCACTTATGCAATTTATTCCTACACATTTTTTATTGCCACTCCTAAATGGAACTTAAATGCTATTCCAGTATACTTCTGCTTAATACCTACATACATAAGTATTACATATAGTGCAGACCTATCCATAAACTACTCCTACATTTTATTTATTTTTCTGTATCCATAAACTAGACCTGAATTTTATTTATCCTTCATCACTGATAATTCCCCATGAGGTCATAAATTTCAAATGAAATAGCTGGGGAAATGTAGCAGAGTAGGTGCTGAGTGAGTTTGAGCTACTTTCTGCTTTTTACTTGTTCTTTTTCCACCCACTTGAGCCTGATTTTCAATAGATCAGCTTCCACTTGATGATGTATTGCTTCTATATAAGCCTGATCTCATAGCCTGGCAGACCAGATAGCAATTAGTTCATTGTGGGCATCTCAGATTGCAGTGTCACTTGCTATCTCATGGTCAAGTGTGTAGTTTCTTTTTTTTTTTTAAAGATTTTCTTTATTTATCAATGAGAGACACACAGAGAGGCAGATACATAGGCAGAGTCCCTCAGGGAGCCTGATGTGGGACTCAATCCCTGAACTCCAGGATCAGGCCCTGAGCCGAAAGCAGAGCTCAACTGCTGAGCCATCCAGGCATCCCGAGTGTGTAGTTTCTGACAGAGCCCATTTGCAAACCAACCAACCCAACCAACCCAACCAACCAACCAACCAACCAACCAAGCAAAAACAGTGTTAAGCAAAAGCAGGCATGACTTTAGCTCAAAATCCTTGATGTCTATACTATTAGGACTTTACAGGACTTTCCAGAATCTCTGTAGAGCATCTTCATTTGCTACTGGTACTTCAGGCAGCACTGAATGGATGAACTGGGTCAATATGGACTGAACATCAGAACAGTTTGTGAAACGCCAACCTACAGACTTTTCTTTCTCATATAAAAGCTCCTTGGGGCTATTTTATAAATGGGTTATAGCAACACACTTAAGTGTGTATTGTGTTTTCTCTAATATGCAAAAGGACCTAAAAAGCATTATGCCTCCTCCTGAGTACTAGGTCATCATAATACAGAAGTTTGCCCTTTACATTAGAAGAATATCCCAATAAGATCAGACTACTGGACATTTACAAACCCAGCTGAATTGTCAAGCCCTTGAAATGTCAATATTTTTCCCCACCAGAGGCATGCACATGTCTACTGAGGCAACTAGGATGATGTGATCAATATTTTATTATCAGCATGGAGTCCTGTAGGATGTCCAAATGATCAAGGCTCCTGTCTGTCATGGAGTGGGAGAATTGCCCTGAGGTCTATCAGTGAAGACATTCTTACCAGCTGAAAGTGAAATATTTCTAATTATCCTTACTAATTGATAAAGAGAGAAAAAAGGATTTGCCAAATTGTTAGCTAGATAGCAGGTGGCAGTACATGTTTTGATTTGCTCTAACAGATACCACATACAAAGGAAGATATAATTGGAGTCATCCTCTGACTCAGGTTATGATAATCCAAAACATTCTCCAAGCCTACCTCAGTGTACACAGACCAGCCAAGCAAATGAGGTGAATATTGAATAGACAGATTCAGACAAAGATATGTTTATAATACTATATATGCCTACTTTTCTGAACTCTATTCTAATGGATGGTCTGTTGATGAGATTGGATTTTCTATGTGAACAGTCATGTGGTTAGCAAGAACTTTGCTGTACTTTGTAAAACTCATTTAGTCTATGCACTTGCCTGCTTTCTTAGGATGTATCTCAAGAAACTCTTTCTCATATTCACAAGGAGAATTCTTGAGTATCTGTGGTAGCTGAGAGTTAGAGGCATGTTATATGACCATAATAAGAAAAATGGAAAAATAAAATATATTACTTTGGACCATTAGGAGTCAGAAGGAGAGAAAGTATTTTCAGCCATCAAAAAATATGATTAAAGAGAAAAAAAAAAGTATTAAACAGAATGAGAATACTGCAATACCATTTTTATAAATTAAAAAACAAAAATGTAAAAATCAGTATATATTTTTCAAGGAAAAGATATGGCAAAGTACTTATATTAAACATGTAAGACTAAAAAAATAAAAAATAAACATGTAAGACTGAGTATTTATTTATTTATTATTATTTTTTAAGACTGAGTATTTATAAAAAAATTCTATTTCAATAATAAGTTATGATAGTATGCCAGGGATTGAGGAGTATGTTTAGCTCTCTGTATCTTGGAAAATACGTGTGTGTTTATCTTTGCATACCTATAAATAAACATACATATATACCCTATTATTTTAAACTTTAGATGAAAAGTGTTTTTTTAATATCCTCTTTTCCTAGTAGAAAAATAGTTAAAACTCCTTCAGTCAAAATTTTCATGAGAGGTAATGATACTAAATTTTTAAATAATCTTTTTTTTTGCCATTTCACATGCATAATTTTTCATTATGATGATAGTAGATACAGTGATTATTCAGATAGAGATAAAATGTAATTTTCTGAAGAGAGCTGTTGACTTGGGTCAACAGCTATAACTCAATAAATAGAACTAAATGGGGCAGCCTGGGTGGCTCAGCGGTTTAGCACCGCATTCAGCCCAGGGTGTGATCCTGGAGACCCAGGATTGAGTCCCACGTCAGGCTCCCTGCATAGAGCCTGCTTCTCCCTCTGCCTGTGTCTCTGCCTCTCTCTCTCTCTCTCTCTCTCTCTCTCTGTCTCTCATAAATAAGTAAATAAATAAATAAATATCTTAAAAAAATAATTAGAACAAAATGAAAGTGTACTGTAAAAAAAAAAAAAATAGATGAGGAAAAAATGAGTTTCCAGTCAGGCCATCCAAATCATTGACTGCTGTTTTGTGCAATTCATGAAATAGCAAGGTTAGAAAAAATTAACATCTTCTGAGTTAGTTTTTATAAGTTAGCATTGTATCCATGGCAGTGTTTCTTAGGTTTTCTTTATTTACCTTGGGCAATTCCCATGAGAATGTCTCTAATAGAAACTACTATTGGTAAATTTAAACCAATTTAAAACTATTTAAAAAAAAAAGCAATGAAACAACAACATAAATCCACACCAATTTCTCTAAAAATAATTGCTCTAGTAGCTGAAAAATAGAAATTATAAAATGCATCAGTTGTTTTGCCAATGTAAATGGAGATATAAACTGTTTTATGTTTAACAATTTAAAATTCATCTTAACATATAAATAAGTTATAGTCTTTTAAAATTATATTAGCATAGTTTACTTCAGTTAGTTTCATCAGGGGCACCTGGGTGGCACAGTCAGTTAAGCCTCCAAATCTTGATTTCAGCTCAGGTCATGATCTCAGGGTAGAGAGATTGAGTCCTGGGTTGGGCTCTATGCTCAGCAGGCTCTATGCTCCTGCTCTTGCTTCGCTCTCTCTTCCTAAAAATGAATAAATAAATCTTTAGACTTAATTTCTTTCGTGGTATATCTTATAAAAAATGTTATTTAAAATTTATTTATTTATGTTAGTAATCTCTACACCATCTTGTAGCCATCAGTTTGTTCTCTATAGTTAAAAGTCTATTTCTTCATTTGTCTCTCTCTCTCTCTCTTTTTTTTTCCCCTTTTGTTCATTTGTTTTGTTTCTTAAATTCCACATATAAGTGAAATCATATGATATTTGTCATTCTCTGACTGGCTTATTTCATTTAGCATTATACTCCCTAATTCCATTCATGTTGTTAAAAATGGCAAGATTTCATTTTTTGTGGCTGAATCATATATATATATGATGGAATATATATATATATATACACACACACACAAACATATACACGCACCACATATTTTTTATCCATTCACCAATCAATGGATAATGTAAGAACTTTAAAAATGTTTCATTCCATTATCCTTTTCTTTTTTTTTTAAATTTTATTTATTTATTCATGAGAGACACAAAGAGAGAAGCAAGACACAGGCAGAGGGAGAAGCAGGCTCCATGCAGGGAGCCCGATGTGGGACTCGATCCCAGGACTCCAGGGTCACAACCTGAGCCCAAGGCAGATGCTCAACCACTGAGCCACTCTAGCATCCTCATTATCCTTATGTTCCACAACTCTATTTCTAAAAATACCCTACTTCTAACAACATTTTAACAACTTCTGAGATATTGTTTTTAAATAGTCAATATTTACTTATATAATAACTCATATTTTATTCTTTCTGGTGCTTTTGTAATTCCATGTGTCCATCTAAAATCATTTTGTTTTATTTAGCCTTAGTATATTTTTCATTGCTTATTACTGGTGATGAATTCTCTCAGCCTTTATGTGAACACATCTTCATTTTTTAAGAATATTGTTATGAGGTCCAGAATTCTAGGTTGTTGCCAGCTATCATTTTTAAAAATATAAATGTCCATAATTAAGTTCATGACATGACATTGTAAGTCATATGGGAGGTTTAATGGAAATATTTCACTGGAGAGGTGACTACAGTGGTAGATGCTGCTGGCACCCTAGTCACATCCCTTTTCCTGTCCATTTTACCTGCCTCATGGCTGATCTCTCCTTGCTGATATAATGCACAGCTGCCCTATTCTCTGGGGAATTGCACTCAACAAATTGGAGCCATCTATATTCATTATCTATTGCTATTTAACAAGTCATTCCAAAACATAGCAACTTAAAGCAACAACGACCATTTATTATGCAATTTTCTGTGGGTGGGGAATTTGGGAGCTGCTTGGCTGTAGGGTTTGGGCTCTAGTCTCTTAGGGTGATTGCTGTCAAGGCCAGGTGAGGCTGCAATCCTCTGAAGGCTTGAGTGGGACTGGATATCATCTTCCAAGATGGCACACTTACAGAGCAGTTGGTAGGAGGCCTCACTTTCTTGTCACAGTGGCTTCAGTAGCATCTTTTCCTCAAGACAATCTGAGAGAGAGAGAAAGGCAGAGGCTGCAGTGTTTTTATGATCTAGCCTTGGAAGTCCCCACTGTCATTTCTGCAATATCCTACATGTTACACAATCAGTTCTATGCCATGTGGAGGAGGACTACCCGCCATCTCATTCACCTGAAAGAGGGGGTTAACCTCCCACCTGCCTCATCCCCCTTGGCAGAGGCTCATAAGCAGTACCCGGCTGACATGGAAGATCAAAGGTTTGCTCTCATTCAACGTGATGGGGCCAGATATGTGATGCGGTTCATGCTTCCATCTTCCTGTGCAATCTGGCTGCAGCTGAGACCACAACCCGACTTACCTTCTCCCTGCCCACTCTATCCTACTTCCCTCACTACCTTTCTCTTAAGAGCACTACCTCAATGAATCATCTGCATCCGAATTCCTGTCTGAGATACTGCCTCTGGGGAATCTGACCTAGTCTGAAAAAAGTACCTAAAACAGCTGCAGAATAAACATAAACAAAGGCAGAAAGTATAGTATCTTATCCTAAATATAGACATTTCTCTATAAATTCCCAAGTTTACAACTCCCTTGTACATTTTCTTTCTCTCCCTTCCTCCTTTATACTCACTTCAAAAGAGGACAGGACCCTCCTGTTTCATGCCTTATCTTGTTTTTGCTCTATTTCTAGCATTTGAAGAAGGATGTCCAAATGTGTCCTTGGGTCTAAGAGTTGTGCTAAGCCTGAATATAGAGTATGTCAGTCTTTTAGCTTGGAAGGAGGGAAGTGAAACGATGGCATTGGATTATTTTGATTATATTTTGGAAATGTGATTGTACTAGTTCAGTCTCCCCCACTTTTTTCTGTTTATGTAAGAATGCTAATAATGAGCTGATTTGAGACTTTGAGTTATTGATACATACCAGTTTCAAAGGTCCCCTGAAAGTTGAAGAAGTCAAGGAAGAGCCACGGTTCCTTTAAACATCTAGAAAAGCATCACTATGTAGTCTTTTTGGGCAGAAACCAAATCAGCACAGCTGTAAAGGACACCACACTTATGTAGCTGTCTAAACCAGCCCAGGCAGTGATTTCCCTGTGGCAGTTCCTGCTCTCTGCTTGATTTCTTGAAGTTAGCTGGTAAAAATAAGCTATTAGCAAGCTTAAATCGGTGATAATTAGCGGTACATTATTATTTCAAAGTGGTGTGGCTGTGCCAATTAAGTGGGTAATTAGGAAAACCCCAGGACAATAAATTAAGACAGAGTCTCAACACCAGTGCCCCATCTGTTCTGCAGCAAGCATTCCAATTAGCCAAACCTCTCATTTAAGAATGCGCCAATTAAGGGGATTGGCTGCATGCATGGCTGTGCATTGGGGTAATAGAGACCGTCCTAGATGCTTAGTAAAAATAAAATATTTTTGATATAGGAGAGGATTTGGATGTGAAGGTGGGGAAAGGAGAAGTTTTTGGAAATACGGGATTTTTAATGTTGGAGACAAAATGTAATTTAAATTGTTTTATGAGTTTTGTTTTTCTGAATTTTTTTTTTTAGAACTTAATGGAATATTGTATCATCAGGCAGCTCCATTTTATTCTAATGTGCTTATTAAATCTTGATTTGAGTAGGAATTTTACAGCTTGAACATGAACAATTTTATTTATTGAGAATGGGAACGAAAAAGGACACTTGAAATTGCTCAGTTGAAAGAGGGGAATGAGTCAGGGCATGTCCTGTTTCAGGATGTGTCTATCCATGAAAGCAAATTAATTTTTACCCTGTACATTGCAAAAGAACACAGTGTAGTGATTAAAATAATTACTTAGGCAGAGGAAAAACTTTTAAACACAATCTGAGTGAAGAACACTTAATATTATTTCAGATTATTGCCAAGATAGCTGGAATAGGTTCATATTACATAAGGATCAGTTAGCATAAAATACATAAATTTATATCTACTTAGTCAAACCTGATTTAGCACAACACTTCCTTGGTGACACTAAAATTAATTAATGTTTAAAATTCTTGATGTGTGTGTTTGGGGTATGTGTTTACGTGGTTAAATCAGTATTGACACCCTGGGCTTAATGATGAATTGTGTGTATATAAACTATATGGATGAAAATATCCATAGGTCAGGAAAAAGTCAACTCAGAGAAAAATTTAATATCATTTATAGGACTGGAGAAAGCAATTTCCAATCTATTTCCTAAAAGGAAGTTAGTGCTTCTTTGAGGTGCCATTATTATTGATTACCTGTAAGTTTAATTTACTAAAATAAAAGTCATGTTCCCTTCAATGAGAACATTTCTGGTTAATTTAAAACAGTGCTTGGTGAGTGGTGGGAGCGAAGGTACCCCAGGCAGGGAAGGCCAAGGCAAGGCTTTGGATAGGGGGCAAGAGGCCAGGCCAGAGCAAGGCTGAGGAAAGGGTTGCTCCCAGGCAGGCCAGTGTCAAGACCTGTGTGAATAATGAAAAGCAGGACCCCAGGGGGTCAAAAACCAGGCACACAGGAAGAAGGAATGCCAGAAGGCAGAACAAACATATGGCAAAAGTTTAGGCTAGTGGTGCTTAACCTTTGCAGGTCACGTATCCCACTGAGAATCTGCTAAAAACTTCCCAGAAAAAGAAAGTTCATAAACAAATACATGCAAAATTGTGTTGTATTGAAAAGCAATTTGCTCCAGTTAAAATTAATATTAAAAATAAAACCTTTAAAGATGAGGTTTGATCTTATTTTGTAGATGTTCATGGAAAAATTAGTGACCATTTCATGACTGATCTGAAACTAAATCCAAACAATGAATGATTAAACTAACAGTAAGCAGTATTTGTACTAAAGGTCTGGACTAGAAGTTGAAATCGTGGTTGGTCTTAGATGTGGCTATGTGTACGTGTTGGGTATCTAACAGACACTCTTTTTGTTGTGATGGTAGTAGCAATTATTGAAAATTATAAAAAGCAGATTTGTATAGCTATCACTGGCTGCAATTAGAACTCACAACTTATTTGCTTAGATGGACATAGTTTTACAACAGGGATTGTGAGATTTGTTCTAAACTCTTCGAAGTTATGTCGATGGTCCTGAATAATGCCTTGGTCCTGAAGTTAATTTGCAACATCTGTCATATTGGGGGCCTCAACTTTAAGATAATGTGAGTAGAAATAAGTCTCCTCAGATTTCTCACTACAAAAAGAATAAAAAAATATACATATTTTTCCTCAACCATAGGAAGAATGACCTTAAAATTCGACAGTTCTCAAACTGATTCTCCAAAAACCTATTTCCCGGTAGCGGCTTTGCCTAATGAGCTAGCTTTTCAGTGGTGTTTATCATTGTGACTCTAAGGTTATTCTATTTATATGGCTCAAAATATCTCCCGACTAAGAAAACCAAACTGTGAATGAAATTATCCCTGTCTGTTCTACCTGAGAATATGTTTTCTTTCCTTTTTCCTCCTTAAAAAAAGTGAAAAACTTCTTTTTGCATTTGGAAAGTCAGTAAACATATGCAGAGTTGAAAAAAAAACTTCAAATTCAGTTCTCATTTTTTTCTCCACTCAAGTTTTGAAGAGGTAAGGAAGATTTAAAGTCATGTCATACTGAAATTGATGATTTTTGTAGGAGTGTATAAAAACAATTCCAGAATTTTTAGCAGAATCTATGGGACCTAAATCAGGATGACAAGTGAGGCTCATTTCTTTTACTAAAGTAGCAGAATTCATTGTATGTAGAAGCATCATGGGTTCTCAGTCTACAACAGGAGTACTAAACACTTTCTTCCACTCGGTTTGCAGAGCAAAAAACATTCCCACCAGTTTAAATCTATCAGTGACATTGGCAGTGTCTAAATGATGAATATAGATAATATGGGAAAATAGGGAATAGGATCTTTATATTTTTATCCCATTGCATGTTTAAGGTAAATGACAGAGCTGTCAATTCCTCCACAATTGTCCTCAAAACAGGAGAAATGTGTTTCTAGGGTGGATTATATCATTTGATGGAGGCACTATTTTTACTTTGTTGGTTTTTTTGTTTTTCATCTTCAGTCCAAGACACAAATGTATATCAACCACTTCCAGGGCACACCATGATCTCTAGAATCATATGTGGAACTTTTTGCTTGGAAGGGCAACCGAATGAAAGTTCAAAGGTAGTTTCAGGATGATTCTTTTCATTTAGGTTTATAATATAGGCTTTCAAATTAAGGTTTCCTCTCAAAAATATGCTTTATTCTGTTTGATAACTTTGAAGATCAAGAGGTCTAAGTTGTTCCTTTTGCTGTGTTGATTTTACCCTCTGCAGCAAGAATCCTGTTAGACATGTGAACTTCGACTTTGGGGTCCCATGAATTGAGTAAATTCGAAGGATTTGTCATCTTCACTGTATTTGGTTTGTCTAATTTTCTGATGTAAGCTAAGCCTTATACAAACAAACAGATATATGAATGATCGTGATGGAAGTATTATTATCATTCCCATCACATGGACAATATTTTAGATATCCTACTTGAGCAAAGGTAATTATACATGACTCAGCTCTAGTCAGTAATATTCTCTGCCACCCGAAATAGCACTAGGGTTACATGTCACATTCAAGAACAATTTCTATCTAGAATGAAGATTACCAGAAGAATAGGAACAAAAATGAAGACAAAAGTAACTCATTTTCTCTGAGCCCTTTTAATTATAGATTTTGCTAACCTTAAAGCCCATATTTATCCCAGAGTTTAGGAACACAAGTATTTACACTGAGAGACACACAAAAACCAAAGATGCAAGCAAGAGCAATGTATTCCAGACATATATTGTCCATCAATCAGTTGGGTTAGTGGATAGCAGTGACCAGGAATAGGTGATTGAAATCACAAAATGAAGAACACACACACACACAAAGCAAGCATGAGGAAGAAGCCCATTTATTGGCAGACTATTAAAGGGAAGGGTTTTTTATTAGTTTTCTGCTCATGTTGAGAGAGGAAAATATTGTACAAAATATGTTCTTATATCCTCCAAGTCAGGGAGTTTATAGTTAAAATGTTAATAACCACAGAAAATATTTTACTACAAAAGAGAGTGACATTCAAGATTTGACCTAAAATGCTGAATCTCAAGATATAGGCACTCATTTATGATTCTTGATATTAAGGAAGTATACTAGAATCATTAGATTTGCAAATGTCTGATTTAATCTTCTTGTGGGTCTTAACCCAATCATGTCCTAGACATTTTTTTTCTGTTGAAAAATCAATAGCATGCTTCCTGAAACCAGTAGAACTGAACAAATAATTGCCTATTTTTCTCAAAATGAACAAAAATTATAAGGTAGGACAAATTATGTCTCATCTCTTTTGGGCTGGTTGCTCAATTTCCTTAATACTATCTGACTTATTTAAATATTGGACATGTGGCCTTGTGTTTATTTTTGTAAATGAGTTAAGATCTTTGTTTAAAGTCCTTTTTAATGGAGAACAGTCGGTGCTTTTTGAGGTACATTTTTACAACATGGAAAATGAGATGAGAGTTAGTTTTGAAAACCTAGTTTTGACATCAGGTTTAAATCACTCTTTTTAAAGGAGGATGCTTTCAGAAAGGGTGCTTTTTACTGGGACATTAAATGGCAATGTGTTGAGTTTGGAGCATTAGTGAAAAGTGAGGACTGGAGGTGTCTTGTATAGATGGCTCTGAACCTCATGCTCAGAACTAGAGCGCAGTGCATTAAACACAGAGACCATGTCAAAAAGAATCCTCTGCAGAGTTATCTGAGGATATTAGCATATCTCCAGGGCTCCTTTCCATATCTTCTTTCCATTCCTTCCCTTGGTGCTCCCAGCCCTCTGCCCATCTTAACCCCTTCCGCTTTGTTGAGAAAGCACAGTAAATCTTCTAAGGAAGGGAAATGATGTTGCATGAATAAGAAGACTCCCTACAAGGAGAAAAAAAAAATCCTTCTCTTTGAGAATGGTAGAGATCCTCAGTCAAAGCCTCCCTAACAAACAGTGGGTTCAGGTGGGGTTCAGGGAGTACACCCTGAGTTACTCTTTTAGGAAAAATAGGGTTTTTTTTTCTTTTTAAGCAAATAAGAATGCAATGTGCTTACAACACATTTACATTTGTGATAAACGGTGCCACATATTGCATTGCTTCTCAGTGTCATATTCACCCTTTCCACCCATCTCTCCATGTGTCGCAAAGTCTATGGAAAGGGGCCAGGAAACTAGATTTCAGTTCTCCCTCGAGCCAATCTGTATAAATTTAATTACTTTCAAGCATTTACAGCAAGAGCTGTTATTGCTGTAGAAGAGAAATATAAATATTTTTCTGTTTTGAAGATTATAAAAATATTTTGTCACAAAGAATGACTTGGTTGAGAATAAAATAAACTTATTAAATAGAGATTCAGAAATGCAAGAGAAAATAGCTCTTATCTGGAAATGTGTAATTATATATTTCCTCTGCTGAGCAGGAGACTGACATTTTAAATGTCTACTGTTTGACAACTGTGGTCAGACATCTCTACAGGCTTGAGCCCGCTCATTAGTGCCACATTAACCTTAACTTTGCCTCAGGCCATTAACTAGCAAACTGCGCATTTGACCTTTGTTCTACAGATATTTTCAAACAGTATGGGAGGCACTGCTTTTAATTTAGGTTCTATATTATTTGTGGACTGACTTTAGGGATAAAAAAAATCAATACACGTCATTAAATAAAGGAACGTGTAGTCTGAAACATTCCACAGAGAAGTTTCATTTGAAAATAAGATTCTTCTCCAGTACTTTTCCAGGTAATTAGTTTTGGTCAAAATTAGAAATCGTCTCTTTTATACTGTGTTCAATGGGAAACAAGGAGAGGAAGTGACAGTTTATAAATGTTTTAAAATTGAAACAAATTCTGCTAGATAAAGACATGAGATTGGGAGGTACGCTTGTGAATATAGCTCTGTGTTCAGCAACATTTAATGAAATGAAATGCAAAATCAAATGTAAAATCAGATCCATATGCTTAAGTAAAAACAGCTCCCTAGGAGATCAGCAAAGTTTGAAACATGTGGTTGCCACTCTTTAAGCCACACGTATAAGGAACCTATCAGACTTATTAATTAAAATGTAATTAGGTTAGTGGAATATTTGGAGTTGCTGTATTCAGATTATGGAACATAGCTATATTGAAATAAATAAGACAAAGATTCATTCATCTGAATGGGTTCATGATCTATTGACAAGTGCAAAAGCCAACTAAGTGTACATGTGTATAGCTGGGTTCCATTTTTGTTTTGTTTTAAAGATTTTTTTGTTTATTTATTCATGAAAGACATAGAGAGAGAGGCAGGGACACAGGCAGAGGGAGAAGCAGGCTCCTCGTGGGGAGCCCAATGCAGAACTCGATCCCAGGACCTCAGGATCATGACCTGGGCCGAAGGCAGATGCTGAACCACTGAGCCACCCAAGTGCCCCTTGGTTCCAGTTTTATAAAACCAAACCGTCACTATGTCTCTCTTTATCTCTGTCTACCTGTCTATCTGTTTTTGGTTACATGTTAGAAGTTAGAATGCACACAGAGAAAGGAAGAAAGCATACTAGGTTGCTAACATTGGTTACCTCAGGAGGGAGGGATGGACACATTCTGGAGGCACAGATACTAACTTGTGCTTCATGTGCCTTTTATTCATTGTACTAGTAATGAAAAGATACGTTACTTTCATCATTAAAAATGACTAAAGTCAATTATGATGGTCCAGCCAATCAGAAGAGTTGTTCAGTTTTATAGTAGTAACTAGGCATTCCTAGGTCAACCAAACTATAAATGACACTTCAGGGTGAGTTGCCTTTCCTTTCATACTTTTTTTTTTTATCACGTGATACATCAGGAGACCTTTCTGGCGCTGCTGGCCTCAAGGGCATGGGAAGCAATGAAGCAATAACTATGCTGGTCCATGTTTCTCCCTTGCCTTTAGTATGCTCAGGGCAAACAAGGCTGCAAGCTATGAATGATCAATTGTGCTACAGGCTTTTTTCTCCTTACTGTGCTAGCACAGTGGACAAAGCTGCTCATTAGCCAGGGAGCAGAATTTGCCCTGTTCCCTGTGTCCTGCACCAGACCTTTCAGACTTGTAGAAATATACAGATGAATCCTGTTTAAACATATTGTCATCTAAGTGCAGATTTTGGCAGAAAGAAGTGATATATATCCATGTTTTCTGGTCTAACAATCTGCCAGTCGTGTTCTTGTTAACACGATTTTTTAAACAGATGGAAATATTCTTCTATATAAAGATTCATTCAACTTTGATTTATCAAATATTCAATATCAGCCTGACATGGTGGAGTGATGGCGTGTTTATTCATTAATTATTTAGTTAATTAATTAGTGAGACAAAGATGTCAAGGCCCTACAAATAAATTCCTGAGTAAATAACATCCTTGCTTTTCACATGTTTTTACCTTCTCTGATTTTTGCTTTTCCTTAGTTTCAAAATAAGAGAATTGGACTAACTCATAGGTCCTCAACCCTGGCCACCCATTTGGATCTTATAGAAAGCTTTCAGAAGTACTCAGATCCCACTCCAGACCAATACATCTGAGTGAGGGAGAAATCTAAATATACATATGTTTAAACATTTCCTTGGTGATGACAGTATGCGCTTATAACAGAGAGTCACTGGAGCAGACGATCTCAGTCTTGTTTCTGTTTTTGTTACACAGTCTATCCGTGAGGTATTAATTATGATAGCTATCTTGCAGAGCAGTGTGATTAAATATTATTGTGTCCCTACATATTAATTTCAGTAGTGCGTATATATGGACTCCGACTGAGCCTGTGTAGTCTGGCACAGCTTGTGGTCCTGCTCTTTCGAGTTTTTCATTTTCTAGTGCAGCCACCAGGAAGCTATTTCTCCTCAATCTAGGAAAGGGTCCTCTAATTAAAAGTTTCCCAAGTCAACTGTATCCTGTAAGGGCTTTCAATTATTGTTATCATTTGAAAAACACATTTCTTTTAGAAACTTCTAATTCTGGAAGCTGTTAAAAACTAAGACCACAGCTGGGACCAATTCAGTGAGAATTTGAGGGCCTATCGGTACCAAACTGTGATCCAAACCCTGGGGATAGAAAGAAGACATGACTATTGCCTTTATTGAATGGATCCGCTAGCCACCTGAATTGTTAGGGTTTGAAAATAGGGGAAGTATTGGGCTGAAAAGCCAATTCTTGTTATAACATGGGACATTCAGTGAAAGAAAGATGGGAGGGCAAATCTAGACTGGGATGTCATTTGTTAAACTGTTGCAGGCCCAAATGAGAAATTATTAATTTGTGTATGGCCTTGACATATATATAAGCTTTGAATAGATATTCCGACACAGAATGTTTTTCTGTTTTTTAAAAAATACTTTAAATATTTTAAAAATATTTTCTGTTACTCTTAAGACCTTTAAGTAAGATGTCTGAAGTCTAAGGCGAACAACTGACTTAGGTAACATAGCCCCTCAAGGATAATTAGCTGGAACTTTCAGCATCTCCCTACATGTATTATGTTCCTAGTTTTAACTGGAAAGACTCTCATAACTGTAGAAAAATAATTGCATGGATATAGTCACCCTTCTGCAAGTGAAATTTTGAATCATCCAAAGAATATAATATTTTATTCATTGAGACATTTCATGTAAAACTTGAAAAAGAGGCATGATGGTGTGTAGTAGGCCAAACACTGACCTGGGAACTGAACTATGGATTCTTATAATAGGACCAACATTAATTCACTCTGTGGCAGTAGATAAATCTTTTTTACCTCATTATAGCTACTGGTGCTTTATCCCCTTCATTTCCCAACTCAATTTTTTCTGTATCCAATGTAAATCCCTTGGCCTTCCAATGCAGTTACTTCTTGCAACATTACTCTTAATTCCTGTGACCTAAAATCTTCCAAACACAGAATATAAAGTTCTGAGGTAGGCTCTCCCCTCAAGTTTTTGTCTTCACAAACCAATATTTTATCTTAACTTCCACAGACTTTCTTCAGTCATTTTACTCCTAGAGAATTTGTACTAAAGGTGATCACTCTATTTTCAGTACTTCTTACTCTCTCTTCAGATTTTGTGATTTATCCTTTTTTTAATCTTCTTTTTCTATATTTTTATCAATTAAGAAAAACTAAATTATGATATGGTAGCAAACAACCCCAACCTATCATTGGTTCAGGACAAAAAATAAATAAATAAAAAAATAAATAAAAAAAATAAAAAAAGCATTTTTCTCCACAGCCTATTCACATTGTAGACCAGCAGAGGGCGCTGCTCAAGATACCCTGGCTTTAAGCCTCAGAGTGACAAAGCTGCCTCCCTGTGACATATTTCCAGTCATCAGGGAAGAGGGAAACAGAAGCTGGCAAACCACACTGGTTCTTAAAGCTTAAGCTTGGAGGGAACATACATCACTCCTGCATACATTTACTAGAATCCAGAGCAAGTCGCATACTCAAGCTAGCTTCAGAGTGGCTTTGTGCTTGGAATGCCGAGAATTGGGATATTTAAGGACAAACTATTGAACCATAAACCCTTGTTATCTCCTTCCCTTTCATACACAAATATTTTCAAATCTCTTGCATGTTCATACACACACACCTCCTCCCTTAATGTTCGTCTTTGGGACTCTACTTTATTTCTCACTTGCTTTACTACTCATCATACTGCAAATCTGAAGTCCATTACCCTATTTCAGATGCTTTCGTCATTGTATTAGTTTTCTATGGCCACCATAACAAAATACCACAGACCAGATGGCTTAAACAAAAGACATCAATTTTCTCACAGTTCTGGAAGCTAGAAATCCAACATCAAGATGTCAGCAGGTTTGGTTTCTCCTGAGGTTGTTACTCTCTTTGGCTTGCAGATGGCCACCTTCCCCTTGTGCCCTCAGATAGCCTCTCCTCTGTGTGCATGCACTCCTACCATCTCTTCTTATTGTTAGGACACCAGTCCTTTTGAACTAGGATCTATCCAGATGACCTCATTTGAGCCTGTTTACTTTTTAAAAGCCTTGTCTCAACACACAGATTTTTGAGGGACTACATATGAAAGACATTTTCATTATTTTAAGTAACCTCTCATAGTGGCATTTTATACTCTGGGTAACCTCTCTAGGTTCAAATTCCCTTATTCTTTAATGTTCACAGCTCTTTTTTTTTTTTTTTATGTTCACAGCTCTTATCATTGATGATTTTCTTCCTTTCTTCATTTCTATCTACTTCTGAGTTCCTTTGACTTTCTCTTACTACTTGTTATTTGCCTGAGAGATTTCATCCACTTTCATGACTTCAGTCACCACCTCTGGAGATAATGACTCCCACATTACACATCCAGTCTCCCAATTCCAAGGTTACATATCCAACAGCAAACATCCATGGTATTCATGGTTCTTGAACCAGTAGTTTCAGCATCATCTGAGTGCTTCTTTGAAAAGTAGAATCTTGGGCTCCACCCCAGAACTATCCAATTGAATCTGCATTTTGCAAGACCCGCAGATGATGTTATATATAGTAAGTCTGAAAGTAACATTCTACTTGATTTCTCTTTTCTGTATGTTCTAAAGAAATCCCAAACCAAACATGTTGAGAGTAGGCTTAATATTAATTAGTTTTAACTCATTCATTAATTTAATTACTGATTATCTAGCTTTCTATATGCCTTCACAACTGTTTTAAGATCTGTATTAGTGAGCAAAACAAACAAAAAAGTAACCAGAAAGTCCCTGCCTGCCTGAATCTTTTATACTAGAGTGGGAGACAGATAAGAAACAATAAAACATAGTAAGTAAGTACATGATATGCTAGAATAGAAAGTGATATGCACCATGGAAAGATGAAAATATGAGCAAGGGAAGAGCAATCCTAAGTATAGTGTGGAACATTGAAAGAATTATATTTCCCTTCCTTTATTTCTTCTCCTGGTGAATAGCACTGAGATGACCAATAAGGCTGATTACAAACTGGCCGCCTCTTTCTATTTTTTAACTATAATTCCCATAAGCTCACTCCCCACTAGCTAAACTGCTTATGAGACTATGAACACACAATATTCTCTTTCCTCTTTACATTTGCTTATTGTTTTTTGTTGTTGTTTTTGCTTGTGCCTTTTTTTTTGCATGAAACACTGAAGTAGTATCTTGTTTGTACATATTTCCTGATTCCTTCTCTGTCCTCAAATGTGGCTCCATTAAAACTGTGCTATTATTGTAGATTTTCACCAGCAAGTGCATTGTTAGAAGGTAGAGACTGCCTTGTTTAGCTATAGTGCCAACACAGAGCTTGGTACTCAATAGTGTTTAGTAGTTTGTGACAAGTAACTGATAGCTGCTGGCTTATAGAATGAGTGGAAATCTTCTAGGACACGATTCTTTCTGAGAAAACTCATGCAAAGGCAGGAAGGTGTGTTTGGGGAACAGCAAGTCTTTCATTCTTGTGGAAGCCTAAACTATGGTTTGGGTTGCTGCTGAAATGGAGGTGAGAGTGTGCCTTATATGCCTCTCCAAGAAGTTTGGTTTTGATGCTGTCGAGATTAGAGAGCCATTGATGGCTATAAGCAAGTGAGTAACATAGTCTAGGGGATATCAGATTTGAATTTTAAGAGGTGGATTTCTTGGAGGATGAGAGGTATGTCACTCTAGTGCACTCATTCCAGAGAGATGATAAGGGCTTTAACTAAGGCAATGAGAGTAGCACTGGGAAAGAGGACTAGGAAGGAAAGATGTAAAGCTTTCTCAGTATGATCTATTTATTGTGAAGACACCATTCATCAAGATTGGAGGAGGAGGTTTGAGGTCCATAAGAAATATCAATTCAGTTATATAGTATCAATTTGGAGATTTCAACATTCTAGTCATTTGTGCCAGGCCTCTTCATTCTAGAAGATTCTTTGATTCCGAACAGATGATCATTTATAGTGAACGGAATTCAGGATGAGTCACACACACACTTTTCTATTTATTTTTTAATTTTTTAAATTTTTTAAAGGTTTTATTTATTTATTCATGAGAGACACAGAGAGAGAGAGAGAGAGACAGAGGCAGAGACACAGGCAGAGGGAGAAGCAGGCTCCATGCAGGGAGCCTGATGTGGGACTCAATCCTGGGACTCCAGGATCATGCTGTGGGCTGAAGGCAGGTGCTAAACTGCTGAGCCACCTAGGGATCCCCCACCTTTCCATTTATTAAACCCCACTCCTCTAGGAAAGAATCAGTTGGCTTCATCCATTATAGTTTAGTAGCTGCAACATGAGAATTGGTATTTGTTCATGCATTCCAGTTAGTAGGAATATGGCCCTCATGGGGTGGGGGGCACTTATTTTCTAGTAGAGGAAACCAACTTAAAGTATAAATAAGTATAGGGGTGCCTGGGTGGCTCAGTCTGTTAAGTGTGTGACTCTTGATTTCAGCTCAGGTCATGCTCTCAGAGTCCTGAGATCAAGCCCTGCATCAAGCTCTGAACTGGTGTGGAGCCTGCTTAAAATTCTTTCTCTCCTTTTCTCTCTCCCCGTTCCCACTTCTCAAAAAAAAAAAAAAAAAATTATAAATGAGTGGTTACTCTGCTAGTGAGAAAATATAGTATACTTTTTTGGGGATTGAATATAAGTTAGAAGTTAAGTCTGATTTTTGCTTCCTGCAGTCATGTTATCATCCCATGTCTGATCAAGCTTTGCTAAATATTTGGTTAAATCCTCAGCAAACACTTGCTATGGGAACTTCTGATCTATGATTTCAGATTTTACATATTTGAAAATGACATTTATCCTTCCTATAGTCTGTTACTTACAACTCCAACCATTTCCACAAATAGTTCTTTGAAAACCACTAAGAGAGAGAATTTTAAAATTAATACAGTTCAGCATCAGTACTGTCAAAATCACTTAATTTTTTTAATAAATTGGTCATTTCAGCTATAATTTAGAGCTCCTCCTCTTTGACCTCATTTTTACTTTTTTATTTTTATTTTTTTACCTCATTTTTAAAGAAATTATTTTTAAAATATCAGTGGAGGATGCAATTTCATAATCGCTGCATTTTAACTACTCAACCTGTGGACTTCTGTTCTGCTTTCCTTCTCTTGTCCCTGTCTTCTAGTCCAGAAGACATCTCCTCTGTATTAAGCTAGTGGCTTTTTCATTTCATTGTCCAAAATATTAGCTTATGTAAAAAAGTTCAGAACTATAGATTCTTAGGGCTCAGTTCTTTGAAATGCTAAAGTTCTTGGGACCTCAAAGGTTTGATTTTAAAACTTGAAAGTTTTGGCTTTTTAAATTAAAAAGAAAAGTACATTTTGTTGACTTTTCCCTTCCCATAATTGATGGGGGAAAGAGATGTAGCATGAGAAGGAAAAAAAACAGTTAATATATTAAATACTATTCCTTCCAACAACTTATATTTTCATGCTTTTAAAATATGTTAAATATCTGGGTTTTCTCATAGTTAGTGAAGACATATGTTTTATGTTGTTATATACCAAAGAGAAGACTGAAATAGGAAAACCAACCAAATTTAATAAATTTTTAATTAGTAAGCAATTGATTAGCTTGTTAAAAGCCTCTGGCATTTATTTATAGGAAAGTAAGTAGTTAGTATCACTGTGATTTAGATGGCACAACTAGTAAAGGCTTTTAGGGATACTACAAAAAGTGTGTGTGTTTGTGTGTGTGTGTGTGTGTGTGTGTGTGTGTGTACCCATCACAACTTCTTGGATTTGAGTAATATAAAATTCATACCCTGCGAAAACTTGGATTCAAAAGAGTAAATTTGAACACTAGCATTCTTAAAAAAAAAAAAAAAACTATAGTGTTTATCTTGATTGTTTGAAGAGTATTGAAAATCTATAAAAAATAAGCGGTGAAAATAAAAAAAAAAGTTCCATTCTAAAATTTTCACATAACAAATTATACCATTTATATTGGCATTTATTATGGATTTTTGGTTTTAATTGTTTTCTTTGTTTTCTTATTCAGAGAATTTATCAACAGCCTTCGACTGTACAGGACATTCTATGGAGGCCTGGCTGATGAGCTTTGTGTAAATGAATTAGCCGCTGCTGATGGGCTGCCGTGCTGGAATGGGGAAGATATAGTAAAAAGGTATTTTATGTGTAGTAGTATGTGAAAATACAATGGCTCCTTCATCCTTGCTTTCTTTTCCCAGATCTTGAATGAACCACTTCAGTTTTAACTTTGCCACACAGGTTAGAGTGTACATCAATTTTGTCTCTTTAGTTAGAAATAGATTTGATCCTTTTTGACATTTTAAAAATGTGATAGCATTCTGTGGTATTTGAACATTCTTCCGTTCTACCTACCTCAGACCTACCAACAATCCCACTTTTTCAATAATGTTATTTAACTTCTGTTCAATCCATCTTGTATCTAGTAGCTCATTTTTTTTGTTTAACTTTATGAGTTTTATTTATTTTTTTTAAGATTTTATTTTTTAATTTTTATTTATTTATGATAGTGAGAGAGAGAGAGAGAGAGAGAGAGAGAGGCGCAGAGACACAGGCAGAGGGAGAAGCAGGCTCCATGCACCGGGAGCCCGACGTGGGATTCGATCCCGGGTCTCCAGGATCGCACCCTGGGCCAAAGGCAGGCGCCAAACCGCTGCGCCACGCAGGGATCCCAACTTTATGAGTTTTAGAAAGTGAAGAAATTCATTGAAATATGAATACCTGTGTAAAGATTCACTGATAGATGAATATGGGTCTCAGCGGTGTTAATATGTCCATCCTACAAGTGTCTCTTTGTGTGTGTGTATCTATGTAAGGTGGGGGTATGTCCATTTGTGTCTGTTTGAAGCATTATTCATTTTTTTAAAGATTTATTTATTCATAAGAGAGAGAGAGAGAGAGAGAGGCAGGCAGAGACACAGGCAGAGAGAGAAGCAGGCTCCCTGCAGGGAGCCCAACGTGGGACTCGATCCCGGGTCTCCAGAATCACACCCTGGGCTGAAGGCGGCATTAAACCACTTAGCCACTGGGGCTGCCCCATTTTTATGTTGTCAATTGTTCTCAAGCTCAGGAGTGAATTTTTTTACCTTTTATTCCTCATTGTCTAGAATTTCTTTGACATTTTCTTTTCCTTTGCTTCCTATAACTGATTGTACTCTGAAGTAATCTCCTGAGCTTGAGAAAGGCCTAAATTCTCCATAATGTATAACACTGGTCAATAATAACTGGATGGAAATTGGTCTTTTGATTTTCCAATGCTGGTGATTGTATAGAATATAGGCTTGGGTTGCATTTGGATTTGAATGTTTTAGTATATTTTATTTTGAAAAATCTACAAAAAGAAAGATAGGGTGTTAAGTTTTCTGATTTACAAAAATGCCTACTCCGCATGAAGATAGGTAGTTTAGTTATCACAATAGTGATACATTTATTTAAAATATCATTAACCAAAAAAAATCATTAGCAAATTAAGCTTACCATAACATATACTCCAATTAAATACATTTAAAATAATAAAAACTGTTTACATATTTCTGTGTGACCGTATTTATTATAGTTAAAGCTTATATTCCTGATACATTAAATGGTTATCTTGTAGTTTGTATCTGAATATGTCATAGAAATTCTTAGATTTTATAGAAAAAAATTACTAAAGACAGGAACATAATTAAATAAAATGTTTGGCTGACATGGCTAGTGTTCTTTTTTCACTATGTTCTTTGGATGTTAGAATGTATTTTCTAAATTTATTTTTCTTGCTTTTATTCAGAGCACTGATAGTATGCCTAAAACTTTGAGGTCTTATAGCTTTCATTTCAGTAAAAATTCTACCATTTAGATCTAATAACTAAATTATACTTTGGCTTTTGCTTTCTCTTTTCATCTTGTTCAAGCTGGAATTGAACTTTTTTGTGTATTAATGATTTTTCTACAAGGGCTAATGAGAATCCCACGGTGATTGATGAAATATTTAGTATATTATAAGGACATGTAATATATTGCATTGTATCATATCATCTCATTCTAGAGCTGCAAGAACCTTAGTGTCAACTTGTCCTACTTCTTTTGACTGTTTGGTCTGGAGTTTATATAATACGAAATGCTGTTGGGGAAATCAGTGATTTGGGAAAAGTTTTTAGAGGGATAGTATTTTCAACTCAATGAATATATTTTCTTCTATATCATATATTTCTTAAGACCTCATTCATGGTTTAGGAATTTAAAAAACTCATCTTTAGCAAGAATTCTATATACAAAGCATCCGCAGTTCTAATAAAGAAAATAAGTGAATTTCGTTATTCTCATTTGCTTCCAGAGTATTCTCCCCTCCTGTCTGTCAGCCACTTCCAAGGGCACTGTTTGACTCCACTCTCCTGAGAACAGCTTACACTTTGCCTTAGTCTTCTCTGAAACACCCCTTGTACCTCATCACCTTAACTGCCATTTTCCTATCATTGAGAGTATTTCTTCTGGTCCATCCCAATTTCATGGGTTCACAACCCACTTGCCCTTCTCTTGGCTCCCCTAGTAGCAGACAACCTCACCGCTGGCTCTCTAGCACCATCTCCAGGCTACTTCTAGTATGAACATTTCAGCCCTGATTATTTTCTCCTTCAGCCAAGGTTTTATAAGCATTATCTCATTTAATTCTTCCAAAACATGACTCCCTAATTGCTCCAAAACAAGCTGATTGGTTGGTATCTCTTTTCTATTTGACCTTGAGAAAACCCTCATGGATACTTGGCTTTTAAAAATATATATATTAAATTGTATTTTTATTTGTGGCTCAGACAATTCTTGATATAAATATATAGCAGGATTTTTTTTTCCCTTCAATGCAAAGTCAGTGCTAAAATCTAAATATCCATCATATCTGGTTAATTATGGTGTCTTCACTATGGAATATTAGGTGTTAGTCAAAAACAATACATATTTTTATCTACTACTGTGGAGTAATTTCAAATAATTATTAAATTAAAAATAGTTAAAACTAGGATATTACGTATTTTACCAGCAGATCTGAATAAATAAAAAATAGCAATATTGGTTCTGCATAGAATATTTTTGAATAGTTATATGAAAAGTACTACTACACTTAAGTATTGAGGGGCTTTTTAAAAATTTGCATTGTATTTATGTTTCATGACAACAGATGTTGCAGTGATGTTAGAATTACAGGCTGTTATTCTTCTTTTTATAATTCTTTTTTTTAAGTGAAAGCCCTATTTTTATATTCAATTTCTAACTAATTTGGATTTCTGTAGTAATTGTACTAGGTATAGTTTTGTCAAAGCATTAATGGATATGGTTAAATACGGAACTAGTGAATTTATCTAAGAAGACTTCAATATTAAGGCAAGTCCCAATAAATGCTGCAATGTTGAATTATTAGCTACTCTCTCCTTAAGAAAATAGGAAGTATAGCAATGATCACTATGTGAAAGCACTAAAATCCTCAAATAAAATACTCATTTCAGAGACCTGCACATTATTTGAGATAAATAATGCCCTTGAATTTTGAAGAAATGAATATCAAGTGAGTGTATGCCACATTTGGGGATAATAGTGTTTTTCCCCTTTCTTACGATAGGTTATAATACTCATTGGATTCATTCTAGAGAAATTATGCCAAACATATCAATAGGATAAATTGGTAGCTGAGACTAAGTCTATCATTCATTATAAGAGCAAAGTGATTATTTTGGCAAGACTTCTTCTCCTGAAGGCATTTTTTAGGAGATGATTGATAAGATTATTTATGTGCACAGACATGCTGTCTGGAAGAATAGGAGAGCCATACTGATTGTTTCAATATTATGACAGTCCTATAAAATTGGGTGAAATCACCTTTGTGCTCATCCAAAGAGGTGGAATTCTTTTGTGATTGTAGATAAAAAAAAATCTCATATATCTGTGGTACGTAAGGAGTATTTAATTTGTGAAACAAAAATCTATTTTAATTCAAGTGATTTTAAAGACTGCATGCCTGTCATATACTCTACTGCTATGTTGAGTTCAGCAGTTCAAAGAATTTCTGGTTCAAGATGAAAATGTATGACTGAATTCCATGCAGCCTCTATCTCTTGAAGTCCCTCTTACCTACCCCTCCTGTCTCTTCATCATGAAACAAAATTGTTCTCTGAAAGGCATGTCAGTCTTTCTGTTCTCAGAGCTCTGTTCTCAGTTCTCTGTGATTACAAATTGATTATTTGATGATTTGTGCTGGGCTTTCTGAGTATTGAAGTGCAGGTGACAGCTCCTTAATTACCAGAGCTTCCTTTTCCCTTCTGACTAATAGACAGATAATTCAATTACTCTCCCCCAGTCTCCAGGAATTTATGACCTGCACAACAACTCTCAAACTAGCTAGTAGCCGTGAGATATACTAGTATAATTAATAATCCACATGATTTCTACTTCATCTTGAGTTAGTTATTGTTCCTTAATGCTGCTTTCATAATTCAGTGTTTTCCTTTCAAACTCTTATGATAAGGTGCCCCTTCTCAACATAATATAATTGACTTTTAAAAAATCAGATAAAAATATAAGACTTTAGAGGACTCTGAAACTTCATGCTTATCTATTATCAGATTTCCAGACAATGATAGTTTTCCTGGAAATTATAGATAGATGATAGATAGATAGATAGATAGATAGATAGATAGATAGCTGAATGTATCTGTCAATTTATTTTGTGATACAAAGCTACAAAGCTACAAGCTGATCCCTGTATGCTCCTCCTTGGTTCATACCTCTCTTTAAAAACCTTACATTTTTTTAAAAAATTTTCATTGAAGTGTCAATATAGTATTTTGTAACTTCAGTTTTTTTTTTTCCTTTACATTATCTATCTGAAATGCTACTTCATCTTCAGTCTCTCTTCTTCTTCCTGACCTTGCTGCTTTCAACTATATTTTATTTATTTTTTTAAACACCTGGCCTGGTTTGCAAATGTTAGGGACTACAAAGCAGTCAGATCTCAGGATTGTTCTGATTTTCATTAATGCAACAACTAGTTGCTTTTCCTGCATTGCAAAGGCAGTATGTTCTTCGTGAATTAAACAACAGTCCGTTTTATATTTCTTTTTTTTCCATTGCAATTTCTGTCTATTCAATCGGGTTTCTAATATTGCTGAAATATACCTTCATAATAATCATCATACCTATGGCCCATCTGATTTGGTTCAGAATTCAAAGCGGCTTAGGAGATGTGGTTAGGGGATGCCCCCAACGCTTCTTCATCACAGAATTCTACCTTGGGCCCTGAATTTCCCACTATTTAATGGAGTGATTTTCAACTACATCATTTTCTCCAGGCAACTGTACATGCAGCTTTGCCAAACTCCCACTTTCATCTTGAGTCATCATGGAATGAGACTCATTTGCGTTTGGTCGTAACCTCTAACTCCACCATGACACCTATAATATTTTTTGCATTTGTATGCCATATATCTTCTCTCTTCTTATCTACTGCAATTTCTTTTATAACAGAACTCTTGTATTACCTGACAGGTTAAGAATGATTAGTATCACTGAACACCTATCAGTAATTTTTTAAAGAGAAGAGGACTCTGAAGAACAGGAATTTTTATACAGGTTATTGAAAACTAAGAGATTTGGGAATCGGAAAGGTGACTTGGTGTTAATACTTTGGTGGGGAATACTTTGGTGTGCGTTCAAAACTGAGTGCTGAAAGATGAGAAGAAAAAGGATGAGTGATAAGAGTTTCTGCCTATGGCTGACTCAAGATGTTGGTTAGTTGATTTTCTAATTTAATCTTAAAATCATGCATGTCTCATTATGTGAACTTCCACAGACATTTTTGGGAAACCAGAGTCTAAAGAACTCTAAGAAGCCTATGTGTTCTGGGTTAGAGACATATTAGGTGTGATGGTCTTTATCACAGACAGAGAAGGCATCTAGGTTGGGGTGGATAAAAGAGCCAAAGTCTGCCTAAGGTCAAAAGCCTGAGTTTATAATCCTCAGTAACAGATGACCTGAAATACTTCTGTTCTTTTGTAAGACAAATAAAAAATTATGGTTTTAGATATATTAAGAGGAACTGTCCAATCCGTCCAATTCATCCTATTGTAGAATACACATTTTTGGTCCCACAGGACAAATGCTGATGTGTCAGCCTTGCAGATGTCTTGGTTGTACAATCTCACTCTGCCTTACTCTAGCTCACTTGCTTGGCAAATAATTTTTCTTTAAATGGTGCTCAAAGTAGTTTGATACTATAGAAAATGACATAAATGGTAGCAAGGGGATGCACTTTTTATCCACTTTGCTCCAAGTTCTGACATTCCTAACTAGCGTTAGAAAACCTAGGAAAAAAAAAAAAAAAAGAAAAAAAAAAAAGAAAAGAAAACCTAGGAAAATGCCCATTTTTTCTCAGGTCAGTATACATATTTTGGCCTTTTCTAAAAATGCTCTATTAATTTGGTCACTGAATGTTATCCCATCTTCTGAACTGATGTGTTACTTCTGAATCCCTCTTCACTGGCTGACTGGTTTAGCAGCCTCCTGTCTCCTGTTAAGTGTGTGATCATTACATTCAGGGAACTGGACTCAGAAGGGTGAGAACGGGAGCTGATTCATTAAAACCCACTCAGAAGGCTCCTCTCTATCTTATCACTTAGAATGAAATCATGGCCAATTCTCAAAACCCTTTGGTCACTGATAGTGTCTAAAGGACATTTTTTTTTGTCATCAGTCCCATAACCAGCATAAATTCCCACAAAAAGTCTAAATTATGTAACAAAAAAAATCTAGTCCAACTTAATAATCAAAACTCAAAGTGGTCATTTCTCCCCCTTCCTCAGTTGGGTACTAAGTCACTCTAGGAGGTGCCTATAGTGAGGAGTGAACCACCTCATGTTTTCCTCATCTATTTGCCAGCCTTATGTTCTCCTTGACCTCCAGGCAATGTTTCAGACTCTCCTTTGCTTGGAGTTTGGGAAAGAAGTGAGAGAGAAGAGGTAAGAGAAAGGAATGCTCTTTTTGACTGATAATTTTGTATTTCTCATTACTGAGTTCTAGCTTGGCAGGTATTAAGAACCCATAGTGTAAGAGTTTGTGTTCTCAAGACAATGCTTCCTCTCCATTTTTCTTCCTCTCACAGTAAACCTCTGGCTCCTTTCTGCTGAGATCTTCTGGTGGGGTCTTTTCTCCAACATGGTCTTCTCTAGACCATAGAAATGTTGCTTCTAAAAAAAAAAGAGAGAGAGAGAGAGAGAGAGAGAGAGAAAGAAAGAAAGAAAGAAAGAAAGAAAGAAAGAAAGAAAGAAAGAAAGAAAGAAAGAAATGTTGCTTCTCTCTCTAGCTTTTGGTGGAGGAAGTACAGCCTATACCTAGTGTAGCTGCCTCTCTTTACTCTGCTGCTAGGCAAGGAACTTCCTCTACAAGCATGGGGTACCATTCTTAGGCATAGATCTACCAGTTCCTTTTATTTCTTTTTTTTAAAGATTTTATTTATTTATTTGAGAGAGAGAAAGCAGGAATAGGGGGAGGGAGAGGCAAAGCCCCCACTGAGCAGGGAGCCTGACATGGGACTCGATCCCAAGACCCCATGACCATGACCAGAGCTAAAGGCAGACACTTAATGGACTGAGCCACTCAGGCACCCCAGCTAGTCCTTTTAATCTTTCAAATGCAAAGGATCCCTAAAGCCTTTCTCAGTTAGGATGAATGAATGTGAGAATGCCACAACTGTCCAACACGTTTCTTCTAAGAAATTCTCTCCCTCAGCCTCTTCAACCTCAATCCTTTTATACAATTAAGGTGGATTTGAAGATGATGAACTGCAAACAGTTTTTAGTCATCTAGTTTTTGTATCTAGCACCTGAGTTTGGAATCCCATCTATTGTCTTATTCTTGGCTATTTTAAAGAAGGCCATTTTAGCATCCTTTTGCATGCAGTTGGAACTGGTGTGTAGAAGACAGAAAACTAGATTCCATGTTCAAGATACTGCAGTAGACCTTGAATGATATGCAAAGGTAAGACATTGTCCCCACCTCTGAGGGGCTTAGAATCTAAAAACAAGTAGAGAACATGTTCACAATATGTACACAGAACAGATGCTGTGAAGTAAGGGAGACCAAAAAAATCTCACAAGCTTTCAGATAAATAATGGAAATCTCATTTGATTGAGGGCATTCAAAAAGTATTTAATAGAAGAGACAATATATGATATGAGTCTCCATTCATTCATTTTTTCCCATTCATTCATTTAAAATAACTTCTCTAAAATATTTATGGATGAGATTAGATGTTGTCTGGGAGTTGCTTTTAAAATAATTCAGTGAATGGGGAGAAGAGGGTCATGCAATATATAAAACGGTTTTCTGTGTGAGGATAATCATGGGAGCCATATTATGGGTACAAGGCCACTTATTCTCTGTATTTGTATATGTTTGAAAATTCTATAATAAAACAAAAGTACAAAAATGATTAAGACATAAAGAAATTACATTGTCAAGTAGCTACTCTGTCACATTGTTCTCAGAGACACATGAGCTGTCTCTCATTAGATTAGGATATAGAGGAGACACAGAACAAATAATTACAAGTGTGAATAGTTTGCAGAATCTTTAAGGTTGGATGGAATTTTAATCAGCAGACCTGGAAGAAGGAAGAGTAGGAACAAATGCAGTCTCGAAAGAAATACTTCAACTTTGGTGGCATATTAATTGCACTATTCCTATTTGTGGATAACCTTTTTCGATTATTTTTTCTTCTTCTCAACTGTCTCATTTGAGCTTCATGGCATGTCCTATTTATTATTAAGCCTTCCTTTGTCCATTATACCGGCCATTCATTCAGAAAGCTCTTAAAGCCCAGATATTACGAATGTTAGGCTCAGGAGCCAGGCTACTAAGGTTTTTCGTAAAAATTAGCCACTTACTAGTAAAGTGAATTCAGGCAAATTCGTTAACCACTAATTGTATCAGTTATGCTATTTTAAAAATGTGGCTGACATTAATACCTATCTCATATTTGAGAATTAAATTTTAATTACAGAAACAATTTAGAGTACTAGCTATCACATAGGAAATATTCAACAACTGTTAAATCTTCATATTATTAGGCACTATATACTCATGTAATTCAGTAGGAATGAAACTCTATAGGATTCAACTTCTCTCTTCATTGGATAAATTCTAACATGGATCAGAAGACTTGAACTTGGAAAATGAAGATATGTATGGAGGCTAGTTTGTGAGTCAGTAAAAAATAATATTAGGGGTCTTGGTTTGGGATTTGGAGATAGTCCCTTATTAATATTTTAATGATATTATTTAATATCTTAAATGACAATTTCATTGAGGTTGTAAGTAAAAAATATACATCTTAATAGGCAGTTTGTCAAACACTGTAACTGTAGAGAGTTATTGTCTGACTTGTACCCACTCAACATATCAGTTTTCATAAGGGATCACTAAAAGTTAAGATACAAAGAAAACGCATTATAAAATAAAAACATTTTACTCCTAAGCAGTAGTTTGGGAATATTCAGTCACTCACTGAGCGTCTTAAGGTTGATCATTAATGAACTTTCAGTTGACTGGAAATAAATCTCCGAAGCCATACTAAATTTCAGTATGTCACCCACCAGATTGTTTTGGTGACATGACAGTTTTAAGGCTGCTACACTTTTAGCTATTTCTTTCCATCCATTGAATTCCCAGAGGAAACACATATTGTGAACAGAATCCCTAGAACAAAATGAGATTGAACATCAGCCATCACTGTGTCTCTACTCAGTTTCTAGCCAGACCTACAATAGTACACATATTTTTAACCTGTTCATTTGTTTCCATCAGGGATTGTGTGTAGAGGAAGATTTAAAAAAAAGATAGCAAGATAAAAGTTTACTAAAGTGGAAACCTAAAGGACCTTTACCCATCTGTTTGGCACAGAAGTTGTTATCTCTTTGGGGTTATGGATTTCATCTCAGTTCCGTAGACGTGTGACTTCCAGATTGTGTTATTGCAAAACAGCAGCCGTCTAAAAGGCCTCCAGGATGCCTATACCTATTTTAGCCGGATCAGTTCCTTATTTATCCTTCATTTTCATATTGAGCTTACATGTGAGAAACTGTTCCCTATTCAGTGAAATAGGTGTAAGTTTGTTAAACTATAAAGAGGACACATAGTTTTTCTTAGTCTAGTCCTGTATTTCCACAACATAGCATATAAATTCATCAACGAATGATTATATTTTAAAATGCCAGAAGAGAGATGAGAGAGAACAGTCATTTATTCATATACTTTCCTCTTCAAATAGACTCCTGTAGAGTCTCATAAATTTTATTAGAACATCTCATCAGTTATCAGCACATTTTATTGCCCGACCAACAAAATCCTTATTTTCTGATGCATTTTTCCAGGCAAATTATATAAGCTTTGTTAGATATTGTTGAAATGGGTTTCCAAAATCTGATTTGAACTTACGTGCATGTTAATGAACGTCACATACGAAGAATATTGACCTTTATGTTTTGACGTATCTAATTAATATAATTAATTATTTCATTGTTCTGAAGATTTCATTTTCTCATAACTATACTGAAATGAGGAAATGTTTCAAGATTTTTGTTGTTGTTTTCTTTTCCTGGGGAAATAGATGAATGCAAATTCCTTTGAGTATTTGTTTGTATAACCTACTAACAAAGTTCTGTCTTTAATCAGCTGTATATGTAATGGCAGCCATAATGAGTTCCAGATATAAATCTTTCAGGCATTGAATAAAAAATATAAGAGTCTTACAATCATGGAGGAAATGAATCTCAAGTTTGGAAAGTAGCTTAAAAGTTAGTCCATTCTATACAGTACAAAACTCTAAAGAATGGTTGGGAGAAGGGAAAATGTAATAAGAAAATTTTGTGCTCTATACACTTTGAGGTAATGCTTGCATTTTTTATAACATGACCACATTATTATAATCAGAAAAATGGTGCTTTCATCTTAAGAGATACAATACAATTTTCGGGTTTCCTCTATCATATCAGCCAATTTTTAACCTGAACTGGTAAATTGCTATACACTTCTTTCCCCCATTCTATACTGTCTGACAGCAAGAAAGCCTTCCTTTCCTATAAATTGAAGACTCATTGCTGTTGGTAATGTATTAATACATGATGTGTGACGTAAGCATACTCCTCTAAATTTCATACAAATTAAATATGAAATGACAGTTATGTATTGGATGAAACATTGGTCCTATTTCGCATTACTCTGGACAAAATCTAGGCATTTTTAGGTATACTGGATCATTAAATCAACAGCATTTTGGATAATATATTTAAGTTATTTTGCATCAAACAAAACTAATATCTTCTTTTAGTTAGCATGGCATATTTAAATATAAAGAGTACTGCAAAATAGTAAAATATGTTTGGTGCTATTGGTTTATTAGTGAGTCACTGACATCTAATTTGAAGTCACATTTCTCAATTGGGACACATGGTTCTTCAGAGGTAAGAAGCGACGCATGGCAGGGCAGGAGCCACAGCATCAATGGAACCGGCAGTGATTGGACCTCCTCCAGCTCCCCAGCAGAGCCAGCGCAGCCAGGGGCCTGCTGCCCGGATGGCTATTGGTTCTTAAAGCTCCTTCAGGCAGAAACAGAGTGGCTGGAGGGCTGGTGCTGCCAGATGGACAAGGAGACCAAAGAGAACAACCTCTCTGAAGAAGTCTTAGGAAAAGTCCTCAGTGCTGTGGGCAGTGCCAAGCTACTCATATCCCAGAAGTTCCAGCAGTTCCAGGGCCTCTGTGAGCAAAACCTGAACCCTGAAGCCAACCCACGTCCGACAGCCCAGGACCTGGCAGGGTTCTGGGACCTGCTACAGCTGTCCATTGAGGGCTGGCAGCTGGTAGAAACCCCCGAGAAGAGGAAGGTGAGCATGGAGCAGTGTGGAGGGGAAGTCCAGGGACAAATTACTGGTCAGCACTAACCCTGACCACATCAGTCAGTGCTGCTTGGCTCCTTTCTCTGTGTGTGGTCTTTGAGCTGGGGGCTCATGTTCATCAGTGCGCGGGGTCTACGCTGGACTCTCGTCCAGCATGCCACTCGCTCCCCAGAAGCATGCCATCCTGCCCTGCATGTCCAGAAGTGGGGCTGCTAGGAGACCATGCCTACAGCCCTGAGCACTCATACAGACGTGGCTGTTGGGACTTTGGAGGCAGAAAAACAGTCCTCCTGGGGCCAGCCTCTAACATGAGGCGTGGGATTCCTTATGTAAAACCATGGCACCCAGTGGCCCTTGTGGTTATTGGAAGAAAAAAAAAATGGGCATAGAGTAACGTATTAGGTATATTAGTTAGGGTTATCCCAAGAAATAGAACTAATGGTATCAGTAGTATCTATCATCTATCTATCTATCATCTATCTATCTATCTATCTATCTATCTATCTATCTATCTATCATCTATCTATCTATCTATCTATCTATCATCTATATAGAGAAATTTTAAGGAATTAGCTTATGTAGTCATGGAGGCTGGCAAGTCTTAGGTCTTTAGGGCAGGCTGACTGGCTGGAGATTCTGATAGAAGCTGATATCTTAGTCTTGAGTCCAAAAGCCATCTGGAAGTAGAATTCCTTCCTCTTCTGGAGACCTCAGTTTTCCTCTCAAGATCTTCAAATGATTGGGCAGGCCCCACCCACATCGTGGAGGTAATTTGCTTTACTTAAAGTCTGTTTTAAATGTTATTCACACTTGGGGAAATTTGAGTGGCTCAGTTGGTTAAGCTTCCAACTCTTGATTTCATCTCAGGTCATGATCTCAGGGTTGTAAGACCGAGCCCGGCGTGCAGCTCTGTGCTGGGCATAGAGCCTGCTTTGAATTCTCTCTCTCCCTCTCTTCCTCCCTCAGATCACTCTCTCTCTGTTTCTCTCTCAAAATTAATTAATTAATTAAAATAAATGTTAATCACATCTAAAAAATACCTTCACAGCAACCTGTAAACTAGTGTTTGATGAAACTATTGGGTACCATAAATATATCCAAGTTGACACACAAAATTAACCATCACAAGTAATATTCTAGGTGATGAATGAGAGGGCAAGTTAATGCTGTTTTGGAGCTGCTGTTCTAGAGATGGATGTGGAGGAGGCTGTGTTCTAGTAAATCTTCAGGGAAAACTCTGGAAGAATCATATTTAAGCTGAAAAATGTGGGAAGATCTTGTTTTTCCAAGTAGAGATAATATCATATCTCATGTGTCTGAGGAACAGAAGAAGAACCAGCATGCACAACAGAGAGATATGAAGGATGTGGAAGAATTGTCTGTAAAGAGACTGTTGATGGGGCAAGTGACTGCTCACAGAGGTCAGGGGAGAAGTTTGGATCTTATTCTAGGTACTTTGAGAAGTAATTGCAGGTATCAAGCCAAGACTCATATCATCTGGATGCTTCATGGAGAGTAATTTTGAATATACAGTTGAGAGAAAAACAATACAATCATAATGGTTCATATTGGCTAATCTGTGCGTGGTGTGAGAGAAGAAAAATGATAAAGAGAAAGAAATGGCACATGTACCTCTAAAGAATAAAAAGTTATCCATAGTGAATGAAAACCTTTCATATTTGTGTTATCTAGGAAATGTCAGTCTTATTGCAGAGCAATGCATACCACAAGGAAACTATAAGCATATAACTACACTGAGGATAAAACATGCACAACATATATCACAGAGAGACTCCCCTTCCCTCCCCATTGAAGTGTTCCTCAAATGAATTAGAAAAACACTAAAAATCTAATAGAAGAGTAGACAAAATACATGAATAGACAGATCATAGAAACTTATCAGGGGCTCTTAAACATATGAACAAATGCGCTCAGCCGTACAAATTAAAGAATTTCTAACACAAATCAAATAAAAGCAAATTAAATTTTAAAATTTGTTGTTTTCACTTATGTTAAAAAGATAATTAGATTTGATCATTCACAGTAATGACCAAGGTGTGGAGAAAAAGGTATTTCAATCCTAAATAGGAGGGGCAATCATTCCTACATCTTTGAAGGGCAATTGGACAAAATCTGTCAATATTTCAAATGCATATGACCTTTGTTTTTTTGGTTTTTTTTAATTTTTTATTTATTTATGATAGTCATAGAGAGAGAGAGGCAGAGACATAGGCAGAGGGAGAAGCAGGCTCCATGCACTGGGAGGCCTGATGTGGGATTCGATCCCGGGTCTTCAGGATCGCGCCCTGGGCCAAAGGCAGGCGCCAAACCGCTGCGCCATCCAGGGATCCCTGCATATGACCTTTGAATCAATTTTTTAACATTTAGAATTTATCCTCTGGTTTACTCATATATGTGAACAAAAGAGCATTGCATAGTTTATGGTAGCATAAGGTATGGATGACAAAAATACCTGTTAATAGAGAAATAATTAATGGCTATGGTATATTCAAAAACAGAATATAACATAGATTTTTAAAAAGAAAGAGGTACATTCAAGTAGTGATATGGAAATAGCTAGAGAAGAAGTGGGCTGGAGTATATTTATAGGAAGAAATAAATGATTGCTTATATTTCCATGTGTTTTATAATTTACTTACCATGTGCTTTCAGTTCTATTCTAAAAAAATAAAAGTAAAATTATCCATGTAAAACATTAAAAGAAAATTATCTGCCTTTCTGAAATACAGAAAGATATATTACTTAAGAACAATATCTTGAAAAGCCTATGGATCAAATGAAAGTAAATTGGCCAATAAAATAAAAGCAAATAAAAATTTCCTAAATAATTTTCAATGTTAAGGTTTAGAATTATTTGAGAAACCATTGCATGAAACACGAAGAAAATAGTACCTTTTGCCCTGAAGGCCAAACCAGTGGTTTGGAGATTAAAAGATGTTGGGGACAGACTAGCACTGCCTCAAAACTGCCTCTCCCCACTAACTGGGGAGATACCCACTAACTGGGAGATCCCAGTCAATTTGGGATCTCAAACCCAACCCGGTTCTCACCTCTCACACCTCAGATAAGGAGATGTGCTTTGGACTGAATGTGTTCTCTCCAAAGTTATATGTTGAAACCTAACCTCTAGTGAGATGATATCAGGAGGTAGGGCTTTTGGGAGGTCATGAGACTCTTCCTTCAAGAATGGGATTAGCTTTGACCAGAGACCCAAATAGATCCCTAACGCCTTCCCCCATGTGAGGACACAGCGAAAAGATGACCAGGACTCAACCTCTCCGCAGACACTGCATATGCTGGCAGTGTCCTTGATCTAGAATTTCCCAGCCAACAGAACTGTGAGAAATAAATGTGTGTTATCTATAAGCTCCCCCAGTCACTACTGTTTCTGTTAAGCAGCCCCACTGGAGTAAGATAGATTGGATAGAGATAAGGAGAGAACTTGGTGATTGTTAGGGTTTTTCTTGCCTCTTTAGTGATTTTATTACAGTTCCTGCAGTATCATACCAGAATGAATAAATTTATCACGTAGATGGTTTATTATATTTTAAAGTAAAATGGAAGAGAGATGTAGCATAATATTCATACTGGAAATTTATGCAGAGGGAGCATGTGAGTAGTATGATAAAAAATTAAGTTACTCCCAGATATTGAAAAGGCATGGGAAGATATTTGGCAATTGGATAGAATTATAAAGTTTATCTAAGTTTCTTTATACTGGTACATAATTAATTATACATTTTCTTTTATTTTCTGAAATTTATATATTGGCTTGCCTTATTATTTTATCTAAGTGCTTTACTTCCCCCCCAAAAAAGTTTTTTTTTTTTTAAATTCATCAATTAATTGCTCAAGAAGAAAGGTTTGTTTGTTCTTCATGTCAGCTAACTCCAGTAAGGAAGAAAGATGTTTATTTAAGAGACATATTAATTACATTATGTAAAGATTTCACCTGGAAGAAGATGTGGGAAAATATAGTTAAAAACAAATGCAATGTGACACTCCCTAGAGGAAACGATGGACAAACATATGTTGTGTGTGTGTGTGTGTGTGTGTGTGTGTATATATATAAATACTTAGTGCATTTAGTTCTCCCAATTTTTAGGCCCCCACTCCAGACTTTTAGAATCAGACACCTGGTGTGGGGCCTAGGAATCTGAGCTCTCCAGATGATTCTGCTGACCAATCAAGTGTGGTATCACAATTTCTTTTAATAATATTCATTTTTTTCTATGATTTTAGACTTTTAAAATAGGAAAGAACCCATTTCCCTCCTAAGGAAGTTTAGATTTCATAATGTGATAAACCTTATTGTAGAAATAATGTGATTCTTGTTTGGATAAAGATTTTAGAGCAGACTTGGTATCTGATAGTATTCCATTTTGATATACAGAGCACCTTCTACATAATGAATTTTGCATATCAAATGGCTGAAGCCTTTACACAGCCAGAATTTTAAGTATTGCATATTCTGGAAGAAAAGCATTGATCAAATTCTTCTTAGATATTTAGTATTACCGATGGAAATTAATTATTTAAGCCTTATTTGGATCTGTAGCAGTGCTCCGGAGGTCAGGCTTTTGAAAATCACTGCTCTTTCATGCAAATATACAAAATACAATATATAGAGTTTTGCATAGTAATGAGTACTTTGGGATATCTAAATACTGACCATAATAGACTGCTGAGTAACTGCAAATAAATATAAGGTTGATACCAATCATACTTGTTCCTAGTATAATATATCCAGAAAAAAATCTGGAAGGAAAACTCATGAGTTATTAATGATAGCATTATTTAATTTAAAAGAAATGTTAGGAATGAAACAGATCATCTCTAGACAA
The DNA here is from genome assembly GCF_048164855.1 of Canis lupus baileyi. NCBI lineage: Eukaryota > Metazoa > Chordata > Mammalia > Carnivora > Canidae > Canis > Canis lupus. The sequence continues at coordinate 18,556,199 of NC_132854.1, read as the reverse complement.
GGTTGAATATATATAATTTTTAGTGTATGTATTTTGGATGAAGATTCTGTTTGAAACACCATGTTTTCAAAATCATCTGGTTCTGCAGTTTTTAAATATTCTCTGGCCAAAAGTTCCATGCCTGGCCCAAACCCTCAGATTAAACTATCTGTAGGTTGTAAAAGCTTCAGAACTGGGCAGCTAATTAGGAATTTATTCATGCAAGATGCAAGTCAGCTTCTCTTTGGGACTCTATCCAAATCAGCATAGCAAGCCTCAAGAGGCATACACAAACCTGATCCATTAGTGTGTATATTGACATAATTTATCATGCTTTTTAATGTGTGTCTTTTGGGAACTATTCACCAACAAACTTTATTATTATTTTTATTATTTACTTATCTTTAAAAAAATTTTAATGCTGTTCCTGGGAAAACACATGGTTGTTTTGGGTTGCCTAATTAGCTGTTTCCTGTTCATTTTACTTGCAAATGTATTACTTTCCTCTCTAGAAGTTTTGTAACAGCCCAGATGACAAATTGTTTTAGCTTCATAAAGATTTCACCAACTAAACAAACTGTTTAGCTTTAATTCGAAAGAAATTGAACAGCAGCTTATGGGTGGTGCAGTATGGAGAGAAATCCCACCTGTCCAGAGGATTCTCAAAGGATGTAGAAGCCAAGCATCTTTCTATCTCTTGTCCATCTTGATGAGGCAGATTATTTCTAACTGCATACAAATAAGTAACTTGACATCTTGAACAGTATAAGCTGTTTTGAAAGAAATTCCCTACTTAAAATTTTCATTTGGAATTTTGGCTTTCTCTCTGCTGAATTATGTTTGAAAGTATTTATATGGTGCCTACTATGTGGGAGACTCTTTTAAAAGATGTTTGGCCAATATTTATGTGGTGTCTATCTACTATGTGCCTGTTAAAAATGCATAGCAGTGCTCCTTGCCTTCCAGGAAGTGACAGCACTTGGGGTGGCCTTAGCGCTGGGAGAGTGAAGTGAGGGTTCTTTGGGAGTGTACTGACAAGCACCCAGAAATCAAGCAGTAGGAGACCTGGGGGATTCTGCTGGTTCCTCCATACCCTACCCTCCTCTGGACCTGCAGCACACCCATTCTTCTCATCCTGGAAGTGTTGGTCACAAACAACTCACAGCTGGCACTTTCTCCACAGAATTGCCACCTGGTTCAGATTCAGTGCTCTGCCCCTTAAACCCCCTCCCCAGGCCCTAGTGTTGAGGTAATGACTGAGGATCACAGAGCAGCATCATTGCCTCCAGGTGGAATCAACTTTCTGCAGCAATTAATGCTTCAGTGCTTCCTGGTGGGATCAGAGGAAGTTACCCTCCCCTTCGCCCCACTGAGACCCCATTCTTGCTCAGCTTTTATCTTGGCTCTATCCTGCATCTCTTACTCCCATTTACCTAAGGGCATCTGCTCCAATAAATAAGAATTTGGAATAAGAATCTGCTCCGGAGAAACCTGATTTAATCGAGTGATTTTCACAGAAACCTGCAGACCTGCAGTAGGAACCAGTTGGATGAAAAGGGTGAGAGAAGAGAATTTCATGCAGAGAAAACCCCAGCTATGAAGGCACTTGGGGAAAAGAGTTCTAGCTGAAGAGCAGAGCACTGAGTATGGGACAGTATTAAAGGGTGGAGGGAGGTAGGAGAGAGGGGCTAGTAGTGAGAGGTGAAGCTGAGTTAATTGTAAGCCAATTACATCTATACCTAATTAATGCCAAAAATCCAGATTATCACTGTGAAAAAATCCAGATTATCACCTCTATTTTAGTCTATGTAAAACATGTGATATTTGAAATAATTTATTGGAGATATTTTAAAATAGTATTCTAAGATTAATTCCTTTGACTCAACTGCATGAAAAAAGGGCTGCTACTCCTAAACTTCATTTGCAACCCCCAACCCCAGCCTACAATTATAAGGTTGTGGCAAGCAGACAGTAGGCAGTGTCACCAACCTGCCCAGATTCTCACTCTCCTTTACAAAAGAAGGTCTTTAAAATGCAGTATGAAGAACATGCCATAAATATATAAAGCATAGTTTTCCTTAATTGCCAATTCTTTTCATCTGAGTATAGTTGACACACAATGTTACATTAGTTTCAGGTGTCCAACATAATGATTTGACAAGTTTAAACACTGTGCTGTTTACTACAAGTGTAGCTACTATCTGTCCCATTATACTGCTATCACAATATCATTGACTATATTCCTTATACTCTGCTTTTTATTCCCATGACTTACTCCATAACTGGAGGTCTGTATCTCCCTCTCCTCTCCATTCATTTTGACCAACCCTCCACGCCTCTCCCCGCTGGCAATCATAAATGTGCTCTCTGTATTGATAGTTCTGATTCTTTTTGTTTGTTTATTCATTTTTTTAGATTACATCTATGGGTGGAATCATGGTATCTGTCTTTCTCAATCTGACTTATTTCACTTGGCATAATACTCTCTGGGTCCATCCATGTTGTTTCAAATGGCATGATTTCATCCTTTTTTTTTTTTTTTTTTTTTTTTAGGACTGTGCAATATCCCATTCATTGTGTGTGTGTGTGTGTGTGTGTGTGTGTGTGTATATATATATATATATATATATATATATATATAATGTTTTCCTTATCCATTAATCTATTGATGGACACTTAACAGTTGCTACCATGTCTTGGCTGTTGTGAATAATGGTACAATAAACATAGGGGTGCATATATTTTTTCAAGTTAGTGTTTTTGTTTTCACTAGGTAAATGGATAATAGTGGAATTATTGGATCATATAGTATTTCTATTTTTAATTTATTGAGAACCCTCTATACTGTTTTCCACAGTGGCAGCACCAATTTACATTCCCACCAACAGTACACAAGGGTTGCTTTCTCTCTACATCCTCACCAACACTTGTTTCTTGTCTTCTTCATTTTAGCCATCCTGAGATCTCATTGTGGTTTTGATTTGCATTTCCCTGATGATTAATGATGTTGGACATCTTATCATGTGTCTGTTGGTCATCTGTATGCTTTCTTTGGAAAAATGTCTATTCAGGTCTCCTGTCAATTTTTAAATCAGATTGTTTTTTGGTGTTGAGTTGTATGATTTCTTTATGCCTTTTTTTTTATGCCTTTTATATATTAACCTCCTACTGGATATATCATTTGCACATATCTTCTCCCATTCAGTAGATTGTCTTTCTGTTTTGTTGATGGTTTCCTTTCTTGTGCAAGAGCTTTCTATGTTGATGTAGTCCCAATAGTTTATCAGATGGAAAGCATGTATTTTGTGTAACATTCTCCATAATCTTATTGTAATCCAAGTTTTAAACATTTATTTTGATACATTCCATAACCTGGCAATAACCTCTGAAAGTGAATCTTCTTGGGATTCATTACTGTGTATATAACCAGGCATGGGTAGTCTATTATGGTTCCAGTGAAACAAACTTTAAAAATCTGTATAAAATATGAAAAAATTGTTTCTGTGTTACCTCTTACTGCCAGACGTGGGAATAAATTAAAGGTGATTTTCTTAAACTAAACACTTCTCTAGCATCTGGGTTGTAAGTAAATGTTACATTTCTCTTTGTTTGGACTTTAAATTGTCATAATGTGTAACTTTCAGCAAATAAGCTGATCCGAAAACATATACAGACATATAGCACTGAATGGGAGTTTAACTTTGCCATCGTGTTCCTCCCTATAATTCTGGGATGGGTATCTCAATTCTACCAGCATTCCTATGCACTTGGACCCCCATGTCCTCGCCAGGTTTATGTAATAGATTCCTGATCCATCCACCTGCCACCTCCCTTATGAATTCATAAATCAGCAATGCAGTTCCTTGCCTATAAACCCCTTCGTACTGTGAATTTTCTCTGTGCCTCTAGATTTATCTCTTTTTTACTCTCTTCACCACATCACTAATCCAGGCATATCACATACCCTTTCACATCAGTGTGATTTGGGGTGAGGCTTTCATTCCTTCTGAAGTTTTCCCAACTCTTCAAAATAAAGAGGAAATTCTGTGTTTTTATAAGGTGTGATCAACTGACTATTTCTTCTCTGGGGTTCCTTATACTTACTATATGTGATAACATTTGCCTGAGACCTACATTAATCACTTGCTGTCTACCTCTTTCACTAGACTGTTCCATGGGTGAGAGTCCCGGGCTTCATCTAAGTGATATTCAGTTATGTCTGGCAAAGTGAAACTGGGGACACGGTTGACTAAGTCTCTACCTACAGAAAGAATCATCTAGATCTAAGAAGGAGCATGTACAATGAGCCCTGTGGATGGAGAAGTGGTTCAGTTTCAGGGACACTCTAGTGTCTGCCCCCTCAAATTTATTCCCCAGCTTATTCCCCACTGTGTATGGAGATATGGGAGTGAGGGACACTTCTGTACACCACCTTAGACCACCAGATAGTTTTTGGACTGCTGAGCATCCATATATCCGTGATAACACCTCAAAGATCAGTGGCGGACCCAAAGAAGCTAAGATGATGTTTCCTGGCAGGGACCATGATGCTGAGTATAGCAGTAACCCTGGTGCAGTGTCTCTGTTGCCTCTGTCAACAGGGGCAGTCTTCTGAGACACCTTTTGGGGAGACAAAGAGAAACATCTGATTTCAAGAGCTTTTTAGGAAGCCCGGATTTAGCTTTCCATAGGCAGTTATCATTATGGTAGAAATTAAGTTTATGTGACCTCATTTGTTTGTACAGCCTCGTAAAGTCTGAAGAGATAGTTCACACATCAATATTAGAGTGACGTCTCGGTAATTAGAATAGAGAACATTACTACTTTCTCAAAGCCGGCTGTAACTAAGCACTTTGTATCATCTCCTACTATTACCTATTGAGGGGATGCTATCATATCTCTGTTTTCAATAGGACCAAGTAAGAATCAGAGACATTCAGTCACAGGTGCAAGATCCTATCAGCAGTAAGTAGCAGAGCTAAAACTGGAAGTGATGCCAGATCTTATATTATTTCCATTGTTATACTCTAGTGCCAATTTCTCATAAACTGCATGTGTCAGGGCTGAGCAACTGAATGAATAGATGTAAGAATACCTAGTATATATGTTTTTTCATTCAAGAAGCAGCACAGTAGATGTCCACACTAAAAGCCTGAATATTTTTCTAGTGCTTGTGAGTAAGAAGACAATGAGTAATAAGGCAGTGTTGCAGTCTAGTTTACTGGTCAAATCTCAGTGTAGTGTCAAAAAATACCACTCATGCAACCATCAGAAAATAATTAAATCTCTCTCAATAATCCTTCAAAGCTCTCTTTAGTTCCTGCCAACACACACCTACTTTAACATTATAATGTGTAACTGCCCAATAAAATTGCCTTTAAAGACCTTCCTGCTGACCTTTAACCTTGAGGACTGTGCATAATTTATTATCCTATAAACAATCAAATCTTTTCCTTTCTCATTTTTTGGGGGATTTCCATTCTTCCTTCTCCACCCACATTATGTCTTTACTGGATAATACTGAATCAAGACATTTTTATTATTTGTCATTTTCATTTAAGAGGTATGCTCCCTGTTCTTAATCAGCATTTAATGAGAATATGTTATCTACAACAAAATCTTTTCTTGTATTGTTTTTTCTTCTTGTACCCTTTGTTTTCTCTCTCTTTGAATTAGTATACACTGTAAGAAAAACAAGTTTTCTGCTTTTGCTCTTAGTTATGATACTATGTTTTGGGAATGCTACGATCTGAGGTAAAATATAGTTAACTCATCTTTGGATATGGGTAGAGTGGAGCTATATCGGGGTAGAGTGGAGCTATTTAACATGAGGTCACATAGAAATGTGAATCCTATGCTATGTGGAAATGACAGAAGATCGTAAAATATCAATGCCAATCCCAGAACAAAATTTGTTAATTTATCATTTAAATGTGTAGGGATGGGGCACCTAGGTGGTTCAGTCAGTTGGGCATCTGACTCTTAATTTGGGCTCTGGTAATTATCTTGGGGTCATGGGATCAAGCCCTGCTTTAGACTCCCAGCTCAGCAAGGAGTCTGCTTGAGATTCTCTCTCTCCACCTCTGCATTTCCCTCTCCTTGCACACATACACTCTCTCTCAAATAAATAAATGAAATATTTTAAAAGATGTATAGGGACTACTATGTTCTATGATGACTTTGTAAAGTTGCTAGTGTATTTCTTAAACTTCAGGCTCTATACAAAATTTGTTTTATGCTTAATAAGAAATTACCTTGGCGGATCTGGATTTGAGTACAGTTAGATATTAGATAAAAACCTAAAAATTCTATTTGCTTTTTATTCTATTCCTGAACTATACTTTCTATTTCTTGCTCTTTTGTTTTCTTCAATGTCATTCTGCTTCACTTACCTAAAAGCACTTCCTAAACTTTCGTTCATTTCCTTCGAGACGATTTCAAAGTGGTGTATATTAGGAGTGCAGGGACTCCACCTGTGGCTATACCACAGTTGGATGCCTTTTTAGAACTCCCAGAAAGCCCGGTAACAAAAGAACTTCAGGAAGCTCACCTCATTAAGATGATCCAAAGGTTCTTCAGATCCTGAGGACAGCTAAAAGCATCATGTCAAATACCCACCTCATTCTATCATAGTCCCAAACAATATTTTCTTGGTGGATTTTCAGGATTCTTAAAAAACAAATGAGCCTTGGCTATGAAAAGCTTCACTAGGTGACCAAATTAGTACTTTTGTTCTTTTTACATCTTACAGAGCAAAATCCCCAGGAGTTCAGATAACCAAAAAGGCCTTTCAAGATATAGTGTCTACCTACATTCATCTCAAACCTCACTTCCTGTTCTTTTCATCTATCACATGTACTTTATACTCAATTACTGCATAACTAATTATAATTCCCCATATCCACCATTTGGTTTCATGCCCCATGACTTTGAGCATGCTCCTCTTCTGTCAGACACACCGTTTATTCCTTGCCTGTCTAAAAAATATCCTATTTCTCCTTTAGTATCTGCTTTAAAAGAGGATTCCTCAGTAGATCTTTTCTAGATCTTTCTTCTATCTTGAATTCTGTACTTTGTACATTCTATTTTTGCACTTTTCATTAATTTTGAAATTTTTTTTTTACCTCCATTCTTTTTTAAGCTTCTTGTTTCAGAAACTCTGTAGTATACATCATTGTTTACTCAATACTAGTATGGAGACTTGAAGTCAGTGCATGTTGTGGAGATTTGCTAAAATATCACAATTGCTATTTAGGGTTGTTGAAGTAGAGCAAATTATATTATGTTTAATCTAGTAAAATTTTGACTTGATCAATTACATATAACTTCATTGTTTAATTTTATCTATTTTAATATATTTATAACTAAACATTGCTTTTTTTTCCCATCAGGTCTATGCCACAAATAGTCTAAATGTTAGAAAAATTCAATCCTTTTGTGTGGGCGACCACGGACTAGCTGGAGTAACTGAACCATACAGGCCCGGACTTGCATCCCTCATTCACTCAAAAGGCTCGGGAGCCTAAAGGGTGAATGGTTGGTAGACGCTTGAGAAAGGGCTTGAGCAATGGTTCTCAGGGCTCGCTTGTACATGATCGCCCACATAACACAATAGATACAACTTATTCTGGCCTGGTCATAAATGTAAATAAGGGTCTGTGCTGTCCTTGCTGGTCTGTTTACCATACCTAATATTCCTTTGAAGTATGCACATCTGGAGCAACAAGCTTATCTATTTACCAAGGTCTTCTGGCACCCGTGAGTCTGTCTTGCATGCTGAGAAAGGGGAACTTTGGAGGGTTTCACAAACCTGCTAAAAATAAACACCCTCTTAGCTTTGTTTTGCTCATGCTATAAAATGTTGTAAACCCTTGAATAAAACTGGCACTGCTTGGACATCATCCACTGTGTCCCTCCTGTCCCCATCTCTTTACTTTTCTTTTATTTTCCTCATCCCCTTATCCTCAGGACCCTGATCGTGTTGCCACAGCGCGCGCAACACTTTTATTTTGGATGAAAGAAACATACAAGCCTTCTTATTCTTCATCCACATATAGGTGTCTCCCCATCTCATCCCAGTAATCTTCTATTGGTCCTAGGTTGAAGAGCAAGAATCATTTTTTTTAAATTGGAATTGGAGAGTATAGAACAAAAGTAAAGTATGGATTTTCTTTAAGGGGGAAAGGACTTTAATATTTAAGGGTATAGCATCTTTTTTTTTAATTTTTTATTTATTTATGATAGTCACAGAGAGAGAGAGAGAGAGAGAGAGAGAGGCAGAGACACAGGCAGAGGGAGAAGCAGGCTCCATGCACCGGGAGCCTGACGTGGGATTCGATCCCGGGTCTCCAGGATCGCGCCCTGGGCCAAAGGCAGGCGCTAAACCGCTGCGCCACCCAGGGATCCTGGTATAGCATCTTTTTATTTTTGTTTTTCCAGTTGTTGGCCTATAATTGTTTTCCCTGTGCACAGGTTTGATGAAAGTAGAATGCTGGTTCCATTCCCATAGTTATTTGTTGGCATGACCTTGGTTGTTCAGGCTTGTCACTGGTTCTCATAAGAAAGTATGCTTGTCACAACAGCCTGGCTGTTGTCACTTTGAAGCTTGGTTTTCTTGTCCAAGGGAACCTTACCTAAAGAAGTCAACCAAGCCACATGCTATACTTAGGACCGTGCATCTGCCATACTGAGGATGTTTTGGCGCTGTTGTCATTCTATAGAGAAGACAGAGCACTGATTTAGTTTAATACTCACTAAACAAGTCTAACTTTTTATTTTAAGGAATTCTCTAGGATAGCATGATACAAGTAGAAGGCGTAAAAGGTATTATGTGGATCAGTTTATGATAGAGTTAAATGTAAATAAAACTTATCCATTTTTATCATAGAATAAGTAATTGCTATCATTTGTTTTGTGTCTGCTGTATGCCAGGCACAATAATTGCCATCTTTGCCTAAATTAGCTCATTTTTTTCCTTTACTAACCCTGTGAAATAGGTATTTTCCTCATTTTATCGGTGAGGAAACTGTAGCACAGATAGGGAGAAGAATTCTCACCAGTTCACATAATTATTAAGTTTCAGGACTGTGAGTTAAAACATCTTCTGCTAATTTCCAAAGCTTGTGATTTCTCAGCTTGAAAACCTCACATTCAGTGATATGCTGTAAACAATCCCTGTGTACTGCTCTTCATTTCTCTTTCCCTGAAACGAAGGTACCATCGAAGGAGCACCTTGGAAGCTAAACTTTTAAAAATCTATTATACTCTGAGATCATCCAGATGAATAAGAATGAGATCACCACTAACTTCAATAATTTTTCAAACTATATTAAAATATGATTTATTGAAAGAATATATTTTAGGTTATTCAATCATAAAATCTGTTATAAGTATGTATTATCTTGCTGAATGCATTTATTATTATTAATTATTATTATTATTTTTAGTAAGATCTTCTTATATTCCTTTTGAAATGCTGAGACTCTTAAGGCTGTGCTTCTGGAGCATTCCTGGTATTTCTGTATCTTTGGTTGCCATCCAGTGGCGGCAGTCATATACTTCTTTTTGTAACAGAGAAAGAAGAAAAACCCTCTATTTTCCACTGGTACTTCCCTTATCATTCAGAAACAAATGATGGATGTTAATTTTATGTAACTAACTTAGTGTTGCCATGGCCACTACTGAATCCACTAAAGATAAAAATCTATCTAGATGTTTAGATATTGTCAAAAACAACTAGTTGTCAGTAAGAAAAGAATTTTTTTATTTATAACCAACATTTCTTGGCTTAGAAAATAACTAGAAATGGGCAGCCCCGGTGGCTTAGTGGTTTAGCGCCGCATGCGGCCCGGGGTGTGATCCTGGAGACCCGGGATCGAGTCCCACTTCGGGCTCCGTGCATGCAGCCTGCTTCTCCCTCTGCCAGTGTCTCTGTCTCTCTCTCTCTCATTTGCTGTGTCTCTAATAAATAAATTTAAAAAATCTTAAAAAAATAAGAAAATAACTAGAAATCATTTTTGTGTTAAAAATTCCTGTCAAAGTTAATGAATAGCAAATTAATAGTGACTAATGTAGTCAAATCAAAGGCTGGATTTCTTACATTTTCCTCAAATCTGATGTCTCACCAGAGGGAGGAAGCACTAGTATAATACTCGGAATACAGAATTTAAGATAATATATTTCAAACATTTCCCTACAGATAGACAAGTTGTGGTCCATGGTATGGATATAATTTATAGGAAGTATTTTAAAGCAGTAGCTTCCAGAGACATCATAGAAAACTCGTGAACAGAGGTGAAGAACATTTCCTGCCATAAAAGAAAATGGGATTTATTTAAGTCGCTAAAAGTGAGGAAATAAAATGTCCACTTCTGGCAGCTGAAAAATACAGCATTCATCTGTTCAAACTGTAGGGAAATTTCATTTGAGATTTTCTTTTTCTTTTCTTTTTTCTCTTTTAGTTTGAAGATGAGAGAATTAGATATCAAAGTTATTATTAGAAAAAAATCCTTTATCTGAGTGAAAAGTTGTATGTCTCAGGGTAGACAATTTTACTATGATTCTTTTGACAAGTTATATATTGGAAAATGGGATGGATTAGGCAGAGAAAAGTTATCCCATTTAAAATTACTTCTTTAATCTCCAAAATTATATCAAAGTAGCAATGATGTAATTATTTTCCTACAATTTTTTGTTTAAAAATTTCAAACTTGGGGACCCCTGGGTGGCTCAGCGGTTTGGCGCCTGCCTTTGGCCCAGGGCGCCATCCTGGAGTCCCGGGATCGAGTCCCACGTCAGGCTCCGGGCATGAAGCCTGCTTCTCCCTCTGCCTGTGTCTCTGCCTCTCTCTCTCTCTCTCTCTCTCTCTCTCTATGTCTATCATAAATAAATAAATAAATATTTAAAAAAATATTTTAAAAAATTTCAAACTTACAGAAGTACAATAAATATTAAATCTCCTTTGTCTAACTTAAGCAACTGCTATCATTTTGCTCCGTATTTGCTTTCTCTATACACTATATATATAATACACATGTATTTTCTGTCATCTCCTTGTGTGTACATGTGGGATTGTATACAAATGTACACACATACACATATCCTCTTAATCTTCTGCTGAAACATTTGAAAGTAAGTTATTAACTTACTTTCTTTACTAACTTAATTCTTTATCATGGACATTTTATTACCTAAAAACCTTAATATCTGTATTGCCTAAGAACAATAAGAAAAATCTAATATAGAACCAGAATATTATAAAATAAATGTAATGTTTATAATAATATCTGATACACAGTTCATATTCTAGTTTTTCCTATTTACCGAAAATGTCCTAGATAGATTTTTCAAAAAAGATCTAAGGTCTGGTCATTATGAATGCTTTCTATTTGGTTATAATCTATCCTTATTCCCCTTTTATACAGAACATTCTCCCATATATCCATTTTTTTTAATGCAGACATTTCTAAGTTTTGCGTAGTTGTCTTTACAGAATATGTTTCAATATAGATTGCATAACTGTTTCCACATGATTAGATTCAGGTTAAACATACTCGACAAGCATCCTGCATAGATGATATGTGCTACTCATTGTATCACACCAGTATACCTTCATGCCAATTTGTCACAATATCACAGTATGATATTCATGGTATGCACAGATTTGGTGTATGTTAGGTCTTTACATTTTAATAATACTTTATTCTTTGTCACTAAAAAGTAGTCTCTGAAACAATATTTTTATTTTTTAAATTTTTTAAATATTTTATTTATTCATGAGAGACACAGAGAGAAAAGCAGAACACAGGGAGAATCAGGCTCTTCACAGGGAGCCTGATGTGGGACTTGATCCCTGGATGCAGGATCATGCCCTGAGCTGAAGGCAGACACTCAACTACTGAGCCACCCAGGCATCCCTGGAAGAATACTTTTAAATTACATAAACATCCCATTGCAATACGATGTTTCACCCGATTATTTTTAACAATAATATAATGTTGCTTGCATATTTTGGCTATTGTAAATAATGCTGCAGTCAACATGGGGTACATGTGTCTTTTTGAATTAATGTTTTTGTATCCCTTAAGTAAATGCCCAGTAGTAGAATTACTGGATTGTATGGTAGTTCTATTTTTAATTTTTTTAGGAACTCCATACTGTTTTCCACAGTGGTTGTAATAATTTGCATTCTCACCAATAGTGCATGAGGGTTCCCTCTTTTCCCTCTTCTTCGCATTGCTGCTAACACTCGGTATTTCGTCTTTTTGATATTACTCATTCTGACTGGTGTGAGGTAGTATCACATTATTCACATTATGGTTTTGATTTGCAATCCCTTGATGATAAGTGATGTTGACCATCTTTTCATGTATCTGTTGGCCATCTGTATATCTTAGTTGGAAAAATGTGTATTCAGATCCTCTGCCAAGGAAGACGATGGGCAGGGGATGCTTTTAATTGTTATTTTTAAAATGTATTTTTACCTGATTTGCCTGTCACTGTTTATTAGTAAAGTTATGCCAAAACTAATTAAGCAGCAATATCATGAAAATAGTGAGTTATATTGACATACTAAGAATACTAATCAGTGTCTTGTTCATGTGTCTAGTAAATTATTAGTTGGAGCATAGCACTAAAATTTATTTAGCAACCATAGTAATTACTTTACCACAATTTGCACCTTACAATCAAAACTAAAGACAGATTTTAATGTATCTGGATTTACTGAATCATAGTTTTGAAGAAGTTTTCCAATAATTTTATAATTATTCTCATATATGATAATAGTAAACATTATAAATAATGAGAATTTTACTTAAAAGAGCATGGGTCAAATTTAGAAAAATTGAAAAAAAAAACTATATTTCTTTAAAAGTCCTGGGTTGAAATGCATTGTGTGTTTATACCTCAAAAATAAATGAGTAAATAATAATTAATTAGTTTTTTCTAGCTGTTGTGGTCCAGCATGCTGTATTATTTCATAGTGGAAGGCAGATAGGCAATAGAGCAAAGGACTTTGAGAAAATGGGAGAATACTCCAACTAACATTCCTACACCCTCAAGTACATCAGTATGCTGTTGATGAACATTCTTATTTTGTTAGCCCAGTCTTCTTTTACAAATCCCACACTCGCATATCCAGCTGTCTACCTGACATCTTCAGTTTGTAGATATCTGAAACCTAAGATATTCAAAACTGTACTGATCTTCCTTTCTGAACCTTCAACCTCACCCTTATCCATCTTTTCACATTAATTCCAACATTCAAAATGCCATAAACTGATGCTAATGGTGGCTTCAACAACAAACATTTATTTCTCAAATTCTGGAGGCTGAGAAGTCCAAGATTAATGTGGCAGCAGATTCAATATGAGGGCCCACTTCCTGGGTTGCAGGTGACCGCCTTCTCACAGTGTCCTGACATGGCTAAAAGAGAGAAAGAGAGATTTCTTGTCTCTTCTTTTTAAAGGGGATAAATTCCATCAGAAGTGCCCAACTCTTAGGATCTGATCTAACTTAATTCCCTCCCAAAGCCCCTACTTCCAAATACCATACTTTATAGATTGAGTCTTTAACATAAGAATTTAGGGAAGACACAGTCACTCCATGGCAATGCATATCTTTTGTAAAAGAAAAAAAATAGAAAGTATCTCTTCCTGTGGCACCTATGTGGCTCAGTGAGTTAAGCATCTGACTTGATTTCAGCCCAGGTCGTGATCTCAGGGTTGTGAGATCCAGCCTGTGTTGCACTCCGTGCTCATGGGGAGTCTGCTTGAGATTCTCTCTGTTCCATCCCTCTCTACCCTTCCCTTTGCTTGCTCATTCTCTCTCTTTCTCAAATAAATAAACCTTAAAAAAAAAAAAGTATTTTTCCCATGTAACTAATTTGGGCCAATTTACCTACATTTTTAGTGACTATCTTCCTACATAATCTTTGATGGGGAATCCAGAATTGTTTTAACTTTATATGACCCTGTGTTACTATTTGTTAAAATAATGCATATTTACTACTGCTAAAAAGAAATCATTTTTGGAGGTCTTCTTGGGTTTTTAAATTTATCATATCTTGGAAGGCAAAAATTCCAGAAAAAAATGTTTCTGAAATTCAAGATACTGTGAAGTATATAGGTAGAAAATGGATGGCCTTGCTTATTACATTTCAGAATACTACAGCAGAAATAATACTTAAACATTCAAATCAATAGATTTGGGGGAAATAAAAGGAAATGCTTTGTTATGTGGTGTATAATAACTTTGTTATTCTATAATATAGTTAATGTTGAAATCTTATTTTTATTGAATTTATAATTAATTCATAAAATGTTAATAAGAAAAATTAATGTGGGAGCATTTTAATGTTTTCTAAATTATCAAAATAGAACTGGGCATTAACTTAAAATGTCTTTTGGTAACATCATAAAAAATAATATTGGTTGGCTGTTCAATCCGTCTGATCTTAAAAGTATTTATAATGTATCAAGATGAAGCAGAAAATGAAAACAGTTTTTCCAGACAACTTGGACTAAAAATACACATTTAACGTAATTCTTTCCATTGTGAAAATTTTGGAAGGGCAGAAAACCTTTGTCTCAAAGCAGTATTTTAAATATAACTTAGTGATAATCCTCTGGTATATTCAACTTCTTTATTCATTTCCTTTCTATTAACTTTTGCTTACAGACATCCATTCACATAAATATATTTATGTTTCTGGATTGTGCCAGTTCTTCTACTGGTTGCTGAGGATGCAAATTTGAACAAAACAAGCAAAGCTCCTTACCCCTCGTGAGCTACATTCTAGCTCATGTCAGTGATATAATGTTAGTGATAATTTCTCTGATCTAAAATCAGGACTTTAAGAGAGGAAGAGTGATGTACAAGTGGCATATTATTTTAGATAGGTTTTTTTAACATTAAATTTTTATTTAATTATTTTTTTTAATTTTTATTTAAAGGGGAGAATCAACTTTTTCTCTATCATGTTTAGAACACTTAGTATTTCCTCAATAATCAAATGAAAAGCATCTGATACAGCATGATAAGCAGAAGTTGTAATTACCTCTCTTTATTCTAAATATTTAATATATATTATTGATGCAGTATATTATTGGTGCTCTTTGTAGTGGAAAACTAGTTTTTGGATGCTTGATGTGCAAATATATGTTAATGTATTCAAAGTAGCTATTCATTTCTTCTGAACACATTTCCTGTAATGAATGGTTGTACTAATGACAAAATTTGAGACAACTTTATTTGAAATTCTGTATTTCTTCATACCAGTGTTTGTCCCCATTATTATGGTGTTTACATGACCTGACATAAACTTTGTGTGACGTATCTTTGACAAATACTAGAAAAGGTTGATGATCTTTTAACCACACTTTAAAAGAGGCTGTGGATTATTATTGACTTTATAGCATCAAACACAAAAGTACTCCCTTGCTAGCTGAATCTAAAAGCCACAAGAATCAGAACAATGTGGTTGATGGAGACAATGCTGTCTCTACCTTCCTGGCACTTTCCTTTCTCTCTGCTATTAGTACTAGAGGAACACAGGACAAGTAAGGTAGGCAGAGCTCAAGGGTCTTGGGAAGAAGCTGGATTCATGGTGGAGGCCATGAGATGGAAGTCAGGAAGGAATGCAGAAGAAAAGCCAGTGCTGCCTGAACTGGAAGCATGGGAAAGGGACAGACACTGCTTAGATGCCCTGGAAAGAGAGAAAAACAGAACTGCCTGCCTGTTTCCCATGCTGCAGTTCTCCAGTATCTTCTCAGTATCTTTCATTAGTCACACTTGCCTGGAAAGCCAGTTTGCCAAGAAGCCTTGGAAATGTACCTTGCATGGTACAAAAGCAAGGATTGCATCTGAGAACAAGGCAGTAAATGATGAGTACAGCCCAATCCTTGTGTAACTGAATCTCTATCCTTATCTTTCCACCCATATCTAAAGTGCTTACAACAACAACCTCGTGAGGTGAGTCTCCATTGCACAATTCTCTCTCTTTCCCTGCATACATGGAGGGAAACAGTGCTCCATCAGTCAACAAAAAAGCCACAAAATCCAGCATCTTGATCAGACGATATATCAGGTCTGGATGAGATTTCTCCCGTCTGGCAATTTATATGAAAATATAGAATAGGACAATGTCAAAGGGAAAAATACATATTTGGTTAGCATGTGCAGCTATTTTCACAACTCAAACATGTGGCTCCAGTCCTTGTTTCTGGGATTGGTTACAAGGTCCTGTTGATACCTGTCACTTCCTTCTTTCTTCACTCATTTTGTATTCTTCTTGCTCTCTGAGAGATGATTCGGGGCAGCCCTGGTGGCTCAGCAGTTTAGCGCCGCCTTCAGCCTAGGGTGTGATCCTGGAGACCTGGAATCGAGTCCCACTTCAGGCTCCCTGCATGGAGCTTGCTTCTCCCTCTGCCTGTGTCTCTGCCTCTCTCTCTATCTCTGTGTCTCTCATGAATAAATAAAATCATAAAAAATAAAAAGAACGATTCAAAACTTTGTTCTGGAAGGTTCTGAATCCTCTTGCTTTTACTGTATTACCATTGTCTTCCATTAATTATTACTACTGAACAAAAAAATAGTAAGAGGTGCCCCAGTAAAACCCCTGGTTACAGAAACAGTCTTCTTTGACCCCCATGGGTAGCAGTAACCCAGACATCTCCTCTTAAGAGTCCAGATCAGTGACATTCAGTACAGTCATGTATCTAGTACAGTAACATGTTTTTTAGGCCTATTGTTCTGATACCACGAGAGGAATATCATAGCAAAGACATTCTCAACTTCAATTCTTTAAAATTTCTGTGTATCGTTTCCTAAAAGCATTCCTCCCTTGGCATGTGTGTGTAGGAGGTTAATTTCTGAATGTGCTCAGCGAAGTTGGTCACTTTAACTTTTTTTTATTTATTTACTTTTAAGATTTTATTTATTTATTCATGAGAGATGTATATATAGAAAGAGGCAGAGACACAGGCAGAGGGAGAAGCAGGCTCCATGCAGGGAGCCTGACGTGGGACTCGATCCCAGGTCTCCAGGATCACACACTGGGCTGAAGGCCGCACTAAACTGCTGAGCCCCCGGGACTGCCCACACTTCTAACTTTTAAAAATTTTTTCTAATCAGACATCTCAGTACATGAAGATAATGCTATCTTACTGTTTAACATATTTATTATAATTATTAGCTTAGAGGCATGATTTCACCATTATGCAAGGAGATAACTGTGGGTACTTGTTTCTATTACATACATCTTTATAATCTAGAATCCAGTATGGAAGGCAGCTACCAGATAGAGTTAATGAATCACAGAATACATGTAAGCATGAATGAAGGAAAGAGGGACAAAGGAAAGTTGGCCTAGTTTTCTGAAGAAATTTGGCAAGGTGGAAAAATCATTCTCTTTATGCATGAACCACAGATGTCTGCTTGGATTAAGTGTCAGAGTAAGAATGATGGTTCTGCCACCATATGTATCTTTTTACTCTCATACAACAAAGAATGCTTATTGGTTAGCAGTTTGGCTCAGGCATTAACTGTTGATACACCTTGCGATTTATGGAACAGATTTTCTTTCTAAAATGTGTGTTATTTTATTGTTCTCAGTAAGCCATACATGCAGCAGTTCCCTGAACTACCTCACCGTCATCCCAACAACAAACTGTAACTTTGGGGAATCTTTTTTGTTGTATCACCATATCATTAAATAGATGCTTTTATTGCTACTTCCTGGCATGTCTATTCTAGGCATGATTTATTGGTAACTCTTTCGATGGACATCAATGAAGAACACTTAACCGCACTTCGTCCTGCCATGGTTATACTTCTAGCTCTGTTGATACGCTCTGTTCCTCCAGGCTATCTTTGTTACCAAAAGCCTCACAACCGTTCATTTCTGGCTTGCCACATCTTGGGAGTCTACTTGGTAAATGAGGTACTGACCCGGCCACCCCTTCCCTCCTGTTCGCATCCTGTGTATTCCCCTTCTTGACTGCCGCACAGTCTAGCCATTCTATGCCTACTTTCCTGGGCAAAACTTTTCCACATGCTGTCTTTCAGAAATGTGTTGAAATTTTGTCTTTGCTATCGGTGCATTCCTGATCTCTGTATTGGTGGGTTTGAGCCAGTATGTCTTTATTTCCACTGCAATAAGGTATCAGAGGGAGAAGAAATAAATGTCTTTAGTTGACTATGTTAAATCAGAGCATCTTTAATTTCTTTTGTTTTTTTTTTTATTCAATGTTTTATTGTTCTATTTTAGGTTTTGTTCTTTAGTCTGCACGGCTTCTGTATTTTTCAATAGCACACCTTGACTTGATTTTTATCTCCTTCCAAGAATGAGAAATTTAACTGTTAATGTTTTTCCCATGGCATATCAAGTTTTCTAATTAGTATTTAAAATTAAAATTACCTGTGCTTAATAAACTTCAGTTTTATCTCTATATCATAGAACTGCTTTACTTTAATAAGTTGTGCTATACTATTTAACAGTAACTATAATTTCTTAACTTTATATAATAGATTATTATAAAAACATGGGCTCACATAAATAATCTCATTTTTAAAAAGACCGTTTTGATGTTTGCCTAAAGAAAAAATTCATATGCATTTTTTGCCCGCAAAATTCAGCTTTGATGTAGAAGTATAATTAACCTCCTGAATCCTCAATTCTATATTACTTTCCTCTTCCTAGGGTTTTCTCATGTATTATGTTATTTAGAGAGAACTTTGTCTGAGTCTAATACTGTGTAAAAGTTAAAATGGAGGGACCCCTGGGTGGCTCAGCTCTTGAGTGTCTGTCCCCCCAGAGTCCTAGGATCAAGTTCAGAATCAGGCTTCCTACAGGGATCCTACTTCTCCCTCTGCCTATGTCTCTGCCTTTCTCTTTGTGTCTCTCATGGGTAAATAAATAAAATCTTTTAAAAAAATAAAGTTAAAATGGGCATTATTGCTGTTGAAAATGGTGGCAGTTTAGAGGTAGGACTCTAATTTGGGGTTTTTGACTCAGAGACCAGTGACCCTTCCTGATTTCCTCTGGGATATTTCTGTGTCTATGGGGACCAAAGTCTGGCTCGCTTGGAGCCATCACTTACTCAAAGGTAACTACTATCAAAACTACATTCAGGGATGCCTGGGTGGCTCAGCGGTTGAGCGTATGCCTTTGGCTCAGGGTGTGATCCTGGAGTTCTGGGTTCGAGTCCCACATTGGGCTCCCTGCATGGAGCCTGCTTCTCCCTCTGCCTGTGTCTCTGCCTCTCTCTCTCTCTCTCTGTCTCTCAGGAATAAATAAATAAAATTTAAAAAAACCTATATTCAATAATAGCAAGTAAAAAGTAAAGAAATGAGGAATATTTCAGCTATGCCCACACCATGGAGTTTAGTATACTGTAAAAGTGCTTTGCTTACCTAGTACAATAAAAAAGGCAGCATTTTTATTGATACTGATTTATTCATTTTTATCAGTTGAAAGAAGAAGAAAAATAGGAAAGCATTAATATTGAGAACATATTCTCTCTTCCATTTTCTTTATTAGTAAATAACTAAAGCAGGATTCTCAGGTTTTATTTTTCTTCATGTGCATCATCTCAGGTCATGTTACCAAAATTTTTCTCTTTGAGAATTCCCAACTAAGGCAGATAACAATGATTCAGTCAAGATATTTAGAAGAAAGATACCAGCCTTCAACTTATACATTAGAAAACAAATTCTTAAAAAGAAGAAGAGAAAACAAATTCTTGAGGGCAAAATTAAGAGCTCTACACCAACCCCTAAAATCAGAGTCAATGGTCAGAATGTGCTTCATCAGCAGCTAATGTTGAGAGTGCTTTATCTGCCAGGTGAACAACACAAAACCCAAGGAAAACTGCCACCCCGAGGAAAGCAGGTGGCATACTGACAGCTGAGCTGCTTGTGATACTTCAGCTGGCCCCGTGGTCCTGTTACTTGGTTGTGTTCACATCAAAAGAGCACCCACGAGAGTCACTGGATTGACAGCTTGGTTGACACATAGCTATGGCTTCTGCAAATATTTATATTAGGCGTCAGGGAGCAGTATAAACACACATTATGGGGTGCAGAATAAATAGGAAGAGATGTGTTAGGTGATCTTGCTTTTCTAAATAACAAGAGGAGGATTTTCGTGAAAGGAGTGATTTCAAAAGTGGAGGATAATCTGAAGAGTAGAATGAACAAATCTTTTTCCAGGAATGGAAAGATGTTGTTTTGTATATTGTAACATTTCATTTACCCATGCATTTCTTTGAAAAATTTCCAAATGTATTTACCTCTTGATGCATTTGGTTTTTGAGTGCACATTCTCCCCCTGCCAGCTTATAAGATGTACTATGGCAAAATCCATAATAATTGAGGCCTGAGCATATCACAGATCTATCCTAATTATGACACATTCTGTATATATACAACATAGGATTTGTGGTAGTTCCTTGAATATTGTAGGTCCTGTGAAAGTATTTGTTGAATAGAGTTTCTGAAGATAATAGTTTCTTTGCAAGAATGGCAGGCGACAAAATTACCATTTAAGAACAAATTTAATTATCTTCCATTTCAGATAGTTACTTTATTGAATACCAAGGTAAAAAATGAACAGGTTGCTACGAAAAGGCTTGGTATCTTTTATTCTGATTTAAGAATTTATTTTTAAGACTTCAAAGAAAAAAATAGAAGAAAATGTTAATATTGAGAATACAATTCCCTCACCCATATTCTCTATTAATGATCAAATGAAAGCAGCAACCCTAGCTTTCTATTTCTTCAACATCTTAATAGCTAAGGTCCTTTTACACTTTTCTAAACTTTATCCATTATATAACAAAGTCACATGTCTTTGAAATGGAAGGAAATTGATGCTGTCATTTATAATTTATAAATGCCTTAGAGATAGTAGTAGCAACCTGATGATTTTTATATTGCTTAAAAAAAGTTATGAACTTAAAAAAATCACCAAATCAAAGCAAAGTGGTTCAATGAGAAAATCATTCAAACAGACACGCTGGATATTATTTGCAGAAAAAGAGAACTACAACATTTGTAAATTTATGAACCTAAAAGAGAATGAACGATATGTGTTTTGGATTCACAGGAGATGAGATGAGTCCATTTAAGTAGCTGCTGAAGTATCTCACCTACCCTGCTTTGCCATTGTGTATTCTTTCCACATGAGGAAACAAACACCAAAATCATAAGGGTCAGAAGTTTAAAATAGTAAACCTGTATCACTCAAATTCATGATAAAGTAGGGAGACAATGAACAGGGAATTTGAAGGAGCCCTCTAGATCATCCCCCTTTCAACCTTCTTCATTAGCTCATAGCAATCAGATTTTCTCTCCAATGTCTTTCTTGATTTTATTTCCTATCATTTAATCACCAATGTGGCTATTTTTGTGCAGACTTTCAGGTTATGCTCCATCTCTTTTGTTAATAAAGATAAAAATTAAACCACTGTGTCTCCCACTTAGGGATAAGAATGTAAGTCAAATGGCAAGCATTCTGCCAAGAGAATTTTTATAAGTAGGATGGATTTTTTAAAGTAGATTATGAAATTTATTTTTCCTACATATTTTGAAATATAATCTTGTTTTTTTCTATGGGTCTGGATGCAGTTGAACAGATTATTAGATATCTAAGTCTAGAGCTATTTTCTTATTCAATCTTTTTATCTTTATATGTAACATATATAATTTATATATTTCAAAGTTATTACCTCATTTGTTTCCACAGTGTCTTTACAAGATAAAGTGGACTGGGATATCTACATTTTTAACTATGTTAAAATTTTCTCCTTTTAATTTTTAAAAAAGTCACATTAGTTTTTTCCATTATTATATATCTATTATCGAAGTCTAGGACAATCTACGTACCTGTTAGGTTTTAGGCTAGAGGCCAATCTCAGTGCTATTTTCTCTTATCTTTGAAATTCCCATAGTTGAAATAATGTGGGAGATTTTGATAGCCTAGTCATTGAATACAAATGCCAGGACCATTAATAGTAAGGAAGCAATTCTTTATGGTTTTATCTAAATCCAAACCAGATGTTGAGTGGGAGTCAGGGCCTACGACATCCCGGCTTCTGTTTTTGTTTTGTTTTGTTTCCTCAGGAAAAAAAAAGTATTTGCATTGTTTCTTTGATTTTGCTTTTGAAACCTCAGCCATTTGATATTGCACACACATATTAGGGTTTAGAATTGTTTGTTGGATTGAATTAGGTTAAATTTTATGCAGTGTTCCCAATTTTCCTTAACACAATTCTTTCTTCTGTTCCTTATGTGTGTTTTTCCCCTCTGAATTCTCTGGCAGTCCCAAGAAAATACATCTCTGAAAGTATGGATTGTACCATGTAGCCAATGACATAAAATCAAATTGATGGTCCACAGACAAGAGAATCAGAAGTAAAGTGACTAATGCCACATGAGTGGCATGCCACAAAACTACACATCAGCAAAGGAAATATTTCTAATAACCAACATTTACTGAATGCTTGCTGTGTCCTGGGCACTGTAGGAACATGTTGTTGGGATGTTGGGAGAGTCATTATGACCATCACCACTTGCACATGGCAGAGCTGACTTATACAAAGTCATGTACCTAGTCATTTGTTATACCAGGATACGAATCCAAGCAGCTTCATTTTACTCTAGTGCCCACACTGCAGACCCCTGCAGACCACTATGCCACAAGGAGGCAGGCCGTGGTTCTCTGTGGTCAGGCATGTCAGCATACCACATTCGTCCACAAGAAGTGTTCCTCCTTGGATGCATTTTCTGCTTGACTCTGTGGGTGTGGACTAAGCAGATCACTTTCTGAACTAAAAATATAAGCATTCAAACGCAGACCTATTTATGTGTCTTTACATGACAGATTTTAAGAAAAGAGCCCTGACTTAGAATCAGACAACCTAGACTCCTATTCTGTGTTCCACTTGATAAATGGATGATTTTGGAAGAGTAGTTGAATCTCTGTTGTCTCCTCATTTATACAGAGAGGCCATAATGCCTTTCCATGACCAGACTATTGTGGAGATTAAATGAACCAATTAATGCAAATTTAAGAGCAAAGAAAATGAAATGGAGCAACAAATAAATATGATCCCGTCCTTTGCTTTCTTCTTCCAAAGCTTGATGGTTTAAAAATAGTTATGATTATCTGTTAAAACTATTCAGAGACTCAAAGTATTTAATAGTGTGTTGTTTGATTTTTGGCAGTGGTCACTGAAACTAGAAATAAATGGTCAATCCTTTAAACCTTTGTTTATAAGAATTATTGTTGATAAATCATCACTTCAATAATTCAAGTATAAAGATGTTAGATTAAATGATTCATCATTGCCATAACATTTAATAAATATTGTTTTAAAAATATTTTTGGAATCTGGCCCAGCTGGGGGGTATAAAATCAATTTAAAATTTATCTATTTTCTCAATTAGGAAAAAAATTGCTTCTCAGCCTTTTAGCTAAGATCAAGTGTAAGAAAAAAGAGAGAACAGAATAAAGAAACAGAATAAAGCAGAGTATACCACTCCTAGTAGACTTAAGTATTCTTTTTGTAAAACTTTTCATTTAATTTTACACACACACACATTTGCCTTTTCCTGGGGAAATGTATGTATAAAGTGATATATATGTAATATATATCATATATATATATATATGATATATATATGATATAAATGTCATTCTTACCATGGATTTCAGCATGAGAATGTCACTATTTTATGGACCAGTTAATCTCCAAAGAGAATGTTTGTTGACTTGTTTTCATGAGAAGGGTGAAGCGGAAGCCATCCATATTGCAAAAGTCTGTATTGTTTGGACTCAAACAATACTTTCTGTTCTTTTTCTTTCCTGTAGCTCCATTGCTACACCAATGTGCCAACCTATCCTTTACACTTATGACATTATTTTTATCCCGTGCTCACCAACGAGCTATCATGCTAAGTAATTTAGAAGAATCTCTTGACATCTCTGGCTTAAGGCTAATGTTTTATTTAACTGGAACATGTGCTTCATGCTCTTATACCAGTTGCTGTTAGCCATCAAAAGGTGGTTTGGTAAATTGAAAAAGGAGATGAATTATTCTTTTTCTTATTTGCACTTTGCCTGAAAACTCCTGCTAATTTTAATGGTGTTTGGTGTGGTAAAATTATCTCAGGAGAACAGTTCAGTAATTGCATGGAGCATTAGGATAACAAGTCATTATGCCATCTTGAATTCCTAAGACAGGGAGCTTTCGCAGAGCAAAAGTGCAAGAAAGACCTGCCTGTAGATTGAAATTTTTCTGGAGATGTATGCACATGAACCCTCACTCAGGCAGAGACAGCTGAAGGAAAAGAGATGAAATGTCAGTAGCAGACCTGGCAGGCCAGGTTGAAATGCAGGTCATAAGGTTCCTCTCACAGACGTCAGGTAGTGGAGTGAGCAGAGAGTGAAAACACTTTGCTGAGTTCCATTCCACTGTGGGCTGCTCAGAGCTGGGGGAGGCATTACTTCTCTGAACCACGTGACAGGATGCAGCCTTTACCCATCCCTCTCTACCCCCAGCTTTCTACCCTCCCCACCCCATATTTAGCAAATTGGTAGAGAACTAAATGGCTCCAAAAAAAAAAAAAAAAAAAAAGAGCTAAGAGAAAAGGCATGGTATAGTTGACATTTCACTTTAAAAATATTTTAATAATTCAGCTTTATATACTCCTTCACTGCCAACCTCTGAGTTCTACCCTCCGTGCAAAACAGAGCTGAAAACATTTAAATCTAAAGCTTAAAATGAGAGGTGTGGAAATACTGTGCATGTAAAAATATGGTTAAATAATCTTTGTAATGTTTAATCCCTTGATATTTATTTCATGCATATGTTTAAGAGCTATTGGAAGGGAAAATTTAATATTTTATTTTCCCAATTAAAGGATTGTATTTTGCTGCCATTAAGATACCCTAGGCTTTGCTTTATTGGATCATTAATTAGCACTTTGAATGGTTGAAGGGACTTACCTACTCTTGCAACACACAAGAGGTGTATATTAATGAAAGACTAAAACATAGCCGGAAGTCCCTTATTGCCATATTAAAACATTTATAAATGGGACTTTAATTTAAAGTGCTGCTAAAATGAAAATTAAATGTTATATTGATTCTCAGGCCAGATGCTCTCTAGAAAATGCAGTGTGTTTTATTCCCACTGCAAGTTATAACTTCAAATCTGCCCTGGACTTACTCAAAGATAATTCTCTATAGACTAAATGTGCATGCAAGCATCCCTAGAATGACTTTCGTACACTAGGTGGCAGAGGGCTTCCATGAATATCTTTCTGTATCAGGTGCCCTCATCTTGTTTAGCTTCAAAACTGAAGACAAAAAAATTGTTAAAGTTTTGGTTTTCAGTAGTGGACTCAATTTTTTCTTCTTACTCATAAATGGGGAAGTATTTAGTAAAATTAAAGCTGCGTGATTTGTTGAATCAAATGTTGAACACATACAGTAAATTTTCTCTCTAGTGAAGTAATTTTTTTCTGTATACAATAGCAGAAATAGGGTTTTGTTTAATTTTTACTTATTTTTTTTACTTTATTTTAATCTTATCTTTATTTTAAATTTTACTTTAAAACAACCAAATATTTGTTCTTCCATAGCATGATTGAAATGAGTGTATGACAGGGACAATGCCTCATATTCTTACTACACTTCTTTATTTTTAAAAGATCTTTCACATGAATTATCTTGTTCGATCCTTACAATAACCCTGGGATACATTGTCCTCCTTTTACAGAACAGGAAATAAATTTTAGACAAGTTCTCCAAGATTGAGTAGTAAATTGTGAAAGTAGACCCAAAATACTCCATATTTTTTTTTCATTCTTTCTACTTGGGCACAAGGAAATTCAATGGAAAATTTAACTAAAAATGAGCTAGAAGCTGCAAGTATATTAATTAGGGGAAGTAGGGGGCAGCCTGGGTGGCTCAGTGGCTTAGCACTACCTTCAGCCCAGGGCCTGATCCTGGAGACCCAGGATCAAGTCCCGTGTCAGGCTCCCTGCATGGAGCCTGTTTCTCCCTCTGCCTGTGTCGCTACCTCTCTCTCTCCATCTCTCGTATCTCATGAATAAATAAATAAAAAATCTTTTTTAAAAAATTAGGGGAAGTAGGAAATGGAAATGCAGTTTTTTTTAAAAAGCTATTTTTTAATGTTTTTTTTTTGAACTGGCATATGCACACTATTTAGTAAAAAAAAAGGGGGGGGGGACCCAAACAAATAAACTGGCTTATTTAAAAATATTACCAGCAATACCCCAAATTACCAGAATGTTATATTATATAAGAATGTTTATTTGCACCTTTTATGTGCATTTATTTAATATAGATTTCAATGAATTCAATGCTTGTTCCATAAGAATGTTTATTTGCATCTTTTATGTGCATTTATTTAATATAGATTTCAATGAATTCAATGCTTGTTCCTTTTTAAGGTGTTGTAAGGGACACTCTGAAGTATCTAAAGTACTCTTATCTATTATCTAAAGTAATAGATCAATCTTCTCCAAGCTTGCTTCTCAGACCAACTAATATCAGATTCAGCCAGAGTTTATTAAGAATGCAGTCTTCTAGGTCCTACTCTAGTCCTAATTAATTGTAGTCATTGAAATTTAACCCAGTTATTTTTATTTTCAAAAAGCATCTGAAATTTGGCCACTAACTTTTTTGGGGGGGACACTAGCTTTTGAGAAGCAATAGATTTTATTTTTTTATGTAATATAAAGTAAAAGTCATCTAAATAGGGCTAAGATACTTCTACATCTCCTTTTCAGTTATCATAAATTATCACATAAATTTTATTTCATGTGAAAAGAGAGTACATTATAAATCAAAAAGTTAATTAGACTTGTAAATAAAGGAGATTGGCACATATGCTAACACATAGACATGAACGTTGAGGAGGCTCATTGCAATGGAAGATTTTCTTTTCTATTAAATGATTATAAATGTTCTCAATTAAAATTAATTAGGCAACATTATCCTTTGGAAGATAATTTAAGAAATACCCACAATTTTTCTGCTACTAATTTTTACTTCTGATTCCTAAGTGATCTAAGTACCAGCCATTTTACTTCTCTGTACTTGTTTTAGTATAAATTTGGCAGATTTTACTATTTTTGAGGGATAACAATCTGTTACACATTTTAGTGAATAATTATAAATGCACACATGTCAAATGAATTGATCAGCTAAAAAGTATAGGCATAAATGTAAAGGAAACCAATCAAGTGGAAGATCTATCATACAAAGAAATATTTTTCCAGCATTTGATTTGGGAGATATTCAGAGGAGCAACAAGGAAAATTAAAATTTCAATTAATTTTGGAGATGATATAATTTTTAAAATATTAAGCATATTTTTTACTCTAAGATTTTTTAAGATTACATTTTCTAATGTAAGTAAATTCTTTGGAGACAGTTATATAGTTTGCTGTTTCCTGAAAACATTTGGCAACAAAACATTTTTTACATAGATATCTCATGGGATTAGTATAGCATGGAATAAAGTTTAGAAAATCTGAATTTGAGATTACATAAGCAAAGATGAACCACATAATCTGTTCTCCTTAGGCTACTCAACATAGTTCTTTCTGGGGAAAAATGAACTGTGGATGATTTCAGTTTGTCTTATTGTAAAAGTTTTAAAACCTCCCTCATCTTCCTTCATCCCAAAGGCATAGCCATCTCTTTTGCTATAGGGATGAATTCTGCTTTTTCATGACTTCAAACATGACAAAATAGCCTAGGAGGACCCAAACACAATAGGAAAGAAAGAAGAGTGCACCAGATTCACTGGTTACTGATTACAGCTCTGCTGGCTCTGATTTTGTGCCTTTGTATCTGTCATTATTGTGGATTCTGATACATCCCATCCATTGAGAACTCAGCTCTCTGTTTGCACCTTTGAACGGAGACTGCCATGGATTTAAATCCAAGTGTGACTAAAAAGCCAGTGTTATTTCTATAAACTCCACAATAGTAGAGTTACAACGACCGTTCAGTTGATGTCTATTTTGTTTTTATAACCATTGTTAACCAGTACCATAAACATAAAGCAACTTTATATTTATAGTATTTTTGAGAGATTATACATCGGATGGGAGGTCATTTATATCTCTGGTACAAATTGCTTTGAATAAAATGCTGCTGTAGGCAAAACGAAATCATTGTTGTTAGTGTCTGCTGTGGTGTGGATTGTATTATATAATCATATTCCAGATAGGAGGCCCCCGAATCTTGGTCTCTGCATATGCATATGTATATGAAAGTCACACATCAATGACCTCTTCTTTCCTCAATAATGACAGCATCACAGCAAATGTCTAAGTCCATCTTGCGATACTTCTACTCTCAGAACATTTTCTTGCTGTAACCGCAACGTGGCGCTGCAGTGACAAGGAGTCCCGGTCGATGCTCCAGGAGTCCAGTGAAATCAAACAGTTCAAACATTATGAGCGAAGCCCAAGAGCAGCACCTGAAAGCTTGCATTTTGGGCTGAACTAGAAAGATCTGTACTTGCAATAAAGAAAACATTTATAAATGTGTTACCTGAGGTGGAGTTAACTAGCACAGACCAAGAACAATGCTCGTAGAAGTCCAGGTCATAAATAAAAAATGTCTTTTTAGACTCTATTAAATCTTCCTGTCCTATTCCCTAGAACTGTGAAATCCTGCCCCTCTATATTCAGATGCTTTTTAAAACAGGCATTTCTGTTGTTTTGAAACTAGAGAATAAAGGAACACTGCTAGGATTTTGAAAAAAAAAATAGGAGAACCTAAAATAACAATTTATGAGAAAAATATTTTTGAAGCACATTAACACTAGCTAATTTGTACTCTTTAGCAAACTTGTGAAACGGTTTAGACGTGTATTATTTTTCATGTTCTCCAAATGAGGAAGCAAAGGCCCAGAAAACTTTAAAAATTTCCCCGCATTTGTATCTAGTAGTAGGATCAACATTAAGGTTTCATTCGTCCTCTTCTAATTCCACAATTTCTTCTATTTTTTGTTTGGTATATTGTCCACTATTCCCACACTTGCTGTGTTGCTTGTTTCTCTCAGTATTTATTCCCCTTTCCAGGACTCCTGCCCTATTGCCCAGCAGGTGGAGAGGGTAACTTCCTCAGTTTCTGTTCCTCCTGTATCACCACTTACTTGTTGGCATACTGTAGTATATAACTCAATGGCAGACATGAAGGCAGGAGTCAAAAAGGAAGAACCCTCTTGCTTTGATTCCTCTGTCCCAGTTTCCAAGAGTATATTGTTAAAAAATATTTTTACCTTTTTGATTTCTGTGAAGAAATAGAGAGCTTAAATGAAGTCTATGCTCATTCTCTCCCACGTATGTTTTGCCTGTTAAAAAATATATTTTGTGTGGTTGAAGACCAAAGTGTGGTATAGCTGCTACACTACTGTAATTAGAAGCAGAAATTCCAAAGTGGGACATTTCAATCTGTAGATAGGTGTTTGTTCTTTAAAACTGAAAAAAATTCTGATAGTTTTATGGCCCCTTTTATTTGTGCAGGTCTATTTTGATCATTTTGCAGTTATATGCTAAATAGTGAAAGGAGCTTTTTGACACATAACACAGGGTTTATATGTGCATGTTTATCTCTATAATTTTTATTTCCTTCTGGATCCAAGAAAACTTATTTTTTTTTTCTTTTGGATTACTTTGACGCACCTGTTATGATCCTGCTGAAAGCTGTCTGGCTTCTCTGGAGCTCCAAAAAGAGCTTTGTACCTTTGAAATTTTCATTAGCTTTTGACTGACTGCTGAGATTTAGGCACCTGTGATAAAGTACGGAAGTGCCCATACATTGGCTTGCCAAGTCCCAAACTCTTATTTTTTTTAAAGATTTTATTTATTTATTCGTGAGAGACACAGAGACAGAGAGAGAGTTAGAGACACAGTCAGAGGGAGAAGCAGGCTCCATGCAGGGAGCCTGACGTGGGACTCGATCCCGGGTCTCCAGCATCACACTCTGGGCTGAAGGCGGCGCTAAACCGCTGAGCCACCCGGGCTGCCCCCAAACTCTTATTTAGCATGAGGGCAAGAACCTCTCCAGCCCTTGGTCAAGTAAAGAGCATTTGCAGAGCAGAATCATATTCTTTACTAGGTGTTTGGTGCAAAGACAGTCCCAGGGAGTTTGGAAGCCGAATAGGATTGGTATCAGAAGCTTCCTCCTACATTTTTCAGGTGAGGAGTGGGAAGGCAGGTAAGCTTTGCCAAATATTGAACATAAAGGGAGACTTTTAGAGAAGGTGCCAAGCACTGACCTTACTCAAATTTCTTCTAGCATCTAGCATTCCTCCTGGTGTAGAAGCAAGACATTTTGGATTAGAAATAACATAACCAATTTAGAAAATCAAATTAATTTTTAAAAAGTAGAGGGTTTTTTTGTTTTTTTTTGAAATGTAGATAATAATAGCATTTAAAATACCTCCTCCCTCAAGAGTTAAATCCTATCAATATATATACTGTTTTTTTTTTTAAGATTTTATTTATTTTTTCATGAGAGACAGAGAGAGAGAGAGAGAGAGAGAGAGAGAGGGAGAAGCACAGGTAGAGGGAGAAGCAGGCTCCATGCAGGAAGCCCAACTCGATCCTGGGACTCCAGGATCACACCCTGGGCTGAAGGAGGCAGGTGCTAAATCGCTGAGCCACCCGGCTGCCCTATACTGTTTTTTTGTTTTGTTTTGTTGGGTTTTTTTTTTTATACTGGTTTTCACAAAATTATCAACATTTAGGCTAAGGTTTTTAGATTAGCTTAACTGAAAAGTTTAATGTAACTTTCAGGAATACCTAAAAGGGCTCTTGAAATTCTGTCACATGAACATCTATATATATTTTTAAAGATTTTATTTATTTATTCATGAGAGACACACAGAGCGAGAGAGGCAGAGACACAGGCAGAGGGAGAAGCAGGCTCCATGCAGGGAGCCCGATATGGCACTCGATCCTGGGTCTCCAGGATCACTCCCTGGGCTGAAGACAATGCTAAACCGCTGAGCCACCAGGGCTGCCCTGAACATCTATATTTGTATCTGTTTCTCTTTATACCTCTCTCTTTTTATATAGATCCACATCCATATCTATCTGTATCCCATTTATAGGCTTTGTAAATTCAGTTTTAACAGGGTATGTGGGCAAAGGAGTCTGCTGCATAACATTCTGTATTTTTACAAATATAATATTGAAATTCATTCTCAGCTTCTTGTTGGAATGTAGTAGTTTTTGACTGCTGATGTCCTATACCATCACTTTATTAATTGAATGCTGTAAGTCAGAGGAGTATCACTCATTGCCCCATTCTTCCAGAAACTAACCTACCCAAATAACATTACACAATCTAAGTGCTCTGGTCCTCAGAGGTATCAATAAGGGCTGTTAGCCAGAAAGGGCTTCATTTAATAAATATTTAATTACGGCTTACTGGGTATAATTTGTGTTTGACTATACCGCCTCCCACATGCACCCTTCTGCTACTATAAGATCTTCATAGGCAAGAACTGTGTTAGCCTTGTGCAAGTTTGTGCGTCTTCTGCTTATGCCACACAGGTCAGGCATTAGAAAGTATTTGTTGAATGAATGCATGCCTATGCAGCGAATGCATAACTGAATGTCTACAGAAGAACTGCAGGAGGTATTATTTTTTTCAAGTAGATTCTTCTTTCTTCCCTTGATAAGGAAGGTATGCCTAAACAAACAGCATGAGTTAGAGGAGTATGAAGGTTGAGATTGATTTAGTTTCCGAGACGGAAGAGATTCTGTCAATGGGGTTACTCATTGCTGGTTCCAATTCAGTCTAGTTTAAGAAAGGGTGAATTCAAGCATCGAAATCAAGGGGAAGATAATTAACTGCTTACTCATTTATATGCCTTCATCCCAGGAACCAGATGTTTCCTGGATCATATTTTATTACAACTTTTATTTATAGTATGTCTTTGCAAGAAAAACATCCGGTGCAGCAGAACTCAGCAGTTGGTGTGTAATAATGCATAGTTTAAAGCTACACAGAAAATACTCTGTAAGTTACCCTAGAAAAGTGAGGGTGCCACAACCTCTTGCCCCTTTTGAAAGCTGTGGAGGACTTCTCCTGAGGTTTTTTGGGGTGTGGTAGAATGGAAAGATGATTTGGCTGGAGGTTAGCCATCATGGATCTGAATCCTTACTCTACAGAGCAGTGTGGCCTCAGTAAATTAACCTGGGTGTGGCTCAGTTAAAACTTGCCTCACAGGGTGAGGAGGTATGAGGAAAGATGTCAAGTACATGTGCTCAGAACTTCTGTCTTTTCCTAGCTCTCCTTTATGTATTTCTTCTTGTTCTGAAAGGCTACTCACCCAGCTTAGGAATTAATTCCATTAGGATTATTTTACCCCAGCTAGTTTTGAATTTTAACTTGTTTTTAAGCACTTTGTGGGAAGGCCTAGATCATATACCTATTTCATTTTATTTTGTAATATACTTCAAAATACCAAGGAATAATAATGTCAGCTCTAGATATATTTTTCTGTCTTTAGGCATAGGGATTAAACTCCCTTGGATTATGAATGCATGGGTTTTACATAGCATTTTCACAGTATTGACTGAAATGGATTGTTTTTTATAATATAGTCCAAAAAGGACGAATATTACAAAATTTAAAGAATCAGGATAGGAGTGCCTGGGTGGCTCAGATGGTTAAGCATCTACCTTCGGTTCGGGTCATGATCTTAGGGTCCTGGGATCAAGCTCTGCATAAGGCTGTCTGTTCAGTGAAAGGTAAATCAAGGAGAAACAACAGTTGATCTTTGTAGGAGATGAGCATTAGGAGTACTGAACCCCCCTCATCTCCACACACACAGTTGAAAATCAGTGTATAACTTTGACTCCCTCCAAACTTAACTACCAATAGCTTACTGTTGAGCAAAAGCCTTATTGATAACATAACAGTAGATTAACACATATTTTATGTTATATATATTAAAGACAATATTCTTACAATACAGTAAAGAAAATGATATTAATAAAATCACGAGAAAGAGGAAATACATCTATAGTACCATATTGTATTTATCAAAAAAAATCTATGTACAAGTGAAACTGCTTAGCTCAAACCCATGCTGTTCAAGGGTCAACTGTGCATCTTTTGAAACACTTCATATACTTTGAATCCTTTCAGAGAAGCTTGTGGAAATGTGCAGGCAAGTCTGTAGATGGCAGCATTGTACCAGATGGAATAAAACCATAACTAGGTATGCAAGTTCTTTCCCAGAACAGTCCACGTGTTTGGTGTCAAGTGAGTGGATGCAATTTGGCAGTGTGGCAGGATACAAAATCAATGCCCAGAAGTCAGTGGCATTTCTATACACTAACAATGAGACTGAAGAAAGAGAAATTAAGGAGTCAATCCCATTTACAATTGCACCCTAAAGCATAAGATACCTAGGAATAAACCTAACCAAAGAGGTAAAGGATCTATACCCTAAAAACTCCAGAACACTTCTGAAAGAAATTGAGGAAGACACAAAGAGATGGAAAAATATTCCATGCTCATGGATTGGAAGAATTAATATTGTGAAAATGTCAATGTTACCCAGGGCAATTTACACTTTTAATGCAATCCCTATCAAAATACCATGGACTTTCTTCAGAGAGTTAGAACAAATTATTTTAAGATTTGTGTGGCATCAGAAAAGACCCCGAATAGCCAGGGGAATTTTAAAAAAGAAAACCATATCTGGGGGCATCACAATGCCAGATTTCAGGTTGTACTACAAAGCTGTGGTCATCAAGACAGTGTGGTACTGGCACAAAAACAGACACATAGATCAATGGAACAGAATAGAGAATCCAGAAGAGGACCCTCAACTTTATGGCCAACTAATATTCGACAAAGGAGGAAAGACTATCCACTGGAGGAAAGACAGTCTCTTCAATAAATGGTGCTGGGGAAATTGGACATCCACATGTAGAAGAATGAAACTAGACCACTCTCTTGCACCATACACAAAGATAAACTCAAAATGGATGAAAGATCTAAATGTGAGACAAGATTCCATCAAAATGCTAGAGGAGAACACAGGCAACACCCTTTTTGAACTCGGCCACAGTAACTTCTTGCAAGATACATCCACGAAGGCAAAAGAAACAAAAGCAAAAATGAACAATTGGGACTTCATCAAGATAAGAAGCTTTTGCACAGGAAAGGATACTGTCAACAAAACTCAAAGACAACCTACAGAATGGGAGAAGATATTTGCAAATGACATATCAGATAAAGGTCTAGTTTCCAAGATCTATAAAGAACTTATTAAACTCAACAGCAAAGAAACAAACAATCCCATCATGAAATGGGCAAAAGACATGAAGAGAAATCTCACAGAGGAAGACATAGACATGGCCAAGAAGCACATGAGAAAATGCTCTGCATCACTTGCCATCGGGGAAATACAAATCAAAACCACAATGAGATACCACCTCACACCAATGAGAATGGGGAAAATTAACGAGGCAGGAAACCACAAATGTTGGAGAGGATGTGGAGAAAGGGGAACCCTCCTGCACTGTTGGTGGGAATGTGAACTGGTGCAGCCACTCTGGAAAACTGTGTGGTGGTTCTTTAAAGAGTTAAAAATAGATCTGCGCTACGACCCAGCAATTGCACTGTTGGGGATTTACCCCAAAGATGCAGATGCAATGAAATGCCGGGACACCTGCACCCTGAAGTTTATAGCAGCAATGTCCACAATAGCCAAACTGTGGAAGGAGCCTCGGTGTCCATCGAAAGATGAATGGATAAAGAAGATGTGGTTTATGTATACAATGGAATATTACTCAGCCATTAGAAACGACAAATATCCACCATTTGCTTCGACGTGGATGGAATGGAGGGTATTATGCTGAGTGAAATAAGTGAATTGGAGAAGGACAAACATTATATGGTCTCATTCATTTGGGGAATATAAATAATAGTGAAAGGGAATAAAGGGAAAAGGAGAAAAAATAAGTGGGAAATATCAGAAAGGGAGACAGAATATGGAAGACTCCTAACTCTGGGAAACGAACTAGGGGTGGTGGAAGGGGAGGAGGGCAGGGAGTGGGGGTGACTGGGTGGCGGGCACTGAGGTGGGCACTTGATGGGATGAGCACTGGGTGTTATTCTGTATGTTGGCAAATTGAACACCAATAAAAATAAATTTATTATTAAAAAAAAGAATCTAGAACACCAGTTTTTGGAATTGGGGAATGATGTCTGGGAAGAAGATATGCATTTTTGCGGGGAAAAATGTAAAAACTCAAGGACCGCCTGATGGATTCTGGAGTAATTGTTTCCATTTTTAAAAAGTATTTTAGAGGAGAAAAGACAGTTGAGAGATCCAGATGGGAGGCTTCACTTTTTTTCTTAACGGTGTTTACTTAAATTCCATGGGGTTAATACAGTGTACTATTAGTTTCAGGTGTACAAAATAGTGATTCAACACTTCCATACATCACCTGGTGCTCATCAGGACAAGTGCCCTCCAATCCTCATCCCCTATTTCACCCATCTCCCACTCACCTCCCTCTGATAATCCTTAGTCTGTTCTTTGTAGTTAAGAGTCTGTTTCTTAGATTGGGGAGACTTCAATTTTAATTTTCTAGAAACAATTAAACTACAGAGCACTATAAGTAATTGGACTTAGAGTAATGTCAGTCCTTAACCACTCAAAATAAAATTCTGCAATCTCCCCTATCCCTCTAACCTTCTTTATGTGATAAAGAAATTTTATTCCTTTTTTTTTTTTCATTTTCTATGGCTAGTTTTCTTTCTAGCTTATGTAAGTTGTTACCTTTTTTCTTCTTTAATAAAAATCTATGATTGGATTTCTGTATTTATAATCCTGGTCAAGGTAATAACATTTCAATTTTTACATACATTTTTGTGGTTTATGAGTCATTAAGGGAAATTTCACATAAAAGGATGTTTTTGTAAACTCATTATCAGGATACACCATTGGACTAAATGGTGCAGTCTTGTAGTAGAAATTAGCACCTGAAAAATGCTGTTAACCAAATATAATTGATACATACAGGGGAAGTTGATTCTTTAAATTTTTTAAGTTGATTGTTTTTTATTCTAAATTATAGGTAATTGAAGAGAAGTTTAAAGATAAACATCATATTGTTTGCTCCTGATATTTGTCAATTCTTAATTTTTTAATTATTGTGTATCAGAATGTACAGTGGCCTGTATAGCACAACTGCTAGGCCCATCTACTTTCAACAAATTGCACAGCACAAATACTGCATCAGACCTCATGGGTACAAGTAGAAGACAACACTCAACTTTTCATCTTCCTTTCTGTTATGAAGACTGGGACTTCTATGTAATGGATATTGTTACGTAAATGACCATAACTACAAATAAGGTAGATATTATAGTTTATTATAGTTCTAAGATTATTTATATTTATCATTAAATACAACACATAGCATAAACCATAATTGTGCAGGTTAATGAGTGCTTATGCAGTGAACTTCATGTAAATACCATCAAATCAGAAAATATAGTTTTGCCAGCATCAGGGTTTCTTGCCAGATATAAATTCCTCTGTTTCACCAGATGTAACCAGTATTCTTAAATTTACTGAGAATCATTCCCTTTCATTTTAATATATATCATCTGTATATACATTCTCAAGTAGCAGTTTTGCCTGTTTTTAAACAAATATCATACTGTATGCATTATTTTGTGGCTGACATCTGATGCTCAATGTTTGTAAGATCCATCTATTTTAATATGTGCAGCAGTAATTTATTCACTTTAATTGCTGAATATTTTATGACTATAACACAATTTATTAATTTGTTGTACTGCTGATAGACATTTGGGTGTTTCCACTTTGGGGCTCCTAAGAACAATGCTGTCAAGAGCTGTCTTGTACAAATACACTGTTGTACATTGTGTATGTTTCTCTGTAATATATACTGAGAAGTGAAATTGCTGAATCATCAGTTTTTGACACTCTCAGATTTACTAGGTAATTCCAAATGGCGTTTCAGTATGGTTGTACCAATTTCTACTCCCAGAAATTTCTTGTTTCTACCAGCAGGAAACGAGACTTTTTATTGTCCACATCTTCACCAATACATAGTATTGTCAGACTTTTAAAATTTTTGCTCACTCTGAGTTTTTAGTGATATCGTGTTTAAATTTACATTTCTCTCATTGCTAACGGTGACCAGCTATCTGAATTTCCTCTTGGTGAAATGCTCCTTTTTCAAGATCTTTTTATTAATGTTTGTAGGGGTTTTGTTGTTTTTGTTTTTCTAGTCTCTTTAATTTTACTTTTAAAAATATTTTCTTCCATACTTTGGTTTGTAGTTACCATTGTCTTCATGGTAAATTTTGAAATACAGAATTTACCCCAGGAAATAAACATAAATATTCTTGTGAAATTTTCTCAAAGTATAGTGGATATGTAGTTCTCACATAGACCCGAATTTTATACAAAGGGCCGTGTAAGTCCCATTGATTTTCTTTTCTACTTAAATGTATTCTATTGCTTGACTCCAAACCATTTCCTGTGTAGCTTGCTTTTCTCCATTATTCTACAATGCTAAATATTTATTAAGCATCATAAACGTACTGTTTCTGAGCTGGTCTATTTTTTCTATTCTATTAGTAGTCTAAGTGCCTGTCTGGGTGTTGATTAGTAGTTGATTAAAAAGTTGATTATAATAAGTGCATATATCTGGTTGAGACTTGTTCTTTATCAATAGTGTTTTGATGCTCACAATTCTGTGTATATTTTAAAAGTAGCTTATCAAATACTGCCAAATTTATTGGGATTTTGGGGTTGCATTGCACTAAATTCTTTATGGTATTTCAACTTTCAAACAATGAACATGGTATATATCTTGATTAGTCAACCCCTTCTAATTTCTTTAATATTTCTCAATGAAGTTCCATAATTTTCTCAGATGATGTCTTACACATGTATTTATAGTTATTCCTAGAATATCTAAATTGATGCTGATAGATGTTATTATAATTTATTGAAATTTTGTTTTCTTCACTGTTACTAGTAAGTAACAATTTATTTTGTATGCCAGTTTTATATCTAATGACTACATAGACTTACTTAATTCTAGAAATTTACCTAAATTTATTTTGCATATAATACTATTCACTGGGAAAAGGTAATTTTTCCCTTCCTTCCTTTCCAATCTTTATACATTTTATTTATTGTTCTTGTCCTGTTGCATTATATAAAATGTCCCCCAATTTTGAATAAAAGTTGAGATAATCCAAAATTAAAGGGATAGGTTAGTTATTCACCACTGACCTTTTCTGTAGACTTTAATAAATCTTAATTCAGGTAAGGAAAGTTCCCTTTAATTCTTATTTTGCTAAAATTTTTTTTATAATCAATAGATATTATTTTGTATTATTCCTTTTTTAAATAGAAGTACACTTGACATAATGTTGTAGTAGTTTCAAATGTACAATATAGTGATTTAACAATTCTATACATTAAGTTATACTCACCAGAATAAGAGTAGTTGCCATCTGTTACCATACAATGCTATTAGAATATTATTGACTATGTTTCCCATGCTGTAACTTTCATCCCATGACTTATTTCTTATATAACTGGAAGTTTGTACCTCTTAATTTTCCTCATTTATTTTGCTCATCCCTTCAACTTCCTCCCCTCTGGCAACCACCAGTTTATTCCCTGTATAAATGGATTTTTTCTTTTTTTAAAATTTTTATTTTAATTGCAATTAGTTAATATACAGTGTTATATTAGTTTCAGGTGTGTGATATAGTGATTCAGCAATTGCATACGTTATCCTGTGCTCAACATGACAAGTGCACTCCTAATCTACATCCCCACCAACCTCCCCTCTGATAGCCATCAGTTTGTTTCTTGATCTGCCTCTCTTTCTCTTTTTACCCTTTGCTTGTTCATTTTGTTTCTTAAATTCCACATATGTGTGAATCATATGGCATTTGTCTTTCTGACTTATTTCACTTAAGTATTATACTTTGTAGCTCCATCCATGTGGTTGCAAAGGCAAGGTTTCATTCTTTTTTATGACTAGATAATATTCCTCTGTGTGTGTGTGCATGTGTGTGTGTGTATACATGTATTTATATATAGAGAGGGAGATATACATCTCTTCTTTATCCATTCATCAATCAACAGACACTTGGGCTGCTTTCATATCTTGGCTATTATAAATAATGCTGCTATAAACACAGAGGTGCATGTATCCCTTTGAATTAGTGTTTTGGTATTCTTTGATTAAATTCCCAGTAGTGTGATTCCTGAACCATAGGGCAGTTCTATTTGTAACTTTTTGAGGAAACTTCATACTGTCTTCCACAGTGGCTGTACCAGTTTGCATTCTCACCAACAATATATGAGGTTCCTTTTACTCCACATCCTTGCCAACAGCTATGGTTTGTATTGTTGATTTTTGCCATTCTGACAGGTGTGGGGTGATATTGCATTATAGTTTTGATTTGCATTTTCCTGATTATCAGTGATGATGAGCATCTTTTCATGTGTCTGTTGGCCATTTGGAGAAATATCTGTTCATATCTTCTGCCCATTTTTTAATTCAATTATTTGTTTTTTGAATATTGAATTGTATAAATTCTTTATATGTTTTGAATACTAACCCTTTATCATATATGCCATTTGCAAATATCTTCTCCCATTCTGTGGTTGCCTTAATTTTGTTGATTGTTTCCTTCACTGTGCAGAAACTTTTTATTTTGCTGTAGTCCCAATAGTTTGTTTTTTTTTTTTTTTTTCGCTTTTGTTTTCCTTTCCTCAGGGGACAGACAATTCTATAGAGATGCTATAATGACCAATGTCAGAGAAGCACTGTCTGTGCTCTCTGCTGAGTTCTTATAGTTTCGGGTATCAATTTTAAGTCTTTAATCCATTCTGAATTTATTTTTGTGTATAGTGTAAGAAAGTGGTCCAGTTTCATTCTTTTGCATATTGCTGTCCAGTTTTCCCAATACCATATGTCAAAGAGACTGCCTTTTTCCCTTTGGATATTTTTTCTGCTTTATCAAAGATTAATTGACCACATAATTGTGGGTTCATTTCGGGTTTTCTATTCTGTTCTGTTGATCTATGTATCTGTTTTTTTGTGCCAGTACCATACTGTTTTGAGTATTACAGCTTTGTAATATAACTTGAATTCCAGAACTGTGATGCCTCAGCTTTTCTTTTCTTTTTCTTTTTTTAAAAAATTATTTATTTATTTGAGAGAGAGAGTGTGTGTGTGTGTGTGCAAATGAGACCTTGAGTGGGGGTGGGAAGGGAAGAGGGAGAAGCAGACTTTCCACTGAGCAGGGAACCCAAGGCAATGCAGGATTCCGTCCCAGGACCTTGGTATCATGAGCCAAAGGCACATGCCTAACTAACTGAGCCACCTATAAGCCCCTGATTTTCTTTTTTCAAGGTTACTTTGGCTCTTTGAGGTCTTTTGTGGTTCCATACAAATTTTAGGATTGTTTGTTTTAATTCTGTGAAAAAATTCTGTTGGTATTTTGAGAGGGATTGCATTAAATGTGTAGATTGCTTTGGGTAGTATAGACATTTTAGCAACATTTGTTCTTCTAACCTGTGAGCATGGAATGTCTCCATTTCTTTGTGTGATCTTCAATTTCTTTCATCAATGTTTTATAGTTTTCTGATTACAGGTCTTTCACCTCTTTGGCTAGGTTTATTCCTAGATATCTTTTTGTTTTTGATGCAATTGTAAATAGGATTGTTTTCAGTTTCTCTTTTGCAGCTTCATTTTTGGTGTGTAGAATTGCAACAGATTTTGTAACCTGTGACTTTACTATAAATAGATTTTCTTAATATATTATGGTCATGTGATTTTTCTAATCTGCCAATGTAATTAATTATACTAATTGGTTAGTAGTAACATTAACTATTTTTCATTCCTAGAATAAACCCAATTTAGGCATACATATAATCCTTTTTGAACATTGCTGAAGTGAATTTGTTAATATGTTTATGGAGTTTTTGCCTTTGTGGCTATGAATGGGACTGGCTCAATGTGTTTACATATGCAAAAAAGTGGAATTAAAGTAGAAATCAAGGTGTAACATGTCATATACATGCAAAATAGAAAATATGTTTCTTTAGTTTGTGAAATTCCCTATTTTTTCATAGTAAATTTTAAAAAGCATAATTTTATGTAGAATTTTAATACTACCTTGTAATTTTTTTAATTTTTTTTTTTAAGATTTTATTACTTATTTGAGAGAGAGAGAGAAGAGAGCTCACAAACAGGGGAAGGGCAGAAGGAGAGGGACAAGCAGACTCTCCACTGAGCAGGGGGCCTGATACAGGGCTCCATCCCAGGACTCTAAGATCATGACTCAAGCCAAAGTCAGATGCTTAACCAATTGAGCCACTATGTAATTCTAAAGATTTATATAACTTGCCCACTGACAGTATTTACAAAGTATGATAACGTGTAAAGCTAAATGCTGTATTCTTTATCTCATACAGAACTTGTATGTTTTTCTATATGTATGGCATTGGAGGATAGTGAAGCCAATTAAATCCTACTTTCCCCTACTCTTCCAAAAACAAAGATTCACTTAAAATTCATTGGCATCCAGGTGTTATTGTCTTTCTGTTTTTTCCTGAGGAATGATTCAGGGACTCTAGTGCTATAAAACAGCTCAAGTTGTTGACTGATGACTTGTAGTTGACTTTGACATGAGTGACTTCTAATGTTGGAATATCTGAGACTACACACTTGTTCTTCACTTGTGGTTTGTGAAAGACATGTATGAAATCTCACTCTGTTCTACCAATTCAGTTACACTTGTCCTCTGCAGTATGGAAAGATTTCTGGCAGAGAGTTAATTTTTCCCAAGAAAGTCTAAAAGCAAAGCACAAAAGCAAAATAAGATAAAGCCTTCCTCTTAAGAATATTAAAAATGTACTGGAGATAAATGATACCTATTTGAAGCCTTTTTAACATGGTGTAAATTAGTACGTGATCTCTTTCCAAAACAGAGAGGATAGCAAACAAATATTGTAGAATTCAGAAAAGTGAAAGATTTGTTACAAGTGGTAGGATGTGAACTAGGATTTGTTGGATTTGTCTGAGAAGATAGATAAGACTGTAGATGTGAAGGGAATAATATAAATAATATTCCCTGTTTTTCTCTCATTGTAAATTTTCTGCATCTTCATAGGAAGCATGTTAAATGATTTCTACTGTCTCAGTACTGTTTCAGCCTTTATATGTATTATCTCATTTAATCTTTGGAGAACCCATGCACTTACATATTGAAGAAACTGAGGAACAGAGATCTCAAGGAAACTTGCCAAAGGTCAGACAAGTGCTAAGGATTGACAGAGAGTCGATCCCAGGCATCTACTGAAATCCTGATGCTCTGAACTATCCTGATATATCTCTGATATATGATGATGATGAAAAAGAGGTTTGCTGTTGAGGGAAAATGAGAATGATAAGCACAGATACCTCAAACCTAGAATGTTCCCACACTCTATCAAAATCAGCTGATACTTCCCTTAAGACTTTATAGCTCTTTCTATTGTTTTTAGAAACTTGTTAGGAGTTAGATAGATAGATAGATAGATAGATAGATAGATAGATAGATGATAGATAGATAAATAGGTAGATAGATCTATATATGTATATGTATATTAAATGAAACATTTTTAGCTTAATATTATTTTTCTGTGTCTATGAAGTTTTCTTAGAGTCATGAGCAATTATAAGCATCATAGAATTATTTATTTAAACAAGGGTACGATTCCTTACATGTTTAGTTTTTTATATCTGTCTAGAGATAGAATCAGTTTATAAAGAGATAATGGGAGAAAACTAAGAAAGAAAAGGATAAGATGACAAACTGTGTTAATATAAGTAGCTCTATATATAGGTTTTAAACTGCTGAGTATGAAAAAGTGAGAGCTAAGGAAATGTGTCCTACCACTGCATTTGCCCAGTGTGTGTTGGGAGAAGTTTTATGTTATGCTACTATCTTCAAACTACCAATACATGAGAAAGAACTACCATGTAGGGATCTTAGAAATATACACATTTACTCACCATAGCCTTTACCTGTGTGTAAAAATCACATCATTAACAAAATGTGTCCCTTGTGTTTAATGCTCTATAGGTATGAATTGCAACTCACCAGACCTCATAGCCAGTCCTAGATTAGAGTACAGTAACCACAGAGAATAAGAAATTAAATTGATGCCTCTGTTTCAACTTAATCAAATAATTAAGTAATATCCTTGGATGTTAGAGAGAGCTGAGATTAGAACTAGCTTCTTCTCACTCCTGATCCATGATATATCATTTTTGTATCTTTTTTTACTTTCTGTGAGTTGAGATGGATGGTTTATTTTGAGCCTAATTTTTTATTACTCTCTTAGGATTTATGATTCAAACTGTACTAAGTAAGTATCATGAGTTGATAAAACCAATCTGTGGTATAAAAGAGTCCTCCTTAGTAGAATCCGGTGTCCTTATCACTCCTTGGCCATTGTCATCATCTGTAACTGTCACCATCCCTTATTTAATTGCTGTTTCATTTCTATTTAATCGATTTTTCAGTATTTTCAGAACTAATGTTTACAATCTTACATATAATATATGACGTTTATCCTTCTATTTCTAAGAACATTTTCCTAATGGCTGAATCACTTTGAAATATCAATATGGTGTTTATGTTCTGCACCGTGCTAATTGAGACTGTTCTTCAAGACCATCTGGAATCATGGGCTACTACAGAGTGCATTGGCTAGGTAAAACAGTAAGTGTTCAGATATGATTTAATAAA
Source organism: Canis lupus baileyi (assembly GCF_048164855.1). Lineage (NCBI taxonomy): Eukaryota > Metazoa > Chordata > Mammalia > Carnivora > Canidae > Canis > Canis lupus. Next base: position 18,512,329 of record NC_132854.1, on the reverse strand, counting down.
ATCAGTGCAGTTAAAGCCTTCAGGGAAGGGATAAGACTGTATAAGTCTAATTCACTCTTCTCAATGCCTAAAACAGTATAATATATCATTATGTGCCATGTGAAAGGTTTCTGAAGAACATAAAATTAGGTTTTGGAACCAATCCAGTAAAAATGAAATAAATGAATACAAAGAAAGATCAAGTTATAATTGAATTGTGTTGTCATGAAATTTTGAAGGCAGAAAATTAGGACATTACACTGAGGGAGGTAGAAGGAGAGAGGACTGACAGGAACTTCAGAAAGCATTTAAACACCAGACACTGTTTTAATTATACAAGTATTATGAAACTCAGTACTTGCCATAGATCCTTAGTAGTCTAATTTTGTAACATGGGAAAGTGGAATGTGTTAGACTAAGGTTCTAATAGTATCTGAGATACTTAGTAGTTTATATTAATGTATATGTTACCTTAAATTATCTAAACTTTAGTTTCATTATCTATAAAAATAGAAGTCCATTTACTTTACAGAGTGTTGTGAAAATAAAGTATAATAATATATTTTAAAATGCCTTTCTCAGTATTAGATACATAGTCCATCTCCAATAAATGTTCATTTCCTTTTTCCTTCCCATTTTGTATTATTGGGTTTATTTATCCAGCTATGATAGATCAAGTCTGGCATAAGTATACCATGAGACAATTTTAAAAATTATTTTGCAAGAATATTAGCTCCTTAGTATCTAGTAATAAAACTATATTTAATAGTTCCTGTAAAATCTAGTATCTGTGAAAGTCTTTCTATGTTTATCAGATACTCTGCATGAAACATTTAATTCTCACAGCAATTTGATGTTCTGTTATTTTATACTTTTGTAGATTTGATCATTGCATATAGGGAATTGATGATGAGGAGGGACTAAAAATCAAGTCTGTATGATTCTAAAGCCCATGACCTTAACCTCTAAATCATACAATTTAATTGGTACTCATCAATGATGTTAACATTTTCAAATTGTAGATATAAGATACATTTCTTTGAAGGGGTAAGGATATCGAATGAGTAGCAAGAGAGTGTAATGTGATTGTGACTGATTTTTTACTACTTCTAACTTTTTGAACTTTCCTAAACAATATCTTTGAGACTTACTTTCTGCAAAATAAAATGGATAAATTTGCTTATCTCTAAATTATTTTAGGATTAAATGATATTAGATCTTTGTGCATGGTATCAAAGCACTTGTGTATGTATGGTGTATAGCATAGCACTCTTCCTGGCAGAGTAAGAAAAAGCTGCTAGTTTTTATAGATTGAAAATATTTGAATCATAATGCCTTATGATGACTTAAATAAAAAATGAAGCACTTGATTTCATTTCCAGTAATAGCAGCAAAGCTGAAACTAAAAATTATGAACTCTGGGGAAAATATAAAAACAGCTATTCGAAGGCACAGGGAAATGATAAAAAGAAAGCAGAGACTGGAAGGGATTTGCCTCTGATAGGAAGAGAATTTTGCAGGGTGAAATTCATATATATAAGGCTTTTGCCAGAGGGTACCCTCAGGTCACATGACATCAGGGGTCTAGAATTCAAGCCCAAAGCCATTCTTACGATCTTGAAGAGTCAGATGATGATGTTTTATTTAATAAGACAGGCTTGAGACTGAGAGGGGAGCCCAATAAGGGAGAGAACCATAGAAGGAAAAACCTCAGATCTGCATATAAACTTTTCTCAAATTTTTGGCTCTTTTCTGAACTGTACTTAGCATGACGGAGACTTCAAACATACCAGCACTACATAACAGCTCCAAGGCTAGAAAAACTGAGTAGTGAGCTTAGGTGCTGTCCACCACAAGGGAGACAGAACTTAAAATCAGTACAGCCAGGTTAATTGCTTGCCATAACTAAAAATAATGTTCTTCAGAGGAAGATAACAAAATCCGGAGTTTATCATATATTCATAAAGTTAGTTAAAATTAATACAATTTAATATACATGCAAAGAAATATGAGAACTATGATCTAGAGTCAAGAGACAAGACAGGTAATATTAAACAAACCATGAAGTCAAGATGTCCACAGGTTGCAGTTGGCAGATAACGACTTTAAGGTAGCTGTATTAAATGTATTCAAGCACTTAGAGGAAAATATGTTTACATTAAGAGAATTGGTGTATGTGTGTGTGTATGTGTGTATCAAGGGTAAAATTTCTAAAAGTAAATTTTTATTAAATTATTTTGATAATATTGGAGAAAAGCTTGGAAATTTGAAGTAAATTTGGATTCAAATCAATAGCAACTAACCTAATTGATTAAAAGAAAATGGAGTTTTAATGTCTCAGAAACTCAGGGACACAGCTTGTCATACCTGGAGATGCAGATGTGGAAAAACTGGTGCAAAAAATATATTTGGAGAAATAATAGATTTTTAAAGTAATCTTTTTTTAAGATTTTATTTATTTATTCATGAGAGACACAGAAAGAGAGAGAGGCAGAGACACAGGCAGAGGGAGAAGCAAGCTCCATGCAGGGAGCCCGATGTAGGACTTGATCCCAGGACTCCAGGACCATGTCCTGAGCTGAAGGCAGATGCTCAACCACTAAGCCATCCAGGCATCCTGGAGAAATAATAGATTTTTGAATGTGATAAAAAAAAATAAATAAAAAAATAAAAAAAATAAAAAAATAAAACAAAACAAAACAAAACAAAACAAAAAACAAAGTAGATCTATAAACCTAAAGCATGTTATAAAGAAGCATAAATGACCTAAAGGTATCAGAAGAGAACTTTAAAAAACCAAAGGGGAATAGAAAAATCTAAATGTAACTAGATAAAAAGGATGCATTTCACACTGGGTAAAAATCATTACTTTTCTTTAGAAACAATGTAAGATAAAAGATAATAGGCATTTTTCAAGTACTGTAAAGAAATTATACCTGTCTACCTAGAATTCTATAACCAGTAAAATATATCTAAGTAAATTAAGAAAAATACCATGTCTATGGATTACACAGTCAATATTTTTAAGATGTGAGTTCTCCCCCAAATTAATGTGTGGATTCAGTATAATATCAAAATTTCAACAGATTGTCTTATAAAAATGAGAAATTGATTAAAAATCTATATATGGGAATATAAAGGGCATAGAATTACCAAAACAATATTGAAAATGATATCTATGATTGAAGGACTTTCACTACCTGACATCAAAGTTTAAATTAAAGCTACCATATTCAGGACACTATGTAATTGGCATTAGAATAGATGAACAGGTTGCTGAAACAAAAGAGTAAGGTCGACTAATTTTTGACAAAATTGCCAAAGTAACTCAATTGGTAAAGAAAAGCATAGTCAACAAAGAGTTTTAAAACACTGTTCAGTTGAATGTATTATTTGTGTGTGCAAGTATGTCACAGAGTACACAAAAATAAATTCATGATGGATCATACTTAAATAAAATCTATAACTGGTAGTTTTTCAAAATAAATATACAGATATGTGGAAGATTATGGATAGAACACATGCACGTGCACACACATTTTCTTGCTCTGTTGAGAATATTTAAGAGCAATATCACATCAATCACGATTACTGTGTCTATTGCCCATATTCTAGATTGTAATTTTTTTTAAAGATTTTTAAAATTGTTTATTTGAGAGAGGGAGAGAACATGAACAGGGGTAGGGGCAGAGGCAGAGGGAGAGGGAGAAGCAGATAATCCTGGTGAGCAGGGAGCCCAGCGCAGGGCTTGATCCCAGGATCCCAGCATCATGACCTGAGCTGAAGGCAAACACTTAACCAAATGAGCCACCCAGGCACCCTCAGATTCTAGTTTTTTTTTTTTTTTTTAAGATTTTATTTATTTATTAATGGGGGAGAGAGAGAGAGAGGCGCAGAGACACAGGCAGAGAGAGAAGCAGGCTCCATGCAGGGAGCCTGACGTGGGTTTTGATCCTGGGTCTCTGTGATCACGCCCTGGGCTGAAGGCAGACGCTTAACCGCTGAGCCACCCAGGGATCCCAGATTCTAGTTTTTAAATATCATTCTCCAGTAAAAGTAACCAGGGTTCCTTCAAGTGGAAGATTCCAGGATGTGATCAGGGAAAATACAAGAAAGTAAAGAATTTCTCAAGGAATGATGGAGATAGACATGTTAAAAGTACCCAGAATCCAGATGATCAAGAGTCCAAATGGACATACCTAGTACAATTTAAGTATCAGAAACAAATAGGAATGGTTAAAGACCAAATCCATTTGAAAACATGGAAATCCATGAGTCCAAACTGATGTAAGTGAATAAATAAATGAATGAATATATGAATAAATGGAAGAGAAAGAACACTTCTTTTTCTTGCAATAGAATATAAACAAATAAATGAAGAAATGAATAGATGAGAAAGTCACTATGTTGTAGTTATAGCAATAACTGTTCAGCCTAGAATGATCAATTTGTGGTACAACTAACAAGTTAAATTTGATGAAGAGGATCATTGACATAGTGTCAAAGCACCTATTAATAACAAAAGGAACAGATGAATTTTACAATGGGTAAATCTAGTGTACAGCCCGACAATCCAATCATAAATGTTATTATCATCAGTATTAGGATATACTGATGTCCTTCCGGATTTGATACCCAGAAGAACACATGTTACTTCTTTGGTATTCTGACCAAAAGGACATAAATTTACTCTAGTCATGAAAAAACAACAGTTAATCTCAATCTGGGGGGGGGGGGGGGAGTATTCTACAGAAGAAATGGGCTGTATACCATTCAAAATTGAGTGTAGTTGACACACAATGTTACACGTTAGTTTCAGCTGTACAACAGTGATTCAGCAACTCTGTATATAATGCTATGCTCTCCACAGCTGTAGTATCTGTCACTATGCAATGCATTTACAGTCCCATTGGCTATATTCCCTATGCTGTACCACTCTAAAAATTTTAAGGGGTGGAAGGACAAAGAAAAACTGAAAAACACTTCGTTTCCAGATTAAAGTGGATGAAAGAGACACAGTAAATAAATGCTTAGATCCTGGATTAAACTGACCCTGGACTGGGGAAAAAGAAAAGGTGTACAGGACATTATTGGGAAGGAATTATATCAATGTTAAATTTTCTGATTTTTTTTTTATCATTGTTGTGGGGTTAAATAAGAGAATACTTTGGTTCCTAGGAATACACAACACACCAAAGGGTGAGAATGAGAATAAGAAATCAAATGGCAAAAATGTAAATAATTAGTGAATCTTCTTAATATCATCTTCAAAATTTTCAAATGATTTTTTGCAAATTTTCTATAAATTTGAAATAATATGATAATAGTTTAAAAATGAAAATGCACATCTAATTTTTTCTTACTATTGACATCTTGATGCCCAATAAAAATATACAAACTTACCTATTTAGAACATCAAAATTATATTACATTAATATTAAATAGAGGAAATTAGCTAAACTGCATGATGACAAGAGGGAATGAAATATTTTGATATTAAGTATTTTAGATCTACAACTTCCCAGTGCCTCAAGCACACCATATACTAATGTCTTAACCTACTGTGATTATACAGCTTTTAGTTTCTTTAAAGATTAAAACAAATGCTTTGAAAGTGGTGGTGGAGCAGTGATGAGGGGGGAAGCCAGATGGAAGAAAATACTAATTACTAAGAATGTATTTAAATATTGAATGTTACTATGTGCTCATTAGATAAATATTGATAGTGAATAAGCTTTTAATATAATTTGAAAATACTAAATAGTGATATTGTTATACTAGAGGTTGACATTATTGTTGGTGTTGATATTATCATATAGGAGATTGATATTACTTTTTTTTTTAGAGATTGATATTACTATACCAATATCCAAATGGTTGTTTCTCAGGAAATCACAACATTGTATACAGTTGACCTCTCTTCATTTAAACTTTCCAGTTTTCATTCTCTACTGCTTTACATTAAATTTATGAAGACTTTCTTCATCAGTAGTACAGTATATATTCTTGCTCTGTTTCTAAAACAGGGACATACATTTAGTTTTGGTGCCACTGCAGATTTACTTCTGGCCATATATACAAAAATATCTCTTCTTCCAAAAATATAACCTTTTATATTACTATTAACTGGTTTCAATTATAAATAAATTCTGAGGGATTGCCAGATTAGTTTCTTTTTATACAGCAAATAAATTTATAAAAACATTGCTGCTCTTTAATCATGATTTTATAATACAAATGCTTATTTAATCATAAGATAAATTTTAGATTTTCTAAATATAACTCAAGGAATATCTTGAAGTTTGTTTTCTGTTTAAAAAAGAATTCTTTTGTGTTTATAGTTGCCACAATATTTACACTCACATTCTTTAGAATCTTTAGTTTAATGCCAAGTGATAGATTTTAACTGACTGAACAAAATATTCATAGTCCAACCATTTTATTTACTATCTAAAATATTTTTATTCTAAATAAAAGGAAACTGCTTCCATAATATATATCAGATTGCTTGGTTTTCTAAAATAACTTGGCAAATATTTTGCCAAATTGAATATTCGTTTGCAGGTATTGAATAATTAAAGGTTTAAAAATTCTTGTATCACATATTAAAATAAAAATGATAATATGACACTAGAAATAAAATACATGTATTTCTCTTATTCCTTAGGCAAATTGAATTTTAGAAATTGTTTCATCTGCCACAAATTTCTGAGAATTTAAAGATGTCTAAATTACTGTTTATTAGAAACACCTATTTTAAGAGGACCTTGTCAAAATCCCATTCTACAGGAAAGCAAAATTAACCAAAAACTTTTGATCTGGTTGCCTTTCATATGCAAGACTCAATAATGGTTCTATTATTGGAAATCAAGAAAGTTATTCCCTAAATGACAATATGGGTCAAGATCACCTTTATGCTTGTTAGAAAAGATGCTTATCCAGAGACCTTTAGCTTAATGACCCAGCTTCTTCTGCATAAGTTACAGTCTGGGACCACAGCAGGAACTTTTGAAGCTTCATTAGCCTTTTGGGCCACAGGGGAAACATTAAATTAACAAAAAAAGGAAAGAAAGAAACAAAATCCCAAGTCAGTGATCCCAAAGAGTCCCTAGCCAACAAAGTCTGTTGGCTTTCCAGCATTCCTTCGCTGTGGAATTCCACATTGAGTTGTGTTTGGTAAATTTTGTGCAACTTCTGCTGTCATTTAATTTTTGCACCTGTCTGAGTCTGTTAAACAGTATTCCATATTAATAACTTTTGTGTGCTAGATGATTATTATGCCATCCTCATTGCACTCTGAAGTAGAATCACCTTTGCTGCAAAGTGGAAGCTGGCTCTAATAAGATGAGCAGGCAGTCAGGGATTATGAGTCTGAATCTCAAGAGAGAAATGAGAGACAAAACTATGAATTTAGATGTCATGATGGTGGGTGAAAAAATGACATGGATGAGGTCACTCTGGGAGGGTGTTTAGAATCAGAAATCTAGAGAGCTGAAGCTATGACCGCTGAATCACCAGACCAGAGCAGCAGGAGATGTGATGTAGGAGATGAACCTGGGAGAATAATGTGCTGAAACTAATAGAGGACACATTCAACAGTGAAGTGACAATGGAGCAGAGAGGCCAATTATCAGACATATTTAAGAGTGTGGTTTAGTCTTGGCAATTAGGAGATCAGTGGATGCCCTAAAGGAGAAACATTTCAACAAACTGTGGATTAGACTGGATAGTCATGAACTGATGGATAAATAAGCCTTTTTTTCAGGACATTCTTATAGAGTGGTTTTAAGTTCGCAGCACAATTGAGAGGAAGGTAGAGTGATTTCCCATCTAATGCCCACTCTATACATGCATGGCTATCCCTGTTATCAACATCCCCTACCAAAATGGTGCATTTATATACTTGATGGGCCTGCATTGACACATCATAATCACCCAAAGTCAGTAGTTTACCATAGAGTCACACTTGATGTTGTACATTCTCTGGATTTGATGACAAATCCATCATTACAGGATCACACACAATAGTTTCACTGCCCTAAAAATTCTCTGTGTTCCACCTACTCATCCCTTCCTCTCCCAAGCCCCTCAATCTCTGGGCAACCATTGATTATTTTTTACTGTCTCCATGCTTTATTTTTTTTTAACTTTTCCCAGAATATCCTATAGCTATAATCATACAGTATGTAGTCTTCAGATTCTTTCACTTAGTAATATGCATTTAAGTTTCCTCTATGCCTTTTCATGGCTAGATAGTTCATTTCTCTTTAACACTGAATGGTATTTCATTGTTTTTTTTTTTAAGATTTTATTTATTCATGAGACACACACAGAGAGAGAGAGAGAGAGAGAGAGAGAGAGGGGCAGAGTCACAGGCAGAGGGGGAAGCAGGCTCCATGCAGGGAGCCCGACGTGGGACTCGATCTCGGAACCTCGGGATCACGCTCTGGGCTGAAGGCAGCGCTAAACCGCTGAGCCACCTGGGATGCCCATATTTCATTGTTTGTGTGTGCCACAGTTTATTTCTCCATTCACCTGCTGAAGGATACCTTGATTGTTTCCAAGTTTTGGCAGCTGTGACTAAAGCTGCTATACACAACCTCATATAGGTTTTTGTGTGGACATGTTTTCAGCTTCTTTGGGTAAGTACCAAGGAGTGCAATCACTAGATCTTATTGTAGGAGTATGTTTAATTTTGCAAGAAACTGCCAAACTGTACACCAATGTGGTTGTACCATTTTGCATCTCTACCAGCAACGTATGAGTGTTCCTCTTGCTCCACATCCCATTTAGCATAATCAGTATTCCAGATTTGGGAAATTCTCATAGGTGTGAGTGGTGATAAATAAGAGTTTAAAAAATAACTGTAATTATAATCTGGTGGACTTCTGTTTTAAGAATTTTTCTGTGAAAGAAAAGAGAAGGGAGGGTAAATAGGGTTAGATTCATATAGTATACAATGGAATGTCTGTCCTTGTCAAAATTGTGAAATTTTAACTTTTAAAGTTTAGGGATTAATAGCAATGGAAAATGTGGTAGATAGCCACTCCTCAAGCTTTCATTAAGGCTCCCTGCCATCCTAGCTGCCCTGGACACTCCACAAGAACTCAGTGATTGCCCCAGGGTCCAATAACAGAAAGGAACTAACTCTTAGATCAATGGGGGACCTCAGGACTTGATTTAGGCTCTTGTATGAATGATGGCATACTTCTGGTTTGCAACCTCCTTGGGGAGCTTCCCAGGTATCATCTGAAATTGGCCTCTGTATACAGATGATAGACACTGAAGAAAGAAGCAGACTACTCCAGATTGGTAGGTAGCAGTTTAATAAGCACTGAACTTACTTATGAAGCTCATCTTGAGCACCCACAGGGAGATTTCCACATCCATGCACCTGAATCTTAAATGTTATATAGAGGCCTTAATTGGGTTCAGTCATGTACCCAATTCAGATGGTCTCACCAGCACATTTGTATATCAAGGCTGTGCCATTGGAGCAGTTTCTGTGAGTAAAGAAGGCAAGCAAAACCTACCCTGCAAGAATAAGATGGGAGTAGAGAGTCTCTAATTGCCCAGGTTCAGCTGGCAGTCACTGTCTTCTTGATGCTCTTCCAAGTAAATTTTAATAACCTGCCAAAAGGGGTAAATTAGATCAAAGGAGACTGTGGGGTTTTTTATTTATTTTATTTTTAAGAAAAGAGAGGTTTATGTGTATTTATAGATAGAAGGGATAGATTGGGTAGAGATGTAAATGTTAAAATCAAGGAGAAATGAGATGGGAGAAGAATCCAGGGTACACAGAAGTAGACGTTGGTTTTGGGTGGGGAGAAGACAGTTATTTCTCTGGAATGGGAGAGAAGACTGGAAATGAATATGGTCAATTGTTACATTGGTAGGTAGGAAGATGAAGGATTTCCTACTCAGGCCTGCAATTTTTTCTGTCAATGAGGAGATATTGTCATCCCTGTGGGTTAAGAAGCTTGAGGAGAAAGGTAAACATTTTCTGTTAGTAATGTGGGTTACCTGCTCTTTCTGTAGGCCTCCTATCATTGAATAGATTTCAAGCTAGAGTGCCGGTATGTGCTGGTATGTGTTTTATTCCCTTAATTTTTAAAAATGTATCTCAAAAGCAGTCATGCTAATAGCAAAAAATATAATACTCCAACATGTTTTCCAAGCTCCCGTGTGTGTGTGTGTCTATATATATATCTTTCTCTCACTATATATATACACATATATATATACACACACACTCATAAAGTTTTTATCAGTGATAATATTTATGAAAATGTGGTTATTCTATATACTACCCATATGAAACTCTAATTTTTCTCACTCATCATCATGTAGTGGTCTTTCCAGGTGCTGATGTGCAAAAACATCCCACTTGTATTTTTTAATAATTGTATAGCATTCATTAATATGCTTTTGCCAAATTATTCAATCATTTCCCTCTAAATGCACATTAATTTAACTTAATTATTTTTGCCCCTACAAAAAATGTGCAATGAAAAACAGTATACATCTTTGTGTACATATACTGGAATTTTGTAGAGATTGCTCAGATTTTTATATTTACATTTATATTGCTTGGACTTTTGATATTTTAATCCATTATTTTCCAAAGGGTTCTTGCAATTTTCACCCCCACTGGAAGTCCACAAAAAACATTTTTTGCATCCATATCAGCACTGAACATTATTACTTTCTGGCTGCTTCTGGGCGGGAAGGCAAAAATGTGGAAACATTGCTTCCTTTTTGTTTACAGATAATTGAAAGTTGAGGAAATTTCTTAAATATTATCAAGTGATTTTTTTTATTTTGGAAAGAGTTTCCTGACTAAAGAGAAAATAAGCTGATTCAGTCCTTTATTCTTCATATTCTGCTTTGGGAAGACAATCTATTTTTTTTTTTTTTCTGTTTAGAGAGTAAGGTATACTATTTATTGTACTGGTCTAGGCTGAAATTAGGGCTTCAGAAATGTATGGAGGATACAGTTTTTTCAACCTATAGTTTGTAAATCTGTACAAAAATTGCCTATGTTCTGTTCTCTAGAGATGTAAAAATTCTGCGAGTTAATTAACACTGCCTATTACAATATATTAGGAAAGAGAAATGAGAATCATAAGTCATCAGAAAAGGGGTACCTATGATTTCTTTTGAGATGGCATGAATTTAGTATCATCAGGAAGGTCTCAGAATTTACTGAAACAAGTTATACACAACTCAGTAATAATGGATAAAAGTCTAATTTAGATGTGATGGTAACCAAGGCTCTCTATCATGGTCTGGAACTTGTTTTTTTAATTTCTTTCCTTCTAGATACTTTCTTCCTTATGTGCTAGCAATAGCAAATTATTAATGATTCCTGGGATCTGCCGTGCACGTGCATGTCTGTCTGCAATAATTCAAACCATTTTATTGAATTAGAATTCCTTTCCTCCATCTCTGCCTGTGGAAGTCATATTCACCTGATAGGACTCTCAGCTCAGTGGCAACTCTTTGCTGAAGTGTTTCTCAAGTTTTTAAAATGCATTCTCGCCTTTATCAATTAGGTACTATATTTTTTTATTATCACTATAGTTTCACATTACCATTTCACTTACTACATTTTAGGAGTTTTGAGATCAGAAAGTTTATCTTACTCATCTTTCTATTTAGCAGCCATTTGTATTATTTGACATCTAACTCAATGCATCCCACATGGAAGATACTCAATAACAATTGAATGAGCAAAAGTCTGTGTGGATGATGGAGCAGGCTAGCTAAACTAGGTTAGGGGAGGTGCAGCTGTCAATGTCCACTGGTGGTTATAAATCCTGAGAAAACTGTATTAAGGGCTTCAGGATATAATGAAGCTTGCAGTGGGTCAGAACACCCTTTCAAAAAACCGTCTGAGAATAAAACAGACCAATAGGTAATAGACACAAAATGTGAAACAAAATGTGGAGAACTAATCTTGTTTATTCTCCTCCCCTGAAAGTTAATCACATTTGGCCATGTGATTTCATATCTAAAGCACATTTTTGGGCACCTGGGTGGCTCAGTTAGCTAACTGTCTGCTTTTGGCTCAGGTCATGATCCCAGGGTCTTGGGATCCAGCCCCATGTGAGGCACTCAGCTCAGCTGGGAGCCTGCTTCTCCCTCTCCCTCTGCTACTCTCCCTGCTTGTCCTCTCTCCCTCTCTCTGCCAAATAAATAAATAAATAAAATCTTTTAAAAATATATTAAAAAATAAATTACATTTTCTACTCACAACATCCCATATGTGCAGGTGAACAGTTTTACTTAATTTTTATAATTTCTATTGCTAGTCACACAATAAATTATAAATTCTTATTTCTGTGCCTTTTAAAAGTATATTTAGATGCATTTAAATACTGACCAATATTCAAGTATAAATTTAATTGTTAATTAATACAAAATTAAGTATCAAACAGTTGGCCTATATTTGTGAATTAAGAGTAAATATTATATTGGTTGAAAAAAATTCAACTGATAACAGCATGATGTGAGTTCAGAGAAATGTGCCTCATTTTTAATGCTCTGATAGTACATTCTCTTTTATAAATTCTTTCATGTCATAACTATAGATAAATCTCTGAGAACCTGAAAAAATGTGATCATAATATTTTGAATTGATTATTATCTACTACTTCTGGAATTGTAAAATATATGTATTTTTTATTTTTTAAAGAAGTATGAAAGGGAGTCTCTCCACAGATGCTAATACATACAGAACAATCCATATATGAATTCTGAAGGAGCCTGGAGGGAAGAGCTTTTTCACATAGACAGATGAATTAGGATACTTAGCTGACAGGGTCATCACTACATTTCTTATCGGAAAAATGGATTTCTACTGCAGGGCTGGAAAATATTAAAAAATCCTCAAGTAGGCTGTAGCATTCAATGAATCATGTCATAAATTGAATGGGAAGAGAATCTGAGCATGTCTTGCAGAATATGGAGTGAGAAGGGAGCCTGCAACATCAGGCATGCTAGATAAAGAAAAATACCTTATGCCAGCAAAGAGAGCTTTTGGGCTTGAGGTAGAAAATTGAATGGTTACATTTAAGAGAGTACTTCGGTAGCATTTTACATAAAAAATTCATCTGTTTTTCAAAGTAATATACTGTGCTAAATGCTGTGTATATCATCTAAATTATTTTGCCCCACTTAAAGATTATGGATAGAAATTCTATCACTGTAGAAGTAGTCAGCTTTAACCAGGTAGCCAATGCATAATACTAATGGTATTTACTCTTTGCAGAAATAACTTAAAAAGCATTGAATTTATAGTAGTTATTTAGAGTAGCTTAGAAAACCAAATGGAGGATGGATGGGTGGATGGGAAGGAGGAAGGGAAGAAGGGAGGCAGGGAGGGAGGAAGGAAGGAAGGAAGGAAGGAAGGAAGGAAGGAAGGAAGAAAGACACTTGGGGGTGTCTCAAGTAGAACAAGCATAAGTACCATGGACAACTGATTTCAATGACTTTCTGAACACATGGGCAACCTGAGGTTCTATTCAACTTGTCAAAATGCACTCACTTCCTTCTGGGGATTAGTGTCCACTGGACTTAGGGATTTATACTCTTTACAGCACAATAGAAGTTTCAGTTTGTGCCAGGGAAGATGAACCATTTTGAAGCAATAGTTTGAACTTTCATTCCATCCTTTCAATCTGTATGAACATGCCCTTAGTCCTTGTGCAAGAATTTCGACATTTTGATTTTTGTACATAGCATGCATCTTTAAGCCTTCAAGAATCAGATCACATTCTAATATTCAAAAAGGGTTTCTTTTCTAGTTTGGAAATATTTGGGCTTATGGTACATATATAGAACATAATTAGAAATAAGGAATTCATTTAACATTTCCTTGGTTGATGGTATAAAAGAAATGAGTAAGTAAAGGGTGAAAGGATAGAAATACTTTATTTCAAAATGCTATTATTTCAAAATATTTTGTTTTTCATTGAATGTTTAAAAATTCCATGATTTACAACACTTCACTACCAATAGTGAATGCTGGTTGTTTGTTTGTTTGTTTAAGAAAACTCATGAGATTGGGGTACCTGAGTGGGTTAGTCAGTTAAGCATCCAACTCTTGGTTTCAGCTCAGGTCATGACCTCAGCGTTGTGAGATCAAGCCCATCATAGGGCTCTGTGCTCAGCAGGGAGTCTGCTTGAGATTCTCTCTCTCTCTCCCTCTGCCCCTCCCCTCCTCTCTCTCCCTTTCTAAAAATATGAAATAAAATAAAAATAGAAAATTCATGAGTCAATTATGACTCATAAGAATATTTACTTTATATTCTCAGTGACAACCTATATTTTAATTTTATTCATATTGCTCAAAATTTTCAAAGTATCTGAGCTGAGGTTAATATGAAAATCGATGATATATTGATGAACTTTAAAATTCTACTTATGTTCAGGATGTATTTTGATTTGTTTTATTGTCTGGATAAATGGACTCCTCCAATTACTTTCACATGAAAGTAGATTACTGTAATGTGAATTGCATTATCTTGTGTCAATTAATGCTTTTATATTACTAGCCATGTCATTTTGTTTGGCAGCATTTCAATGACTATTTTATTTTGTCCCTTTTATCTTTCCATTTTTTTAAAGGTTTTATTTGAATAGGAAACATAAATCCACTATAGTCATGATTCTTGATTGACTAGTTCATAATTTTAGTATTCCAGCATTTATAGAACAATTATTTTGTGTAAAGCCCTGTGATATACACCAGAAGAAACACAAAAAGTGTGTTTTTATGTTCATCCTTCTGGGTATTTATAGTCAACATATTAGAAAGGACAAATATATACACAAAACCACAAATATGCCAAAATATCCACTGTAATAATACATAAAAATTTATGATTGACTTATGAGGGAGAGAGAATGCATTGGATGAATTAATACATAAAGGTTGAGTCACTGCAAGTTAGTGGTGTAAGGAGTCCCATAGGCCAGTGTGTGAAGGGGTAGGGACATTATAGGAAGAGGGAAGAATATGAAAACATCCATTGAAATATGCAGATGTGTCATGTGTTTTTGGACTGGCAAACAGGCTGGTATTGGAGAAACATAGATTTTCTGATGAAAGTTGGCAGAAAATGGGACAAAACCTTACTTTTCTTCAACTTGTAATGATCTCTGGATATTGTTTTAAAGCAAAAGGGGAAATTACTTAGAGAAGCAAAATGTGGGATCCCTGGGTGGCTCAGTCGTTTAGCACCTGCCTTCAGCCCAGGGCATGATCCTGGAGTCCTGAGATCGAGTTCCACATCAGGCTCCCAGCATGGAGCCTGCTTCTCCCTCTGCCTGTGTCTCTGCCTCTCTCTCTCTCTCTCTCTCTTTTTCTGTGTCTCTCATGAATAAACAAATAAAATCTTTTTTAATAAAAAGCAAATTGTGGAGTTCTGCAAGGTTCTAAATCAGGGATGAGATGTTCATAGCACATTTTTAGAAAAATAGGTGTAGTGGTTATTTGGATCATAAGTGGCTGGCCCAGCATATTGAAGTAAGAGAGTTACTTCTGATATTATCGGGAAATCATGCTAGGGGAAGAGGAGAAGGGAACAAACTCAAATGGAGTCTACCTTCAGCATACTTCCAGAAGGAATTCTATGAATCACTCCAGAGTCCCAAGGAAAAAGGCCTGGCTGTTTTAGCCCTACATCAATCAGTCATTGGCTATGAGAGCAAACCATGAAGTAGCCAGTCACTATAAGCATAAACCTCCAGGGAAGAGGTTTCCTTCAGCTAAAGACATTCACCCAGTGAAGGGCATCTGTATGAACTCTTTGCCAACAACCTAGCAGCTGGGGGAGGGCTTTGGCCCACTGGTCTGGGCAGTGCCATTTAGTGTGATGTGTACAATGTCTTCAACACTCTTTAAGAGAGCTGTCTCATTTGAATTGTGGATACAAACACTAAATTGCAGTGGCCTGAGGAGTAACACCAAGAAGACAGATAGCAGAGGGGAATTTTTTTAGACTTAAGATTTGGTAACTTTTGAGAGACCTGAAGTAAAATAAGGAGAAAAGGAATACTCTCACTACACTGATTCCAGGCTACCAACGTTACCTCAACTGGCTTGTAAAAGTCTTGAAAATGTAACAGTTACCTCTGCTTTGTATTAACCTTTGATTGCTGTGTGAATTTTCGAATTAACTTCAGTGAGGAAAGAATCAATGATAATTTTCTTGAAGCCCCTGCCTCTAATACTGAAAAAAGGTTGTAATCATCTCTGGGGAGAAGTTATGAAGAACACAGGATTAACTATTTCAGAGTGGCTCTGACAATTAATATACAGTGATCATCTACACAAAAAAATGTTAGCAATAAATTCATAGTTACTATTTTAATGGTATAATGATTGATATCTTTAATGGTTGGCAGCTGAGATTTTTTTTATGTTTGTTTCTTTAAGTACAGTGAAGTTCATTTATTTATTGGGTTCAAATATCACATCTCAACACAAGAAGTCTTAGATATTTTTAAACTGTGAAAATTGGTAAGAGTTTGAATTTAGTCATTTAATCTTAATGAGAAAATACAATTTTGCCTTAACCAAAGGAAAGTTTCTCACTCTTTTGCAATCCTGTCCTACTTGCAAGACTTTATAAACAGAGGAATCACTCCCTCAATGACTACGAAGTATAAATAAAAAAAATAATATTATTAACATGTCTGAGTGCTTTTCCTGTATTTTTCCAACCTAACTTTATAACAACCCTTGATGGGTATATTGTTCTCCCTTAAGAGATAAAACTTGGTTAAAATTCAATTTTTTTTCACTTCCTAGATGCATGATTTAAAAGGAGTTACTTAAATTCTCTAAGCTTCTATTTTTCAATGGTAAAATGGAGATAATATCCACTTCATAGATGTGCTTTCTCAAAAAATCTTTAAAAATGAAAAAAGGAATGCAATTACTGTTAGTAGCAACTCTAAAAAAAAGACTTCATTTCTGGTGCTAGTTAAACAGGTTTCTCTATGTACATTTATTATATATACTTATATATATTTATTTATATGTACACATACATGCTCAGATTAGAAAAGATTATTGCCTTTATTGAAAATATGTCATAGCACAATTGGAAAGAAATCACTATTCAAAAAGAAACTGCATATAGTTAGATAAGATCTCCTTTCAGCTGTTGAGAATTATTCATTTTTCAGAGGAAAAAGTGATTATTTTCCTTAAGATTTGTAGTAATTTTGCTTTGGTTCCAAATTTCAAAGTAAAGAAAAAGTAATGTCAAAAAATAATGCAAAAAATAACCCTTGGTTAAATAAATATTTTAGTAAATATAATGGAAAGAAGATAAAGGAGTATTTAGAAATAGATTTTTAGTGTAAAAAACTTTCTCTTAATCTTGTTGGTAGTATAATTGGAAATTAGATTTCCTGGTTCAGTTATCTCTGAGATTATTTTTTTTCATGTTAAGAAAAACATGTGTTGGCAAAAAAAGGTTAACTCATTTTATTTTCAATTAAAAGTCTTTTAATGACTGTAAGTCTGAACTTTTTTTTAATAAAATAGTTACTCTTTGTGGAATAGGCATAGTAGTAGAAAATATGATCTTTGCTGCTATATTCTTTCTTGGCTTTGAGGATCACATTCTAGTTGAACAAAATACTTTTCAAGTAGTTTTCTATAGTAGTAGTAATAATAGCAGTAGTGTGTAGCATAGTAGTAGTATCTTAATATAGTAGTAGTGCTGTAGTATAGTAGTAGTAACAGTTGCTGTTGTATAGCATTACTTCATACATTGTATGTGGCTAGTGAAGAAATCAGTTCCCATTGAGAGAGTAGACTGCTTCTTTTCAGTTCTAAACTTTCTCCTATAGGAATCATGATTATTTATTAAAACAATTTTGATACCAAGTATTTGAATTCCAGTTTTTATTTGAATGTCAATTTTATCTTGCATTTGCTATCACCTTGAGAAAGTAATTAGTTTTATCTCATTCAGGTGGAAGCACAATTCTTTAGTGTGTTTGTTGTTTGCCGGATGAACCTGGTGAGAAGTTATTTAATATTTTACTTGAAAGAACTTTTATTGGATGTTCTTGCATGTCACAAACAATGGAGGAAACTAGGAATGAAAACTATGGGTGGGGTTATCTCTGTCTTCAGGAACCTATGAAAAGGGGGGTGGGTTGAAGTAAATGCAGTGAGAGACAAGTAAATTTAGGGATAGGCCAGAGGTGACTTGCCTATCAGGAAGACTTCCTGGAGAAGGTTGTGCCTAACAAGAGTGGGATAAGATGAAGTGGAAATGAAGGAGGAAGAGAAAAAACGGGACAAGGAAGAGGTTAGAGAAGAGGGTATATGGGAGCAGTCCCACTTGTCTCATACATGAAGTATATCTGCTAATGCCTAAGTAGGAAAATACAATATGTAACTAATCTCTTAAACCAACAAAGATTTCCAGTAGGCCTCTTCTACAGAGATTGCTGAAGATTGATCCATTAAGAATTCTTGTAATTGAGTTCATGTACTTGAAAGTAGAGTGTTATGCAAATAACTTACAAGACATGGTAACATTAGCCTTATGTAATTAGTAGCTTTAAGAAAATCAATCTAGATATTCCTAAAATATCTAGGAATATTTTATACAGTTTGACTATTTTCAAAGCTTAATCATAGTCGCTATGGATATTTTATTTAGTATCTTAAATCCAGTAGTGCTTAAATGTGATGCTGTTTTTAGAGATGCTATGTAAAAATGAGCTTTGGTTTATTAAAATAAAAGAGTCAACTCCTCTTAACTTATCCTATCACTGGGCAACTCTGGTATCTCCCTTCCACGCGTGTGCTGCATGCCTTGGTATGATAATGCACATATTTTCTCCTGTCCAGTTTCCACATACATTCCACATACATGCCACAACCATGCAACTTTCAGCACAGCGCCACCTACTTTTTCAGTAGGATGACATGACATATATTCCTACACTCAATGTTTTTGTGTCTGACTTTCCAAACTTGTTTACCCCAAACACTGCTCCATGGAGGTACCATCTACCCTGATGACACTGTTTTAAACAGGAGAATGAATGAATTTACAATCCATTGTCAATGAGTAGCACATGGTTTAATAGCCCTAGAGAAGCTTGCAAACATACATATATATATATATATATGTATATGTATATATATATATACACGCATGCACACACACATATATGATATAATAACATATAATATATACAAATGCTATTATTACATATATACATGAAGGATAAATGGCATATAATAGGATTTGGCATTTGATATATCTTCCAGTGTTTTCATATCTATGCCAAATTCTATGTTCAAATAATTTTTTGAGCCTTAATAAATAAAATGATGAAAGCTTCTATATTCTGTTTGAATCATTGCATGGGGATCTAAAGCATTGCCTGCTTACCTGCCTAGCTGCCCTCTAACATATACACCTGGGTATCAGTAACACAGTTTGAAAATTACTGCCTTAAGTCAAAGAAACAAAATATCATTTTCTAATAGTAGAAACTCAGGCATCTTCAATGGGCTATTGAAACTAATAGCTTTTGATGGAAAGCAAACTCCAAAAATTACATGCTCCATAAGAATATTTTATGTTTGATATCAGCTGTGGTATATATGCCATATATATATATGCTTGGTGCATATATCAAGAAGAGAGTGGTTGTTTTTATTTGTTTCTGAAATATGCACAAGATGGTATCATATGTTCGTGGTATGTTAGAGCTTAAAGGAACTAAGAAATCAAATCATTCATACCTTCAGTGTAAAGATAAGAAAAGTAAGGGACAATTTTTAAATTTTTATTTAAATTCAATTTTCCAACATATAGTATAACCCCCAAGGCTCATCTCGTCTTTGTAAAGGATACTATTCAGAAAGGATTGTTCAGTTCAAGGTCCAAAAGAGTAGGGGCAAAGGGGAGTCAGACATTTAGATTTCTTTATTCTCTCTTCCAGTATACTACTTAATCATACATTGTTATTGCTGGAACTTGTATCTTACCACAGAGGTTTTTCAGATCAATATTTGTTTGAAAGTTACAACACTATATTTTGCTGGGATATCATATTTAAATATTTAACCATATGGTATGGATATCATTAATACCTTAAACTGCAAAACCATCACTGCCTCTCTAACTTCTATGCTCTTTGGTGAATGTACCATAAAGCCACAGAACAACCAGGGACAATTTTACCCCTCAGGCAACAGTCTTCAGTGTCTGGAGCCATTTTTGATTGTCATAACAAAAAAAGATTTTAGCCCAAAATGTCAATAGTGGCAGGGTTGATAAGCCTACTGTAGGGAATTTAATGTTGCCCTGTGTAACATGTAAATGTAATGAATGACAGCTTTCCTATACTAGTTGAAAAGAAGCCTGATATTCCCTATCATATTGGATTTAAAACTTTAAGAGTGTCCCTAGATTACAGTACTTCATATTTTTGTCGAAAGTTCCAAATGTTTTCATCTTTATTTTATAGAATTTGATCCTCTTTCCTTTTGTTCTAAGGTTTTTGGTTTTGATTTTGTTGTTGTTATTGTTATTTTATGTCTAACCTCGCAAGAATACCAACGTTTTATCTTTTTGACTTTTCAAGGTCTATTTGTCAGCTGTATCTCTAGATACATAGAAAAATCTGACTGTTGTATTTTAGATGGGGCTCCATCATAGACTTATACTAGAAGAAAGTTGTGCTGCCTGTTTTTTTTTTTTTAATCTTGTGGTATTTCTTTGGCTATTCTTATTAATGGTTTACAATTTCATGTAATGATTAATGATTCTATTTTGTACATTGAAGAGAAATTTTTTTGAGCAGGAAATACTAGCCAGATATATACCTACACTTTTGAATTCCAGTCTTGTAGAGGATATACATAATTAAGCTTATAAACAAAAAAAGGTATGATAATGAATGTGGCAGCTGTTATAAATACATGTAATACATATAATCCAGGCTTCAGCAATCAGGGCAATCATATTTGAGCTGAGACCTGATGAGTGATGTGGGAGAAAGTATTGCTTTTGCAGAAAGAATGATGTGTTTAAACGTTTAAGACATGGGACACAGTCAGTGCCCCACAGGATTTAAAGTACCTCTATGACATGATATAAAACTTGGAAGAGCTTCATTTCGTATATACTCATTCATTAACAAACACTGAATGCCACTCGGGACTGGCACTATTCTAGGCATCAGAAGAACAGCACTGAACAAAGCAACTGAACCCTCTGGCCTCATGTATCTTACATTCTGGTGTGCTGGTTTATTAGTATTATTTATAGGTTGCTTCTCAACACATTTTCCCCTGTGTATAGTCAAAAAGGTGAATGCAAAATAAGTGTTATCTGTACACTGAGCAATGTACTTAGTGCAAGTTAGTGGAATATATTTATAAAGTCATTAAAATAATGTTAATTAGAGAAACATTAGAAGTTTATCCAAGACAGGTTTATCCAAGTTTATCCAAATTTTGATACCCAGTTCCTAATTCCTCAAGCTATCCCTTGGGGTTTCTTTTTCTCTGGCAATATAAGGCTTGTTGTAGATGAGACTGTTCCCTTAGAAGGGTTTTCTTCCTTCTTTAATTATGAAGTACCATAGTTTATTTGGCAGATCTATCAACAGCACTTACAAAAGCAAAAGGATCATTTTCTGAAGCAGCAAAGGAATTAAGGCACTTCTTAGAAAAATGATTTCCTGCCCTTACAGGAAGACCCATTAGACCTACACTGGCCCTGCAGTGTAGGGAGATTTATAGCAGCTCCCTTTGGGTTAGATATGGCTAAAAAATTAACAAAGGATTAGTTAGTCGTGTCCCGAAAAACCACATTCATAGGAAATTTAAGGAATTTCTAGAAATATAATCAAGCAGTTGTCTGCATTATTTTTTACAACACCTCTAAATGATGAATGCTTTCTAACAATGTTCATGAAGTCAACTTTGAAATATTTAACTTAAAAAAGATTTTATAATTCTTTGTAGCCATATTTCAGATGTCTTGATTTCAGCTTAGTCATGTTAGAATAAAAAATAAAGTCATTCAAGAAACTAATACTAGAGATAGCTGTTTCGAGGTCATAACATTTTATTGGATACAATCAGAAAATGTGGTGTGGTTGGCAAACCCTACATTGGGTTTTGAAATTACTCTGCTACCAGTATGTTCCAATCAATGAGAACACTTCAGCCATGAACTTTTATTGATTTGTATTCCTCAGAGTAACATAAATAGCTTTCCTTAAGTCTTCCAATTTCACTATCGTTATTTTATTTCTGAAATCTCTGCTGTTAGAAGGTTTATTTATGCAGTCATTCTTTTGCTTTCTAACTCCTTCATGATTTGAGCTAAGAGTAGGTACCAGTGTTCTATAGCAAGTGTATATGTGGGAATGTTATAGTATGATGAATTAAATTATTCTATGAGCTGTTAAATATACTATGAAAGGTTTAATCAGAGAAATACACCTAGCTTTTGATAAACAAAGTCACTTAAAATTTCAGACTAAAAAAGCAAAAAGAGCAAGTACTCTCACATCAATTTATACTAGGAATTTAATTTATTCTAATAATCTATTCTAAAAATTTATTCTAATAATTAAATTTATTCTAATAAAGACCTAGAATATTTCAAATGCTTCTTTACACTTTTAAAAATATGTGTGAAATATAACTCTTGTATCTATACTATTGATAGATACACTTTTCAAATTTGTTGAAAAAATAGTTTATTTTCTAGATTTACCCTATAATGGTTAAAATAGGAATTCAGTACTTGCTAAGGCACACTTGATTCTTCTCTACTCTATAAAATGTTAACTATTTTACATTGCCTAGAAATATGAATAGATGTATTAAATACTAGATTCACACTGCACATTGAGAGAATGAATTAAAATATTTGTTGGAACAGATCAACAAAACCCGGAGTTGGTTCTTTGAAAGAATTAATAAGATAGATAAACCATTAGCCAGACTTATTAAAAAGAAGAGAGAGAAGACTCAAATTAATAAAATCATGAATGAGAAAGGAGAGATCACTACCAACACCAAGGAAATACAAATGATTTTAAAAACATATTATGAACAGCTATATGCCAATAAAAGGCAATCTAGAAGAAATGGATGCATTCCTGGAAAGCCACAAACTACCAAAACTGGAACAGGAAGAAATAGAAAACCTAACAGGCCAATAACCAGGGAAGAAATTGAAGCAGTCATCAAAAACCTCCCAAGACACAAAAGTCCAGGGCCAGATGGCTTCCCAGGGGAATTCTATCAAACGTTTAAAGAAGAAACCATACCTATTCTCCTAAAGCTGTTTGGAAAGATAGAAAGAGATGGAGTACTTCCAAATTCGTTCTATGAGGCCAGCATCACCTTAATTCCAAAACCAGACAAAGACCCCACCAAAAGGGAGAATTACAGACCAATATCCCTGATGAACATGGATGCAAAAATTCTCAACAAGATACTAGCCAATAGGATCCAATAGTACATTAAGAAAATTATTCACCATGACCAAGTAGGATTTATCCCCGGGACACAAGGCTGGTTCAACACTCGTAAAACAATCAATGTGATTCATCATATCAGCAAGAGAAAAACCAAGAACCATACGATCCTCTCATTAGATGCAGAGAAAGTATTTGACAAAATACAGCATCCATTCCTGACCAAACTCTTCAGAGTGTAGGGAGAGAGGGAACATTCTTCAACGTCTTAAAAGCCATCTACGAAAAGTCCACAGCAAATATCATTCTCAATGGGGAAGCACTGGGAGCCTTTCCCCTAAGATCAGGAACAAGACAGGGATATCCACTCTCACCACTGCTATTCAACATAGTACTGGAAGTCCTAGCCTCAGCAATCAGACAACAAAAAGACATTAAAGGCATTCAAATTGGCAAAGAAGAAGTCAAACTCTCTCTCTTCGCCGATGACATGATACTCTACATAGAAAACCCAAAAGTCTCCACCCCAAGATTGCTAGAACTCATACAGCAATTTAGCAGCGTGGCAGGATACAAAACCATGCCCAGAAATCAATGGCATTTCAATTTTTTTTTTTAATTTTTATTTATTTATGATAGTCACACACACAGAGAGAGAGAGGCAGAGACATAGGCAGAGGGAGAAGCAGGCTCCATGCACTGGGAGCCCGACGTGGGATTCAATCCGGGGTCTCCAGGATCGCGCCCTGGGCCA
Source organism: Canis lupus baileyi (assembly GCF_048164855.1). Lineage (NCBI taxonomy): Eukaryota > Metazoa > Chordata > Mammalia > Carnivora > Canidae > Canis > Canis lupus. Next base: position 18,488,103 of record NC_132854.1, on the reverse strand, counting down.
AAGGCAGGCGCTAAACCGCTGGGCCACCCAGGGTTCCCTCAATGGCATTTCTATACACTAACCATGAAACTGAAGAAAGAGAAATTAAGGAGTCCATCCCATTTACAATTGCACCCAAAAGCATAAGATACCTAGGAATAAACCTAACCAAAGAGGTAAAGGATCTATACCCTAAAAACTATACAACACTTCTGAAAGAAATTGAGGAAGACACAAAGAGATGGAAAAAATATTCCATGCTCATGGATTGGCAGAATTAATATTGTGAAAATGTCAATGTTACCCAGGGCAATTTACACGTTTAATGCAATCCCTATCAAAATACCATAGACTTTCTTCAGAGAGTTAGAACAAATTATTTTAAGATTTGTGTGGAATCAGAAAAGACCCCGAATAGCCAGGGGAATTTTAAAAAAGAAAACCATAGCTGGGGGCATCACAATGCCAGATTTCAGGTTGTACTACAAAGCTGTGGTCATCAAGACAGTGTGGTACTGGCACAAAAACAGACACATAGATCAGTGGAACAGAATAGAGAACCCAGAAGTAGACCCTGGACTTTATGGTCAACTAATATTGGATAAAGAAGGAAAGACTATCCATTGGAAGAAAGACAGTCTCTTCAATAAATGGTGCTGGGGAAATTGGACATCCACATGCAGAAGAATGAAACTAGACCACTCTCTTTCACCATACACAAAGATAAACTCAAAATGGATGAAAAATCTAAATGTGAGACAAGATTCCATCAAAATCCTAGAGGAGAACACAGGCAACACCCTTTTTGAACTTGGCCACAGTAACTTCTTGCAAGATAAATCCACGAAGGCAAAAGAAACAAAAGCAAAAATGAACTATTGGGATTTCCTCAAGATAAGAAGCTTTTGCACAGGAAAGGATACAGTCAACAAAACTCAAAGACAACCTACAGAATGGGAGAAGATATTTGCAAATGACATATCAGATAAAGGGCTAGTTTCCAAGATCTATAAAGAACTTATTACACTCAACAGCAAAGAAGCAAACAATCCAATCATGAAATGGGCAAAAGACATGAACAGAAATCTCACAGAGGAAGACATAGACATGGCCAACATGCATATGAGAAAATGCTCTGCATCACTTGCCATCAGGGAAATACAAATCAAAACCACAATGAGATACCACCTCACACCAGTGAGAATGGGGAACATTAACAAGGCAGGAAACCACAAATGTTGGAGAGGATGTGGAGAAAAGGGAACCCTCCTGCACTGTGGTGGGAATGTGAACTGGTGCAGCCACTCTGGAAAACTGTGTGGAGGTTCCTCAAAGAGTTAAAAATAGACCTGCCCTACGACCCAGCAATTGCACTGCTGGGGATTTGCCCCAAAGATGCAGATGCAATGAAACGCCGGGACACCTGCACCCCGATGTTTATAGCAGCAATGGCCACGATAGCCAAACTGGAAGGAGCCTCGGTGTCCAACGAAAGATGAATGGATAAAGAAGATGTGGTTTATGTATACAATGGAATATTACTCAGCCATTAGAAATGACAAATACCCACCATTTGCTTCAACGTGGATGGAACTCGAGGGTATTATGCTGAGTGAAGTAAGTCAATCGGAGAAGGACAAACATTGTATGTTCTCATTCATTTGGGGAATATAAATAATAGTGAAAGGGAATATAAGAGAAGGGAGAAGAAATGTGTGGGATATATCAGAAAGGGAGACAGAACATAAAGACTCCTAACTCTGGAAAACAAACTAGGGGTTATGGAAGGGGAGGAGGGCAGGGGGTGGGGGTGAATGGGTGATGGGCACTGAGGTGGGCTCTTGACGGGATGAGAACTGGATGTTATTCTGTATGTTGGTAAATTGAACACCAATAAAAAATAAATTTATTATTAAAAAAATAAAAATAAATAAAGAAAAAGAGATTCCAAGGATGCTTATAACCAGAGGAAAGACCATGTGAGGACATTTCAAGAAGGTGGCCTCCAAGCCAAGGAGAGAGGCCTCAAAACCAAACCTGCCAACATCTTCATCTTGGACTTCTGGCCTCCTGAACTGTGGGAAACAGCGATTGTTGCTTATACCAACCATGGTGTGGTACTTTGCTATGGCAGCTCTAGTAACTAATATAAGATGTGAATAAATATCCATGTTTCATTACAAAATAGTATTACAAAATTCTAAAAACTGACAGTTATTTTTGTATGCTAAAATTCCTGTCCCTTTTAGTGATTAGTTCTTGTGTTTGGGATCTTGTATACACCACATTTGTATTATATTATATTTACAGTAATTCACAATAGATTTGATTTTGCTATTCTAAAAAATATATATATATATTTGTTGATATTCTTAAAAATCCATTTTATTTTATTACCTTGGTTTTAAATTTGAAAGTCTAAATTTCAGAAAATATGACACTAAAAATTGATAAGGAAGACTGATAATAGATGTATGACAGACTTTATCTTAGATAAGGTGAATTTTAACATGCTTTTATAACTGGCTTCTAGTAACAGTGGAAGAAAGCAAAAAAAAAAAAAATGCAGTGTCAGACTTCATTAACTTTTCAGTTCTGAGCATTATAGTCTTGTATCTAAGCCATGAAATCTTGCTTAATCTTCCTTAAAAATATCTGTAAAATGTGTACTTTTCCACTAACCATTACAACCATGGCAATCTATATTCAAACATGCATATAAAATCAGTCACTCTTTCCTGATATAATAGAGTTAAGGAAAATTAGTCCTAATGGAATAAGGACTGCTTACTTTGTACTAATCACAGTACTTTCTACTATGAAATAATAGCAACATTCTAAATTAGATATATGAATAAGAATCAAAATTGGCAGTAACTCCTAATAATTTAAAATTAAGATACAGAATCAAATCTTTCATTAGTACAACCAAAGCAATTATTACTAGGACATAGGAAAGGAGAGCATGATTGTTCTTCCTTATGTAAATATCACATTTAGTGGTATTCTGCAATGCGTTAGCTGTAAGAGATAAATTCTGTGGCTTCTAAATCTCTGATACATGTGTAAACTACCCTTCAGATGTGCTTTGGGTGTAGTATATCAGTGTAGCTACTGAGTTTTCAATCTTAGCTTTTTATCCTTATTTGAACATTTTTCTTAGTCTTGTTTAGTTTTAACAAATTAATGAATCTTTTCAAAAGAATACCTTCTCATTTTGTATTTTCTAGGATTTGTTTTTAATATCACTTATTTCTTCCATTATCTCTATTACTTTATTTTTTCCACTTTTTAATTTAATTTTCTTATAAATCTTTTATTGTTTAGTTGATTTTTAAGCCTATGTATGTTTTTCCAATTAAGCCATTTAAAGTGGTCAAACTATTCTCACAACCCAAATTTAACTCCACAAATGATGATATTTTCATCATTTTGTATTATTTTTAAAATTCTCTTTTATGTCTTCTATGAACTATGGGATACTTATTAAAAAGTGGTTTTGTCTAATTAATTAGTATTTTGGGGGAGTAGTATTAGGTTATCTTTTATGGCATTGATTTCAAATTAAATTCTACACTGGTTAAAGAACATACTAGATGCAAAACTTGAGATTTATTGAAACTTAGTGTTTGGGCCAGTATAGGGCTTGTCATGGTTAATTTTTTAGAAATTGTGGTAAAATGCACATAACATGAAACTTACTATCTCAACCATTTTTAAGTGTGTAGTTCAGTGGTATTTAGTATATTCATACTGTTGTGCAACTATCACCATCATCCATCTCCAGACTCTTCACCTCACAAAACTGGAACTTTGTAACCATTAAACAGTAATTTTCCATCACTCCCTCCACTCATCCTTTGGCAATCACAATTTTTTTTCCAATTTTCCTTTTTCTTCCCATGCCCCAGCCTCTGGTAATCACCATTCTACTCTCAGTTACCACGAGTTCAGTGTGTGTGTGTGTGTGTGTGTGTCCATAGGTGAGATCATGCAATATTTGTCTTTCTGTGTCTGACTTGTTTCACTTCATAGTGTTCTCCAGGTTCATTCATATTGTCACAAATGTCAGGATTTACTCATTTTAAAAAATAGAATATTATTCCATTGTGTGTATATACCATATTTCTTTAACCATTTATTCATCGACAGACATCTATGTTGTTTTCATATTGGCTAATGTGAATAATGCTTCATTGAAGATGGGTGTTCAGATATCTCTTCAAGATCCTGATTTCAATTCCTTTGGTTATGTACTCAGAAAAAGGACTATTAGACTATGTTGTAGTTCTGTTTTAGACTTTTTGAGGAAAGTCCATTCTGTTTTTTTATCATGGCTATAATGATTTATATTACCAGCCACAGGGCCTAAGTTCCCATTTCTCCACATCCTTGCCAGTAGTTCATCCTTTCCTTTTCCTTTTCCTTTTCCTTTTCCTTTTCCTTTTCCTTTTCCTTTTCCTTTTCCTTTTTCTTTCCTCTCCTCTCCTCTCCTCTCCTCTCCTCTCCTCTCCTCTCCTTTCCTTTCCTTTCCTTTCCTTCCTTTTCTTTTTAAATAATAGGCATTTTAAGAGGTGTGAGGTGATATCTCACTGTGGTTTTGATTTACATTTTTCTGGTGGCTGGTAAGGCTGAGCACTTTTTCATATGTCCATTGTCCATTTTTATATTTCTTCTTTGGAAAAATATCAAGCTTTTTGCCCATTTTAAAAATTGTGTTATTTAGTTTATTTTTTATTTATTTTATATTTTTAATTTTTTGCTATTGAGTTGTAAGTTTTCCTTATATATCTTGGATTCAACTTTTTATGAGATATATAGTTTTGCATGTATTTTCTCCCATTCAGTAGGTTGCTTTTTAGTTTTGTTGATGGTTTCCTTTGTTGTACAGAAGCTTTTTAGTTTAGCACGGTTCCACTTCTTTTTGCATTTATTTCTGCTTTCATTGCTTGTGCTTTTGGTGTCCTGTACAAAAAAGTCATTGCTAAGACAAATGCCAAGGAACTTTTTTTTATTATTATTATTATTTTTTAATTCATTTATGATAGTCACAGAGAGAGAGAGAGAGAGAGAGAGAGAGAGAGGCAGAGACACAGGCAGAGGGAGAAGCATGCACCGGGAGCCCGATGTGGGACTCAATCCCGGGTCTCCAGGATTGCGCCCTGGGCCAAAGGCAGGCGCCAAACCACTGCGCCACCCAGGGGTCCCCGAAGGAACTTTTTATATGTGTTTTTCTAGGAGTTTTATGGTTTCGAGTCTTATGTTTAAGTCTTTAATACATTTTGAATTGATTTTTGTGTATGATGTAAGTTAAGCATTGAATTTCATTCTTTTGCATGTGAAGGTCCAGTTTTCCCATTTTTAAAGAATGTCTTTTCCCTATGGTGAATATTTTAATTGCACAAGAAAACATTGTGGATTTTGCATTCATTTTGCATTCATTTGATGTAGTTTGTGAATGTCAATAGGCTAAAGTGATTGATTTTATATATATATACATATATATATATTTATATATATGTATATATAATCAGTATGTAAACCAAAGCAAGTAGTCAATAAGCCAAAAATTGTTTTTGTTTCTTTCTTTCTTTTTTTTTTATTTTTATTTATTTATGATAGTCACAGAGAGAGAGAGAGAGAAAGAGGCAGAGACACAGGCAGAGGGAGAAGCAGGCTCCATGCACTGGGAGTCCGACCTGGGATTCGATCCGGGGTCTCTAGGAATGCGCCCTGGGCCAAAGGCAAGCGCCAAACCGCTGCGCCACCCAGGGATCCCTGTTTTTGTTTCTTTCAATTATGGACAAAGAAACATTATAATCTTCAACTATATTCATCAATTTATCTATTTCTTCCTTTACATTTCTTCATGTATTTTAAAGCTGTATTAGTAGGTGGGTATATATTTTAGAATATTATTGTTTTTTAATGAACTATTTCACAATTATGAAGTGTCCCCCATTTTATCTGGCAATGCACCCTTTTTTCAGTATATAGCTTCTTCTTTTATAGCCATGCAAGCTTTCTAATGCTCACCATTGGCATGGGCATAGTCTTTTTCTGTCCATATGTTTACTTTCAACCTATCTATGTCTCTATATTAAAAAATGTATTTCTGATAGACAACACTTAGTTGGGTCTTACATTTTTATTCAGTATGAAAATCTCTGCCTTTTAATTGGATTATTAGTTAATTTGTATTTAATAAATTTACATATACATTGTATATTTGGTCATTCTATCTTTGTATGTATATCTTATACATCTATATATATATTTGAGTTAAATGAAATGTATTGCTAACATTTTCTTTTACTTGTCCAATCTGATTTTTTATGTTATTTTTTATTTCTTTTCTATCCTTATTTTGTTCTGTTAAATTTTTAGTATTCATTTTTAATTCATCTATTGTCTAGGTAGTTGCATATCTTTGTATTAGTTATTATTAAATTATTTTTACTGAATACAACAATCTTCAATTTATACTTAACTAATTTAAATGATGCTTAGTGGTAGTTTTGTTGCTATTTCACATATAACATAGAAAACTGATAGGAGTACATTTCCTTTATTCCTTCCCTGTTCTTTGTGGTATTTTTGTGATATAATTTTATTATACATATCATAAACACTAACATACTTATTTTTATTATAAACAATCAGTTGCTTTTCAAAGAAATTAAAAGATAAAAAGTCTAATCTTATCTTTGCCATCATACTTCCAATTCTCTGCTCTTCATTTCTTCTAGATTTGAATTTTTATTCAGTTTCATTTCCCTTCAGTTTGAAAAATTTTGCTATCCTTTCTTATAATGCAGGATTGCTGGTGAAAATTAACCTCTTTTTTTATGAAAATGTCTGAATTTTACCTTTCTCTTTGAAATGTATTTTAACTATATATAGAAATCTGAGTTTACATTTTTTTTCCTTTCATCTCATTTCACTGTATTTTGGCCTCATTTTTTAATTAGAAAAAGTCCTCATTGATTTCATGGCTTCCTTTTATAATATTTATTTCTCATGTTCTCTTTAAGGTTTTCTCTATATGCATGGCTTTTATCAGATTGAGGGTGATGTTTATAGGTTTTCATCTCTCTGGACTTTTTCTTCTTAGACTTTGTGGAGATTCTTGGATCCTGAGCCATTTGATATTAAGTTGCCAACTTGATGATCCATCATCCTCAAATACTTTAATAGAGAGATTCTCATTCCAGGAACAATTTTCCTCCCTAGAGAACATTTAATAATATATGGAAATATTCTTGGTTATTTACATGAAGTGGGAGATGGGGAAAAAAGAGGGAGGGGTGCTCCTAACATTTAGTTAGTAGAAGCCAGGCATGTTGCTTAATATCCTACAATTCACAGGAAACCTCTACAACAAAGAATTACATGGCTCAAATGTTAATAATGATAGTGCCAAGGTTGAAGAACTCTGCTTTAGTTTATATATATATCCTACAAATATATACATATATAATATGTTTTATTTATTTTTACTTATATGTAATACAAAAATAATATGTTTAATATTTATGCCATATAATAATATATATTTATCATATTATATGTTTATATTCTGGCCTACAATAAACACATGCATATATACACAATACATGCATAATACAATCATCAAAACCAGGAAATTAACATTAATATGCTGCTGTGATCTAATCCTCAGACCTCCATTGAAGTTTCAACGATAGTCACAAACATAACAAAAAGATCAAGTTCAGAATCATGCATCCCTTTTAATTGTCAATTGTTTTGGTGTCCTTGTGTCAGGAAGATATCTTCAAACTTTCCTTAACTTGGCCAAAGCTTTCTCTTCCATTTTTTTCTTTTCCTCTCTCTCCTTCCTTTCCTTCTTCTTTTCTTTTTTTTTTTTTTTTTCCTCTTGGAGACTACCTCAATTTAGTTTTTCTGATATTTCCTTGTGATTAGATTCAAATGATACTTTTTTTAAAAAAGGATTTTATGTATTTAGAGAGAGACACATTGGGGGAAGGGGGCAGAGGAAGAGGGAGAATCTCAAGCTGACTCCCCACTGAGCACAGAGGCTGAGGGGCTGGCTCTCACAACCCTGAGATCATGTCAGGTGACACATTTTGACAATATTATAGAACTGATGCTGCAGTTTTTCATTGCATTCTATAGGGGGCTCATGATTTCAATTAATCTCGTTAGTGATGATGCTAATTTTGACAGGTTGATCCAGGTGGTATATGCCAGTTTTCCTCCCTATTAGTCTCCAATGCTTAACTCTTTTCCTTTATCTTTGGTCCATTCTCTTAAAGGACAATATAATTTTATCTGTTTCTTTACCCAGTTTTATTTATTATCTTGTGCAGATAGTTTTATTCCTTACTGTACTTACAGTTATGGTATCTATTGCAAAACTAAAACATGTTGTTTGCAACTGAATCTGTGCTTTGGACACAAAGTCATCTTCCATTATGGTTTTTCTCTGTACTGATACCACCAGCTGCCTACTTGTTCAAAGTAAGGCTTCCCACTGGGACTCACTGAAGCCCTTGCATCCCCTCTCATCCTATAGCCTATTATATTGGTGAACTAGAGATATAACAAGAGGTTAACAAATTCTTCTGGTTAGGTTATGAGGAAGATTCAAAGCAAGGAGATGAACAGTGAGGGATCAAAGTGAAAACACTTTTTTTTTCTTTTTTAAAGATATTATTTATTTATTCATGAGAGATACGGAGAGGGAGGCAGAGACAGGCAGAGACAAAGGCAGAGGCTCAACCACTGAGCCACTGAGGCATCCCGGAAACACTTTTTTTTGGCATAGACACAAAATGGCCTGGATCCATTTTTTCTCCTTTTAATGAGTGAGTGGAAAAATTCCATCTTTAGTTAGAGTCACTTTTTATTACATAAAAAACAGAAATGCCTATAGATTGCAATCATAGAAGAAAAAACTCATGCTTTTTAAAGGTAACTATAGGAAGCAGGAATGAAGGTAGAGAGCATTGGTTTTGTGCTATTCTATTATTTTTTAAGGAAAAATAAGAAATGAAGATGGGATTAAAATACACCAGTATAAAATGTTTAGAATAGAGCAGAATGAGCTAGGAACATTAAGATGACAAATGAATGGCAGAATTTTCAGATATGCAAAGCCTTAGACACTAAACCACTTTTGTTACTGTTCCTGAAAGATTTATATAAAGTCATTTTTTTTTTTAGGCAATTAAACACATGAATCAAAAACTAAACTTTTGGGAAATAGAAATATAAATGTTCTGTCAACAAAGAACAGGAATAATTGTAAATCAAGACCTAATTCTAATTATTTCTCTAATCATATACTATAAATATGAATCAGAATGTGATTGTCATAAGAGAAGATATATGATCTAAAAATAATCATTTAACTCCAAAATCCAGCAGTTGGCAGGAGGAAACATGAGTGAAATTAAATTTTTAAAAATTCTTCTTCTTACCTAGAGGATATAAGATATATTTGTTTATCCATTGTGCAAATAGGGAAATATACATTTAAGTATATCTAGAAGTTTAAAATATTTGTGAGGACATGTACATTCTAGATTATATTGAGAAATTATATGGAATTGATATTCTATATAATGAGAATCATATAGAATGTATTTGCAGAATATCCGAGCAAGAATAGAAGCCGGAAAAGGAACAAAAAGTAGATTTTTATGGAGTCCTTCAGCTTCCCTATCTCAATTTCTTGTCCTCCCCCCTCATTCCCTCACACTCCCTTTCTTTTCCCCCTTCTCTTCCTCTGTCTCCTGAGACTTTCTATCTCATTCCTATACCATATCACGTAATTTTAACTGATCTCATATTTATGCTAGTACTCTTAAATTCACATGTGAGAATCATTTGAAGAATTAAGATATTTAAGATATTTATCACAAATAATAAATTGATTGAAGGATAAAATGAATGTTCTTTTCAAAAAGGACAAGAAACTAAACATAAACTTAAATAAATTTCTGTCCATTTTGACCGTATACATCTTTCAAATGAGAATGTAATTTCTAAATTCACCTATTTTTGGCGGGCTGCCTTCTACATTTCCCCTGACTAATAATGAATTCTATATCTGACTTTAAATGTGCTTTAAAATTTTATTTTTTAGCTATGTTTTTAGGAACTGCCAGCTTCCACTGTTGAGGTAAACGTGTCATCATTGAAACCCTCCTGCTGGGGTAGCTGTTCTCTGATTCTCTTTCAGATCTACCATTGCCCCAGGGGAAACTGGAGATTCTCACCTTATTACTTGTTTGTTTGCCTTGTTATGGAAAAGGCAAAAGAAGGATCTGTCCAGAGTAGGTTACCAATTGTAGAAACGATACCAGTTTAGCATTTCCTCTTGTGTCACAATACTAAATAAAGAGTTATTTTAAAAAAGAGAGATGAAACATAATATTTTAATTCTATAAAGATCTGAGAAGACATGAATCCTCAAATGTTAACTAAAGTGTCATTTTCAGCATTCTTATTCATATTTCAAAAAGCCAATCATTTCCCTTTTATTGTGATATCAGGGAGCAAGACTTCCTGACCCCTCCTAGGTCCTTCTAGCTGAATAAGAATCAAGTTGACGTGAGTCACTTTTTAACAAATTAGGTTTTAATTTCTTAATTAATTATTCAATATTTGTCTTTCTTTGTCATTGCTATTTTGATAAAAATGTACATACTTCTACATTACAATTGAATTTTTTGTTTTTGTTTTTTTGTTTGTTTGTTTTTTAGAGAGGGAAAGAGAGGAATGGGGGAGAGGCAGAGGAAGAGGGAGGGAGAGAATCCAGGCTCAGTGTGGAGCCCAGAGATCATAACCTGAGCCAAAATCAAGAGTTGGACACCTAGCTGACTGAGCCATGAGCCACTCAGATGCCCCTATCATTGAGATTTTAATTTTGGTACCTCTAATACTTTTTTGTCTAAACAGTGAAGCCAAAGTGCCATTTTTGGAATATAGGTAGGTTTGGTGGGGTGAGTTCCAGAGCTGAAAACCAAGAAATAATTCTTGTGATGCCTTTGGTGCAAAAAGGTGGTTTTGGTAAAGCATAGGAGCAGAGCCAGTGGGCAGAAAGAACTGTTTCACTGGGGTTGTGAAGGGTGACTGATTATATACTTGGGATTTGGAGGAGATAAGGAAAAGGGAGGTTCAAAAGGATTTTCATATGTTAAAGAAGACTCACAGGATACTTAAGGCCTTGCCATTGTCAAGTTAAGGTTTTTCCCTCTAGCAAGGCATTAACATTAACACAATTGGGAGGTTTCTGGATAAATGTCACACTTAGCCCACCCTGGAGTGGGGCACCAGGGTAGGTTGCAGGGGTGTCACCTTGTTTTTGTCCTCAGCTAGCTTTCTGCTCCCTCATCAAAAGCATTGATTTGATTTCCCTAATATTAGTATAGCATGACTTGCTGAGATAGGCTTTTTTTCTCATTTTCTTGGATGCTCCCATTGATAAAGACTGAATGAAGAGTTATATGATTTAAAATACTATATCAAATACTCATAATTACTAAGGTAAATTGAGTACCTGTTTTATCCTGTTTGTCAGGTTTAGTCAAAAGTACCCCCAGGGGGCCATTGAGCCTGGTGGTGAGAAGAGAGAGGCTCTCCACCAGCGTGGGGCCTCGATCTCCTCCTGGGTTTCTTTGTCACCAAATGTCAGGTTTAATCCATTGGTAGTGAAATAAAATAGAGAGGCCAGGCAAAAGTTGGTCGAAACAGGCTTTTAATGGGACATGCTCTCAGGGATGTTCCATGGCCTGCAGGGGAGGGAGAGTGGTGAAGTTGCTGGCAGGGGAGTGCAAACAGGCTTTTTAAGGGGGGAGGGGAAGGGGGTTGTGTGCCAGTATGGGATGCTAGGTATTAGGCATATTACTGGTGGAATTGGCCTGGGCCAATAACTGCCCATGCCCTTATGTGGGGTCTGGGTAAAGTACAGTTCAGGTTTCCTGCATAGGTCTACTCTCCCCCTAATGACCTGTCCTTGGGCAGTCTGCTTGTGGTGGGAAAGTTCTGAGGTGGGGGCAACAAGGTGGGGGGTCTGCCACCATTTTGTTGGTGTCTCCGGATCCCCCTTGATCCCGCCGGGCCAACACTGTTCATACTATCACTATTCATACCTCTCTAGAGTTGAAGAACTCCATTACATACTCTTCATATTAAATGCTTCAAGAAGAGAGAATGGTTCATTAGAAAAGGAGTAGATAATACTGCTTAAATAAATGACCGTAATTCTTGTCCTGAGCCTTACTTAATCTGTCACTCCTGGAGGTTGTCTTCAAGAATGAAGCATAGTGAAATAATATTTAAAATATTAGAAATTAAGGAGAAAAACTCAGTCACCCTAAGCCCTTATGAAAGGATTTCACTTTAAGGACTAGCCTTTATCTTTACAACTGTAATTAAGTGCATGTATTGCTCAAAAATATGAGACATACTTACTGTGCAGTTAATTTTACCCATACTAACAGGGTGCTTACCATAAATGAAGAATCTTTAGGGAAACAATGAGTAAGTTTTCTCACATCTTGGAATCTTCACACTAGAAGCACACATTATGAAAGACTATGTAATAAACATGCAATCAATGTACTTGCATTAAGGGTTTAGAAAGTTATTAGCCATCATATTTATGGTAAGCTAATAGTTGTCAGCATATTTGAATACATTTCTTTTTGGTGTTTTGCTTGACCAGTTATGTGTTAGAAGAATACCAGCTTGATGGTTTATTGAAATTGATCAATGTACCATTCGGAAATAAACATAAATTTAAGTTAGAATATATAGCAATAGATCATGATACTATCTTTTAAATTTAGAACATATGACAAATGTATAACTTCTAATTTACTTTTTGTCTGAGTCACAAAATACAAAGTTGGACTCCCAAGTTCTGAAGTCTGAAATAGTTTTAATATATTCATTACATTGGTATTTGTGTGATTTCATGTCTTCAAGTTTGTAGGGTTTTTTTTTTTTTTCAGTCATTTTTGTTTAGATTTTACATGTCTGAATGATTTGTTACTGTAAGTATCTCCACTCTCCTTTATACAGCAATGGAATGAGGCAGAGGTAAATGCATTACCAAAATTCTACAGTTGGTACAGAACCTAAAAATACTTTTTTTCTTGTCAATAATAGGAAGTCTACTTATCATGTTTATTTGAAAGGATAAAAAGAATAAAGAAGGAATTTTTAAAGTTCTAGTATCATAGATAAGAAAATAAATAAGTCAGAGAAGGCAAGATAATGATAGAAAGATGAAGTGAAACAAATTGCCAGAGTGTGGATGGAGTCACGGTATCTTGCTGAGAGTCATTTTCTCTTTCTATAGAAATGGAAGAGTTAAACTAGATGATGGTTAAGGTGCCTCACTTCTCGTTCTGTATTTCTGTTATACTTCACTGTGGTTCCAAAGAGTAGCTGGCTAGGAGTGAAATGGTGAAGTATATATGAGATATCTTAAGATATATTAAATAACAAGTACAGGGAGAAAAAATGCCTGGGGAATCATCTCATTGAAGTAAATACAATAGTAAGAATTTTTACAACCAGGGTTATCAATAACATTCAAAAAAATCAAATAAAATTTATGAGAGCCTTGGAAACATTTGGGGAAGATATCTATACTAAATAAGAAATGAGAAGTAAACATTTTTTTATCTTTTTTAAATGAGCATAAAAATGTATTTGTTAATTTTGTTTACTTATCAGAAATATGGGTATAGAACCTGAAAATTCTCTTCAGAATGTCATAACCAAGAGAATGAGAATGTGAATGTGTGTATATCTATCAGCAAGTAGGTATGCATATATATATACTCATACATACATTACCTTATTAAGGTTGACTTATTTCTCATGATAACCATACAGCATATGGAGTGTAGCTTTCTTAGTGTCCATCCAGATTAAAAGTTATAGAAAAGAAATATAGATATTGATCACCTGTTCTATAGCCTATATTTATTATGATTTATTGATGTGATTAGCATATATTCAATACAGAAAAAGAAGTCAAAAATAAACCTGGTAATTAGCATTTGATGAGTGCTTCAGTAGTATTTAATAAAAAAGGCCCATGGAATTAGAAAGCTAAAGATCAGACTTTCTGATTCCAAAATATGCTACAATTCTATATTAATCAAAATAATATGGTAATGGCATAAAAATAGACACAGAGAGCAATGAATATAATAGAAAGCCCAGAAATAAAATTAAGCGTGTATGATCAACTGATCTTTGACAAGAATGCAAAATGGTGAAAGGATAGTCTCTCCAATAAATGATATATACATACAAAAGAAGCAATTGGACCCATACATTATACCTTATACTACATACAAAAATCAACTCTAAATGAATGGAAGTCTTAAATGTAGGCCTGAAATCATAAAATTCCTTGGGAAAAAAATATAGGGAAAGTCTTCTTGACATTGGTCTTGGCAATGAATTTTTTTGGCTATGCCACCAAAAATACCGGCAACAATAAACAAGTGGGACTGCATCAAAGTAAAAAGCTTCTGCACAGCAAAGGGAACTGTCAATGAGAAAAAAAAAAAGACAACCTACAGAATGGGGGGAAATATTGCAAATATTTTATCTGTTAAGAGTTAATATTCAAAATATGTGATAAACACCTATAACTCAATAGCAAAAAACAAATAACCTGATTAAATATTGAGCAAAGCACTTGAATAGACATTTTCCCAAAGAAGACATACAAATGGTGAGCAGGTATATGAAAGGTTGTTTGACATCACTAACAATCAGGGAAATACAAATTAAAAACAATGAGATACTACCTCACACCTTTTAAGATGACTATTTTTAAAAAATGAAAAAAGTAAGAGTTGAGAATGTGGAGGAACAGGAATGCTGATATGCTGTTGGTGAGAATGAAAATTAGTTCAACTATTATGGAAGACAGCATGGGGTTTCCCATAAAATTGAAAATAGAACTACCATATGGTCCAGCAGTCCTATTTGTAGGTATTCATCCAAAGAAATTGAATTCAGCATCTCAAAGAGTTATCTGCACTCTCATATTCATTGCAGCATTATCCACATTAGCCAAAATATGGAAATAATCCAAATTTCCATCAATGGATGATTGTATAAAGAAAATGATATATACATACAATGGAATATTATTCGACCTTAAAAAATAAGAAAATCCTGCCATTTGCAATAACATGGATGAACCTGGAGGACATCATGCTAAGTGAAATAGACAATCGCACAAAGAAAAATACTCTATGATATTTATTTGTGGAATCTAAAATGGTCAAACTCATAAAAGCAGAATAGAATGGTGATTTTCAAGGGTTAGAAAAGGGGAAAGTGGATCAATGATGTTCAAAAGGTACCAAGTTTTAGTTATGCAAGGTAAGTGAGTTCTAGAGATCTATAGAGGATAGTGCCTATAGCTAACAATATAGTACTATATACTTAAAAGTTTCTATGAAGGCAGGTCTTATGTTAAGTGTTCTTACTACATACACACTAATAACAACAGTAAAGGTGATACGGGAGAACTTGGTTCCTGTCTCAGAGTTGAAGAATGAATCTTGCAGACACAGAAGAGTGAGTAAAGGGATAGAAGTTTATTAAGTAAAGATACAGAGAAAGCTATTAGGAGTGAGAGGGTCCTAAGGGCTTGTACTGGTAGTTTTTTATTGAGAACTGACTAGGAAGCTTGTGGCCTTAAGATTCTTGTGCTGTCTTGGTTTGAATTAGGACTGGTGATAACACCTTTAATGGCTTACTTCTTCCTTGGGGTCTGATAATTCTTTTTTGGTCACAGATGACTATCATAAAAAGACACTCCCTGACTGGCTGATGTCTGGGGGACGCCTGGGTGGCTCAGCAGTTGAGCAACTGCCTTCAGCTCAAGGCGTGATCCTGGGTTCGGGGATCAAGTCCCACATCAGGCTCCCTGCGAGAAGCCTACTTCTTTCTCTGTCTGTGTCTCTGCCTCTCTCTCTGTGTGTGTCTCTCATGAATAAACAAAATCTTAAATAAAAAAAAAAAAGCAACAAACACCTAGTGTGGGGTGATCAGTTTGCTCCCTTATCTCTGGTTTCCTTACACCTCTGCATTCTGGGGATTTCTGTTAGCCTGATTCCATGGCCCTCTACCTAGCCCTGACTTGCCCTGTTTGTCCCGAAATCATAGGGAGCAGGAGGAAACTTTGTGAGGTCATGGATATGTCTATGGCCCTGACAGTGGCCATGATGGTTTTATAGGTGTCTATTCTCAAACTCAAGTTTTATACATTAAATATGTACTTTGTTTACATGTGATTAATACTTCAATAAGGTGGTTGAAAAAACTAAAATATGGTTTGAACGTCTGTCTGCCTCCCCAACTAATAAAGGCCCATGGGAGAAAGATTTTGGAAATTTATTTTTGTTTTATGGTTTTATGTGTGTGTGTGAGAAAACCTGCCCAGCTTGATATTATTATTAATTCAAAAGCATTCACTCATTTGTGAAATGGGACATGAAAGGAAATGAATGATTATTGTACTTCTAAAACCAGCAAATAATTAAGAAGGTAAAAAGACAGATAGTCATTTTATACCAAAAGGGGAACAAAAAGATTTTTCTTTTATATTGGTAAATTACTGATTCATTTACAATGTTTTTCTTCTTGAAAATGTTATTCAGGGGGATCCCTGGGTGGCTCAGTGGTTTAGCGCCTGCCTTCAGCCCTGGAGTCCCAGGATCAAGTCCCACATTGGGCTTCCTGCATGGAGCCTGCTTCTCCCTCTGCTTGTGTCTCTGCCTCCCTCTCTCTCTGTGTCTCTCATGAATAAATAAATAAAATCTTAAAAAAAAAAAAAGAAAATGTTATTCAATTAGCATAGACATGAAAATTTTTAATCATTTAAAAAAGCATAGAAATTTCTCCTCAGCTGGTCTCCTCTCTTTGGTAGTTTCATATGTTTCCTTCCAGGGCTTCCAGAAAGCATTTTGTATAGTGATTAAGGGCATGAACTCTAACCAGACAGTCTTACCTTAAATAAAAACTCACCAAACTGGGGGAAGTTATTGGCTGTGTACCTCAGTTCCTTCATCTATAGGATGTGTATACCAATAATGTCCATATTCCAATGTCTGATGTGGATTAAATGATTTCAGTTATACAAACTACTTGAAGGCCTGCCTGCCTGGAACAAGGTAAGCATAATCCAAGTATGGTGACACATATTCTCTGTCTCTAAGAGATTTCCAATGTGGACTATTTTATTATTAATCCCTCTTTTACTTTCAGTAATGGCCTGATATGGAGAACAAATTTTATGGTCACCATATACTAGAAAATGTGCTATTAATTTTCTTAACATATCCATAATTTTCATGGTAGAGATAATATATAGTTTTAACATTGCTTTTGTTACCTAATATAAAATAGCCAGCATTTCCCTATATAATTCCCTAGAATGAATGTGCCATCATTAATTTATGTATACTTCTATTGCTTTTAATTTTGCCCACCAAAATAATACTGTGATCAATTTCTCTGCCCTCATTATTTTGACTACTCATCTATTATTTTGCTTGCCATAGTAAAAATTAAATTCTTGGGTTAGAAGTAATGAATGTTTGTTAGGATTTTGATAATGGTATATATATATATATATATATATATATATAGTATATATATTTTTTTATATATATCTTCAGCCATAGAGAATTTCAGAGTTTAAGTTAGGCAAGAAAAAAAGGCAACCAAACTATCTTTGCCCAGACTTTTGCTGAAACTGCATTTCAGAGTTGACATTATGAGAAACTTAGGTTGATTCTTCATTTGACCTTTATTTGCTGACTGCTCTTCTTATCTTGTGTTGGTAATAATATTCAACTTTCTCATCTACTTGGTATTCCTACACCATATCGTAGCTGTCATTTTGTGCTAATTTTCCATAAATTATCTAGCAAAAACAAACCACTCAATAACAAAGAATGAATTGAGTGTATGCTCTTTGACTTATGATTTCTGGAGCTGGAGATCTCCTGTGGCTAAAGGAAAATATTCAACATGTCAGTGTTATGTCAAACATCAGTTCTGAAATTATCAGGTAATCTCAAATCTCCAAGGGTGTTGCTGTGGGTTCCAAGAGATTTGCAGTGTTGTTTTAAAGGAAATAGGAAATGTCAGACTTGTGTCTCCAAGGTTTGGTCTCCTGAGTAATAGATTGTATGTGTCCTTTATTGGATGCCCTTTTGTCTGCATAAAGTGGAAATATTCAGTCTCTTTTTGGAATCTTTGCTCTCTATTTGATTCTAATTAGCTTTGGCAATATCGTACCTTTCCTTGGTTTGCATTTTCCAAGAATAGTAACCTTTATTTTTATAGATGCTTTAGCACACAATAAGGTTCTTTATAATGTACAGCACTACTACATGGGTATGTTATAAAAGGTAACTTAGTCTTAAAAAGAGCCAAGATTTTGGAAAACTAAAGATGTAGTAGATTTGGAATTGCAGGGGTTGCTGCTGTTTAATTTAATATGATTTTTTTTCAGTAATAATTTTATATTTCATTTATATGTGTATTTTTTTCCCTCAAAGTTTGTTCGCCATTCCTACATTTTGAAGGATTACATTCACTATTTCTAAAACAGTCCCTTCTTTAATTTGTCTTGTAAATTTTTTTTGTCTCCTTGAATCATGTTCAGTTTGCATGACTTCTTTAACTTCTTTTGAAATTACAGATTCACAAGAAGTTGCAAACAAAATATAGAGACCCCATGTATCCATTACTCAGCGTCCCCCAGTGATGAAATTTTATATAACTGCTATGCAGTATCAAAACCAATTAATATTGGCATAATATGATTAACTAAACTAATGAACTACTTGGGATTTTGGATTGTCTTAAAGCAATTTATGTATAATATGAACTCCCTGCTGATAGCATGCTTATAGGGAGTAACAAATTTTATTTCAAAAGTATACTCAATAAGGTTTTTTTTTTTTTTTTTTTGCTTCAGTTATATGTATACCTCCTTTAGAGCTATGATTGGAGAAAAATGAAGTATAGAAAAATGAATACTTTTGTGTTCCTCCTTTAGATTAAAATAATAGTAACTAGTATTTGTTAAAATGCCTTGTTATTGGCAATATACATGGATGATTTCACTTAGGTCAACTGAAAAGAAAGGAAAAAAAAAAAAGCCAACCTCAAAGTAGCTTAGTAAATGGGTTTTTCCTTATGTTAACAGAGGACAATAGCATAGGAGACTGTATTTCAGGTTGCTCTGAAAGAACTGCTAAGGAGCTTGTTTACAAAGGATTACATGCAAAAAGGTGAAGGGATATTAAATGTTTGTAAGCAGTTCTCCAAGGTATAATTGTATGTCACCAGATGAAATATGTTCAGTTATAAGAATTAAGGTTTAATGATTTCCACATAAACACATGAAAGACCCTTAGGTCATCTTCATACATTATGTTTCCATCATATCTGTTGTTCAAAAATATTGCCTGCATGCCCCTGCTTAACTGGCTTTCTGATTCTTCTTGTTTCTGGTTTTTTCTTGAAGACACTTGAGAAGGTCCCAGATGGCTGACATCAGTCACCTATTTTAATGCACCGCAATTCTAGTCCACACTTACTATTCACAGCCACTCTGAAAATTAGAACACTGCACTGATATTTTAAACATAAGATAATTGATGCTCAGGAAGAGTTCGTGAATGGCCAAATCCACACTGTGAGTGTTGGGAGGAAAAATGTTTCTCTGCCCTCTAAGGTTCTTTTGTCTGGTCTGAGAATTAAATTGACATGACACAGATTAATAGAAGAAAATCAAAGAAAAGTTTAATAATGTGTATATCTTCTTTATACATGGGAAAGACCCAGGAAAATGGAGTAACTTCCCCAAATGGTGGAAGCTATCACCTTAAATACCATCTTCAGCTAAACATAAAAGATGTTGGGGGTGGAGAGTCAGGTGGGAGGTTACAAGAAAAGCACAGTAAAGGGAGCTACCCATATTTAAGTCCATGCCTTCTTCATTGCTAAGAGTTTTACCAATTGAGTCCTCTCTGCCTCTTCTTGATACAAAAGAGATACATATACAAATGGAGATTTCCCTTTTGAAATTATCCATGTATATTGCCAATAACAAGACATTTATACATATAAATGTCTCTTTCAAAAGGGTAACTTCTACTTGGTTCTCAATTTTTCTCTTGTGTTTGCAGTTTCTTAAAAATAATCTGTTTAAGATTATCAGTATGCCAAAGAGGCATATTTTAGGGTGGAAAAATTTGCTTCCGTATATGAGAGAGGACTAACATAGGACTTGGATTCAATCTTTCTGAAGTCTAAAGTCTTTCTTTATGATCACATTGTGTCATATAAAGATAGAGGTTTATCTTTTGGGTTGAGTTGACAAATTTGCTTTGTGCTTTTCATCTGGCATATGTGATCACATAGAACTAGTCATGATTAGATGATTAGTTATTAAAACTATTGCTGATCGGGATCCCTGGGTGGCGCAGCGGTTTGGCGCCTGCCTTTGGCCCAGGGCGCGATCCTGGAGACCCGGGATCGAATCCCACATCAGGCTCCCGGTGCATGGACCCTGCTTCTCCCTCTGCCTATGTCTCTGCCTCTCTCTCTCTCTCTCTGTGACTATCATAAATAAATAAAAATTAAAAAAAAAATTAAAAAAAAATAAAACTATTGCTGATCATTTGTCTCCTTTCTAATATACATATTTATTTGTTTCCTCATATTAGCTAAAATTAAATAATAAAATTGCCTGTTAGCTTAAGATAGTTATTTTAATCATGGTAAGGAAAGATTATTTAATACTTAATTAAATGTTATTAGTCATGTGTATTATAATTATTAAGTAAATATGCAATTTAAAATAAATAAAGAGGTTTAGTGTTATGTTGCATTATACAAATAAGGCATGTCTTAGTATTAAACCACCTTTGTATGCCTGAATTTGAATCCTAGATTATTAGGGTGGATGATTTCTTAGTAAGTATATAATTCAGTTTGTGATTGTTTTATTTAAGAATATTTTAACTATGTTCATGGGAAATACTGTTTAAATATTTCATTCTTTTTATTTTAAATTTTTCAAAAATTGGTATCATTTTTTTTTTTTTTTGCTTTGTAAAATTACTAGAAAAGAAGCTTCATATTTTTCTATGATTTTATATGTATTTTATAGCTTGGACTCAGGCTTTTAAAAGACATACTAATAAAACTGTCTGGTTATTGAGCCTTTAAGACAGATTTTATTTTTAACAATATTTTGGGTTTCTTGCAAAAAGATTCATATATTTACCAGATTTATCATTTTTAAGTTCATATAAGATTCATTTCCCCAGTACATGGTCATATAAATGAAATGAGTAACTGTGTTTAAAACAATTTCTGCATCTCTTACACTTGTTTTTCTACTTCACATTTTTTATTTTAATTTTTTAAATTATTTTCTGGGGATCCCTGGGTGGCGCAGCAGTTTAGCGCCTGCCTTTGGCCCAGGGCGCGATCCTGGAGACCCGGGATCGAATCCCACGTCAGGCTCCCGGTGCATGGAGCCTGCTTCTCCCTCTGCCTATGTCTCTGTCTCTCTCTATGTGACTATCATAAATAAATAAAAATTTTAAAAAATAAATAAATAAAAATATTTTTTTATTATTTTCTATATTTTTATACATTTTTGTCACATTTTTGTATATTATGGGTTACTTGGTAATGAATGAACTCATATACCTTTATCAGTTCTGATTTTTTTATTGTTTATAATTCATTACCTTTTAACATTTAATTTAGTATTCTTCATAATTGATTTATATATGTTTTGTTCTACTATTTTACATTTTTGAGTTAAATACTTAGTTATTTTAAAAAATTTAATACTAATGAGAATATTTATACCTATGCATTTTGGGTTTTTTTTGGTTTTTTTTTTTTTTTTTTGCATTTTGAATGACATATGGGATTATCTCTCTAATAATTGACTGGGTTTCTTTTTTAACAAAGGAGTAATCTCAATGTATTTATTTTTGACTATTATAAGAGAGCAGTGGTAGTGGTTGTCTTGTTCTAACTTCCCTTAATTTTTAGCTTTTTTTAGCTTTAGGTAGGTAATGTAAACCATATAATTTGTACTTTTAAAAATATATTGCAGGGGTACCTGTGTGGCTCAGCCAGTTAGGCATCTGCCTTCGGCTCAGGTCATGATTTTTGGGCACTAGGATTGAGCCCCGGGATGGGCTCCCAACTCATTGGGGGGTCTACTTCTCCCTCTCCCTCCTCTCCCCCTTCTGCTCCCTGCTTGTGCTCTCTCACTCTCAAATAAATAAATAAAATATTTAAGAAATATATTGCAATTTTATAATCTTTAATACATTAGAGTTTTCATTGTCAAAGGAAATTTGAAAGAAAAATATTTTTTGGTTCACAAATTTTTATATTTATGTGTTAAAATATACATTATAATGATAAAATTATATCCTTTAAACTTTTATCTATTTAATCAGTCATAACTGAGAGCAACACTAATTCTACCACAATTAAATTTCTTCTGATTATAACTTTATCTTTACTTAGGTATTCATGTAGCATGAATACATTTTGCTTTATAAATGTTTGATATGTAACTTACTGATTATTGTTGCTATATATCCATTGACTATTTTGCCTTATGCTATTAAGCACTTTTATTATTTTCCATATAAAGTCGTTTCCCTTGAATTCTACTTT
The DNA here is from genome assembly GCF_048164855.1 of Canis lupus baileyi. NCBI lineage: Eukaryota > Metazoa > Chordata > Mammalia > Carnivora > Canidae > Canis > Canis lupus. Next base: position 18,465,360 of record NC_132854.1, on the reverse strand, counting down.
GTCTGAAATCAGTGTTGCTATTCAAAATTTTTTATTTTTATTTCCCATAGTAATCTACACATTAACCTAGGTATTTTATAGTTAAAAGTCCAGGAATAATTTTTACATTTCCAGTAAATATAATAGAGTTTTATTCATTTATTTATCTTTATAAATTCAATCTGGCAGTCTGTTTTCAATAGTAGGTGCTATAATTTATCTCTGTTACCTGATTTTTTGCATTTACTTCTGTGAACTCATTTATGCTTTGTAAACAGCATTCTGTGGGCTTGTTTTTTTCTTCTTGGGATATGTTTTTCACTTTATATTTTTTAATGTTAAAAACTTGCATACATAACCTTTATTACCATTTAATATTAGTCTTTCAGCATTCAACACACATTTATAGCTATTTATAGGTAGGTTTTTATGTATCAGTGAATAAAATATACAAAAATCTCTAATAGAGATCATCAAAAATAAGTTAACTACTTGATCTGTTTTAAAATGTTGCAAAAAAATAAATCAAGAAAGGAGGGTAGAGATTGATGGCAATAGAGGTAGAGTGGTTTTATGTTTACTATTGCTAAGAAACTACCCCACAATTTAATTACTTAAAACAATAATCATTTTATTATATCTTATGATACTATAAAAATATTCTGGCAGGATTCATATGGACTATTATTCTGCTTTGGTGTGATTAAAATGACTTAATGCTTTTCAACTGGCAAATAAGCCAGTCTGGAGGGTCCAAGAGGCTTTTTCCCACACCTTATAAATAATTGAGTGGGTAAAAGGATGGGCTCAGCTGGCAAGCACTCTTTATTGGAGAGCCACACATGACTTTGCCATCACAGTGGTATCATAGTAGTTGAAATTCTTATATGGTAGCTGGGTTTTCATGGATTGAGCATCCTGAGGGAATCAGGGGGAAGCTATGTGGGCTTATACTATTCAGCCTTAGAAGTTACACAAAATTATTTGTCACAGTCTTGGTTATAGCATCACAAGCATACTCAGGTTCAAGAGAAGGGGATACAGACCCATCACTGGATGTCAACCTATTTAAACTTGATTTTTAAAACTGCTACACATGGCAATTATATATTAGGTGCAAGGCATTTGAGGAGATACTTGAAAGAGATGAGGAGGACTATGCTCTGCTGAGAAAAGAACATTCCAGGGAGAACAGCTTATACCAAAACCCTGAATCAGAAACATGCAGACTTACTCTGATAATACCATTTTTGAAACTAATGTGGTTGAAGCATAATGAGGGAAGGGAAGAGTATCAGTAGATAATTCCAGAAACATAAAGAAGAGGCAGACTGTGGAGAAAGAACCATTGTAAAGACTTTGGCTTTTCCTCTAACTGAGATGGCATTCATAGAAAGGTTTTAAGAAGAGGAGCAACATAATCTGGGTTATGTTTAATAACATCTCTATGTCCCTGTGTTAAGAATAACTGAAGGCGATCAATGGCAGAAACTGGGAGACCAATTAGGAGGCTTTTGTAACAATCAGATGAGGGAATAGGCATGGACTAGACTAGAGTGGTCATGTTGGAAGAGGTCACGTGTCGTCTAAATCTGGATTCATTGAATAGAGCCTAAAAGAATTTTTAGTGATATCTCTTGAGCTCACAGTGGGATGTAGAATGCCTTTCCTTCTCTTGGCCCCTAAAAATTCTCAATATCTGATATTGTAATTTGGAATATGAAATATAATTTCTTAAATATACTTTCTCTTGTAATTGTACTTTCTCTTGTAACTATACTAATACTAGAATATTTTTGTAGCAAACTATTATAAAATATGTAAAATTAGCTTTATACTTAATTAAGTCATTTGTCTCAGGATTTTGGATTTACAACTTCCTAATTTTTGAAGCTTTAGTTTTGATTATTTTCCCCAATATATACCCATATATCCTTAGTAAATTATTATTGGAAAGACAAATCAGTGGAATATATACAGAATACTTCTCATTCAACTTTGAGAAAGACAACCTGATGAGTATAGTATTCTTGGTCATATTCTTATTCTTTTAAAAGCTCGATGTCTTCTAGTATGTTAATGTGGCAAAAGAAAGGTTTAGAGCAAGCCTGACAGAATTTATTTTTATTTTTTTTAAGATTTTATTTATTTATTTATTCATGAGAGACAACACACACACACACACACACACACACAGAGAGAGAGAGAGAGAGAGAGAGAGGCAGAGAGAGAAGCAGGCTCCATGCAGGGAGCCTGACTTGGGACTTGATCCCTGGTCTCCAGGATCATGCCCTGGGCTGAAGGTGGCGCTTAACTGCTGAGCCACCCGGGCTGCCCCAGAATTTATTTTTAAAGGACTATTGTTGCTGCTGCTGATGTTACCTTACTATCTATATATAAATTTATATATATATATATATATATATATATATATATATATATATATTTTATTTCTGGAGTTTGACTACTAAATATGGATAACACTTCACTGTTTTCCCACCACTGCCCCTACAATCTCATTAGTTATTTTAGTCGTTATATTTCAGTTATAGTTTTGATTATTGTTTTAGATCAAGTTGCTCTTGTTTCTTTCTCAGAGATACAAATTATTTTTGAGTTGAAACTTGAGTCTCTGGGATTCCCATCTACCATCATTTCTGTCATTGTTTTATCTCTTTCTTTTCCCCCCAGGGCTCTGATTCAATTACCACTTGAACTTTTCAGTGTATCGGTTTTCTTGTCCATGGATTCCTTTGTGGTTGGAAATTCTGCTACTGCATTTATTTTTCCTATAAACCTCCTAATCTCAGGCGTCTCCCATTTTTGTCATTTTAACTTCCACATTCTATTTTATAATTGACTTGCTTTTCTATATATTCTTCATAGTCTAAGTACTTTAAAGCAATTTTCTAAATATTTCTTCTGGTTTCACAGTCAAATCTTTTTAAGGTATATTCTTTCCCCCAGAGTCTTCATTATGGGAATATGATGCTCCCTTTCCTTTTTTTACAGTATGCTTTTTGTGTGTATATGTGTGTGTGGTGTTTCCTGTTTTATTTTCCCCACTCATTTGATTTAGAAGGTAGTAATGTTTATCCAAAATCAGGGTCTGATATCAAAAAGTAATAACCATTTTTCTATTTGTTTGTTTACTTTCAAGATGATAGCTGAGCTCCTTTTTGATCTCAACCAGAGAGCAGGTTGATAGACACAGCTTGTCTCAGTGGCTGGCAAGAATTTATTGGAATAACTCAACTAGCCTAAGGTGGATAACTATTTTATCCTGTCTGGTTCAGGGTACCAGACATGTTATCATGCTCAAAATGCACATATAGTGGGGGACATGAGTGTGGCAGGAATGAGAACTATTTATAGATTATCCATGTACTGCTTTCTGGGTAGGGATTCTAAAGGAGGGCTGTATTTTATTTGGACATTAAATTGAAATAAACTATTGATATATGCAAGTCACTTGTTTAACTGTAGTTCTCTGTTTTGCATTGTAATCTCTCTCCATTGTTCCCTAAACTTCATTCAAATCCTATTGTACTAATAAATAGCAATTTGTAACATGTGAAAGGGAAGGGGGAAAGAAGAAAAAGAGGCTCAGTTCATGCCTGGGGGTGATGGTGGGAAGCCGCAGAGGGAGACAAAGATGCTGGGAAACCTCCATGTTTGAGCTCTTGATCACTCAGGTTATAAATTGCTTCTGGCACCCATGCTGCTCTACTGCCTCCCCCAACAAGGCTTTTCTTGTGGAACTCTGCCCCTGGCCCAGCAGCCTCCCAGTGGACCTTGTTCTTTTAGCTCAGTCTCCTGAAGAGGCTACACATTATGAGTTATATGGGAGTAGCCAGTCTCTGACCCCTCAAGGAGCAAAACTGGGACAGCAGAGGAATGTTCTCTGGGATGCTGCAGGAATGACATGAAACAGCCTATGGAGAGCCAACTACCATCTTACATGATTTTTATAAGGAGGAAATTATTCTGTCTCATGAAATAAGATATGGATAGGATGATTTAACTTAATTGTTCTTATAGTCCATGTATGGAGAGTCACTCACTTGGTGACTCTCCATACATGGACTTGGTATTATGTTGCTTTAGCACTTGGTGTTATGTTGCTTTTTCTGTTTTCTTGATTTTTTTTTCTTTCCTTTTTACTAATGGGAACTTGGATGAGACTCCATGATAGACCACCAGAAGCTGAACCAAATCAGCATTAAAGTGAACTTACACACTCGTGGGATGTGATACCAAATTCAGGAATGTTTAGAAATGACTCTTAACTTTTATAAGGACCAATTCTGGAAAAGATAAACTATTGCCTGAAAATGATTTTTTAATTTCCTTTTGTATCTGTCATACTCAGATAACAAACATATTGACATCTCATATTCCAAACATGTTGCCAAGCCATAGAACTAGAGGATGATTAAGACAGACATGCTCCTTGACCTCAAGAAGTCAGTTTAGGAGGAAGTTACAGACATTAAACACATCATTGTGAATTAATTACTTAATTACAATATTGATACATGCATTCCAGAGAACTAGGCATTAGCAAGCAATAGTCAAGGTGAGAGAAAATAATGTAGGAGGGATACCTACATTATTGGTATTGGTGGTTGTATTAGTGTCCTGTGGCTGCTGTAACAAATTACCACCGAGAGACTTAAAACCACAAAAACATTCTCTCATAGTTCTGAAGGTCAGAAGTCTGAAATTCATACACTAGGCCAAAATCAAACTGTGAATCAGGCCAAACTCCCTCTCCTGGCTCTAGGGAAAATCCATCCATGGCCTCTTCCACCTTTTAGCATTTTCTTTTGGCATTTCTCTTCCACCTTTCTAGGCTTGTGGCAGCATCACTCTGATCCCTGATTTGCGATCCCACTATCATCCTCTTTTTGATTTGTAAAAAAGAAATCTCTCTCTGGCTGCCAGTTAAAGATATATAAGTGATTTGATTGCTCACTCAGATAATCCAGGGTAATCTCAAAATCCTTAATTTAATCATTCTGCAAAAATCTTTTTAACATTTAGCGCACCCAACTAAGGAAAGGGTCTAAAGGGACAGAACTTCTCAGGCAGGGAGGATGGAGTGTGTAAACTCTGTAAGATGTGGCAGAAATCATTTAAGTGACTGAAAAAAGGAAAAAAAAAAAAAAAGAGGGGAAGGTATAGAGAATGAGGGAGAGATTGGCTACATTGACCCTAAGGTGTGGAAACTCTAAGCCATCCGGGCCAGTAATAGCCATTCTATTTAGGATTTGGAGGCTGTCCTAAATGTCCTACATACTGTGTATGTGTATTTTTCATATACCGAGTCAGCCAAATGTATTTCTGTGGTATACACAATTGTTAGGAATCTAAAAGTCCCTGAGCACATATAGTTCTGTCTACAGAACTAAGTCCAGCTGTTTTCTGCACAGCACAACTGAATTTGCCAAGAAATAGTTGGAGAAGAAATTTTCTCATATATGCAAGTGGACACATTAAATTCTGTTATGCAAGTGAATCATTTTCGTGGGACTGTGTGATAGCAGGGATTTGGCTATGGTTTAGTTAAGATGAGGTATGTGCAAAAGCTTAGTTATTTCCCCACCTTCATCTCCTCTTTGCTGTACATAATAACTATGATTTGAAGCCTATCAATTTGTATTTTGAAATTCAACAGACCACAAAACGGAATTGTTGGACAGTATTTCAAGTTGGAATTGGAGACGAGATTGAAACTGGATATTAAAACTGATGTGTTATGCTCAAATTCTATTTGCTTTCTAAATACTAATTACTGTAGGATTGTTTTTGTTAAGAATGACTATTGACAAGTTTTTAAAACTTCAAATCTCTTCCATGGGCTCAGAACTCCAATTTTTTTGCTATTGGAAATAAAAATAAAGTACACATAAACATTTTTATCCTTTTAGTTCTTGTTATTATGCCTGGCTTTTCCTAATTCCTATCTGATTTGTTTGATCATGCCCAAGATAAGAGGTAGACTGAGAAGTGTTTATAATAAAAGCTACAAAACCCAGTTTTTGATTCCCTTGACAGGCTCCTGTCACCAATCCAAAAATATATAGACCACACATCAAGACCAATTCATAGACCATTGATGATGGATCTGCTTTAAACTTTGGGAATTAAATCTACCGAATAATTTCCTCTACAAAACACATTTTTTTTTCAAAAGTGAGGGAAGACAAAAGAAAATTAAAAAACATTTAACTGTCAATTAAAATATGTCTCATCATTACACCTGTCCTGCCCCTCTCACTACTGTGTGTTAGTAAATTGCTTATCCTGTTTCTATGTGCTGTGTAGGATAGTGGAGACAAAGCAGTGCTTCAGACCTGACTTCTGCTTTGTGATTTATCTCAAGTCACCTTGACCTTGAAATTTTTTTTGTTTATAGTGCTTCAATAGAATATATTCTCTGCTTCCAGAGAATATATTCTTTGTGAGTGGTGAAATAAAATATCAATTAAAAACAAAAATAAATTCAGGGAAATATTAACCATCTGTTCTTCTAAGTTCTCCAAGGCCACATTTTTCACCAAGTCAAATAACCAAGTCCCAGTAGAAATGTCTACTTCAAACTAAAATTTAGTATCAAACAGGCAACTCTTAACAAAAGTTCATTTAAAAAAGGATCATGTGTATTTATATCTTTGAAACCTTTGAAATTGCTATTGAAGATAATTTTGGTTGTATTGCTCATAAGACTCATGTGTTGTGCTTGAGAGTTTAGAGATACCAAAAAAACAACTGCTGACATTTGCACTTACTACTTTCATTAGCTAATGAGACCCTTCTGAATTGTGTGTTTCCTTCTGGCCTTCACTATCATGAAGGGCTGGGTTTTAGGCTGAAGTGTAGTCTCTTTCCTAGATCTCCTTACATAATTGTCATCTGCCTCCCTTCATTATTCTGTCATTGTGCCTTTGCTTTATAGTGTCTGTACCTTTTATTTTAAGCTGTCTCAAAGGCTTTTCTGGAAATACAGTACATAGGTGCAAAATGATGAAATAAACATACCTCTTCATTTGTTTTAAAACGTGGTTCAGTTGGACTAGATGACCTCTAAGGTCCTTTCCAGCTTTAAATTTATGTTACTGTCACTAAAGACAGACAACAAATCTTTTAGACTATAAGCCAAGAGATGAATGCCAAGTACTATATTCCTGGTATAGGTGTATTTCTTTTTGAAAGCAGAGTGCTAGATTCAGCAACCTGGTAAGGACCTTTACAGTCTTACGGTGATGAAACAAGAGAGCTGGTTGCTAAATAAAAATAAAAAACAAACAAACAAACAAAAACCCTAACAAGATCTCAGTTAAAATATCTTTTCACTAAGCATCAACCAAAAATAAAAAGAGCTTAATTATTTCTTTTGAGGCATTTATATAGAATTAAACAACTAAGTTTAGCTTCAACAGTATAGCTAATTTAATGAAATTAGTCACATTTGAATATTGTCACAGTCTTGCTACCACATTAGCATTAAGTGTGATTAAAATTTATTCTGTGTGCCTATATGGGTCCCCAAAGCATCAGCCATCAACACCTTCATAATATACTGGACCTTCACTGCTTTCACAGAACTTTAACATTTAGAGCAGAGTAGAACAAATCGTATGTTAAGGTATATTTCCTGTTTGTATGAATTTAAAACACAGGAAGTTATCAATAGCATTGCTTACTTTTGCTAGTAAGATAAAAGTCATTTAAAATGCAGAAAGTGCTAGATACTATGTTCTGAAAATTTCCAAAGGTGATTAAAATATTTTCCTGTAGGGGGACCGAATTACAATGAGAAAACTCAGGCTGTAAATTAAGAGATGTATTTGTGAAATATAAATATTATTTTAGAGTAAATAAAATTTCCCTAGAGGAAAATAGATTATGACTTTAAGGATAGAGGCTTATATATAAAGTTCATTGATTAATTGATGTTCAAGGGGAAATTTGTTATCATACAGGTAGCTTCCAATTTCCTTACATTTCTCAGTGTAGTGGGTTGAATACGGTGGCCCTAGGAAGCTAATACACTGAAATTCATAGGTTCTTTCTCTCTGATTTTATTATCTTACCTATTGGTAAGAATTACGTAGCAGTTTCATTTGGATGGTAGGTTGATAATCTTAGAATTATTGTATCTTGCATCTAATTTGAAAGTATTTATGATGTAATGAGTAGTTTTATATTTGAAATTTAATTAATGTTGGTGCCACTTACATTTAAAAAAATTGTATAAGATTCTAGGAACTTTTAGGACTTAGTAACATCTAATAAAAGATTGGTTAAGTGAAATGTATACCCTAAATAATTAAGAATGGTTTTTGGATTCAAATAATATTTATCAGTATTTAGATAATAGTTATCCCTTAACTAACATTTTAACATGATAACAGTTTAACATGATAACATATAATGTTATCAAACAGTGAAGTGAGACAGAAAATCAGTGCAAAATGATAATTATCAATTGTCATAAGTCCATGAAAGAGAGCCCATATCTTACTAAGAAGAATTTAATTTTGAAATGTGTGCCTTAGAAATTAAATATTAGTCTAACATTCCATTACACATAAAATAGTATGTGCAATTGATGATAGCTAGAACTAGTCATTTTTAGTTTGACAGTTACTTTGAAGAAAATGAGAATAATTAGTTATAAAACAAACCATTATTACTACTTGCTTTGAATTTTCATTTTTAATTTATTTTATTTTGTTTATTTTTAAAGTAGGCTCCATGCCCAGTGTGGAGCACAACATGGGGCTTGAACTCACAACCTGAGATCAAGACCAAAGCTGAGATCAAGAGTCAGATGCTCAGATTCTCAGCTGACTGAGCCACCCAGGTGCCCCTACTTTGAATTTTTAATTAAAACAAAAATTTTTAAAGATTGTATTTATTTATTCATGACAGATACAGTTAGAGAGAGGCAGGGACATAGGCAGAGGGAGAGGCAGGCTCTCTGTGGGGAGCCCTAAGTAGGACTTAATCCTAGGACCCCCAGGATCATGAGCTGCACTGAAGGCAGATGCTCAACAACTGAGTCACCTAGGCATCCCTAACTCAAAAATTTAAAACTATATAAACGGAGCTTTTGTTTCTTGGTAAGATTAGGGAAGGGTTGGTTAGGTGAAAGGAAATAATTTAAGGAATGTACTATTTTTTTACATAGGGTTAAGTTTACTTTTAATACAATTTTTATTAGGTAATCAATGTTGTTAAAATGAGAGCCTCCTAAATATCACTGATTTTGCATGTATAGTCACTAAATTTTCATTTGGAAATATCATTTTTTAGGTTCACACAGCTGCTTATCTTACAAAATATCTTGAAACAGCTTATCTGTGATTCACCTGGCTAAACTGACAGGAACAAATACATGCCTTGCTGATTGAAGAGTTAGGGTGAAGACTGATTAATATCCATTCTTTAACGACTTCCTGTTTTCTAAATCTAAACGTTTGTATTTTTTTTTTTTGTAGGGATCTCCATGCTCTCTGTTGGCTAATAAACAAAGCACGGCAGTGCCTTATTAAAATAATGTTAATGAGTGTTATTCATAAGATATCACAAGTACAATATCCACAGCAGGAAATTAGTTATTTATAAATAATAACAATAAAACCATAGTAAGGTCTCTATTATTTTTATTTATTTTGACTTCATTATTTAAGCTCAAATTTAGACATTATTTATCTCTAATTATAAAGCCAAACAAATGGTGGAGATTAACTTAAAAATAGTTTGTGTCTGCACAATTGAAGTGAGATAGTGCAACCCTAAAGGTTTAATCATTTTGAATTGATTCTACAGATGTCTCCATTCTCTAAATCCCATGTAAGCCTCTTACCTACCATGAAAGATTATACCCATAAACCTGGCACATAAAATCAATCATATGACTTCTTTTGGTTTTGAGATTTCAAAGATTAAGACCTTCACTGAAGAAGAAAAGTGTGTATAGAAGCTGCATGTACACAGAGCAATAGTGTGTACATGCATTATCACCCAACACTGTGTACATGCAGTGTCACCCATATATTTGAGGCAGATTCACATGCAAAAATACCTGTAGTACTTTCACATTTGCTGCCAGAACTAGGAAGGGAGACCCAGACATGGTTTGAAAGGAAAATGTATTGTTGAAGAAGAGGTTCATTGATGAATACATATAATGTTCTTCCCAGACCTTTTTACCCAATATAGCAATATATTTGCCAGAGCCAAAGACACTCTAATGTTTTGTCTTCTAGAATATAGAAGACTCAAAACTCTGGAATTTGGAGGAATTTTAATATACAATCACCTAATCGAGTCATACAAAAAAGTAATATACATCTATCAGTACTGGTATTACTATTACCATCACCACCACCAACAACATGGTACCCATTCTCAATCTTCAAAAGATTGTAAAAAAAGATTATGATAATGGTAAAAAAAGAAAGCTTCTGATCAGGTGTTTTCTTCATTTCATATTAATTTAGAAGTTCTTGTATCCTGTCCCAGTGAAGTTATCAAAGATTTCTAGGTCAGACCACTCTAGGTGTTTTGTAATGAATTCCAGGGTCAGATTCCAGATACTTTTTCCACTTGAAGTTGTATAAGTGCACATAAAAATACCATACCTTTGATATGAATATGAAACAAATTTTACTGCATTCTATTTTTTTTTTAATTTTCTTTATTTATTCATGAGAGAGAGAGAGAGAGGCAGAGACACAGGTAGAGGGAGAAGCAGGCCCCACGCAGGGAGCCTGATGTGGGACTCGATCCCGGGACTCCAGGACCATGCCCTGGGCCGAAGGCAGGCACTAAACCGCTGAGCCACCCAGGGATCCCCTTTACTGCATTCTAAATAAAATTAAATTAATATCAACTAGTAGGGCATGACATGAGTTTCCAATAAGAAATGTTGATAAAGTCAGGAGAAATGACTTCCTAATGATATACTATGTATAGATTTATTAGAACTTCTTTTTAATATTTCATATGTTGAACACAAAGAGAATTGGAATATTGTTAATCATCATTTTAAAACATCTTTATAGAATGTAAATATATCAGTGCTTGCCTTCTTTCCATACTAATGAAAAGCAAGTTGTACTTGGGGAGTGAGTATTCCTATTAAACCGCTGTCATCCATTACCAGACCTGCTTAGAAGAAATAAGGACAGATGGTGTGGGCCTATTACTTCTCTAACAAAAAACATGCTTCTTTTTGAGTGTGTGTGTGTGTGTGTGTATTTTTTTTCCCTTCCTCTAGTTGAAATGCAAGCAGTTTTTCAAGTCCAGAAACCTCTGTAGGGATCCTTCAAAAATTTTACCCATTACTTGTACATTTAGAAGAAAATGTGATTAATGATTTATTAAAATTTCATAATAAAAAACTCAAAAAGCCTTTGTTAGAAACATTGTTATTTGATTAGAAAACCATATTTTTTTGCATGCAAAGTAAAGGCTGCATGGAATAAGTTTTTATCAAACCAGGATCCTAAGTTACTCATTTTGTCATGACAAAACCATTTAGCCCATGTTAAAAATACCATTTTTTTTCTGTTGTATACATATTAAGAAAAATGTATACATTTAATATGTATACATATTAAAAAAAGAAATACAATTAAAAATGTGAGTGTTTAATTGTATTTTTTATTTGGAAGACCATAAAATATTCACATCTTAACTGTACAATTCAATCTTTTTTTTTTTTTTTTACACAAAATGAGCACTCTTGTGTAATCATGACCCCAATCAAGAAACGTATTACTAGAACCCCAGAAATCCCCTTCAACCTTCTAGACAGTCTCTCCTAGAGTAGCTCTTATGGTAATTTAGAACATTGATTCATTTTTAAACTTTTATAGATGGGGTCACAGAGTATGTTCTATACCTTGCTTCTTTCATTCAACATTTAGCTTATAAGCTATTGACTATAGTTGCAATTCATTTATTATCATTTCTATATAGTATGTTGTTATATAGATATACTACCATTTATTTTCCCATGTTAATATTTATGGGCATTGGGGTTATGTCCAATTTGGGGCTATTTTGAGAAGTACTTCCTTGAACATTCTTATATCTGCTTTTGGTAAACACTGTTGAGTTTACCTCCAGAACCATGGGGTTGTTAGCTTTAGCATACATGTCAAACAGTGGTTTATATCAGTTTAGACACCCATCCAAAACAAGAGAAGGCTCCAGTTGTACCATATCCATGCCAACACCTGGTGTCATCTGCCTTCTTCATTTAAACTATTCTGGTGAGTATGTACCACTATTGCATTGTGGTTCTTCTTAACATTGTGCAAACTGAAAAGAATAACTTATTTTTTAAAATTATATTTCCACTTGAAGTATCTTAAATGCCCTGCTGCAGTGTTTTTCATTATTTAAGTAATACATAAGAATAGTGATACTGAACTATTGAATAATACACTAGTTTGGAATGAGATTCTTGATCAATTTTAGTTGTGATAAAATTTATCTGTGTTACCAACTGTGACAATTAAGAATAAAAAATGTGAAATTCTTCAGATTAATGTGACATGACATTTCTGAATCTTAAAAGAAAGTTCATGGTCTGTAAATAAACCAAGATGCAACTAAAGTAACAGTTTACTGCTAACCCTTGAAGAATGTGGGAGTTAGGGGCATAGTCAAAAATCAATGCATGACTTTTGACTCTCCTGAAACTACAAATAGCCTACTGTTGACCAGAAGACTTACTGATAACATAAACAATCAATTAACACATATTTTGTGTATATACTCTATTCTTACAATAAAGTGAGAGAAAGGGAAAAAAATGTTAGGACAATAATTAGGAAGAGAAAATACATTTATAGTACTGTATTTATTGAAAAAAATCCACATATAAGTGAACCCGGAAAGTTCAAACCTTTATTATGCAAAGGTTTTACTGTGTTTAAAATTAAGAGATGAGACTAAGTTTCCATTGCTTACATTATGTCTGTGTTTCCAGAAAAACAGGAAAATCTTATAGCAAACTTGCAGTCTATTAGCTTCTTTTCACCCCTCTAGCAAGCATTACTTCACTGTTTAGCTGTAATATACAACTGTTCGTTGAAATTTTTGAAGAAAATAGTACATCCTTTTCTAATCATAAGAGGTAAAACATTTGAAAATGCTGTAGTTACAGAAAAAAGGATTCCTTTTCTAATCATAAGTGGTAAAACATTTGAAAATGCCGTAGTTACAGAAAAAAAGATTTAAAAAGATGACACTTTGCACAAAGCTAATTGTATCTCTATATTAGTTGATTTCAAGATTTTTCATTAAGAATTAGAGTGCTGCATTGGGAAAGTTACTGAATATATTCAGATCCTAGATTCCCAATCTGTAGAGTGGGAATCCTTAAATATAAATATTAGATGTTGTATTATCTGGGTTCTCCAAGAAGCAGATGCCAAAAAGGGATTAAACACAAGTGAATTTTATTAAGGGAAATGCCTATCAGAGCAAATGGGGTGGAAACTGAGTAAGGCTGGAAAAGCTGTTAGTCATGAAGCATGTGTGACCCAGAGTGAAGGAGAGGGATAAGAAGTTTGAGTGGAGGAACTTAAGCATGACGTGCGGCCAAAGGAAAGGTTAGCAAGGGCTTCGGGGAATCCTGAGCAAACTTGGCTATCAAAGCAGACCTATGTCTTCCAGCAATGGCCCTGCATTAGTATCCCTACTGAACACAGTCATCAGTTGGAAGCTGATGCAGAAATAGATTTCAGGGCATAGCAGCAGACACACTTACTCAATTAAACTTCCTGTACTTTGACGTCTATAGGTACATTCTCATGGCCACAAAAAATGATTATATGAGGTAAATTGACAGGCTCCAAAGAAAGTATTTAAAACAAAGCCTGAATCATAAACAAGCATTTGTCCATTTATGTATTCATATTATTCATCATTTATTAATAACAAATACATAGTAAAAGAGCCACATGTGCAATCTGCTTGAAATACTTGGAAGAAAAAATACAATAGTGCTACAGAGGAGTTAAGAGAAGCTTAATATTTATAATTTACTTAATTACTTATATGTAAAAATATTATTGCACATCAATAGATTTGGGTAATTGGTTTCCTTTCACTAGTCGTTATTAGTATATATTGCCAAATCCCTAATATATACTGGAATACCTAACTCTATACCCATCTATTTCTGCCTTAAGAAGTAAGTTCAAGGTAGCTTTAAAAAAATGTATTAATATCATTATTTTTGTCATATCCAACTGATATTATCAACATAAAAAGGTTCCATCATTTCATTGGAAGGATCTAGTTAGTAATTATTTGATCCACTTGTATAAATTAGTCATTGAGTGTGCAAAATTTGGGGAGGAACTGGATATTCTTTGAAATTTCTTTTGTATAGCCATATTCTCAACAGTGGAGCCTCCTTTCATCTCTTTAAGGGATTCCCATTGCTGTAGAAAATCCAGAGGGTTTACATGGTTAGCTGTGATACTCTGCTCAAATAGAGGGAAGAAATACTACATTAAACATAATATGGAAATGCCTTTTAGAAAGTCTCTGAGACCACTTTATTATGACTTTTGTTTAAACAGCAGTTTACTCAGAGGAGAGTCTTAAATGGAGAGAGTATGGAACGTTCAGGGCATGGCCTCCTATCTCTTACTTTTCTGTATTTGTACTTTTTGTAAATAGATACCTAGCTATATTTCCTGAGTGTGTTATTTGTATGCCTTTGCCATTTCTCCTGCTTGGATGTCATCCTTTGCTCTGGAATTTACATTAACTACACCATCTAAGAATTGCTCTTCCCATAATACTTCAAGGGCTAACACAAGCTGTAACTTTAGTTTTTTCCCCAAGTGTCTTAATCCATGTGGATTTCTCCATATGCTCAGTGTTCACTACTCATGTTATCCCTAACCTCTTACTTGGCATATACCGTTTCTTTTAGCTATTCCCAAAGCACACTGAATCTTTCCTTCATTCCTGGGATTGTGACCAATGAATCTAAATTGTCATTTTGGGAAGACAGTTATTTGCAATGACTTTAACCACCTATGAAGTTACCGTATTTACATACAACATGATTTACTACACCCTTTTTTAGATAAATGTCAGTGAAAGCTGATTGTGTTTTGTCTACTTGTAAAATATTTTGCCAGTTTTATTTATAATGGTTATAATTTTGACTTTTGTAGTCCAATATGTAAAAAAATATCATTGTGGCTCATTTATATATTGTATAAAATGAAGTAAATTGACCCAGATAATATGGATTGACATACATGTGATTCAACAAGATCTGGTAACAAAGTGACATGTATATTTGCTTTCTTTTTTTTTTTAGATTTTATTTATTTATTCATGATAGACATAAAGAGACAGAGTGCTTTCTTTAGTATAGTGATAAGCAGTGTTAAAGCACAATTAATTTTTGGTTGTGTCTTTTTTAAATTTATTTATTTATTTATTTATTTATTTATTTATTTGAGAGAAAGAGAGGTAGTGACAGAGAGCAGGAATGAGGAAGAGAAGTGATTGATCCCAGGACCTTGAGATCACAACCTGAGCTGAAGGCAGATGCTTAAAAGATTTAGCTACCCAGATACCCTGGTTGGGTCTTTTGAGAGAAAAACATTAGAATAGCTTATAGTTTCATGGTAAATAGTTTATCCAAAAAAATGTTGCATCTGTTGCATCTGCACCAGGAACAGACGTTCCAAGAAAAAAAAATGCATTGTTGTATACTCTTAGAAGAGTAAGATTCTGAACTCAAATATATTCAAATGGTTATGGCAGGTTATATTCTGACAGGATACTAAATCCTGTATCTTCCTCTTTTTGTTTTGTTAGCTATACAGAGCGTGTGGTTGGAAGTGGAATCAAAGCCCAATCTGGAAATCCTGAAGTCAAAGTCAAAGGAACTGATCCTGTGATAAATCAAATTATTGATAAACTGAAGCATGTTATTCAGGTAAGTGCTGATACTCTATTGGTATAATCAATGGTAAATAATAAGTAGTGACTTTCCATTACATGTGCTAAATCTATTAATCCTATCTGATAGTTCTACTTAAAAGTGAGTATTGAATAAATTATTTGTATCTAGAGTTTTAGAAATATTTTATTGAGCAGTTTCCATATGAAATCAATGTACAGTAGTATTTTAATGGAGAACAGTCTGGATCTGTGAAAAGGAACCTTAGCCTCAGCATTTCAAGGTATAGTGAAAATCTCAGTATAAGCTTCATCCCCAGTGAATAAGCTTTAGACACAGGGACTACTATGACAATTAGAGAAAATACGGAACATAGAAGATGCTGGAGTCACTTTCCAGGCAACTCTCTGAGCCTTACTATGAAAGTTTTTGTTACATTTTCAAAGAAGTCAAGTCATGGGACGCCTGGGTGGTTCAGTGGTTGAGCATCTGCCTTTGGCTCAGGGTGTGATCCTGGTCCAGGGATTGAGTCCCACATTGAGTTTCCTGCTGGAGCCTGCTTCTCCCTCTGTCTATGTCTCTGCTTCTCTCTCTGTCTCTCATGAATAAATAAATAAAATCTTTTTTAAAAAAGTCAAGTCATAAATGAGTGATATGCATTTTTGTATTTATTTCCTGAGTCTCCTTTTACATGTTGTCTTATAATCTACCTAATGTTTGTTTATAGAATACTTCTATTTTATCTTTAATAATATGTAACCAAGTGAATATATACTACTATTTTTAATATATAGCATATTAAACCTGTAAATTTCTATCAAAATAACATTTCATTGAACTAATCTTTTAATTAGAATCAAATATTATGTTATATGCTGTAATGGCCACCCTCCATTCTTCATCTATTGGAGTTTGGGCTAAGAAGGACTATTTTTTTTGGTATTAGTCTTTTTATAACAATTTATCTGTGCATATATTTTCATTTTTTCTAAGTAAAACCTTAGATGGATAGTTGATTTTTATTTCTAATATTCTATGTCAGAAACTATACCTAAACATAGTACTGAGTTTGTTTGTTTGTTTTTTAATATTAAAATACTCTAGAGGTGGCTGGGTGGCTCAGTTAGTTAAGCATCTGAGTCTTGATTTCAGCTCAGGTCATGATCCCAGGGCCATGAGATTGAGCCCCATGTGGGTCTCTATGCTGGATGCAAAGCCTGCTTAGGATTCTCTCTGCCCCTCTCCCTGCCCCCTAGCTTGCACAGGCACACACTCTCTCTTAAAAAAATAAGGTCATGGATATGCTTTTCATAGTTGTCCTGCAAAACTTAAATTTATGTAGGGCCAGTTCTTAGGATTTCATTTTTATGAAAGTCTATATCTTGATCAAAGAAAAGTTAAGCAGGGGGCCCTATGTCCAATACCATACATTTCTTCCAGGAGGCAATAATGGTTACTTTGCTTATTCTATGACTAGTGCATTGGGAAAACAGAGTTCTCACCCTGGATGGCAGAACCAAAAGTAAGTTCCATTGAGAAAAGTGTAAGAGAAAAGTGGTGTTATGACTACTACTGAGTTAAACCTTATAGCCTCTAGTGAGTAATACACTCAGAGAGATACCTCCACGTAAAGTAAGGAGGTGCCTTACACTGCTAGTAGCCCAAGTGCTCTGATATTGCTTGAACCTGAGTGGTACTGGGATTGTTAGGAGCTGAAGTGACATTGAAGAAGGCATCAGAGTGAGCAATACAAGCAGACCACAGCCTGAGATCTGGATGGACAAAGGCTGTTGTCCCCAGAAGCAGTGATATTAAGCCCATAAGTAAATGTCACTCAGGCATTCAAAAGAAGGAAGTTCCTGGCAATTTTTGGAACCTTGATTTTCCATAATAAGAAAAACCAAGAAGACCTCCAGGTGAAATTAATCTTGACTCAGTGAAGCTCTAATGGGGATTCAGGAAGATTTAGGATGTTATTTTCATTCTTGAATTTCCAGTGGCTCAATTGTTTTATCTATTAGGAACTCGACACATAAGAGACTCTGGGACAGAGATATCTGTGCAGATTCCTGGCAGGGTGCCTCTGCAATCAGTAAAAGACTGAAGGAAGTAGCTCTGTATAGAGAGAGCAATTGAACCATATTGTGGTAATAATGGAAGCATCATCTAAATCCATTAGGGACTCTGGAGTTAGGAGGCCCCTTTCAGGGTGTCCTGAATTGAGACAAGGAGGTAGGTTATTAGACCACTAATTGGATGAAGGCTATTAGAGTGGAGGCAGGGAAGTGTTAACTCAGCTCTGTGTTACCAGCAGCCAACAATATTACCTGAAGCTGAAGGTATATAGTATACATAGGTAGACAAATGCCTTGGTCTAGCTGGTACCTCATAGCATCATACACTGTAATATGGTATAATAAGTTATGCAGATCTATTCAGAAATTCTAGCATATACATAGATCATAAAATTAAAAGCACTTTAGTATGAATCAGTTCCTCTCCTTGAGACAAAATCTTAGTGGTGTCCAAAGTGGGGTAAGCATTCCCCAGAGAGTACACAAACCAATCCATTGGAGGGCAGGAAGGAAAAATAGAACTTCAGTGTATATTTATTCTATCTCATTATGGTAAATTATTTGGTTGTAGGAAAGTGTATTAAATATGTAACAGCACAATGGTACATGTGTATAGTGTAGGGTTACATAAATACACATGTCAAGTAGGTGTGTATTCAAACTTTATAGAATATACATGATGAAACCCAATGGAAACCTTATTATAAGTAATGAGAATGGAGCTGCTATATAGGAAAGAGTACACAGGTATAAGAAAACATATCCACAAAGAAATAAGTAAATACTCAAAATAATAAAGGTTTATAAAAACTCTTAGGAAGAGAGTTCGCTGATATGTTGCCCATTCAGCATAACATCACCAGGGTCTTGTTTCCTAGGTTTTAAAGCCATATACTTTTCAATGTGGCAGAGGGAAATAATCCCCCCCCCCTTTTTTTTTAGCTCCTGTGTTGAATCCTGTTATTTCATCTTTATATTAGTGTTCAGATCTCCAATTATTCACATTCAAGTTTTGTTCTAGTATTATAAGAGAATATGATATAAAATGCCACCTTTGAAGTCTATTAAAGTCTATAGGATGAGGATTGAAATTTAGGTTTCATAGAAGAGAGCAGAAAGTCATTTTATACAAGTGTCATGAAAATATTCACCTTTAATGTCTTAGAATATGTTCTTTCCTAAGCCAGCTGTCCTGAAAATGAAGAGAAATTTTTTATTTTGCCAGATTTCTGAATGCTGGTCATATGTGTGTGCCCTGGCAGAGATGGCTAATAGACTGTCAGTATCAAGGGGGCAGTTACTAAAACCTAGCATGGTGTCAGGTCTGAAAAGTTTCAGAATATTGTCTTCTATAAATGATAACTTACTAATTTGGGAGTAGTGTGAGACAAAGGGAGGAAGTAGAAGTAGGAATATATTTCAGAATCTAATTTGTAGATTTAGATGATCACTTATGTTTGTTTGCATAGAATCCAATATATTTCTTATTGTGATGGATATTGAGTGCATTTAACAGTGGAAATGACATCTCTCATCATAGGGATAAGTAAATGTTCCTCTTGTCCTTTTGACCCTATGTAAATGTATGCAAATAAGCCAACCATATTTAATTGCAAAAATTGGCTCCATACAGTAGCTTCCAGACACCTTTTCTTTTTTTAAGTAGTATTTTTATTATTTATTTATTTATTTATTTATTTATTTATTTATTTAAATTTTTTTGATTTAAATTCAATTTGCCAACATATACTATAACACCCAGTGTTCATCCCATCAAGTGCCTGTCACCCAGTCACCCCATCCCCCCACCACTTCCTCTTTGGCAACCCTTTGTTTGTTTTCCTTTTTTTTTTTTTTGGCCTTTAATTGAACCGTCCCTCATTTTCTACCCTGTAACCTTTGCAATTACAGTCACTAAATTTTACTTTGAAAAATGATACTTTTTGGATGTCTTCATAATTTATTCAAAATATTCAGTTAGTACTTACTGAATTCCCACTATGGCCTGATTCTACCCAAGGCACTGAAGTTAAGGAGATGAACAAAGCAGACACAACTCTGTTCCCATGAGATTTACATTCTAAGAAAAAAAATATACAAGTACAATAACTATAGCTGACAAATGTTATAAAGGAAACAAAATGGAACGAGAGACAGGAAAAGGCATGTAGGAGGAATGTGCTTGTGGAGGCCACTAAAAGGGGAATATTTGGGTTGATACAGACAGAGAAGAAAGGAATCAAAAAATGTGGGAAAACTGGGGAAAAAGGGATACTACATGCAAAGGACCTGTGTCAGAAATAGGTTTATTGTGTTCAGAGAACAAATAAAGGGCCATGTGGCCGGAACAGAGTGAATGAATGAGAGAGAGAGAGAGAGATTCTGATTTAAGGGGAATTTGGTAGATTCATTCCATCAGGGAATTTTGATTTTATCCTAATTGGGATGGGAAACCAAAGACTATAGGCAGAAGATGATATAATTTAATTAACGTTTTATGAAGATAATTTTGTCTTAACTTTGGAAAGTGAACCAAAATAGAAGAGCAAAAATAGAGGAAGTAACAAAGAGAGAAGATTATGGTAATTGGGACTAGAATAAGAAGAGTGGCTAACATGTGAGGCAGGGAGATTTAGATAAATACAGGAAGGAGAGTTAATCAAGATTTGTTGATGGATTGGAAATGGAATTGAGAGGGAGAGAACAAGGATGAGACCTATTTTGGTGGGTGTGATAATGTCATTAATTTTAAGAAGGAATTCTGGAAATGGAGCAAGTCTGGGGTTAAGCTGTTGGGGTTGATTAGAAATTATGGTTCTATTACATTTGAAATGCCTCAGACTCCAGAGAGAAACATCCAGAATTCAGGGGCAACCACAGAACAGGAGGTACATATTTAAGTGATGGGACTATGAGGTTACCACCTTCTTGTTAGAGAATAAATTCACAAAACTGTTAGAGGAGAATAAAAACAACAGAATCGTATGAAAGATGTATATTCTGAAAATCTGGAATGGAAAAAGCATTTTTTAAAATGCATGTCATACCATGTTGCTACTTAGACAGTTGATGTAGGACAGACAAGGAATTTCATAACTAACTTTTACTGAAGAATAATCAATGTTCATTATAAGAAATTTAATTTTGCTATTTTAGAAAGTTTTACAGAAAAAGTAGAGAGTTAAATGTTCTACTACTTTAAAACAGGAAGAAATCTCAGGAAATAAGCCTTGTAGGTTTTTGCTGTACTTAATTAGACATATAATTAGATCAAAACTTTTACTTTTTTGTATAAAACAAAATGAGATCAAAGAGTACATTTGGTTTTGCTTCCCAAAGTTCTCACCTAACAACATGTAACATATTTGTTTCCACGGCATAAAATACTTTGCAGTATGGTTACTAGTGCCTGTATACTTTTCTATCATATGGAAGGAGTATAATTTTATTTAAAACTGAAATTAGATGTATAGGTTGTTACCAATTTTTCACAATAATAAATACTGCTAATAGGAATATTCCTCAAGATGAATCTTTTTATAACATTTTCCTCTCATGATATATTTCTAGATGTTATAACCAAGAATCTGCTCACTAATAATTTTAAGTATTTTGAAAAATATTGCTAAATTTTTACCTGGGTAAATTGTAAGAATTATATAGGAAGCAGAGATTATTTGTCAGCTTTCTCAGTATGTTGAGGGTGTATTTGGGAACTTGGCAGTGACCATACATTGGTGGTAGGAAAATCACATGGAGTTCTAGAGACCAAAGTAACAGTCCTTTAGACATGTTAGCTTGAGCTGCTATCACCTGGGGGTACCTCAAATATGGCCAAAATAAATATTTTAATTAGAAAATAGTTCATGAAAAATTGCAGGGCTTCCTAGAGAAACAACTTTAATTTTATTTTATGGTTTAGGAAAGACCCTCTATTTTTTAAACCCTATCAAGAAAAAAAAGTTGCTCAGAAGATCTAATATAAATGAAGATTTATGAATTTTAGCTTGGTCCTCAGGGCATATCTCAGGCACTTCGGAGTCCCCTCACTGCCTCTGTAATTCCTTCTGAGTTGGGAAAAGGAACCATGGAGAAAAGATGAAAGTCATGCCTGGCCTCCTGCCATCTGTAATTCTGCCCCTTTCTTTGGTAAAGCCATTGCGTGAATATACTTTCCAGCAGTTTTCTACATTTTAAAGCCTGTGCTTTAGGTAGATAATGCTTGCACCTTTGAAAGCTACTTGTTTTGAGTATGTTGTAGTGAACAGCCAGGGAGAAATTCTCTAAAAGGAGAATTTTTAAAGGGTTAACATGGACTTTGTTAGATGTTTGCATCAGACTGAATTGCCCTTTGGTAATAGATTAGAAACAATACTTGATTTCTCTTAGTATACTGACTAGAGAAGTGTATGAAAATTTTAATTCAGATTTTTTTTTCTCTTAGCAAACTTATTTTAAAATTTCTTGTTCATATTGACTGAGTTTGTTTAGGGCAAAGTTGTCAGCCAAAGATAATCTTTCTAGCAATGTATCTTTAAACATTAAATAACATCTATCATTTTTCCAAAAAAAAAAAAAATGCTAGCAGTTAAAAGCCTAACTGCTGAGCATGGTTAGCTATGAACAATAATGACCCACTGCTTAGAAATTACTTAACCTACTTTCAATATGAAACATAAAAAGTAATATCACAGCAATTTTCTGTAATTCTTTTATTGCAAAGCCAATAAATGCTACAGTGTTGTTAAAAGTGGTAGATTTAAGTAACATTTTATTTCTTAAACCTAATAATTCCAATACATAAGAGAATATTATCAGTTTCTATTAAATATTCATTTTACAGAGACTAAAACTTCTTTAGAAATATGTCTTCATATATAAAATAAATTTGGTTTTTAAATGTGAGGAAAAGCAATAATCATAACCATTTGCTTAAAACTACAAAATATATAGACATTTTATAATATGTATTTCAATAATCACAACCTACTGGATTCAAGCAGAGATGAAGACTCTCTTATTTCATGTAGGAAATGATGGTACTAAATTGCCTCTTTTCTTTTGTCCCATTCTGCTCCTAGAATACCAACGTGATAAATAATAACTTTTGAGCTGTGATAGAGTGAGAAGAGGTTCTGAAATAAATCTTAATAGATAGTTAAAAGGTTAGTGTTTATAAATACAAAAAAATAAACAAGATTTTAAAAATATTCTGAAAACCATCTCAGCTTTTTTCATGAAAATACTTATTCTAATACACATTTTAAAAACTTCTTATAGGTAAAATCTTATAGCAGTGATACAGAACCACTCAGTCATAATTGACTGGTCAGGGGCATCAGCTGATTCTGTGGATTTCCTTCACTTCTACAGTCTCCTTTTCTTGCTCAGGGAATTCACAACAGGACCTTGACTTTTTGGTCCTCATCTCTACTACACCCCAATGTCATGTCCCCAGGCTTACCAAATTAATATTCCAGAAAGATAGATACCTCTTGATTTTATATTAGCTGTGCAGTAGTAACCAAACACATTTAGTTATCTTTTGATTCAGAAGAAAGTATTTGAAATGTACTCAATAACTTTGAATGGCCATCTAATTTAACAATTAGTTGGTTGGAGTAAATTCAATGGAAGGTTGCTTTCTGGAGTGTGTGGTATAATGAGCTCTCTTCACTATTGGCCGTTTCATTAAAAAAATCAATTGTCAGCATAAAGCCAACCGTTTCAATTAGTGTACAATCAACTGGAAATAAAAGGATTTGGGTTGGCCATTGATTTTTTTTTTTTTTATTTAAAGGGTATGTAGTTGTTTTATGTTGGATAAAATTTTACTTTAGATTCACTCAGTCGTGGCTTATGTTACATATCATTATTATCTATTAAGATTTGAGCTGTTTATCTACCAGGTTTTCTGTTTGTCAAACATACTGAAAGAATTTTGAACACTAGAACTTTTATACTTTATATTTTGGTGATTAGGTCACAGTATAGCCATTTATAAGCTAAGACTTTTAATCTTTCTGTTTAAAATATAATGTGAAATGTGGTCTAGTTCACAAAATAAGATTCCAAATTGCAGCCATGTCCCACAAAAAAAATCCAGATTTATTGTAAAAATTGAAATTACTGTGATTTAATTTTTTTCAGGAATTGGGAAATCTAAAAGATAAACATACAGCATTATAATAGAAACCAATACAAGTGAGGGGTGCCTGGGTGGCACAGTCAGTTGAGCACCTGACTCTTCGTTTCCAGTCAGGTGGTGGGATCAAGCCTCATATCAACCTCTGCACTCAGTGTGGGGTCTGCTTGGGATTGTCTCTCCCTCTGTCCCTCTCTCTCAAATAAACTTTAAAAAGAAAGAAACTAGAACAAGTGATATAAATAATGCCTTTGACAGTTATTAGCGATCCTTTCAGCAATGTCGAACAACAACACAAACACCCCACCCCTCAAAAAACAAAACAAAACAAAACAAAAACAGAGAACAGAAACAAAATCTCTTTTATTTCAATAAAGCACACTGGCCACAATATGCAGTATGCCAATGAGCATGACTTTTGAGTACAAGGCATATGACTAAATTGCAGCTCTTGTAGATACTAGCTGTATATCTATAGCCACCTTAATTAACATCTTTTGTAATATACTCAAAAAGATAAGAAAACCACAAGTGTTGTAGGGTGTGGAGAAATGAAGCTCTCAAATACTTCTGGTAAAATGTAAAAACATACAAATACTTTGAGAATTTAGATAGATCTATAAAAGTTTAAACATAGAATTACCATACAAACCAGAAATTTTACTCCCAGCTCTATAACCAAGAGAATAGAAAACATGTGTTCACACAAAAATCTGTATATGAATGTTGATACAGACTGGCATCATTCATAATATCCAAAGAGTGGAAACAACTCAAATGTTCATCAAACTGATGAATGGATAAATAAAATATTATATATCCATAAGTTGAAAACTTGTTCAGCAGGAAAATGTCTTCCTATGGATAAATGGTCCAATGTAGAAGAACCTTGAAAAAATGATAAATAAAAGAAACCAGTCACAAAACATCACATATTGAATGAATATGTTTACATAATAAATATTAATGAATATATTTCGCTATTTTATTTGAACATCAATTTTCATTTGTATATAAAATATTCTCTTATATTGGTAATAACTATCAGTAGTATACTGAAGGCTTATCCTACCTATCCCTGATAGTTTTGCAAATACTGGGCTAAGTAAGATAATTACTTTTCAATATCTGAATCTCTGTGAAGTTTTATCAGTCTTTGACCTTTTACTCCCTGACCCACTCACTATTCTTTCCCCATAACACTGTTGTCTGTTTGCTGCCTCCATCATTCCACTGAAATGCTCTGGCTAAATTTACTGATTATCTTTTCGTTGTTCAGAATCGAATAGCCTTTTATCAGTTGTCATCTCTTGAACTTTTAATATCACTTACCTTTGCTGTTGATCATCTCTTTGTTCTCACTCTCTTGATTTCCCACCAAAGTTTCTGATTACTCCACCCCAGGATTTTTGTGCCTTTCCTT
The DNA here is from genome assembly GCF_048164855.1 of Canis lupus baileyi. Taxonomy (NCBI): domain Eukaryota; kingdom Metazoa; phylum Chordata; class Mammalia; order Carnivora; family Canidae; genus Canis; species Canis lupus. Next base: position 18,439,774 of record NC_132854.1, on the reverse strand, counting down.
AATTTCTTTAAATCAAACTCAATGGAAGGGTTTTGAAGATAAAGCCAAGGAAATATCCTAAAAAATAATAACACACAGAAAAAGAGAAGGAAATAATAAAATGATGAGATATTAGAATTTCACTCCAGGAGATTTAAGTAATAAGAATCTGAGAGAAAATAATGAAACTAATAGAAGAGATTTATCAAATATCATTTTTTCAGAAATAAGGAGTCATGACTCCAAATGGAAACTATGAAGTGACCATCACAATGAGTGAAACATACACCACACACAATAATTGTGAAATTTCTGAATACTGAAGAGAAGGTATTAAAATCTTCCAGTTGAAGAAAACAACTTAAAGAAAATACACAAGAATTCATACAAAGATAGCCATTAGATTACTAGTTGTTTATCGACAGGAATACTAGGCAAAGATGGAAAAGCAGTACCTTCAGATTATGAGGCAGCTGATTGCTGACCTGAAATTCTATACCCAGCTAAACTACTATCAAGTAAAAGAATAAATTTAAAAGATTTTCAGATAGGTAAAGATACACAAATTCGTATTTTGTTATACCTTTTGTAGAAAGCTGTTGGCAATGGCAGTGATCAAGAAATAAGAAAATAATGAGGTTTAGGAAACTTATATTGAAAACATCAGAATAGGGAAAAGGTTGACCATGGGAGGGAACTTTGTAAGCTAAAAAGGAAAAAAAAAAAGTTCAGAAGTTTAAAGCAATATGTTGAAATGTATGTAAAAGAAGTTACAGGGGATCCCTGGGTGGCTCAGTGGTTTAGCACCTGCCTTTGGCTCAGGGCATGGTCCTGGAGTCCCAGGATCAAGTCCTACATCGGGTTCCCTGCATGGAGCCTGCTTCTCCCTCTGCCTGTGTCTCTGCCTCCTCTCTCTCTCTCTCTGTCTCTCTCATGAATAAATATATAAAATCTTAAAAAAAAAAGAAGTTTCTAACCATTTGTCAGATCTGCTAAAGCATTTTGAGGAAAAAATAAGATAGATACATAAAAAGATATGATAGATGCAAGGCAAGCTGTGCAATTGATAGATACCATGGCAATTATATATTATGAGGGGATAAAAGCTTTACAGGAAAAGAAATATAATCACAATACACTATTGCTCTGAAGTAAATAATATATTTGTAGACATTATAGTAATCAAAACTTTGCTAATGCTATATTCGTTGGGTGGCAAAAAGAAATGGACTTGGTGGTATAACAGAAAATCAGTAGCTATTGTCAAGAATTGATAATCAAGAAACAGAAAAACTGCCTATTTACTAAAAGTTATATAGCCATATAAGATTAATGCTAGCAAAGTCAATCAGGTTAATTATTACTGCTTACAAGGGCAGGAAACATGGTATATAAGGTGCTTAAACAGAGAAATGCTATTTTTTTCTTAACATAATCCTTTCGGTACTATTCAGTTTTATACTAGATATGTTTATTACTCTGATAAATATAAATATAATTTTAAAGACAAAAGAGAAATTCTACATCATGATTACATGGACCCACGCTCCCTTTTTCTACACAAACCTGGTATCTACTCTCCCCACAGGTAAACTCTTCATTGTTTCAGTTCTTTCAACTGTTATTTCTAGATCTTTCACTCTCTCTTTAAAATCAACAAGTTATTATTATTTTTACTTGCAAAAAAATTGTATCTGTTTTTTCTTTGTAAGTTCCTGTTATCCATTGTCTCAGTTTTTTTTTTTTTTTTCTGACAGAAAAACATGTGTACTCCTGTGTTCTCTTTGGCACTCTGTAACTAACTTATGAGAACACTTCTTTAGAGAAGTAAAATCAAGGAATTAAAACACTGGGATATTAGTATCAACAATGGTCTCTTTCTTTGTACCCAAATATCTTGATTGGTCTGCTATTCTTTATTATATACGGCCCTAAACTTTGTTTTCCTATTCTATTTTGAGTCAGAATTTTGAATCTCACAAACATTGATAATTTTTTTTTTGGCTTAAACATGGCTGATCTTTGTGCTGCTTAAAAGCTCCACAGAAACCTTTTCTCTATTTTTTTCGGGATGTTAATTCAAGTTCATAGATCTACTACCTTCTTTGAACTCTGGGTTCCTAGGGTCACAGTAGTTCATAAGGCTTTCCAAACAGGTCAGTTTTTCTTTTGTTATTCATGATATTCCGGGCCATGTATACTCCTCTCTTGGCAATGGTCAGAAATTGTCTCCAAATACCCCAGAACTTGGCATGCAAAAAAGTAATTCACTTGATTTTCTGAAGCACTCCTTTGCCATACATAATTTTTAACTGGCTCATGTATATTCTCAGCTTTCTGTGGCATATTAAGAGTTCATAATGCTTTGCAGACTCAATAAATGTACTCTGTAATTACTTAAATATCATTTTATGAATGTGCTTTGAAGATGTAATTTGTCAGAACAGAGCAGTTTCTGGATATATTTCTTGCAGTTCAGGAGCACTTAACCAGATGGCCCCCTATAGTTTTGGAACAGTTAATGCACCTTGAAAGTAGGCTGACAGTAGAGGAATATGATCATGGGGGATCAATGGGAAACTTTCTAAGACACAGGATATTGAAGAAGTGAAATAAATACCCTATAGAGATTCATTAAAAACTAAACTAAGTAAAAGTTCTATGATAAAATTAAAATATGAATTATAATAACCTTAAGAAATGTGATAAGTCTTATGAATGTAAGTTCTGCATTTATTATATGTTTCACAATGACATGATGGAAAGTTAATCAGTTTTATTAGAAATAAAACAAATAATGAATTTTATAGTAATGGGTGTGAATAGGCATTTATATACCTTTCACAAGGCAGGTCAGTTACTATTTCTGAAAATAATCATTTTGAAATTTTGTATCTGGAAATTTATTATCAAACAAGGCCTGAAACTCATTAAACAGATGGTAAAATCTAATTTAACTCCCTTTCACACTCCTTTTCTTTTTATCTTATGAAAGCAAATGAGCTTGTCAGCTTTTAATTATAAAAGTCTAATTTGAATTTACTAGATATATATATAACAAAACAAGATAGTTGCTAAATTTACTTGATCCTCGGGACTTTCTATTGGACACATTCATTTTTAATTTAATGATAAGAAAATCTTTTCAAGGTTTTTGTAAATGAATCACATTATCAGAAAAGTTTACATTTCTGGAAGATAAATATGTTCTTAAGGCCTTTAACAGATCTTGGAATGAAAACCTAATTCTTAAGAATTTTTAAGTATTTGATTTGTACCATTGAAATGTATAGAGTTTAAATTTCATGATTCCCCATCTTAAAAAATGTGAAATATGCCCCAGGCTCATCAAAGCTAATTATTTATATACTTAAAAATCTGATTTAAGTGACAGTACTGTTTTCTCATTGATGAAAATTGAGTAGCAAAATTATTATACTTCATTCAAGAACACATAACCTTATTAGAAAACTAATTTTCAATGTCTCTTTCACAAATATGTTCATAACTAGAGAATTTGTCCTGTTTCTATGCTAATTCATTGAACCATCATTTTTCACCCATTCTTTTAAAAAGAAAAAAAGACCCCTCTTTATCTGACATTTTAAAATACATTACATCTCAATCTATAAATTAATTTCTTGGATTTGTAACAAGGAAAAACATTCCAGGTATTAACCCATTAACCCACAAGCCTCTGTGGAGAACATCATTTGTGATGCCTTTTGACTACAATGTCCATTACATCATGGGATATACTTGTATTTCTTCATTGTGACTAGCAGAGGGCATGGAAAGATAAGAAATGTTCAATATATATCTACTGAATAAATAAAAGACAGTTATAATTAAGTTGGTTACTATATTTAAAATATAAATGGAACAGAAAAATGAATCTTCTCAATTATCAAATATTAAGAAAAACTATTTAAAATCAATCTAATAAATTCTATGCTTTCAATCTTAGATTACAATTTTAAAATTCTTGTTCTCTTTTATTTATTTATCCTTCCATTCATTCACTGAATGACTATTGATTTAGTACTTAACTTACTAGGTACCAGGTATGTTAATGATACAGTGAGTACAAAATATGATTAAGTGAGGGTATTAATAAGAGTGAATATATTATAGAAACAATACCTATAGCAGTTAGGATGTGGTCTGCTTATAAGTAAGTAGGAGAGGGAAGGCTGACAATATCTCTTTACCTTATTCAACTTATATTATTGAGGTTCTATTATGGATCAGGAAATTTCCTGAGTAGTACGTTTGCAAATTGTATAAGATCACCCCTGCTTATAATAAAGGATTTACATAATAAATAGATAAAGAGATTCACCTTGTAGATTTTATACTAACATTTCTGATCTAGTTTCAGATAATTAGTCACAATTTCAGGAACCTAGAAGGCATTCAATTATGATAGAATACAAAATGGATTACCAGAGAATATTTAATGAAATATTAAATATTCTTTGGTACCACTTATTTTATTTAGAACATAGTTATAATTAATTTTAAAGATATTACAACATACACATAGTAGATGTAATGACTGAATAACAGAAATGTTCAAAAATAACACCTTTGTAGCAATCAAGCTATTACCACAAAAATTTTGTGTTAAAAAACAATACAAAATTTAGTAACATATATCAAAAAGCATTTTTTTTTCTTGTTCATGCCCCTATGGTCAGCTATAAGTCAGTTGATCTAGGCCATGCTTGGCTTGGATTTGTTTAAAGTCCAGATCTGATGCATGTGTGGGCCATCCTCCTCAGATCACAGAATTTAAAGCACATTATTGTTATGGTAGAAGTCAGGAGCACAGCCCACCTGTCCAAAAACGTGCCAGCTTCTTCTGTGTTTGTTCTTGTAAAATCCCCCTCTGGCCAAAGCAAAGTCAACAAATACCAAAGTAAGTCAAGCAGTGGAAAAGGATATTTTTTCTCCAAGGATGCTGACTGGGGAGAGGCTCAACAATTGCCTCAAAATGATCTAATCTACCAAAATCTTCTAGAAAATTTTAAAATAATAATATCATGGTTTTGTTTTAATTTGTTTATATCAGGCTTTGCATAAACACAGTGCCATACAGAAGTACTATTTAAACTTTCTTTTTATTCATAAGATAGCTACATATTTTCCACTTTGATTATATTTTTGTAAGCTTCCTTTGTATATTAATCTGAAAACTTTGTACTCAAATTTGATCAGGAAGGGCACATCAACTTAAATCATATGAAATGTTTCTCAATATTTTTAATGTTTTATGCTGTTGTTAATATTTTGTGGAAAAAACTTGAACTTATAGAATTTATTTCTAAGTTAGATATTGATTTATTTTAATGAACTACAAAAATCTGAATAAATTACTAACAGAGAAATTACACTTGAAATGCTAGTCTGAGCTCCAAATTAGATTGGATTTTTATGTTAAACATTTGGACTCTAATTGTTTTGTTAAGATTGGTTTATTAAAGTATAATTAGTAACATTATCAGCAGAAAAACATGCTGTGCTATAATTAAATCATTTAAATAATCATTTCTTGATGGCTTAATATGCTAGATTTCTCAATTCATTAAAGTAGATAAGAGTTCTCTGTAAATACAATTTATTATCAATAGTTTGCTTTTCTAAAAATGCTTGAAAATTTAGAATTCTGCTTGAGCATTTAATAACAATATGCTATTCTGATATTGATGCATTATGTTTATCTATAAAACATGAAAAAAGACAAAAATATAGGATAATCAAAATATTTGCAACATGTTTGCCTTTGCAATTATCAGTAATAGAATTCCTTTTTGTTTTTAGTAAAATACAGATGATTTTGGAAATCACTAGTTCCAGCTTCAATCTAGGAAAACTACTTACATACTACACCTATGTTTCCAGGATACCAGTGTTTTCACAGAAAATGCATGATTTTTATTTCTTATATTACATACTGTGAATTTGTTCAAACAGGCTATTAAAACTAGTGCTATAAGGCACTGAGTGAACATCCATAATTGTGGAATCATTATATTACACACCCGAAACTAGTATAATACTGTATGTTAATTATACTTAAATAAAATACTGTAAATAAATAAACTAAAAGTATAGAGAAACTATTAGGTACACAGACATCTCAGAGATCTCACCATTCCTCCTAACCCATGAAATTTGCCACTGAAATGAGATGGGAATGGAGCCAATGGGGATATGGATCCTTAGCTAACAATCGTCTCTCTTCATTTAAGAATATTACACATGGGGGGATCCCTGGGTGGCGCAGCGGTTTGGCGCCTGCCTTTGGCCCAGGGCGCGATCCTGGAGACCCGGGATCGAATCCCACGTCGGGCTCCTGGTGCATGGAGCCTGCTTCTCCCTCTGCCTGTGTCTCTGCCTCTCTTTCTCTCTGTGTGACTATCATAAATAAATAAAAAATTTAAAAAAAAAATTAAAAAAAAAAAAAAAAAAGAATATTACACATGGGCAAGAATATGGAAGTGTGCAGGACATATACTTTAGTTATCTGAGCATATGCTTTCCCTAGCAAACTCAATAAATAGATCATTTAAGTGAGATAAGGTTCTTGCAGCTGATTTTGCATACACGCGTGCATTTATGTTACGTGCACATGCGCATATCCATGTATTCTCAATCAGCTCCAAGTTACTCAACTGTTAAGCAGACTGAATGATTATTTTATTTCAAAAACATGTTAACCTGATAAATAGACTTAAGAAGAATAACAAAAACTTGCTATTCTTAATACTTACCATCGTGTGTCAGCCAGCTCCTCTCCTCCCAGTGATGTACCCCGCTAAACTGGTCTGTAAGCATCTTTTCCACTCAGAGACACTAGTTGATGTTGTAAATGACTTTTATAAGCATTTATTCTATGTACTTTTATCCTCATGCAATTTTCATATGATGGTCCCATGGGATCATGCAGAAGGAATTACATGGAGAATCTCTATGGCTCCATAAAGTAAAGAAAGAAAAGTTGTGTTTGGAAAGTGATCAGGTGCATAAGGTGTCCCTCTAACTACATGGTCATGAATCGTGTTTCAGTATAGGAGGGCCAGAATGCCAAGTTCTAAAAGTTCACTTGTTTGTTTGTTTGTCTGTTTGTTTGTTTTGGTAGCCAGCAGTTGATCACAGTGATGTTTTAGGGTTACAAAGGATCCTCATGGTGGTGCAATTGCAGGACAGGGAGTGGGGGTGGGGGGACACTTAAATGTGTTGCAGGCCTTAAAATGAAGCCAGAGCAGAAGTTCCAGAACTTGAGGATATCAGGGTATTAGCCACTTGTGGAAACAGGCACCCAGGAGCTCTAGAAATCTCTTCCTAGTCCATACAGCTCTGAGCTTTCAGGAATCTACATCCTGTTCTTTACTAAAATATCACTTGTGGTCACAACAATTCCAAAAATGAATTTACAAAGAGAGCAAATATAAGATAGATGAAAGGACTTTACAGCCACAGCATGCTTGAGATCCAAGGAGTAAAGAGGAGAGAGACGAGGAGGAAGAATTATACAAGTTAACATAATGCCAACTGATTTCTTAAATTTTCACTACAGAGAGTAATATTTCACGGGTTGTCTTCTCAATACCGATTTCACAAATGTAACTATTTTTGAAATCTTTCCTCTTGATCCTTTTCCATGACAGTAAAGTCCAAAGGAGGACAGCTGGAATTTGGAATTCGATTTCCAATTCCATCATTCTCTCAGTCCTATTCCGAAGAATCCTTCTGGATTTCAGTCACCTTTAGATTTTTTTTTTCTGATAGCTCTGGCAGTCCCTATTTAGATCCAATTGCCTCCAACCTGAATACTCTGACTCACTTATTAGACTTTTCAAAATTTTAGTAGGCCATATGGGGTATTATTTTAATAATAATGATATAGTGAATAATTTCGTTTTTTTTTCTTAAATATCTATGAGTTTTATTTCATTAGCTTTCTTAAAATGTCTATAAGAATCTAAAAATTTCAAGTCAAATTGTCTTTAAAGTAGGAAAAAAAACATATTATGCATGTATCTTTCAAAGAATAGAAATGTAGCATTTGCTTTTAAAATGAATATACTCTGCATCCTTCTACAGCTTTGCCTGGATTGTCTGCAATATTGCAGAAAATCTGTCAACCACAATTTTCATTTTCTTTTTTTTTCCCAAGGATTTCAAAATTAAAGTTGGCATTGATCCACCAATTCATTCTTTCTCTTTATTGGATGAGTGCACATATATTGCTTTATCTATATCTTAATTTTCAACATAAGCTTTCAGTGAAATATCTCATGTTTCATTGCTGTGTAAGCAGATGTGACTTTTATTTTTTCCCTTTTCATTGAACAGTTACCTCACTTGAAATTTTTCACTTGGTTTAATTTAACTTCTTTTGATGGTAGATACATCTGTTGCTACCTATGTTTGATTGTAATTTTAATGAGTTAGTAGAAGCTGTGACCACAATAGTTGTACATTTTCCTGCTTTCCTACTATTCCTTTATTCTTTATTTCATGTATATTTATTTTCAAGAAATGGAATTGGTATAGTGTCATAGATTTTCTTTTTGCCTCTATAATATTTTCTTCCATAAGTATTTTTATTTATACTTTTGGAAACATTTTATGATTTAATTTTATATAAAACATCAAAACTCCTTTAGAAATTTTTCAGTTTTTCAAATGCATGCTGGCATAGGTTATTTAATAATTATTACAAAATGATTTTTGGAGCAATACATTTTGATATATAAGGACAATTCCCAAATGTAATTTAAAAGTGATGAACTAGTCTTGAATGGCTTAGAATTAATGTGCATTTATCATTTTAATCTTCATAAAAATTTAAGAAGAGTATGTATTCACAATTACTTCCATAATTTTCAAGCCCCAGTGCAAAATGAAAATGTAGGATGTCTTTATTCAAAAGTTACTAAGGGTTTCAAAGAAATCCTGTAGTAGCAGGTGCATGGGCATTAATAAGCAGGTCACATACCTGTGAAGCTGGCTCTCTGTGTATTTTTTTAGGTTCATCATTTAGTTTGCAAGCAAATCTTTGAGAAAGCCAACAATAAAAAACATTTTTACCAGAATGTTTTAAAAGTTATATAATATTAGAACTGTAGAAATGAAATATATAAACATCACATGTCCAACCTAAATTCAAACAATGGAATTCTTTTTTTTTTCTTCAAATTTTTATTTAAATTCTACTTAGTTAACATAAAATGCAATATTGGTTTCAGGAGTTGAATTCAGTGATTCATCACTTACATGCAACACCCAGCATTCAACATGACAAGTGCCCTCCTTAACGTCCATCACCATCTAGCCCATACACCACCCATGACCCTCCATCCACCCCTCAGTTTGTTCTCTATCTTTAGGAGTCTCTTATCATTAGTTTCCCTCTCTCTTTCTCTTTTTCCTCCCTCCATATGTTCATCTGTAATGTTTCTTAAATCCCACATTAGAGTGAAATTGCATGATACTTGATTTCAATACCTTCTCTAAATGACTTATTTCATTTCCAGAGTTGCTGTACCAGTTTGCATTCTCACCAGCAGTGCATGAGCATTCCCCTTTCTCCACATCCTCACCAAATCTGTTGTTTCCTGTGTTGTTGATCTTAGCCATTCCAACAGGTATGAGGTACTATCTCATCATGGTTTTGATTTGTATTTCCCTGATGAAGAATGATGTTGAGCATCTTTTCATGTGTCTTTTAGCCATCTGGATGTCTTCATTGGAAACGTGTCTATTCATGTCTTCTGCCCATCTCTTAACTGGATTATTTGTTTTTTGGGGTGTTGAGTTTGGTGAGTTCTTTATAGATTTTAGATACTAACCCTTTATCAGATATGTCATTTGCAAATATCTTCTCCCATTCTATAAGCTACCCTTTTAGTTTTGTTGATTGTTTCCTCTGCTGTGCAGAACCTTTTTATCTTGATGAAGTCCCAATACTTCATTTTTGCTTTTGTTTCCCTGGCTTCTGGCAACATATCTAGTAAGAAGTTGCTATAGCAAAGGTCAAAGAGGTTGCTGCCTGTGTTCTCCTCCAGGATTTTAATGGTTTCCTGTCTCACATTTAGGTCTTTCATACATTTTGAATTTATTTTTGTGTTTGGTGGAAGAAAGTGGTCCAGTTTCTTATTTTTTAAGATTTTACATATTTATTCATGAGAGACACAGAGAGACAGAGAGGCAGAGACACAGGCAGAGGGAGAAGCAGGCTCCATGCAGGGAGTCTGATGTGGGACTCGATCCTGGGACTCCGGGATAACACCCTGGGCCAAAGGCAGGCGCTGAATCGCTGAGCCACCCAGGGATCCCGAAAGTGGTACAGTTTCATTCTTCTGCATGTTGCCGTCCAGTTTTCCCAACAGCATTTGTTGAAGAGACTGTCTTTTTTTCCATTGGGTAATTCTTTCCTGCAAAGCATAGGATTCTTACATGAACTCTCTGATAAAATTTCCCATTAGGACCTAATATCCCACCTATGGGTTTACTTTTGAATGACCCTACATAGCATTTCCATCTTATTTTAGCCTAAAATCTAACTTCTATGAATTCTAACTACTGGCCCGAGTTTTGCTCTAATGAGCAATTCAGATAACCATATTTTCTCTTCTTTTAGGTGGAACTATATGAAACTGTCAATACTGAGCCTTTTGACCAATACAAAATGGTGGGTTTATATATATCCACCTAAGACATAGAAGCTCATTTAAATATGTGAAAGCAGGTACCATACAGCCACCATCCCCCATTACCACACCCATATACATACCCTTTCCAAAAACCCTAGCAAGTCCTCTCTTCCTCAAACTACTCACTCTTCGACTTTTCATCATTATTCATATAAGAAATTTTTCAGACCTTTTAACTTGTAGGTTGAGAGACTCTAACAGGTATATTAATTTTCCTCTTACAGTTTGACATTCTTTATTGAAAAGAATGCTGCAGATGTTGACTAAGGAATTCTTTCTATAATGTCCCATCTTCCAATTTTCTAACCTGTTCTCTCCAATTATTTTTTTCGTTCAAAATATAACAGTTTATGTGGAGAAACCTACTTCTTTCCACTTCTGAGATCTGAGAGGCATTCTTTCAATGGGCTCTGACAAACCTATTTGACATAGTGGGCAGTAAATTCAGTAGTATCAGTATAATGATTACAGTGGGGAGTTTTGTTAGGCTTATGTATAACATCAAAAAGCAAATCAGGGCAGCCCCCGGTGGCTTAGCGGTTTAGCGCTGCCTTCAGCCCAGGGTGTGATCCTGGAGACCTGGGATAGAGTCCCACATCAGGCAGCCTGCATGGAGCCTGCTTCTCCCTCTGCCTGTGTCTCTGCCTCTCTCTCTCTCTCTCTATCTCTCTCTCTCTCTCTCTCTTTCTCTGTGTCTCTAATAAATAAATAAAATCTTTTTTTTTTTAAAAAAAGCAAATCAGTAAAATAAATTCTATTACAGACCATGGTCTAAATATGTAATTTTCTGATGATTTCACCTGAGTCAAGAATAACATTGATATAATGTAGAGCATCAGATTTCTAAAATTTTTATCTGCTAAACATTTCCATCAGCAAATTTTCTATGGAAGCCCAACATGGAAAAAACACTAGCTGATATGGAGTTGTTTTATCCATGTGAGCTCTATATTAAACCTATTGTGCTGGCCCTGTCAGCCCCCCTAAACACACACACACACACACACACACACACACAACCAAACAAGAAAACACCATAAAACGAAAACCAAAAACATTAAATCTGAATTCTCAGCAACTTAACTGAATCAAAGTTTATTTGTTGTGCATATTTAAGTCTAGCATTGATAGGGCTACCGTGTTCCATTTATAAACTCTGGCCCTCATTACACAAAACTTTGAAGTACCCCAGGCAGAAGAAGAGAGAACATAAGAATGAGGCAGGGACTTTTTCCAGCCTCAGCTCCAAGTTGGCACATGTCGCTTCCACTCAAGGTCTCTTAGTCAGATATTTTCACATAATCTCAACATAACTGGAAGTCCCTGAAATATCTGGAAGTGCATGAATATTTGCTGAGCATGAAATGTCCATCATAGACTCTTCTCCTTTCTTAGATGCCCCCTTGACTCTTCACCATGGGAACTCCTTTTTCTTTCTTTCTTTCTTTCTTTCTTTCTTTCTTTCTTTCTTTCTTTCTTTCTTTCTTTCTTTCTTTCTTTTCTTTCTTTCTAATTCATGAAAGATACAGATAGAGAAGCAGAGACATAGGCAGAGGGAGAAACAGGCTCCCTGTGGGGAGCCCAATGCAGGACTCAATCCCAGGACCCTGGGATCATGACCTGAGCCAAATGCTCAACCACTGAGCCACTCAGGTTCCCCTACATTGGAACTCCTAATGCTTTATATAGTGTGATATAAAAACATTGATCTCAGGGAATGATGTCCCTATGCTGCAAGCAATTCTTCATGAAATATTATTTTCTAATACCAAACTTTCTATAAGAAATTAGCTGTAAAGAATCCAATGTTTTATTTTCTGAGAGGGACTGGAATATAAAGATTTTGTGTATCAACAAATGACAGTTGTGTGTTTTGGATGGACTGCCTAATGCAAGGTAGGGATGATGTTCTTTTTTGAAGGTTGGGTCTCTCAAGGATATGACTGAATGGCCAGTGGACTCAGGGAAATTTTTTTTTTTTAAGAGTTGATTTCTTTTTATTCGGGAATAACTATGGTCAACTTTCATGAAGGTAGAAGTTGACTGAGAAATGTTAAGAATCAAAGTGTAGAATAAAGCTGATACCCATATTTAACATTGTAGTTGGCTTTAGTTACAAAATATTTAGAATTTCTCTCCCTAAAACATTCACAGCAGAGGTGTTCATCTCACTTGCCTATTTCACCTCTAAATACCACCACAGTTAACTGGGATTGTGTAAGGTAAAGGAACAAACCCAATGGCTATTAACCCAGCATGGCTCTCTGGAGTTCTGACAGAGAAGCTGCTTACAGCCAAGTCTTACAAAGTGCTTAAAGCTCAACCTAAGAAATATGAGCATATCCACAATTTCACTCTAAAAGATTTCTGGATCTTCTCTAATGAGGGAGTATGTCCAGAAAATTTAAGACCTCAAGATTGTAGGGATGCCTGGGTGGCTCATGGTTGAGTGTCTGCCTTTGGCTCAGGGCATGATCCCATGATCCTGAGATCCAGTCCCAACATCAGGCTTCCCACAGGGAGCCTGCTTCTCCCTTCCTTCTCCCTATGTCTCTGCCTTTCTCTCTGTCTGTCTCATGGGTAAATAAATAAATAACAACTTTTTAAAAAAAGAACTCAAGAGCATAGATAGTGCCCTATTCAGCTTTTGCTCCTTCACATACTGTCTTAAATCTGACACCTGCTGGGCTTTAAATTAAGTTTGGTTGACATGAAACAAACTCTTCAGCTGCCTGGTAGGAAGTTTCCAAGAAAAACCCAGAAGTTCAACATTTTCAGAATCAATCCCTTTCCTCTGAATCTTATTCTCCCTTTGGCATTTCCAAATTTTATTACAGATACGGCAATCATTTGGGATTAACATTTTGGAGTTTCTGTTGGGTCTTGCATATGCTTTTGTCTTTAGATAATCATATGCCAAAGATTGTTGCCTCTGATTCATGCCTTTCTCTCAATTTTATTTCTGTAAACTAAGTCATTCACATATTAGCTCACAAATGAACTATTGTTGTAATGGCCTCCTAGCATCCAAACTCTCCTCTTCCAATTAACCTGCTAGAATTGTGTCTTCTTAAAGCAGACTTTATTTTATTTTTTATTTTTTAAAAGCAGACGTTAGGCCACATTTCTCCAAACAGGTTCCCGTAACACCCAAAATAAGTGTTTTTAGTAGATGCCGCATGCAGGGAAATAGGTACAGAAGAGTGTGTTTAGTAAATAACTTTATAAAATCTAGTTTACATAAAGTTGAATAGAGTTTGCTTTTTGCTATTACTATGTTAATATATATTAGAAATTTCTAAAAACGCTTTACATGTGCAGAACTTCTCTAACATATTTAACAAAAGAATAACAAAATAATCTGTTTTCTTAGAGGTATTCTTTCATAATTACCATAGACCAAACTTTCAGGGATTCCTCCTTATTGATGGAATCATATCCAGGCTTAGAGGACATTTCTAGTCTTTTCTCCCATCATTTCTTCACAGGTACTTTTTGCTCAGACCTGTTGGCACTATTCAACTTGTGCATCTTCTATTCCACATCTTGGTTCTTACTGTTGGTTTTATGTGATAGCTCTTGCAACCCACTTTACAGTGTCTCTTTTGAAAATCTGAAACTCATTTATCATGAATAAATCCTTCCGTTCTCTGCTGAGATTTACTGAAATTTAGTTGTCCTAGTATATAGTCAGAAGTAATCTCTACAGTGTTTCCGTGTAAGGATAGAAGAATTCTACGTTAGTGGAATATTTACATGTACCCAACAAATTACTAAGTATTTATGTGTACTATATTTTATTTAATCATCTCATTTAATCAATAAAGAAATAGTAATCAACCCATTGCATAGATTGAAAAGTACTAAGACATATATAGTTAATATCATGTGTGCTGTTTTGTCAACTGTTAGCTAGGGAAGCTGCAATTTAAAGAAAATACAAATACCTCCAAAACTTCCTTGAGTTGCTTACACTATATTCCACATCATTTTTTTCTATTACTTTTGTAATTTTTAATGTGTTGTACCATGTATCATGGTAATTTATAGCTAGAAGCTGTTCCCATTATAATGCAAGCTATATGAAGAAGACACTGTAACTTATTAGATGTATAATTGTAATTGCATGGTATATAGCTAAATACATATTAATTTGAATTTTAGCCATTCTGTTTTTATTAGCTGTCCTTATGATGTTTTGTTTGCTTCTATGTGATGTACTATATTTTTTAAAAAATCAATTCATGTTAAAATATCTCTGAGAATAAGAGTATGTATATATATATACATATATATATATATACATATATATATATATATTACTTTAAAAATAACCAAAAAAACACCTCATAGCCTGTGTCAGTATACCAAAAAGTAGATTTTCTAGTAGGTCTGTACCAAAGTGGGCAAAATCAGATAGAGGTTATAAGAACGGTCAGCAGTAATCCAGAGGCAGAACTTTAAAAATAGTTAATTGAAAACATTTTTATATATACCCGGCTCTGGGAGCAGAAGTTAAGTGCCATAAAGAATGGGTTAGGTACCAAGGAAGGCTCAAAAATACTTTTCTTTTGTAGGCTCAGGCATGACCCTGAGCAGTTATATTGCAGATTGCTCTCTAAATTATCATCTTGAGAGTTATATTTGCTTTTAAATACATATATTAATATAACTGTATTCTGTGACTGACATTGGCTGCCTGATAATCACGGAAAATGGAGTGCTTCATTTTTATCTTAAAAACTGGATATCTTCAAAGGTCAAAGTTGGAACTTAAGTCTTATTTCAAAAGAGACTAGATGGCAGCTAAAGAATTTACACCGATCCCGAGCAAGCACCAGCCTTTCTTTGATCCATAAACACTAAGGGTGTCTAGAAATTATTTAGATCATTAAGTGGTGTGCTTGATCCTATTTACTCATCAGGAAAAATAAAGATTGGATGTTGAGAGTCCCTATGTTCTTTTTAGAGATAAATGAAACCCAGATGTTCTTAACTCCTACAAGTTTCAGGGATCACACCTCACTTCAAGCTAATGGGGAAGTTTCTAAAACCCACCACTGTTGACCATGGGTCTATCAGGTTCTTATCTCCAAACAACTTATGGATATTTTGAGAAATATATCAGTGGATTAAATTCTTTTCTTCTTCTTGCTGCTATTGACTTTTCACAGTGATCTTGGCAAAGAGTGCTTCATTCTGTAGGTCAACTTTTGTCATCTCAAATAAGACATTTTTAGAATGTTACTCTGTCTTTGTGTCCTTGTCTCAAGTAAAAACGTGGCCTTTTCTCTTAGTTCCTTGGAGCAGATATAATTTCGGGCTCTAACATAGTAATGATGTTCTCCAGGGTTTAACTATACCCAAGGAAATGCTTTAGATGATGTCTTCCCGTTCCCCTTTCCAGGAATAAAAGTATTTTCTATCACTCCCATCTAATGTCATCCTCTTCTATAGCTACAATCACCCCTACAAAACCAATTTTAAGCAATAAAGTAATAGTTACCTTTTCTGTTATTAGCCAGAAAGGCTAGTCACCTCCCTGTTTCAAATCTTTTTATTTTATTTTAAAGATTTATTTATTTATTTATTCATGATAGACAGAGAGAGAGAGAGAGAGAGAGAGGCAGAGACACAGGAGGAGGGAGAACCAGGCTCCATGGCGGGAGCCCAGCACGGGACTCGATCCCGGGACTCCAGGATCACACCCTGGGCCAAAGGCAGGCACCAAACCACTGAGCCACCCAGGGATTCCCCCCTTTTTATTTTATAATTAGATAGTTATTTAACCTTCTTCATTAAAAAGTCTCACTGATGTGTATTTTTCCTAAAGAAATAAATTGTCACCTCTCCCCATCTGGTCCATTCACTTGTTCAAGGAAACAATATATCAAACTCCTCTTCTTTGACAAGGATTTTGAAAATCTAGTGTAGGAGGAATGATGGATATGAATCAAGTGGTAATATGTTAATTACAACTAGGTTATATATTATGAAGGAAGGGGACATGGTACTATATTGACCATATAACTTGTTGAAGAAGTCATCGTGGTCTGAAAGATAATTAAGAGTGTATTAGGAGAAAAATATGTGGCATAGAATGAGAGTGCCACAAAGCAAAAAAAAAAGGGAGAGGAAGATAAAGAGAGAGAGAAAGAGAGAGAGCAATTGCATGTAGTGTATAATGAGTGTAGTACAATGAAGACAGAGAAAAGTAATGTAATCTGAGCTCAGAGTACAAGTGGGGAACGGGTAGGAAATATAGCAAGTAGGCAGGAGTAGGACCACATAGGGCCTGTACTAGATGATAAATGGTTTGTGTTTATCAAAGAAGAATTAAAAGTCATACAGGGGCTTAAATTGAGGCATGTACTAACTAGATTTGCATCTGAAAAAAAAAATCCAGTAGACAGTAGGTAGAGTATTGCATGGAAGCTCAGAAAACCTAAAAAAACTATTTAGTGGATTCTAGTAGCCATTCCTAACAGTATTGTAGTCTAGGATAGTGCAGGAGAAAAACAAAAAGGAGATAGGTAGGTGTGAAAGCTATGTAAGAGGTAAAATTGTCTGGATTGAGCATTTGGCCCTGAGAAGGGTATGACAGCATGACACAAGTAGCTCCTAGATGTTTGGCCTATACAACTAGACTCATAGTGGTAGAATTATCCAAAATAAAAATCAATGGGATAAAACTAATACATCAAAAGGAGCATTAGTTTACTCTTGAATATGTGAAGTTTGGAAAGGTCTTCAGAATTAATATCAAGTAGAAAACTGATGTTGCTGGTTTAAACTTCAAAGGATAAGTCTGAGTTAGAGATATAGACTGTGTCATTATCAAACAATGGAGATACTAGATTTCATAGCTGTGGATAAAATTTTCTCAGGAAATAATATGAAGTGACAAGAAAATTGGGTGTAGGATTGAACATTGAGGAAGACACCAAACATGTAATGTGACCAATTAGAGGAAGATGAGCCTCTGCAAGGAAGCAGAAAGATCAACTAAAGATTCAGGTGAGGGATCCCTGGGTGGCGCAGTGGTTTAGTGCCTGCCTTTGGCCCAGGGCGTGATCCTGGAGACCCGGGATCGAATCCCACGTCGGGCTCCCGGTGCATGGAGTCTGCTTCTCCCTCTGCCTGTGTCTCTGCCTCTCTCTCTCTCTCTCTGTGTGACTATCATAAATAAATAAAAAAATTAAAAAAAAAAAAAGATTCAGGTGAATTTAGATTTTCACTGCCAGAAAAAAACAAGGAACAACAACAACAACAAAAAACCTATCTCATCTATTTGTCTACTTATCAATCTATCCAAACAATTATTTATATCATAGCTACAATGTTCCATGTACTGTTCTAAATTCTTTACAAATGATATCTTGCGGGCAGCCCAGGTGGCTCAGCGGTTTAGCGTCGCCTTCAGCCCAGGGCCTGATCCTGGAGACTCAGGATTGAGTCCCACGTCGGGCTCCCTGCATGGAGCCTGCTTCTCCCTCTGCCTGTGTCTCTGCCTTTCTCTCTGTGTCTCTCATGAATAAACAAAATCTTTATATTTTTTTAAGATTTTATTTATTTAATCATAGAGACACAGAGAGAGAGAGAGAGAGAGAGGCACAGAGACACAAGCAGAGGGAGAAGCAGGCTTCAGGCAGAGAGCCTGACGGGGGACTTGATCCAGGGTCTCCAGGATCACACCCTGGGCTGCAGGCGGTGCTAAACCACTGTGCCACCGGGGCTGCCCTAAACAAAATCTTAAAAAACAAACAAACAAACAAACAAACAAACAAAAACCAAATGATATCTTGCTTAATTTAAAATAGCATTCCCCCTATTTCTTACCCCTATCTCCAGTTTCCTATGCCAACAGCTTTTAGTCATCTAGGTATAAAAGTTTTAGACATAATAGCAATTGTATTAACTAAGATAAGCAACTACTATAATAAACAATATCCACTTCTCTGGGGATTATCATAATAAGTTTATGTCTCACTATAATATCCAATGAAGATAGCTCATAGGTATTTGCATTGAAGAGTCATGCAGGGATGTAGGCTTCTTCCATCATATGACTCCCCTTTTCTCTATGTTAAAGGAGTGCTCTGCATTCAACTAGTGGATAGGGAATGGGCAAACTTAATAACACAGGAGGTTTTAATGGGATCAGCTTGGAAGTCAAACAAATACTTATCTCATTACTTTAGGACTATCTTTGCTTGAGGATCTCAAATAATACCATAAATATCTCTCCTGCAATTGGCTTAGGTTTCTTAGAAATGAGACAGAAGGGAACACAATTAAGTCATGGTAGTTAATTTATTTGGAAGTCTGCATGCTGTCCTTTATGGGACCTTCAAAGCCATCTACTCAGCAGCCTGGGGATGAATTCCATTGTAGCTTTGACATTTTCCAAGCCAGTCGTCCATTCTACCCTGAGTACCACCAGGACTCTCAAAATTATGCAAATTAAACCACTAGAAGCAAGAGCGTCTTCTATACTGCTGATAAACTTATGTGCTAAGCACAGTAGTGGAAAACTGCACCACACGGTGTTTCATTAAGCAGATGTGAATGCATTCTGGCTCATTCTTTGCTGGCTTATTCATTTTACTTAGATGTATCCACAACAGAGGCAACACAACATATCTCATCTTCCCTAAACTAAATTACAAATTTTTGGTTATCACTACTTCTCTGAGACTGTGACCCTTATCAGACAGTTGGGTTAACAGTCATGTGACAACCACATCAGGTAAAGAGATTCCCTCTTTCTCCTAAGTTATTTTTGTTCAAATGTCTACTTCGATTAACATAAACACATTTTGTTTGATGGGAGAGAAAAAGTAGTGCAACTAATTTTTTTTCAAAATGTTAAAAACTATTTTGAAAAATAAAGATCTATTTTTATGTGAAGTTTAGTATTAGATTTAGCACTGTTTCTACAGAAGAGCAAGTTCAGAAAGGGGCAAGCAAGTTAAAATCTATGGCACAGTGTTGAAATCCTCACAGGTAAATGCCTTCATATTGATTTTTAGTATGGGTTTGAAGATCTGTCATGAAGATCTATTGACTTATGTGGCTTATGATGAAGATTACAGATACTTTTTTCCAGATTGTATTTCTCCACACAAGATTTTACAAAAATATAGCTGGACTTGTTTTGAAAGATACATTAGGAGAGAGGAAGTGTATTTCCCAAAACTTGATATATAGAAACAGTAGGTTCAGTTCCTGACTTTATTTCTAAATTGTATGTAGGTTTATTTAGACTGAACAAGAGAAATTCATATAAGTGGAATTTAGAAAGATAAATCTGGGGGCATGGGTGGATAGCCAATACTTAAAAGACCTAGGGCATTGTGTTATCTAGACAACCCTAGAACCTAAGCACCTTCCACTCTTCTACAGTATGAAGGGATAAAGACACAACAGTACTTAGTCATAATCCAACTCTATTATATTGTAAGTATATACAATACTTATTTGGGGTTATTTTATGAAATGAGAACTCTTGAGACTACTTTGAAATATAGTGGGAATTTTTGGAAACATCTGGAGTAAGCTCGGTCTGGATTTGCAGCAACCCAGAGCTCAGAGATCTTTACTAAGTGCCTTCTAGCTAAGAGTTCTAGTGACTGGTGCCAGTTTATGGAATGAGGGTCAGGGCCATTGTCTACTGGTCAATATTAAAGAAGTATTATGTACATAGAAGGTATAAGTGTGGAAAATAAAGATATAAGCCTCTCAATTCTTTTTTCAAGAAAAGCATTTAATCCTTTAGTAGTATAGTTTATTTATATAATACTTGCCTCTTCATTCCTTCAGTTTACTATAAACAATTGACTACTGTAAACATATAAAATGTTCAAATAAATTTAAATAATGTAATATCACTATACATTGACCAAAAAGTATATGAACTACCTTTACAATGATAGTTTCCAGCATTCTTAATAACAGTGAATAAGAATATTACTGTACTCAGTTTTCAATTTATTATAACACAAAAATGTAGTGCCTTTGTCAGTTGAACTCTGAATTTTTTTAAATGACCATCGTCATTACTTAAATGTCACAACATTTTAGGAGTTAAGTAAAAATGCAACTAATAGAAAAACCCCTGATTTTTGTCCTTGCCTTTCTGGTAATGCTTACCAATAAATATTTCTGTAATTATTCATGATAGAAACTTAAAAATTTGCTTCAAACAATAAAAATGGAAAAAGAGTATCTTAGTGGAGAAACCTGGTAGATACCACTTTAATTAATTAAGTAACCAAGGTTAAAATCACCTTGGTGGTAAGTCATATTGATATCACACACCCCTTGATATGATGCATTGATATTATTGTTATTATGTGTTATTCTTACCTTGAACCAGTCTAATCACAAAATCAATCACACAAACTCAAACTGAGGGAAATTCTGCAAAATCTAGATCATTCCGATTACTCATCAAAACTGTCAAAATCATTAAACAAAAAAGATGTAAAGACTAAATGTAATGTACTCTCCTGGATTTGGATTAAACCCTAGATAAATAAAGGACTTTAGTGAAAAAAATGGTGAAATTTGAGTAAAGTCTGTAGTTTAGTCAATAGTATTGTACTAGTATTAAATTCTTAGTTTGGACAAATGTACTGTGGTTATATAAAATGTTAACATTGACATATAGGATATATGGGATCTTGTATATTTTTGCAACCTTTTTATTAAGTTTTTTAAATTTTAATTCCAGGATGGTTAACATAGTGTTTTATTAGTTTCAAGTGTATGATAGAATGATTCAACAATTCTATACATCATCATTATCCCAATACAAAAAGTTAAAAGAGAGAGAGAGAGAGAGAGAGAGAGAGAGAGAAATTCTATTAAGGAATCCTGCTATCTTGTACAGAAGAAATCTCTCCATGTTCATTTTCTTTTATGCAGACCACCTTCTATGGGATTATATTTACATATATTTACATATTACTGGCCATGATTCTGACAATGAATTAAGAAATGATAGCATTTATGGACTGGAAGCTATTTCAGAAGTAACTTATTTTAACTCTCTACATATAATGAAACCAGGACTCAGAGAAGATGTTTCACTTATTCTGGGAATATTGGGTGATTCGTGAGATGCTCAAAGCCAAAGCTCAGACCTCTGGGTTGAATTCTCTTTCTGCCATTTGTGATACCATCAAGTGAATCTGTATGGCAGACACCACTGCACATATTACCAATATTAACTCTTTTCATTCCCTAAATAGACCTTTGAGTTAGCTATTTTTTCATTGTGCCTGGCATGGAGTTGATTGTGTTAATTATTTTTAACATGGGTTTGGGCAGACAAACAACCTTATTGAATTCCCATTTCTAAAAGTTTGCTCTGGGATTTTAAAGGCTCTATCGGTTTGAAGGGAAGTGAGATTAGAGACAGAGGTACTTTCAAAGACTCCAGCAGAAGAAACTGCTGGTATATGAGTACATCAACCAGGGCTTTGCCACTGGAGCTGAAATGAGGAGTAATGAAGATATGGCTGACAGGAATTAGTGATTTATGAGACACATGAAGTAAGGAAGCCCCAAAATGTTCCACCTCTGAAATAAAAAATGCTCAGCCTCTCTTTTCTTCTTATAACCTTTCACCCACTGGTTCTACTACCTCTGATTTTTGGTTCTTTTTAAACCTCCTATTCCTTAAGGTTTATATGACCTCATATTACTTCTGTATCCATTCAGCCTAGATGCCATAGTCTGTCATTCACTGATCGTTGGCAACATTCTCAATTCCACTATCCTGTTGGTTCCTACCTGACAAACCCTTTGGGATTAATGCAGCTATCTTATCCTGTGAAACTAGGAAGTCTTGGAGAAAACTCTGAAGCTGCGAAAATTGTAGCAGGTACAAATGTCTGCATCCCATATCTTTTTTCTCTCCCCTCATGTGAGAACACTAAGTGAACCTTACCTCTATGGGGCCAATTCATCCATCTCCACATGCCCTAGCCTTATGCAATAAGTGTTTTTCACCATCAACATTTTTCTATATTGGGCTTTTTTTTTTCCTGTTTGGACATATTAAAGTCTGTCTCAGCCCTAATACAATTTTCCCTCAGCTCTTTGTTTCCCATCAATTATGAGTCTGCCTCTATCTTACCCTTTCAGCCAAGCTGTTGAATTATCTTGGTTACACTATTTTCTCTCAAGATTAGGTCTTTGGACCTCACTCTTCTCAGTCTGATTGGCATTTCTGGACAATATTCTCCTCCTCCCTGTGGCCTCCCAGGGGATGGAAAGCTTTACATGTCTATACTGATGCCTCAGAAGTACAAGTGTGGCCACATTGTAGCTCCAGTGTCAGTGTGTGGGGAGAGATCATGTTTTATCCAGGTTTCTGTCTAGTGTCCAGTGTGGTTTGGAGTGGAAACTTGATATATGTTTCCTGAATCACTTGAGTAAAGAAAATAAATACATTTCCATGCTAAAGCCCAAGAGTCATATTCATTTGCAATTTGATTGACAACAGATGTGATTTGCATGTATATTTTCTAGAGCATCTCCTTGGTAAAACAAGGCAAAGTTATATTCTTAATCTTGTTTACGTAATTCTTAATTTTCTTTACATGTTTTCAACTTCTTCTTTCATATAAGGGTTTATTTCATCATCTACCTGACTTTTTAAAGCACCCTGTCTACTCATAATACTGTGACTATTCTAAAATTTGGCCTCTAACTTTAATTTCAAAAAGACTTAATTTTTCTATATCTTTACTTGCTACCTCTAGAGTCATAGTCATTTTATAATTTAACTTGGTGCGAACAGTCCATCAGGTTTCTAACAAGAGAACAATGACACAAAAAATGGAAATCTATACCAAGAACAGGTCCTATATCAACCTTTTCTGATTAATTCTCCCTTTCTTCTCAACGTCTAACTCATCCTGACTGAATCAATCAAAAAGCTATTACTTTCATACTTGGAAGTGTTGCTTTCAAAATCAATAAAAACACAGTTCATTTTTAATATGCAATATATTACAAAAGTGAGAATTCCCATTTACTTGAGGTGGAAATTTATGAAAAAAATGTATGATTGTTGGAAATCTTGTTGGCTGTGTGTGTATATATATATATATATGTATATATATATATATACACATCTTCACAGGTTGTGTATTTCATTTCACTGAAGATTTTCATCACTATTAACTTCTTGTATGTATATATGTGTGTGAATGATATATGATAAAATAAATAGTGGGTTGCTTTACGGTGAATTGTTGCTCACATCTTATGCATCTGAATCATAGGCACAGGATGAATCAGCATCTTCTGTAAAGCTCTGGCTATAATAGCTAATTCTGTATTGAAAAATTATCTAAAGAATCATCCAAAGATACCTCTAGCAAAATTGTGTGAAGTTCTTCAGGGGGACATTAAAAACAGCTAGCCACCTAATAATAAATAATCATATCTTTCACTAATAAGTAATAAATAGAAGCTCTAGCTTCTATTTAAGAGTGATTAATTGGATTGTACATCTGTATTCAGGAATATCTATTTTATGATATGCTTTAATCACCATTCATCTGTACTTCTGTAGTAATTATGTATGTTTATAATAAAGTGAAGACCATGACTAAAGTCAATTTATGTGTAAGATTCTCTTATCCTGTGTTATTTATTTCATTTGAAAATATGTAATCTGGTATGAGATTATATAATCATCTATAAAACAGTGTACTTGCTTAACAGAATACCTCAATATCAGAGTATGTCAGTAAAAAGAGCACTATCTTATGTAGTATGATTTATTATTTTGATATGTAGTATATTTATTACTGTATTACTATAACCTTTTTTACTGGCCATCTCATAAACTTTCTGTATTCTTTCTTTGAATGTGATCACATGGTCATGGAAGAAAAGTTTTTAGATTATCAGAAGTTGACAGTTTTCAATGTAGTGTGTGTGCTTAGTATAAGATAGAATTGAATTTTGTATATGGGTGATGGATGAATTTTTACTGAGTGATGGATAGCTGTTCATTCTGTTAATGGCATTCCATCTATCAGCTACTTTTAATATGGTTGATCACAAGATGTTGCTGACTCAATTTTTGTAGATTAACTGAGGTAAAAGTGATACCTGTTTGAAGTTTCACTAATACAAAATTTCTCCTCTTGGAAGTAGGATGGATTATATTCTCTGTTGAGATGCTTTTCCATGTGAGTTCTTTACTGTCAACTTTCTTGTTCTCTCAACCGTATCTCTTCTGTATTAGCTGAATAGGGCTTTATATTGTTAAATGATTTATCCATGTCATGGAAAATTTATATCTCCAAATCTGCATTTCTTGCTACAAGTTACAAGTGGGAAATAACTTTAAAAAAATAAGGTAGTTTTCTGGTTCTCTGTGGCAGAGAAAGCTCCCTATAGTCCATCCTTCACATTGATTTAAGCTAAAAACTTGAAAATACAATAAACAACTAACTGAAGTCTCCGAAAAGTAAACAAAAGTGGGAGGATTATGAAATGCAGTCAAAATTTAGAGAGGCAGCCTATAATGTTGTTTCTTTTGTTTTTATCTCAACCAAAAAACAGAAAAAAACAAAATCAACAATAAAACACTCAAATAATATAGATATTATGAAACAGTAAAACAATGAAAACTATTTAGAATTATCAGAAAAAGATTAAAAATAAATTAAATGTAAATAACGAAATTTTAAAAAGGAATAAAAACATAAGCAAGGAACAAGATACTATAACATTAGCTTCATAATTCATTGGTTTGCATTTGTTATATTTGTATTTATTGACTCCTCTTTTAAAATTTTTGGATCTTTTTTGGCACATTTCTTCTAAATATTGTTAAATTGATTATTCTTTCTAATATTATTAGAAAATATTTTTAAAACAAATTATCATTTATTTTTGTTTATAGGGCAAATACATATTTCCAGTTTTTATTTTTACAATTTTACCTATATCCTAAATTTCCCCCATTTCTTTTTTTTTAAGATTTTATTTATTTATTTATGAGAGACAGAGAGAGAGAGAGGCAGAGACACAGGCAGAGGGAGAAGCAGGCTCTCTGCAGGAACCCAATGTGGGACTTGATCTCAGACCCCGGAATCAGGCCCTGAGCCAAAGGCAGATGTTCAACCGCTGAGCCACCCAGGTGTCCCTCCCCCATTTCTTAATATCTAATGGCTTTTCACTATGAGTGGCAATAAAATTAGACTAGGTGCTATTTCTTAATTTCTCTGCTACTCTTGCACTATTAAGTTTTTGTAACTGAACATTTATTAATACTTTATTTTGTACTATTTAATATGCTTGTATTATTATGGGTGAATTTTGACCTTTAAAAATATCGTGTTACTCTCAGCTATAATATATGAGACAACCAAGGAGCTAATACTACTGTCTACATGCTGGTGGGAGCAAATGTGCATGCTCGCTTGCTCTCTCTGTCTCTCTCTCAACTCCTTCTTCCCTCCCCTCCTAATTTTTGAAGTTGGATCATTTGTATATTGTCAGACCTGTCAATAAAATGTATTTTTACTTTTTCCACACCTTTTGCCCCTTAAATTTACAGATAAATGCATTCCATACTCACTTCCAGTCTTCATGAGAGTATTTCTCTAAGCAGTACTAAGTTGACTGAAGTTTCTTCTCAAGTGAATTCCTCAAGAAGATTGTTGGGGAGTGGAAAAATTTTATTTGCCCTTCAGCATTCTTCTGGCTGGGCTAAGAATTAAATTGACATGAGACAGATTGACAGGAGAAAATCTAATTTAATTACATATGTATGGGGAATTCACATAAACCTAAGAGGTTCCGAAGACAGGCAAAATGAAGTACATATATATCATTCTGGACTACAGAGCAGGGAATAGGGCCTGGGTCTTCAAAGGGAAGAAAGGTAATTCACTGGAAGAATGGAAAGAATACATGTTTGGTAAACAAGTATTTTCTAGGCAATGCAGAAATGATGGGACATAAAGAGGACTTTGATCAAACAGGTCTTGCTAAATTCTTTCCTGTCAACCACACATAATTTATATTATACTATATTATAATACTATATATATAATACTATATATTATATACTTGTATATATATTGTATATATAGTATATTATGGTATGTTATAGTATACCATATACACATAATTATATATGGTGACAGTTCTTTTTCTGGAACAGGTCCTCTATCTAAATGCTTTTTGGCAACTAGCAGGGAGGAGAAAAAGAAAAACTTGAGTCTTCTGTGTCTTAAAATTAATCAGCCAGAAGTAATCTATATGCCCAATAGATATATTTTGGGGTATCAAATTTTGTTCTCCTACAAGATCTTACTGTAAACAATGTTCCCTGCATTTATGGGTGATCATAACTGTAAGCTTTATTAATTGATGGGTATCTTGGAAGGACAAAGATAAAGCCATTGGCTTCCTTCTCTTGTTTTTTTTTAAAGATTTTATTTATTTATTCATGAGAGACACACAGAGAGAGAGAGACAGAGACAGAGACATAGGCAATGAGAGAAGCAGGCTCCCCACAAAGAGCCCAATGTGGGACTCAATCCCATACCAGAGAATCACACCCTAAACCAAAGGCAGATGTTCAGCCGCTGAGCCACCAGGCGTCCCAATTCCTTCTCTTGATTAATTTGGAGATAGTTTCTTCCATATTCTGGTATCAACTTTTGCTGTGGGAAACTCTGATGTCCCATTGATTTTCTTTTCTTATGACATGACTTCTGTATTTAGCCTCCCAAATAATACTTTCTTAATCTTGAAAGTCCGATTATTGTCCAAGGATTTATCTTTGAGTTGAACATTCTGTATGGTCAACCTTGGCCCAACATGGACATTTTTTTTTCTAATTGCTTTATCTTCTATATGTCTGCTTCATTGGAAGGATGAAGAGGATTCATTTTGTTTTCTTCTCTCACCATTTTTCTTTATGATTTTTACTTTCTTTGGGGTCCAGTCTTTCTTGTTTTCTTTGTATTTAGTTTTTTCTAAAAATTTCATCTTTAATCCTATTTCTTCCATGAATCCTACTAGTTTCAATTTCACTCACTGGCTATCTCTTCCCCAAGGTCTTGTATTTCACTTCACAGTTCTGTATTGTTCTTCATATAGGAATGTTGAATTTCCTTGACTAGCTAATAACAGAAGTTTCCTTCAGAAAGTGGGAAACAAGTTATAGAATTAGCGCAAGCATTATGGCTCAAGGGTCCTCTCATTGTTTGCTATAATGATAAACTGTTGCCTTGTGTTTGGGGCTATTATAGAGATACTGTTGTTCTAATTCCTGGGACCCAAACTGATTCAGAATGGTTTCCATTTATAGGCTTATCTTCTGTTTCCTGCTGCCCTACCACAGGTGGTACAAACTTTTTTTTTTCTTTTTTTTTTTTCCAGAGTGATTCACTCAGTGTTAGCAGTTATATTTTTATGTGTTCTTTGAGATTTTCCATTGAGCATTTTGTTCAGTATTCTCTCTCCACTTCCCTGAGGACTCCTATCCTATTAGCTCTTAACTCTGCTCCAGCACTGTTAACATTGATTGGAACCTCCTCTTCTGGGTTCATAGATTTGCTTGTAGATTTCTAGTGATCTACCACTGCTAGGTCCCTCATCCTTTTGGTTGTTTCTTCTATCAAAGCCTGACTTCCCTAGGGTGCTTCTTACCAGTTCAGAATTGTTTTTGAAAACATGTTACATGATTTGTTGGAGTTAGAGGTCTTTCTTTGTCTCATGCTCTTATTGAAAATAATGTATATAGTTTATATTGTTTTTTTCTTCTTGTTTCTAAAGGAAGTAAGATGATGGAAATATACAAATCTTCGCACATGTTTAAATGATAGAAATATTTAAATTTACCATTACTCCATATTCATCTACCTCTTTTCAGAAAATTTAGCTTATTTTAGGTTTTATTCTTTAACATGATTGCATGAAATACAATTTCAAAAACAATAAATTAAAAATAATATACACTCTTTTGAGGGGAAGTACTGAAACCTGATATTTTCAGAAGATTTTTTGGGGGCTTCCTCATTCTGAGTAGTTCCCTGTATTCTATAATTGACTGTGCTACGTGCATAGATGCAAAATTATCCCTAGCCCCTCAGATATTGCATGTTACATGGCAGGCTCAGTAAGTCTAGTGAATGGACAGCAGATGTCACTGTTGAATGAAATGAGCCATTCATTCTACTAATCTCATCCTTTATGTTCTGGAAGTGCTTTTCCAGGGTCCAAATCCTGGGGTTTACTGATAAAGAAGAAAAAAATTAAAATTAAACTCAGAACCCTGAGTCAGTTTCATAACTTGGCTTGGCACCTTAGGGCATGGGATGTAAGCCAGCTTTGCAATTAACTGAACTTCTTCATTTGAAATTAAAGCACACTTTTTCAAAGTTTACTCTTGCGTGGTAGAAAATGATTTGTGATATTAGAATTATGGATTCTTGTGTCTTACTTTGTGCAATTGTTTCCCATATTTTTTTTGAACATGTACCTCCAGGTTTAACTCCAGCAGCATTCCATCTGCTCATGCAGTGCTTTTCAAACTGATGTGACATTGGGAATCATGGCACACAGAAGCACCATGTAGTATTAAAATGTAGAATTGAGTAAAGTCAGACTATTTTATTGTAGTATATCCATCTCCTAAAATTCTCCTCCTAGTACCTTTTACTACTTAATGTTATATTTTGGAGGTGCCCATATTTCAATCCTTATTCGTCCTGAGGATTCAAATCTGGATACTTTCATTTTTCAGATAGCATTCATTCTTTGTAAGATAAAAGAAAATAACAGCATTTCCTGAATGTTTCTAAGTTATTTAACTTGTCTTTTTCTTGTCTTTTTTTTATATGGCCACCTGCTGACTTTTCTGAGTAATTTCTTACCCTTTCTATCAGAAATTCTTCTGAGATACAACTTATGTCCAACTAGTATACTGTTGCTAATTGATTCAGTTTGATTTTTCTCTTTAACTATTTTAATTTTGTTTCACAATCCCTTCATAGAGGAAACACTGATCAAAGTAGCATGACATCTTCATCCTAATTTTGTCAGTTCTTAAGTGGCAAGCTTATATAATTCTAGCTGCCTAATATGCAGTATAGTGGTTGATAGAGTGATCAAGAAAATGTGACATGCAAGACATAATCTGTCTTCAGGGAACACTACAGTTAAAATTATTGAATGAATTCCTGTCACTATTTATTTTAGTCCCAATTCCCATTCATATTTTGCTCATTGGGAATGGATAGGGAGGGGTGAGTCTTCTTTATTCTCCACAGCACTGAGCGCAATACTTGGCCAAGAATAGAAAGTCAGTAGTTATTGAACTAGTGAAAGAATGAGGTTTTATTAAATACTTGTGTGGCTTATTCATAATATGAAACAAACAAAAGTAGAATTTGAAAAAGAAAGTGATATTGATTAATTGAGATATTAGGGTACAGATTTACTCTATTATCTATTGAATGAATTTTCACTGGGCACTCATTATTTGCTAAACACTGTTCAAGGTTGAGGGTACATTTGTGAAACCCTCCATTTTGGAGCTTACAGTCTAAATTGGGAAAGGCTCTGCTGACTATGTTTGTGGTATTTATCTTTTCTTGAAAATATAAAAAACGATCAACTATAGTCATTCTCCAATATAGATTATTTTTGTAATATTAAAAATACTCCAGAAATTCTTAAAATATATTTTAGGGAACATAATCTATCTAATTTCAATAATATAACCATGTATTTACAATTTCTCTCTGGTGGTTGGGTTTTGGCAGACATGATGTGATAGGTATTATACATGGATCCATCATATTGCAACAAACTGGGTTATAATGGAGATCTAACATGTGTAAATACCAACGAACTGAAATGCTGCACAGCCAAAGTGAATTATCCATGCTATGGCACAAATGCAATTTTAGTATGCCTTGTTAGTATACATGTCAGCTATGTTTTGGTTTTCCCGCTTTATGCAGTTATTACCATCCAGAAGAGACATATGGTATGTCAATAGTACAGCTTATTAAGGTGTTTGAGGAGGAAATATTAAGAATGTTCACCAGATGGTGTTTAGCTTCATAAGAGTGCAAATGATTACCAGGTAGTTGGTACTGTCTCATCTCCTTGATATTCATATATATCTTATAGTCCTTATGGAAACAACATTTTTTAAATACCAAAGTAATATCTTTGAAGAGCTCTTTGTATGTTACTATCCATTTGTTTGGTGTTAACTGGCTACTCCTGTTGTCTCCAACTGTAAAACTACCATTTAAAGTATAAAGAAGGGGATCCCTGGGTGGCTCAGCGGTTTAGTGCCTGCCTTTGGGCCAGGGCGTGATGCTGGAGACCCGGGATCGAGTCCCACATCAGGCTCCTGCATGGAACCTGCTTCTCCCTCTGCCTGTGTCTCTGCCTCTCTCTCTCTCTGTGTGTCTGTCATGATAAATAAATAAAATCTTTTTAAAAAGTATAAAGAAAAAAAAAAAGTATAAAGAAAAGCCCTCTATCTCCATGTGTTTCCAGAATTCTAATTAAGCAAAAATCTGATGACACCTCCCAGGGCTCCCATTCATGTGTGCACATTCAAAAATGAATATTATAAATACTATTATTATAAAAATGGTTAATTCATAACTCTGTAAAAATCAACAGTAAAGGAGGAACAAGAGGAAAGCAAAAAATCTAAAATACAAAATCTACTTTAAGAAGTTACATATAGGGGTGCCTGGGTGGCTCAGTCAGTTAAGCGTCCAAATCTTGATTTTGCCTCAAGTCATGATCTCAGGGTTATGAAACTGAGTGCCACAATAGGCTCTGCACTGGGTGTAGGGCCTGAAGATTCTCTCTCTCCCTCTATCCATACCCTTACTTGCTCCCACTCTCATGCTCTCTCTCAGTAAAAAAGGTACAAACAGGAAAGCAAGTTCAGTAAATGAGTCGTAAAAGAAAAAAGAGAACAAATATGTGCTATGTGGTATGATTTAAGAGGTGGCTTCATATAAAGCAAACAACCTGAAAAGATACCAAAGTAATAGCCTGCCATAGAGTGTGGTAGGAGAAATTAACATGGATAAAATCAATAATAACCCCGTTATGTGATGGTGGACACCCAAAGAATAATAGAAAGCAAGAAAATGTTTAGCATAACCACTTATGCTATTAGATTTGTGAAATTGAGGGCAGCCCGAGTGGCTCAGCAGTTTAGCACCACCTTCAGCCCAGGGCATGATCCTGGAGACCTGCAATCGAGTCCCACATTGGGCTCCCTGCATGGAGCCTGCTTCTCCCTCTGCCTGTGTCTCTGCCTCTCTCTCTCTCTCTCTCTCTCTCTCTCTCTCTCTCTGTATCTTTCATGAATAAATTAAAATTCTTTATTTAAATAAATTTTAAAAAAATATTTGTGAAAGTGGGAAGTGCCTTAGGGCTAACTTCAGGCAGAAAAGTAACAAATCAGAGGTCAACCTAATGATACTGTTAGTGTAAAATTAGTGCAACCGCATCACGGACAGTATACTTCTGTTTTTGTGGAGGAAAGAAAGTTCCTGCTTTATTTTGTGATGCACATGTGCATTCTTTGCTGTACTAGATTCTCATGTCATTATCAAAATTTCACTTTGTCTTCGATAGCAGGAACCCTTTGGTTCACCCTATAGAGAATCTGATACCATGTGATATGGACTGAGCTAGGTAAAGAGCCTTTGTTTAAATCACATGCTGAGGTAGAGTCACCTCAACTGATAATGTGCTAATGCTTAATCTGTCAGTATTAACACGAATAGCCTATCGAGAGAGAAGCTCACAACAGAGTCAAGAGTTGTGTCCCATTAATTTCATAGAAGTTGGGATTAGCCAATTCTGTAGATTTTCAGTAGAGTTTTCTTGTATGATCTGCCATTGCAAATTTCATGCTCCATTTCCCCTCATACCAGTGATATAGGACCTCTTTCTCAATACTGAAACTGCCAGGCTTTTCCATGGATTAATGTCCTTACCATGCCATTCCTTGAGCCTGGAGTGAAATTCTATGATTTACTTATGCCAGCTAATGCATATTTGTGTTTCAATTTCCAAACCAAGTGACCCACCTCCGATAAGTAGTTTGCAAATTCCAAGACAAACATCTGTTGCTCCATCTCTCTGCTGTTAAAGCATTTGGTTCGTGATTTGAGTAACCAGCAGAATAGATTGGATTCCAGTTCTCCAAATTACTAATTGTGTGATCTTGAACAAGTCACCAATATAGTTGAGCCTGAATTTCCTTTTGTATCAAATAAGAATAAGAATACTAAACTCATAGGATTTAACAAGGGTAAAATGGTACGATATTTGTAAAGCACCCAGTGCAGTATCTGAATCCACAGAATGCCATGCAGTATTTTATGGTATTGATGCCAATGAATAACTTTAGTGTTTGCTCTATGTCAAGAATTCTTTTCAGTGAACTTTATGTGTAACAACTCATTTACTAGTTACTGTTATCATCTCTGTTGTAAAATATCTACACTGAAGCACCAAAAGACTTAAAAACTTGCCCACCCTCCCATGGCAGAAAATGGAAGAGCTAGAATTTAACCCAAGGGTTGTGTCTCCAAAGTCCACACCTCCTTGCTCCCTACCATGACTGCTACTTGTACTAGTGTTACTCCATCTCCTACTAATATGACTATTCTCACACTGCTTTAGTGCTTATTGCATTGCTTTCTACTTTATTACTTTTATATATTGCCCTACAACTTGCTTAAGAGCTCCTTGAGGGTGATTTATTTATCTTTTCTGGCCATCTAGCATGCCTGGCCAATACTAATGACTCATTAAATATTTACTGAAGTATGAATTAGCAAAGCCCAATAAACAGCACATTTTAAGAATTATAAATGAACTGGAAGACTCTGTCCTGATCTCTACTACTCTACAGACACATTTTATATTTTGAATATATAAATTATAAGAATTGCTAAAATTGATATATTTTGTATGTGTGTATATGTATGTATGTATATCTATGTATACATATTATAAATGTAAAGGCATATATGTATGTATGTATACACAGAGAGAGAGACAGGGAGAGAAGACCTGTTTGTTCTGTCTTTTGATTGTGAATTCTAAATAGAAAATACAACTAGTTTTTACTGCTAAAGTATATTCATGGTCTTATTCCTTTCAGCTTGATCACTTTACTTGGTTTTGGCATGTCTGAAAGCTGTGTCAGAAGAAACAAGCCTCCTGACTACCTAAATGGGATTTTAGTGATATTTTTAAAGCATTAATAACAAACAAGCAGATGATTCTTTCAGGTATTAATTTTCTGCCAACTAACCACATGTTTACAAACATTAAGGCTATTTTTCATATGGTTGCCATATGGTTGACTACAGTAAAAGTAAAAAGGTGAAATGAGAGGATGAATTTTAAGCTTCTTCTTTTATCATTTTCAAATGCTGTGATGAGAGTTGCAGTAATTCAGTAACAAATAGGAACTTTCCTGTTCTTGTGGAGAATTCTCTAACATATGATCAAAGTAAAGAAAAACAGAATCTTAAAAATAGTTATAATGGTGAAGAATAATTAGTTTGGCCTGAAATATATTTGGCTTAATGAATTACACCATGTCCCATCAATGCTATGTTTCATTTCTATAACTAGAAATGTTTACTACTTCTCATGTGGAAGATTTCTAGTAAATCTTTCCTTTATGAAGCTGAGTGAAGATGATGCAAGGAAAAATTTTTCTTAAAGAAGAGCATTTCTCCTCATTAAAAATTAGGGCTAAGTGAATTATTCACTTTAAATAACTTTAGGTATAATTTGGCAATTATGCAATTGAAAATAACAAAACACACACAAAAGAAAATAATAAACACTTTTGAATACCTGCTCTATGGTATGTGCCTTACTATAGAAACTGATCTTATTATTTTGATTATTTGCTTTTAATAATGGCTACCATTTTATGATCTTCATATCTATTAAATTGCAATAAATAAATTATACAATATTCAATTATACAAATAAATTATAGAATATTCATAGTTATATTCATAAATATTGTACTGCAATTGGCAAAGATAACTATTACTTCACATATCATAGATGCACTAGCATAATTTTGAGCTAAAGAATCAAACACAGAGGTGCTATTTGTGGTTCCTTAAAAGCTGAAAGAATTAAGATAAGTCAGGATAGTGCTTGTATATGTGGAGGAAGGGTGTTTGTTAATGGTGAGAAGAGTCTTGAAAGGGGCTTCAGATTTGCTGGTGATGTTCTTTCTTTTTTTCTTTTCTTTTCTTTTTTTTTTTTTTTAAATCTGATAAAGTGTGTCCCACCATGGAACAAATTTCTACAGGACTCAGGTGTGTTCACTTTGTAAAAATTTATTAAGGTCTAACTTTCTGTAAGTATCCAAGTCAATAAATATTTACATCAATAACAAAGTAAAAGTAGGAAGTGAATGAGAAAAGAGAGGACTTTAGCAAACTATAGAGAATGTAACTAATGTGGTCAAATTCAGTTGAGGATTAAATTTAGATAACCATTAAGAAACAGTTATTAAATTTCATAAATAGAAGGTCATTGGTGAATACTAAATTCATAAGGGCATTTTCATAAGAGCATTTGCTATGGAATGGTGGCCATTAAAATCAGACTGCAATATTCTAAAGATGGTTGCATCAAATGGCAGTTTTAGGGAATGCCTCCTTGTTTTTGAAACTTTAGGATCTTTCTTCAAGGTATAATCAATTGTATTGGAGAGACCCCAGAGTTTTACTAAATACTTTATTCTCTTGTAAAACTAACATTGTGTTTAAATCGTTAGAGAAATAGATAACTTTTTCCTGACTTAAATGAAATCACAACAAATGACTATTTCTATCTGGTATAGGCTGTGTGACTGGGAAGTATACAATACAATGCTTTTATATGTTTTGACCCTTATACAGGGACTTAATTATTAATTATTAAAAGTTTTGGGGAAGATTTTTGTATATTCTTAGTAGCTTCATGTACCTATCTACTCATATCCATGACTTGAAATATACATTTGAAAATTTCCTTTATGACTCAGCCTGGGCAAATAAAATGTGCTTTCAGTAGTGATAGCTATAAATCATGCTTAATAGACATTTTCCATTGTGAAAAAATAAGGTGGACTCTTGCATGGGAGCTGTTATTAATCAGTGGCTCAAGCTACTGAAAGCCAGTTTAGGAATGAATCTACTGATTATGAAATCATTATATAGAGTACAGACTATTTAAGGCCTAAGTGGCCTAAGTCACTTCAGCACGTTGATGAGTTTCATTTGCCACATTCCTACTCACTGTGGTTATAATATTTAAATGTTGATGCCATATATGCTTTCTAGATTGCCAAAATGCCTGGTGCTTTATTATTTCTTCATTCTAGGGTGGAAGTACAAATTAGTGACTACAAGTGTGCACTATGCAGTCAGCCCACCTGGGTTTGACCTTGGCCAGTTATTTAATATTCGTGTACTTTTGTTTTCTATTTTTTTTTGTATATCTTTTTATTGGAGTTCGATTTGCCAACATAGAGTATAATACCCAGTGCTCATCCCATCAAGTGCCCCTGTCAGTGCCCATCACCCAGTCACCCCTTCCCCCCCACCTCCCCTTCCACTCTGCCTTGTTCATTTTCCAGAGTTAGGAGACTCATTTTCTGTCACCCTTTCTGATATTTCCCACTCATTTTCTCTCCTTTCCCCTTTAATCCCTTTTACAATTTTTATATTCCCTGAATGAATGAAACCATATAATGTTTGTCCTTCTCTAAATGACTTACTTCACTCAGCATAATACCCTTCAGTTCTATCTATGTTGAAGCAAATGGTGGGTATTCGTCATTTCTAATGGCTGAGTAATATTCCATTGTATATATAGACCACATCTTCTTAAAACATTCCTCTTTCGATGGACACCAAGGCTCCTACCACAGTTTGGTGATTGTGGACATTGCTGCTATAAACATTGGGGTACAGGTGTCCCAGCATTTCACTGAATCTGTATCTTTGGGGTAAATCCCCAGCAGTGCAATTTCTGGGTCATAGGGCGGTCCTATTTTTTTTAATTTTTATTTATTTATGATAGTCACAAAGAGAGAGAGAGAGAGAGAGAGGCAGAGACACAGGCAGAGAGAGAAGCAGGCTCCATGCACCAGAAGCCCGACGTGGGATTCGATCCCGGGCCTCCAGGATCGCACCCTGGGCCAAAGGCAGGCGCTAAACCGCTGCGCCACCCAGGGATCCCCGGGCAGTCCTATTTTTAACTGTTTGAGGAACCTCCACACAGTTTTCCAGAGTGGCTGCACCAGTTCACATTCCCACCAACAGTGCAAGAGGGTTCCCCTTTCTCCACATCTTCTCCAACATTGGTTGTTTCCTGTCTTGTTAATTTTCCCCATTCTCACTGGTGTGAGGTGGTATCTCACGGTGGTTTTGATTTGTATTTCCCTGATGGCAAGTGATGTGGAGCATTTTCTCATGTGCTTGTTGGCCACGTGTAGGTCTTCTTTGGTGAAATTTCTGTTCATGTCATTTGCCCATTTCGTGATTGGATTGTTTGTTTCCTTGCTGTTGAGTTTAATAAGTTCTTTATGGATCTTGGATACTAGTCCTTTATCTGATAGGTCATTTGCAAATATCTTCTCCCATTCTGTAGGTTGTCTTTTAGTTCTGTTGACTGTTTCTTTTGCTGTGCAGAAGTTTTTTATCTTGATGAAGTCCCAATAGTTCATTTTTGCTTTTGTTTCCCTTGCCTTCATAGAAGTATCTTGCAAGAAGTTGCTGTGGTCAAGTTCAAAAAGGGTGTTGCCTGTGTTCTCCTCTAGGATTTCAATGGATTCTTGTCTCCCATTTAGAACTTACAACCATTTTGAGTTTATCTTTGTGTATGGTGTAAGAGAATGGTCTCGTTCCATTCTTCTGCACATGGCTGTCCAATTTTCTCAGCATCATTTATTGAAGAGACTGTCCTTTTTCCAGTGGATGATCTTTCCTGCTTTGTCAAATATTAGTTGACCATAGAACTGATGGCCCATTTCTGAGTTCTTTATTCTGTTGCATTGATCTGTGTGTCTGGTTTTGTGCCGGTACCACACTGTCTTGATGATCACAGATTTGTAGTACAACTTGAAATCTGTCATTGTGATGCCCCTGGCTCTGGTTTTCTTTTTCAATATTTCCCTGGCTATTTGGTGTCTTTTTTGATTCCACACAAATCTTAAGATTATTGTTCCAACTCTCTGAAGAAAGTCCACGGTATTTTGATAGGGATTGCATTGAACGTGTCAATTGCCCTGGGTAGCATAGACATTTTCATAATATTAATTCTTTTAATCCATGAGTATGGAATACTTTTGCATCTCTTTGTGTCTTCCTCAATTTCTTTCAGAGGTGTTCCCTAGTTTTTAGGGTATAGATCCTTTACCTCCTTGGTTAGGCATCTTATGCTGTTAGGTGCAATTGTAAATGGGCTTGACTCCTTAATTTATTTTTCTTCAGTCTCATTGTTAGTGTATAGAATTGCCACTGATGTCTGGGCATTGATTTTGGATCTTGCCACATTGCCAAATTGCTGTATGAGTTCTAGCAATATTGAGGTGGAGTCTTTTGGGTTTTCTATGTACAGTATCATGTCATCTGCGAAGAGGGAGAGTTTGACTTCTTTGCCAATTTGAATGCCTTTTATTTATTTTTGTTGTCTTATTGCTGAGGTTAGGACTTCTAGTACTATGTTGAATAGCAGTGGTGAGTGCAGACATCCCTGTCATGTTCCTGATCTTATGGGAAAGACTCTCAGTTTTTCCCTGGTGAGAATAATATTTTCTGTGGGCTTTTCATAGATGGAAACTTAAGATGCTGAGGAATGTTCCCTCTATCCTTACACTCTGAAGAGCTTTGATCAGGAATGGATGCTGTATTTTGTCAAATGCTTTCTCTGCTCGATTGAGAGAATCATTTGGTTCTTGTTTTTTTCTCTTGTTGATATGATCTATCACGTTGATTGTTTTATGAGTGTTAAACCAGCATGGCATCCCGGGGATAAATCCCACTTGGTCATGGTGAATAATATTCTTAATGTACTGTTGGATTCTCTTGGCTAGTATCTTGTTGAGAATTTTTGCATCTGTGTTCATCAGAGATATTGGTCTATAATTCTCCTTTTTGGTGGGGTCTTTGGTTTTGGAATTAAGGTGATGCTGGATTTAGAAAATGAATTTGGAAGTATTCCGTCCCTTTCTATCTTTCGGGACAGCTTTAGTAGAATAGGTATTATTTCTTCTTTAAACATTTGATAGAATTCCCCTAGGAAGCCATCTGGCCCTGGACTTTTGTGTCTTGGGAGGTTTTTGATGACTGCTTCAATTTCCTCCCTGGTAATTGGCCTGTTCAGGTTTTCTATTTCTCTTGTTCCAGTTTTGATAGTTTGTGGTTTTTCAGAAATGGGTCCATTTCTTCCAGATTGCCTAATTTTGGCCTATAGCTGCTCTATGTTTTTAAAATCATTTGTATTTCCTTGATATTGGTTGTGATCTCTCCTTCTTCATTCAAGATTTTATTGAATCTTTTCTCTTTGTTTTTAATAAGGCTGGCTAATGGTTTATCTATCTCATTAATTCTTTCAAAGAACCAATTCCTGGTTTTGTTGATCTGTTCTACAGTTCTTGTGGTCTCTATTTCATTGAGTTCTGCTCAAATCTGTATTAACTCTCTTCTTCTGCTTGGTGTAGGTTTTATTTGCTGTTTTTTTCTTCAGTTCCTTTAGGTACAAGGTTAGCTTGTGTATTTGAGGGTTTTTTTCCAATTTTTTGAGGAATGCTTGTATTGCAATGTATTTCCCTTTTAGGACTGCTTTTGTTGTATCCCAAAGATTTTGAATGGTGGTATCTTCTTTTTCATTAGTTTCCTTGAATCTTTTTAATTCTTCTCTAATTTCCTGTTGATCCATTCATCTTTTAGCAGGATGCTCTTTAACCTCCACGTGTTTGAATTTCTTCCAAATTTCTTCTTGTGATTGAGGTCAAGTTTCAAAGCATTATGGTCTGAAAATATGCAGGGGACAATCTCAATCTTTTGGTGTCTGTTGAGACCTGATTTGTGATTCTGTATGTGGTCTATTCTGGAGAAAGTTCCATTGCACTTGAGAAGAATGTGTATTCAGTTGCCTTTGGATGCAAAGTTCTGTAAATATCTGTGAAATCCATCTGGTCCAGTGTATCATTTAAAGCTTTTGTTTCTTTGGAGATGTTGTGCTTAGAAGATCTGTCATTTGCAGAAAGTGCCATGTTGAAATCTCTTACTATTAGTGTATTATTATCTAAGTATGTCTTTACTTTGGTTATTAATTGATTGATATACTTGGCAGCTTCTACATTAGCACATGAATATTCATGATTGTTAGGTCCTCTTGTTGGATAGACCCTTTAAGTACAATATAGTATTCCTCTTCATCTCTTACTACAGTCTTTGGGATAAACTTTAATTTATCTGATATGAGGATTGCTACCCCAGCTTTCTTTTGAGGACCATTTGAATGGTAAATTGTTTTCCAACCTTTCAGTTTCATGCTGGAAGTGTTCTTTCTTAGGTCTAAAATGAGTCTCTTGTAGACAGCAAATAGATGGGTATTGCTTTTTTATCCAGTCTGAAACCCTGCGTCTTTCAATGGGATCATTTAGCCCATTCATGTTCAGAGTTACTATTGAAAGATATGAATTTAGTATCATTGTAATGCCTATTCAGTCCCTATTTTTGTGGATTATTTCTTTGGGTTTCCTCTTTCTTTTACAGGGTCCCCCTTAATATTTCTTGCAGAGCTGGTTTGATGGTCACATATTCTTTCAGTTTCTGCCTATCTTGGAAGCTCTTTATCTTGCCTTCTATTCTGAATGAGAGCCTTGCTGGATAAAGTATTCTTGGCTGCATGTTCTTCTCATTCAGTACCCTGAATATATCCTGCCAGCCCTTTCTGGCCTGCCAGGTCTCTGTGGATAGGTCTACTGTTCATCTAATATTTCTCTCCGTATAAGTTAGGGATCTTTTATCTCTTGCTATTTTAAGGATTTTCTCTTTATCTTTGGTTCTTGCAAGTTTCACTATTAAATGTCGAGGTGTTGAATGTTTTTTACTGATTTGGAGGGGGGAACCTCTCTATCTCCTGGATCTGAATGTCTGTTTCCCTCCCCAAATTAGGGAAGTTCTCAGCTATGACTTGTTCAAATATGCTTTCTGGCCCTCTGGCCCTCTCGGCACTCTCTGGAACCCCAATTATATGTAGACTTTTCCTTCTGAGGCTATCATTTATTTCCCTTAACCTTTCCTCATGGTCTTTTAATTTTTTTTTCTCTTTTCTCCTCAGCTTCTTTTCTTGCCATCAACTTGTCATCTATGTCACTCACTCTTTCTTCTACCTCATTAACCCTTGTCGTTAGGTCTTCCAGTTTGGATTGCATTTAATTTAATTGATTTTTAATTTTGGCCTGATTAGATCTAAATTCTGCAGTCATGAAGTCTCTTGATTCCTTTATGCTTTTTTTTTTTTTTTCCAGAGCCACCAGTAGCTTTATAATTGTGCTCCTGAATTGGTTTCCAACATCGAATTGTAATCCAAATTCTGTAACTCTGTGGCAGAGAGTACTGTTTTTGATTCTTCCTTTTGTGGGGAGTTATTCCTTCTAGTAATTTTGCTCGCTGCAGAGTGGCTGTATGAGCAGGCTGAATCAAGAATATCAACTACGACCTAAGTAAATTTCACCCTAGATGATTCTGCTGAGATCAGAGACCAGAAATTGAAAAAGAAAGATCAGAACGATATAAAACAAAAGGACCACTAAAGTGAAAAACAAATTTTAAAACAAAGTAGTAAAAAATAAAGGCCAAGAATCCCAAAGAGGAAGAGAAAAAGAAAGAAAGAAAAAAGAAAAAAAAGGAGAAGAAAAAAAGGGGGGTGACTGGGAGATTGTGGTGGTGTTGAAGTTGTAGTGGAGGGAGAATGTAGTCTACCTGAGGGGTTCTCTAGGGTGATCCTCTTTTTTTTTTTTTTTTTTAAATTTTTTTTTTTATTTATTTATGATAGGCATACAGTGAGAGAGAGAGAGGCAGAGACACAGGCAGAGGGAGAAGCAGGCTCCATGCACCGGGAGCCTGATGTGGGATTCGATCCCGGGTCTCCAGGATCGCGCCCTGGGCCAAAGGCAGGCGCCAAACCGCTGCGCCACCCAGGGATCCCTAGGGTGATCCTCTTGTTTGTGAGTATATTAAGTTTTGTATGTTAGAAGATGCTCAGTCCCAAATTTATATAAACCAGAAATACTTGTAGAAGGCCCCAACATTGACCACCAAAACATAAATGAGATAAAAGAGGTGGGCAGAATGGGAATGAGGCATCTCACAGAATGAATCAGCACGGTATACCGCTTGGTTCTGTGTCATGCTGGTCATGTTTTAGAAGGTATTAACTTCTGTCTTTGTAGAACAAAATGAGGCAGAGAAAACAAAAAACACAGAACAAAAAGACATATCTTGTATATCTCCCAAAATGAAGTTGAGTATGTTGAAGGGAATCTAGAAGTGTGAAATATATATAAGACATGTAATTGTAGAAATATGAAAGTCAGAAAGGAAGAATCTTAAAAATGAAGATGTGGTAAGATATTGTAGTTAAGGTAGAAAAAGAAAAAAAATTGGAAATTTATAGTCTGATATAAAAATGAGTTGTATTTTCCAAAAGAAAGGAAAAAAAAAAGAAAAAGAAGGGGTATCCTCTGGTTCTATATACTGTAAATTCCTCAACTTCCCCTGGAGCTTTCCAGTGCTGCTTGGTAGAGAACTTGCTCTTCCTCTGTCCTTCCAGCTGGTCTTCTAGGGGAGGGTCTGCTGTGCTGATTCTCAGGTGTGTGCACCTGGGGGAGCTGCCCCACCCCCCCCAACCAGGTGTTGGGCTCAGGTGAGCTGTTTACCCCGTGAGGCCCCTGTTCCCTGTGGCCCCACCTCCCCCAGGCACAGGGTGACAACAGGAGGAATAACACCACTGGCTGTGGCCAGCTCTCCAGCCCTGCAGTCAGCCCCTGCAATAACTACCACAGCCTCCCAGTCTGCACTGGCCTAGATGCTCCCGGGGTGGCGGGGGCACTGACCTGCACAGCTCGGGGGCACCCAGTGGCAGGAGCATCCTCGTTGTCCTGTGCCCTCCCTGTCTCCGCCTGTCCCGGGGGAAGTGCAGGATCCTGGGCTGTGTCCCTCGGTGCCCTGGGATCCCAGGCCTGTGCTGCTGGAATCATGCTCCCCGGGCCTCAACTCCGAAGGCAGCAGGGCACACAGCCCCCTCCGCCCAGAGCCCCCGCCTGACCGCCTGGCTTCTCCCCGAGGCCCCACTGGGCACATGCTCCAGCGCTTTACCGAGATTGGCCCTCGGTGTGTGGTGCTCTCCCCGGGTGCGCTTCCTCTGTTAGTGACTCAGGGGGACTGGAGGCTCTACTGCCCCTCCTGCGGTTCTGCCCGATTTCCCTGCTGAGCTCCTTTCCGTCCAGGAAGGATCCAGTGCGAATTTTTTAAAGTTCCTGCTTCCCCGGGTCTGGGCTTTCCTGTGCCAGAGGCTCCCCACACCTGCCTTAGCCCGGCTCCTCGCAGGCTCCTCCCCCACTGGATTCTTTTTTAATTTTTTTTTCCACCTTCGTACCTTGTTAGAAGCAAAGACCCTTCTCTCTGTTGCATTCCAGCTGTTCTCTCTTTAAATCTCAGGTCGAAGTCATAGGTTTTCAGGGTGATTTGAAAGTAATCTAGGTAAGTTGGTGAGGCCAGGTGAGGAGGTGAGGACCCTACTCCTCCGCCATCTTCTCAGCTCCCACCTGTACCTTTGGTTTCTTATCTTCAAACTGGATATAGTATAGTTTTGTGCCTATTAGGTAGGAGTATAATGCCAGAAATTATACAGCTGGATAGTGCCTAGAATTGGAGTGATGTGGAGCGCCTGGGTGGCTTAGTTGATCAAGTACCCAACTCTTGATTTTGGCTCAGGTCATGATCTCAGGGTCATGGAATTGAGTCATGCATCAGGTTCTGTGCTCAGCCAGGAATCTGCTTCTCTATCTCTCCCTCTGCCCCTCCCCCAGCTCTCTCTCTTTCTGTCTCTCTCTCAAATAAATAAATAAATTTTTAAAGATAAGAAGAATTGATGTAAAGATAAAACTGATTCCTTGCTGCTAGGATAGTAGAGCCAGTGCCACCAATCTAGAAAGCAAGGCAATATGCCTTACCCTAGTCATGCATATGTGCATGCTTTGAGCTCAGTCTTAGGCTACTGTGTGTGTGTGTGTGTGTGTGTGTGTGTGTGTCCCAAAGAAATTCTCACACAGGTACATAAGGGAATGTGTAGCAGAACATTTATTAGAACATTTGCAACAATGGGAACAAATGGAACAAAAATTGAAATACTTGTTTTTGGTGGCAGAAATAGGAGAAATAGTTGCTAGGGGAGTGGATGGGTAAAACACAGCAGGT
This sequence comes from Canis lupus baileyi, assembly GCF_048164855.1. Lineage (NCBI taxonomy): Eukaryota > Metazoa > Chordata > Mammalia > Carnivora > Canidae > Canis > Canis lupus. The sequence goes on along the minus strand of NC_132854.1, from coordinate 18,395,514 downwards.
ACACATCAAGAGGTACTTTGCAATGCTTAGGCACAATAAATTCAGTGCATCCATAGCAACATGGACAGAATTTAAAGGTCTAGCGTTGACTGAGAAGAGTTAGAAGCAAAATGAACTCTAGAGCATAACACCATTTTTAAGAATGAACAATACAGGTACAAAAATACACCTTTTGCAGACCTCCCCCCCCCCAAAAAAAAAGATATAGATTAAACACATTATAATCTTAACTTTAAGTGGAGGAGGCAGAAAGGACTGATGAAGGGGGAGGTTATAAGGATAAATAGGAATAAATAAATTCACCAGCAATGTAATATCCTGCTGGCTCTGGCAGCCAAAAATTTAGTTAATTCAGTGTACTTGTACATTAATTATTTTGCTGTTAACCTTCACAGAGAATAATGTTGATATTCCATAATCTAATGATTCTGAGCTCATTCCACTATACCTGAGGAATTGAAATTAAGTAAAATTAAATGGAATATGAATCATAAAGCACTTTCCTCATGAAAGACATGATGAGGATTAAATGAGTTAATACTTAAAAATACACTTCCAATATTCCCTGACACAGAAATACTCAATAATGTTTTCTATTCATTCAAGTATATAACTTCCTTGGCTCCAAATGCATTTTAGTTGTGAAGTCAGATATAAAAGAGTGCTCATTTGGAAACATATTTTAACCTTAAATTGCTTGTTTATTTGTTTTGCCATGATGTCAATAAAAAGTTAATGATTACGTATTTATCTTTCCTATTCCTTCTTACATCTTGATTTAACCAATTCTTCTTTCCTTATAGCTCTGTAAGAATTTCAGATACTCACATGTAATTGTATATGTCTTCAGATGCATTGAAAGAAGAAAAAGACGCATTTGCTTAGAGCATGAGGGATTTTAGCCAACGTCAATGAATCAGAGGGTTTTAATTCACAAGGGTGCAAATTCATTTAGGCCTGTCATATCCTACAAAGGAAAATCATCAACCAGAAAGGGGCAGTGAGGCATGATATTAAACAGCTGAATGTGTCAAAATAATCACTCTGTGGTTATGGAGTCCCATTCAGTACTATGAGCTTGAACTGTTGCCATTATGTGGGATTTTCATCCCTCTTGATAATTGACTTGGTTTTTTTTTTTCTAATATAATTATCATGAAGTTTTCTCTGAAATGCAAATTTAAGCTCAATAAGTCTACCAAGTTATAATTCTTGAAATATTTTTTAAGTGTTAAACAAATTTAATTTGTAAAGGAGATTTCCGTATGAGAGGCATGCAGTTTTTGTTGTTGTTGTTTTGTTTTTGTTTTGTTTTTGCTGTTTATTAGTACAAGGTAGAATTGGACATACTTACTGAAGAATATCAGTTTTTTTCCTAATCACCTGAACATCTAAACAGAAATAATTAGACAACTACAGGGTACATTCCTCATATGTGAGAGCCACTGGTTTTTTAAGCCTAGCAGTATGCTTCTAGGAAGGTTAATTTTCAGGTCACTCAGCTGCCCGACATCAGTGGACTGAAAAATTCACTGAATTATTAATAAAGAACAACTTACTTTAATGTTTCCCTTTAGAGTTAGGAAAAGCAGAGAAAAAAGTAATAAACTTCTATTATGTAATCAAAAACATATATTTGGAGTAATATATGATCAGAAAAGAGATTCGTTGTCAGCTTTCACAGGACTTAGTTTCATCAAGAGGCTTGGAAATATCTTGTTTTATTTCAGTAAATTAAGAGGGAGACAGACTAATAAATTGCTCCTTAGTGAAGTCTTTCAGTCTGAATACTACAGAAAAGATTTGCAGATAGTCATCAAGACAGGTATATATATTCACTTTTGAATTATATCTATTTGTAAAGTATATTTGCTCCAAAATATTCTTTTACAACTTGGGCATGTTTATTATTTGTTTATGCTGTTAACCTTCAAAATGAAATTGCTGGTTATTTTACTGGCAAAAAAAAAAATGGTGTATTTGGGCAAAGAAGAGAATTGCAATCTGGGACAAGCAAGCTAAAAGTAAAACCATAGGAAGTCGAAGGAACAAAGAAGAAGGGGAAGTTGGGAGGGCTGTTAAATACAAAAAATCTATTAGAGTAAACTGAAAGTTTGAAGTATAGTGCGTTTTAATTGGCTGAGTTGTGACAGTCTGTCATTGGCTGGGCTGTTGTTGGGAGGGAAAGAAGAAAGCATTCTTCCACCTGCTGGCATAGTAAAGTAGTAACCAAATTAGTATCTTCATGCAAGCTGCCTCTCTTCTTATTGGGTCTGCAGTTGACAAATGGTAGGGGGTATGCACCCCACCCCTGCCAGACTCCTGACTCCATTGTAAATGAAGTTTCCTTTTATTAATTTTCACAAAGTTTGATGAATCAAAATTCACCCGCAGTCTAATATCCCACTGGCTCTGGCAGCCAAAAATTTAGTTAATGCAGTGTACTCCTACATTAGTCATTACCCAAACTATTATGGAACTCATAAAAGACTTAGTGCATTTTAAACTGATGCCAGTATTTTTAAAAATGAAATAAAATAACAAAGAAACAATGCATCTCTGCAGAAATTCACCGGTTACTATGAGAGTTTAGATAAGAACAAAATATTGCAATCTAATTACACACAAAATGAATAACTTTGTAACATGTTATAAAAGCTTGAAATTATATCTTTGGAAAGAAGCATTATTCCCCATATTTTAAAGTAACACATTTGCTTTTAATTTTTATCATAGTTATTTTTACCCTTTAAAAATATTTATAATCCTCATATTATGAGTGAAATATGCTCATTTAGAAAAAATGCAATGGTTAAAATTATCAAGGAAAATATTAAAATAACCCATTAATTTAAAAAATGATTTTATGTTTTTATTCCCCTTTTCATCTGTATTTTTAAAATTAAATTAAAATTATACTCTATAAACTTATTTACTATTTCCAAAAAATTATGTAGCATGTAAGATTTCTACAAGTGTGTTTTAAAACATATTATTTCTACAACATAATAATCTATTGTATGAGTATTCCATAATTTAACCATTAACAATACATATTTATAATGTTTTTAGTTTTATAAACATTTGCATATGAAAAGTTCCAGAGTGGAAATTTCTAGAATAAAGGGCATAACTTTTTTAATTTCTTTTTTTTCTTTAAGATTTTATTTATTTATTCATGAGAGACAGAGAGAACAGGGAGAGGCAGACACAGGCAGAGGGAGAAGCAGGGCTCCATGCAGGGAGCCCAATGTGGAGCTTGATCCCAGGTCTCCAGGATCAGGCCCGGGGCTGAAGGCTGCGCTAAACCTCTGAGCCACCTGGGCTGCCCCACCTTTTTAAATTCCTTAATGCTATTAGCACAGTCTTCTATCTGAAGTGTATAAATTTGCCAGTCCATATGAATATCTCTTTGAACACATGCTTGCTGGCATTATTTTAAATTTTTATTGTTTTCATTTGTAGTTCTATAATTCCTATTGAAATTCAGTATTTCTGTCAAATATTTACTAGTTATAACTGTTGCTTTTCAAAATTTTCTCTTACCATCATTTTGTATTCTTTATTCTTCAGAGGCTATTTTTATTCTAATTAATTTGAATGAAATCCCCTATCTTTTTATAAGCACTTTTTTAAAAAGATTTTATTTATTTATTCATGAGACAGAGAGAGAGAGGCAGAAACATAGGCAGAGGGAGAAGCAGGCTCCATGCAGGAAGCCCGATGTGGGACTCGATCCTGAAACTCCAGGATCATGCCCTAAGCCAAAGGCAGACACTCAACTGCTGAGCCATCTAGGCATCCCATGAATCCCCTATATTAATGATGTTACCTTTTTGTTACATTTATAGAATATATGTCTTTAATCTTTTTGCCTTTTATTTTAACAATATTTTTCACCTTTATGAATTTACCTTTTGTTTAATTATATTAAATGATCTTTCAGTTAATCTTGATTGCTTGTACACTTAGAAAATCTTCCCTCGGGGATGCCTGGTGGCTCTCTCTCTCTCTTTTTCTCTCTCTCTTCTTGTACATATATATACACACATATACATGTATATTTTATCCTTCATTTTTTCTAGATACAATTGTGGTATATAGTATGAGATACAACATCTAAGATTTCGTCCAAATATTTATTTATTATGTATTATTTTTTACTCACTGATTTAAATTTTAAGGCAAGTACAGTATACATGAAACTTAATATAGGTTAATATAGGTTCATTCATATACTATATTTTAAAATGATCTTTCAAATGTTCTAACAATAATGCTCTATAGTTGTACTAACTGAAGCTTTGGAGTATGTATTAATATACTGTTGAGCCAGCTCCACTGGCTCATCACTACTTTTGTACTACCTCTTCTTTTTCTGATTTTAATTTTCTTTTCCTATTCTTTCTCCTCTTTGCCCTCTACCTGTCTCTCTCCTCCTGCTCCACTTTTTCCTTTCCTCACTCTCTTTGTGCTCCTCTTCCTTTTCCCTCATCCTTCTTTTCCTTATTCCTCTTTTTCCTACTTTGTTTTTAACTTTCGTTTGTTAGTTTTTGACTTATTAATGGGCCTTCAGCACTGGCATTATTTCCTTTGAAATAAATGTGTGTGTGTGTGTATGTGTATAAATAGACATTCCATTATTCTATGGAGGATAAAAGCAGATATGAGATTTACCTAAAATATCCCACATATTATACTGTTTTTGTAACTCATCAGTTCCTGCACACATAAAGAAAGATACACAAGTGAAAATCAGTGTTTATAATGAGCACTGTACACAGTACTAAATATTCCTTCAACTTGAAAAGAGGGATAGAAAAATAGTCTGTTATAATTAAGCAATTGAGAAATGCCCTTTTTTGACAGATACTCATTTTTCTTGCTCAGTCTCTGTTTTGAGCTGCCAAATACATCAGTTAAAAAAAATCTCATCTTCAGTAACAGTGCATCAGCATGTTCTGATAATTTTTCCAAATCACATTACCAGATAATAACTGTGCTTTGAACTTTGATTTGGCTATTCATTTATTCACTCATTGCACAAATATTTACTGAATACCTTTTGAATACCTTTCAGATACCTAGGATATAGTCCCCATTTTCCTTGGGATAGTATTCAAGTAGGGGTGGGATGAGGTAGGGATGGACCAGCCACATGTAATAGATACATGTATAATAAGATCAATACTAACTGTAGTGAGCATTGTTATAGAAATAACACAGATATGTATAAGAGATAAAGTCACTGTGTCATGCTATTTTAGATAAAGTAATAATGAAACACCTTGCTGGTTGACATTTGATTTGTAACCATTTGACTTTACAGAGACATCAAATTTCCCCAAAGTAGAGATGGAGACCAGGGACTGTTCAACCAAGCCTTATGGTGCTGGAAGTGGCTTTGAGTTTATTGAAATAGGGACTGAAATCACATTTCAGTACATTGCATTATAGTGCTTTATTTTTTCAACTAACAGAATATTTTTCCAACTTTATTGAGATATAATTGACATATATTATGTAAGTGTACAGTGTAAAGATTTGATGTGTGTATAATATGAAATGATTGCCATAATGTTAATTAACACATCCATCAACTTTTGTGGTGAGAACTTTTAAAATCTACTCTCTTAACAACTTTCAAATATGCAATAGAGTATTGTTAACTATAGTCACCATGCTGTGCGTTACATTCCCAGAACATGTTCATCTTATAACTGGAAGTATATACCCTCTGACCATCTTCAGCTATTCCCTCCACCCACTACTGTTATTGGCAGCCACCAGTTTGTTCCCTGTTTCTATGAGTTTGGTTTATCCTAGGGTCCATATTTGACTTATATTTCAGGTTTATTTTAAAGCACCTTTACCCACTTTCCAAGTGCCCTGTTGATAATTTAACAATTTTTTGCTGAAGACTCTTTTCTGCAAGTACTATGAGTATAATGTTTACTAGTATTAGAAAATGTGTGATAAACCTCCCCAAACTCTATGATGAACTTATATATCTCAGCCATTGAGAAATTTAGACACGATCATAGTTTTAAACCTCTTTTGTTTGAACTTATTAAAATATGTATCAGCCCAAAGACCCTGTTTCTTTGTCCCAAGTTCTTTACATTTATAGAAATTGCTGTAGGCACATGTGTAATATGATTGTGGTAGCAGTGTTTGTTGTCTCTGGAACAATAGAGCCCGGATGCTTGCTTATGTGATCAGAACGCATTTGCGTAAAGGTATTAGCAAATATGATTATGTAAAGCAGCGATAATTATAAATTGCTTATATAACATTTCTGACATTCAGGACATACCCCTACAGTTTCTTTTAACCTTCACGGTGAAACAGTCAGGTAGATGAAGCAGAGATATTACAGATGAGGTAATTGAAGCTAAATGAATATAGTGTAGGCACTGGCTTTGCTATTTATTAAAAAGCAGAACTATGACTGAGGGGAAAAAACAGCCTCCAAAGTTTAGTACAAATTCTGTGAAACAGAAAGCAAAATGCAATTACTTAAAGTTGTAGCATACTTACTAGAAACAGTTTGAAAATAAAAATTAGTATATATGGCATCTATGCCTGGTTTTGCCACTTAGATTAGTTATATGTCACTGGGAAAGACACGTTACATCCACAGGCCTCAGAATTTTTCATCTGTAAATGAAGAAGAAATGGACTTCATTCCATTCTTTATTTATTCAACTGACACTTGATTTTGTGCTAGGTACAGTCCTCATCACCATAAAACTAGTATAGAAGACAGGCTGATTAAAATGAAATGTTATCGGTATATTGAAAGAGATGTGCACCAAGATGCTATAATAATTTGTGGGTGGATGTAATCTGGACTCATTCATTCATTCACTCAAAAATATTATGGACTGCTTTTTTATATTCTGAGAATTGTTCAGATGCTGAAAATGTAATAAAAAGTAAGAATTAGAGAAGAGGAAGTAATAAGAGACTGGAACAGGACGTATCAGGCAGAAAAAGACAGTACAAAAGCAAGCTGGTAGGAGGTGAGATTGGAAAAGGAGGTAAGAGTCCCTCCTAGGTAGGGCCCTTTCTTGCTATGGTGAGTAGTAGATACTTCATCTAAAATCCTTGAGGAACTGAGAATGGCAAGGCTAGATCTACATGATGAATCACCCTGCAACATTGTGAATACTGGATTAGAGGAGCCAATCTAGAAGACTGCCTGAAGGTACTACTCACCTCATTTCTTTGGAAGACAATGTGGCAATATCCATAGAGTTGGAAAATCCTCATTCTCTTAAACCAGTTGCTTCCATTTCCAGGGAATAAATCTCCCACTATATTCAAGAGTGTTAAGGGGATTCAGGACTATTTGAAAGAGAAAAACATTAAAGCGAAGTATTTTAGAATTCTACACTTCTAGTTATTTAAATAATGAAATATCCATACTATTTAGGGATGAAAAGAATATTGTGGATACATATACATTGAAGTGTAATATACAAGAAGCTGTATTGTTGAGTGAAAAAAAAGTAAGAAGCAGCAAAAGCATTTATAATGAGATGATGTACAGTTAGCTGCATTGTGCCAGCTTACAAAGAATGAATGGACTAAGAAAATCTTATCAAGGAGACTTAAAATAGATAAACAGAAAAATGGCAAAAGAAAATTTGAAGTTAACATAAAATTGAGTTTTTGAATGGAAGAATTGATAGATGATCTTAGAGTTTACTGAGATGCTAGTCAAGATAGGACTGAAAAATATTTTATGAGATTTAGTAATAAGGAGGCCATAGGTAGTTTTGATAATTGTTCCAATAATTTAGGCCAGTAGAGTTCCTGGTTTTTCATTCTTTCAGCAACTTAAAGAAGAGGTAAGCTTCTTGTTGAAATTCTTTTAAGCACAAACATATCCATCAGTTGCACCATATGGTGTGAATATAAAGTAGGCTTTATTGAAGGAAGATTTCAAGCATAGAGCACATCATCCCCTGGGCTTTCATCCCACAGAGCAGTATGCTCAGGTTGGTACAGTTGAAATAATCAAATTATTGGTACGGTTGAAAGGACCCAAATGTCCATCAATTGATGAATGGATCAAGAAGATGTGGTATAGGGACACCTGGGTGTCTCAGTGGTTAGGTGTCTGCCTTTGGCTTAGGGCATAATTCTAGTCTGGGGATCAAGTCCTACATCTCATGAGAGATGATATTGAGTCTCCTAAGAGACACACACAGAGAGGCAGAGACACAGGCAGAGGGAGAAGCAGGCTCCACGCAGGGAGCCCAATGTGGGGCTCGATCTCAGGACTCCAGGAACATACCCTGGGGCAAAGGCAGGTGCTAAACCACTGAGTAACCCTGGTGTCCTAATAAGTAAATAAATGTAAAAAAAAAAAAAAAAAAAAGATGTGGTACACACACACGGTGGAATATTACTCAACCATCAAAAAGAATGAAATCTTCCCATTTGCAATGATGTGGATGAAGCTACAGTGTATTATACTAACTGAAATAATTCAGTCAGAGAAAAGACAAAAACCATAGCATTTCACTCGTATGTGGAATTTAAGAAACAAAACAAATGAACGTAGGGGAAAGAAGAAAAAAGAGAGAGACAGAAGGAGGCAAATCCTAAGACTCCATTAACCATAGAGAACAAACTGAGGGCTGATGGAGGAGAAGTGGTCAGGGGATAGACCAAATGGGTGATGGGTATTAAGGAAGGCACTTATTGTGATAAGTACTGGGTGTTATATGTCAGCGATCAATCAGTAAGTTCTACTCCTAAAACCAATATTATATGTTAACTAACTAGAATTTAAATTAAAAGTTGAAACACAAAACAACAAACAAACAAAAAGGTTGGTAAGTTGACTTAGAGCATCTCAGAGAGGATCCAAGAAAGAAAAAGGGTGGCTGGCAACATCTAGTAACTATGTAACAAAAGAGCTTCCTGGTCAAGGAAACATGTCAGAAAGGAGAAGCTGGAGTCACAAGGCTGGTATCAGCTTGTTTTTCCAGTGGGCTAACACATGTGCCAGCAGGCTTCCTCTAACTTCCCAAAAAAGGAAGGAAATAAAACTCCCGGATATCTTGAATTGTTTCTCGAGCTTTCCCTCCTATTCTTTGGAGGCTCATCAAATATGATTCTCTCCAAAGGCTTAATTTGATATTATATTGTAGCATTTTCTAAAATGCAGTCTGTCAGTAGATTTTGATAAGACCATCTGTGGCTCAAAATGGGGGTGGCTTATCTACCCTTGGAGGCAGTTCATGGTACTCCCCTTTGTCTCAGGGCATTATGAATACTACATGGAACCACTGTGATATTGTGATTTATAATAAGAGATATGTATTTGGATTTTCTCCAGAACTCCTAACACCCTTGGATTTTCCTACCTGTTGAGAGTGACAAAGATGTCTCTTGTTATGTTAATGAGGTGACTTTTAAACTCCACTTTAGTTTAGGTGCTGGTTGCTAGGTGAACCAACCACATGATTAGAGGGATGAAACTTGAAGTACCACCTTTCCCCACCCCAGAACTCTGGGGAGGGGAGAGGTCTGAAGGTTGAACCAATTGCCAGAGATCAACGACTTAATTAATCATGACTATGTAATGAAACCTTCATAAAAACCCCTAAGACCTGATTCTGAGAGCTTCCAAGTTGGGAAGCTCCTGGTGATTGGGAGAGTGGTGCACCTGTAAAAGCCATGGAAGCTCTGAGCCTTTTCCTCATGACTTGCCTTGTGTATCTCTTATATTTGGCTATTCCTGAGTTATATCCTTTTATAATAAACTGGTAATCTACAATCTTCCTGAGTTCTGTGGGTCACTCTGTCAAATTAATCAAAAACAAGGAAGGGTCTTGGGAACCTCTGGTTTATAACCAGTCTTTCAGAAGTACACAAAACAACCTGGACTTGTGATTGGCATCCTGAGTTGGAAGGTGTTGCTGGAACCTCTAGTTTGTAGCTGTTAGGTCAGAAGCACAGGTGACAGCCTGGGCTTGTGACTGGTCATCTGAAGTGAGGGGAAGTCTTGTAGGAAGCACGCTCCAGAATCAATACGCATGTTAGAAATGAGTCCAGGAACATAACTTAGCTACCATTCCATATCTTGAATAAGAAGAGGGAATTACTCCTTGATTCCTCAGCCCCTTTCCTGGGCTTGGATATATTCATGTCCAATCAATCAAAATTTATCATCTCTCTTCCAGAATGAGCTAGGCACTTGGCTTTTTATCTGGATTTGTGAGTTCTACAAGGCTTCAGAAGATGGTCACTTTGTCATCATAATCAGTCTCTGTGAATGCATGAGGGTGGCCAAAGAGCACCTAAGTGAAAGTAACTATCCAAATCCATGTTTATAAAATTGTCTTTCATCTGAGAAAGTTATTTGTCAAAATAATTTCTCTTGGGTCAATTTTTAGTCCATTTTGTATAGTAATACCATGGTGGAATAAGTTAAACATTGTTCCAGAAGTTTTAGAGAGAGATGACAGCTGCACTTGCTTGATTGGCTTTTTCATTCCATATAGATTTTGTTTTTCTATATGGGCATGTAAATGGACAACTTCAAAATTGAGTTTGTGACTAAAATTGTTCTATCAATTTCCACTAATTATAATTCAATCATGGTTCAATAACAGAAGAACATGCTGGTAACATCAGTAAACCTGATAGAATTCTATAGCCATCCACTATGATGATGCTAATCTTCTGACAGTTGATACAGGGTTGAACTTCAAGTGATACTACTTTGGCTTTTTTTTTTTTTTTTTAAGATTTTATGTATGTATTCATGAGAAACACACACACACACACACAGAGAGAGGCAGAGACACAGAGGAGAAGCAGGCTCAGGCAGAGACACAGGAGGAACAGGCTCCATCCAGGAAGCCCGATGTGGGATCGATCCCAGGTCTCCAGGATCAGTCTCTGGGCTGAAGGCAGGTGCCAAACTGCTGAGCCACCCAGGGATCCCTGATACTTTGGCTTTAGAGCATACGCCACCCTTCAACGTCTAACATAATGATCAAGACTGTTATTATGTCATTGTTTCAATGATAGGGCTCTGTGTGGCATGTGGTCATATCTAGCTGTGATTTCAGTTAGCATTTCCCTGATAACAAATGTGCATATTGGCCATTTGGATATCCTCTTTTGTAAAGATCTGGTTTAAAATTTTCTAAACCTTTGATTTTCATTGGAAAGTTTATAAATTATTTAACAATGGCCATTTTCTAATTATCTTTGATGTCAAACAATTATTTTGTGTTTAGAGATCATATATCTGATCTTAATAATTTGAATGTGTTTGAGACTTGCTTTATAATGCAGAATGTTCAAATGTGCCCTTAAAATAATGAGTACCATGCACTCATTTACACAGTTCAAAATATGGCAAATGAGGCTAACTTGGCAAATTACGCATCCCATAAATGATCTTGTGTTACTGATTTTTGTCCTTTTTTACTTAAGAAGGTATGTTAAAATTTTCAGCTGGGATTATGTATTTGTCTGTTCTTCTATTTACTTTCATCAATGTGTGCTTCCCAGGTTTCGTAGCTACGTTATTTGTGATACACACATTTAAAATTGCTTTCTTTGTGTTGAATTGTCTCTTATATCACTAAAAAGCCAATTTATCTCTTGTAATGTTCCTTCCTTAAAGCCTACTTTAGTGTTGTTACAGCAACTTTCTTTTATTTAATGTGTATATAGTAAATTTTCTTCATCATTTACTTTCATGCTCTTTACATTCTTATAGGTGATGTTTATCTACTAGGATATAAATAACATATTTTTTTGTAACCAGTGTGAGCATCTTTATCTTTTGATTGAAGTATTTGGTTCACTTACATTTAAAGAAATTATTATGTTTGGGTTTATGTCTGTCATCTTGCTATTTGTTTTCTATTTGTGTCTCTCTTTTCATTCCTTATTCATCATTTCCTGACTTCTATTGAATTGAGTAGTTTTAGAATTGATTTTGTTTTTCTCAATTGGCTTTTTAGATACTGATTTTTATTATTATTTTCATAGTTAAACTTGATAGCAACATACATTTTTGATTTATTATGGTCTATTTAAAACAGCCCGTTTACTGCTTCTCCAACAACTCAAGAAACTTTATACTATTTAACTTTATTTCCCTATTCCTTTTAGCCTGTTGTGCTCTTTTGTCATGTGTTGTTTTTCTACATATGTTTTAAACCCTACAGAGGAAGCACAGATTGCAATGACTTAAAAAAGCACATCATATTCCTCCTTAAAGATAAATTAGTAAAGCTGCATTCTGAAAATTCTTAGGAGACCCAGCCAAAAAGAGGGGAGAAAACAAACAAACAAATAGCAATAACAAAAACCCCCACAGTGTTACATTTCAGGAGAGTCCTGGACATCCAGAACTCTGATTCTGGTAATCATCACAATGGTAAAGCTGAAATTTATTACCCTACTAGTCAAGACCTTAATAAATGTATTCTAATTTATTCTTAGCCTAAAGATCCCATTTCTTTACCCTTAAACATTTTAGGGAAGCTCAACTGTAATTATCCTTTTAGATGCATTGTGCTTGTCTGTTTTTCTGCTTTGTTTCTTGCTGTCTCTTCTTCCCAGCATTATATTTTCATATACTTGAACCATATGTTTACTTCAAGTTCCATATCTCATCCTATCCCTCTAGCAAGCTTTACTTGACTCTCTTCCTCTGGGCATCTCCCTCTTGGCTGAGTTTTAAGAGTAACTCTCTTATGTTTTTTGTTTTGTTTTGTTTTGTTTGTTTGTTTTTGTTTTTTTTTTTTTTGATCATCACTTTGTATAATAGTTATTATGCATATGATTTATTTCTATATTTTCAATGTCATCTATCATATTGCCTTACATAGTGAAAACAAAGTAAAGAATAATCAGATATACAGTTGATGTTGCCTGCATGTTATACGTTAGAAAGACCAGTGGTATTGGTACAGCATTTTTAAACCAAAGGTAATTTTCAAGACTGCTTTGTCAATGGATCCTCATGTAGATACAAGGTGACTGCAGCTGAATGCTTCAGTAAGCAATGGGGGTTTTGTGCTAGGGGCAATATATCAGGAATTAATTGTCACTTGGGAAATAAATTAGATAACAATCAAGGTTACACTGTCTTAAGAATAAATGTTATCTGGAAAGGCATAAATGAACTGATAATCAGGTGGGAAGATGTTGTGGCAAAGGAATGGGTTTCCTTAAACAACTTTTATAACTAACAGAGTTTTAATAAGATATTACCCCTAGCCAATAAAAATCCACTGAAAAATAATGAAATCTACAAGGGTAATTGCTGCAGTTCCTCAGACACCCACAGCGACAATGCGGGCGGTCAGCACAGGCTTCTTGCCTGCCTCTTCCACTATTTACAAACATAATTAAAATGAAAATGAATATGCTGCTTGGCTGCTACTGTAACAAGGACTGTGAGAAGAATATTGTGTTAGTTTGTCAGGGGTGACCTTTATGAATTTCACTGTTGATAGAAAACTCAGGCAGGTCCGACAACAGTCTCATTTCTTCAAGACAGATTTCAAAGTGTTCACAGGGGCTCCTTTTCAAATTACTTCTTGGTGAAGTGTTGCTTTTCCATTTGCATTTAGTTTGCTTTGTTTTGTTATTTTATTAAAATCTATTATTTATATTTATGAAAAATGAAGACGAAAAAGAGAGACTGAGTATAACTTTCCAGCCATGATTGACTGAAATTGAGGAGGTGTTATTCCTTATGATATGGTTTTTCGTTGTATTAGGTAACTGGTAGGAATCACCAACTTTCTAGTTCTTCACGATAAACCAGGTCAAGGTTTATCGTTTAGGTGCATATTTTAAGTCCCATTGTTATAGTACCATTTGGAAGAGCGTCAGAAGCCTTCACATTCAACCCAAGATCAAACATTCTTTTTCTCTACTAAAATAAAACATTTCAGAGGCACCATGTTTTCTAACACATAGCTAAACGTTTGGTTTGGAATCTTATGAATATTCTTGTATATAAAAAGCCAGAAGGTCAGAAAAACACAGAAAACTCAGAATTACTGATATTAATCTATCAACAGTGTTTCTTCTAGGTTAGAATTTGTCTTTTCCTAAAGATTGCTGCCTATGGAAGTCAGGAAGCCCCTAGCCTGAAATCTTTGTTTTGACTTTTCAGAAGGGCCTTCAGACACTTCCTTGAAACTTATTGGTGCTACAAGATTCAGATAAAGGTTATCTGATTTCTCAAACAACAGCTGAGTAGAAGCAGCAAATTAGGAGAAGGGGGCTGCCGGAGGCAGGCTGGAGATGGCACACCAGCCATCTAAAGTCCTGACATCAAGAAAGACAATCAGGAATCTAACATAATGACTTATGGTCATGTCATGCTTTTGATTTTTGTTATAGAAAAATTAAGAGATGTTTGGTATGCCACAAAAAACAAACAAACAAACAAAAACGTGGAGTAGTCAACAGTAGTTCATTTCAGAGACATATCTCCATCAAAGATTTAAGCTGTTATCCCATTTGTGTGGAATACTCTGATGATGGGTTTCCTTATTTGACTAATATTTGGTCCAAGCCTCAATGCTGGAGTTGCTTACAAGATTTGAAGTTGTCCCAAATGCATTACCTCATTTGAGATCTGCAGTAATCCTAGGAAATAGACAAGTCAAGTATTATCACGCTCATTGTATAAATAGGGCTTTTGAATCTGAACTTCGAAAGTCCAACTTAAATTTTGGAGATGTATTCATGTCACAAAACAATAAGAGGAAAACAAAAGATAAAATCAAGTCTCCTCTTTCTTGCTTTTCTTTCCACTCTTTATTGCTCTTTGACTTCTGTTGAGAACTTGTAACATTGAAACCACAAAGGCCATGCCCCTTACTCTCCAGGCGGTTTTAGAAAATAGGTTTTTCAGAGGGTTCTTTCAGCACTGTGTGTGAACTGAGGATTTATTATATAAGTTAATTTAAATATAGCCTCTTTATTCTTAGACTTCTGTTTCTACATTGAGATGTAGACTGGGGTCTTCACCACCATGGAGAAGGCTGGGGCTCACTTGAAGGGCGGGGCCAAGAGGGTCATCATCTCTGCTCCTTCTGCTGATGCCCCCATGTTTGTGATGGGCGTGAACCACGAGAAGTATGACAACTCCCTCAAGATTGTCAGCAATGCCTCCTGCACCACCAACTGCTTGGCTCCTCTAGCCAAAGTCATCCATGACCACTTCGGCATTGTGGAGGGCCTCATGACCACCGTCCATGCCATCACTGCCACCCAGAAGACCGTGGACGGCCCCTCTGGGAAGCTGTGGCGTGATGGCCAAGGGGTTGCCCAGAACATCATCCCTGCTTCCACTGGCGCCGCCAAGGCTGTGGGCAAGGTCATCCCTGAGCTGAACGGGAAGCTCACTGGCATGGCCTTCCGTGTTCTCACCCCCAGTGTGTCAGTTGTGGATCTGACCTGCCGCCTGGAGAAAGCTGCCAAATATGACGACATCAAGAAGGTAGTGAAGCAAGCATCGGAGGGCCCCCTCAAGGGCATCCTGGGCTACACTGAGGACCAGGTTGTCTCCTGTGACTTCAACAGTGACACCCACTCTTCCACCTTCGACGCCGGGGCTGGCATTGCCCTCAATGACCACTTTGTCAAGCTCATTTCCTGGTATGACAATTAATTCGGCTACAGCAGCCGGGTGGTGGACCTCATGGTCCACATGGCCTCCAAGGAGTAAGAGCCTCCTGGACCACCAGCCCCAGCAAGTACAAGAGGAAGAGAGAGGCCCTCAGCTGCTGGGGAGTCCCTGCCCCAACTTAATCCCCCAACACACTGAGAATCTCCTGACCTCTAATTTACATCCTAGACCCTGAGGAAGGGGAGGGGCTTGGGGAGTCCTACCTTGTCATGTACCATCAATAAAGTATACTGTACCCCGCTAAATAAATAAATAAATAAATAAATAAATAAATAAATAAAACAGCGGGTGCTGGGCCGCCCCCTGCAGGCTGCCCCTGCGCCGCCACACATCGTGCCCCGTTACTTTAGGTGTGTAAAATGAACAGGATTGCCTTTGTCTTTTAAAGCAATGTTGTAACCAAATTACGAAAACTGTAGAATCACAAGCTAAAACACTGAGATGTATTTTTAACAAATGTATGATTATTGCTTTTGTGGAAAATCTTGCATTCAAGGATTATATACAAATGTACAGGCCTTTGAGAGTGTGGTGTATACTACTAGGTAGTGGGACTAGTTTATTAAGTATAAAAGGCATGCCATCTGTTCTCTTAGAGCTTTAAAGATATTACCCTTGTTCTATAAGAACATATTAGCAAATATTAATATATAATAGCAGGCAATGATCACTCTGAAAGGATATCAATAATCATGTTATTACCAATATACAATCATGATAAATGGTATATAATTATAAATTGTTTTTATTAGCATAAAATCAGTGTTAATATTGTTAAATATACAAGTATCATCAATATAATTTAATAGCATAGGTATTGAATTGGATTGACAGTAGGTACCAGAGAAAATGCAAAGATAAGCAGAGAAAAAAGACAACTCCACTTTGTTTGCTACATAATACATAAAGTTTGTGTAATACATGAAGTTTTAACCCATGCAATTCATAGATAGATAGATAGGCAGATAGATAGTAGTATTTAAAAATATCTCAGATGTAAATAGCATCTCTTCTCAAAGAGTTGTAAAGATAACATGAATCTCCATCTATGTTGTAAGTGCATAAAAAATAATACTTGGGTGTTCTGTTTTTGGTGGTTCAGGTTTAAGGAAATAAATTCATTTCTTTATAGCTATGTATAAAACAACCATTATACTACTAGAGCTACTGGTCAAAGTATTTAGTTGCACAAATATTCACAATTCTTAAACTTGAGTAAAGAGGAGCAAAATGTCAAGAGAGGCAGTATTGTGTCTTTGAAATGTCAGGGATGTGGATTTGAAACTCAACCTTAAGATTTCCAAAGACGCGTAACAAATAGGCAATTTGACTTTATTCTCTGAACCTCAGTTTTCTTATTGGT
This sequence comes from Canis lupus baileyi, assembly GCF_048164855.1. NCBI lineage: Eukaryota > Metazoa > Chordata > Mammalia > Carnivora > Canidae > Canis > Canis lupus. The sequence goes on along the minus strand of NC_132854.1, from coordinate 18,378,454 downwards.
GAAATGGGTGGCTATGAGAATGAAGAGTGGTAGTGTAAAGAATGCAGTGTAGTGCCTGGCACATAGTAGGTACTTAATAGTTGGCAACATGACAATGCATATAAAGCAGGGGATGAACTTCTCTTGTTCCTCTTTATAATTTATATAACCTACTGGTATTTTCTTGTAACTAGCTTTAAATAAGTTTAATACCTTTTTTGATATGTTTTTCCTCTTATTTTATACTGAACTTCAGAAAATGATCATTATCTAGTAGCTGTTATGCACAATGCCTTGTGCCACATGCCATGCAAAGATGAAGGGGAATGTAAAATGCTCCCATGTTCACAGAGCTATCACAATGAGACATTTCCCTTATCTGATCAGCAACTCAGATATTTCCATGAGGGTCAAATGTTCAACAAAATAAAAAGAAATATATAAGTCTGCTGCAAATGAATGCATGATTTAAATTTCAAATTTCCCACTTATTGAGTTGCACTCATGAATTAATAAGGTCTTTCCCAGTGTAGCTTCTTTAATAAGGATTGTGTCTACCAGAATTACAGTGTTCTTTTTCATTAAAACTGTGGTTGTTAAAAATGGTGAGACAAAGCGTAGTTTTTGTGAATGAAAATTTTGCAGCACCTAAGTTGTGTTTAGCATTCATAGTAAAAGCAGTGGAACTGGCCAGACATATTAGTTAAAAACAATGCAGCCTAATTGGACACACCTGTGAATGGAGAAGGCTTAAATTGGATTCTGTGATATATGTAACTCATATAAATTGTCTCACTCATGATCTCATAATTTTTTAGTATGTTATTCAGCTAGCTCAAGGGTTTTTGTTGTTGTCGTTGTTGCTGTTCTCTCTTGTTGCATAGACTCATACCTGGCAAGGGTGTTAAGTGTTTATTTGACTTGACTTTCATGAAAATAGCAATATTGATGGTAACTGAGGTCACATTTCATAATGAAAGCATATTACATTTTGGTGGTCTGATTTGAGAAAAGCTAAGCCTACCCTTCCAAGCATCACAAAGCTGAGTGTATGACTGGGCTGCCCATTCAAAAGGCCCCATCCATTGAAGTACAGTGATTATTTTGAGGATAGGCACATGACCCAAGCAAGAGTCAGACTTTCTCCTGAATTTCTTCTACTAGAGCTAGCCAGAACTTCAATAAAAGACATAGTTCAGTATGTACTGAAAATTCTAATATTGGCAATATCTAATTCTTTCTCTGTAAACTATACTTTATATCTATATCACTACAACACTCTTTAGTTGTATTTGCTCTATAAGATGAGTTATTGTCTTTGATCAGAGACAAATATGTGTCCTGAAGAATCTCATTTTTCTCAAGTACATTAAAGTAATATTTTATTTGTAATACTATCAAAGATCCAACAGATAAAGCTTCATTCAGGAAATTACCATTTAATTTCATGGTGCCTAATATCACATGGTCTACAAACACATTCAGGTTTACAAAGTGAGAACATAAAAATATCTCTTAAGAAGACATTTTTTAAAATTAGTTGAATTAAGTAATGTGAATACAATCAATTATCATCTGTCACCTCAAGGAGGGAGAAATATGGGATCTCTTTTTTCAGAGGTTCTTGTCCTGATTCATTGCCTTGGTTTCTTCAAAAAGTTACTTCACAATTATATTTTCTTTAGTTGGCTTGCTCACATCTTCCCTTTCCCTTGGGTTCAAAGCTGTTACTTATTTGGAGATGTGTGATGTTTTACCATTTCAAACAGATTAGATGTAGACTGAAACCTTTTCCAAGAAAACAAAAATGAATACCAGAGAGCATAATCATTAAATAATGTGCTCCCGTTTTATCCATTTACTGTGAAAATTCATCCCAACCTCCTTATTCAGTTAACTGTAAGAGATATTGCTAGATTCCCAATCCTACCATGTTTTCCAGATTTCACTCCTAACATTTTAATTATATTTTATGTTTATGTATAAATGAATGATATGATTATAGAACCAAAAATGTAGATTAAAGCCCTGCTTTTTATTCAACTGGGGCACCACTGGATGAATTATAGCTTTTCTAAGTCCCATTTTCTGCATTTGCAAAGTAGGAAAATTTAAAATGATTTTGAAAATTAAGTAAGGACCATGAATGTATATCTAATAAGTTATTTTTAGTGAACTGAAATCTGGAGAGTGATCTTTATAAAACAGGCTTAATTCTCAAGAAGTTTATATTCTTTTTTTTTAAGATTTTATTTATTTATTCATGAGAGATAGAGAGAAAGAGAGAAGCAGAGACACAGGCAGAGGGAGAAGCAGGCTCCATGCAGGGAGCCCAAGGTGGGACTCCATCCCAGGACTCCAGGATCACGCCCCGGGCCAAAGGCAGGGGCTAAACCCCTGAGCCACCCAGGGATCCCCGGGAGCTTATATTCTTGAAAATGAAATTAGACCTAACATTTTCAAGAATATAATCCATAAATAAAAAGTTTTAGAGACAACAATAACTACCATCTGTTTCATTCTAGTGGGAACACACTTAGGTATGCTGTTGCTATTCCTGGATAGTCATTTTCATTTCTCTTACTCTCAAAAGAAAATTCTCAAAAGCATGTGCTTACATGAAAGGTGTGGTTTTTCTCAGGCACTGAGTGCAACCACTGATGTGCATATTTGAGTTTTTTAAAATCTAGTACTGTAACTGGATAGAAAAAAGTCACTGAGAGATATGACTACTAGCTTTATATTTTCAATATTCAACTATTTTCAAAAAGAAATATAGGACTCTTTAAACTTGTAGGTAAGACTCACATTTCCTTGAGTCTGACCCAAATCAGAATGTTATTATAATCTTTTTATTGTTTGCTATACTTAAAATTACAGTCACTGTTTGAAATATTATAAGAATTTCCAGTATTTTTTGTGGCATTGTACTCGCTTAGATCTTAAATGATCTCAAATATGTATTATTTCCCTGATGGAATGTGCTGTAACTCAGAAATGTGGTGTCGGAGTGCCGTGCTGGTTGGCTGCAATCCTCTGGGGAGTTCATTGATTCTAACCAAAGCAAAGTATTTAGCACACTCTCAGACACAGGTAGGTCACAGGAATATTAAGCAGCGTTATTTCCTGGTATTTAGCATGTCACTAACACTTAGAAGAACCACAAATGTTGCAGTTTTTATTAATCTAGAACAATGTATCTAATGCTAAGCAATGTTACACTGCACCATTTTGGCATGTTCTCAGATCAGCCATATCCTTTTTTTTATTTTTAAGATTTTATTTATTTATTCATGAAAGACCCAAAGAGAGAGGCAGAGACACAGGCAGACAGAGAAGCAGGCTCCCTGCGGGGATCACGCTCTGAGTGGAAGGCAGATGCTTAATCACTGAGCAACCCAGCCATCCCAGATCAGCCATATCCTATGCAGGCCACTTAGAAGGCTGTGCAGGAGGCATGGGTGAGAATCAACAGTGTTAAGACAGACTATGTGAATTGTCTACCTTAGCTCTGTAAGCGCCCACTGTACCCAAAATAGTGGCTTCCATACACCATGCTTTTAACACACATGTCTTCCTTGGATACTAGATATAATTTCTATTTGATCATGCTCAGCTTTGCAATTCCAGAATTAAAGGCATATCATAGCTTGCTTATTTTAGCCAGAGACATTAAAAGTGAAGTTGTCAATTATATGATTCACATTCATCCTCCTTGAAAGCATTTCTTGACTCCATGCAGGTGAGCTACTTAGAAAACCAATAGTCTTGAGAAAATTAACCACTTATTTGCTTGTAATACTAGGAAAAATATTCTGTTTTACCCTGTGAAGTTTATTATGCGCAATGGCTTTGTGCTTAAATAATATCTAGTGCCAAGAGTTATTTGAAGGCCAATGATGATAATTCAACCTGGAGTTGCAGTTAATATGTCAGAATCCTATTACTAGCTAAGTAGTTTCCTTCACTATTATTATTCTTGTATTTTTTTCTAAATTCCTGTTTTGCCAGGTTTTTGAAAGACATGTCAGAATCCACTAGAAAATATGAATAAAGGAAGTGTGTTAATAATGAAATGCTGAGATTGATTTACACTAAATTTTTAGAAAATAAATGGCCAATGTGGTAATTGAAAGTAAAAGCATTTAATACTTGATATAAATAAAAATGAAATTAAATTTTAAAAGTATTATAAAAATCCACTTAACTTAGATGTGATTATATTTTATTTTTATGCCCATAATAAAAACATTTTGATGAAGGTCTATGGTCATTTAAAACAATCAGTTTTTACTTACTGCAGTTGAAATAATGAGCAGTTGAAAGTAAAATTCATTTACAGAGACATGTAGGGATTAGATTCTAATGATACACTTTCCTACTAAAGGCATTTTAGCAAAGTTGCTCATCATTTACATCGACTTAAGATGACCTTAAAGTCACATGATCTGCACGATCAAAATATGAAAATATACATACTCAAATTAATATATGTAAATATATCCATTCTATGAAAGCATTTCCAACACTTAATCTACCTTATTTGAATTATCTTTGACTTCCTAGTTTTGACATCCATTTTATATACTGTTGTGGCATTTGGAATGTAGGCTTAAATTTCTGCATAGCTGAAGACATGGCATAGCATTCCAAAATTAATTGTGGCCAAAAAATAATAAGCTTTTCTGTCTCCCTGCAGCTGTTCTCCCCACTAAAATCTCAGTTTGAATATTGAGATGGTAATTTTTTTCTTTTTTTCTTTTTTTCTCTTGTCTGCGAATACTTTCTGAAAGCTCTAGAGCAACTGACAAAACACTGATGTGCTGCTCTCAGGGGCTTACAGATAGAGGATACCTGTGTTTTCTCTAAGGTACACAGGCAGAAAGGACTGGAAAGGGATGTTTCTGTACCACAAGACTCAAGACGTCTATGAAATGGTCTGCTATTGTCATTCCCTTCATGATTCTGCCTCTGTGAAAGTAATTCATCTTCACCTTGACTCCCAATCAGAAATTTTGTACTCCTCACCAAAAGGAATTACAACACCCTTTTTATACCTAAACTCAACTAGAACACAAAATTCCCAAAACTGGGCAGGAATCAGTAAGCCACATTGTCCTACCAGGAGAAAAAGATACTGTGGTGGGATGATAAGCAAAGTAGATACGGACAACATTTTGTTAAGTGTTCTGGAGGGGAAAAAAATTGTCACAGTAATGTCTGCTGAAGACTGGAAATAGAAAGATAAATCCAAATAAGCATATGAAAGAGGGTAAAAATGTATTCAAAGAATAATAAAAGTACCAATTCATGTAAGAAATGCTGTATTTAAGGTAAACCAGAAAGGAAATAGCAAGGGAACACATGAAGGAATCAAACACTTTTAGAAAGGACTGAAACACAGACAATTCTGCTGGCTGATGCTTCTTGCAATTTCTGCTAAAGCAAAGACAGACCCTTTTTCTAATGAGTTAAATATAAGCTAAGAGCTCCTCCCTAAAGGTGCACTTGAGCCATCCAAAGGGAGAATCTACCCTGGGGGAAGGGTAAATTCCCAGCAACCACAGTTGTCTGCTTTGTTGTTACTTAGTTAACAAAGAATAGTTTTGAAGAACATTGAAATGGAACAAAATCCCTGAGGTGATTAACACATTTTCAAAGTGTTACCTAGTCTGACATTGTAGATAAACATCTAGATTTTGCTCCAATCTGTAGAACATTGGACATTTGCAAACTAATTCAGATTTTTTTTTTTTTCAGTGTAAGAAAGATTTTTTTTCTTCAATGAAACAATTAGAGAGTCCCAACTCTAGATATAGAGGTTTGGATCCAAACATAACATTTACAAATTATAGGTGGTCAGAACCTCAAATCCAAAAAGGATTTTTGGATTTAAACAGATGCATAAAAAAGTTTGTTTCAACTGGTTTAAGTATTTAATTTTTAATCTTTATTTTGTTACTATTTTTGCTATAATTAAATTCCTTCCTTTCCTTGGCTATTAGACAAGTGGGGGGAGAAAAAGAAGTAACAGCTATCTTTCACATTTACTGTGAACAATAAAGCAATGTCATGATCTGTCTTGATCCATATTGATGAAATGTTACACCTCAGAATTCAGGCAATACAACTACTGAATGAAAGAAAATTAAAATCATTAAATCTGACCTGAGAGAAGATTAAAAACATGCCTCCTAAATTCGCTTACTGCTGCCAGAAGTAGATTTAAAAAATTAAAAGGCTTTCCTACCACCTCACTAGGAGTTTGATAAAATATATACCATTAGAATTTTGAACAACAAACTGATAATTTAGCTGACCTATTTTTTCTTATAGAACATATCTCAGGATTTCCTTCATATAAAAGCAGTTTTAACTTTATTTTCTCAAATCTTGTACTTGGTAATGACAGTATAGCTTACCCTGCAATATGATTGCTTATCTACAAAGGTATGTCTCTGTTCATACAATCATAGAGTCATGGTTTAAAGCAAAGTTCATATGAGAAACAATAGAGTCACATTTAGCACAAGTCCCTTTATGTAAAAATCCTCTGATGGAAAACCAACCTCAAGTAGTTTAAGATTTCTCCTCACTGGCTTTCATGCTTCCATCAAGAGGAATGAAGAGGGAGACCCACAAATTTCTTGTACTTCACAAAATAGTGACAAACTCACATCACCAACAACCTTGAGACCATCAACTCTCATCTAATTTTGCCTTTTATCATGTTTACATCTGTTACAACTAAAGGCTAAAAACTCATTCTTGTTCAAGCCACACTCCCCTGCCCACTGTTGAGTCTTTGCTTTGGCTGTTCCTTCTGTTCTGTCTAGATTCCTCTTGTTTCTGGCTTTTCTAGGCTTATGCCTTCACTCTCTGCAGGTCTTATACCAGCGTCACATTCTCAATGATATCTCACATAACTGCACTTTAAAAAACATTATCCCTGTACTCTTGCTATTCCTTATCCTCCTCCCATCCCTTATGTTTATCTCTGGTATATATAGCTATTTATATATATTTATATATAAATGTGTGTATATAACTTTATTATTATAAACAAATTACACATATGCAACTTATTTGATTATTTATATTTCCTTGCTAGAATAGAAGCCCCCCAAAAGTAGGATATTGCCTCTTGTGCATCTCCTGCACTTAGAATAGTGCCTAGACTGTGATTTGTAATCAACAAATATTTGTTGAATGAATGAATGAATGAATATTATAGTATTTCCTGAGTTTATATCACTCTTAGGAAAGATCTTTTAAATGCCAGGAAATTAATTACTTATAGATAGTAGAAAAACAAAATCGCCCTCAAATGATGAACACATTTGTGTATTCTCAAAGAAACTAGAAATAGTAATATTAAACACTTCTTATAACTGAAGCGCCCACAAATGTCTATAAGGTTTATGGCTCATCATGAAAAAATGTGCAAGTATAGAATAGTATTCTCTGTCTCCTTTGTATTCAAAATGATGGCATAGTCTGAAACAATTATCAGTACTAAAGTTGGAAACATACATCAAGATAATTTAAGTGAACAAATGTAACTAAATATATAAGAATGGTGGAAGTATAGGCATACCTTGTTTTATCATGCTCTGCTTTATTACACTTCACAGATATTATAATTTTTACACATTTTACACACTTTAGTGGAGGCGGTAACTGCAGGTGTGATGGAATTAGCAAGACAGAATTGGAAGTGTAACTCGAAGATGTGATTGAACCATTGCAATCTCATGACAAAATGTTAATGGATGAAGAGTTGCTTCTTACAGGATGAACAAGGAAATGGTTTCTTTTTTTTTTTTTTTTAAGATTTTATTTATTTATTCCTGAGAGACAGAGAGAGGCAGAGACACAGGCAGAGGGAGAAGCAGGCTCCATGCAGGCTGCCCGATGTGGGACTCGATCCCGAGTCTCCAGGATCACACCCTCTGGGCTCAAGGCGGTGCTAAACCACTGAGCCACCTGGGCTGCCCAGGAGAGGGTTTCTTAACATGGAATCTGCTCCTGGTGAAGATGCTTAGGAAGATTGCTTTGAAATGACAATGAAATATTTAGAATATTATGTAAACTTAGTTGATAAAGCAGCAGCATGGTTTGAAAGGATTGACTCCAATTCTGAAAAAAGTTCTACTATGGGTAAAATGCTATCAAACAGCATTGTATGTATTATACAGAGAATGTCTTTGTGAAAGGAAGAATCAATAGATGTGACAAGTGTCTTTGTTGTCTTATTTTAAGAAACTATCACAGCCACCCCAGTCTTCAGCAACCACCACCCTGATTAGTTAGCAACCATCAACATGGAGGCAAAACCCTCCACCATCAAAAAAGATGACAACTTGCTGAAAGTTCTGATGATGGTTAGCATTTTTCAGCAGTAGTGTTTTTTAAGTATGTAAGTTGTGTACATTGTTTGTTTAGATTATTTCTAGCAGTAGTGTTTTTGTACATAAGTCATGTACATTGTTTTAGACATAATGCTATCGCACATTTAATAGACTACAGTATAGTGTAAATCCAATTTATATGCACTGAGAAACTAAAAAATTCATTTGACCCTCTTTATTGAGATATTTGCTGGATTTTAGTGGTCTGGAACTGAACCTGCAGGATCTCTGAAGTATGCCTGTGTCCATTTTTAACAATCTTGGGCTCCTAAATCCATTTATGTGAAATGTGAGATTGTTTCCTAAGCAAACTTTACTTGGTTTATCTGGAAAAGTTGTACTTTTGTGATAAGCAATTAGCACTTTCTAAGGTTAAGAAATTGTGTGTTTTTAAAAAGTAAATAGGTATTGATTTCCATTTGGCTTGAGGAGTTTTTGAAACTCTGTGTGTCTAGCATAAAAGTGCCTTGCTACTACTTCATCTTACACCAGGCTATGATTTCTCTCCTGCTGTAGATCCATATCCAAGTAAACTCTTGGTCCTATGTCAAATGTAGTGGAAGGTGTTATACACTAAGTTATTTCCAAAGAGATATTCCTTGATCTAGAAAGGCCTTATGGTAAAATATTCCTGCATTTTTCAGAGGGCTTTTTGCCATTTCACATTATGAAAATGAAGAGAGAGTGAGACACATACACACACACATACACACACACACACAGATGTAGTGGACTGTATTTGTTGATTAATTTATGAGTGTCATAGCATTATAGGCTTGGAGAATGATTAAACTGGCTGACTACATGATCTGCCTACTTGTTGATTAACTTTGTTTTATCATGCAGTGTATTTTTATATTGTAGCGTGCATAGTTTTGAATGTTATGAATTATATTTTAGTAAAATGAATTTAATCATATTGCATAACCAAGAATTAATGTGTGAATTCTTCTTTTTAAGCACTTTCTTCTGACAAATTTAATGAGATAGAGTAAATTTATATTTATGCTACTGTGCAATTTTATGCATATATGACTGTTAAAGCATAAATGTTCATTCTGCAGTATGTGTACATTGCATACCAGAAAAAATATTCTTACCAATTTCACAGCCCTATTTTACATCAAGCTATGATAGGCTTTCTGTTTATTTGCACACCTCATAATAGCCAAACTAGCAAATTTTAAGGTGAAAAGGGAAATGTTTGTTGGCATTGTCACATCTGGAGAGCTACAAGAAGTGGGAGTGAAGGGGGCTGTCCTGTCCCTCACCCTGTGACCTGACCACCCCTGGCCTGTCCTGATCATGTCTGCTGCATTCCTGGCCGGCCTTCCATGGATCATGTCCTTCAATTACAGTGACCTCTTCTACAATCATGAGCTCTTGATTTCTCCATGGTGACATCCTGGGACCAAACATATTGGTTTATAAGGCCCCATTCAGTAGGGCCCTCCTTGTCACAATAAAGTCTATTTAAACCTTGAAAAAAAAAAAAGTTGGTTCCATCCCCTCCCACACTATGTACCTGGCCTATGTCATCACTTCCCTTCTAACTAATAATAATAGAAACATTGAAATTTTTTGGAAAAAAAGGAATTAATTTGTTTTAATCAGTATTTTCATTTGTCAATTCAAAATAATATACTCGTGTGGTTTAAAATTCAAATGATACCAATACCATGCTGATAAAAAAGTAATCTTAATTTTCAATGATTTTAGCTGTTTTTCATTTATAGCTATTTTTTCATAGTTTAAAAACAACTAAAATATATGTACAAATTTTAATAAACTTTTGACTTTGATATATTCATTTTGGAAACTATCAAGTAGCTATATACTGGTCGATAGGAATTAGCTATATCACGTTCTACTGTCTCCTTTTCAAATAAAATAATGTGATTCTGTTAATTTCCTTCTAAGCATGGCTTTGGCTTCACTCTGCACATTTCGATGTTGCCTTTGCAATCAACTCATTTCCAAATGGTTTTTAAATGATTCCATTTTTATTGTTTGATTTTCTAATTTTTTTTTCATTTATTTATGATAGTCACACTGAGAGAGAGAGAGAGAGAGAGAGAGAGAGAGAGAGAGAGAGAGGCAGAGACATAGGCAGAGGGAGAAGCAGGCTCCATGCACCAGGAGCCTGACGTGGGATTCGATCCCGGGTCTCCAGGACCGCGCCCTGGGCCAAAGGCAGACGCTAAACCGCTGCGCCACCCAGGGATCCCTCCAAATGGTTTTTATTCTCCCTATAACTCCTCTTTACTCATAGTTTATTACAAAAATATTATTTACAAATACTTGAGAATTTTCTAGTACTTTCTTTAGTATTAATTTATATCAATTTGTTGTACTTGTACCACATATTCTGTATGATATGAGTCCCTCAGTTGGCCATATGACCTTGTATATGATTGAGCTCAGTGAATGCTCCAGGTGACCCTGAAAATAATATGTATTCTGCTGTCTTTCGAGGAAGTAGTGTATAAATATCTGCAAGATCATGGACGTTGATTGTGTTACACAAGGTTTTGTATCATATCTTATTCGCCTCTGTTATCTACCTGGATCTACAGGCACAAAGTGGATCCTAATAATAATGTGTTTAATAAATAAAAACCACTATGAAAATATTCGAATAAATACTTTGAAATCAATAATTAAAAAATAGAATGCTAGGACCTGTGGTTTTTCTAAAAAGTAAAACAGTGGTAAATTCATATCTTTTCATTTCTACCATTTTAAAAATATAACTAGTATTTTCAAAATAAAGCTGCAAGTATAAAACATTAAATTTAAAAAGTCAGTGAATTCCTATGAGTATAGGATAATCATTTAATTATTACTTTGTGTTCATTTATAGAAGGTTGTAGAATATGCCCTTTAGATGAATAAGGGCAAATGAGGTCTTAAAAATAAATGAATGACAATAGTGAGTGCTCAAGTAGCACTCACTGTTTGTTACATTACAAAATAAATTAAGAAAGATGAATGGTCTTCTATTTGTTTCAATTACTTTTAATTTAGTGCCTGTTTTTGCCAGAATAGCAATAGACTTTCATAAGATAGTGTCCTGTGAATTCATAGATGCTGAGTAATAATATGATGCTGAGTAAAATATTTGACTTTTATTTTATTTAACTTAGACTTTCCCAGTGCCTAACACAGTATCTGACAAATAACAGTGTCTCAGAATTGTTTCTGAATGAGCAAAGGGTGATGGAGTTAAGTTTTCCAAGTGCTTGAACTTTGGAGGGAAAAACTGCATGTCCACATTGCTTTTTCAATTTCCTCTATTTGCTTAGAGACCTGTGGTATGGATCTGAGGCCATTTGTTGATGTTGCCTCAAAGCAAATTATATCCTGAATGATCAGAAGAAGCCATAAAACAAATAGAAGACAGACAAAAGGACTTCCAAATCGAATATTTTTCCAAATAGAAATATTTTTCCAAATAGAAATATTATTCATTCCATATGTAAATCTCTTCATTTGTCAAGGAAAAATAATGCTATGCATACAAAATTATTATAAGGAAAAACAATGGTCAAATGTGTTCATTAAGAGTACATGAAATACTTAATGAAAAATATGAGTGCATTATACAGACTTGAACATTTTATACTAGAAAGTTAATAATAATAATAAAAGCCTTGCTTTTATTCTCAGCAAATGAGAATTGCATATATTTTAATATGATTTAATATATTTAATATTTTAATATGATTTTTGGTTATTCCGCCAGTATTGGGGTTTTATGTTTGATATGTCCATGGCATCTCAATTGATGCCAGTTTGTTTTTTTTGTTGTTGTTGTTGTTTTTTGGTTTTTTTGTCCTTTACAGTCCTTTACAGTTTTCCTTCATTGGGAGCGCGCGCGCACACACGCATACGTACACTCACACTCTCAAAAAATGCAAATATATTTTAGTCAAGGATAGACTGATGCACAATTCACAGAAGCATGTTGGCCATCCAGAGTAGGAGCAGAGCCAACATATCCCCCAGTATCTCGGCTTTCTGAAGTATCTAACCCAGAGGTGAGAGAGAAGCACTGCTGGTGTAGGGTCTTGACTGAAATGCTAATTTTGTGTGTTACATCCTTTGTCCCTTGGGCCTTGCATTAGTCTTAAGGAATAATTTATGCAAAGGTCTCTGCACTCAGTGCCTCAATTTGAGAGAGAGTTTACAGATATTAGGCGCTTTTTGTTTTTGAAATCAATTTGACATTGGTGAGACCTTATCTTCATTTGGGGTAAAAAGAAGAGTAAATGCTTGAGTTTCCTTGAATACTATCAATCCGCCTTTAGTGTACCCAAGTCTTGTAAGACTCATTTGCCTGTTGTAGCTATTTGGAGCCTGTTATTTTGGTGACACTGAAATAAGAGTAGCCTGGCCTGCCCTGTGACCTGGAGACTGGGGGCTGCATTTCCTGCTTCTCTGTGCCTGCAGTTCTATGGTAGTGGCAGATTTGGGCTTGCCTTGGATGCCATAAGCCTTTCAGTAGGCTTAACAGACACCTACAAAGTAAAAAGCAAATACTTTTAACTTTACATACAAAAGGTATAATTTTATAAAGAAATGTCCTTAATGAAAATGTTGAGTGGATTATGCGTTAATCGTAAATCCATGAATTTATATATTAAAACCAGAGAAAACAACAGAAGACAACACTTAGAAGAAGGGTTGCCACAATCTCAAATGAATCCTTGCAGTTTGTTTCTAGTCACTGTCCTGCTGAGGCTAAGTCTGCTCTTTCATGTAGTTTATGACTTATTCTGAAATCGTTATGTATTGATAAATGGTTGCAAGACCTGGTGTACTACTCACTGCTTCGGAAATAGCTCTATTTATCTAATATCCTCAAAGCATTTTACGCAGTCTTAGATTCATAACTCGCATTTTACATAAAATCTTAGACAAGATTTATGTATATATAAATCTTTTTATTGTAAATATATAAACAAATATTATGAAACTTATATAATATTTGCCCAGTAAGTAGAGTTGAATCACTTATTGGGACTAAGTGCCAGAAGCTTTGTGAAGTGTTTTTAAAATTTAATTGATTTAATTCCCATAGTCATCCTGTGAGGTGACATAATTATACCCATTTCACAGATTTTAAAAAAAGAAAGTGGCTTAAGAAAGTGAAATTATTTACCCACGCTCATATAATGGTAGAGCCAGAATTGAAGTCTGTGTTTCTGACTCCAAACCCCACACTCATAAGCATCAAGTTATAGTGCCTAATAAATTAATGAATCAATAATTTTAGTTTCAGAAAGAGGATCACATTTTCTATTCTTTCCTCATTTGGTTGCAGAATCCTGTGAACCAACCCATTTCTACTTATATTAACCCTGTGATCTCCTGTAGACAATCTCATTTTCATTTCATGTGTTTTCATTTTTTTAACATGTTTTTGGTTTTTAAACAGCAGTATTGTTACAGCTGTCCTACCTGGATCCATAAATATGCTTTAATCCTTTCTGATTCTCTGTCCTGTGATTCTATGCCTCCAACAGAATGCAGAATTTATGGTCCCTTGCAATGTGTTCAGATCTCTATCCATCTCACAGCACACTTGCCCGTATTAAGGTTTTATATGAAAAAATAATGGAATTAGGGTACTTGTCTCCTTTCTTGCTAAGTTAAGTCTCCAAAAAGCTTTTTAAAAAGCCAATAGGAGCTAAAATAAACTTACATAACATCCGAAACTGTTTCCATCCTTGACATTGTTTAAGACTTCAATAAGCATGTAATAGTGTCAGGACTCTTCCTCTCCTTTTAAGGCAGTATTTATTAAAGTTCTTGTTTCAGGTAAAACATTCCTTTTATTCTCACCTCTAAATAGGTGTTTTTCTATTTAAGTACTTTCTAGGCATATTTCAAATGGTCAAATGCATAGTTATCAGTATTTTTTCCCTCTTACCTCAAATGATTTAATCTCTGTAGTATACATAAATTATACACCGATTGCATTAGAAAAGAACCTAATACCTTTATATACTTTACGGCTATGGGTATAAAAATTCTAATTGTGAACATTAGCATTTCATTTTCACAAAGCAGCTGCCAGTTTATGATCTCTTAGGATTTTATTAAATTTGTGAGTAGAACTGAAAGTCATCATGCTTACTCAGATCTATTCCCTGTCATCATACATCAGAAATATTCTTTCTAAAATGATACCTTCAGTAGTAAACGTATTTAGGAACTAATCTCTAGCCTTTTCTTTGTCCTCACTTACTGTGTTTTGCCTCTGTTTTTGATTTCTTTTATTTCATAAGCCCCCTTGTGGCCAGAATATGATGTCTGCACTGCAGTAGCATTTGCTCTTTGTGTTGCATTTGATTTTAAAATAAATCCTAATTAAAATTCTTAAGAATTTATTTTTTTATAATTTTCCCCAAGACTACATAGAGCTCAAGAACAAAAGACAGAGAAAAGGCTTCTAAGAGTGCTTTTTTGTTTTGTTTTGTTTTTTCCTCCCTCCTGCCCCCACCTCCAAAAAAAGAAAGCTTGTTTCCACAGAGAAAGATAACAAAGTTCAAGAGGAGGGAAAGAACTGCTTCAAAGTTTTATCAGTTTTCTTCCCTTCTCTTGCTCACAGACAACTGATGGAGAAAAGTCCAGAGAGTTGTCTGGAGCTCATAATCAAGTGAGGGCAGCACTGCCACAGAATTCCACATTGGAAGTGGTCAATGAAGCTGATCCTAAGGGCTGGCTTACTTCATGTCATGCAGTCCAACTTAAAAAGTGAAAATCAAGAGCTTAAAATATTGGGCAGGTGTGTCCACACATGCCCGTTGTGTGCTCAGAGAGAGTGGTCTTGCACCTTTTATCTATGAGCCCCTTCCCACCTTCTTTTGGGAGTATATGTCTGCCTATGGTGTTGTTTAATTTTCATTTATTATTACAGGTAATCTCTTTATATACAACCAAAGTTCCATTTGGTGCTAATGCATAACTAAGCCATTCTTTTCTATTACCTCAGGCAACTTATAAGGTTAATTAATACTATCTGAATCTATCCAGTCTATGTATTTATCCATCTATACGTATATTTGTACATACACACAAACACACAAAATTGTGTGTGCATATATACGTTTTTACATGGAACATGGAAAAAGCTGGACCAAAGTCAGTTTGAATTTTTTTGGTTCTTGGACTGGTTGGAATCAAAACTGGTGCCACAAAATCAAAAAATAAATACTGTAATAAAAATCCTCGTTCCTGGATAGGTTTGGAAGATCACAAATTTAAGTAGGATTCCCCCAGCACAGCACTTCTGAGCTGGGGGTAGAAAATCATAACAAAAATTGTTGCTTTTAGAGAAAGGCCAAGAGGCCCAAGGAACCAAGATGAAATGGAGAATATTTTCCCAGTACACTTGTCTTTGTGGTGGTCTAAGTCCTGGGTCTAATACACATTTTCAGTGGTGGTCTAAATCCTTGTTTTTCTTAAAAAAAAATAGTGCATGTTATTATAGAAACAAAATTTCCATTCAGATATTTTATTCACAATATGTATGCAAGTTATTTATTAATAATGTGGTTTCCATTTTCTTTATATACATTTTTCTGTGTTTGTACATGTGACAATGTATGTGTGAGATAGTAAAATCCTGTCTAGAACCAGACTAATGGACTAAAAAAAAATGTAGATTCTGAGCAAAACAGTTCTCATATTTTTACCAAGGTAAGCACAGACACTATCTTAAGTGTCCTGTGAGATTACTTTCTTTCAGTTTGTGTGGCGTGTGTGTTTTACTTAGTCAAGCATCAAGCCAAGTGGATATTTAGTTGATTAAATAATCATAGATGCTACAGTCTCTGAGTGCTATGGGGCCATACAGATAATAAGGTCCAACTATCTCATAAAAATAGTATTCTATTTTATAATTAAATTACATTATGCTTCATTTTCTATAACCAGTTCTGTTCTGAGGGCAGCCAAAGCCAATCTCAGGATCTAATGAGAAGACATTGTCTTAATAACTGTTCACTTTTATCAGGATTAATGAAAAATTTTCTTAGTGAATGTATATGGATGACTAGATTTATAAGTTCCTATATTTTTAGAGCTAAAATAGTAAAACTATCTCTTCCTCCATGACAAAGGTTTCGTCTATTAACATGCTTTGGAACTCTGTGGCTGAAAGGTTCAAATGGCTTGGTGTTAAGTGATTTGTTTTGTTTCCGTGGGTTTGTAGCACTTTTGACACACCATTCTAAGAATTTAAAATCTTTTAAGTATTTAATTGGCTATCAGCATATAGCCTGCCAGTCTTCACAGCTGGCTTCTAGCATTTCAGTAACTCCAGCAGAATTGCTAGGTTTTTGCAAATCACCAGTGAATTAAGTTGTAGATTAGGTCTTTGTTGAAATCATGAAGATGTCTCCTAAAGAGAATTCAAAGTCATATCTGGTATTTTATTTTTAATGTTAATAAACATATAATTTCCCTTTAGATGAAAAAAAAGAGTCATAGAGTTATAAATGACAGAGAAAACTTTTTGATAGTTTGCTACATATGCAACTTTTTTACATGAGGGTAAATTGCATATTTTCCTTCAGAAATTAATTATGGCATATTAAAGCCACACATTGTACAGTGCTTTGAAGTGCAACGATCTCACAAACATTTCAACAGATTACTTAATTTCATTCTCAAAATGTCTCTGTAAGGTTGCTGGCTATAGGTTATTACCGCTATTTAATAGTTTAAAGGACTGATCTCATTGCATGTAATTTATTGAGTCTTAAACATGTCGACTGTACAGACTCTTCTCCAGGGAATTTCCACAATTTCATAAGACACTAAACCCACCCATTCATTTGACAAACCTATGAATGAATATTGGAGGAAATGGGCTTGCCTGACCTCACCAGTAAGGAGGAGGGAGAGGATCCAGCCCTGCGCAGAAAGGTCGCTGTTCAGAGAAATACTTTCCTTCCTCCTTAAAATACCAATATCCTTTATCCTCCCTCACCCAAAACACCAATATACAAAATACTTGGCATCAAGATGGACTCAACTAAACTCCAAATTCCTTTTGAAATACTGATTTTAGTAAAACAAAACAAAACAAACAAACAACAAAAAAAAAAAAAACAATGTCCATAATGTGGAAGGAAAACAACTATTCACTGTTGGCAGATTCTTAATGATCACAGAGACGCTTAGCTGACTTTCTCTTGTAAGCCGTGTTTCAGAACCAAACACTATATGATGATTAACATTTAAAAAATATACCTGTTTATATTTTGGGAGAAAAAATCTCACTAGGGAAAAAAATGAACTTCTTATGACTCATTAAATCTGGAGCACTACTATAAATCATAAACCTGTTATAAGGAAATAGTTTAATATAGAAACAGCAGGTCCAGCTGTTTAAATATCATATAGCATATGGGGCTCAGTAATTGGACTCAAATGCTATCTGCTAAATCATTTACACTTGTGTTACAGTGTTATGCTTCTATGAGGAAGGACAAACTAGTTCTTGAATTGCTGCTAGGCTAAGTACTCTTTTTTTTTTAACTTGAGGTTAGTATCTCCCAAATTAATGCCTACTTGCATGTTGAATCAAGTAGATTTTCTTTGGAGTCAAATCTAAAATGTATCTCTTCTGGGATATTTCACTATACCATTTATTATGTCCTTTATTTGGCATTGGGTCTCAGCCTAACATTTGCTTCATATTTTTTGTTTGTTTGTTTTGTAATACCGAAGATTTCTACCTTAACACATTGTTCACATAGAATACAATCTTGTCACTCTAGTAACTGCTGTGAATATCTGGTGAGAGTGGGATGGGAAGAAAAGGGAAAATAAAACAAAATGACTTAGTTTTCAAACTTCTAGAATAAAAACACAATAAGTCCTCCAATAAGAGCCGACTGGTGTCCCAGCATGTAGGACATGAGAAAGCTACCAGCAGAGCCAAAAAGAAATCTAGAGTCACATCCCACGATGTTGGTGGTGAGCAATTGATATATGGTAGAATGTGTCCCAATATGATTATATCTGTTCCCTGCATTTGGATTCACTAATACAGCTCTTCATCAAAATTACCTTTCTTGTTGTTTTGTTTTATTTAAATTCAGACCTCGCTGTAAACTTCCTCATATGATCCAGAAATCTACATATTTATCTGATTTCCCCAGGGAGTTTTGACTTAGCATCAGCATTTTAAAATCATCACACAGTGAAAGCTTGGGGGTTATGGGGAGGAAGAAAGGAGAAAATACCATTTCTTGAGCCTCTGTAATAAGCATATTCTGGGTAAAGAATTTTTCCTTTAGCAAATCACCTAGTTCTCAAAACTGATGTGCATTGAAATGAACTGGCATATACAAGGTTATAGTATGCAAACAACCTGTTAGTGATGTTCTGGCCTATGCTGTCAGGTTCATTCCTGACCTTCTGCCCTACTCTGTCATGAAGTGGAGCGGGCAGTCATCTGCAGGCTTCATAATCCACCCAGGCTCCTGCTGGAAGGAGGAAGGGGGAAGGCAGGCTCCTTCTCTCACTTCTAATGCTCTGGGTAGCTTCTCTGAGTGTATCCTAATCACCTAATCACCTACAGGGTTCCTGCTTCTTCTGGATAGGATCAGAGCTTACAGCTTTTGATAGGTGACCCAGCCCCTAAATTTTGGTAATCTTATCTCTTTTATTTGTTTCTCCATTGGAAGGAGAAAAAAAAGCAGTTTCTTATGCTATTCATCTGTAGGTTGACTCCTTGCTATTTGGTTTCTCAGTTTTTGTTCACCTGTGTAATCAATTCTCTGGAATAAATTCCCTTCATTTAAAACACTTAGGGTATTTTGTAGTCTTGTAATTTCTGTACAGATCCTGACTGATACAATCTCAAACATCAACTTGAAGTTTCCACAGGGATGTAATAAAATAGATGAGGTATGCCAATCTCTCTCACATTAAATATCAAATGTGACGGCTTCAAACACCCTTGTACAGTATATAGAAAATTAACCATGAATCTATTGTTTACTGAAGGAAATTGAAAGAAAAAGTATTAGAAAATTGGTTGGAAGTTGGAGATTATAGACCATATCACAAAGCAGAAAATGCACCATACCTCCTGAGAAACTTTACTAAAACTAGAAATACATCCAATTTACACATTGTACAGCAAGCCTATAATAATATCCTTTGCTAACTGAATGAGAGGACAACGTAAGAATATTGAACAGAAAGAAAGCAAATGTCTTAGTTGAGGATGTTTTTCAAGATTTCACTAGAATAAAAAAAAATAGTTTTAGCATAAGACTAGACATAAATGAGGCCATCTGGTGGGCACTCCATCCATTTGCTCCACCATCCTCCTCTTCTTCCCTTCTACTGCTATTGTTGAGGTAAGACCTTATTGTTTCCCAATCCCATCTCTCTACTTATTTTAGATCCTGTCCTTTTCTTGGTAACTTGAAACTCTTTTCCAAAGTAGAAACAAATCTTTCTTTTTACCTCTCTGACTTACTCATCTAGGTTCAGCTACTGCCACTTCATTTTTCCCCAAAGTTCCTGAAAGTGTCATCTGTAAAAACCATCTCCAGCTTCTCTCATCATCCTCCTTTCTCCATTGTCCTCTGCAAGCAGCATTTCTGTCCCATCATTCCACCAAAACCATTCCTACTGAGGTCACTGGTGGCCTCTCTGCTACCAAATCTAGTAGACATTCTCAGCATTCCATTTTCATGGTCTCTCAAAGCTTTTGACCTCTTCCTTGACTCTTGGTGCTTTCTCTTCTCTTAGCATCTGTGACACCACGGTCTATTGCTTTCCTTGTTACTCCCTGGCCACTTCAGGCCACTTGAGGCCCATGCACCTTACTCAGCCCTTCCCTGTTGTGTTTCCTCAGGCTTGGTTCTCAAACCTCTTTCTCTTTTAACCAGTTTTTCTGTCCCTGAGGAATCACAGGCTTCATTACCACCTGCATGTCTCTGATTCCTCAAGACCTAACTCCAACTCGGACTTTACCTTTGTGCTCCAGAATATCTGTAGAGGAGAGGTAACTGTTTAATATTATGATTTTCTTCAGTAGTGGTTGAAAAAGTATGTACATGATATATTCAATCTCATTTTTAGACCATATTTAAAGCTTCTAAATGGTGGGTACTCTAGCTTCTCTTGCCTTCCCACCAGATTTTTCAGTGGTAATATAAATAAAAAGAGATTTTGAATAGTACATTTAATAGTAAAATTTAAGCTTATATAGGAAAGAGCTACCTGATGTGTAAAATGGAGTGGATTCACTCTGAATGATGAGCTTGCTGCTATAGAGCTAAGTCTACATTCACTTCAGCAGAAATTACCTATGACACAAACCAGAGTGGTGGAAACAGCACTAACATACAAAACATGAAACAAGGGCAGTTTACTTCAGTCCATTGCTAATTGTTGAGACCACTGGCCTTAATTTCTTCATTTGAAAAATAAGAGGATTATTTTGTAATAATGAAAAATTTCAAATAATCCAAATACCCATTAACATATAAATGAACAAATAATTTATAGTGTATACTCATAAAATGGAATTTCTAAAAAAGATATTATTTATTTATTCATGAGGCACACAGAGGCAGAGACATAGGCAGAGGGAGAAGCAGGCTGTCCGCAGGGAGCCTGATATGGGATTTGATCCCAGAACCCCTGGATCATGATCTGAGCCAAAGGCAGACACTCAATCACTGAACCACCCTGGTGTCCCATAAAATGGAATATTATATAGCAAAGAAGATGAATAAATGATGCACTCCTACCCCCTAAAAAAAAAAAAAACACCTAGCATGGATAATTCTAGCATGTGTAATGCTAAGCTAACAAAACAAGAAAAAATAATATATACAATACAACCTCATTTAAACAATTCATTAATTTTTATATGATAAAACTAAACTATATTAAGGAAAATACATAGGAAAATAAAAAGCAAATCAGGAAATTATAAAAATTATCATAATGTTAAGAAAATTGTTTTTACTAGTGTGAGAACAGGGGTTTTTATAGGGAATGGATAAGTTGGGTGCTTTTGGGGTACAGACGAATATTTTATTTCTTGGATATGTTCACTTTATACTTATTATATTATATACTTTGTTTTATTCGCTCTCCTGTTTGCATATTTTATGATAAAACATTGACTTTTTTCAAGAAACATCCTTCTTTAAAAAGAAAAACTCATGTAATAGTAAACCTTAAGATCTATTAAAAGTCTAATATTTTATCAATCTATAAGCACTTTGGTAGTTATTTGTTTTGGTCTGTTTTAAATATCAGATCATACAATTCAAGCAAAAGCCTGTGTATACTATCTCTGTACACACGCATACAAAAGAGTTTTCATATCTATTATGGTAAACTTTACCCCCTAAATCTGTGGTTAAAAAAAAAAAAATAGAAACCCACTCAGGTGAACTCAGTCAAGAATTATGGTTTATTTGACTCACAAAACAGAGGCTTATACAGTACTTAAATACTTTTTAATTTGAGACCAACATTCAAAAATTGGGAATTGCCTGTAAAAAATCCAGGAGGCTCTTGTGTTAAAACATTTTAGGGATGAGTCCAAAATGGAACCTTCTTCCAGATGATAAGAACTTGGTCTCCCTTCAATTGGGGCCTGGGACTTTGAGCTTTCCTCAGGGCCAACTCTCCTGTCACTGAGACTGTCAGTTTCCATTCAACATTGTGTTAGAGTGTTGATACAGATCCCATTTTGTTTTTTTTGTTTGTTTGTTTATTATTGTTTTGTTTTCGTACACAGGTGTTTGATCGTTTGTTAACTTTTTCTGTCCTAACAGATTTTAGTTGGGATCACTACTCCAACTTCTGCTTATGCCAATCTGCCCCTTGCATTAATCATCGTTCTTATTACTATGCATTTGGAGAAAAATCACCTATTTGTACATTTTGGATAAATCATCTCATCCAGGAAATGAGATTAGTGATTCTTGAACTGAAAAATAATCCATTTGTTTAGAAGCCTGTCTTTTTCAATGTGCTGTAGAAAATAGGAGAATTAAAAAGTTTAAGCCATCTTCAAAAATTTTTCTTAAAATATATCCTTACCAGGGCAGATGTTTCTTTCTGAAAAACCATTAAAAAACAATGTTCTCCAAAGCTACCTGATTTAGTGAGGAGCTTTTGTGTTCCCTGCAGAGAGCTGAGCTCAAGTCTTCTATTCAGTTCTTAATCTTACAGCATTTATTCTCTTTCAAGACTTTCCAATTTGCCAATTCATTGGATTTTGTTTATCACCTTTTCTACAAAAGCCCATTTGTTCGTTGACAGTTTCATTCTAAGTTAAATCCAAAGTAGGGCTGATTAATGAATATTCAAACTGGCCCCAAGGGCTCTTGTTAGCTTGATAGTTCTATCGCATCAACCATATGTAAAATCTATCTTTCAGTTAAATGTGACTGCTTTTGCTATGTCAGAGATTATTTATTACTCTATCTTCTATTAGTCTTGATTAACAGGAAGTTTTTGATTAAGCAAGGCCTTCTCATCTCTGACTGCATATATATCAAACATTCTTCTGCTATGGATTTGACATATTAATGGTTTTACAGAATTGCTATTTATTTGTTGCATGTTCCTGGTAAATTTGGTGCAAAATAAATGAAATTTACTTAGCTGGACCAAGATCTTATGTTATAGGATAGTATTACAAAAGAACAACCCTGCATTTACAAAAGGTACTTTGAAGTCTTGTTATTGAACAAAATAAATAGCACGCTCTTGTTCAAGTTTTATCAAATATTATAAAATTGACTATTCTTAAAGGGCTTTTTTGGTTTCTCTTCTATGTCTGCTGGACGGATCATCCATGATAAAAACAGAAGCTGATTTCATGCTATTTGAATCAAGGTGCAAGAAGAAAATTAGAATAAGCCTTTGTCTTACTGTAGAATCAGTTTTACTTTCAACTTCATTTGTTTTCCATGCTTATTATTTACCAGCTTTCTTTCTTTCTTTTTTTTTTTTTTATTTACCAGCTTTCCATTGAGTTTCTTCCTACTCCTCTCTCAAATTGGATGTTCAAGTGGAAATTCAATGTGTCTTAAACACAATTCTTGCTTTCCCCCTAAATCTGCTTTTACACCAGTCTTGAGCATCTCCATATACGGCACAAGCATTTATACAGTTGCTCAGACCAAAGCTTTGTTAGAAAAAGAATTGTTGTCTCCTTTCTTTTTCTCAGTTTATCAAAAAAGTACCTTCAGTATATTTGCAACATTTAACAGTTCCCTCCAGCATTTCTGTTGTGCACTGAATATTTGTTTGCATGCCTCCTACCTCAAAATTCATATGATGAAGCCCTAACCCTTGATGTTTTGCTACTAAGAAAGGAGACCGTTAGGAGTTAATTAGGGTTACATTAAGTTACAAGGGCAGGACCCTCATGATGGTCTTAAGATGAAGAGATCTCTTTCTTTTTCTGCTATGTGAAGACACAGTGAAAATGCATCCATCCAGTTGCAAGCCAGGGAAAGAATTATTTAGAAACTGGCCATACTGGCACCTTTATCTCAAACTTGTAGGATAGAACTTCAAGGAAATAAATGTCTGTTGTTTAAACAAATCCAATCTATGGTGCATTGTTATGGCAACCCAAGCAGACTGAGACTTCTCATGATGCTCTACTTTATTCCTCTGCCATCTCCCATGTAGAACACTATGGTAGCCTACCAAATTACCTTCCTGCCTCCTTTTTGACTTTTTTGCAGTCATAATGGTATTTCCTGAAATGTAATTTAGTTCATGCTATTTCTCTGCTTAGTTGTTCCAGTGACTTCCCCTGATGTTCAGCATATAACCAAACTCCCTTTTCTATAAGGACTTTTATGTTCTGACTGTTCCCTTTCTGACCTCATCTTTTACCTCCTTCATGGTGCATGTGTGCACACACATGGTTGTACATGCATTTGCATGCACACATCTTGCTTACTTACAATCTCACTGGATTTCTTGATAATCCTCCAATTTGCCAAGCATATTTCTACCAGAGGGCCTTTGCATTTGCTGCTCCCTCTGCTGCTAAAACTACTTTCCTTGGATATTCATAAAGCATGCTTTCCAATGTTATTTCAATATCTTTTTATTTATTTATTTTTTTTTATAAATTTTTATTTATTTATGATAGTCACACAGAGAGAGAGAGGCAGAGACACAGGCAGAGGGAGAAGCAGGCTCCATGCACTGGGAGCCTGATGTGGGATTCGATCCCGGGTCTCCGGGATCGCACCCTGGGCCAAAGGCAGGCGCCAAACCGCTGCGCCACCCAGAGATCCCTCCAATATCTTTTTAAAAGTTGCCTCTCTAGGAAGTTTTCTCTGACTTCTTTTTTAAAAATGATTCCATGTAGGTCCCCCTTCATTATTTCCGTATATTAATGCTTATCGAATGTCTTCAAAGCCTGTATTATTTTCTGACACCATGGTATATACTTATTTGTTTACTGTAAACTCCATAGGATATGAGACTTCGATTCCTTACTGAATTACTAGGGCCTAGAACAGTCCTTCCTGATACAAAAAGAGTCCTTAATAAATACATATCCAATGTATTCAACAAAAGATTTACCTGAATCTTAGCAATCTATAAGCCAATTATTAAAAAACTCATAGCATGAACCATAACCTTATATGAAAATTACATGGAAAATATGAATCCTTCCTGTGATTGTGGTTTTAAAAACCCTTATTTACTAATATACAGGATATTAAAATGCAGGGTTTTTATCCCAGGTATGTGCAATATGACATTTTGTTTTATAAGACAGAAATTGATTTAAAAATCCAACTTATTTTGTTTCTTGTATGTTGTAGGTATAATGATAACTGACATGAAGTAAATACTTAGATTTTCTGGCCCAACTGTAAATCCTCTGTATATATTTAGAAATTAAATTGTTCTTTTGTGAATATTTACCTGTGTAACCTCATTTAATTCTCTTAAAAATTCTATGAGAGTGATACTATGCTTGTCACTATTTTTGGTGAAGAAACTGAGGCATAATTGTATTAGATAATTTGACCTGGGACACAGTCAGTGATAAAATAAGAGCGAAATTGGTGTAGTCTGACTTCACAAGGTTAAACATTATTTCTACTTCATCAGTATCCAAAGTAATCAAACTATTAATCAACTAGAATACTTTATCCAAAACAGCATGAGACCTACAATCTCATTATCTGTCACTGGTCATTTATTACTAGAAGTTTATTAGCCTCATAACTACTGTCCTTCTGTTATTAAACAAAATCAAATGACTGTATTTCTACAATCTAAATTCACTTCTTGCAATTATTATTTTAATGAAATAACAGAGTTTACACTGTCAGAGCAATATAATTACAAATCTTTACTCTAATTAATAATAGAATGGATTGTTGGGTTGTTAAGACAATACAATTATAAAGGGAAGGCCCATAGAGAGAAAACATTTGACATTCACCCAGCAAACATTTCTTTAAAACCCACTTGTTTTAGTCTCTGGAGATACCATACTTTCTTCTGTGGATGAATTCCCACTTAGTAAAGATAACAGCCATATCAGGAGGTAATCTCAATAAATTCAGTATTACTAGAAATCTAGTGAAGCCTCAAATCATGGAGTACCCTATATATTGTGCTAAAAACAAAGTTTAGGTTTTATCTGGAAAGTAGTGTTATCTAAAGTGAAGGAGGTGAATAGCAACAGGTGCTTGACAGGATTCACTACAGTATGAAATGAAAGAATTAGGTTGCTGTTGACATTTACTTTGATAGCACCTTTTAAATCCGGGGAGGAAGTATTAGAAGTGCCATTTATTTTAATTTCTAATATCAATTAAATATTTCTAGTTTTGGTATCTTTTGTATGAGTTGCATATGAATACAATATATTATGGAGTACTTATGTAAACATTTTAAATGGTATGGATGCACATTTTAATAATTTAAGTACCAAATTTGCTATGGAGAAACAAACCATTTTAAGCATTAGAGCTCCAGAGGAATATTGAAGTTTTAGATATATTACCCCAGAGTTAATGTTATGTCAAGGCATTGGAAGAAGCAGTTGTAGTTATTTCAGCAGAGAGATAATGAGTACCTTAACTAGGAAACTGGTAGGGAAAGGATTTGCCAACTATACTGTATATATATTGGCAGAATTTTGTGACTAATTAAATGTGGAACAGTGATGAAGAAGGAAGATTCAAGAATGAATGCCAGATTTCAAATTTACAAAATAGGGAGAAATTAGAAATACCAAGCAAATAGGAAGTCTAAAGAAGATAACCTTAGGAAGGAATGTTGTAAGTTCATTTTAGGCACAGTGATTTTGAATGTGCTTTGAAGTATTCAGCTTTCAGATGTCTGAAATTTAGGGACAAAGTCTATTTTGCAAATGCATATTTGGCAGTCATTAACACAGTTGGAGAGTGAATGGAATTACCCAGGTGGTTCATATTTAGTATAAAGAGCAACAGTTCAAGATAGAGTTCTTAGAAATATCTATGTTAAAGACAGAGGCAGAGACCCTTGGAAGAGGTAAGGAGTCAGATTGAGGAGAATAATTGTTCTAAGCTCTGTCCATGAGCAGAGAGTTCTACCTAAAGTCCTTTGAGTACTATGACACTGATGTCAGGTCATTCCTATAATGAAAATGCAGTTAATGGGCTCTTTTTCTCTGGCACCATTAAACATTCAACATACAAATCTGTGTTACACACTACTATACAGGAAAGAAAGGTCACGTTACCTCCAGTGTTAGGGATTTATGGTTCATAAGGAAATAGATAAGACAAGGAAACCATGTCAGCACCCTTCAGAGAAGATTGAAAGATAGTTCGTGGGTACATGGCACTGTTTAGATATCGCTCATGCAACACCTAAAATAATTTTCAAAGATTTATGTATCCTCTTTTCTCATTTGAAATTGACAGCTTAATATTTATTACAAATTTAAATATTTGCAAAGAAGATACTGTCTGGATACTTTCATTGTATACATGATTTACATCAAAACATTAGAACTGCCGTTTAGCTCTTTCAGTCTACAAACTGTATTAGGGAAAGCAATCCTCATTGTCAAATTCAGCTCCAACTTAGATAACCTCACATCAGGAAAGGTCCAGTTTCTTTTTTTTTTTTTTTTGTTCAAATAAATAAGTTAATGAACCTCCTTGTATTAATCACTAGGTGTTCTTAATTCTAATTCTAAGGTAGATAGTTCAAAGCATTGCTAGATAAAGTATGGATGTTTCCATGATGCTTTGCTCCTGTGGGTCTCACTCTTTGCAATTTTATACTCCAGGGCAATGAATTGTAGAAGATGGTGACACGTTTGCCTTACTTTTGTAAAGAAGGGAAAAGGATATTTTATAAGAGGAGTTAGAGAAAGGAGAATTCTGAAAACACAGACACATTAGTAGCCAAGTTCATTTTTGGAAAGCATGCATACAGAGGAATTGAGGATCTGGAAAAAGATTGCCTTAAATTTATCCATGCCTATATAGCATCTGTTCAGTCTTGTTTTCCTGCAGGCTACCCCACTCCATGAGACTCAGCTATAGTCATCCAAGAGAAACATCAGTAGTCAGTAGCCTGTTTTGTTCATTAATCTCTACATCCTTTCTGTCTGCTACTTCCTCCTCTGCTAATACCCAACTGATCCTCTTCCACTGGGTCATATTAAATACATTCAATATGATGGGGTTGAATTATGAGGTAAGTTATTGCTGAATTTGTTCTGCCCTCCACTATGCAATTTCATCCCACTGAAACCCTAATCCTCAAGTGGCTATCTTTGGAGATAGAATATGTGAGAAGGTGGTAACAATTAAATGTCGTAACAGTGGGACCCTACTCTGATAGGTCTGATGCTTTAAAAGAGAAGAAGAGACACCAGAACTCTCTCTCTATCCCTCTGTCTTGTGAGGACACATCAAACAGGCAGCCATCTGCAAGCCGGAAAGAGAGCTCTCACCAGGATTCAGTCATGCTAATCACCCCAATCTCAGACTTTCATCCTCTGGAACTGTGAGAAAATAACTTTCTATTGTGTAAGCCTACTTTCTGGTATTGTGCTATGGCAGCCTGAGCAGAATAATACAGATTTTGGTACCAAGAATTGGGTTGCTACTGTAACAAATATCTAAAAATGTGGAAGCAGCTTTGTGACTGGGTAATGGGAAGTCATTGGGGGACTTTTGAGGTGTGTATTAGAAATAATGAAATTAAGGCTGATTCTGGCAAGTACACACAAGAAAGCTTCAATCTTGGAGAATACATAAATAGCCATGAGCAGAATATTGGCAAAAATATTGAGGTTAGAGATCATTATGGTGAAGTGTCAGATGGAAATGAGGAACATGTTATTAGAAAGATGAAAGGTGATCTTATAAGGTAGCAAAGAACTTGTCTATACTGTGTTCTCATGTTTTATAGAAAATAGAAATTAGGAGTGATGAAATTGAATGTTTAGTTTAAAAGACTTTTACACCAAGTGTTAAAGGAATGACTTGGTTCCTCCTGACTGTTTATGGTAAAATGCAAGAGGAGAGAGTTGAATTGAAGGAGTTCTTAAGGGAAACCAGAACTTGAAGATTTGGAAAATTATCCACCTATCTATATTGCAAAAAGTGAGGAAGCCTCTTCTAGAGCGAGCATCAATGTTACAGTTGAAGCATGACTTCATCATGAGGTTACCCATGATGTTAACTGGACATCTAAGTAGAATCTGGGAACTGAAATGGAATTATAGGATTATGCCAGCTTAGACACTGCCAGTTTGAACTGAAGGAAACAGAGAAAGTGGGATAAAATGAGGGAGGGATGCTGGACTGCTTAGATTCTACAGGATGAACCATAAAACTGTTACACTACAAATGTGTTATTCTTGTTGAAAAGAGAATAACCTCAGTCAATTTAGAAATTATCAGGGCCACTGCCTTGGTGTCATAGCTTCATCTCCTAGAGCCTTGTGGGTGGGGTCCCACCCAGCAGAGTCTTAAGGGTGGAAAATTAACTGTGTCTTTTAAGTCATCCACAGTGCAGTATTGTGTAATTGCAGCCTGAGCAGATGAATTCAGCCATGTAATATGCAGGCCAGGGTCATGGACATTATCTGAGATGCTTCATTAGGCCTCTTACACCCATCTCCCCTTTCTTAGGAATTATTTTCTTACTACCAGGCCTAGTATGACATCTTTTTATTTATTACCTTTGTCATAGCTAACTGGGCCAGGCACAACCCCCTCCCCTGCAGGGATTGCCTTGATTAAAGACATCTCTTCTCAGGGTAGCCCCCACAGAGTGATGGATTTACTTGGTGGTACAGGACTCGGGACAATTCTGAATGGTCACATAAGCTTTAGAACTGACCATCGGTTTGTTGGGACAACTGAGATGACATGGCAGCTTGACTTCCCCCTCTACTTCTTCACCTGCCCCGTCACTTGATGATGCCAGAGCATTGTCCTAAGAAACCTGTTGCATGCTGATGTCTATCTCAGAGTTTGCTTTCTGGGTAACACAGAATCCAATGCACTGGCATCCAAATAGTTTTTCCAAATTCTGTTTTATGTGTGTGCATGATAGGAGGGACCCAAACTGAGAAAAGACACACTACATTTTATTGTGAGTTTTTTTTCTATTTGTGTATCTCTTTCTATATTTTATGATTAAATTGCAAGAAGCATACATAACTCATATATCTGTCTATAGCATTTAGGATTTTGTCAAACCATAATAGTTCCTGGCAAATGTTTCATGAATAAACTCTAGAGATGAGAGGGTATGTCAACCCTAATATTCCCTACCTGAGGCAAGTGGCATTTTGAATACATACATGTTTAAACAATATTAATAGCTGAATAATGTGACAAAGTACTTATTTGTGATATATACGTACCATAATTGCACCAGAGTTATATAAAGTAAGGTATAAAACAAATAAAAATATTTAATTTAATCTTTTCCTAATAATGAAAGATTTGCAAAAACGTTTGCTAATTGGTCCAATTTGGAATTCTGAAATTCTTGAAGATTTGCTTTCTGCTTATATAGGAATGCATACAGCATATCAAGTCAAGACCTACAGTCTTGTTTTGCTAAGTGTGACCAAGTGAGTTTTATCTAGGGTTCTTAGTGCTTTATCTATGAAATATGATTAAATACCACCTAAACACTTTTTCTACCTGAAAATTCTATTTTGTTCTGTGAAAACCACTTTTTTTTAAAAGATTTCATTTATTCATGGAAGACACACACACACACAGCGAGAGAGAGAGAGAGAGAGAGAGAGAGTGAGGCAGAGACACAGGCAGAGGGAGAAGCAGGCTCCATGCTGGGAGCCCGATGCAGGACTCGACCCTGTGACTCCAGGATCATGCCCTGAGCCGAAGGCAGGCACCAAACTGCAGAGCCATCCAGGGATCCCCTGAAATGAACCACTTCTAATCTCATACCTGCTCATTGAAATAAGGCAGATAATCAAAATAAAGGGTAGATGATAATAAAGACGCTGACTACAGTCCTATTTCTGGTGGGACATCATTAATATTTACTAAATAGAAGCTGAATTTAAGTTATCCCCATTTATACCCAGCTTCCCAGTCCTACATAAGATTTAATACTTTTCCTTTCATTTAGTCAACAAATATCTTTTGAGATCTAACATAGGTTAGATGAGGCACTTTTTAGGTGTTTGGGGAATACATTAGTGAACAAAAAACAAAGATTTCTGCTCTCATGGAGATTGTATTCTTTGGTGATACAGAGAACATAGTGAATATTTAAAGTATTTTGTAGGTGACAGGACTAAACATTTGAAAGACATGGAGCAAAGAAGATACTGATATTGTCTGGAGTAGGAATTATGGTAAGTTGTAATGTTAAATAAGATGATTGGGTAGTCTTTATTGAGCAGCTGAGATATGAGCAATGTTTAAAGAAATAAAGAAATTAGCTATGCTGACACTTGGAAAAGAGAACCCAGAGAACAGGAAACATCTAGAGCAAAGTTGGAAAGGCTAGGATGTGTTTTTAAAGGTTTGAGAAAGTGTAAGGATGTTGTGTGGCTGATGCAGAGTAAGGAGAGAAGTCAAAAATCAGAAGTGGAATGGATGGTGAAGAAACGGTTCCTCTATGGCCTATGGGTCTTGGATTATGGCCTAGGGGTCTTTGAATTTTACTCTGATGAAATGGCTAGCCACTGGAAGACTGAGCAGATTTTATAAGAGTAACAGAGTCCTCCTTGACTCTTATAAAAAATAAAAAAAATAAAAAAAAAAGAAAGTGACAAGTGAAGAAGAAAGGACATAAAGCTGAGAAGGAGCAACTAATGAGTTGAGAGGAAAACCAACTAATGAGTTGAAGTCAATTAAGAAAGGGCATCTGGGGAAAACATGTATAGTTATATAAAATCTTGCTAGCAATTCACTTAAGAAGATGTCTGAAACTATTTAATTTAGGAACAAGAAAATAATTGATAACTTGATCAGAGCGGTTTAGGAGGTATGGTGGGAGTAAAGCCAAATGGGAGTGAGTTTAGGGCAGAAAGGCAAGAATTGGAGACCATAGTCTGGTTAAATTTTCAGACAATTTTTGCCAAAATGGAGCAAGAAATTGGATGGAAGCTGTTAGAGGAAGTGGATTATGATGAGTTTTTGTTGTTGTCGTTGTTTTAAATCTTTTGTTTTGATTCATTTTTGTTTGTGTTTTTCAGAGAGGGAGAGTAAAAGCTTGTTGATGCTCCAGTGGGAATTATCAGGAGAGAATGGGGACCTGATGATGGTAGAGAGAGTAGGGAGGCATCACTGCTGGTGTGATGGAGTGAGGAGTTCAGAATTCCTTCTCCTCAGTATCACAGCAATGTAATTGTTGATAGCTTTAAAATAATAAAAGAGTCAACAATCATTTAA
Source organism: Canis lupus baileyi (assembly GCF_048164855.1). Lineage (NCBI taxonomy): Eukaryota > Metazoa > Chordata > Mammalia > Carnivora > Canidae > Canis > Canis lupus. Next base: position 18,346,119 of record NC_132854.1, on the reverse strand, counting down.
AATCTCTGTAGATTGTTCTGATAGCGAATGGGGAACAAGAATTCCTATCCTCTTCAAGGTCCTTCTAACCAGATGAAGAATCAAATTGACATGAGACAGATTAACAGGAGAAAAATCAAATTTAATAGTATAGTATGGGGAATCTACATGGATATGGGAATTCTAGAGACAGGCAAAATGAAGTATATGTACCTTTCTGAATCAGGAGAAGAGAGTAGGTTTTCTGGGTCTTCAGAAGAATTCACACGAAGAGTGAAAAAGAGTAAATGTTTGGTAAACACGTATTTGCTGGGCGACTCAGAAACAATGGGACATAGAGAATTTGATCAAACGAGGTCTTGTTAAGTTCCTCTCTATCTACACTACCTAGTGTACAGTATAATGTGGTTATCTATGGTGACAGCTCTTTTCCTGGAACTGGTCCTCCAAGTTATTTTAGGCAGTTGTGGAGGAGGTAGAGCTTTTCCTGAATCTGCTGGGGTTTGATTGCTTTTTAACTCAAAATAATCTTCGTGCCAAAGTGGCGTATCTTGGGGCTGCCTGGCTTTGGCCCTCAGCAGAGCATAAACAATACAGAAATATTAATGCAAGAAATTCTATTAAATTTCAAAAGGAACAGTCAGATTTGACGCCTTTATTGTAGTTTGCTAGGGCTGCCATAACAAAATACCACCATCAGGGTGTTTTAAACAACAGAAATTTATTTCCTCAGGGGAAATTAAGATGAGTCCTTTAGTTCCATCATACAAGGCAAATGACAGAAAACCAAAAGAGTCCTCTTGGAATCACAGTTCATTCTAGGGGGCAGGAAGACTTTGAGCATGCACTAGGCTGCACTGCCTAAGGAACAAGCAGAACATGATGTGAGGCACACTGTAAAACATTTTCCCAGACCTTACACAGACAAATCAACAAGGCCTAAATACAACTTCTGACTGAACAATAAGCAACATGCCTAGGGGTGACTCCAACAGGCTTAAAAATAAAGTCATACTCATCTCTGGAAAATTCTGGAAAACTGCAAGTCCAATGCTGCATCCACTCAGAAATGATGTCATGAGCTGAGCTGCCAGGTGTTGAAGTGGTTGGTTAAGACAAGTCAAAATGATGATAATGATGAAGGCTTTATTAGTTATTACAGTAGTATAAACACAAAGCCAGAAAGAAGATGCCAACTCCCAGAATGTTTCATTTTCCCCCACTAAATGGCACTGGACAAGAGACAGACATATCAGCACAAATGGAAGGAGTCATCTCACTACAAGAGGAGCTTTGAAAAAAAAAAAATTGCTGCCTTTTAAGAACTCTGGGGCAGGAGGGCAGGGAGAGAGGGAAACGTAGGAGCAGGAAAATACTGAGTACTGAGTGAGTGTAGAACAAAATATCTTCTAAGTTTCCACTCTTCCCCCTGATAAGGAGGCCTAGGCAGGGACCAGACCTGAGAAGGGCACCCCAAAAATAGTCCTCCAAATGAAGGCACCTGAACTAGGAATATAGTTACACAAAAAAGCATGCTGGCCAGGAGTCCTGAATCCGACTGCAACTCCCCTTCCAGACTGGCCTGCACTGGCTCTTGCAGCTTTGGTGTGCAGAGGGCAATTTTCCTCCATGAGGCTTGCTAAGTGAAGTCTTCTAATTGGTTATCCTTGGCCTCAAGGATCACACATAGGGTTGGCCAGGAGCTGACTCCCTGGCAGTCAAGAAAGGGAATTATCAATCTACTATCCTTTACTGAAAGAAGGGCAAAAAAATGTAAGTGCTCTGATCTGTGAGAGCCACCTTCAAGATATCCATCTGTCCATCCATCCATCCATCCATCCATTCAGGAAAGGGCAAAAATCTAACTGGCTAAGGGGGCTTAAGTACCACCTTTCACCCATAAGTGGCTTATTAACCCAGGAGTGGTCCCAAAATAGCCAGGCTAAGAGATAAAAACAAATGGAAAAATATATAAACAGGAATATATTTGAGAGTCTATACACTAATGGGAAAATAGATTTTGCAGAATTAACTTAGCCAAATCATTAATCAACCCCTCTTCTGCAAAATACATTAACAAAAAAACAAATGACCAAAAAGACAAAAATAAGAAATCTTATGATGAGGGAGAGGAGTAACCATATTTGCCTAATATATTATTTAAAATGTCTAATTTAAAAAAAAATGAGGGATCCCTGGGTGGCGCAGCGGTTTAGCGCCTGCCTTTGGCCCAGGGCACGATCTTGGAGACCCGGGATCGAATCCCACGTCGGACTCCGGGTGCATGAAGCCTGCTTCTCCCTCTGCCTGTGTCTCTGCCTCTCTCTCTCTCTCTCTCTCTGTGAGTGACTATCATAAATAAATAAAAAAATTTAAAAAAAAATAAAAATAAAAATAAAAAATAAAAAAAAATGAGACATGCAAAGAAACAGCAAACTGTGACTGACCATACACAAGAACAAAAGCAGGTGATAGAAACTACCATGGAGAGGAACCACTGGGTGGGCTTAACAGGCAAAGAATCCAAAGCACCTATTATAAATACATTCAAAATAAAAGAAAAAGAACCATGCTTAAAGAATTAAAGGAATGTAGGATAACAGTACTTTATGGAATATAGAATATCAATGAAACAAAAAATTATTTGTATAAATAACAATAGAGAATAAAATTATTTTTTAAAAAGTGGAAAGTGAGTTGAAAAATACAGTAACAGACATGAAAATTTCAGTAAAAGGATTTAGCCATAAATTTTATTAGAAAAAAGAACCTGCAAACTTGAAAATCAATTAAGATAATGCAATTTAAAAAACAAAGAGGGAAAAAAAAGTGTGAAGAAAAATGAACAGTATCAGATAAATGTGGGAGAATATTAAGCATATCAACATTATGGGAATTCCAGAAGTGGGTAAAGAGAAAAAGAAAACAAAATATTAGAGGAAATAATGTCCAAAAAGAAAGAGTATAGTATAATTATCCTTATGGGCCTTTGAGAATTTTGAGTTTAAAATGAACTTAGTCAATATGGTTGTGTGTTACTATCCAGCCATATTCTATTAAGTGGTCTGGTCATGGAATGGGGAAAGACCTGGATTGAACCAGAGTTGTAGCTGTGTCAAGCAAGCTGGAAAAGTGAGGGTGGTAAGGGAGGTCAGGAAGGTAAACAAGAGTGATTATGACAGACCATGGAATTTACACTGGATAAGGAAAGAAGGAAATGTCTCAAGGGATAGAGAAAGACATTTGCACAAATGACGTGGAGGCCATGTACCAGATAGATTTCAAGTGTCCATCGGTGAAAGGTACTCATTACATTGTGATTTTGTATATCACCTCATCATGGTTCCATGTATATGTTGCAATGAGTAGTAATGACAAGGTCTAAGATTTGACATTGGAGGGAATGATTGGGGTAGGTATCCTTGGAGTGGAAGCATTTATGAAATTAAGAATATAGCATATTGGAAAAAATTATGTGCATGTATATAGAAATTACTACAAGTCAGGCATTCTAATGAGTAGAGTAGGAATGAAAGAATAACTAAAATTTTTGAGAAATACAGAGGAATGATTCTGCAGGTGAGTAGCCGATAGCAATAACATATTTCTTTTCCATTAGGTGACCATTGAATCCTATAGGGTAGGTATGCCATTTAAATCAGATTATGTTAATATTGCCTTTTTCTTCAGGCTGTGTGCTTACAGTGTGACTTCTTCAACTGGAATGATAATCCTCAATGTGTAACATAATGTAGTTCCTTTGACTTCAACCGTGTAGAGTTGATCTAGGTTTCTACCATAATCCCCTTTGACTTCAACCTCCCCATGATTCTTAGCATATTTTTCTTAGTTCTACCCTATACAATATTTTCTGTGCAAGTTTCATCTATATTTTATAATATACTATTTACCTTAAATTCTGATTTCTATCCTGAATTGTTTTTACCAATGTATTAGCCAAAGTTCTTAACTACATGCAGGGGAATATACTTCATCCTGTTCGAGAGTAATCTACCTATTGAAGGGATAAAGCTATTTCACAGATTAATTAGTAGGATTACAAAAACGAGACCCTAGGCTAAGCTTCTGGGACAGCCTCACACTGGGTAGAACTAGCCGGCATCCATACAGCTGCTTCTACGTGATTGGCAAGGTACAGAAAGAATCAGAGAGGCTGCCATGACAGCTGATATCTCAAAAAGTAGTTGGGACACTGCTTAATCTGGATGCTCAGTAGCTGCTTTTGCCAGCGCAAACAAAGTCTTTTACTTTATCAAATGATTCAGCTCTGAAGGGAGATCTTACACAAGGATATCTAATTGATGGAATCTAAATTATATGTGGATCCTCAGCTGCAAGGGATTCTGGGAATTGTAGTGTTTGCTTCCCATCCCCAGCAGGCTGGCCATTGCTGGGTAGATAGTTCGTGTGTTGAACTCTGGTATCCAGTGTCAACCAGAAGTACTATTTCCAGCCTTTAATGAACTTTGAAATACAGTATGAGGATTAAATATACTAACCAAATTTGATCATGTAAAGACTTTATCCACGTAATTCACCAAATCTTGTTGAGTTGAGGCCCAGCATCTTTAAAGAGAGTTTTAAAAAGAAAGCTTGTAAAGATGTCTGCTTCTAGCAGAAATGAAAACTCTATGCTTGCTCAACTTGAAAAGGGCTAGTGAGAATAATTTTGTCATTACCACTACCATCACTCACAGTATTTGATTTGGTTAATAACCACCCCATTTCATTCCCTTATGATTTGGAACCTATTTGGAAATAACAGGAGTTAGAGAAGAAATTCTCTGCTTTATTACAGGTGCAGAGCTGGATTAGAAAATATAGTTGGGGTTCAAACCAAGTCTTTTTTTCCTTTTTCTCATTCCCTCCATAGAATTTGTACAAAAAAGTTACCAAGAGAACAGCTGAATAACTTAAAACTTTACTGTATGAGGCATAGATTATTCTTTTTGGCTTAATGCATGGAAAATGCAAGATTGGCAGGCAGAATTCATAGGGCTCACAGGCAGGTGGTTTCTAAAACTGGGATCCAAGAGTGGTAGATTGACCAAGAAAGAGAAACAACACATGAGCATGTAAACTTAGGACATCGACCTTCTCAACTCAAGCTCATAAGAAAATAGCTATCAGACTCTTATCACTTCACCAATCAGATGTCTCCTACTAAAGCAAGAAGCTAGTGAGTGGTAAAGAAGAAAGAGCGACTCCTGCCCTATAAGTTTTTTTGAGTCCTTCCAATGTATTCTGCTGATTAGTCACACAATTACGCATTTTATTAGAAAATCCTCCAAGTATAAAGCTGTTATGCTTCCCAAGTACTTGCAAAAAACCCAGATTTCATGGAGATACTATTTTTTATCATTGCAAAAGAAGGAAAAAATACACAATAGTCCTGCTCAGCAAATAACAGCAAGCAGACTGCTGTTATTTTAATAATTCTCCATGTGTATTTTTGCACAGATTTCCTTAAATGCCTATAAGATGACCATTTCATGTTTTTCAATCACTGATGTAATTTTCAAAGCCACTTATGAGGTCTATTCTTATCTCATTAAAGCAATGAAGTTAAGTGACTTTACATTTACCTCCTTAGTGCAAAGGGAATTTAATTTCCAAACCAGGACCCACAGTGATACCATAGACCCTTTTTCCTTTTCTTGCTTCCATTTAGTTTGGTTTAATACGAATCCAGAATAAAGAGAAAGAAAATAAACCTATGCTAACAACTTCATAGTTACAGCAAAATTAGCTTAGATAATCCTGAATCATTTTCTTCTTTTATAGCAGAATATATCACAAAAACAACACTAATTGAATTGTTTCAGATCTAAATTATCAGGAAGATAGCATAAAAATGTTGATCATCATCAGGGACAATGGTTGCTGATCATGAAAATGCACCTAGTCTTAAAATAATGATGGATATCTCCCTTGATTGTACTTTTTTCTCAGTTTTCTTTGACTTTGTTTGCCCTTTATATATTTTCCCCCATTTGCTACCATAATCAGGAGAGCCTTGTATCGTCCACATATTCTGTGACACATGATGTGATGTCTTGCATTATTATTGTTGTTGTTCTAGTGTCTTCCAACCTTTATAAAGCCACGTAGTTAATAAAGGACTTGTGTTGTACATACAGAGATTCTTCTCCAGTAGTTGTATTTTAAACCTTTTAACCCATATTTTAACAAGTAGCTGTAATTTCTAGTTAACATTTGTTCAGTAAACATTAAAGGATGAGGTATTGTGATATTGAGATTTTTTTAACTCCTCCCTTAATATTAAACATAGTGCTCTAGTAGTACATAAGGAATACTCAAGATCAATTTTTGAATCATAGAATTTTAAATATACAATAGAATTTACTAATTTAAGTTATTGGGAAGAGGGCAGAAAACAGACATAGAAAGGTTAAGTAATTTGACCAAGACCCTGAAGCCAGTTATTGACAGTGATCAGTGATATAGCCAAAAGTCAAGTCTTATGATAAATGTCTAACTTTAACTTAGAAATGCAATGATGCCATAGAAGGAAGCCTCTGATGGCATCCTACTGGAAACAAAGTGAGGCGTGAAAGAAGTCTGGTATGTGGGTCCTAACTATAGCTGAAAAAGATATAAAATTGGAGCTATAAAGTTATGTATATTAAATAGCCAGAGATCTATATCTATCTGTAAGCTCACAAAAGAATTTTAACATAAATGTCTAAAATCATACTGCTCTTTTTCTTCTGCTTTTAATTTTCATAAAAAATGGGATAGAGGGGCCCCTGGGTGGCTCAGTGGTTGAGCATCTGCGTTTGGTTCAGGGCGTGATCCCGGGGTCCTGGGATCGAGTCCCACATCAGGCTCCCTGCAAGGAGCCGCTTCTCCCTCTGCCTATGTCTCTGTTTCTCTCTCTGTATCTCTCATGAATAAATAAAATAAAATCTTTAAAAAAAAAGAAAATGTATTAGAATATTTTCTTATGAATCATTGAGATATAACTCAATTTATAGCTCAGAAACTGAGCTGGATATAGTAAAGATCTTAGGTAATAGATAACATTATACCACAAAAGTAGGGACATGGAGTCAAATGATCAATGATTTTCCTCATATTGAAATAATAATAATGCATCTGACGGTGTTGTTGTTGAATTATATATACTGTATAATGGTTTTATTTATAGTTTATATAATCATATTGATGTGTTCTGATTATATTCATAATATACCATTAAATATTATGTACATATTATTATAAATAAGATATATTATTTATAAATGTGCTATTTGATTATGTTAACTGTGTTTTCAAAATTGAGACTCAACTAAACTGATAAAATGTTAGATGTTTATAGAAATCTTTTGATACATTCCATCAAACGCTCCAGAGGAATTAAAACACAAACAGGTTAGAGGACGGGATTTCAGTATGACAATACTAAAAATGAGACAAGAGGACAAAAAGGCTCCTCCCATGCTCGGATTGTCTACATGAGTATTTCCCCAGAAGACCAATGCATTCATTGATAGTGCATTTGGTGTAAGTTTTGAAAACACATAGTGTTTTTTACTTAGCAGAGTTTCTATTTTACACACTGACTTTTCTGATTCTTAGAGCAGTATTTCGTGATCTTTCCCATGTGGACTTTTAAGAAATTTGATTTAACAATGTATTATTTGCCTGAATTAAAAATTTTTAAATGCAGTTAAATCGGGTATTTTCCCTGTGATATTAAGTAGATCATATGATTTTTTTCTCAATTTTATTATTAAATTGACCAGTGGGTTGGTGATTATATTGACAAAGTAAATGACAAAAAAATCATGCCATGTATTTCTGGGTCTTTTTTTTTTTTTTCCTTAAAAAAAAAAAAAAAAAAAAAAAAAAAAAAAAAAAAAAAAACCACAAGGGGATCCCTGGGTGGCTCAGTGGTTTTCCTTAAAAAAAAAAAAAAAAAAAACACAAGGGGATCCCTGGGTGGCTCAGTGGTTTGGCTCCTGTCTTTGGCCCGGGGAGTTGTCCTGAGGTCCCTGGATCGAGTCTTGCGTTGGGCTCCCGGCATGGAGCCTGCTTCTCCCTCTGCCTGTGTCTCTGCATCTCTCTCTCTATGTCTATCATAAATAAATAAATAAATAAATAAATAAATAAATAAATAAATAAATAAATCTTAAAAAAGAAAAAGAAAACACAAAGCAACACCATGATAATTGCTAGCATAATTGAAATACAGTTTAGTTGGAATAAATTTATTTCTATCTGACTGAGATGAAGTTTCTTTTTTCTTCTCTTATCCTGTCAAATGAAAATAACTATGCAGATTTTTAGCAAATTTCAAGAGAAGTTTTGGTATGCCCTGAAAAATATGGGCCATACAAAAAATTCATAGAGATGTGTGTCATTGATAATCATTTTGAGAACAACTAAAAGCAATGATTTTTACCTAAATTGACAGTATAATTGGGATAATCTGATAAAAAAATATACCTAATATACAGCTGACTGAATATATCTATATAATCTATATATCTATATCTACATATTATTGATCTACATATTATTTATTTTCTATTATTTTTCATGGTCCAGGAAAACAAACCCCTGCTCCCATATCCAAGTCATTTTCTGCTTGTTTAAATGGCTTTAATTTTCCTTTTAGCCCTTATCATTACCTGACCTTATAATGTATGTTTATTTTAAAAAATTTTTCCTAAATCCCCAAAGTCTGGAACAGAGGCTAGCATTTAATATGCATTAAATGAATATTTGTTGAATAAATAAAGATGGGGAAAGCATAAACTAGCTTTGCTTTAAAATCTGAGCTCCAAATAAAAAGCCACAAGGGAAGCAGGAATTACAGGTGTTTATGTTCCACTGAACTTTTTTGCATATTCTCAATTCTGCTTAGTTGTTTTCTTGGGGGAATTAACTGTAATGATGATTAATGATTCCTTTATGAAATGCTGGGTGGGGATATAGTCCAAACTGAGTTAGACTACAAATATATAAAATAATATTTTGTAGTGTTATAGCCATAATTGCCTCTAAAGGCAGTATCGAATAAAATGGAATAATTACAATTTTTGGTGCTAGATAAAACTAGATTGAAATCTTAATTAACTTTATTTTATTATGACCAAAAATGTAAAAAAAAAAAAAAAAAAAAAGAGCAGCCAGCCTCCATTTTTATGATAGAGTGAAGAGAAAAAGGAGTTTAAAATGAGATTTTTTTTTTTTTTTTTTTAGCCAGAAAAGATTATGTCTGGAAGAATTTGAAAACCAATTCAGTGGTAGCTTACATTTTTTAAATATGAATTGTCCATGATAAGCTCTAAGGGGAAAGGAGAGAAGACTAGCTATGAAATTCTTCATATTTGTAAAACTTGTCTTCCCTGAATATGGAAAACGATAGAAAAAATTTAAAAGGCTTATACTAATGAAATAAGTGAGAAAGAAACATGGGGCTCCTGTTGAAAGTAAGATTATAATAGGCAGCCGCCTTTGGCCCGGGGCATGATCCCAGGATCAGGGATCGAGTCCCACATTGGGCTCCTTGCAGGAAGCCTGCTTCTCCCTCAGCCTGTGTCTCTGCCTCTCTCTCTGTGTCTCTAATAAATAAATAAATAATCTTAAAAAAAAAAAAAAAGCCTAGATCTTCTCTATTAAAAAATAAACAGGAATAGCATATTTAGACAACTTCAGATACTACTTATCAGAGGATGGCTTTAACAGATTGTTTTTATGGTGGCATCTACCTTAGGAGGAACATAATGAGGACTCTTACTTTGAAAAGGGGTCAGAGGAGACTGAACATAGAGAAAAATGTTGAGATTCAGTTGCGATCCATGCCAAGTCCCTTGACTCCAGCACACAGAGGGGAGGTAATGGGCCTGGAAACAGTAGTGGGGAGGCAGAAGCAAACATCACCTATTTTTTAATTTGATATTCAGAGAATTTGATATTTCACATAAATAATTTTTCCAATATTTAATTTTAAATCTCAAACATTTTCCTTAATGTTCTAGTGGATTTTGTGAAATATGATTCAACCATTCCTGTGCAAATTATGACACTTATTTCCAAACTGTGCTATCCAAAACCCAGTGTTTTCAGAAATATTTAAAGGACCATTCAAAGAAAACACAGCTTCATGGTTGAATAGTTTGCAGAAATACCGTGCATGCCGTTTTTACTGCACATGTTGGAGGATAACAGTGGCTCCATGAAGTCCGTTGAAAGGAAATTTGCTTGACTTTATTTAATTCCATATTTTTAAAATACATTTGATTATAGAACTAATTTTTGTAGAACACATTTGGAAGATACTAATTTTTTAAGGAGCACAGTTTGAGAATTAAGACCATCATTATTAATAACCCTTTATTGCCGTGATTCTCAAAGTTTAATATGCGTATGAATCTCCTAGGAAACTTGGTAGAGTGCAGATTCTGCTTCAGCATTTGTTGGAGGTGAGAATGAGACTCTACATTTCTAAACAGGTCCCTGGTGATGCCCAGCCAGCCTGCCTGGAGTCCGCACTCTGAACAGCATGGTTCTGTGGCATCATGGTTCTTTAGTTCCACAGAGATGATGGAGACCCGGAAAGATGTAAAGCCACTTTTACATTAGTGACTGCAGCCTCTTAGGCTAATGATGTGAAAGAGATTGTTAGGATGGAATCTTTTAGTTTCAGCCTTGACTGGCATCAGGATATCAAAGTGAAGGTAAGACAGAAGATAGAGTCCCTCTCACAGAAAAATTACCAGGAAGAGTGACGAAAAGTCTGTTCCACTGCTTCAAGACCACTCTCCTCCAGACCATTACATGTGAGAAGAAGGTGTGGAAAGAGAAGATTCCTGATAGGGCTGGTGTAAGAGAGCTGATGCACCTTAGGGTTAGGGTTAGGGTTAGGGTTAGGGGTTCCTATTCTCCCTCCCTCCCTCTTTCCCTCTCCACCATTTCTTCTTTCTCTTCTTTCTTGTTTGGTTCCTTTATTGTTCCTTCTTTCTTCTTCTTTGTTTTTTGATATGTTATTCAGATTGTTGTCATCTTATTTGTAAAAAAAAAAAAAAAAGACCTTTATAGCTACATATCTGGAATATGTACAGACTTTATTGCTATATGTTAATCTGTATCAGTAAAGAAATTGTGTATTTAATATTTTTGCATTCCTTTAGAGAATTCTTGTACATTGTAGATTTCATTTATGGATGGAGGAATGAAAAGAACAGAATACATATCTTAAAAACCATAAGTTATTTTGGGTGTCTGCTTGTGTGTGTGTGTATTCTCATTCAAGTGCTGAATAAATCCTGATTTTGTGCATTAAGAGCAAATACCCCCCCCCCCCCCACACACACACACATGAGTGCCAAGACTTACTTTTGTCCTTTTGGCTGAGTGTGTACTTGCTTTTCTTAGTTCTGACAAATGACAAGGCAGCTTTCTGCCTTTGGAACTATCACCTCTTTGTGAGCTAATAATTATTATGTGTATTTTGGCCCTAGTGTTGGCACCAATTGATTGAGCATTTATTGTGAATCAGAAATCATGCTGGTATTTTAAGTATATTAATTTACAAAGGCCCCATTCCTCCCCAACTGTTGACGTAGGCACTTTTATCCCTATTGATAGGAGTAAAATGAGATTTGCCATATGTTAGCAAGTCTAAGCCATACCTAGGTCATATAGAGTAGTGAAGCCAGACTTTGAACCCAAGGAGCTAACAAGGCTTGTACCCATAGCAACTATGACAAAGGAGAGTATACACATTTGATATCTTCAAGGAGTCTGTTTCATCCTGCAAGTGAATGTAAATTTGGTGGGGATTTGTTCTCTATTTACAATGCTATTGCAAACATTATACCGTAGTTCTTCCTTTGCCCATTATTTACAATAACTGCAATTTAATATCATCTCAAGAGGTAACATTAAACTATACAGAATCCCCAAGATTAAAGAAAAATATGCTTTGATTTTATTTCTAATTCTTTTTGGGGATGAGAATTTGAACTATTCTGAGTTTTATGGGTATCCTATATATGTTCATGGACATAAAATTAATTCCCTGTGTCTCAAGGGTAGCACAGACATAAAAAGGCCAATTACAATTTTATGAATAGGAAATATAAGATCTGGGGCTTCGATTTTCTCTATTGTTGCATTCTAAATAACAGCGCTATTTCTAGGGAATACTTACATCCTTTCTGACACAGAACAACTAGGAACTTTCATTAGAGAAAAATCAAAGCAGATGCAATGTGAGTCCCCATATAGTGCAAGCAATGTTAAAATAGATTCCAAACTGGTGTCTTGTTTTGATGAAAACTCAGAAGACAATTTGGAGACTATTTGTCAGACTCCAGAGACTGAGGCACAGATGGAGTTCTGAATTAAGTGACTTTGTATTTTGAGATTTGAAATGAGCTCTAGTCCCAAATGTATATTTCAATGATTGTGAACTAATTAGATGTGGTAATTGATTATTAAAGAGTTTATAGTCTTAAAATTGTGAGGTTCATAAGTGATAATTTAAACATTTATAACAAAATTAAAAATGTAAACTTTATGTCGATTAATATATATAGATAGAATTGAGTGAACCAAGTTTTGGTTTGATTGGTCACAAAATAGTCTGGATTAGTGAATTTTCCAAGAAGCCAAAGAAAATTCCATGAGTTATCAAAAATTTAAATATTTTAACTAATTTAATATGGAAAACAACAAATTGGCTTCTTGCTTTTCCACTGCACCAAGCAATTTTGAAATGAATGCTATTTAGATTTTTTTTGGTTGACCAAAAAACATCCTGAATGCTAATTCATTAATAAGTATTCATTTCATGAATATGTAATGCATACCTACAATATGCCAGACTCTGTTCTTGGTTTTGTCGGTACAAAATACATGTTTCTGCCTTTGGGGAGAGAAAAACACCTACCTAAGTATACATATATATAATATATATCATGTATATATTATATACATATATATATATATATATATATATATATATATATATATTTAGTGGCCTGTATTATAGACTAAAAAATATGGAAGGTCAAGGAAGCTAGAGGTTCCAATTTTATGTAAGGTCATCAGGAGAGGCTTTACTGAGCAAGTGGTATTTGAAAGAGTTAGCCATACACTATCTAGGAGAGCAGCAGCTCAAGCCAAAGGAATTGCAAAGGCTCTGAGGCAGAAGCATATCCAAGTAGATCATGGCAAGCACACTGGTGTGGCTCAAGAGAGGACACTGCAGCAGACAGTTTTAGGAGATAACTAGGATCTCTCCAGGTCACGATCCACATTTGTGACAAAGTCCTCACTCCCATGTAGAATATGGAAGGAGGCGTTGCGTTTTGCTAGAAAGTGAATGTGTATTTGCTTTAAACTTACTCCTCACGTATACTCATGAATACTATAATTATGTGCAAGAACATTTACTCACGATTGGGTATCTAGAAGGCCTCAGGTCTCACTGAGGATTTAGGGGGAAGTAAGGGAGCAAAGCCAGACCACCAGGTTGTGCTTCATCAAAGGTATGCTGACACTGAGGCAGCAAATGAAGAACAGGTAACAACCCACCCAGGTTACACTCCCTTTGCAGAATCAGGGGGCATTTTTTCTTTCTTCTTATGTGGCTCAGCCCACAAGAGCATCATGCCCTTTGCCCTGTATCACTCACTCAATCTTTACTTCTACAAATCGCTGTAACTCTCAGACTTCCCTCATGCAAGCTGAAGTCCTACCCTGGGGCTGTGGTAGAACAGGCATCTCCATTTTCCTTCCAGTTTATTTTATTTTATTTTACTTTATTTTATTTTATAAATGAATGATCTTTGATCTGTGTCAAAGATCTTATTCAACTCGTTAACTAATGAGATATGCAGTAGGTGTTACAACTGGTTCAGAGAGAACTCAAGTACCACACAGTTATAGCCAAATAGGGAATGCTGAAATGAATTTATCCTTCTCACTTCTGATTCTTGTGGTTAAGCAGATACATCTGAATCCAAAGATAAACGTTTTAGGTCCTATGCTAAAATAACTTGGTGTAAGTAAACTATATTTTCCTAGATTTCTACCTTGACCGCTAATATATCTCTTTTTCTATTCTAGAAGAACAAAGACCCTCTTACATCTCCTTGCTGATTATAGCTCCTTTTTTACAATAACTATAGGAATAGTTTCTTGTTAAAATAACTATAGGAATAGCTGATATTTAAGTATCTTCATGTCTGAAACTGTGTCAAGCACTGTACAAATGCTGTGTCCCTATATTTACACAACATCCCTGTGGGGTCAATGGCACCAACACTCTCCTACTTTTACAGATCAGTAAAGCAAGACTCCACAGGGTCCATATATTGTCCTAAGTCATGGCAGGTAAGTGGCACGTGTACAAATGGAGTCCACATTGCAAAAAGGTTTATTCTACATTCTCAGAAATGCCTCCTAAGCAATTAAGGTCTGGGAAGCATCCACATTTTATACCAGTATTCTCTGAACATCTTATCAAAGAGGCTTGGGCTGAAATGGATGAGGTGGGCCAGGCTAGGAGAAGCTAAGATCATGGATCCTGGCTGTGCATTTTGCTCTTAACAAAAATATTTGGAGAACTGGAAATAAAAGGAAGGAAGGAACGTACAAAGATGAGTTAACAAGCTTGATTTGAATTCTGTCAACTGTAGAGAATTAAAAAGACTTTCAGGAGGAAAGTGACCTTGTTCATTAGCATAAATTGAAAATACATAATATATTGGAGCTCCCGTTCTAATTAAGATGGGAAAGTGGCAGGCTGATGACACTGGGCATATGAGACATTCTGTTTTATCACGTGTAGAAATAGACCCAGTGATGGCCAGTTAGTTTATGATGGAAACTGATTAGGTCTTACATTTCTTGGCTATGCATATTTGTTCTTTCTCCATTTTATTGTAATGAAATAAAATGTTTTTAGATTTCTCATATATGAAGATGATAAAATTATGACACGTTCAATTAGCATTTTTCTTTTTCTCTTTTTTTTTTTAAACCATGGAACACCTCACAAATCTACATGTCATCCTTGCGGAGGGGTCATGCTAATTTCTGTATAGTTCCAATTTTACTATATGTGCTGTGGAAGTGAGCACTCACATATTTCTTTTAATGGAAAATTAATTCTATAGATCCACAAAGAAATGCTTGTTTTCCTCCTCATTCCTTCCCTAAGTTCTCTTGTGCATACCAGTTGTTTAGAAGAACAGAAGAAGCACACTTGCACACACATACACCCCCCCCACACACAAATTAGAAGTTGCCAAACTATCAGATGGGAGAGAACCCTGAACTCACAAATTAGAGATTTCTTCCATGTCTTAATGCATTGGTTGGAATTACATTTTATTTTATTTATTCAGGTCATACTTATTTAAAATATATTTATTTATACATAGGTTGATTGTACACAGGTATATTTTATATAATTACATTTAATTTGCCATTGAGTATCTGTATGTTTCCAAAGTGTGAAAGTTGGTTTATTAATATGCTCCCAAAATGAATTATTTATTTTTGACCTATATTTTCCAAAGCATATTTTACATGCCTTCAACCACCTTTATTACTTAAAAATCACAGTTCCTAAATCCTAGATGACTTCACTGGATAACAACAATGTAGTTAAGTATCGTACCATACAAATTAGTTTTAAAATTTTTCTAAATGATTTATTCATTGTAAGCTATCATTTAAGGGAAATAATTATAACTTCCATTTTAAAATTTTTGATAGTTTTGTAAGCTTTCAATTTCTGCTGTAACAAAGTAGTGCAAATCTAGTGGCTTATTACAGTGTTACAGTTCTGGAGGCCAGAAATCTGAAATAGGTCTTCTGGAGGTACCATTAAAGGCTGTGTTCCTTCTGTAGTCTCTAGGAAAGAATCTGTTGCAGCCTTCACCAACTTCTAGAGGCTACCTGCATTCTTTTATTCCTAACAATCCAAACTTCCCTTCCATTCTTGGACTCCAATCTTGGACTCCTACCTTTTTACCCACATGCTTATAAAGACTCGTACAGGAGTAGTTTACATTGCATCCATGTAGATAATCCAGGTTAATCTTATCATTTCAAAATTCTTTTATTTATTAATATTTATTTATTTATTTATTCATGAGAGAGAGAGAGGCAGAGACACAGGAGGAGGGAGAAGCAGGCTCCATGGCAGGAGCCCGATGTGGGACTCGATCCCGGGACTCCAGGATCGCACCCTGGGCCAAAGACAGGCACTGAACCGCTGAGCCACTCAGGGATCCCTTCATTTCAAAATTCTTAATCACATTTGCAAAGTCTGTTTTTGCCATGTGAGGTAATATACTCATGGGTTTTGGGGATTAGAGTATGGAAATCTGTGAAGAGAGGGGAAGCTTTATTCTCTTTACTACAGTATTATTCTGTTTTCTATTTTTATCATTCCTTGTACAAACCTTTATCTGTAAGTTTGGAAAATATATTCTGCACCAAATATAATAAGAATTAATGTTCCTTGAATATATTTTTATGTAACTATATAATATTTTAAAAGATTTATTTATTTATTTATTTATTTATTTATTTATTTATTTATTTATTTGAGAGAGAGAGAGAGAGATTGCAAGTGAGGGGAAGGGAAGGGGAAAGGAAGAGAGAATCTCAAGCAGATTCCCTGCTGAGCACAAAGCCCAAATGTAGGGCTCCATCTCACATTCCTGAGTTCATGACCTGAGCTGAAATCAAGAGTCAGATGCCTACCTGTCTGAGCAACCCACGCACCTCAATATATAACAATATTTTTAATTTTTAAAAAGCTAGTGATTCCATTCCATGCAAATTAAATTTGAATGATGCATGAATTTTGAGTTGCTATTTTTCATTTGCTTGTTTCTTTATTCCATTACCATAACTTATGTAGTTTTTAAGACATAAAATATGACAATTTAGCTACTTTATTGTTCTAAAATGATGACAATTTTTTTGAGTCCATACCCTTTCCATCTCAGATGAAGAGGTATAGTACTAGATCAAATCTAATAAAACAGTTTCTAATTTGATTAACCTCAATTACCTGATATAAATTGGAGCTTTTGCCAAGTACTCTATTGAGATCTCTTCCCATGATTGATTAAAATTTGACCATTAATTCTTTCCCATTCTTCCCATTAAGTGGGAAGTCCATGGCTTCTTTCTCTAAACCTGGGCTAGCTCTGTGACTGACTTTATCAAACTGAATGGAAGAGAAATGATGCCAAAGGATTTCATGTTTGAGTGTCAAGAGATTCACAGTTTCCATTATCCCTGCCTTGAACCACTCCCTCCATTATGATGAGTGAATCTTGGTTAGGATCTTTTAGGATGGCCGGAAGACATCTACTACATTGGTATCAGCAGTTAGCAGAGGATCTTTATTTTTTTATTTTTAAACTTTATTATTTAGATCTGTTTTAGGTTCACATAAAAAATTGAATGAAAAGTAAAGAGAGTTTCTTTACATCCTCTGTCTCCCAACATGCACAGCCTCCTCCACTGACAACATCCAGCACCCAATAGCACAGTCCTTACAACTAATGAGCCTACATTGAAATCACCAACAGTCCATAGTTTACTTTAGGTTGAATTTTTAGATTTTTATTCTTTTTTCATTGCATGGATGGAAATAAATTTTCAGGTCTTCTGTTATGCCAATTAAAAATCCCCAGACTCTGAGACTGCAATTTCTTGTGCTCTATTATGTTTTCTAGTTACCTAGCCTCTCTTCAATTTTGCTCATTTGAACCTTTGAATTTTTTTATTCCCTTCTCATAAAACCTTATATTTTATGTAAGAACACTTGACTTTTGGTGCATATGTTTAAAAAAAAAAAACTGAGTCTACTCCTTTACTATTCTGAATTAAGGAGTAAGGAGTAATCATGCAAGGATTACTTATTATTTGCCTATAATTTCTCAGAATATGTTCACATTTATATCATCTTAAAATGCCTCAGATGAGAAGATCACAAAAAATAGTCTCAATAATGAGGTACATCTGGAAAGAAGATTCAAAGTCATTGTAAAAAGATCATCAATGCTTTAACTACTTTGGTTAAAAAGAAGAAAATAAACATCAATACAAATCAAGCTCCCCAAAGGCAACTCTTGCTTATAAGTTAAAGGCATATGTATACAAATCTCTCTCTGAATGCATATGTTGTAATATTGTTTTTATACAAAAGGACATATACTATACATGTTTTTGCTTATAACTTTCTTTATTCACACAAAAATATATGGTTGAGATTTTTCCATGTCAGTGTATAATGTCTTTTATAACTACTGTGTACTTTTCATTTATAAAGGTGACTTTCATTCATGTAGCTATGATAGATTGTTAAGATACTTTCATATTTTCATTGTTATAAATAATATTTAGATAAATACTTAAATATAAATTTGTTAGCTACTGAAGCATGTATAAAACATATTCCCTTAGTGGTGGGACTCACTTTTGCATAAAGATATAAAGACTTATTTAATAAGTAAAGTTGTTATAAGTTGCCCACTTTCACATTTTCTTGGATTTCATTTTTGGAGGGATTTCATCATTTTAATTTTATGAATATATTTGCTATCAGTAGATAGTGAACAGATTGATAGATTGATAGATTAATAGATTGATAGATCAATTGAGAGAAGAAAATAATTCTTGAGTGATTTTTCAGGCCTAATATATATTCCCCAATTCTATCATATACTGCCCTTTATAAGAATCCAAGATACCTGCAATAGTAAAATAAGAAAGAACTGATAGATTTTCATGTAAATATAAATACATGAATTACTGACTCAAATGTAGTTATTGTAGTAATAGTAGTTGCCCTTTGTGTTGA
The DNA here is from genome assembly GCF_048164855.1 of Canis lupus baileyi. NCBI lineage: Eukaryota > Metazoa > Chordata > Mammalia > Carnivora > Canidae > Canis > Canis lupus. Next base: position 18,327,248 of record NC_132854.1, on the reverse strand, counting down.
ATCTAATTCATTCCATCTTTAAAATTTGAAGCAAATATTAAAATAATTTTAGCTATCCTAAAATTATTTCTTTATCCTCAAATGGAGTATAAAGAATGATGGCTTTCTTTAACTGGATTCTCCATTGCTTTACTTTTTGCCACTTAAGAGAAAACTCAGAGAAAAAATACTTTGATATTTTTCTAGAACCTCTTTAACTGTAACTCATTTTGGGTCCTCAATAAGAGAACAAATACAGAATTCTCAAAGGTCTTTTTTGTTACTTTATAATACCGAAAAAGAGGCACATATATAAGAACTTTCTCACATGGCTATTAACGAGCCATCTAGGATGGCAGAGTGATACAATTTTATTTTATTTTATTTTTTTTTTTTTTTGAGTGATACAATTTTATTGTGAATGAACAGAAGTCACTGGACTTCAGATTTAAAAAAGCAAAACATAATTATAAACAATGATTGTCAAGGTGCCATTGCCAATTTTAAAATAATTAATTACAATTTGAGAATGGAAATTATTTAAAAAGAAAAATTGTGCTATATCATATCCTAAGGATACCTTAAATTGTAAACCAGCCCTACATAATTATTTGGCATATTTTTTAAATATTTGAGAAGTCAGTCTTGTGTAGCCTATTGATTGCAGCTATTTGTAAGCAGTAGAAGCAAACTGTAAACTCTAGGTTAATTGTGTTTAAATTCTAAGACATTGACCAGACCCATTGCAAAGCATAAAAGACTTTATCTGTTTCTCCCCAGGAATTACTTCAGGGCTTGGAATAGGGTGAGTTGAGTTTGTATTGGTCCGTCTTTGTAACCAGGCTGCTCTTCAGATAATGCAAGCACTTTAGTCAATAGGACATAGCAGAACCTATTGCTTTGGAGATGTGATTTCTTTTGGAAATGGATGATAAATCATAATTATATAAACTGAGGGAAGACATAACATACCTATCAGCTGCATAATAATTATCATAGCAAGAAGAACCTATTGCATTTGCAAGATTAGAACTAACAGGTTTTTTAGAGTATGCAATAAATCAGTTTTGAAAATGCCAAGTCAAATCAGGTATGCTAAGCTATTAAGTAGTGTTTGGTTTACAACAAAACCAGAAATTGAGTTATAGAATTTGCTTTAGACATTTCATTTGCAAAGTACATAAGCAATACTAAAGATACGATGATTTGCATATGCAACAATTTTAAGCACACATTGGAAAAAAATTCAAACTGCAATGCAAAATAGTACTATTTTTATTTGAAGGGAATAAAATCAATTCACGAAGTTAAATTTTAAAAGTTAATAATCACTCCTATAGTTCTAATATAATATAGGAATTCTATTTTTCTTTATAATTAGATAAAAACATACAATTTAAGCAAAGCTATTCAATATGCTCTGCTATGAACTAACTCTGTGACCAAAGGACAGTTATACTCTCTTGGGGAATGGGACATTTTTGCTGTGTCAGTAAGAAGTACTTTTTTTTTCTGGTCTTAGTTTTCTATAGATATCCCTATCTATCACTAAAAGTGAAAAATGAGCCAACAGGTAAGGCTTTGGACAATCACCTACTTTTAATTCTTTCCATGTGTTCATATGATATGTTGCATACTCTTTCATTAAGGAGGAAAGTTCTTCTTAAACAAACAATACTCTAGACTCCAAGGCTTTTTTATTGCTAGTATCTATTCTATGTTGCTAAGAACAGTAAGAATGTATCATTATTTCTTAACATATTTTCAAGTTTTGATGTTGGTGAAACCATGCTTTTGTATTTATGTTTTAATTTTTTTCACTTTACATGCTTTCTTATTTCTTAGAGATCAACTAATGAAGTCAAACAAAGAAGGATAAAATGATTAGGAAAGGAAAAATACATTTTTGTTGTTGTTTATGGATTGTGGTTTATACTCTGGCCATTCTGTAGAGCATTTTGTTCTTAATAACTGTTGACTGAATAACTGATAATAAAGTGGTAGATTTTCACTTGTAAGTAATGTACTTAAATACTTTTTAGGACCTATTGATGGTACTGATTAAATAATGTCTTAATAATGCTCGTTTGTATTTGTTTTGTCCATATCCAATTTTTATATTTGATTACTTTTATATAACTAAAATTTTTCAAACATCTGTAAAAGTAAATGAGAGTGTTTCTTTTATACAAAGTTTGACTATAAAAGAATGTTTTCATGTTTTGGTGTAGTTATATGCCTAATCCTACAAAATAATTACTATAAAAAACTTCAATTTTATTTCAATGAAGCTGTTAGTATTTAAGACATCTTCCTTGAATTTGACATGTGTGTTTGTACATTATTTGAATATCCACATTGGTGGGCAAATTTGTGGATGTGTTTGATTTTTAAAATAGTAAACTTCCGAGTCCAGAGAACAATGTGGATTATCAAGATGCATTAACCTATTTGTGATGAAGGAGAAACTCTCCAATTCTATAATGGGTTGCTGAATGATTCTGAAAGCATCCAAGGGGAATGAAAACATTGCTTTTATTCTTTGTAGTTAAAGTACAATTTACATGCAGTGAAATGCAAAAATCTTAAACAATTTGATGTGTTTTAAGAAATGCTAAATCTATGTAGTTCACATCCCTCATCATTCATTCTGCAAACATTTATTGAAAGCCAAGTGTGACCCCTACTTGGTTCAGGTGCAATTGTGAGTCCAGTCAAATTATCACCCACAGGTATGGGGAGGAAGCCAAGAAAATTTGTTGTTAGGGGTAGAACGTCTTTAATATAAATATTTACAGGAAGGAGAAATAACAAAAGAGTGGATCACTTCTACTTTGGAAAGCAGATTCAGAAAGATGGCCTATTAGAGATGGTATTTTGCCCTGCCTCCATGCTGCCATTTCATGAACTGGCAGGGAAAGTGCGGTTTACTTTAAAAATTTTGCATTATAGTTAAGGTAGCAGCAATCTGGGACCAAAGGCTCTTTCTTGAAATAATTTTTTTTAAAATTTTTATTTATTTATGATAGTCACACAGAGAGAGAGAGAGGCAGAGACACAGGCAGAGGGAGAAGCAGGCTCCATGCACTGGGAGCCCGACGTGGGATTCGATCCCGGGTCTCCAGGATCGCGCCCTGGGCCAAAGGCAGGCGCCAAACCGCTGCGCCACCCAGGGATCCCTTGAAATAAATTTCTTAGGTTGATTAATGCTTAAATGTCATAATACTTGTTCAATGTCATGAGATTCGCTGTAATCTCCAAACAGTTGGTTTTACATCATTAATAATAACATTCTTATAAATTTTATTCCATAGTAACTAAAATTTCCGAATTAAAGTTTTGTTTTATTTTGTTTTGTTTAATTTCAAATGTCAGTTTGCTAGGTCCCATTACACAAAATGACAAAATGGTTTCAAATCATTTTGAAACCAAATCAAATCATCTTGTTGCCTAATAAAAAGGCTGTGGTAAGGATAAAACATAAAGTGAAACCTTTTAAGAAAAAATTTCCTTATTACTGATGAATGAAAGGTGTTTTATTATTCCTACCATGTTTGGGCCTGAGAGAGACATTACTGAACAATAAACTGAGAGGTTAGAAAATTAATTCTGCAGCAAATTTAAAATAAACAAGTTAAAAGAGCTTAGAGCTGAAATTTAAAGGAGGTTCAAAACAAAAACGTGATTTTTTTTGAATTATTTGAGTGAGAAATTTTCCCTGACTAGAAAGCTAAAAACATTAACGATATTACATGAAACAGTTTCAGATACCATAAATGTTAGCATAAGCAGTTTGATACATAAGACTTCATATTAAGAAACTACTAATGAGAGAGGTGCTCTTAGGAATTCTATGCATTAATAAATTGATCTAAATAAATGGCATTTACAGCTTATTACTTATCTGAAAATCATTAAAATTTTAATTATTTAAGAGTGACACTTTTGTTCAAAATTGATTTTTTAGGAAATAATTCAATAGTCAAATTTTACTGAGAGCTGCCATTTTTAAATCAGGAAAAAAAATCATGCTCTAGCTCTGATCTAAATTTAGCAAAGATTCTTCATCAGAGTTTAATGGCTCAAACTTCAAATTACAGGGACATAGACACAGAGGTTTCACAAAAATAACTCAGCAGAATTGGAACAAAACAAATAGCTCTATTTTATAACCATACATGTTCACTGATGCCATTTTGCCACTTGTAATATGTTAGGCTATTAATAGAAAAGTTGTGGATAGCCTGAGGTCATTTCTCACTCTAAATTGTGTTTTTCAACCATGACTGCACATTGGAACCACCTGGGAGTTTTAAAAATTACTGATGTCAGGGTTCCACCCCTGGAGTTTTTGATGTAATTGGTCTGAGATGCAGGTGGACATCAGGACTTCCAGCCAAGGTTGAGAAACACTACTCTAGAGAAACTTGAAATGTGAGAAGCTTGGAGATTTTAAAGGAGGCCCCAGAGACAACTCTGCTAAGAAATTACAGGAAAATAACTGCTGTACGTTGCTGAAAGATAGAACACATAGTGTCAGGTAGGGAAGATGCCTCAAGAAGGGTTTCTTCAAATATATTACGTGTTTATCATAGATTTAAAACAATCTATTCAGAGAACATCTTACAGGAACAGCGATCAAAGCAATTCTCAATTGTGTTAATAATTTTTGTTCATAAAATTTTGATGATGCAGAGAACGTAGAGCCTCTCAAATCCGTGATGTTGTTAAAGATCAAAATAACACTTTGAAGGCACCTGAAAGGTCAGTTAAATTATAACAAGATATTTCTGATATGTGATTGGAATTTACTTTTGCTCTATTTTTCTGTTTATGTAGTAACCAAATAGTTAAGAGTTATATTATTTCATAAGTAATCTCTAATCTCCACAAAATAAATGGGACTATAAAAAGTTTACCCCAGTTTCTGTGGAGCACATAAATAATTACTTTCAAGGGATGTTTAAATGAAATTATTTCCCTGACTGGAGGGATGGGGATAGGTAAAGATTTGTCCTTTGTGAGTAATAAGAAGACTGTACTTGGATATAAAAATAGTAAAGAAATAATTAGCTTTAAAAAAAAAAAAGCTAAATTCCATGTTTAGCAAAGTTAATGAGTCCCTAAATTCCTAAAACTGAATATTCGTGTGTAAATGAGCACACTAAACCAATAGAGAATAACCTTATATTTGTGAATATTTAGCTACAACCGAATTTCTTTTTATCATTCTCTATCTCCTAGGTTTAAATCAAACAGATGTGTTGGCTCCTAAAAGGCCCCAAACAAGTTTTACTTTCCTGACAATATCCTTTATTACTGGATTATTTTTTGAGAAATAATTTATCAAGAATAAATCAAATTTACATTTTCAAAATTGTACATTGGGTCAGTTGACCAGATCCGTGATCTCTTTTATGTTTCCAGCTAACAAGTTTGATTCTTGATATATAGATGTTCAAAATACATTAAAAGTATACACTTTATTAATTGCATTTTTGAAGGGACTAGTGTAAGCTAGTTATTTTTTAAGATGTTTGGCATTTTGCATATTTACCCTATCATTTATAGTGAATAATTTACAAGATATAGCTATATGATCATTTTTGAATATCAGTAACTGAATATGCAAGAGGTGAAAAGACAAGATTTTAAGTATGGGCTGAAGAGTTTGAACTTGAATAATTAGCCAAAAAAATATCACACTCTTAGTGGAAGATTAATTTTTCTTTTGGGGGAAATTTTTGTAGAACAGAAATAAATTGAAAAAGTGGAGGCAGAAGCTTAAGGGAAGAAAATGGGTAGGTCAATTTGAAAAGTCTGGGACCTGGGAAGGACAGAATACTCAAGGACTTGAAAATAGAAAACAAAAACAAAAACAAAAACAAAAAAAAAAAGAAATAAAAGAAAATAGAAAACGTTACTCTGTAAGAAGGTAAGGGCTGCCATGTGCTAATCTGATCATGCACTACGCTAATTACTCTGTGTCTAATTGACCCCATAAAGTGATTTGTACCAAGAAGGGGTTTGGTAATATTTACTACATTAATATTAGATGGTGGAATTGGGGATGGATATGGCTGAAACGTGTGAGGACTTTGATGACTTGCCCAGATTTTGTTACATTGGGTTTTGATAAAACAAATACAAGAAGGAAACAGAAGAGATAGAAAAGATGAATGGAACCCAAAGAAGGCCAAAGCTCCCTCTAAGGTGTTACTTACCCATTACTTATCCATTGGTTTCCTTGCACCATGTACAAGTCACTTATCCAGAGTAGAGTTTTCAGAGTTAACAGGGCCACTTCTTCATTTTCCGTTTCCCTACTTCACAGTCCTGAGGCCTCAGAGGAAAATTAACCAGAGAGGGTTGGGCAACGCTATGCAGTTTTTAGGATCATCTTTCAAATTACTCATTTCCACGAATGTTGAGTAATCAGGCTGAGAAAATAAAATGAAAACAAGCAGACTTGGTTTGTGGGACATGTGATTTGTTTCAGGATTTCTTAAGCAGCAAATGAATCCTGGTAGACATGCAAGAGCTTGCTTCTATTCCGGAATAAACAAGATGTGTTTCACTGGAAAATTGCAGATATTTCAAAGGATAACTTGACAGCAAGTGTACAGATTACTATAAAAATGTTTCCTTCTTTTTTTTTCACATGCATGTGTAATTCCTGCTTCAGTGCAAGAGGGCTAAATACCAGCTTATTTAATATGCTTAGTGTCAACTTCTACATAAGGAGAGTTTTTTTTTTTTTTTTTTTTTTTTTTGAGGTAAGAAGAGGAGATAGAGGAGAACATTAATTCCAGATGGCTTTGAGCAAATGTAGAAAGGTGAACATTCATAGGCTTCCAAATATCTGTTGGCTAGTTGACATTTACAAACACCGTACTAGGTAAGCTTTTTCCCTTAGCAATATTCATTCGGGTTCTGACAGCAGGTAAAGGATGTGTGAAATGTAATATGCCATTCAAATATAGAAAAGAAAGAGAAGATTATTTGTAATCACTATTGGGAAACATCACAAGAGCCAAATTTTTCTGTTGTTTTAAATGTCCCATTAATGCTTTGCAAAAAATCCAGTCTGTTATTTATAATATTCAGAACTACTGGCTCCATTTCTAACATCAAACTTTAAGGTCAGTTTCTGAGTGGCACGTTATCTATTTAAATGAGGAAGCACTATGGTTTGAATTCCTAAGCATACCCTACTGAAACTGGATTAGAACAGAAGGTAGTGTTAATATGAAGGGGAGTATTTATAAGGATTGTTAAGAATGCAAGCTCGGGACCGACTAACTGTAATCCTTTACTGCTGGTATGTGTGCACCATTCAGTTGCAAGAAAACAAAATGTGTATTTCCAAGCTGCATGTTCTAAGAACTGAAGAAATCCAACATAACAAATATTAAATTCCCAAATAGTATGCAAATACACGTCAATGTGTTCAACGTAACACGGCAGCTGGAGGAGAGAACTCCAAGCAACATGTGTAGTTGATTGTGATGAATGTTTATATGTACACAGATGTCATTTCAGAAATGTGAAAATATGGAAATAATTCTAGGGTTTCTGGTTGCTATATTAAGTTCTAGAAGTCGTCTAACTTCAAAAACAAAAATAGTTTAAAAAATAGAATGCCTATTAGCTTTGACATCTCTCTATTTACTTATGTATTTCTCCCTTGACCACGTGCACAAGTACTCTCACATATTGGAGATATATATACATAGCCACATGTGTACATATTTACACCCATACATATATGAGTATACACCAAAATATTATAAGTGGTTATTGTTAAGATGAGTCTGGTAGATTATCTTCAATTTCTACTTTTTACATATCTGCATTAATTGCACATTTTTAAATAAGCCCTGTGTTACTTCCTAAGAAGTGAGAGAGAAAAAAATTGTCAATTTTGGTAAATAAAAAAAAAAGTACCTAGGGAATCAAGACATTCTTCAGAGTCTGTGATTTATATCTAAAAATGGTCTTTAAAAAAATAAAAATAAAAATGGTCTTTAATAATGAGATAGTCCTCATAACTCTACGAATATCCACAATCACATGCAACTTGATTATTTTGTTGTTGTTATGGGGTAGATATGTTTAACATTATTTAAATGATTTGAAGAATTGTTCAAACTTTCTAGAATAAGTTTCCTTAGATTTTTATATGTAGATATTGTAATCAGTGATGTTGTGAGCGACATTTACTTATAAATTCTAACATTTAAATTTTTCTGCACATACAATGTAATTTGCAAATAATGACCAGTATATTTCTTTTTTTTCCAATACTTAGGCACTTTTTATTTTTCTTTTATTGAATTGACTGGGGAATCTTGTGTTGCTTCTGATCTCAGAAGGAAAGACTTTAATATCTCCTTTATTAATTATGACATTTGCTGTAGGTTTTTATGGCTATCTCTAATCAGGTTAAAGAAATTCCATTTTATTCCTCATCTGTACATTTAAAAAATACAATATTGTGCATCCTTTGAGATAAGATTTCTTCTTTCAAACTGTTAATGCTGTAAATTACACTGATTGATTTTATGATGTCAAAATAATCTTGTATTATTAGAATAAACCTGTTTTTTATTTATTATAGATTTTATTGGATTATAATTCACATACCATCAAGTTCACCCTTTAGGAGTGTATAATTGATTAGTATATTCATAAAGTTACATAATGATCACCACAAATTCCAGAACAGTTTTATCACTGAAAAACACCAAATTCTGTATGTCTTATTAATAAGATCCTATTAACTCCTCTCCCCGGCACCTGGCAATGACTGATCTGCTTTCTGTCTCTATGTATTTGCTGTTTTTGGACATCCTATATAGGCAAAACCACACAATACCTTTTGTGTCTGGTTTTATTCACTTCATGATGTTTTCAAGGTCCATTCATGATGTTGCAGTGTGTTGTTCATTCCTTTTTAGAGTTGATAAAAAGTGGACATGCCATTTGTTTATCAATTCAACTGATGGGCATTTGGGCCCTTTCTGCTTTTTGGCTGTTATGGATAAAGGTGCTAAAACAGTTGTGTACATTTCAGGTAGAAGTATGTTTTCAGCTCTCTTGGATATATACCTAGGAATAAAATTGCTGGGGCATTTAGTCACTCTATGTTTACCTTTGGTGAGGAAATATAAAACTGTTTTCCAAAGTGTCTGTAGCACTTCACATTCCCACCAGAATTGTATGAGGGTTTGTCTCCACATTGCCACCCTAGTGCGTGGAAAATGGTGTCCTATTGTAATTCTGATTTGTATTTCTCTTTTGACTAATAATGTTGAGCATCTTTTCATGTGCTTCTTGCACATTTATGTATCTTCTTTGGAGAAGGATCTATTCAAATCCTTTTCCCATTTGTAATTGTTGAGCTGCAAGGGTTCTGTATGTATTTTGAATATAAGTCCTTTATGAGATGTATGATTTGGAAACATTTCCTCCCATTCTGTGAGTTGTCTTTTAACTTTCTTGATGGTTTATTTTATATATAAAACATTTCATTTTAATTAAGTATGATGTATCTCTTTCTTTTTTTGCTTGTAATTTGGTGTTACACTAAGAAGCGTCAGTCTAATACAAGGTTGTGAAAATTTTTACTATCTTTTCTTATAAAAGTGTTATGCTTATATTTAGGTTTTATCCACTTTGACTTACTTCTTGTATATGATGTAAGGTCAGAGTCTAACTTCATCCTTTTGCATGTGTATATACAATTTTCTCAGCACTATTTGTTAAAAAGACTATTATTTCCCTGTTGAATTGTCTTGCCACCCTTGTCAAGAATCAGTTGACTATATGTATATATATATATAAAATTTACTCCATTGACCTAAATGTCTATCTTTAAGCCAGTACCACACTGATATAATTACTCTAGTTTTGTAGAAAGTTTTGAAATTTAGAAGTATGAGTCTTTCAGTTTTGCTATTCCTTTTCAAGACTGTTAAGGCTATTCTGGGACCCTGACTATATTAGTTTCCTATTGCTGATATAACAACTCTCCATAAATTTATGACTTTACAGTGCTAGAGGTAATGGCCTAAAATTAAGGTGTCAGCAGCAAGGCTGCATTCCTTCTGTAGTCTCTGCATAAGAATATATTTCCTTGCTTTTTCCAGCTTCTAGAGGCCCCCTGCCTTCATTAGCTTGTGGTCCCTTCCTTGCCTTGGTCCAGTATCTCCCATCATCCCATTGTTTCTCTGGTTCTACTACTCATGCCTTCCTCTTTCATTTATAAGGATTGCTTTGGGCCAACCCAGATTATCCATGATCATTTACCCAAACTCAAATTCCTCAATGTAATCATATCTAAGTCTCTTTAGTCATGTAAACTAAAATCTTCCCAGGTTCTAGGACATGGACATCTCTAGGGGGGGCCATTATTCTCTAATCACACTTGCATTTCTATATGAATATCAAGACCAATTTGACAATTTCTGCAAAATTTTGACAAGGAGTAGTGAATCTGAAGAACACTTTGGAGTATATTTCTGTCTTAACAATATTGAGACCTCAGATCCATGAAGATGATGTGTTGTTCCATTTAATTTCTTTCAGTGATGCTTTGTAGTTTTCAGTGTACAGGTTTATACTGTTTTTTTTTTTAATTTTTATTTATTTATGATAGTCACAGAGAGAGAGAGAGAGAGAGAGGCAGAGACACAGAGGAAGAAGCAGGCTCCATGCACCGGGAGCCCGATGTGGGATTCGATCCCGGGTCTCCAGGATTGCGCCCTGGGCCAAAGGCAGGCGCCAAACCGCTGCGCCACCCAGGGATCCCTACTGGTTTTTTTTTTTGTTTAAATGTATTTTTTTTGTCAATCTTTTAGATGCTGGTTTAAATGGAATTATTTTCTTTATTTTAGCTCCTGGAATAAAGCACTCACACTTATGATATATAATCCTTTTTATATGCTGCTATATTCAATTTGATAGTATTCTATTGTGGATTTTTGTTTCTATAGTCATGAGAGATACTGGTATGTAGATTTTCTTTCTTTTAATATCTTTGTCACATTTTGGTATCAGACTTCACAGGATGAACTGGAATGTATTTTTTCCTAACCTATTTTTTGGAGGAGTTTATGAAGGATGGGTGATAATTTTTCTTTTAAGATTTGGTAAAATTTACCAATGAAGCCATCTAGCTTTTGGTCCATTTGGGCTTTTTGTTTGTAGAAAACATAGTGACTACTAATCAAATTTTTTTACCTATTATAGAGCCATTCAGAATTTACATTTCTCCTTGAGTCTGTTTTGGTAGTGTGCCTCTTTGTAGGAAGTTGTTAATTTATGCAGCTTATCTAATTTGTTGGCATATAATTGTTCGTAGCATTCTCTTACATTCCTTTTTGTATCTATGAGGTCAGTAGTGATAGTCCTATTTCATTCCTTGCTTTAGTCATTTGAGTCTTCTCTCTCTTATTTTTAATCAGTATAGCTAAGGGTTTTGTTTGTTTATTTTTTTAAATATCCAACTTTGGTTTCATTGCTTTTTCTCTTTTCTTTTCTTCTTCTCTAATTCATTTATTTTCACTGTAATCATGATTATTTCCTTTGTTTGTTTTGGATTTAGTTTGTTCTCTTTCTATTTTTAAAGTGGAACATTAGGCTATTTCTATGATTTTTTTCTATTGTTTCCATTTTCTGTTCTTCAAAATGAGTAGTCTTGATTGCTAATCTTCAAGTTTTATGATTCTTTCTTCTGTCAATTGAAATTGGCTATTTTTAAAGTTTTTGTCTAATAAACTCAACATCTCAGCCTCCTCAGGGACAGTTCTATTAACAGTTTGTTTTTGTATATAGGGACAGTGCTTTCTTGTTTCTTTGCATGTGCTTTATTGTCTTGTTGAAAATTGGACATGTTAAAGTATATAGTGTTGCAACTCAAAATCAGATTTGTGTATGTGTGCATGCATACATGCATGTGCTAGGATACACCTTCATTATCTTGTAGGCAGTGGATACTTTGTCTTAGGCTTCACTTCTTGCTTGGAAGTTCATCCAGAAATGAAAAGGAGGGCCTTCTTAGATCTCCGTAGGCATATACATACAGCTTGAACATGAGCACGGCTTTCAGATCCATGTGTATATCAATAAAAAAAATCATCATAAAACTCACTGTTCTTAGATTCAGTTGATTTTCTTAAAAAATAAAACACTTTTCAGATTGTTATAAAATTCGTTCATTTCTAAAGCTCTGAAAATTGGATTTTGACAATTTTGCCAAGTTCTCATCACTTTTATGGAAGAGAAAATTTTCATGACTCTTTATTCAACCATATTTATTGATGTTACTCCCATTAATTATAATTTTGATGTACCATTGAAGCCGCTTTTCTAATATTTTATCTAGGATCTTGACATCTACATTTCCGATGGTGATAGTAGCTTTCTTTCTTATAATGTCTTAGGCTTTCCATACAGAGGTGATGTTGGCCTGAGACCAAATTGTGAATTATTTTCTCCTTTTTTGTAATCTCTGGAAGGTTTTGTATAAAATTGGTGTTGCATCCTCCTCAAATATTTGGTGAAACATGGTGAGCCAGATTGTGAAATTAACTGATTTGTTAATACATATGAGACTATTCAAACTTTCTTTCTGTTGTTTTTTTTTTTTGAGTTATATCTTATTTTGAAATGCACTGCTGTTTTTAATTGTTGTTAATATTCCTTTAACTATTCTTAGTGTCTATAATGACATATAATCTTATTCTTCTTCCATTCCTTACCTTAATTATTTGTGCTGAAAATGGATCTCTCTACTTATTTATAATTATTATTTTCCAGATACTTTCTCATTGTATTGAGTAGACCTATTTAAATATAATTACTTCAGAATATTTTTTAATCTTTTAAAAAAGATTAGACAATTCATAATGGCCAAATCTTGGAAGCAACCAATATGTTTTTGAATAGGAGAATTGATGAATAAACTATGGTACATCAAGATAATAGGATATTATCCAGCGTTGTAAAGAAATGAGCTATCAAGCCATGAAAAGACTGGAAGAACCTTAAATTCACATTGCTAAGTAAAAGAAGCCAATCTGAAAAGTCTGCATACCATATAATTTCAACTATATGACATTTTGTAAAAGGCAAAACTATGGAGACACTAAAAAGATCACTGATTGCAAAGGGTTAGGGGAGGATGAGAGATGAATAAGTGGGGAGAGCACAGAGGAATTTTAGTGCAGTGAAAATAGTCTGTATTGTATTATAATAATGGATACTTGTCATTATACATTGTCTAAACTTTCAGAATGTACAGCACTATGAGTGAACACGAATGTAAACTATGGACTTGGGGTGATTATGATGTGTCAATGTAGGTTCATCAATTGTAAGAAATGTACCGGTCTGGTGGGGGATATGGCTAATAGAGGAAGCCAGGCATGGGTATGTGTGTAGCTGGGAAGGGGAGAGATATAAGTGAAATAAATTAATTTTGTTTTAAACCTAAGACTGCCTGAAAAAATAATCTTTGGGGAAAAAAAAACTTTAAAGCTTAGACATACTCAATTTACTAGAAACCAAGTAAAACATCAACCCATATGAATGCTGTCACTAGTTTGTTTGTTTGTTGTTGTTGTTGTTGTTTTAAATACTATTAGTGAAGTATTTTCTCCTTGATGGGCTCAAGAAGAAAAGAATATGGATAGGTGGTTTCTAATCAAAAACATGTAGTTTTAGTTCAGGTGCCTGAATGGATTAACTAAATTAAAATAACATTATAGTGTGTGTTTATGTGTATGTGCTATTGTGCACCCATCCCAGTAGTTTAGAAGTTTAGATGTTTAGAAGGATCTGCTTTGAATAAATTATGCACAGTTCACTTACTATTATCTTAAGAGTGAATGAAATAATAAGAGTTCATTGTTACAGTGCTTTTTCTATGAAATGATACTTTTTTAAAATCTATGAATGTCTTCTATCGGGTTTATTTATCAAAAATGCTTTTAGCTTAGTCTGAATTAAAGTGTTCCTTCAGTGAATGTACTTTCTGTTTTTATAGTTTTTTTTTTAACTCTGAGCCGTATCAAACACACACACGTGCAAGCACAAACACACAGAGCTATAAACAAGATAGAGTTCTAGAGGGAAAGTGTCTATAGTTTTCATTCATTCATTCACTCATTCATTTATTCATTCAACAAAAATATAAGAATTTGATCCCAGGCTAATGCCCAGATGAATAAAACATGATCCTACTATTGAGAGCACTGCAGTATATTAACTTTGTAAACTGACTTGAAATCTCCCCCGGGAAAATGCTAAACCTCTCATATATAATAATGGCTTCATTTACAATTTATAAGATGATGACTGCCAAATTATACAATCAGCTTGACTTTTCTCCAGAACTGCCAAATCTGTATATAAAACTGCTTTCAAAATATATCCACCCGGAATTCCCACAGGCACTTCAAATTTGACATGTTCAAAATAGAACTCATTCTTTTCCCCATAAAATCTTTCCCTGCCCCTCTATTTATACTCTTGATTAATGTGGTAATGGAGTAAAGCCCCCAAAGATGTCCATGTTTAATGCTTGGAACGTTTGGATATGTTGTATTTCATGACAAAAGAGACTCTGCCATTCTAATTATGTTAAAAATCTTAAGGACATTGTCTTGGATTATTTTGACTAGCCCAGTATAATCATATAAGTTCTTAAAAGCAGAGAACTTTCTCTAGCCCATGTCTGAGAGATAGGGCAGAAGGGCAGAGGGGAAAGTCATAGAGTTAGGTAGTGTGAAAGGTTGCTGGGTGGAACCATTGAAACCATGACAAAGAATGTTGGTGTCTTTTAGAGCAAAGTTGGCCCCCAGCTGACAGACAGTAAAGAAGTGGGGAGTTCAGTACTATAAACACAAGCAACTGAATTTGGCCAACTACCTGAATGAGCTTTGAAGCAGATATCTCTCCAGAACCTCTAGTAAAAAAAATGCAGGAGTATTGGAGTTAATTGTATTATTACCTGAATACAATATACTTTTTAAATCACATAAACTTCGTTGCTTTTCTGATTATACAAGAATCATTTTTTCTACCTTGAAAACTCTCTTCTGTGTCATTGACTCTCCTGTGTCTTCCTCTCAGGTGTCAGCTCAAATGCTCTATTCAACTCAGTCTTTTTTTACCTGCTTTCAAGTGAATATAGTACCACTTTACTTTTCACCTGTCAGTTTATAAGGACTTGTATTACTGTACTCATCTTTTATGAGATTTTTTTGTTTACATGTCAGTCTCCCCCACTAAACTGCTAACATATATTTTTTTTTCATGTTTCCAGTCCCTATCAATTGTTGAACTTATATAGATTATATTATATGCATGTATCACCTTATGCATTAGAATGGCTATCATCAAGAGGACAAGAGATAACAAGTATTAGCAAGGATGTGAAGAAAAGGGAACCCTTGTGCATTGTTGATGGGAATGCAAAATAGTGCAGTCACTACAAAAAATAGTATGGAGATTTCTAAAGATTTTAAAAATAGAACTACCATGTGATTCAGCAATTTCACTCCTGGGTATATTTCCAAAGGAAATGAAAACAGGGTATCAAAATGATATCTGCACTTTCATGTTCATTGCAGCATTATTTATAAGAACCAAGATACAGGTCAACCTGTGTCTATGGACAGATGAATGGATAAAGAAGATAGAATATGCATTTGTATACAATGGAATATTATTCAACCAAAGGAAAGAAGGACCTGAAAGGCATTATGCTATGTGAGATAAGTCAGACAGAGAAAGACAAATATTTTATGATCTCTCTAATATGTGGAATCAAAAAACACCAAATTCATAAAAACAGAGTATGGAATGGTGATTATCAGGGGCCAGGAGGTAGGAGGATTAGGGAGGTGTTGTTTAAGGGTACAATCCCTTAATCAGTAGATAAATAAATCCTGGACATCTAATGCACAGCATGGTTATAAACAACAATACTATATTATACATTTTAAAGTTGCTAAGATACTAGATCTTAATTGTTCCCACCACACACATGCACACACATACACGCATACACAAACCTTGATAATTATGAGACATGACAGAAATGTTAGCTAACACCTTATATATTGCAATATATAAATAAATCAAACTGACATGTACACCTTAAACTTACACAATGTTATGTCAATTATATCTAAATAAAAATGACTTAAAAGTAAATATATATGAACTAGTGAACTAAAAAAAACATATGATCTCAGATAATTTATCCTAAAACAACTACTTTATTCTTTCAATCTATAAAATCCCTCTGTTCTATTTTACACTTCTATTACTATTGATGGATTATATCCATTTAAAGATATTTTATTACAGGTAGCCCATTATTTTCTGGGTTTTTTTTTTTGTTTTTTTTTTACTTATAATGTATCTTGCAAAGTTTTGTTCTGGTTTGCAATGTATCTTTAAATTTTATTGTAAATGACACATAACTTGATAATTTGTATGAAATCAAATAGGTCAGTATTTTTCTCTAAGTTCTTGGATTTTAGTCTTTGAATGCTTTTTTTGCCTCAATGTCAAATAAATATCTACATTTTTCTTTTGGACGTTTTCTTAAGCAACAAATCTCTTATTCTAAGTGAAATTATTTCGAAGTGTAAAACTCCAACTTTACTTTTCCAACTAGTTAACCAGTACTCTGCTTTCAGCATTGTCTGCTGCATAAGCTTTTCTTGTCCCATTGATTTGAAATTCCAAAAGCTGTCTTGGAAAAAATTCATTGATTTGTCTATTCTTGTACTTGTATAGCCATATTTAATTACTTTCATTACAAAATTACCTCAGCTTTCTGCAACATTTTTTGGATGATTTACAATATTTATTCTTCCAGATGAAATTTAATATTTTAAATCAAATGCTAAAAAACACTCCATTAAATTTGTGGGTTTTTTTTTTTTTTGGAGAGAATCAACAAATAAGAAATTTGTATTTATTTAATTCTTTTAAATCCCTAAAGAAAATAATATTTTCTTCATATATATATTAGTATATGTGTTTATTTTTAATTCTTTAAAATTTTTTTGGTAATTTTTAAATTTAAACAGTTAATGTTATTTTTCAAATAAATAAAATAATAGGCAAAATAATCAGGCATAAAAAGAGAAAAGGAATAGTAATTGCACTCTTAAACATAGTAGAATCCAAGGAAAAATCCTATTTTATTTTGGATTTTGGATTTCCTGTGTTCTAGTCTTATTTCAGTCTACTCTCATTACATGCCAGCCTCTCTCAAAGCCACCTTTCTCTCTGGCATACATACTCTTCCACTTTCCTAAAAGTTATGGTTTGTATCTTTTTGTGGATAGAAAGATTTTTTTTCCCTAGTTTTCTTCTGTTTATGTATTAAATCCTTTTCATAAATTTGTTAATTTTCTGAATATTTTGATGTTAGGTGCTTGTGAAATATCAATTTGTTCATTTGTAGCTACAGAGATTTAGATTTAAGCCATACTTTTTCCAGTAAAACACACAGATGGCCCTTAGCCCCTTTGAGTTTCTATGTGAAACTAATAAGCTTTTCCCCTCTCAACTATATTCCTAAAGGGCAATTTTATGGACAGATCCCTAATCCAATCTCCAGGCATTAATCAAGCATGGCTTTATTGGACTAGTGCAGGGCCATCTGTGTTTTCACTCTGGACTTTCTAGGCTAGAGAGTCAATGTCTTTGCTCTACTTCTTATTTGTAACTTTGACTCTAACTGGCTTATATAAAATTTTCTGCTGCAGGGTGATGATTTTCCTTGATGAAGCTGCATTGATTCTGGTGTTAAAGGCATACTGTGTGGATGAGTCAAAGCTTTTTTTTACTCTTCTTGAGGCCTTTCTATGCTGTTTTGGTTCCCATAATATGTAGCAATGTATTATAAGTTCATTTACAATGAAGTCAATAGCATACTTTTTCATTATACTGTTTATGTCAATGTATCATAATTTGTTAATATATGACTCTTATATTACTGGCCTCTGAGCATTTTGGAGGTAGGGTATGATATCTTATTTGAGTTTTTATCTGTAGATTCTTGTTCTGGTTCTACACACAATTGCTCAATAAATCTTAATTGCTAAAGCATTTAATGCATTTGTTTTTTCCTCCTCAATTGAATTTTAATCTCAATATATTTACTTTACACTAGCTTTATCTACGAATTCTAGCAGAGTGCTATATATATTTTGCTTAGTAAACACCGAGTAAATCAAGGAGTGTTCTGAAGAATTAGTGCAGGCATTTAAGCTTTATTTAGAACACTGTTATTACAGTTGGCTAAGTTGTCCTGGATTGCAGAGCAAGGTATTTCTAAAACATTCTTGTAACAGCATTCCAACTCCCACACTGACACTAGAAATAGGTCACTGTGCTGAGGTATGGAGAATGTCACAATTTCCGTCAGACTCTCCAGAGCTTCTAACATAGAAATAGCATGCTGCTCTGCAAACAGATTCAAAGTTAAAAAAAAAAAAATAAGAAAACTTTTATCCACTGTGTCTAAAGAGATTGCAAAACTCAACACCCCCTTGTGGAAGACTACTGAGATCACTGAAGAACTGCCAGAACTCCCCACTCCAACTTTTTGTAGTCATGGCTCTCTTCCTTTCCCCATCTCCTCCATGGCAATTCAGTTCACCGCAGAGTGTGTGAGCTGTAGGAGAGTATCCAGCCCACTGCCAGAACACAGCAAGGGGAGGTCTTGAGGAGAGAAGCTGTGTGAACAGTGGAGAGAGGCCAGATTGCAGGAGATAACAGAGACGGCTGGCGTGGAAGGCTTTCAAGAAGTTGAACCAAGAGGCCACTGGGGCAAGAAAGCTTAGAGTGTAGTTTAAGATATGAAATGACCTGCTGTAGATTTTGGGGGTAGCACAGGTAAATGAGTCACATCAGAAGACATACTATCGTTTAGATGCATAGAAGAGATTTGAGGAGATCTTTGAAGACTATGTAAATTGACAGAGATGACAGGGAAAGTGTATTCTGAGTACAAGCTACAACATATACTTAGGAAACTAAAACAAAACACAAAGGGTAACTGAGAATATGCCAGTTTTGACTAGATCTCATAGCAGACCAGTAGTAAAAATGAATCTGGAAAGCTAAGTTTGTTTTACACTGTGATGAGGAATGGGTAATTCATTGGTTTATCTGAATCCCAGTTCTTGGTTCCCCAGGTTATTGAATATTATGAGGCAGTGGCTTTTCTTAAGAACTTCTAAAGATACAAGGCATATATGCAGGCAGATATTTGCAACCCTAGCAACCTGTTGGAAGAATCTCACTAATTTATGGAGTGTAGGAACTGAGCCAAAAACCTAAGTGACAACCTCCCTAAGCCAACAGTATATCTCTTCAGTTTTGTTTAAACTGAATAGTCAGCTCATGTGTAGCTGACTTTTTTCTGATAGCATATGCTCACATCTGCTTATCAGCAAGGTTTCTACATTATGTAGGATAAAGTGTCTTATTTGTATTTTATTTTTGCTTTGCTTTCTATTGTGTTTTGGTTTGTCGGTTTGCTTTTTTAAAAAAATCTAGATCATGATTCTGCTAGATTATAAAAATTTGTGTCTTTTTTTATTGTTTTAAAAATATTTTTTCCTAGAGAAACTCCACAGAATTCTTGAAAAATCCCTTTGCCTTATGCCAGAAAAATCTACTTGATACATTCTGCTGAGACCTTAATTAATATTTCTAGGCATTGATTTTGAGTGGGAATATTCCACCAGGTAACATGCCCTTTGTGGCTACCAAAAAAAAAAAAAAAAAAAAAGTGAAATGTTCTTAGGAAGAATTTTCATCTCAAGTAGGTTTCTAACTGGAAATACTGTTAGCAATATCAAGGACTCCATTATTTACAGTGTCACAGTTGACTGAGAGGATAAGAGAGGTATGCTAACATAACAACACAAAGATATTTAAAATATCTTGATATATTTTAATGGAGACTTTCTATTTCTTGGTCTCTTTTACCATTTTATAGTCTGCTAAGCTTTCAGAGGGTATGAGACATTTGACCTAATTCTGAAAATGAACATAATTAATAATTGTGTTTTAAGGTATCGTTCAAGTTTCAAGCCAAATTCTAAATAAATAAATTCTAATCATTAAATTATAGATATGAAATAACTTAATGACATGAGATAACTCAAATGGCAACAGAAGTATTTTTCTATCGCTTTTTATTTCATTCATTTAATACTAGAGTGTTTAAAAGCCTGCATTGTTTGATTTTATTAAATTTAGAAATGTGTTGTTTCTTAAAATCAATAAAGAATATAAGCATCATCTTTGTCTTAATTTACAAATATGTCACATTCCAATAAATTTCTTTTAGCCAACAAATAAAACTAAGCTTTAAATTATAGGGTAGCTGAGTCTAATTAATGATCGTGTTTCTTTATTAGACTTTAAGAGGAAAGCAAAAAATGCTTCATTTCAAGATAATAGCTCTCCAAAATAAGAACATTAAATTCTAGAAAGAAAATTGCATGTCACAAATATGTGTGAGATGACACAAACCATGTGTCATAGGGAAAGGTTTGAAATTATAATTTTCATAGTTCCTCATTTCTCTATATTTTCTTATATATTTGGCTGAATTACATTAAACTTCTTTCACATTCAAATGGTTAAATATGGGCAGCCCAGGTGGCTCAGCGGTTTAGCGCTGCCTTTGGCCCAGGGCGTGATCCTGAAGACCCAGAATCGCGTCCTATGTCGGGCTCCCTTCATGGAGCCTGCTTCTCCCTCTGCCTGTGTCTCTGCCTCTCTCTTTTTCTCTCTGTCTTTCATGAATAAATAAGTAAAATCTTTAAAAAAACAAATGAACAAACAAAACCCAAATGGTTAAATATATGTATTCTCAAGCCACTTGTTGAATACTACTAAAGGAAAAAAAAAAGGAATTGGTAGCTCATCATTTTCTAGTAACTTCTTTCACTGAACAAAACTGAGTTTCCTTTTGTTAATATAACTTTAAAAAGTAGACACCCTGGGATCATGGCTCTACTTCCTGATAGGAAGTGCTTTAGAGTGAGTACATCAGGAGGTACCATGCACTGGAGGTTTGTATTGTTTCATGGTAGCACTTCCCCAGAGCACATGTCTTCAAAATGAAAAGATTTTCTGAATGATGGATTGAAAGTTTCAGTCATAGGATAGGAGATAGGCCAAAAATTCATAACTTGCTACTTCCCCTTTTATTTGTGATCTAGAAACAACTATAATGCAGAATTGACAAGTGATATAGCTCATACAAGTGATGTTCTGCATGAGATTAAAAAAAGCCTGCAGAAGTGTGGGCAAGGCAGTAAGATGAGGAAGTTCTAGTACTGAGAAGAAACTGTTGAGAATAGTTTCATGACATGAAAAGAAGAGGAACACAGAATGAAAAGCATTTGATAAAGAAATAGAGCCACAAACTTTGCATAAAAGACCACTTCCCCAAATCCCCACAGATGTTAGAAGAAGGCAAAGCAGTGTTGAAGTAGGTAGCTGGGTGATGGGTAAATAAACATAACAGATACAGACATAGATAAAATTATATATACAAGAGGCATTAAATTAAAACCAGCCAATGAATATTTATATCATACACAAGAAGAAATTTCTAAATTGTTTTGAGTTAATTAATTGCATAATTTATAGTAATCCATCTAGTTTCCTTCTAGCAGAGGTTCAGGTCAAAAAACATTTTGAGGCATACTCCTCTTGGGTCTCAGAAAGCAGTACAGTAGCTTTATTCTGAGCTCGCTCCTGTACTTTTCAGCAAGTTGATGCCACTGTGAATCATTCCCGTCAACAGAGCAACAGTTTGGCAGACTTGTTAATATTTCAGACTGTGGAACTGTAGTTTTTGCTTGGGTGCTGATTCTATAATTATTAGCAATGTGAACTCGGTTAAGTTTCTTCAACTTTCTGTGAAATGGTAAGTAGCAGTTATCATCAGTCAAACCATTTAATCAGTCAAAAATGTACCTGACTCTTGGTTTTGGCTCACGTCATCATCTTAGGTAGTGCTCATCAGGGAGTCTGCTTGGGATTCTTTTTCTCCCTCTCCTTGGCCCATTCCTACCTGCTCATGTACTATGTTCTCTCTCTCTTTCTCTCTCTCTCTAAAATAAATAAATCTTAAGACAAAAAGATAAAAGATAAATGTATCTTCTCACACTGTTTTTTTCCCAAAGTGCTGTGTCCTTTCCCTTTCCTTGATTATACTTACTATTTTCAACCCAATGTTTTCTCTCCCTTAGATCTCTGTTGCTTCTTATGCTGCTTCCTGCACCTTCCTACCCAAACCCAAAGGCTTCCTCTCACCTTCAAAAGTGCCCATTTGTAGGCCCTAGGAAAATTATCCTCTAGACACAATTTACCAAGATGCTGGGGTGGGTTTATCCTTCAACTGTTTTTCCTTTGTCATTCTCTCACCCACACTAGCTCAGTCTCCTTACATTGAGGGCAGTGTCATCAGGAAATATCATTATCAGCCTCTTCTCAATTGGGCCTCATAGTCACCCTTCAATAGTCATCAAAATTTGGCCATCAGGTTCATAACCTTTGTGGACACACAAACACTATCACAGACCTTGGGTGCTCAGTGCTCTGTGTAACTGTTATTCAATTCCCTGGCCTCACCTTTTCCTACTTCCTGTGATTCAGTAACTGTTGCTTCCACCTTAGGATCTTACTTCTTGGGTCAGCTCCCACACCCACTCATAAGCTTATAACTCTCACTTCTAAAGTCTTTTCTTCTAGCACACCACTTTAATAATAGCTTGCTAGCATCTCTTCACATTAATCGATTACCTTGGAATATGGTTCACAGCATTTGTAATAATGTATACATCTGCTTATCATCTTGTGACTTAAATGCTCAGAGATGATTCATCCCAGCCTTTATCATGCTAGACTCGCTACTTCCTTAATTCAATAGTACCTGTTCTTGAATCTTATCCATAGCCATAACTGTAGTAATTTGACTCCTATAAACCCTCCCGGGGTAACCATCCCTTGTTATTTTCCACTTCAATCGTTTTCAAGTTTAGACCATAGTGTATAATAATTAGAAACTGTCTTGTCTTTAACCCCTTTGCAATGACCATTGTTTTGCATTCCCATGAACAAGCCCCAAATATAAAAGGATTCCTACATTCATTGCCTGCCTACCTTCTATTTCCACAGAAAGCTTCTGCTCTTTAGAGATATCAATTCATCTCTGTAAGTGATCTATTAAGTCCTCCTACTCTCCTCTAGACCTATAAGATATTTTCATAAATTCCTTCCCTAATCATATTAAGATGTTGAAAATTCTCCAACACTTACTGCCAGCTCTACATATCTTTCTGTTTTTATGTGATCTCCTTTTTACACCCCATTGTCTTCAGGAGCTGGTTTACTGTTTATCGTATCAATTCTTCATGTTACACGCACCCTCTGTAATCCTTCCATTTCTACGACTTTTTGTAATGTGTTTGCTAGGGCCACGCTTACCATGGGGTCTTTTAATCCATTGGGTATTTTCCTGTGGATTTAGCTAATTTGCCTTCAGAAGTTGACATTATCAATCAAATCTGTTTTGAGGGGCACCTGGGTGGCTCAGTCGATTGAATGTACAACTCTTGGTTTCACCTCAGATCATGCTCTCAAGGTTGTGAGGTTGAGCCCTGTGTCAGGCTTCAGGCTCAGTAGGGCATCTGTGTGAGATTCCCTGTCTCCCTCTCCCTCTGCCCCTTCCTCCTTTTTCTCTCTAAAATAAATAAATCTAAAAAACAGAAACAAAAACCCAACACCTTTACTGAAAATCCTTTTCTAACTTGGTTTCTATGATACAATCCTCCCCTAAATTTCTTTCTACCGCTTAGACAAGTGTTTATCACATTCTTCTAATATATTCTCTTCCTACCTGTACCCTTCTAGTGCATAGGATTCTGCTTTTTTTTTTTTTAAGACTTTATTTATTTATTCATGAGAGACACAGAGAGAGAGGCAGAGACATAGGCAGAGGGAGGAGACTCCCTGTGGGGAACCCCATGGGGACTTCTGTCTCGGATCTCCAGGTCACACCCTGAGCCAAAGGCAGATGCTCAACCACTGAGCCACCCAGGCATCCCAGGATTCTGCTCTCAATTCCATTTTCTCTCCTCACTGCATACTCTTTTTGGATGATCTCATTCACATCTATGGCAATTGTTCTCAGTTAAATGCTAATGACTTGGAAGCCTATACTTTG
This sequence comes from Canis lupus baileyi, assembly GCF_048164855.1. Classification (NCBI taxonomy): domain Eukaryota; kingdom Metazoa; phylum Chordata; class Mammalia; order Carnivora; family Canidae; genus Canis; species Canis lupus. Next base: position 18,302,983 of record NC_132854.1, on the reverse strand, counting down.
ACAGCTCTTTGCTCATCTTTAGGCCACTGTATATAATTGTTTGCTAAAACCTTGAGTTGGGTATATTACTTATTCCTCAAAATCAAAGCTTCTCCCTTTTAAAATTTCTTATCTCAGTGAATCATGGTATAATCCAACCTGTATTATTCTTTCTACATCATTTCATTCTAATTCAGACAATTCTTTTTCTTCCTTCCTCTTGTATAAATCTTGCTTTTCATGCCTCCTACCACAACAGTGATTGGAAAATTAATTCTCCTCATTAGTAATCTTCTTGGTCCTGCTCCTATTCAGTTTCAATTGTTCTTTCACTTTTTAGAGTAACGTTCTTAAAATAAAGATTCTGATTGATACTCCCATGTTAAAGATTGTTTATTTTCCCCTGTCCTTGATAGAAGTTCTGACCTTTGTATTATGAAACAAAGATAAGACCTGAGCACCTCTCCAGACTCATCCATCAAATGGTACCCATCTTGCATACATTCTTCTAACCATTTCAAACCTCTTGCAGTGTCCTGTGGCTCATGCTGCCTTACACCACAGCACTGTGTACATTTTGTCTTTGCAGGAAGCTCTTTTTTCTGCTTTTGATTTTGGAGTGGTAGGATCAGTACTCATTTTAACATTCTTTTAGATTGCTGTTTGTCTTCATAAAACCCTATGGATGCCTCTACTGTTAATTTGTGTCGCCCACTGGTTAGTGTCTTTCATTTGATTCATAGAACATTACAAAGTGTAAGCATAATACCTGCTGAATAATTATGAATTAGTAGCTTTTACAGATTCAGTTATGAATGCCAGAAGGTCTTTTTATTACTACAAAAAAATGTATGTGTGAATATATGTGAATTTGGGTATGCTCTAAGGACCCTAGAGAGGATGAACTGTCCAAATGATTTCTACCTATACTTCTATATTCTCAGGTGTAGAGGAAAGAGATTACAAATTAAATATTCTCTTATATTCTAGGTAAGATGTTGATATTTTATGGTATTAATTTTTTTATTTTATATCAAAGCATATTTATGCTTTATTTAAAGCACAATTCAATGTGAAGCATATAGAAAAAGCCTACGAAAGTTGAATTCACTCATCCATGTGTTTGCTGACTAAATGAAACAATTGTAATCAAACTAGTTTTACTGCAGAAACAAAGCTTAAATGTTTCATCAATTATATAACATCTATACTGTTTCATGAAACGTAGTAGACTACAACATAAACACAGTAAAAAACCAAAAGTAGATGAAATTAGACATATAAATACTAGTACAGGGAAGTTATAAATAGAAAACCAAGGCTAAGATAAAGAAAAATATAAATATTCAGTCCAAAAGAAACTGGATAGTAATTATAGTTTTAGGTTTAGTTTCCTAGTAGCCATGTTAAAATAAAGATAGCATCATTTACACATTTCTGACCTTAATTAAAGGAGAAGCTTGCCTCTGAAGAAGAAAAACTTTTCCCAGGGCTGAATTGTGATATAAATGACTTTCCTAGAGTGTTACATATGGGCCACTGAATGATGATATTCTTCAACAATATTTTGTGTTAAGTGACATGATGGATTTCATGTGATTATTTGTTGTATTGTCCTTTCATTAAAAAATTAGGGCAGGACCTCAAAATTTGCTCCAGAAATGGTAATTCTGTTAAAGAAAAGGCAGTATAGTTCAAGTTTATAGACTTCTGGTGATCTGATTTGGCCAAGGCTAAAATTTACAATATTCAGAGGAATGACAGCCTTCAAGTAATTTTTCTGTTACAGCTAAGCTGTTAATTAAATGTACACTTTGGTTTGATGACATTTTAAGGTTTTCTAGTTACTTTAAAGACAAAATTCTAAAAATAATTCCTAGTATAGTTTACCTAATGTAAATATACTGTATATAATTTTAATCCCTCAATATTTAACAAGAAAAGGGTATTATCTTTCCTAAAGTATTGGTAATTGATAAACAAGAGTTTACTTTTTTTTCTCATTACAATATTTTATAAATGAGTCATTGTTTTATTATGAGAAAAGAGGAAAGCAAAACAACATCTACCAAATATGCACTACATTCCATGTACTGTTGCCAGGTTATTTTATGTATTTGATATTAGTAAGTATTAGAATTAAACTTTTTAAAATCAAATCTGGCTAAAAGTAGCTATTTAATTTTTGTGGATATATTGAAATCCAGTATGGAGCTGTGTTTACATGGGTTCATGAAAGAAATATTAGGAAGAAATAGGTTTTTCAGCAGCATTCTGAAATCACTGGCTAAAACCACAAGACATGAGTGAAAAGAGCTTATAAATATTGATTCATCATTCCTGTAGGTTCATATAATGAATATTTTTAGGATACTTCCGCTGGAGTTATATTTTAAGTACTGTCATATACAAGTGTAATACAATTTATTTTATAGAGTTTTCTTTTGGGGGATAAAAATTGTTACTGTGTGTGGTTACCAGAGCTCCCTCTCTCTGCTTGCTAATAGGGATGCTGGTTTTGCCTGCTCAGTTTGTCCTCCACTCCTACTTTCTGTTTTCTGAAAAAGTCCTGCCTGTGGCCAACTGACAGATAATTTGCTCTTTGGTGTTGCCGCATCAGCACAATAATAAGAGGTATTTGGGACTGTAAAGACAAGAAGGAAAGGGAGTATGGATGGAGGGATGCTTTTGGGTTAGGTCTTGGAGCAAAGAAAACATATACAGAGTCCATGGGTGTTTATGAAGGTAACGAACTAAAGGGATTTACAGAAAAAGGAAAATGGATGGAAAAGAAGGATGTAAAGAGGTGTGCTTTGCATTATACTCTTCTTCAGATGTTACCAAAATACAAGTAGAACCTTGAGCTCTTCTAAAAATTATTTTCAACATTTTTTTTTAGAACCGGAGTGCTGTATCATGTGGGTCACATCTTCGTAAATAATATGGTAAGAGAAAACATATTTAAATTGCTTAGGCTGAAGGTATAATGCAGAGGAGTAGCAGAAGTGGAGAAATGTAGGTCTTGGCAGGGAGTCAAGTCTGGATTCTGAGCATAACTGGCTATATGTCTGTGGATATGTTTTATATGTAGAGAAGGAGATTCAGCAAAGGATAAAATGTGTAAGCAAAGGATAAAATGTGTCTTAAAAATATATTCAGGAAAAAATATGGTGGGGGGATTTTAGGGCGTTAAAGCAAGTAAAATAAAAGGTGGGCATTATGAAAGATTCCTTGAAATGTTATTGAAAATTCAAGCTTATTAAAAGCATATTTTGATTATTGCACTGTCTGAAACATTTTTGTCCTTGTAGACCATGAGCAGAAGAAATCTTGTAAGTAGTGAAGAGAAATAGCTGACATCCATTCAGCCTTTTAAGTGAGCAGGTTATTCTATTTTAACATCTGGAATATAAAAGGTAAATAGTCCCTTGGGTATTCATACTGTGCCACTTGTCTAAGGAAAGTGCTTTAAAGGAATCACCTAACTTATCTGAAGTTTTGTCTACCTGTGCCAGATGTGGTTGGCATTCTCCTAACTGCATGGCTGCTTCCAGGCCAATACTTCACCACCTCAGTGAGATTCATGTCAGGATCTCCTAAATTTCTCCATTTTCCTGGATAGCATATCTGCATTTTAAGGAAAACTCTAGCAAGAAGCTATCAGGTTTTGTTCCTCCTGCTATCATTCTCGGTGACTTTAGTGTCTTTGTGAAAAATACATACAACAGCCTGGCTTTATAGCTTATTGATCTTCTTATTTTCAATGACATGCATCCCCATTCTAAATTAGCCACCCACACTCATCGCCCTATTGGGAATCATGACATCTTTTATATCTAATTCATACCAGATTAATTCTGGTATTCCTCTCAATTTTTACTTCAGTTACTTATCTTTGCAGTTCTCTGAAACTTTAATTTTCTCTACATATGTTATATGACCTCACACTGAACAATATTTTCAAATCTATTTGTATTTTTTGTAAACCTTACTATTCCTTCTTGGCCTTAGTTTGTTTCCATTTATCTTTAAGGTACCTCAAATCTTTTGCAACATAGACTAACAGAAGACAATTGGAAGTATACCAGTTCCAAGCCAAATTCATCTTTCATCCCTGCTTTTATATCAGTGAAAATCATATTCATATGAATTCAGCCATTTGAACATATGCCTTCAAGTAGCACTTCTTTTTCAGTGCTAAGTACCATCTTGATGCTTTGTTAATTTGGGATCAGGAGATGAAATGGTGGAGATTCAGACAGAGTGTGATGCTTTCATAGATGACCTAAAACTTGAGTTAGATGTCCCAACAATGTGTCCCAGAATTCCTTCTAAACCTCTCATCTCTGCATCTACCACCTGCATTAAAATTGATTCTTTACTTTATTTCCCTACAAAACTCTTAACTTCCTGGGTATAAAATCAAGCTTGAGTCTGGTTTTTATTGTTGCATTTATATCATAGCAAAGTGTCTGAAACGTGGTTCACATTTAATAAATAGTTATTAAATGAATAGATTAATTATCCTCATTAACTTCTGCCAACCCTACATTCAAACCCAACTTTTGTTTTCAGCAAGTGACATACTGTCTTTACTGGACATAAAGGCATAAGGTATGACCTACCTATGTTTAGTGCCACCATTCCTACCCTCCTATAAACTTGTCTATAACTGGATAATAAATGGTCCTTCTTCTCTTTCCAATAGATTTTTTTTCACTTGTTGAATGGATCTCACACCTTTCACACTGTCTTCTATCTTTCCTCATTTGTTATTGTGTCTCGTGTCTCTATTTTCAGACCTTCTCACTTCTCTGATTTCCTATTTCACTTTGAGACATCATTCACTTTCCCAATCTAAAAGCACCCACTTTTGCAGATCACTTCTTGTTTCTGACTATTACCTTGCTGTCCCCTTTCTAATAATCTTTTGAAAGAAGTTTTCCCTTTGGTACTTTACTAACATCCCATTCACACATCAGTCTGATGTAGAGTAGCTTGTATTCTAATCACTTCATCAAAACTGCTCTTTCCTATCGTAAACACTCCTGTCCATTTCTTGTTCCCATATTCTTGAAGAATGGTATGGTCTATGATACAGTGTTCTCCAGGAGGCAGCTATGGAGATGGAGTTTAAATAGTAGCATGTTTATTGGAGAGTGTGAGGATCTGTGGAAGTGAAAAGATGGAAGTGGGATCAGGAGTGGGGGGAAAAGTTGGCTGCAAAGACACCTCACAGGGACTACAGATGCATTTCCCCTCATGGGAACTCTAAAGGTAAAATGACCCATTGGAATTGCCCTACATTGGACTGATATAAATGAGCCTTTATACCCCTCAGGTCCCTTCTCTGTCCCTTATCTGCTCCCTAGCCTCACTCAATCAGTCACTGGTTATGGCCCACACCTGGAAAGAGGATGACCTTGGGCATAAAGACCCTATGGAGTGGAAGTGATTGCCAAAGGGACTCACAGCAAAATCCCATCTACTGACACAATTCTGGAAGCTGAGAAACAGGTCTAACTCAAGGAGATATAGTAATGCATCTCTGTGTCTATTACCTGATGGTTTTATAATGTTATCTTTATTCTCCATTTCATCTTTATTCTTCACTATAATTCAGTCATGATCTTTAGCTTTCAAAATGACACTTAAGATTCAGCAGAGAGGGCAGCCCGGGTGGCTCAGCGGTTTAGTGCCGCCTTTGGCCCAGGAAGTGATCCTGGAGACCTGGGATCGAGTCCCACGTCGGGCTCCCTGAATGGGGCCTGCTTCTCCCTCTAACTGTGTCTCTGCCTCTCTCTCTCTCTCTCTCTGGGTCTCTCATGAGTAAATAAATTTAAAAATCTAAAAAAAAAAAGAAATAAAAGAAAAAAAAAGATTCAGCAGAGAATAGACAGCTTTTTAAACATAGGGAATTAAATTTTTAAAAGGTGGCATAGTGTTATGCCCATAAAAAATTTTAAAAAAAGAATTTAAAGAGAGAACTAGCAGTCAATCTCATAAATGCCACAATTAGGTTAATTAGGTTAAGCCTTTTACTTTATCTAGAAAGCAATCATTGGCCAAGAAACTAACTTTAATAGAGGAATTTAAAGATTTACGTCAGAATTAAAGTACCTAAGAACAAGGAAAAATAGGAAATGTGGATTATTGTTCTTGGTTTGGAAAAAAAAATCTAGAAACTAGTTAGTTTAAAAAAAATATTTCCACTATTTCCCAGAATTGTTTTACACATTTAAAAATCACTAATAAAACATGTCAAATAAAGAGAGCATATTTCAGTGCCTCATCTGTAAGTCCTGAGATCTATTTATTCAACTAATTGTTAGAGGAATGCCGCAGTCGGCAGAAGGTCAGTTTTACAGTATGACAGAAAGGGATACCATTTGATATTCAATTTGACCATTCTTTTCAGAACCCTGAATGATTTTTCTATTTATTATGCCCTTAAATATTTAATATTTTTTACACTTATAAAGAATATTTCCTCTAGAGATCTTCCATTAATGATTCAGTTCTGAAATTTTGTGTTTTTCCTCATGAAATTCTGAACTCTTCAGTGAGAAGACTTACCTGCCTTAATCATGTTACAGAATAGGTTCTATACAACTCAGTTTTTAAAAAATATACAGTATAAGAAGGCAATGTCTCATGTTTCACCAATTTCCTGCATGAATTTGTTAATTTAGTCATTCAGGAAATAGTTATTGAATTCATACCATGTCCCAGGCATTGTTCAAGACATTGGTATGACCCAGTGAACAAGACTGGCTGAGTTCCTGTCCAAGCTTTTAAAAGCAAACTACTATGTTTATCCAAAATGTCAAAATATGGTCTTTGATTTGCTTATCTAAACAGTAAGATTAGGGCAGCCTGGGTGGCTTAGCAGTTTAGCACCACCTTCAACCCGGGGCATGATCCTGGAGACCTGGGATCAAGTCCCACGTTGTGCTCCCTGCATGGAGCCTGCTTCTCCTCTGCCTCTCTCTGTCTCTCTCTGTGTCTCTCATGAATAAATAAATAAAATCTTTAAAACTAACTAACTAACTAAATAAATAATCAGTAAGATTAAAAATATTTAATTATTTGTATTTTTTTCAAAATTAAATATTTTAAAATATTTATTATAAAATTAAATATTAAAAATATTTAATTATTTGTATTTTTTTTCAAAAACTCAATTTAATATTGTTGCTGGACACATACAATTTTTTGTTGAGAATCTAGAAATATAAAGGATGGCAATTTTTAAAATTAGAGATTAGAGATTTCTTGGTTGGACATCATATTAATATTATAATTAATAGGTGGAGTTTCCCTTCATCAAACCACTCATATAGTCATATAGTTAGTAAATCATACTTTTGTTTAGCTCTCTTTTGATTTTAAATTATCTGCTTTAATTAATGATGAGCTAAGTTAATTTTATGGATGAGTTTAATAACTGAAATTTGTTTGACTCAATATGATGAAATCTTTTATCATTTCAAGATATTATGACTTTTACATTTTTTTACTCTAAAACTCATGTTCAAATTTTATGGATTTAGATTGGATACTCTACTATAATTCTATTTCTTAATTAATGAACAAAAATTTTAAATATAGAAAAAAGGAAAAAATCAACAACAATCAATCAAAATAGGAGAAAGCTTTGGGAAAGTGGCATTGAGGAAGGGGAGCAGATTTACATTTAGCACATCTCATATTGTTCTTAACCACAGAAACACCAACACTACCCTGCCACCACCATCAGCAATCTGCAGACACACACACATGCACACACACATTCTGAAGAACACTTCAATATGAAAGTTTACAAAATTCTGGGAATCCCTATTCATTACTCACCATTTGTAGAGTACTTAATAAAGTCAAATGTAATAAACCTATCTAAAAAATAAAAAGTAAGATAAACCACTAAACTCGTACAGGATCTCATCAAAAACACAGAAATTGCCTCATTTTCCAGAACCCTATGTTGAGTTAGGGTCCCTATGTCGAGTTAGGGTAGATGTTACAAAGTCTGAGGTATTGTTTGTACTGCAGATTTGATGCATCCTGGTAACAGATGATGCTGATCAGGAGTCTATTCCTCCAAAGTGGCTGCTCAGGCTACTCTCATGGGCACCCCTCCATGCCCACTACATACACTAAAGGCTTTCCAGTTGTGAAATGAATCAGTCATGAAGATAAAATGCACAACCTAGGGAATATAGTCAATGGTATTATAGTGCTGTTTGGTGACAGATGGTAGCCACATTTGTGGTGAGCCTAGAATAACATACAGAATTGTTGAATCACTATGTTGTATGCCTGAAACTAATATAACGTGTGTCAACTGTACTTCAATTAAAAAAAATAAATTAAAAAAGTAATAAAATTAAAACCCAGACTGCTAAGCTGTATTGTATTAGGCGGTAAGGAAATCTTCTTCCTATTTACCCTAAGCACTGGCAAAATAAATGTAGCACCTTTCAACTCTACAATCTACTATAACACACACACACACACACACACACACACACAAAGTGAGGAAAGGATGTAACATGAAATTCAGATAAAGAACTTATCCTGGAGAAAGGATCAAGAAAAAAATTCTCATGCACCTTATCTAATAGAAAAGCTTGATAAATTCAAGAAAAAAATAAAATAAGAGTTCAGGGAAAGTGTGATCAAACAATAGAATAAGTTTTTCTTTAAGGTACAATTATAGAGCTAATAAAACCAATTAAATACCACTTACATTATTAGAAAAATAATAAATTTTAAGTGGCAAGAAATTTAATATGTGTAGTATTCAAGGTGCTTTAATAAGGATCAAACTTGAAAACTTACAGTAAACACACAATGTAATTAGAATATTTAGGTAAATAATAGATGTTGAGAAAAAATATGAGCTCAATTAGGATAAATGACTAAAGAGATTAAAAAATGAATGTCACTAACAACAACACGAAGATCTTCAGAGGTATAATATAGCCACATTTACATCGAGTGAAGCAAAAGATGAGAAAGAGTTCCTGAGTGTGGGGGTGGCAAGGAGAGGGCATAGGAGAAAGCCAACAATTAAGTATACACTTCTTAAGTGATTGAATTTCAATAGAAAAAGAAAAAAAAAGTCATATATTATCAAGACAGAAAATCCTTTCCAGGGGGACATCCAGTCTACCCTTATCACTTACTCACAGGCACAGTAAATGCTGGAGGATGACAGTATGGGTAACCTGGAGATCTTACGCTCAACTGGGTTGTCACTCGCACAGGAAATCATAAGTAGGCATTTTTAACAGTGCAATGACTGGATACTACAACATGTACACACCCTTACTGAGAAGGAATGAAAACTATAAAAACTTCTTAAAGGAAAAATCAAACTGTTGAATATGAAATTAAGCAATAAATACAAATTTCAGAAAAGAAAAATTGCAGTTTCAAAATAATGGCAGTAAAGTTTAATATGTTTGTTACAGTATTATATATTTAAGACACTATTAGATTTATGGTTACATAAGAAAATGTAATTGTTGGAAACTAGGTATTAAGGACTGAATGTCTGTGTCGCCCCCAAATTCATATGTTGAACCCTGAACCCAATGTGACAGTATTTGGAAGTGGTATGTTTGGAAGAAAATTAGGTTTAGATTTGGTTATGAAAATGCAGTTCAATTATGGCATTAGTACCCTCATAAGGAGAGGAAGAGAGACCAGAGCTGGCTTTTTCTCTGTCTCCATCAACTCAGGACACAAGAAGGCAGTGGTCTACAAGACAGGAAGAAAGCTGTCACCGGGAGCTGAATCTTTCAAAATCTTGATCTTGGACTTCCCAGTCTCCAGAACTTTGAGAAATAAATGTCTGTTATTTAAGCCACCTGGTTTATGGTATTCCATATGGCAGCCCAAGCTAAGATATGACAATATAAAAATAATTAAAACATCTAGAATATTTAAGTGATAATTTTCTCATTATTTATACAATCAGCTACTCTGAAATACATAATTAAAATAGCCATGACCTCAATTCCAAAATAGTTTTCTTATTTCTCCTTAAACTTCTGTCATTTTGAGGATAAAAATCTCTTTATGCATCCATACATACAGGCATAAATAAATGTATTCATATAAATGGCATAGAGGTTCATTTCACCAGTTTCTTATTTTCTTTGATTTAGTCACTGATCATTCTTTTATATTAACAATACATATATTGTATTATACCATTTAAATTCATTTTGCTAACTAATTAATTAACTATCCACTTAAATATATGTATATAATAATCTCTAAAATGCTGTTACCTATTATTTAGCAATTCTTCTTTTTTTAAAAAGATTTGGTTTTTAAGTAAATGCCATATCCAACATGGGGCTCTAACTTGCAACCCCCAAGATCAAGAATCAGGTGCTCTACTGTCTGAGCCAGCCAGAACCCCCCTCTTATTATTTATGAGCAGAATTTAGAGTGATTTTTCTAACTTTTTAATTCTGGAATGTGATGTGTTGCTTGCTGTTTTCATGACATACTTTTAAAATATCAATGATATCATCCTAATAATGTTAATATTCTTGTGTATTGTTAATATGAGGTGATATTCAATAGTGAAAAAGCTCCCACTTACTAAATGTTTCTCACTAAATATTTTAGATCCACTTTTTCTACTTTAGTAATGAAAATGTTTTATTTCAATTATATATGATAGAAGAATATACAAATATTTATTTTAATTTTTTATCGCTATAAACAACTTTAACCAGAAGATGACATAAGCATTAAAAATATGAAACAAAACACTAACTTTCAGATCTAAATGTTGCTTTGGAAATGCACTTTCTCTTTAAGTAATATCTGAATTTTTATTACTATAACAAGGTGTAGATTAAATATCCGACTAGTATACTTTCAAACTAAAACTGTAAAAATTACATAGGGAATGCTGTAGTATGTGTTAGACATGTAAAACTTTCCACCTATTACATTCTTCATGTTGATAGTAGCAGTGACTAGAGTTTGTAGATACCTAGTTACACTGGCTTTCATAGCTGCTAAAGTTAAATATAATGTACCAGTCCCTGTTGGCTCTAAACTACTTGGAGTTAAATAACACTGACAGGCAAAATGACAGATGTGCATGGATAACACAAAATCTTTTCTGTAATGTCACACAAGCAGTCATGCTCTGTTTTGCCAATTTCCTTAGTTAAATTCAAAAGTTCCCAATGCATGAATCAGTCAAAACTTCAACCCCCCACAGTGAATACAAACATTGTGAAGGCAGCTGCATCTATCTACTCACCGTAAATCACAATTCCACCCCATCCAAAGAAATAGATTTACATTCATCTCATCAAAATATATGCTCTTTCAATCTTTTAAAATACCAGCTCATGTGCTCTGTCACTTCCATTTAATAGTCCTCATGATTAAGTAGATCTAAACTATACATCTGAGGTATATACCCAATTCATACTATACTATTTATCTAAATAAACATATATCTATGTGGATCAAATGTCAGTAGCTATTGTTTACACATTAGTGACTCTCTTTTATGAGAATTTGCAAATATTGTTTCTATTTCTCAAATGGCATCAATTGACTGTCTTTCTTTCCTAAAAAACAAACGGACAGTGAAGAGGATGTAACATGCCTTTTTGCATACTTTTTAGGCACTTGGGTAATTACACAGTGCTACGCTCCTGAAACAAAATAAATCGTAAGTTATTTCTAGATAAATTTGATAAGGCATTTTATTTGTTAAAAATTAAAATCATGCCACCAAATGTCTGTACTTTGACAAATAAACTTATTATGTCCTATACAGGTAAGAGAAAAGTGTAGAAACTTAATGTTATCTGACAAAATTGCCTGACTCCATAGTGTTATTTGGACAGTACTGAACTGGAGATTTAAATAAATGAAAGAAATCAAGTAATTGAAATCACTGATAAAATATTTGAGATCTTACATCATCCTTGGATTAATGTATACAATGTACATGAAATGCTATGGCTATGGGAGTGGAAACTAAAACAAAAGGTTAACTTTTTATATAAAATGGAATGTTTTTCCTAAAAATGACCTTGAAAACTTGAGAGCCAACTTTTCTGGCATGTCTTAAGAAAAAGTCAATGCAATGTCAAAGCATGATTACAAAATTAAGAAAAAAAAAAGAAAAATCATGAATGTAAACATCTGTTAATCCTTGATTAATAAAAGCACCAGTAAAAGGTTTTGAGTGGTTCAAAGGAGAATCCAAAAAGTAGACACATATATAGGTGGTCAAGAATGCTAAAATGAATATGCTTAATAGATGCAAAATCTGTCATTATCAATACATCTCCACTGGATAACTTTCATTTCAATGGACAAGAATTAGTTGTAGCTTACAAAGTTGTGAAAAAGCTAAAACAAAATTAAAGCAAAAAACAATGAAGGAAAGAGACTCCATAGAATCAGATAAAACAATAATGTTGAATTTTCCATTGAAAGTATTTAATAATCTTTTTGGACCATTTCAACAATCTCAACTTTTTTCTTTATTCTAAGAGAATGTTCATAAATTATTTCTAGAGATCATTAAAGAAAATTTTATTTGTTGAATTAGTATGAAAAATTTATTAAAGGAGAAAATAAAGCAATCACCAACCGTATTAAGTAGGCAGCATTACAAAAACTTAAGAAGTAATTTTTATTAAGTATATTTTCTTCAAGACAAATATAAACAGCCAATGCCCATATCCTTGCTATTACATATATGTATGCATATAAGTAAGAATACATGTGTCTATATGTATACACATTTACATAATTATCTATTTCAGAGAATTACTTATGCAAATTTTGTTGCTGTTTATTATGAAACCATGTTACCAAGCAGTTGTTAATTTTTTATGTAATAATAATAATTAGAACTCTCTATTAAAAGGTATTTGGACTGTTTATATTTTATTTTTCTGATATCTGTTGTACTCTGTTAGAGAAAATGACTTGTAAAACCTATCAGCACAATCCTACTTTGTTAATTAATTATCCTTAAATACAAATTTTTAAGTCTCACTGCATGTCTACAGCTATGACAATCATCAAGGTATATGAGGATGAATAGAATCTATTCTTTAGCTATAAGTCACAAAAAATGAATCACTCAAAGTAAAACTTGCTAAAAAGAAGTGAATAACAATAAATGGTTTGAAATAAGTTTCAGCAATTGACTACAAAGGGCATAGAAAGAATAATAAAAATGAGATGAATGGATTTTTCCCCCCTTAATCCTGGTAAATATGTAATAAGAAAAACAGGGATGCCTGGGCAGCTCAGTGATTAAGCATCTGCCTTTGGCTCAGTGCGTGATCCTGGAGTCCTGGAAGTGAGTCCCACATCAGGCTCCCTGCATGGCGCCTGCTTCTTCCTCTGCCTATGTCTCTGCTTCTCTCTCTCTCTGTGCCTCTCATGAATAAATAAATTAAACACTTAAAAGAAAAAGAAAAAGAAAGCAATCAACTTTAGAGAATTGTGTTAAAGTTAGATGTCTTAAAAAGGTTGAATCCTGTGTCATGGAAATTAATCTTTAACTGATATACTATTACTTAATTTTATTAATATTGGGGCCAATAAATTATTGATTTATTAGGCACTTTTAGTCAGTAATTTTCATACAAACCATTTGTATTTTGAGGGGCTCTTATTTAATATTTCATAGTCCTTTGATTTTTAGGCATCATTAGAATTTTTTTAAATATAATTTGACATTAAATACCCTAAAATTGTCAATATTTAAGAAACTGTTAGACAAAAGTAAAATTAGTTTAAAATCTATTATTTTCAACGAAACAAAATTTAAATTGCTGTTGGTTTACAGATTGACCCAAATACATGGAAGGCAAAGAAAGAACAAAAAGGCAGATCACTCTAAATTGGTAGGTGGCAGATTTAATAAGCAGAGGAACTAAATTTATGAGGTTTCTCTAGGGTGATACGTCTCTGCACCTGCCCATTAGAATCTTAAAAATTTATGTAAAGGTCTTGGGCAGCCCTGGGTGGCTCAGCAGTTTAGCGCTGCCTTCAGCCCAGAGCCTGATCCTGGAGACCTGGGATCAAGTCCCACATCGGGCTCCCTGCATGGAGCCTGCTTCTCCCTCGCCTGTGTCTCTGCCTCTTTCTCTCTTTCTCTCCCTGTGTCTCTCATGAATAAATAAATAAAATCTTAAAAAAAAATTATGTAAAGGTCTTAACTGGATTCAATAATTTGTTCAGTCCAGATAGTTTCAACGTCACATTCCTCTCTCAAGAGTGCATCCTTGAAGTGGTCTGCCTGTGGGATCAGTCGGGCAGAATGGTCATTTCAAAGAAGGTGGGGCAGTTTCTCGATGATCAACTCCAACAATTGCTTCTTGAGCTTATAAATATATGACAACAAACTCTATACATTGCTTGGCTTCCATACGTGTCTCAAAGTCACCTTCTATGTTGATATATGTTATATTCTAATATTATGAACACTGTTGTATACAGTGATATTGTGTTCATTTCTCTTGATTAATGCCTTTTCTATACTCTTTAGCTTGCCCTCTGTATTTCAGATTCTTGCTTGTAGACATCGTTTTCAAAGAAGCTTTTCTTATTTACACAAAAGCAAGACTTTTGAACTAAGATATTCTGAATGCAGTCAAAGTCAAAGCTCAAGAATTTCTTGAAAATGAGATTATTCTGAGTTGGGAATCAGGACCATCTATTGTCTGATGCGATTTGAAAACAACTTGTCACAACTCCCTATGCATTAATAGAGGAGAGAAGAAATGGAATGCAAATTAACAGAGCAAAAAGAAACACGGAGGGACTGACATGAATAGGTTTTGGTAAACTCATTAGGTTTGGGTACCAATACTACTCTTTCATTCAGTTCATAAGAGTTCTTATTGCTTCCATTTTTTTTTCCTCTAGAATAGTTTCCCCAAATCTTCATGTTGTAAATCCATATATGCAATCATTATTTACAGAGATCCCACACAAACAATATTGTTGGATTCTCACAACTCCATGTGCTAAGCATAAACATCTTACTGATGTGAAAATAATATCATTAAAAGATAATGACTTTCCCAAGATCACAAGGCTTGTAGTTTGCAGGATCAGGATTGGAACATAGCAGTGCAGACATTTTTTTTTTTCTAATTCTCATATCTCAATACCACACTACTTCTGAAGCCCTTTGGCTCAGGCCCTGCATGTCAGATGGGCAATGACTTTTTTTTTTTTTTTTTTTACAAACGCAGCATTTTCATATCTACTCACAGTTTGTATCTATGGCATACAGCTCTGAAGCACCTGATTATTTGATTATTTTTTTTCCAGTTGGCAACCCACAACCCTGACTACAACAACCCTCCTCCCCAGAGTAATCTTCCAGGCAACTACCTTCACCATTTTATCGAAGCTATCTAATCTCTGGTAATATGATCAAACTCTTTCCCTAATTATCATCAGAGTACCAACTATATTGGAACTACCTGGGCTGCCTGCTAACTACATATTCTTGGACATATTATTACCCCCTTATAATGAATGCCTTAGAGTGGAATTTGAAAATACACATTTTAAATAAGTTCTCAGAAAACCACTGCATTAAAAATACTAAAATCCATATATTATGCATGACTACTTGCCAAATATTCAGACTCGTTTATTCAGCTGCCACCTGGACTTATGCATTTGGAAGTCTGGACACAACTCTTGCTCAATATGTCCTAAATGAAACTCAGACTTTCTCCCAAGTTATTTAGGGTAGGCAGGCTCCCCACTCCCAAGCTATTTAGGGTAGGGTGGCTCCCCACTCCCCAAATGTCTATGTATTAATCTCTGGAGCCTGCAAATAAGTTATGTTACAAAGCAAAAGGGAATTAACCCAGGGTTGTGGGTTGCCAACTGGAAAAAAAATAATCAAATAATCAGGTGCTTCAGAGCTGTATGCCATAGATACAAACTGTGAGTAGATATGAAAATGCTGCGTTTGTTAAAAAAAAAAAAAAAAAAAAAAAAAGTCATTGCCCATCTGACATGCAGGGCCTGAGCCAAAGGGCTTGCAGGTATAATTTGAATTCTTAATCAGTTAATCTTAGAATAAGAATGTTAACCTCGGTTATCCAGATAGACCCAATATAATTACAAATGTCTTTAAAAATGGAAGAAGACGTGGATAAATCAGAGGGAGATTTGACCATGTGACAATGCTCAGCGATAGTCAAAATTACTGGCTACAAAGTGGATCATGAACCAAAGAATGCATATAGCCTCCAGAAGCTGGAAAAGGAAAAGAAACTGATTCTCCCCCAGGTCCTCCAGAAACTAATGCTTCCTTGCTAACATCTGGGTTTTTCACCCAGTATTATCCAGGTTGGGCTTCCACCTGCAGAAATGTAAGGTATTAATTGTGTTGTTTTAAGACCTCAAGTTTGTGGTACACTATGACAACAATGAGACTAATACAGTTTTAATACCTGGAAGTAGGGTGCTGCTGCGGAAATTCCCTAAGATGTGTGAAAGATGCTTTGGAATTGGTTGACGGGCAGAGGCCAGGGAAATGTTGAGCATAATAGAATAAGCTTAAATTATCTTGAAAAGCTTTTTAGTAAAAATATGGATCTTGATGACTTGCCAGTGAGGACTAGGGCATGAAAAGCATGATGAAGAGAAAAACTGTGTCACTTTAGAGCATACCAACATTATCACAAACAGGCTTAGTAGAAGTATGAATAGAAAAGGATCTGCTGGTGAGGAAGGAAATAAGGAACATGGTTTTGGAAACTGGAGGGAAGAGGATCTGGATTACATAGTGGCAGAAGGCTTCCTGGAATTACCTGCAGTTATATGGAAAGAACAAATCATTATGTCTATGTAAATTGGACTTCTAGTTGAGATTTCCCAGCAAAGTTTTGAAGGGTCAACCTGGTTTCTTCTTGCTACTTCTAGCAAAATGCAAGAAAAAGTGATAAATTGAGGTATTAATTGTTTAAAAAAAAAAAGGAACCAGGGCTTCATGATTTGGGAAATTCCCGCAGTGCAAAAGACATTAAAATTAGGAGATTTGCTGTCAGGAAAATGTACTCTAAAAACTCTAAGGCTGTGGCTGAACAGTCTTTTGCTAATGCCTTAGGAAGATCAAAAGGTCAGAGTATTTTATTACACAAAAGGCAATTTGAAGAGATGAAGTGATACATAGATGTTAGTAGAAACTGAAAGTAGAGATGGGATTATCTAGGAGACATCTGTGGACATCCCTCTTGTCTACTTGAGTGAATAATAGGAAATACAGAGAACAAAATTCTTGAGAATGTTACAGCAACAGAGACACTGCTAGCTTGGACAGAAAAGAATAGAATGCAAAATCAAAGAGGCCCTTCAGGATTCCAAAATTCTACAGAGAGGAAATAGGCTGTTTAAACTACTCATCTATAAATACATGCCATATTTCATGAGCAAGGAATGATCCAGAGGGCCTAGCCTCAGGTTCAGAGCATGGATTCCAAACACACAAGAGGATCGTGCCCAGGCCTTGTTACCTAATGGAGTTAGTCTCGCTGGGTTGTGAAATTGCTTGTACCTGTGACTCCATTTTCTTTTCTCCTTACATTTTTACTTCTCTTGAATCAGAATATCCATAACTATTATCTAATACCTGTACTAACGTGTTTGGGGAATAATTTGAGACTCTTGTGCTGATTGGATGTAGACAAAATTCTGTACTTTGAGTTCATACTATAATGTGATGAGAACCTTAGGGAAACCACAAGAGAGTTCAGGTATTTCATATGTGGGATGCATGGATATCAATGGAGTCCTGAGCCCAGACTGTGGAAGGCAGAAAAAGGCCCCCTTTTTTAGTGGCACAATATTCCTTAGGACAATGAATCCCTTTGTTCTAATCCCTGGAACCTGTGGATATGCCATTACGTGGCAAAGGAGAATTAAGGTTGCAGATGACAATAGGCTTGCTAAACAGCTGGTCTTAATGTATAAAAATTACTCTGGATTATCCAGATGAATCCAATGTCATCACAAGCGTTCCTAAAAATAGAAGAGGGAAAGATACCTGATTCTTTCCCAGAGCTGCCAAAAAGGAATGCAGTGTTGCTTATACCTAGATCTTAGCCCAGTGAGATGGATGTTGGACTTTCAACCTTCAAAAGTGTAAGATAATATATTTATATTCAAGTTTGTGGTAATTTGTGGTAATCATAGCAGTGATTACCACAGTAATTTTGTGGCAGTCACAGCAGTGATAAACTAATACTTTATTCTTGCCTCTCTTTTTTTATCCCAATTTACCATGTTAACCAATTATCTATTCCCTTCCCTAGAATTCAGAACATCATTTGCTTTCCCTCTCTCTGTAGGATCCTGCAACCAGTTACTGAATATTGTTGTCTGAGCTCCCAAATCTTCCTGAAATAAGTCCTCTTGTCTCTATATCTATCATCACTTCCCTGGATAAATTTCAAAATTTTGATCATTGTCTCAATATGCTTAAAATTGCCTCTATATTACCACTTAGAATCTTTTTTGATGGCCTTCAAGCATTTCCCATCACCTAGCCTAGAGAATAATAGCCAAATCCTTAAAATCACATAAAAGCTTCCCACAGGTCTCCTGCTAACTACTCCAGCATCACCTACCTTGCTGTTAATGCTAAAGCAACACTGATCTCCCTCTTGGTGCTCTTAACATAGCATATTCCTTTTTTGTCTTTCTGCCAGAGGTCTCGCTGTTCTTTTTTTTTTTTTTTTTCGCTGTCCTTTTAATGTAATGTTCTTATTCCCTCTCAACACCTTTTGAAATACTTTTATACTTCTAACGTCTCATCTTCTCCAAGAATCTGTCCTTTGACTGCAAGATGGAGCTTTGTGTCCTTGCTTTGTACCCTTTTCTTTTCCTAAACATATCTTTATCTGGACATATAACAAAATAAACGGATTATTTCTTGGTAAGTAAAAGTTTGAGTGTCTGGAGCATAGTAGGTAACTAACAACTGATCACCTAATAAAACTAAGTTAGAAATGCTCCACCTTGTGGTGAGCTCAGCCTAACGTGAACTCTCTCTCCCCACAATATCATGTCTTTGTATAATAACCTTCCCTTGAGGTTGGGTAAAACCTGTGATTCACACTTGCTAATACAGCATGTCTAGGTAAAAGGATTTTGCCAGTCTAATAAGGACCCCAAGTGAGTTTATCAGAAAGGAGATTAACCTGGATGGGCCTGACTTAGTCGAGTGAAATCTCTGAAACAGGGACAGGGGCCTTTCCTGAAGGAAAAATTTTTTGTGCTGACCTTAAAGAAATGAGCAGCCATGTTGTTAATTGCCCATGGAGAGAGCCACGTGGCAAGGAAATGTGGCAGCTTCTAAGATCCGAGGGTGAACTCCAGCCAGCAAAAAGCCAGGTCTTTCAGTCACAGCTGCAAGGATATAAATTTTGTCCGCAATGTCAATGAACTGGGAAGTAGATTCATTTCTAGTCGAGCCTCCAGATGAGAATGTAGCCAGTCAATACCTTGACCACAGCCTTGAGAGACCAAGAGCAAAGGACCCAGATATTTAGTGCCTGAACTCCTGATCTACAGAAACTGTGAGATAAATGTGTGTTGTTTTAAACTTCTATGTTTGTGGTAATTTGTTATTCAGCAATGGAACACTAAGACACTCATACAGACCCACACCTTTAGGCAGTCATAATACTATTTCACAGCTACTGTTACTCTCCTTCTACTATGTTAGCTCATTCATTCACTCACCCTAGCATTTGTTCATGCATTAATGCATGCCATTAATTTTTTTTTAAATCTAAGGCATTAAGAGTGTGGATACAAAGATCAATAATAGAAATTTTCAGCACTCAAAGGATATTGATAATCTGGTAGCACTCTATAAAGTGTAAGGGAGAGAAAACTATCTCTACCTACGTGGGACATACCCATGTTTTCCATGGGTGATTAACCTCGATAGGCCTGGTGGAGCAACTTTAACTTAGTTTTAAACGTGGGTGACATACCTTTGTTTTCCATGACTTGAATACTTCTCCCAGCCAATCCAAAACTGCAAATGCCTTCAGGGCTCTTCTTAAGGGGTACCTCTGCTATTGAGCCCTGTATAATCATTGTTATATACAATCAAATTTCAAAGAAGACTCACATGTATCACATGATTTAACTTTTTTATTGTCCTGCATCTTTGCATCTTGTTTTCATAACTGTATTTCAAAAAGTTTCTTAGTTTTGTTTTCTGCTAAAGAAATAGATCTTCCTTTATATTTCTACTGGTCAGGAATAACACGTACGGTTACAGACTTAGTTCTGAAGTCTCTGTCTCTTTGTCTCTCATCTTCCAGAAATGTCCATAAGGTAGCACAGTTTTAAAATGTAAAAGATGCTGAAGTATTTCCTATCCTCCAATGTGCCTGACACTCCTTGTTGGAGACATTTGGGGAGAAACCCTATGTGTCTCAAAATTATGTTAAAATTAAAGTAATTATAAGGCACGCTGTAAGAGTACATATTTGCATTTATAATTGAAGTCTGATAGCAAGCATTTTGAGAATCAATACTGACCTCGAGGAACTAGGACTAGGTATAGATTCTATTTGCTGAAAAATGAAGGGAGGTGGTTGAGAACTTGCTCAAATCCACCTGCAGCACCATGTAGAAGTTTTTGATCAATTTACTAAATTTATCAATTTTGATTATAAGCACACTACAAAAGGAACTTTAGTAGGTAAAAACAGTGGGATTGCCTAGATCTCCCGTTAGGCTACTCTGATTTGGGTGGCCATAATACAATAACACAAACTGAGTGGCTTAAACAACAGTAATTTATTTTCCTCTCAGTTCTGGGGTCTGGGAAGTCCAAGATCTGGGTGTTGGCAGATTTGGTTTCTGGTAACAAATTTTTCCCTGGCTTGTAGACTCCTGTCTTCCTGCTGTGTAGTCACATAGGAGGATGGGGTGGGAAAGGAGAGAAAAAGTGCACGTGCACTCTGGTGTCTCTCTCTGTTCTAAGTTTTTTCAGAGGATCATGACTCCACTGTTATGATCTCACTTTTAATTGAATCAACTTAAAAGCTCTGTCTTCATTCAGTCACATGTTGGGTTAAGGCTTCCACATAGGAATGTCAGGAGGGACATAATTCAATTCATAGCACCCATCTCCTATGAGTTCCTCAAACACTGTACAGAACAATAGAAAAGAAAGAAAAAAAAAAGCAACACAATCAGCACACCTTGAGCAAAACCTGAGGAAAGAGAATGGCTAACATCCAAAATAACTCAGAAGCAAATGTCTGCCAGAGAGTTTCACTATCTTGCCTCAACCCACCCTAGTGTAGGTTGTGACAAGCAGAGACAAATGGACGATAGCTACAGGGCAGAGAGGAAAGAA
This sequence comes from Canis lupus baileyi, assembly GCF_048164855.1. Taxonomy (NCBI): domain Eukaryota; kingdom Metazoa; phylum Chordata; class Mammalia; order Carnivora; family Canidae; genus Canis; species Canis lupus. The sequence goes on along the minus strand of NC_132854.1, from coordinate 18,281,577 downwards.
AGCTAGAACTAGGGCCCACGGTTTATACAAAATCCACGCCAAAGGGACTCCTGGTGGCTCAGTGGTTGAGCATCTGCCTTCAGCTCAGGGTGTGATCCCAGGGTGCCTGGATTGAGTCCTGCATTGGACTTGCCTCAGGGAGCCTGCTTCTCTCTCTAACTATGTCTCTGCCTCTCTCTCTCTGTCTCTCATGAATAAATAAATAAAATCTTAAAAAAAAAAACACCCCAGAAAGGCTATAATTCATAAGCCTGAAAACACAGAAATAGTGCCTGATTAAGAAGAGATGAACATGGAATCCCAGCAAGAGACTTACATAGTTAAGCTACTTGAAGGGCAGTCTTTAAAATACATGGCTCCTGGGGAGGAAAAAGGGGGCAAAAAATAAGATATGCCCTCTAGCAATTGCTTGATGAAAGAAAATAAAAGACAATGTGGGGTTGTGAAATAGAGAACAAAAGAATTAGGGGACACATGACCCAGAGTAATTCCAACTAAATCAGATTATAAAAGTTAAATAAAATATTAAGAGACTAAAACCATTAAAAATGTTTAAGAACCAGAGGTAAACAATAAACAATGATAATTTTGTTTTGAAAAATATCTATGTGTGTCTATACATGCATGTGTTGAAGGAGAATAATTATGAATTTCCAGAGAAAGAAAATAGTGAATGTATCAGAATATAGATAACCATAAAATATTATGACAGAACTGAGACCAAACATAGCAGTTGTAGATATAAATGTACACCTAACTTTCCTATTAAAGGATAAAAGATTTTTACCTTAACTCAGAATGCAAGATACATCTGTATATTTTGTACAAAAGATAAACAAAATAAAGTGATTCAGAATAGGGGTAAAAAAGGATAAACAAGAATATACTAGGCAGAAGGGAAAAAAGTGGAAACCACAAGGAAGCAGGGGTAGCAATCTTGATATCAGATAAAGTAGAAAGAGCAAAAGCACTAAACAAGATAGATAAGTGTGCTTTCTAATGGTAAAGGCCACAATTCACAACAAAAAAATAACTTGTATGAGTATTTATGCCCCGTGTAACACAGTAGCCACTTCATCAAGCAAAAACTATCAGCAAATACAAGTAGGTATGAGGAGAATCACAATAGTAGTGGGAAACGTTAACCTAACACTTGCAGTACAAGACATGGGCAAAATAGAAGTGAGAGGGTGGAAGGCCTAAACAAGTCAATAATGTAGATATTATGAATAGATGTTGAAATTTATACTCTTCTAACATAGAGTGCACCTCCTTCTCGAACACCCTGATTATCTTCACAAAAAAGACGAAGGACCATATATTAGTTCCACAGAAAATATTGGTAAGGCCAATTGAGTGTAAATATTACAAGTAAAACTTCATGAATGCACTGAAAATGCATATGCACAATGATTTGTGACAACCATATCATGTTTCTAGGGCTGTTAAAGCAAGCTACCACAGAATGGGTGGCTTAAAAAAAAAAAAAAAAAAAACAGCAGAAATCTAATATCTCACAGTTCAGGAAGCCATAAGTTCAAAATCAAGGAGGATTGTCAGGAGGACTGGTTGCTTCTGGATGTGAAATTCTATAGGATTTGTTGATAGGTTAATATTATTTTATCCATGTTAGTTTTTTTGCTTGAATAATTTTACTATATGCATGTATCTCTGTATAGAAAGTACTATTTTTGCGATGTATCTCTAAGTCTAAACTTATTTCAAAATACAACTTTTTTTAAAAGATTTTGTTTATTTATTCATGATGGAGGCAGAGACACAGACAGAGGGAGAAGCAGGCTCCCTGTGGGGAGCCCCATGTGGGACTGGATCCTAGGATCTGGGGATAATGACCTGAGCCTAAGGCAGATACTCAACCACTGAGCTGACCAGGCACCCCTCAAAATGGAACTTTTTTTATAAAAGCTAACTAGTCAGGGCTTCAGAGTGGTGCAGTTGGTTAAATGACTGACTTTTGGTTTCTACTCAGATCATGATCTCAGGATGGCAGGATCAAGCCCCACATTGGACTCCTTGCTCAGCAGAGTCAGCTTGAGAGTCTCTCCCTCTGCTCCTCCCCCACTCCTGCCCACAAGCTCTTTCTCTCAAATAAATAAATAAATCTTTAGAAAACATAAAATAAAAATAAAAAGCTAACAAGTCAACCACAGACAAAGGTGTTTATCATCTAAACTGTGTTCCCTTTATTCAGTTTGCCAAGAAATTTCCTGTATGGCAAAATTCTTTTGATATTCCAATAATATATGTGATATGTTATGTTGTAAAATCCATTGTTGTTTGATTATATAAGACTGTGCCTTAGTTAGATGAAAACCTGCAATCATGATATCAGGTTTAATCTAATGGATGCTTCTGTTCTAGAATTCCACAGACATAAAATTTGTGGTTTCAGAATAATTACCAGGCCTATCAGTCATTTCCAGTTTCATTGCAGATCTTTAAGATGGACTTGGTATTTTCATATATATTTTTAGGCCACATCATTTCTTCCTAAGCTTTACTTTTCTTCCCCCTTCACACTGTGTTATATTCCTGCCAAGAAGAAGAGAAAGAGGAAAAAAATACAAGTTAGCATGCATATATTTCCTTACACAATAAAAATGGGGAGAAAGTTAAATTCAGAGGAAGAAAAGAGAAGAGTCAAACATTGCACAAGGTACTTTATAAGGATTATGTTAATTTTAATAGCAACTAATAGAAAATATAGAAAATATATCAAAAAATACAAAAATATATCATTTAATTCTTATTAAAGTGAAATAGAGGGGATCCCTGTGTGGCTCAGCAGTTTAGCACCTGCCTTCGGCCCAGGGCATGATCCTGGAGTCCTGGGATCCTTAAAAAAATTCTAAATATATAGATAAATAAATAAATAAATAGGTAAAGTGAAGTAGAAAATATTTCAAGTTTTTATTTTATTTTATTTTTTTTAATTTTTTATTTATTTATGATAGTCACACACACAGAGAGAGAGAGAGAGAGGCAGAGACACAGGCAGAGGGAGAAGCAGGCTCCATGCACCGGGAGCCTGACATGGGATTCGATCCCGGGTCTCCAGGATCGCGCCCTGGACCAAAGGCAGGCGCTAAACCGCTGCGCCACCCAGGGATCCCTCAAGTTTTTAAACATATGTTATAGATAACATATTTAAATGGAGGTCATTTTATAAAGTGATAGGAAAAAAATAGTACTGCTTTAATAAGTTTGGTTTTACTTCCCTATCAGTTTTCTTTATTTTATTAAAATGGATATAAGAAAACTTAGGAGATTCTGTTTTGATGCTTACATTGACCTCTTTTAAAATTCAAAGTTAAATATGTATTAACTAATCGGAAAAACCTCACAAGACTCATGTACCAAGTGTAAAGATTGTTCATATACTACCCAATTATGCTTAATTTTCTGTGAATTTCTACTCATATCCTCATGTCTTAAGTGATGTGTATTTTTGGATTACACTGATTGCTATTTGATCTCTCAGTTTATATTTGAGATAACAAAGGTAGTTACAATCCATTATCATATCTTTTTGGAAGAATGTTGACTTGGAAGATTAGTCAAGACCAAGACCCAGGTACGTGAGACTATAATTGAAAGCCAGGTTATACTACACTGTTAAAGCTAATTCTCCAAAAACAAAGGGTATATCTATTCCTAGAGCATCTTCCTTACTATGACATAGCCAACTTTACAGATCTAAATAATTGTAATCTTTGGCCACAGTCATATTTATACCCCATAATCAAAAATCCAAAGTACAAGTTACATAGGATATTGCAAAATAATGCAATCTCTTTATGTATATTTATACATATATCTCCTATTTACAACTGGTACTATAATATTTGTTATAGTTCTTTGGGAATTAAAAACTTCTATGGACATTAATAGTGGTATGTGGTACCTAGCAGTATACAATATATGCCTACTAAGGGAAGGGGAAGAATCTGACCATCTTATTAAAACATCAAATGAGAAACACATGAATTGCCAGTTAATGAATTCTGAAAAATCAAAGTGTTGAGATATTATCTTACTACATTACTTTTTAAATTTTAAAAAATTTTTACTGGGGGGGGTACTTAAGATTTTACTACTTGATATGCAAATTTACCAGCAAACTGCTCACCTTCAAACAGATACTTTGTTTTCTTTTTCAGTGAAAGGTGACTGATATAGGGCTTAGCAGCCCCACTCCTTGGGGATATAATTAGCTAGCTTGTTTACACGTACCCTGTTGAGCTTGAAAGTGTCTGTACACAGATTATGTTGGTTACCATGGACTGGGCATGTCCATAGTGGATTCTCAATGTATTTTTATGCATATGTTCACTATTTCCAGAGCTCTCCCTGGCTATCATTTAATTAGGATGCAAACAAACTAGAGGAAATTAATTTAAATTTGAATTTCTTTGCAATTAGGATGAAAGAGTTTAAATATGGGTGACTCACAGTTTATAACATCAATTTATGCATACTACCTACCTCAAGTCATTTCTAACGGGAATATTTAAAATCAATAATTACAGCTTCAGATTATGCCCTTGCTCCTAGGGAATAAAATGCTCTGTTTTGAAAAGTCACTCCTTTTAATAGTTTTCCTTTCAGGATTTAATAACAATTATATAACTGAGAGCAAATTCTGGATAGCTTTAGTTGTGCCTCTGGCATGTGATGACAAAGTTAGGAGTATATGATTTTAGGAGGAAAAATAAACCTGGATCAAAACCTGTAGAGTATTCAATGTAATATTCTAATGCTAAACTTAAATTCATTTGAGCTCTCTGGATACTGTCAGCAGTCAGTGGTTTTGTGGTACCTATGGGACCTCCAGAAGGCATAATTTAGAAACTGAATATGAAGGGTCTGGAGAAAGATTCAGTTAGTGTTTGTAGATTTGGGATTCATAAACATATATTCAGTGATTGGTATCTTCTAAATAGATGAGATTTCCCTAAAATAGCAAACAGCATAGAAGTCTGAGAAGGAAAAGGACCAAGCCCAGAGAAATTTCAATTTTTAAGAATAGGCAGGGGAAAATACTAGAAGTGAGATGGATAGAAAAAGAATAAGGAAGTCAAGAGAAAATATGGTCAGAAAAACAAAGGTATAGAGTTTTAAGGAAGGCCCAGGAAACCCTGTCAAATGCTATAGGGCTATCAAAGAGATGGCCTGAAAGATAACCCTAGCCCTTGATAATGAGCACTTCTAAAAGCAAAACAAAACAAAACAAAAAAATGAGCACTTCTTTGTTAACCTTCCTGAACTGGGTTAGAGGGAAGGCTAAAGTGGGTTTACTTCCTGCTTTCACAGAGCTTCAAGGTCAGTCAGCAATGAGAGTTTAGGCCTTCTCTGGTTTCTCTGGGAATGCACATAGCACTGCACATGTGTGTGCTCTTTTACTTTCCCAGCCATATGTCAGAGCTTTTCAAAGTCCCATATGAACATCTCATTCCTCATTCCCCAAGATTTCTTTTAAGAATGTTGGTCAACTAGTGGTTTGCCCCAGTGGTTATCACCATATCAGAGAGCTGAAATGTTAAACCATTGTCACTGATTGCTTCTGGCAAATACTCATGGGAAAAGGCTATTTTTTTCTGGAGAGAGCTATGATTCAGGTAAAATAAAAATAAGCCTTGTGACTGGGGATTTCAAAGAAACTACCAGATAAAAAATGGTGATATTCTGAGTTTGGGGCTTTTAGGAAGTTCCAAACACATTGTGCCCCATCCACAGACCCTCATCAATGACTACTATGCTCTTGATTTTTCACTATAATTTGAGGCTATTCATTTTTAAGCTGCCACAGAGCTGGAGAGAGGGGGGTGGTAATAGGGCAAATTAAATGTCACAAAGGTCACTGAGATTCATCATCTTTCTTAAACACATGTCAAATTGTTGAAATCTTTGATTCCCAGAGTTCTTAAGAAGTTGATATTTTGACAGTTGTTCTCAATGTTTTCATTGGCTTTATGGGAAAGTAGATTTTCAGAGGCCTTTACCATTCTGGAACATTTTTTTTTTACATTTTTAAATTATATTCTCACAGGTATTCAGTTTAAGTAGGTCAGATACATCTCCCATTTATTAGAGTCGAACCCTGAGAGGTCATGGTTGTAATAATTATAATCTATTTTATGGCAGATAGCAACTTGAGGATGTAAGGTCTTAGCCTTCCTTTTGCAAAGAGTGATGGGTAGAAGGCTGACAGAGATAGGTGGAAGTTTGGAATTGTACCTGAAGAGCAGAAGAATAGGTGCTGACTAGGCACTTGTAGATGGATCTTTGTGCCTCACAGAGGTCCCAGCTGAAATTTTCAAAAATGGTTTGGTAAATTTGGGGTGACAGATATAACAAAATGGATTATGTGAAATTTCAAGTATTTTGGATCCTATCACATTTTCTGCAATGACCTTGTAGGTGACAACTCCCTCAACCTATAAAATGTATACTTGTCAGAAAATATTGAATTAGTTCAGTCATTGATCTGACCCAAGCTTTTATGTTCATATTTTTATAGAAATTATGAGTATAATTTTACAGAAATTATTTTTTAAGAAATTAAGATATAAAGATACATCAGAGAGAAGTTTTATTTTAATTGCAAAGGGGTTAGGATATTCTTAGCTTTTCATTTTTTTCTGTGCAGACCATGATCATTAAAATAATTCATGATGATGTGAGAAAGAGCTTCTTGTCTTGGGGCACTGGTGAGGTGAATTCACAATTATGGATCGTTTTAATTGAATTATATCCTTAGAGCTTTAGTTTTGAGCTCTGAATCCATAATCTGTAATTTGCAAGTAATCAATGATATTTGTTTAAATGCTCTTGGGTAAAGACAATGTGAATACAGAAACTCACTTATTTCTAGCATAAAATTGTTTATTAAGCAAAATAATGAAGCATTGCAAATTAACTGTGAAAAATATAATCGTGGTTTAATTTTAACACCTTCATTTAGTATTTACTGAATATTTTTAGGAATGGCATATGTAATTTAGTTAAACTATCATTAAAATGCAAAAGTAACTTTGAATGCAAGCATTCTAATCTGTATACTTTATAGTGCCACAGATTTTTCATCTGTCATTGAAAAGTATTCTTTATATTTTGGAATTAATGTTCGCTTCTACTTGGCTTCTAATGAATGAAACACCTACATCAGGAAGGGTTTCAAATAACTGCATATTATATGCGATAGTTTACTGATGTCAACAAAAGTGAATAAAATTGTGTATAACTTAAATATAGTAATCTTAAGTGTTTCACCATAATATATTCACCAATATTCATTTGTAAGATCTAGCACACTTTTAGAGTTCCAAAAGAATCTCTTTCTCTCCCCTCTCAATCAGTGGTGCCCAAAGTGGCCATTATTCTAACTTCTGTTACCATAGATTAATATTGCCTATTTTGGTCTTCATATAAATGGAGGTGTATAGTATTTGCTATTTTGATACTATCTTTACTTCACTCAAAACTGTATCTGTATAATCCATCTATATTTATATGCCAGTGATTTATTCTTTTCCCTATGGTGTAGCATTCTATTGAATACATATGGAAATTTTTATTTCATTTTATTACTGGTGGACATACAGGTATTTATTTTGGAGTTGTTGGTCATAAGTTATATGACGTATTTAACTTTAGTAAAGAATGTTAATCATTTTTTTCAAAAATGTTTGTGCCAATTTACAGTCCCAGATCCAAATATATGAAGACATCCTAACAATCAATAAAAAAGATGGACTCTCAATTTGGAAAACTAAAAAAGTCCAAAAATCTCAACAGGCATTCACAGTAGATACAAGATTTGAAAACCAAGGATCAAATTAAATTTTGAAAAAGAGAAGAAAGAATCTCATTTGAGCCATATGTGTGAAAATAAATGGTTCTTTCACATTATCAGATAAAAAATAGATTTAGGGTATGATGAGTACTTAACTGAGGCTCTTCACTTGATATACTTTCCAAGTTAGAATTTTTTTACTCAGAACAAATGCTTGCAACAATTTTATATGTGGGTAGAATTGTAAAAAATTGTCCTAGGGTTATTGAATAAATTGTTTAAAGTACTTTGTAAGATGAAGGGAAAATGAAAGTGAGCAGAGATAAGCTATAGAAATGAATAACATTTCAAACATAAACAAGAAGGTAACAGTGTCTGTAACTCTTTAAGTAATCCCGAATGTTTGCTATTTTTCATATTTAGCTGCACATTAGTTTTGACCTAGATTTTACTCCTGTTCTAGATGCCAAAATATTCTAATTAGGATCTTCTAGTCTCAAAACCTCTGGATAAAGAAATTTATCCCTAAACACTTCTGATTCTGCTGTCAAATACATGCATAAAAATTGTTCATCACCTTTCAACGAAGTACTTGCTTGTACCCTTTTTTTTTAATTTTTTTAATTAGCCTGCCACTCACAATCAGGTATTCTCTCCCTCCTTTGGGACTACAATAAACCCTCCTGATAATTTAGGCTAGGTACAAACTTTATTTTAGTCTTAAAGTTTCTTTCGTCCTGTAGTTGATAATTATAATTGCCATAAAGATAGAATATTCCAGAAAATATTATTCTTTTATCTTTCTTTGAAAAGTTCCTGTTACTCTTTATAGATTCTTTTGTAGATTGAAAAAATAAAGATATATTGCAGAGCTCACATTGTACACATGTATGAACATGGAAGTTTACAGATTAAGGCAATATGTAGAGTAAGATATAAGATAGACAAAATAGTCAAATCACCTCTATAGCTCAGTATCTCCTTTGTTACTCAGCATGCTCATTAAACCATTTTCTCTCTTCTCAAACTCAGTAATCACCAAAGGCTCATCACACTATGCATGAGCAGATTTCTCCCCTGAAATGACTAAATCCATCCGATATAAATTCTTTCAAGTTTTTTTTCTCCATATGAAAGTTTCAACCTATAAACCTATTCTGTACTTGACCCTCCAACTGCAGAGTAAGATAATACTTTCCTTTGTCCAAAGCTAATTCCTGCATCTGACCTGTTTATTCCAATGCAGCAACTTTGCTCCGTTAATTACCCCCTTTTTTTGGTTACAGTTGTCACTTCTTATGTTCTATTGGCTGCTCCTTTATTTTCTTGAAATTCTTCCATTCTAAACTTCCCAATAAAGAATACTATTATATCCAGCATATGCTGGATAATATAGTAACATAACAGTAATAGTAACAAATCCTTTTTATTTTTTAGATACTTCCTGCTTTCACATGTATCAATAGTCATTTAATCCTGATGATAACACTGCAAGGAAAGCAGTATTCTAATCCTTCTTGGGCACTGGGAAAAGTAATACTCAGCAAAATCAAGAGGCTCAGTCCCATGCACAGAGGAGGCTGTTGTACTGAAAGTTGACCACAGGACTTTGGGCTCTGGACCCATCTCCTTCTGATGTCTGCCTTTCTGTCTGTGCAATGGAAAACTTAGCATATTCTAAACTCACATCTTTGCTCTATGGTCCATAAACCTTCCTAATAAACTACACAATATGATATTAATTTTCAGCATTCTAATGAAATTCATTTCCCACATGTGGTCATAGACCATTGAGTTGAATCTTAGTCTTATTCTAGACACATTTCTGGAGCATAAGATACTTAGCTACATCTATGGGCAGAAATATGTTTCTTCTTTGCATCTCCTGCCCAAACATCTGGATCTCCCGGTGCCTCTCGAACTTTCCTGTCTCATTCCTCTACTATCGTCTGTCTTTCTATTGTCTTTTAATATCATTTTTACCTAAGTGCCTATCCAAAGATCATTTATTCTCTAGAGTCTGATAGCCAAATATGTGCAGATTGCCTCCAGGGTACCTGGCCAATATGAAATATATATTTGAGAAATCCTCCTTAGATCATCATTTCCACATGGTTGCTCTAGCAGATGCTCATAATCACACAGTCTTTAAATTCTCTTGATCTTGACTTTTCACTGTTTTCTTTCTAGAGCCTTCTCTCCATCACCATGAACATTTCTGTCATCTGATCTTCATAACCTCTCAGCAATACTGTTGTAAGCACCTCCTGCTTCTTCTTACTCTATTCAAGGTCTGGCTTTCAATTGCCCCTCTGTCTAAATCTTTTTGTTAACAATTCCTTCCTTTGTACTTTGACTCTCTAAAACTACATACATTTAAGATATAATATATATACACATATATATATTTTTACATATATGTATTTTTCTTGTAAGAGCAAATCCTGGGATCTGAAAGGCAAATGAGACAGGTAACATTGGAATTGAAAACATGAACATTTTAAGAATGTTAAATAGCAGTTGTAAAGAATAAAATGAGAAAATGGTGCATCTGAAGCCAAAAAAAATAAAATGTTATATAAAGACTTAGGTTGGCGTGAAATGAGAGTGAGAAGGAAAGAGGGGCCTAATCTTGCAGCTATTATGAACGGTAGTAACTTTAAACTGTATCTTTAGAGGGATTGGGAGCTATATACATGCTTTAGGATAGGAGTGGCATTATGATATTTGCAACAGGTATAGATTATGCTTGCTGCAGTGAGAAAACTGGACAAAGTTACTTTTTAGGCAGTGACTTGGAATTTGCGTTTGAGAGTGTATACAAGATACCAACTAGGATCCTATTAGAAAAATCTAGTTGGGAAATCAAGGTGCCTGACAGAAAGAATCCACTGGGAAAATGAAACTGTAATTTTTTTAGGAGGCAGAAACCATAAAACAATGTGGTTAGCAAAAAAGAGGCTACTCCAGTTATATGAACTAGCAAAACAGTAAGCTGACAGCTTTCAATAATTTCAAAAATGAGATTTGAAGAAAAGAGAAAAAATGCAGGATTAATGCAATCTTGCATTATAAGCGCATAAAACTATCACCACCCCAAACATATGTAAATAATGACAGACTGAACACCAGGTAATAGAAGGAAATTGTGTTCTTTTTAGTCCTAAGCATTTCTATATACCCATGGTATGACTTGTTGAATTTGAATGCAAGTTCATATTAACTGCATGACAAGAAAGGTCTACTCAAAATCATACTTGTCTTGTTTTGCTAAAATTCTCGTCTCCCTTCTGCAGTTTCATGAATTGTTATGTTTCTTTTACTCTATTTTAAGGATAGTTAGTCATTGATGGAGGCCAGGCTACCTTTCCATTAGTAATAGATAAGTAAAACTTGCTCTGAAGAAAAAAAAAGAAGTCCCCCAGCTATCTTTCCAAAAGTCAGAATTTAAAGAGGAAAATTGGTGCCTGCCATTTAATAGTTTGTAATTTAAATGGCAGGGGTCAACAATTTATTTATTTATTTATTTATTTATTTATTTATTTATTTATTTAAAGATTTGATTTATTTATTCATGAGAGACACACACAGAGAGAGAGAGAGGCAGAGACACAGGCAGAGGGAGAAGCAGGCTCCATGCAGGGAGCCCGACGTGGGACTCAATCCTGGGTCTCCAGGATCCGGCCCTGGGCTGAAGGCGGCGCTAAACCGCTGAGCCACCCGGGCTGCCCAAGGGGTCAACAATTTAGTTATTTTTCCCAGGCTAAAGGATAATTGAAGGATAAGAAAATTGTAGACTTGACCTCAATATTCTAACTAATAATTCATTATGCTCTCCTATTCATAAAATGTATTTTATCCACATAAGGAGATAGAAGTTTCTGAGACTGTGTTTGCTGTTATATATCTATTTATATTCAGATTTGGACATTTCTTGATTTTAGGAGAAAGAGTCTTAAATAGTTGTCTTGGTTTATTCATTTATTCAGTCAATTAAAAATTTGTATCAATCATTGATAGTGTGTCAGGTATTGGGCTAGTCATTGAAATATAAAACTGAATAGGATAAAGTCCCTGCCTTCAAAGGGCTCTCTTTCCTTCTGGCAAATGTTTCACTTAGAATTGTGTTTGGCTGTAACCTATAATAGAAACTTAACTATGGTGGCTTCAGTATGTAAGGGGTCAGGGTTGGCAACTCAATTCTAGTATAGTGGGTTCAGGATACCATCACAAAAGAAGCACTTTCTTCCTTCCATTCTTCCTTCTTTCACATATGTCACTCTGATAGTTACAGGATGGTTGTTTCATCAATCCACACTGTTTCTATGATCCAGTAAAGAAGGGAAAAAGCAAGAGCACCCAAAGCAGGCAAGAGCTGAGATTTCTCTTTCCCTATAATCATACCTATGCTGACCTCTGATCACATCTCATTGGCACAAGTCTATCAGGTTATATGAAACTCTTTGGGTATGAGAATGCCTGGGAAATAAATATTTTTAGCACATTGCTGCCCCAAATGTAACAAGATTCTGTAAATTAGGAATAAAAAAAGGAATGAATATCTATGGGCAACCAGCTGTTTCTACCATGGGAGACTTACCCCAAGACAGCAACAAGAACAATACTGTAAAATAGATGCTATAGAGAGATGGTACAAGTTTTGGAAATTCAGAGAAATATTGATGGCAATTACTTCAAATAAGTCTTCCAAAAAACTTGTGATGAATTAGATCAGCTCGCATTTTTGGCAGGTAGATAACAATGAGGAATATCAATCCATGAAGTAGATTCAATATGAAGAAATACATCAAGGTAAAAAAGAACCTTATCCAATCATCAAAACCCAAGAATATTAGTGTAGTTAAAAGAACAGTCAATCAAAGGGAAGATGATAGATGTATCTATGTATACAATGCAAATAGTGTGAAATTTATTTTAAATACAGTGGGAAATATTTGAGAGTCTTATCTCAGAGATGAGATCAATCTGTGATCAGATTGATTAGATCAATTGGAGAGAATAAGACTCAAGACTGTAGCAGTAATCCAAAAAGAAAAACTAGCAGTCCAGTAGTCATAAATCTAAAGAAGTTATTTCTAAGAGAAACAACTAGGAGTTACGCACCTACTTTGAGTGGAACATGGTCATTATGTTTAAAGAAGCAGAATTTCTGTTGTCTGAATAGTATCCAGGTGTATGTGTTCAATAGATTAGAGGATTTAGAAATGACAAGAGCAATTTGAGCTGGGAATATTGATTGTGGAGACATAAGCCTATTAGACATGATAGAGTTATGGTTATGGGTAATGTCACTCAGAACAAATCACAAGAAAATAAAAAAGGGACAAGCCAGATTATTGAAGGTAATATTAAAGAGATGAATGTAGAATGCAATACTATATAAAATGGATTAAGATGTGATGCCAAAGAAACAGGTGAAAATCTAAGTAAAATAGTCTTCTGCATGTTAATAGAAAAGAAAATTCTTTGAGAACAAAAGGTGTGTTCAAGTGTGCTAAATGCTGGGCACCTGGGTGGTTCAGTGGTTGAGCATCTGCCTTTGGCTCAGGTAGTGATCCTGGGGTCCTGGGATTGAGTCCTTCATTGAGCTCCCTGCAGGGAGCCTGCTTACCCTTCTGCCTATATCTCTACCTTTCTCTCTGTGTCTCTCATGAATGAATAAATAATTTTAAAAATTTATTAAAAAAGAGTGCTAAATGCTAAATCCAATAAGACCTGGATAGAAACTGCTCATTTAATTTGAATATTACATAATTATTAGTGGTCTTAGGGAGAACTGATTCAATAAAGCTAGGCAGGAAGAAGACAGATAAAGAAGAAAAGTTATAAAAAAGGAACAAATGAGAAAGTAAATACCACTTATTGTAGAGACTTGGAACAATTGGGAGGAAAAAGAACATATTTGATAGGTAGAAGATGATCATTGTAAGAGGGTCATTTGTGTGTCTATATATGTACATATGCGCATGTATGTAGTATTGTGAGAAATTTGAGAATATTATATATTGAGCAGATTGCCATTAGAGAAAATGTTGTATATTCAGGTAGGACAGGTATAATTGGCAGAAGACTATCCCTGATAATTAAGGAGGTGAGAGGGGGTGTCTTTACATACAACCATTCATGCCTGTTTTCAGTATAAGTATCACAAAAGTTATCTTTGAATCACTGATGATGAATTTGCTAACTTCAACTGCCTATAACCAAAATATCTGGTCTATAACCACCATTTCATATGTCCACAACTAAATAGATAAAGCACTCATTGGTAAGTGCATACTGAGCAAAACTATCATTGTGAAATGGCAACATGGCAGCCTTAAAATTTTTATTTCAAATACTTTATCAATATTTTATTTTCTTTATGGATATCTTCACAGTCTCCAGGAAGTTTTGATAAATAGATGAAGCAAAGAAGACTTTATATCTCAGTTTTAAATAATGATATTTGTTTAAGTGTCAATAGGTTATTTTACCATATTCTGGTTTATTTTTGATATGAATATTACCATATAGTCACATAGTTTTGTTTGACTTTTATTAGTAATAAACTAACTTTAAACTTGCTCAAACTTTAGCTTGCATCTCTTTTGAATTTGTATTCAAAGAGGAAATAAGTCTCTATGTATATTCCTTATAGCTATTATGATAGTATTACCTAAATAATATGTATCTTTTTGTTCTTAAATCTTTTCAGTATTACCTAAATAATATATACCTATTTGTTATTAAATCTTTTTATAAGGAGAACTAAAGAAAATGTCTCTTCATTAGTAAGTGTGTTTCAGACATCACTTTTATCAGTCAATTGGTAGGACTTAACTTCCATATGTTAAGCCAGGTCATTTGTCTTGATACCACACATACAATTTAATACAGAGGAAAGGAGTTATAAATGGAGTAAAGAATTTATTTTTATCTTATGACCTGAGCATGCTTTTGAGCTCAATTATCTCAGTGTGAAATGTTAGGAAAATGTAAAGAGATTCTCTGGAAATACCATGTAAAAGTAATCATAAATGAAATCTCTGCAATGGTGGTAAACCTCTAAAATATAACTCTTGGACAAGCAGTTATTTTCATTATGAGTTTTGGTCAGAGAAATAGAATTCATTGTTAAAATCAATGTAAGAAACATGCTTTAGTAAATTATTAGTGTAGGCAGTGTTAAGGAAAAGCACTTGTCTAAAGCAGTATGGATTGACCAAGAAAGCTATTTAGGGTTAATTTTAAGAGGACCATGAGTATAATAATTGTTTTGCTTTTCTAAAGAGTGAATAAAAACTAGAGGTAATGTAAAAAAACAGCTCTTCTTTCAAATGTTTAGTATTTGACTCTGAAATGGTTTATAATTATATTGGATCCTATGGAAAAGTCATAAACCTGTGAGTTATTTTTGTTTGTTTGTTTTGGCAACATAAATCATCAGCCTCTGCCTTTTTCCTACATAGTCATTGACCCAGAAAATGAGTGGTTGAAAATAAGAGTATGATTTTAGTTATTATTCCTAATTAAAAACTGAGTGACTATAATAATGAAGCATTCTCCCCCGTGCTCTTTTTCCTTTGACACATCCACAAGGATACTGAGGGACTCTCCATGTCAGGCTCTAATTTCTTGCCCCAACATGAGATTCACCAGGGCCAGGGCATCAGCATTTGTGTAAGGCTGCATGCATGAGAACACACACACACACACACACATGCATGAACTCACATGCAGAACTATAGGTCTTCACTGGACATTCTCTTTCTTTTTCCAGCTTGGACTTCCACACCATTTTCATGCACAAAATCATGATTATGTACAAAAATATATTATAATGTTGACCTTCTTATGTCCTAAATACTATATCATTTTTTTCTGTGCAAATAATGCATGTTTATGTTTGTGTACACATAGATGTGTTTATAATTGTGTTAATATTATATTTTAAATGACTTTACTAAACAAGAAGACATAGGGGAATGTGGAGATTCAACATTTTATCTAGTTCATATAGGAATGCTTTCTTTTTGATATTTGTACTCTGGGTTCACCTTAACAATGCCTTTGACTCATCCTCAATGCTATAAATGTCAACTTGTATTTTAGTGCATCTTAATTGTATTTTTAGCATTCAACTTTTCAATTCATCTGGAAATTACTGTAGTAAAATTAACTGTTTCATGTGCCCTAGCAAATTGTTTTAAGACTCAACAGTAACTTTTTGAAAAGACCAACTAGCTCTTTTATTGAGCATGTTTTCTGATTCCTTGCTATGCAAGAAGAGGCTGTAGATGCTCTAACCTCTCTCCCTCAACCATATAAGTCCACATAAAACTACCATTTCTTTTAAAAATATAGGCATAATCCCCACCTTTTCTCTATTGTTGAATAAATTCCCACTATAACCACTCTAAGAACCTTTTATTCTATTTAATTGGAGTGGATTTGGTGATCTCACACACATTTTCTTAAAGGTTGCTCATCTGCCAAAGAGTAGTAGTATGCATGTTTGCAGGAACAACAAGCAGGAAGCATGTTTGCAGCTGCTTGGTGGCAGCTCTGGTTTGGATCTCCATTGCTCTTCACTGGCATCAGTGGTGGGCTCTAACTCCTTTTTGCTCTTTGATGAGAAGTTACACAAATGGTCACTAAATTGGTCTCTCAAGTCTGGCTCTCACTGTGTCTCTCCCGAACAAAATGTGTCGTTATCTTAAGAATATTTTTGTGGCTTATCCTGTGCATGAAGGCCATAGTTGAGGGAAAGGATGGAAGAAGCATATGGAAAGTTGGCACACATAGCTGTTTCCATAGGTAACTCTTCAATATTCTTGATTTCTCCTCCTTCACAGTTCTTATATCCACAGGGATTTTAAGTTAAAAAACTACCTCTGCTCTAGCATTGTGTGAACTCAGAGCTGTGGGTCTGTTTCCCCCTACTAAGCCATCCTGGGGATTATCCTCATTCTTAGACATCCAGAAAGTCCTCATAGTTTCTTGGTGGCTGAACTCCTTTTCTCCCATTTGTAACACATCTAAGACTATGTTTTCAATGGGATTTTGGCCAAGTACAGAGTGAGGCTTTTCTGGAAAGTTTGCTGAAACATGGTCAACTCTATTTACTAAAAAATTAAATATAGAAAAATTTTAGAATTAGAATTAAGGTAAATATATTTTCATCCAATTGCCTTATTTAATAATCAGATCAAAGCCAGAGAAGAAGTGAACCCATTTCAGCCTTTGTTAGAAGCAACTTACAACACATCACAAAGATTTTGTGACACAGTGAGAGCAGCAATATTCCAAACATCACATGATTTATAGGAATGTAACTATCAAAATAGTTTCAAATGCAGATCCAGTAGTAATTACTTACTTTGACATAGTAGTTTTAAAAGGAAATTGTATTTTAGAGAAACAGGAAGTTTAGGAATTTTGGAATATCCTTTGTTTTTTTTTATAGTGAAAATTTTTATTTTGAGGACAGTTGACACACACTTTTGTGTTAGTTTCAGGTATACAACATGGCAATTCAACACCTCTGTAGATGATGCTATGCTCAATGCATATCATGGTGATTCGTTAAATTTGTAATGTATTACAATATCATTGCTATTACAGTACCATTGACTATTCTCTATGCTATACCTTTTATTCCCATGACATATTCCTTCCATAACTGAGGAACTTTGTCTAGAGTGACCGTTTACTTGGGGCTCACAGTGAAGTTTACGGAGTTTTAAAAAAACAGCCCTGTTACTTGATTAAGATCAAGCCCTTTTGCTGTTAGCAGCCACAGGCTTCTGGGCCTCTAAGGGGCCCCAAAGCCTAAAATTTTTGAAGAGACACTGTGTTCAGGTTCTTCTTAGAACCAGAGAGGTGTGAAAATCTAGTTCCCAGTCTGCATCCTCTTACTTCAGTCTGTAGGCTCTTAATTAGGTGCTTATCCTAACACCTTATAACATACTTTCTGTACATGGTTTCATTTCCAAACCATCATACTTGCTTATCTCATAGTTTTTCCAACTTCTCAAAACTTTTCTGTAAATGAGGCCATGTAGGCATGCATTCTCTCCATGACCTCACTTTCTTTTAGATCAGAAACAGCATCCATTGCTTCTGTGAGTTTTGGTAGCTTTAATGTTACTGGTAGACTTTGCTTCTGGTCTTCTCCTAATCAATAGGTCAGTCTATTTTTTTTCTATGTTTAGCTCTTTAATTGTATTGCTTACATATGTTCCAAAAGAGACCAAACCTTCTTTTTTCCCCCTCTTTAGAGGGGGAAAATGTTTAAAATATGTTGGCAATAAGAAAAAAAATTTTTTTTAAATGTGTTAAAATTCACAAATTCTTTCCTTGTTCTGCTTGACACATTGAAGATACAAACTATATAGAAATAATATATGTTCCAGTCAAGTTGACCATGTAGAAAAGAAATATTTACCTTTGATACTGGCCTTCTTTGGATCACACTTTGGGGTAATTTCTGAAATAAAAATACTCTCTTATAATTATCACTTATTTACAAATAACTGATAAAATTTATAGTTGCCATTAGGAAATTATTAAAACCCACAAATAGTTCCAAAATATGTGCATGTGGTAATTTGTAAATCTAAGGAAATTCTTAATTTGAAATTTGCAGCCTGGAAAATATTTTCGAGATTGTTACAGTTTATGACATCCATAACATTGTTTATTTCATGTCCTTAGCTGTACCTACCTTACTAGAATTGTGGAGACTAAATTTATGAAAATAAAAAAGGAAAGACAGGGAGTTGGACTTTCTTCTCATGTTTACAAGTTTTACCAGGAGCCCGGGTCTCATTTATGTCACTATGGATTTATTTTACAGGTTTGGACTTGCAAAAATGTGCCAGAATTTGAATGCCTTACACATGTTTTGAAAAGCAACTATATTATATGCAATGCACTGACCTTTTAGTATTCATTTTGATTGGTTAATGGTTACACCTTTATAGCTCAGATTGTAAACAAGGGGAAAAAAACAGAATTTATAAAGGTCAGGAAAGTTTAGTGGCAAAATTTATGAGACCTTATACTTTTACTATGAGTAAAAATGATTAAAGTTTATACATTTGCCTTCTAAACATATATTTAAGAAAGAAATTTTTAAAAAATTAATTCAAAACAGACTACCAAATATTATTTTCTTAATTTTTATTTTTTATAAAGATTTTATTTATTGATTCATGAGAGACACACAGAGAGAGAGAGGCAGAGACATAGGCAGAGGGAGAAGTAGGCTCCATGCAGGGAGCCTGATGTGGGACTCAATCCTGAGACTCCAGATTACACCGTGGGCTGAAGGCAGGGGCTAAACCACTGAACCACCCAGGGATCCCAACTTTTGTTAGTGTGTACCTTTTGTATCTTGTTGGTGTGTATCTTTTTGTATCTTGTTTGTGTGTACTTTTTCCAAGAAAGCTTCTCTTCCTTCACTGCACATCTTTCAAATTATTATTTGCAAAAATGAAGACATTGTGTTTGCATATAGTAACAATAATAATTCTAGAAAATCCTCAAGGTTTAGGTTTTTGTTTTAAGCATTGTTTCTCTAGTTCCTAGAACACAGTGTCTTAATAATTACTATTTACTTATCAAAATTGAAATCTTAAGGGAAAATGTAAACAATATAAGTAAGCATCCAAAGAATGATAGAAGCTACTCAATAAAGTCTTAGCCATTCTTAGACCAAGACCATTCTAGAACGGTCTTCCAGAATTATCTACCCTTCCATCTCATTTCTCTTTGGTATAGAATAATTCTTGAGCTCAACTAAGAAAAAAAGAACTGAAAAGAGCTGGATATTACAACTTATGTGAGCAGTCAAGTCACACTGTTCAGGAGCATGCATTGCTAGAATATTCTTTTTCCTTAATATGGCATAGAGATGAAGAAAAAGACATTGCAAAAAGAAGAAAGTCTAGTCAAGGGTATTGCTGCTGCAGAAGCCCAGGTGACAAGGAGAAGGAGATTAGGTGTGGAAAGCAATCAACACTCTTGAGAGTTGAGAATGGGGAATGTGGAAAATTGATTGGTTTTCCAGAATAGGTAAAAATAGTCACCAGCATGTCAATAATGTATAGATTCTGAAGAGTCTGGCTTAGGCAAACACATAAAGGGTCTCTGTTGTGTGGGTGAAGCATGCAGGAGGCTGGTGGTATGGAAGAAGAAAAAACGGCTACATGTATATATAACTCTGTGGGTGTGGAGCAGGATACAAAGCTGTAGAGACCGTTATTTCAGTTCAATTTAATTCTAGACCATTACTTCAGTATTTTTCTAAAGAAAAATAACATACTAGCAGAAAAGCAGTAATTATCTGGGATGGTGTGCCAGGCAGTTTCTGACATAGCTCTCAATGATCCCACCATGTCGTATTCATGCCTTTGAGTGATCCCCTCTCCTTGAGTATAGGTTGGACCTACTGTATTGCTTCTAATGAACAGAATATAGCAAAAGTAATGGAATGTCACTTCTGAGATTAGGTTATAAAAACACTCAGAATTGCATCTTGCTGGCTTGCTCCCCCTCTCGCTGGCACTTTCTTTTGCCCTCTTGATTGCTATGATAAGGAGAGTTGCCATGTTGTAAGCTGCTTTATGGAGTCCATAGTCCAACAATTGTCAAGGAACTAAATCCTGCCAACTATCATGTGCGTATGATTGGAAATGAATCCTTACCTGTTTGGTATAGAGATGACTGCACTCAAACAACTGCCAACATACACACATACTCCTCTTTATATTTTTATTATTGATACCCTACTGGCTTAGAGCTATAACTGACAAAATAAAAGAGAAGTTGGTGATGTTTCCCACATAGCTTTGAATTAACATATTGGAATTCTCATCCCTTTAAATTTCAGTGCAGTTTTGGAGAGATAAATCTCCTTTCCAACCAGCTCTTAAGCATAGTGTCTTAATCAGCTGATCTTTTTCTTTTTTTTTCCCTAATGCTTACATTGAATTTACTGTAGAGGGAATACCAATATTGTTTGAGAAAGTAGAATGATCAAAGGAAGGGGGAATTGCATCTTCCAGGAGAGCCTGTGTGAAGAGCTAAGAAATGATATGACACTGAATACATGGAGGACAGAGAAGACACTTAGCACGTGAGAGCACTATCCAAAAGAAGCCAATTTGTGCCAAAAATAAATAGTTCTCAAGCTGCCTCTGGCATATATATCAAAATATACTAATACTTAATTTTTAAATGAAAATAATAGCTTTTATAGTATGAAATTGTTATATGGGGTAAAAAAGAAATATTGAATATATATGCATATATATATATTGATGCTTTTCTGATGTTTAAATTACTAATACAACTTTTTTGTATTTTGGCTTTTTTGATGTTTAAATTACTTACTAATACAACTAAACAAGGTTCTATGAAATAATGTTGAAGAACTAGAAGCTTACATAACAGTGCTCAGGATTCAGTAGGTCACAAACTAATATTCTTGAATCAGCAGAGCAGAACTAAGCACCTAAACACCAGACATCAAAGTAGGTTTCAACCATTTATGGACACTCACCAGACACAGAGACATGGGCAAAATGCTAGGTAGACACTGATAAAAACACTACTGTATATTTAAGGCTTAAAGGTTTTATTGAAGGTTTTATTGAAGGTTTTATTGAACTGCAGAAGATTTTCTGTATTGCCTAAAAGTTTATAATAAGAATAAATCATTTAGATAACAATCTACTTTTGTAATTTTAAAGTTGGGAACAAAGACCCCCCACCCCCAAGAACTCCACAGAACATTCTCTTTGGCAAATGTAGCAGGCCAGAAAGTTATTTGGGCTAATTCAAGGGCCCAACAAAATTTTCACTCTGTGATGGAAACTGAATTTTGAGGTACTCAGGTTTTCATTTGCCCATGCCCCCATATGACGGATGCTTTACTACTGCAGGTGAAGGGATGTTCCTCAGATCAATCTTCCTCTTCTCTAATATTTACTTTCTTTAAAAATTTATAGAACATTGACTAACTCAGTTCTACCCTCGTCTTCCCTATTTCCTCTGGGTCTTTTGATATTAGATGCTGACATCCCTGTCTGTCATTCATTCCAATATGGTTTTCCAGATTTATTTATTTGCTGTTTCTCCCTCTTTTAACCTGAGCCTTATGGGCCAAAGTAAAGTACTTACTCAGCACCACAAAAAGAGGATGGTTCATGGTAGTATTCCTGATAATTTCTCCAGTGACACCTAAGTCATTACAGAGCTCTCTCCAGGGACACAAAGGGCTTATGTATCCCACATTTGAGTTACATTTGGCCAACTACCTAAAAACAGAATACATTGCCACATTCTAAACTATTTTCTCAAAACATGTTGGTTGCAATCTGCTGCCCCGCCATGGCTCTGAGTGTATTTCTATATACCCAGTAGGTCAGATCCTCAAGATGGAGCAGTATGAATGTCAGTAATATGTACCTGAATGGTCATTATAATAATAAGACATTAATGTTTCTATTTCTGTCAGAGTTCAGAATCTCACTAGCAAGACCTCCTTCTGGAGCAGCCATCTTAAATCCCCAGATATTTCTCAGATTTTTGAGGCTGTAAGGTGGTAAAGAGTTAACCTCAATATCCCTGAAAGCTAATTGTTATTAATATGGTGATAGAATAAACATAAACAGAATGAAAAATTGGAAATTTTAGCCAAGAATTTGAG
Source organism: Canis lupus baileyi (assembly GCF_048164855.1). Lineage (NCBI taxonomy): Eukaryota > Metazoa > Chordata > Mammalia > Carnivora > Canidae > Canis > Canis lupus. Next base: position 18,259,042 of record NC_132854.1, on the reverse strand, counting down.
TATATATAAAAAATCAGGTTAGACATTTTGAAAATAAAAAGCGCAATAATTGAACTTAAATCACTGAATAGGTTTCTTGTTATTTTTAGAGAGAGGGATTCTGTGTATGTACCCAGGTGCTCATGAGTGGGGGAGGGGGAGACGGAGAGGGAGAGAATCTTAAGCAGGTTCTACAACCCAGCACAGAGCCCATCACAGGGCTCAATCCCATGACCCTGAGACCATGACCTGAGCCAAAATTGAGACAGATGCTTAACCAACTGAGCCACCTAGGCACCCCTTAAATCATGAATAGGTTTAGATCAGAGTAAATAAAATAAATCTCAAATAAGTGAACCTGAAGATACATCCACAGAAATAATCTAAACTGAAGCACATAAATGAAATAAAGCAGGACAGAGCATAAGAGACATGAGTCACCATCAAAATATCTAATATACCTGCAATTGGAGACCAAGAAAGACAGGTGAGGGGGAGTAGGAAAGAAGCAATCTTTGAATAGCAATTGGTCAAGAATTTTATAAAACTGATAAAGGAAATAGATCCACTTTTAAGAAGCTTAACAAAACCTAAGCAACATAATACAAAGAAAACCATAATTAGGAGGATCATAGTCAAACTCTTGAACCAAGACAAAATGGAAGTCTTAAAAGCAAGTAAAAGAGCAAAAATAAGATTTTCAAGAGAAACTAAAGACAGGGGAATGACATTTTTAACATGCTGATGGGGAAATTATGCCAATCTAAAATTTCATAACCAGTGAAAATATGCATATAAATGAAGCATAATAAAATATATTTCATCAAATAAATATTGAGTAAATGCTTAACTAGCAAACCTGACTGCTAAGAAATACTTCAGTTCTTCAGGGTAAGGAAAAATGAACCCTGATAGAAGCATGAAACTACAGGAAGCAATGAAGTTCACTGAAAACAAATCTTAAAATATTGGCACAAGAAGAAAATTTGAGAATTGAAATGAGGTCGGTATGTATTATAGAAACCATATCTATAATTAACACATTTAGCACACACACATTTCAAGCACAGATGGATTATTTGGTAAATTCTCCTAAAAATTTAAGGAATGAATAAGAAGCCTCTTATACAAGCACTCTAAGAAGATACACACAAAAGAGAGACTATTTCCCAGTTTTCTGTGGGAAGCAAATATTGACACCAGAATCTGACAAGGATATGAAAAGGAATTTGTCAGGAATATTTACCATGAAATAAACATGAGAAAGAGGGACAAATATAAGAATTGTCTTCTGGAATTTATAATATATGTTGAAATAAAATGTGGTAATGAGTGGGAGTGACCAAATAGTGTTTAGTTTTTCTAAGGTTCTTACATTGTTACAGAAGTGGTAAAAATACTATTGAAAGGATAGTGAGGCTAGAATAAATGTTATACTATAAATAATATTATAATTAAAACCTCTAGGATATTCAAAAAGGTATAACAAGAGGCTAATACACAATAAATGATTCATCTAAAAATGGCAATGGAGGAGTGATAAAAATAATAAAAATATTGTATAAATACAAAAATAAATGTCGTATCTAGAATTTATAAAGAACTCTTAGCCATTAGAAAATGTAGATAATCTATTTTTTTCTATGGATAAATGACTTGGTTAGTCACCTTACATTAGAGAATGCAAAAAAAATCAAAATCATATAAAAAAACATTAGAACTACACTAAAATACTGCTACACTGTAACAAAATAACTAAAATTAAAATAACTAATACTACCAAGTGTTGCAGAAAGTATGGAATAACTGCCAGTCTCATGTATTGCTGGCGGAAATATAAACGTGAACAACCATACTGAAAATCTGTTTTGGGAATGTCTATTAAAGATAAATATTAATATGCCCTATGTCTCAGCAATTCCACTCCTAGGTATATACTCAAGGTCAGTGAATGCTTAAGTCATTCAAAAAACATGTACAAGAATATTCAATTAGCATTATTTATCATAGCCCCCAGTTGAAAATAGATGAATAGTCCAATGCTAAATAAACAAATTGCTGTATATTCATAAAATGGAATACCTATATTGCAAATGACAGGGTTCAGGAAGTGCACCCTCAAAATATGGCACCGTGGCATATTGAATATTTTGAGCTGAAGAAATTTGAAAAAGGACAGGTGCAGGAAGGATTTTCCTATTTTCCCTGAAGCTGATCGTAAGACCCTCATGTGAAAGGTATTCTTCCTATACCTCAGAGGTAAGGAGTATCCTTATCTCAAAGACTAGGAATACCACAGGGGATCTGCATGAACAAGCCTTGCTTTTTCCCCATTTAGCTCATATCCTCTTTTGTCCTATCACATTTTTCCCATGATTTTCTGCTGTTCATCAAACCTAGCATAAAAATGCCCCGGTTTAACTGCTTCTTCCTGATGAAGGCTCCCGTGTCATGTGAAAGCTTATGTTAAATACATTTGTATGCTTTTCTCTTGTTGATCTATCTTTTGTTACAGGAGTTGTAGTTGAGAACTTAAAGGGGTAGAAATAAAATTTTCCACCCCTACACAGTAATAAAGAATGAACTATTCATATGCACAATAATATGATAAATGTTTAAAATATAATGCTGGATATTTAGTCATATGCAAAAGGGTATGATACTACATGATACTATTTTTATGAAATTCAGTAATGGGCAAATGAATCTCTGTAAGTAGGGGTCAGAATAAGAGTTATCCTTTGATTGATGCTATAGGCTGAGACAATAGATTTCTGGGGTGCCTGTAATGTAATATATTCTAATTTGAATTATATTTTTGTGTGCATACCTATGCTAAAAATCACTGAACTATATATTTAAGATCTGTATGCTATATTAGTAAATTATATAATAATATTAAGAAGGAAGAAAGATATAAACAAATAAAGCTGGTTGCATTGAACAATACTCACCTATATTATCTAACAATTCCACATTTAGGCATATACCCAAAAGATATGACTGTTTTTTTACACCAAAAGACATTTACAAGATTTTCACAGCAACAGTATTTTTGTGTCCAGACACCAAAATAGTATGATTGTCCACCAACAGAATGGAGAATTAAGTTATGTTTCACTGATACTACAGAATAAAATAGAATAATTAAACAGAATGAATTTCTACTACATCTGGAATATCACAGCCATGCTTACATTCCTATAAAGTTCCTCAGGAAAAATGAATCTGTGGTGGAGAAAGTCAAAATTGTGTTACATTTGGGAGAAGTAAATGAGGCATAAAAGAGGCTTCTGAAATGTTGGTAATGTTCTGTATCATGAATATGGTGGTCACATGGCTAAGTTCATGTTGAAGAGTTCTTGAAGTTATGCATTTATGACTTCTGCACTATTTAGTATGCATCTTTGTATTAATTTTAAGGGTGATTGTAACAAGAAACCACAAACAGTGGCTTAACACAACAAATTTATCGTGTCACAGTATTGGAGGCTGGAAGTCTCAAGTCAAAGAGTCAGCAAGGGTGGGTCCCCCTGAGGGTTGTGAATCTGCTCTGTGCCTCTCTCCTAGCTTCTTCCGGTTTGCTGACAATCTTTGGCATCTCTGGCTTGTAGGCACATCATCCAATCCTCCACCTTCACAAGAATTCTCCTGCTATCTTTTCATTTCGTATTCACTATGCTCATGTCTGGCCCTGTGTTCAAACTTCCCTTTTTTATAAGGACACTAATCATATGGATTAGAGCCCACTCTAATGATCTCATTTTAACTTTATTACCTCTGTAAAGAAACTATTTTCTAATAAGGTCATGTTTGGAGGTACTGAGATTTAGGATCTCAAAATATATTTTTGCAGAAACATAATTCAACCTATAAGAAACAAATGCTATACTTTTTAAAAATCCAACAAAATTAAATCTAGCAGAAAAAAGGAATAGAACTAAAACAAAGATCAAGAAGGATTGCAAAAAGCCTTGATAATATAATACCTGTTTCCAAACCAAATGTTACAATGGCTTGAAACATGTTAGAATTGAACATTTTAGAGCTGTAAGACATTTTTTTTTAAGATTTTATTTATTTATTCATGAGAGACACACACAGAGAGAGGCACAGACACAGGCAGAGGGAGAAGCAGGTTCCATGCAGGGAGCCTGATGTGGGACTCGATCCCAGGTCTCCAGGATCAGGTCCTGGGCTGTAGGCGGTGCTAAACCGCCGAGCCACCCGGGCTGCCCGTGTAAGACATCTTTAGAAACTTTCAACCGCCTCCTTTTTTCAGCTAAAACATCTAGGCACAGCAAGATTAAAGTGTTCATTTAAGGCACACATTTAAATCCTTAACAGGACAATTTAGCCTAGAATCGTAGTGAAATACCCACCTACCTTCTCTCCAGGACAACTACAACTTTAAATTTTACTAATTTTCTCAAATTATTTCTAGAATATTTGCAAAATCACATCTCTTTAATCCTCACTTGGCATATCTTTGTCATATTTTTATAGTTTATTTAAAGAAAGCTAGATTAAGGAAATTTCACTGCAAAGGTGAAAATCAGAATGACATTTGTGAAGCTATAACTCTTGTTACCATCTGGCATACACAAGGGTGTCATACTAAATGAGATCAGAATGAGCTCCTTGGAAGTAAACCTTTAATAGACTGGGGAACTTTAGGGGAATCTTTCCTAGAATGTTTTAATAGAGCATTTGAGGATGAGATCTGCGCAGCTGGCCAGTGAAGGCCATCAATAAGTTGCCAAAACCAGGTTTTAAATGAATTTGCATCCGTCACAGTTCTTTCAAAAAGGCAATGGAGATTTTGATGAATTAACAAATAAAAATGTTTTCTAATCTAATACACTGACCATGTATCATGATTAAAGTTTTTCCTTCCTTTCCTCTTTTCCTTCCTTCCTTTTACTGTTTTCCTCTGATGTTTCTCATGACATCAGTCTTATACAGATCAGTCATTGAAGACAGTTACCACAACATGTATCAGTTGAAGAACATAAATCTTTTAGTCCTGTAAGAAATATACTCAGATAATAAAATGAAATGGTAGTAGAAAATCTAAATAAATGGAAAATACTAATTCCCGTATTTCACGTAGGAAGTACATGGTCTTCCTGTCAGCAGAGATAACAGTTTGCTAGCACTGCCAATCCTTTTCTTTATGACTGAGCTGAGATAAAGCAAAATTTAGCAGAGGAATTGAGGAAAGAAAACCACTCAGTAACACATCTAAAATTAATAGTATGTAATTAACTCATAAATGCATGTAAAGTTAAAACTGCCTTCATAATGTGGGTCCTGCTTCACTTCTATAGAGTGTGGTTGATAGAAACCTGAGTCACCAGCTGATATTCAGTTATCTAGAATTCCTCTTGGATCCATTCATCCATGTTTTGCAATACTTTCACTTGTTTGCTCAGGAGGAGCAGATGTTCAATTTTTTTCTGTCTTTGATTTTGGAAGTTTAGTTGTGACTTGTAGTGTCTGGAAGCTGATACAGAATAACTAGGCAAATAGGGATGTTCTGAGCAGTAAGTTACTAGTACCTTTACTTCTCTGACACCCGAATCAGGCAGAGGCAGTATCCTGAGGTCATCTGGGCCCAAGTGACTGTGCATTTAGAGCTAATATGCATGATAGTCTGTATGATCTGGGTGGGTATTTAAATATTTCTCACTCATATGAAGACCTAGTTACAGAGATACAGATTTTCAGCATATTAAAAAATTACTTCCCAATGATAAACCACATCATGAATAATGCAAATGTTCTCTTCACCCAAGAAACATGAAATAGTGACATTATTTAATATCTGATTATTCTGGATGTCCTTCGATTTTAATCATAGACTAACCTAGAATGACTAGAAACCTGGATGGTTTCTGTCCTCTAACATTTGCGAGTGACAAGATGTAGTGTGGTTTGTGTGTATCTATGTAGGTGATTATGCAATAATGATTTAGAAAATTAATAAATTAGCTGGGAAGTAAGATAGTGGCATTAGGAAAATAATTCTCACCTTTTCTGGGTGGTAGGGATGGGGGAGTATAAATGTTATGACTCATGAAATGTCTGACTGAGTTCAAGAAACTTGCATCACACATCTACTTAGTCCACTGAATGTCTCACATGTTTTCAATTAACTTATAGGCTCCATTCTCCTCTTCCCCTTCTTCTCCCATTCTCCTGCTGCAGGGTCATTATACACTGCTGGTTACAAAGTGTCCTTGTTTCTTCCCTATTGTGGTCACTGATCTTCTTTATCTGACCAGCCAACTCAGCATGGATGTTTTGGTAAAAGGCTCCGATATCTGATGGAAGGCTCCCACATTAACTCTGAAGTTGTATTGTAAGAAAGATTTTTTGCTTTTTCACCAATTCTTTCCAGGTCCTCAGAGTGTTTTCACAAAGACATTTCACAAACGCCATTTGAGAATTGCTAATATTTGATGTGCACACTTCCTCTTTTGGAAAAAAAAATGTGTCTCCCAATTTTTCTGAGTTCTTGTTGCTGTTTGTTTGTATCCCTACTTCCATTTTATTCCTGCACTTACTCATTAGTTTTTAGTTTAAACTCTCCTGTGAGGTCAAAGGTAGAGTTCAGACTGGAACACACATTAATTACAAACATATCTGTTCACTTTTGATACGACAGCTCAAAAGATGGAACCAGCCATATTCTGAGTTGAAAGTAAGCTCAGGCCCAGTGCAAGGAGACATACAGAATTTTCTTAGGAAAACAAGAAAAACACTATTTTTTTTTGCAGCATTAGAGCCAGATAGTGAATGTAGTAGGCATTTTCTAAGTTCAGTATTCTATTTACAAAAATCACAAGACTTATAAATTGCCAGACTGCCTTGCATAAACTAAATGCCAACAGAACAGTGACCTTTCAAATTACTGGTGCAACAGAAGCCGAGATCAGAAAGCTCAAACTTAAAGTAAACACTGACAAGAAATCCTACAGAAATGACTTCTGTGTCTGGTCAACGTAACATAACATGACATATTATAAAATGTGTTTGGCTTTTTGGGTAGAATAGTCTAGTACAGTTTCACTGCTTTTGAAAAGGTGGATCTGGAGATTTGTAGTTATGTGATCTTAACCTAAATTTTTTTTTTACACTTGAAAGAGGAAGAGTGGGAAAGTTTGGTAGAAAAAGATTTGTAAAATATGATTGTCACAGTGTTCCTAAGGGAGGTGAAGAAAGGATGGAATGAGTGGGGGTCTAGATGGGAGCGGAGTTGGAGGTTTGGGGCAAGGGAATTGAAGTTGCGAAAAAAAATGATGAGAGTGTATTATATAAGGAGTTTTATTTTTTAAAAGTTCTCATTGAAATATGCAACAGAGATAACTTTAAAAATATATCATAAGGAATTTTGAATCAGAGTTCCAGTTTTAAGATGTTATGAGTTCTGTTGTTTTCCTATTTCCCATACATTTCTTTAAAAGTTTCATTTAAACTGCATGAAAGTGCAGATACCAACAGCTTTATGACAAAATTAAATTCCTATATATATGTATATATTTGCATATATATATTCAAAGAGATTTTTTCAGTCTACACTTAAAATGTATCTTTAGAGATGTCTTATTAATGATGAAGTAGAAGTATAATTGCATTTTTTTCTGTCTCTTCAGTTCTCTGGTTTGAAATTTTTCTGTCAACATTTAATTTTCACCTGCGTATTCTCATCAATAGTATAAAATCATAAAACCACAGATTTTACTGTGTCTACATTTGAATAGATGTCTAGAGGCACATATCTGATGACTAATGCTTTCTAAATACATATGTACTTCTTGTATATCTGTGTAAATGGTTATAAGGGGATGGAGGAAATATTTTAGAGATGCTTCACTATGTATAGGATTTTGAGGCACATTCAATGGCTTTCACATTTGGAAATTTTTGATGAATACATTTCTCTTTCACAGCAAACATGTTGTGTATGTGAACCATCTATAGCCAGATTTTATTGTAAGTGTTTGAAAGGATATTGCAACTATGGGATGTTGCCAGACTGTTAGTAAAAAGCAAATTGAGTCTATTGAGAGATTAATTCACCAGCTGAAAGAAATACATTTGCCTTAGAGTCATCAGATATTCTACCCACCAAACTCATCCTCCAAGATAGCATACCTAATGAGCTTCCTAAACCAATTAAACATAAGCAGGAAGCATCAGTCATCAGAACTGACTATTTTCAGCTAATCAGCTGACTGCACGAACTGCCTGGCATTGAGGAAAGGGGAATACCCTAAAAGTTGTGAGTTTTTTTCACCGTCCTGACTTTACTTTTCAATTTTATGGAGGTTGTATCTTGCACAGGACACTGCAAGTGAATTCAGCACCTTATGCTGTATACAGTACTTTCCCTTGCATTCAGGAGAATAAAATAAATCTTAATGGGCTTAAGTGATTTGCTTAAAGGCACACAATTTATGTATGTCTGGGACTCAAAATAGTACCCTTTCCTCTCTTTTAATTGTTCTATAAATATGTATGTATTGATCCACTTTCTATCTTTCATGACTAGGGAACAGGTTTAAGTGTTCAAATTCCACCATCTTTATAATTGGGCAGACTCAGAGCCAAGATGGGGTGAGGATGAAGGGAAAAATGTTTACCTCCGCCTGGGTTCCTATTTTCAAAGACAGAATCAGGGTACTGGTCTCAGTTCCTACTAGTTATAATGATAATTATGATACAAATAACTATTAGTGAACACTCATAATATGGTAGCACTTTACATAATTAAACCCAAATAATACTCCCAAAGACTTCTAAATAGATTTTCTTCTCTTAATTTAAAGATGCAGAGAATGTAGTCCCAGAGAAGTAATATTAATTTTTTGAGGTTGTAAATTTTGAAAAATTCTTATAACATGTTTTGTATTTTATGAGTATATGGAACAGCTATCCACTTATGTGATGAAATGAAGAGAGATTTGATACTGTGTGTGGTATATCTACTGTAATATGATTGATTTTTGTAAGTCATTTATAAAAATTAGCTTCATTATTCTGTAGGGTCATTTTATTTTTGTATGTGGCTTTAATTGTACATATGTAGAAATTTTCTGTTTTACTTAAAGACATATGAGGGAAGGCTCCTCTTTGGTGAAAGCTGTGTATTTTTCTCAAAAGTGGCTTGAGAATACTATGTGAACTAACACTTGTCCATAAAGGCAGAGCCAACAGAGCATTGGAGGAGTGATTTGCATGCAGCCTTCCAGGCACTGGAGGAAGAGAGGATTGTAAAGAGCTGATACCCTGGGAAAGAACAGGGGAGGATTCCATTGCCTGTTACCCAAATAGTAAAGCTAAAGTTCCCTCCCTACTCTGGGAAAAAAATGAATATTTTATATAAATAAGTTTTTGACACTAGATTCCAATTCCTGAATATTCATTTAAAAAGGTAATTGGAGGGACACCTGGGTGGCTCAGCAGTTTAGCGCCTGCCTTTGGCCCAAGCATGATCCTGGAGTCCCGGGATGTAGTCTCACGTCGGGCTCCTTGCATGGGGCCTGTTTCTCCTTCTGCCTATGTCTCTGCCTCCCTCTTTCTGTGGGTATCTCTCATGAATAAATAAATAAAATCTTTTAAAAAAATTTGGAATAGGGAATCCCTGGATGACTCAGTGCTTAGCACCTGCCTTCCGCCCATGGCATGATCCTGAAGTCCTGGGATTGAATCCCACCTCGGGCTCCCTGCATGGAGACTGCTTCTCCCTCTGCCTGTGTCTCTGCCTCTCTCTCTCTCTCTCTCTCTCTCTCTGTGTGTCTCTAATTAATAAAATCTTTTAAAAATTAAATAAAATCTTTAAAAAAATTGGAATACTCTTTTTATACCTAGCTCATAGGGTAGCAAACACAAATATTTTGGGGAAGTATCTCTTGACATAATCCTTTAATGTTAATTTTCTGTTTAAACAACTTTTTCAGATGTTTCCAGGAGCTCAAGATTGAGATTAACTTCTTTTTTAAGATTGAAAAGAAAAATAATTTAGCAGGGTCACAAAACTAAACCTTTAGTCTGTTTTTCTTTTCCTGATTTTCACATTATTTCCTTTATATTAATTTTACCTTACAATTGCATATTCATGAAGGCTGATTTGAAATAAGAAATGCATACTGAGTACTTTTTAAGAGCTAAGACTACATCTTCTCCTTTGATGTGAATTATATCCTTCAAAATATATGTGTGTTGTATAATATGTACTCAATGCATGTCATTGAATAAATAAATGAATTCTTCTACCAGTCAATAAGCAGAATCCAAAATCTATTCTAGAATATCATGGCCTCTGAAGATTGGAGTAAAACTAAAAGCACTTTACTAAATTAGATAAAAAGGACATAGAAGGCAGAGTAAATTTAATTAATTATTTTCAAATTTCAAATTAATTAAAGCTTTTTTATTTAACTTCTATAATGTAGAAATCCCTCTAGTCATCATTGGGAGCTTAAAAATGATGAAATCGTCTCTCATCTTTGAGAGACTTACCAACAATGAGAAACGCATAGTATATGCTCAAGAAAGTTAATTAAGGGGGCACCTGGGTACTCAGTTGGTTAAGCATCTGCCTTTAGCTCAGGTCATGATCCTGGGCATCCTGGGATGGAGCCCCGTGTCAGGCTTCCTGCTTGGGTCTGCTTCTCCATCTCCCTCTGTGCTTTCTCTCTTTCTCTCAAATAAATAAGTAAAATTAAGAAAAAAAAAGAAAAGAAAAGAAAAAGAAAAGAAAAAAAGAAAAGAAAAGAAAACTAAGTGCCTGTGAATAGGACACAGATTTAAAAGATTCAAGCAGTATGCATGGAATGGGAAAAGAGTTAAATTTGAGTTTGAACTTGAGGTTTAAGTATAATATGATGAGTTGAAAAAGAGGACAGGGAGATTCTGTGTGGAGGAAAAACAAGAATTGGAAGTGAAAAGAGTATAAAACAAGCACAAACAAAATTATAGACCTATAAATTCACACAATTTCCAGGGAAAAGCACACTGACCACTCCGGGGCAGAATCTGGGTGCTGGGAGACTGTGTTTAGACATAATTAACAAAAACAAAAATTGGACTACAGCAAAATTTGAACTTTATTTTCTAGACCTCATTTCAAAATACACGTCAATGGGTGTTGAATGAGGGGATGGGGTAATTTGCTTATGTGAATTTGGAAAATGTGAAATGACTTTCAATGGTTAAACAAGATTGCTTACTGTGAGTTTGCTCAAAAGCCTTTAGTTCACGGATATCGAGTAGAGACTATGGTAGGAATTTCACAAACGTTTTGCCATAGATTCTCTTTCTGTGATTTGTCTATCTGTAGTGATATTTCTCCTCCAGACACATGTTGTGAATGAGTAGTTTTTGACAGTCTAGGGTTACAGGAACATTAAGGCAGAGAAAGGACATAGTGAAAGTAGTGATTTGGGGAAAATAATATGGTGGCAGTAGGTGGAGGGACTGAAAATAATATGGTGGTAGTAGGTGGAGGGACCTCTATAAGGGGTTGGGAAGAGAAGTTGTAATGATACACCAATAGCGGAGATGAAAGTTTTAAGATACAAAGCAGTAGTGTGCATTTTTAGATCCAATCGCTGCTTAGAGACAAAGTATTGTAGGAAGAGCTGGAGATAAAGACTTGTGCGTAATTTGTATACAGGTGAAAGCACAATCTGTTAGGATGGATTCCCAGAATCAGACTACAAAGGAAGAACAGAGGTTTCTGCTATTAACTGAAACATTTATCTTTATTTTCTTGGAAATGTGAAGAGAAAGATGATCAAACAAGAACAAATCAGAATAGTGTAGTCCAAAAGATGTGGGATTTGAATAAGGATCTTGTGAAAAGCTGGTTTTTGTTGGTTGGAAATATACTGCTGATTTTTGTAAGATACATTTTCTTATAATTGTGAGAATGAAAATGAACATTTGTGGATTTGTGATGATTGAGAAATAAGGAAATGAACATTGCAAGGTAGAACTTTCATGTAGGGGACATGGAGATACTGACCCCAATCAGAGGGAGATGGGACTATTGGGAACCCAGAAATGTGGGTCGGATGGAATTCTGAATATTTTTTGATGAGTTGATAATAGGAAATAGTGATTATGTCTCATTTTGGGGGACTTGGAAAACAATGAGAGGGATGGTAAAGAGTCAGAGAAACTGAAAAGTGAAGAAAAAGTAAAATTTGATAGCTTGTTTCCCAGCGTATGATCTTCTCAGTAAGATGGTGTCTTATGGAATGTTAACCTCTTTTTCAGAGGAATATGCTAGCAAATCAGGGAAGACTTCTTTTTAAACTTAACACCTATTAACACAATTAAGGAATTCTAATAACAGAAATAAATTCTGACCAGAATTTTTAAATTGTTGTCAAATTATTTTGTCATTTCATTTTTGTTAGGGAAAATTAAAAATTTTTTAAAGATTTGATTTATTTATTCATGAGAGACACACAGAGAGAGGTAGAGACACAGGCAGAGGGAGAAACAGGCTCCTTGTAGGGAGCCCAATGTGGGGCTACCTCCCCAGACCCTGGGATCACACCCTGAGCTAAAGGTAGACACTCAACCACTGAGCTACTCAGGCGTCCCAGGGAAAATTAATTTGAAAGAACTGCAATATTTCACAATTTGTGATCTAATTTTATTTTTAATTTTGAAAGCTTATAAATTGTTAAAGTCCAGTTGCTTTAATGAAAGTGGTCTTTAGATGTTAAGCATGTTCATTGTAGTTGTACTGAGGATATTTCACCCCTTGTTTTTCACTATGAACTATTATCCTTGGGCTGTGTGTTTCATTATTGTCTGTGCATCGATACTATTGTCTAGAAAATCTCTTAGGAGTAGCAACCCTAATACTTTCATAAAGCACCCTGAAAGTTTAAATGACCAATAAATGTTCAGCAGTGGTACATTTCATTCATAATATAGCAGTACCCTCTAGTGCTCATGCTTGGTCATGTGTTCTCCCAAACTGCCTAACAGGGGTATATGTCACATATTGAAGCATTTTACTCAGGCTTAGCTTTAAGTGAAATATTCTATTATTCATAACATCACCTTCTCGAAAAGTAGTTCAGGCATTTCCATTATTATTCAAAAATATTACCAGCACTCTTGTGCTGTAGGGGAAAATGGCTCTTCCATCTATTTTGCTCATATAAGTAAATGAAATGCTTTAGAACCAAGAACCAAGAAGTTGGTTAAATTTCTTAAATGATTTGTAGAAACAGAAGTCTTTTGTTCCAATGTCCAGTTTTGTGCCATATGCATTGGAGTATGCATATGATCCAAGGAAGTTTAAAGGTATAGATATATGTGTACAAAACTCTACATTCTTTTCACCTAATCTTTTCTTGAAGACTATTACTCTGTTTTGAGAATTTTTGAATTGTTGGTTTACAACACAGCACAACAATATCAGCCAATATACTGCAAAGGGAGTTGTGTGGTATTGAAATTTAATCGACCATGCTTACATATGTTAATTCAGAAAGAAAAAATTCTCCAGCCACACTGTCCATCACAAGAAGGCCTGGTTTATTGGCTTTCCAAAGCCTCAACCAAAGCTTGATCACTGAGTTTATATGCAGATCATAGATCTTCACAACTGCAAGACCTTGCCCATTATTTACTATTATTTTAGTGGTTTGAACATTTGTTACAGTTTTAATTTGGTAAGGTGTTCTAACCGAAAGAGTAGATCCACATAAGAAAATAATTCTAATTCTACATATGTTTCTGAATAGCCTCCTTAGATGATTTGAGTTTGTTATTAATAAATATTTTTGGTATCTATATTTAGTTGTTACAGGGTAGGTCACCCAAACCTGACAAGTGGGAACTCCAAATGGGCAGTGGCGGTGGCATGGTTGAACAGGTCAGCGGGGACTGTGATGATGAAGATGGTTGTGGGGGATCAGGAAGTGGAGAAGTCAAGAGGACACTAAAAATCACAGACTGTAAGTGTATGATTCCAAGACTTCTTCTAAAGAATTAATTTGAAAGTATAATTGAGAATAGTTATTATTATGAATATAATGGAATAATGACAATGAATTCAGAAGCATGCAAAAGGAATTGGAAATGAAAATGAACCCATTTTTACTTATTCAGGACATGTATTCTTGGGGATTTTGTTTATTTTTAACTAAACGTTTTAATGGAAATAGGATGTTTTTCTGTGAAAGACTAGTTCTGAGAATTAAAGTTTTTTTAAGTTGGATAATCCTCAGGGCATGAAATAACTATTAGGGTGGCTATTAAATGTTTATTGGTAAATAATGTGAAATCAGGATGGGGTTGGGTAAATCCTACTAAATAATTAAATTCTGCAATTTCATTATCTTGCACCATCATATAAAACATATTTTACAAGGTTTTCATCATAGTATGGTTGCAAAGAAATTGGTTAAATATATGGTTAGTTATGGTGAAAAACTACTTAACTGTTATGATTTTGTTCTTCAAAAAAACTCTCACCAAAAAAAAAAAAAAAACTCTCACCAATCATGCACCTTGTTTTGATTGTATGGGTTTGAAAACCATTTCCAGTATTGCTGGACTGGTCACCACCACAAAAGATAGAACTTCCAAATAACGACAACAAAAAATCACCAGGTGAATTTTGTTTTCTTTTCTTCACTTTACAAAATGAGGAATATTGGCTCTTCCCTGTTACGTGCATGCAGATATTCATATGGGCAAGACAACCAAAGTTATCAACTGAGAAAGAAGTGTGTAAGTTAATGTACCCAGGGCTAGCTACCTATCAGCTCTTCATTTATCTGAGGTCATACCAAAGGTGATTACTTTATAAAGTAATTTTCTGGACCTGTGCAGCCCAATCTGGAGGCTGGTCTGATAGACTCCCTCTAAATCACAAAGGGCTGCTTTGGAACAGTTAGACATGTCCTTTCATGACTTTGGTGGGAGAAGAATTCATTTACTTTTCACTTCTTGTAGTAAATTTAGAACACTACACATGCTTCAAGCATCAATACCCCATTCTTTCTAGGATCTTGTTTTATAAGGCAAATATATTGGTTAAAGGAATGGAAACCACAGAGGTGCAAAATCCAAAGGGCAATTAATATAAAGAAATATGTTTTCCTGTTAGACACAGAAATAAATCTAACAGAAGGAAAATAGTTGGGATTTAGTATACTGGAGCTGCAATTGAACAAAGGGCCAAAAAAATTCTTGATGTATTAATGCAATTTCCTAGTGAAAATTAAATATCTTCTACTTGTGTAGGAGCAGGTAAGGATACCAGTTTTTGTCATTGGCATTAATATAGTTTATCAGATTGATTCTTCTGTTTCTCTATATTTCTTTGGTTAGGCCAAAACAACAAAAATGAAGAAGAAGTACAAAATGCAAATGAAAATGTTTTCTAGAAAAAAAACTATTCTTACTACGAGTTAAGATATCCTCCATTTTATTTTGGAATTATGATACTTATCTATTAGGATAATATTAATCTTTCATTTTCATTTTATCTTGAACATTTATATGTATCATAATTCCATTACCATTTCAATATTAGCAGGGCTTTAAGGAATAAACATTATTTTAAAAAATAAGTTGAAATTTCATCTATGAATTATGTGTATATGTGTAGAATTAGCATTTTTATAGGGTTTTTTTCACTTTTGGAGTTATTTATAAGTTCAAGAACTCATTATGTATTAATAGATAAGTCTTGTTTATTTCACAAAAGAGGTAGAGACAGTGGAGGATATTTAACTACTAATAATTTTCTCACAAAACCATATTTGCCAAGGTGACAAGAATGAATTTTTACTTCTAAACCCTGTTTTCAATTATTACAGATATAGACAGGTATGGTACAAGCAACTATCCATCAGAATTGGAGAGATTTAAGATTTAGATGGTTTTTAGCAACTCCAGGCAAACATTTAAAAAAAATCCACATCTGCTATAAGTGGGCTACCTCTCATGTTTCTCAGAGTTTATAGCTGTTAGCTGTTGCCTTTCAATTTTTAATAAGTGGTTAGGAAACCACTGTGGATAGTAGGCTGAAATAAACAGGGACAGAGAAGGCAGCAAAGCATAGGTCACATTTCTATTTTTATAAAGCACTATCATATTTTCCTTGTGTTTGGCTCATTCGATGTATTGCTAAAGCAAGCTAAGACATAGTTTTGGATAGTCTTAATGATTTAAAACTCATGTGCTCCAGCACATTTACCAGGTGTAATTTGTGTAAGAAACTTGAAACGCTACAGTGGTGTTTACTCTTTATAAAATACAATGTAAGTAGAATACAATTCATTTGTTACCTCAAAAATGTCTGATTAAAAACAGTTATACATATATGTCTATATATATATATATATATATATATATATGAGTACATGGAATAATACTAATATTGTGTTCTGCAAATTTGAGTTTGCTCTATTTACGGAAATTTTCTACAATGATGAATATTTTACTAATTATCACTTGGTCTGATGTTCCGTTTGTTTTTTATCCATGTTTATTTCAGACAACAGAGGGATCAATATACACTTTAATGTGCAGAGTTTTACCATCAATATATATGTACCTTTTAGATATAATTTTGTTTTCATCACGATGGTATCAAATAATTTAACAAATGTTTAGCTTTTAAAACTACCTGATGGCTATCAGTTATCAAATGATAATTGATTTGTTTCTTATAAAAAGTAGCCATCTATACCATGCAGTGTCTACTTTTAGGAAACTGAATATTTTCCTATTTCAGTAAAATGATTTGAAAATCCCGATCTTCTGGAAACTTACTCTCTATTTTTTAACTGTATTGAATTTGGCTCATTTGTGTAGGTGTGGTTATTTCACTAGTAACCTGGAATTACATGATCAAAATGGCTTTGAATCTTCATTTTGCCTCACCTCTGACACTCCTTACCCTTTCAAAGTAGCTGATTGATACAGATTCCAAACACCAGTGAAAGAAAACAAGTTCTAGGCAGAGCAACCTATGGACACTATCATCAATACTTTTTCAACTACTAGACTATTCTTCTAATACTCCCAAATTCTGATAATTTCAAAGGAAAAACAAACCAGAGTGCTATAAAAAAACAGGCTGTAACAAAACCATTTCCTGTAGAGTTTTAGAATAGTAGCATTGCTTGCAATTCCTATGTGATCATTTCAATTTCAATTTTAAAAAACAAAGAATATGTAACCTGTGATCAAATTCATTTTGATAAGGTGGCTTACAGTGATAACTCAGGCAAAATGAATTTGATCATTAGTTGATTCAGATATAATACATTCAAGAATACTAGGGTGATTATCAGTCTTCAGACTGTCAGACATCATTTCTATTGTCATATTCATCATTGTCCGTATAATATTATATAGTGTGTTTAGCAGTTTTTAAAATAATTTTATTTTAACCGAGTAAACAACAACAGAGATCATTAAAGATGTGCTCAGATGACTTTTTTTCTAGTTGTCTCAACATACTTCTGCAGAAGGGTCATTGTATGGGATCATGAAGATGGATGCGTTCAGAGTACCAGTGCAGCATTCTAATGCCTTGGGCTCTTTCAGAAGGACTATTAGCCATTAGGTTATTATTTCACAAGCTGCTTTTCCTCTTCTATGAATTTTCATCATCAATGCAAATTCTATTTGAAGATTGCAAACTCAGTTCTCAAACTTTTGCCATGTATGTTCTCAATGATTCCCTGTTTCAAAAACTGCTAACTGCATCAAAAGAACAGTAGGAAAAAAAAGAGGGAGAGAGAGAGAGAGAGAGAGAGAGAGAAGAACAGTAGAACTATTGTACTGGCTGTTGATAGCACCATCCAGTGTATGAAGCATTCCCCTGTGTGTTATCTTAGGAGGCAAGCTTATGAATGCTGAAAGTATTCAACTTAATGGAGATTAACTTGGAAGTAGAAGGGTAATACATCGAAATATAAAGTTACTAGGTCTGGAAAGAAATTTTGGTTCACCTTCTATAGCCAAAAGTAAAAAGTTTATATTGGCTTTGGACTTGTCACTTAGTAATTAACCTTAGAGCAGCTTCTAACAAATGCATGTGCAGCATGGTACTGACAATGACCTTAAAAGAGAATAGTGTATTCCATGTGCATTGTAAAATGAAAATAATACTTTATTAACCACTGAAGAATAAAAGTTGCTGATTTATTTAGTAATGCAGAATTGTAGTGTGATTGAAAATTCTTGGCCTCCTCTTCCTCAAACTTATTTTCACCATAAATCACCTTTATTTCAAAATCTCCGGCATAGAGGCCAAGGAGAACTCAAAAAAAGTTACAAGTGGCATTTTCCTTAGAACATGCAACCTTAAAAAAAAAGGAAAAAAAGAAAATCCTTATTTTTCCTTCCAGAATTATTTTTAAAAACTATGTAATTATTCATTTTGTAGAAATTATTTTATCTGACGATTTTTTCCAATACAAATTATGTCGAACAAATAATTCAAACATATATTGGTTTACATTAATAATATTTCCAAAAGGGGCACCTGGATGGCTCAGTCAAATGTTCAACTCATGATTTTGGCACAGGTCATATTCTCACAGTCTTGGGACTGAGCCCTGCATTGAACTTCACATTCAGGATGGAGTCTGCTTAAGATTCTGCTTGAGCTTCCCTCCACCCCTTCCCATCTCAAATAAATAAATAAATAAATAAATAAATAAATAAATAAATAAATAATCTCTTAAAAAATAGTAGTTCCAGGGATGCCTGGGTGGCTCAGCAGTTGAGCATCTGCCTTCAGCTCAGGTCATGATCACGGGTCCTGGGATCGAGTCCCACATTGGGCTCCCTGCAAGGAGCCTGCTTCTGCCTGTGCCTCTGCCTCTCTCTGTGTGTCTCTCATGAATAAATAAATAAAATCTTTAAAAAAAAATATAGTAGTTCCAAGTAAACATATTAAAAGTATGTATATTCTTTCTAACATTAATGTTTCACCAAATTCAAAATAAAATGTATTTAGTTTACTTTACATGCCCTTTAATAAATTACCCTCCATATAAGAAAGTTTACTAAAAATAACTGAAAAACTTATATGTTTACATTATTCAGTGACAGTGATGCTAAAAATAAATCATTTTTACATGGTTACTCAGATTCAGACCTTTGTGGCACAGTGAAAATAATCCTGAATAATGACTATACACTTTAATGTACATTTTACAGTGCCTAATATTGAAAGATCATGATAAAGCCATAAAAACTTCACAAAGAAACACTTCCTGATTCTGTTCAAAGTCAAAATTAAAAACACTTTGAAATTGTCACCTACTACAATTTCTACACTACTGATGAAAATTATACTAAAAAGAAATGAATAGATATCTAAGATAAATATATTTTAATTAAGATGCGATCACTATGAATATTATTCTGATTATACACCTTCATTTTGGTTTCTAAATAATTGAGACTCATCCTGGCTGCTTACTATTTTGTTAACAAGATTGTGTAATGGAATCTGGATGCCTAATGAATCATCTAAAATCATCGTTCGTTCTCTTGAAAAGTTATATATCACATTCATGAATTTAAATAATAGAACTGAAATAAGAAGGTTCGTCCTTGAATGCCTATGGAATGATTTTCCATTGCTTCAGCTTAGACACAGAACTAATTGTAAATCACTGGGGTGAAGAGGGAAGACTTACTAATTAAAGTTTACGAAGCCTCCTAGCGTGCATCCCAGATCAACCAGCTTTTCTGCAAATCTCATAACTAAATCTGTACCATGCCAGAGGGTGTAAAAAATAGAAGTTATGGTCTTTCTGAACTAGCACAATGCTCAATATGACTATATGACCAATAGAGGAAGTAAAAAATGAAAATTTAAGAAAATATCAGAAACATTTTATCATGGCTTGCCTAAAGTCTTATGACTGTCAATAAAACCTCATTTCTTCCCAGGTCTGTTTTTATAGGTTTCTGTTGCAGATAAACAGAATGGTTATTGAAATTGCTACATTCTCTCTCAGGATTCAGTGATAAAATGGACCATGTAGAAACAAGTTAGGTATACTTTCAGCTCTTTAATGACTTCCATACTTCTAACTAAGTATAAGAAGTATTTCATATATGTTTTTGACCAATTAAGTGCTCATCTAACTATAAATAATTAATATAAACAATAGGGCCCAGAGCTCATCAAAGTCACTGGTGTACACAAAGCACTTGGGATCCTTATTCAAAAGCTGTGTTTGATATAGGAGGTCTGAAGTGGGGCATTCATTACTTACATGCTTCTACTTGATGCTGTTGTTCTGGTCTCAGGACCATTCCTTCTATGAGGAACAAAAATGCATACTCTTGTTTATTACATACTTTATTTATTAGTGTCTCTGTCTCTATGAAAGTAGCATGAACTCTTATAATACACTATCTACACTTACATATTAGCGTACTAAGACAATATCATACACACGAAGGCATCAGGAGCCCTAACAATTAGACTGGTAACATGGCTTAACCAATGTGACTTTTAGTATCAGACTGTTTGACTGTTTTTAGTCATGGATTTACTTCCTGACACCAAAGGAGAACCACTTCCATCTTTTCTCAGGGTTTCTGAAGTCTTCCATTTTGGAACAGTGCCTCTGGTATGTCAGCAGAAATGTTTCACTTTTAACTCTGCTAGTTTGTGATGAACGCTGAAGAAATATCTTGCACAATCCCCTGAATCATGTTAAATTCCAACAGAGATAAATCAAAGTTTTATGTGAACTAAGAGAAAGGAAATAGACTATCTAAATGGGGCAATCAGGAAATACAGCACAGAGGAGACAGGACAAGGGCCATCTGAAAAAATAAATTGATGGCAATGTTTATGAGAAAATGGCATTTGAGAGGGTGGATGCATGATTTATGATTTAGTTTCAGTTCTTGACAATAGGGAGGAAGAAGGTATCCTGTGAAGAGCAAGCATGGTGAACAAAGACTGGGGGGTTGTGAGGAAAGGGAGAATAAGGAACACGTTTAGGAGGACCAAAGTTATTCAAATTGCTTGAAATAACACTGGAATTCTAAAAATGTGGATTGAGGGCACCTGGGTGCTCAATGGTTAAGCATGTGCCTTTGGTTTAGGTTATGATCCTGGGGTCCTGAGATTGAGTCCCACATTGGGCTCCCCACAGGGAGCCTACTTCTCCCTCTGCCTATGTCTCTTCCTCTCTCTGTGTCTCTCATGAATAAATAAATAAAATCTTTAAAAAAAATAAAAATGTGGATTGAAAATGTTACAATGGATTCTGAATTCCAGAGTATAGAGTTTGCATTTAATTTGTTAGGCAAAGGGGAACTATTACAAGTTTTTCTATGTGGTCATTTTGTATGATGTACAGCTATTTTTTTATAGATTTTATTTATTTGAGAGAGAGTGTGTGTGAGAACAAGTGGAAGGAGGGGCAGAGAAAGGGGAAGAAGCTGACTTCCTGCTGAGCAGGGAGGTGGATGTGAGGCTTCATCCCAGGACCTGGAGATCATGAGCTGAGCCGAAGATAGACACCTAACCAACTGAGCCACCAGGCACTCTGAGCATACAGTTATTTTTACTAGTAATACAGTGACCTGCTTAAAAAAAATAAAGTGTAAATGAAGTGCATATTGCACAAGTAATTTACTACATACCTTGCACAAGTAATTGTCCTGTGCCTAAATTTCCTTAAGATGGAGATAATGACGATACTCGCCAAGAAACATCCCTGTGAGCATTAAATAACCTAATCCATACGCAGCATTATAAGAATGCCCAAACCATCCCCACCCACCTAAACAAAAAAGTTGTTGAGTAAAATATGTACAAAGATTTTCTTAAATGTTTCCATGAACCAGCAAGAAAGGAAGGAATATTCCATAAAACAAGTGGAAGTCATAACAATAATACAGAGATAGAAAGAATTAAATGTAGATCTATAGAGATAGAGGAAAAATCTATGAATATATACACATACACATGCACAGTTTAAGGAAAATAATAAAATGAACTTGTTCTACCAGTCCAATAAACAGAATATTTCCGTATCTCTGTGTGCTACTCTCTGAACATAGTCCATTCTGAGAGTTTACCATGATCATAAATTATGTAAAAATCATTGCCTTTTCCTCTTTTTTTTTAGAGATTTTATTTATTTATTCATGAGAGACACAGAGAGAGAGGCAGAGACATAGACAGAGGGAGAAGCAGGCTCCTCACAGGGACCTGATGCAAGACTTGATCCCTGGACCAGGATCACAACCTGAGCCAAAGGCCAATGCTCAACTACTGAGCCACCCAGGCATCCTGCCTTTTTCTCTTTGTAGAGTTTTAAGCATCAAAATATGCATTCACAAGCAATATATTGCTGGGTTTTGCACTTATATAAATGGAATCATGTGGTTTTTGTTATGTGGTGTGTTCCTTTCTCTTAAGTGTTAGATTTTTGAAATTCGCCCATGTTGGGTTTAGATGTACTCCTTTAGTTTACTAAGGTATAGTATTCTAAGTTATGATTATACACACCCATTTAATTACTCTATTGTGTATGGACATTGGAACTGATTTCAGTGTTTGCATATTGTGAGTTCTGTTGCAATAAACCATCTTGAACATGTCTCTTGATACACATGTATCAAAGCCTCTGCAGTATAAATCTAGAAGTATCATGGCAGTGTCTCAAAGCAAAGCATGCACATGTTGAGCTTTACTAGGAAATGCCAAACTGCTTTACAGGGTGATTGTGCCATATTCATATTCTTAGCAGCAAAAAATAAATAAATAAATAAATAAATAAATAAATAAATAAATAAATAAATATTCCCCATTTTTGCAAACACTTTTTTCCCCTTTCTCACTACTTTTGTATATCTGCCCAAAGAATGGAAGTGGAACAGTATGTTATCCTATATTAATTTCTACTACCATACTAATTCGTTGAATTTGCTTTTTGCAAAGGTATATGCTTACTCTTCTGAAATTTCTTGTATACCATTTTCCCTATTCTATAGAGTTATTTATCTTCTTTGACAGATATTCTCAGGACAAAAGTCAACTTCAGTGATGGCATTATTTATTTTTTTAAAAAGATTTTATTTATTTATTCATGAGAGACACAGAGAGAGAGAGGCAGATACACAGGCAGAGAGAGAAGTAGGCTCCATGCAAGGAGCCTGATGTGATGCTTCATCCCGGAACTCCAGGATCACACCCTGAGCCAAAGGCAGATGCTCCACCATTGAGCCACCCAGGTGTCCCACATTATTTATTTTGATTATGATCTTCAGGAAGGGCAGGAGAGATTCTTGAATATTTCCTTTTATTTAACTGGTTCCCTCCCTATCTTTCTCAGAAGGTGACCAATTTTTTAAAGAACATTGTAAAATCAATTTTAAAGACATTTGTGATTCTTACTCTTACTGAAGTCCAAACTGTGCCATATTATGCCAGGTGGCCCTTCTCTGATTTGGCTCTTCACATTTTTTTACCTAATCTGCAAAGTCTTTGCTAGTTTCATTGTTGTATAGTATAGGAAAATATTCCAAATTGAGTTTATTCATTATCTGTCACAGACATGAATTCGGTCTTGTTTATGTGACCCTTGGTTTTCATAAGAAATGTATTCTTATGACCACCATCTAGGGATAACATATGATTCTTAAAGACCCAGGTGATAAAAGAAAAAAAAGTCATTACTCATTTGGTTTACTCCACATTAGATATATCACATTATCATAAAAATGCTAAAACTACCGCTACCAATTATGATTACTAAAGTCAGTTACATTTTTGCATATTTTATCCAGATTCTAATCCTATTTTATGCTTATAATAGATATTGATATATATCGATTAACTCTATTCAGTGATCATATAGATTGTTCCTTAGCAAGAATATGAAATAAATAAATAGATTAGATGTATTGATAGGTGGGTAGATAGACTGAGATATCATTAGAACACATACTACATCTACACACTTAATTTATTCTTCCAGTAATTATATATATAATGCTCCCTACTAGTTCTTGTGTCAAAGTCTAATACATTTCTTTTTTTTTTAAGATTTTTATTTATTTATTCATGAGAGACACACACAGAGAGAGAGGCAGAGACATAGGGAGAGGGAGAGGCAGGCTCCATGCAGGAAACCCGATGTGGGACTTGACCCCGGCATTCTGGGATCATGCCCTCAGCCAAAAGCAGATGCTCAACTGCTGAGCCACCCAGGCATCCCGTCTCTAATACATTTCTTAAGCAGGACTTACCAAAACAATACTTCACAAATTTTTATTTGTTGATAAGAGTTTGTGACTCTTTTACATAAAAGTCAATTTTTCTAGATAAAAGAATGTTGGATTACATTTTCTTTCCTTGCATCTCTTCAATATGCACTGATTGCTGTTCTGGAAGAAAGTGTTGCTGGCAAAAAAAAAAAGAAAAAAAGAAAGAAAGAAAAAAAGAAAAAGAAAGTAAGTTGCTGGCAAATATCTGACAATCTAATTTTCTACTCTTGATAAATCACGTATTATATTTTTACCCTCTCACTGCCCAATGTCTTGTTTTCTTTAAGGTATAGTAATTTTGCTAGGATATTTCTTTTTGTTGGTAGTTCTGAATTGATGTTCTCAGTAACATAATATACCTTTTAAATAAGTAATATCAAATTTTTTAGCAGATAATACTGAGTCATAGTTGTTAGTAATTGTTTTCTTCCCGTTTTGATTTTCTTTTTTTAAGAATACCTATTACACATTTGTTGAATTGTATTCGCTTATCAGTATATGCTTCAATACTTTTGATCTGTTTTTAAATTTATTTCTAATTTTAAATATCTGCCTTTTTTCACTTTCTATTTCTTTTAAGGTATTACTGGTGGTGTTTCTTTTAACACTCGTAGATTTTATTTTTAAATGATTATTTTTTCTTCCCTTTTTACTTTTTTCAAAATCTCTCCCTCATTTCTGAATTTCTCTAATTCTGGTTTATGTTCTTGTTTGGTGTCTTAGTTACCTTTCTTAATGTCTTTTAGCTTATTTAGAAAACTATATGTTAAATTTTTTATCTGATTTCTGAACATGTCATTCTGGTGTGCTTTCACTGTAGTGATAGTAGCAGAACACTATTTTTGTTATAATAACTATATGGGATTTTATCTCAATCCTTTTCTGATGCTTATTTTTATGTGAATTTAAATTTTCTAAATTTTTAGAAGGAGGCTTGGTTCAGATAGATTTTCTAAATTTACTGGGTTTCCAGTCCTGTTGTTTTCACACAATGTTTAAAAAAATATGGTGACTTCTTTACTGAGATATTCTGGCTCTGTCCCTTCCCTTACATTTATTCATATCTTCTCTTTCCTAACTCTCCATTGACCATGTCCCACTAATTCTTGATTCCACTTCCAGCAGTTTCTCTTCCTTGTGGAATGCAAAAAGGAAGACAGACTTGCCAGATTAGTTTCGAGTTGTAAGCTCCAGCCCCATCCACCTTATATTCTCATTATTAGAGTGGGAAAAACTTCTCCCAATTCTCTGCTGTTTTCAAATTGATTTCCAGTGCATAACAGTTGGCTGCCTGCATTCTTTTGTGTTCAGGCCTGTAACATGCTGTGTTGCTTTCCACTGCTTTTCTTCTGCAGACATGCTGATGGTATTAGGCTTAGTGACTATTGCTAGTATGTCCTCATGTATTTATATTTTGAGGTTCATGAGAATAAGTCATGAATTGGGTTGTAAAATAGTATCTATGATTTTGACTTCGCTATCTCATTGTTCATGTCTGGTTTTTGTGTGGATCAGAGAGTCTCCGAAAGCTATGCTGCAACAGTGCTGCAAAGGTATCTTCCCTGAATTTCCCAGATCATTTAAAATTTTAAGGAAATGATAATGCTCTTTAACTTTGGTTGTGGACCTAGGCATAATACATGTGCATGCATACACACATACATTGGTTTTTCATGTATGTGAAAAAACAACTGGATTTTTCAAATTCATATGTCACGAATAGTCTATTTACAGTAGCAAGTTTCTTAAAATGAGTGCGCTAAGAAAAAAAGGTCAGAGACTTTGAGTCAGTTGGAAACCTGTCTGAAGTGTACAGAAGCTGAGGGGCTCTTTCTTGGCCATGGACATTTCACTGAATGCTGAAGTTGAGCATGACTCTTGTTTATTGGTTATTCCTGTTTTGCAAATTGCCTCCCTTTCCTTTTCCTATTTTATTACTAGGTTGATTTGGGGTATCTCATTATATACCTAATATTTTGTCAGTAGTTGAGTGGTAAGAAGTCTCTTTGCTCTTTCTGGTATGTGCATTTTTAAAATCTATGAATGTTGGCTTTATACACTTAAGGTGCTCAAAGTCTAGAAGGGAGACAGATATGTAAGTAAATAAACTAAACTTAAAATATTCCTAAAAATGGAACAACATGAGACGCAGAGGACACACAATAGGGTGAATGATAAATTTTACATACATACATACATACATACATTTATTTATTTATTTAGCCAGGAATAATATCCTAAAAGTTACATCTGTACTGATGTCTATGGAAAATCAAAAATAGATGGGCTGTGGGATAAAATTCATTCTAGATAGAGTGTTACAAAAGCACAAATATTTCAGATATTAGAATGTATTCATGATATGTTTGACCTTCCTGAACCACCGTTTGTGAAGGAGGTTGAGACAAGAGGCTAGCAAAATAATAAGCAATCTCTATAATATAGGACAATAGATAAGTGCCTTGGTTAGTAGTTTGGGGTTTTATCTCTAAGAATGATTTACTCAACCGCAAAGGACTCCAAGGGAAAACCATATATTTAAGGCCCAATGCCCAAACAATATAATGAATTCCAGTGATGTTCAGGCAACAGTTAGATCTAGATTGTGTAGTCAGTGAACCGCAAACTAAACATGTCAAATTTTCACCTAAATCTGAGTTTTAATTTTTCATATTTGGTGGACACACTACCAGCTATTGTACTACCAAGCCAGAGATTCAAGAGCCAGCCAAGTTTCCTCTGCTTACTTCACTCCCCACAGTTAGAAAGTCCCATTGTCTTTACCTGCTCAATTTCTCTTAAATACATTCTTTTTTCTATTCCTATTGCTACTTTCTTAACTTAGGTCCTCACCATCTCTTGCCTGAACTCTTTTTATAATGCATAACGGTCTCTTTGCTTCTATTTTTCCCATCTCTGCCCTGCTGTTAACGTAATATTTTTAAACTGACAGTCTGGTTCTTTGCTGAGATACAGTACCCCAAGCCACCATGAAGTCATATTAGGCAGAGAATTGATCTTCTAAGGAGAAGAGGCTATTTCAGTATTGAGAGCTTATGAACAGTTGAACAATAGCTTTTAGTTATTTGTTATTTCAGACAGCCAATTTCATTTTTTCTGAGGATACCCTGTTGCTTTTGACCAAATTAAACACTTCTGTTGTCTCCCTTATCCCAGTGAAATGAGTGGTGGTGCACAATTGTTCTTTCTTACAACTCAGACTTCAAAAAATGTAAAAAAGATTGTTATGGCTATCATGCTGGTTATTTACCTGTTGTGTCTCAGTTCCAGACCACCCTTCTAAAAATTGTCCCATGATTATGCAAACTACATTTTCTAAACTCTCAACTAAATTCCCAAATTACATGAGGTCTATAAATTATGTTTCCCAAATTATCTTGCCAGCCAGTGTCCTGTTACTTTTTGCCAATGGGAGGTACTAAAAGGAGATCTTAAGAAGGGGGAAAATACTTCCTTCCTGTTTCCAATTCTTGTCAGCATTATATCCACAGCAGAGTATCACCCCCAAGCCTCCAGATGCTGTTAGCACTGATGGAGGCAGTTGTGTCTTAGCCCTTGAAGACACCTGTGTCAGTTACCTTTCCTTTCACTGAGACTCTGATCCCAGCATTATGGTGCCCACAGAGATCTGAACATGATTCAGGAAGGACTACGCTTCATGATTCAGTCTGAGAAGTAAACTCCTCTTTCAAGTCTCTAGATTCTGGATATCCCAACTCTTTCTTTCCTTCAATCCTAAGAGTGAGAGCTATTCTTTATAGCTACTATTATCTACGGCCTTCAACATATTCTTTCTGTTCCACTAATCTTTGAATACCTATATATCAATTTCTTGTAGTATGTTATCTCTAAAATATCTAGTTCGCATAATTCCTGGGGTTTTTTGTTTGTTTTTTGGACTGGACCCTGCCTGATACAGCTGATACAGTACTAATCATATAAAGTTAGAATCAGGATAATATAATTATTATCTGAGAACCAATAAGACCTTCCTGTAGTGTTTCAATGGATAAAACCATCACAATGTACCGTGCAGGCTAAACCTATTTTACATTTCCTCCCAAATTCCAGAGGAAAACAATCATGTAGAAAATGAGAAGAAATAATCCACTCATGCTTGGACGTGTTGAAGAGAGAATATGAGGAAATAGATGAGTGTTCATCTGGGTGAGAAATACCCTGGAGGAATCAGCCCCAGAACCACTAAGCCTTTGTTTTACTATGGCATTGCGCTTGATGAACCTGAGTTGATTTGAAGTTCTAAGTGTTGATGAAACTAGCATGTAAAACTGTCTCTGAGGACAACTTCTGGGACTACTGAGTTTGAGTCTTCTATGGAGCCAAGTGTATAGGGCTGGGAGAGGTTGAGGCAGGGGATTTAAAACATACATACATACATACATAAAAATTAGCAAAAGGGGCTGGCAATTCCAAAGTAACAATTTGTTCTTAAAAACAAATTCCATGTGTCTTTCTTTTACTATTATTAATTTCAGGTCTTCCTAGATTTGGAATTTTTTTTTAAGATTTTACTTATTTATTTATGAGAGACAAAGACAGAAAGGCAGAGACACAGGCAGAGGGAGAAACAAGCTCCCCATGAGGAGCCCAATGTGGGACTTGATCCCAGGACCCCAGGAGTGTAACCTGAGCTGGAGGCAGACACTCAAACACTGAGCCACCCAGGCATCCCTATATTTGGAATATTTGAATTAACTCTCTAAGATACAGTCAAGCACTTCTTCAACACCCTGTATATTTAGCATATATATATTTCTTTATAAGGATTTTATTTATTTATTTATTTATTTATTTATTTATTTATTTATTTATTTATTTTAGAGGGAGACAGAGAAAGCGAGTGTGGGGGAGGAGCAGAAGAAGAGAGATAAGCAGATACCATGCTGAGCATGGAGCCTGATGCAGCACCTGATCCCACAACCCTGAGATCATGACCTCAGCCAAAATCAAGCTCAATCAACTGACTGAGCCACATAGGTGCTCTGTAGATATATATTTCTAAAGTATAATTCCTTTCCAGCATCTAACACCGAAACTTTTATTAGTTCCTATGCCCCCCACCCTGAGGAATATAATTTTGTATATGAGTCACATTAACTATAATAGGTTGTATGATCTTGAGGGCAAGTCAGGCAGCACTTATAAAAAGGTGCTTTTTATGAGTATCTTTCCACACATCACAGCACTATTTTTGATTATAGAGTATACAATTTCCATCGGAATTATCCCCATGCTTATTTAAAATGCAGATTGTTGAATTCCACCCCAAAATATTGAATCAACATTTCCATGGATAGAGCCCAGAAATTTATATTTAGCAAGCATAATAAATAATAATTATTCCCAATAAAGCTTGAGAACAACTGCCTCACAGTCCTTACAACAATGCCTCCAAACATGCGACGTTTAATGAATGTGTTCTGAATTGCATGAATGGCTATGAGTATAATCTACATGTGTCTGAGACACATCTTAATTAACATTAAAACCCAGATTTTTTAATGAATTGAAAATATTGACATTAATTTCAGTCAAGAATATTAACTGGAAACCAAAATGAATATAAACATGTTCACACTCAAAGGATCATAGTTTTTAAATATAGAATACATTTGGTAAGCATAGTTTCCTTTGACAACTATCAGTATTTGTGAATTATATGAATAACTTTCATATCTTCACATTGTAGAGACCTGACTGAGGAATTTTTGTATTAGCTTAATGTGGTATTTGGAGTGAAAATTAATAAATCAAAAGCTATTATTTGAGTGCTAATTGTTAAATTGTAATGTAAAGCACTGAACTTAAGAGTGTAATTTTTAGATTAACGTGTAATGTCTCAATTTTGGAAGAGATGCATTAACACAGTTTATATTGCTTGGGGATATTTTTTTGGTTTATTATGGTCGACTTCCTCTAATTTCCTTATAATTGTAATGTTTCATGCTAAATTTTTAAAATATAAATAATTATGTTTATTTATTAAGTAATATGTATGATTATTTCCAGTTTTTGGTATAATTTTGCAAAATAATATATATTATGCATCATAGCTTTTCTCAGAGAAACTATTATTCGTCTTACCTTTATGATACAACTACGTTTGATGGAATATTTTTTTTTCCTGAAATCTAAATTACATTATGGAGTTCATAAGGGAATAGCATGACACTAATTCTATACAAATTCTGAACTCCAAATTAAATTTGAGTCATTAATTGCTTCTTCTTTAGACTCCCAACCCCCCCAAAACAGTCTTTTTTTTGATGTTAGCCCCTTACCTCTCAATCCGTCTATCCACTCATTTATTCATCCAACAAATACTTCCTTGTTACTTATTCTGTGCTAGTCTCTATGCAGATTTCTGCCTCTGGAGAATACAGATGAGTAATCAGGAAATTACAGTGCAGTATGAAGAATTTTATTTGTGGGAAAACAGATTTATGGGAACATAAAGGAAAGCTATCTTATATGGTCTTAAGGATCATGGGAAGTTTCCTTAAAGGAATTGAAATATAATCTGATGCTAAAGAAACAGTTATTAATAGGGTTATAAATAGCCAGGAGAATAATCACTACAGGATGAGGAAGCAGTAGCAGAAACATGATAACTAGAAAAAGCTGAGCATCATTAGAAAACTGTATGGAATCCCAGAATGCTGTAGTATACAATGTAGCCTGGGGATTGGCATAAACTAACTCACAAATTACTTATCCATGACATGCTAAGCCAAAAATCAGTTCATTGATCAATTTGCACTCCAGCAAGAGCTCTGTAATTGCAGTGTTAAAAATGCATCTGGAAAGAGTTGCTAATGCAGTAATAGAAATATGATATGTTAATGACATAAATGAAAATCAAATATTTCCTTTTTCTTGTGGTAATTTCTCTACCTCTTCAAGTGGACTTGGTCACTACTTTATCTGCTAACTCAAAGCTTTATGTAATATTTATATTATTACACTGTAATTTATTTATGTTTTATTTCTTCTTAGATCACGAGTTTCTAAAAACACTACTTATGTCCATCTCTATATCTTTGGAATCAAATATAGTGCATGAGTAAACATGTTCAGAAAATCTTTGTTGAGTTAATGTATGAGTACATGAATAAGTGAAGAAAAGTATTTCGAAGTCCTCATGTGGAGTATTGTAATATAAAACCACACAAGAATAAAATAGGAGTAGAAAGAACAAAAGTAATGGAAAGAAATGGGAAAGTTATGATGTATATGATAAAAATTAACTGAATTTTTCTATTGAATATTTCTACTGACTATTTTATTTCCTCAGCATACAGATTGTCCAGGCTACTCTC
Organism: Canis lupus baileyi; assembly: GCF_048164855.1. Classification (NCBI taxonomy): domain Eukaryota; kingdom Metazoa; phylum Chordata; class Mammalia; order Carnivora; family Canidae; genus Canis; species Canis lupus. Next base: position 18,227,390 of record NC_132854.1, on the reverse strand, counting down.
ATGTACTTTGTAGGGTTTATTGTATTTCAGGAGCTGTCAGTGTCTTTGAATATAACTTGTCATCACTGAACAATGTTCCTATATGTAGGTTCAGCAAAACATGCTCAAGATTAGTGGACAGTGGCAAGAATTGTAAGAATAGTAAAAATATTATATTTCAAAGGTGAAGCTTACTTACACAACTAAACATATTCTTACTATATGATCCAGGAATCACACTCCTTTGTAGTTACTCAAAATAATTGAAAATTTGCATCCACACAAAAGCCTGTGGGTGTATGTTCTTAACAACTTTATTAATAATAGCCAAATTCAGAAGCCAAGATGTCCTTCAGTAGGTGACTGGATAAACTATGGTACACCTGGAAGATGGAATATTATTCAGTGCTAAAAGAAATGAGCTATCAAGCAATGAAAAGACATGGAGGAACATTACATTCATAGAACTAAGGGAAAAAAGGCAATCTGTATGACTCCAACTATGTGATAGGCAATAAGCAAAATTATAGAGATGGTAAAAAGATTAGGGTTTAGGGGGAAGGAGGGAAAAGCTGATGGAGTGCAGAGGGTTTTTAAAGCAGTGGAAATACTGTGCTTGATACTATAGTGATGGAAACATGTCATTATACATTTGTCTAAGCTCATAGAATGTATAAAACCAAGAGTGAACACTAAAGTAAACTTTGGGTTTGGGGGGATAATGATGTGTCAATCAATGCAGGTTCATCAGTCATCAAAAGTGTACCCTTCTGGTAGGGGATCTTAATAATAAGGGGCTTGTGTGTGGGGGACAGGAGCAAATGAAAAATTTCTCTATTTCCTGCTCAGTTTTGCTATGAAAGTAAAATTGCTCCAAAAAATAATGTCTGCTAATTATAAAAAGGTCAAATTTGTTATTTACAAAATACAAATATGAAAATGGATATTTAAAATTCCAATAATAATAACAATAATAATTCTTAATACGTAACTGACATCATAAAAACAAGAGCTAATATTTCTTTAGTGATAGTCAATGACAAAGCCCAGCTCTATTCTGGGTATTTTCTACGTATTAACTTATTTAACCTAAACACTCTGTGTGATTCTTATTATTGTTTTTTTTCTGGTTTGGCACCAGCACTTGAGTTCTTTGCCCAAGGTCACAATAGTTTCAGTTGGAATGCCACAGAGCCAGGATCAGAGCCAGGCAATAGGACTTCAAGCAACAATAACAGAATAGTCTCAGCATACTGTGCATGAGTAACGCCATGCCATATTTTAAATGTTTTCAGAATCTTTTTGCTTATGTGGATGAAACTGAAAATCAAAAAGAGGAGAAGTATCTTTAGAAAGCACATTTCTAAATATTGGTCTAAATAACTGAAGAAGCAAATTTAAAAAGTAATTGTTCATTTATATACTCGTATACCACAAGGATTTATTCTGTGGTACTTTTGAAAGGACCACAAAAGTATGGAACTTTAAAGTTGGTGATAAACTTTAAGAGGAGGTATGCTGGACAATATATAAAGTAACATTAGTTCTAATTATGGTTATATCACTAATGTCCAGGGGCCTTGAATAAGTCTTGGATCTCATTTGCCTACCATATTAAAAAAAAAAAGGGATTTGGACAAGATGTTCTCAAATTCCCTATTATCTTTCAAATGCCATGTCTCAGGAAAGAACATATTTTTTTTAATTTATTTTTTATTGGTGTTCAATTTACTAACATACAGAATAACCCCCAGTGCCCGTCACCCATTCACTCTCACCCCCCGCCATCCTCCCCTTCTACCACCCCTAGTTCGTTTCCCAGAGTTAGCAGTCTTTACGAAGAACATATTTTTAAATGTTGGGCATTACTTAGAAAATGTCTTAGGTATAATTGATTTTGTTGAAAGCCCTTCTTACTAGGATAAAACACACCAGATAAGCTTTCATTGTCATACAAAGTTAGGGTTATTAATTTGCTGCATCAAGTGAGATAGTACACCAAAAGAATTGTGAGATAGCTCATCAAGAGAGCATTGTGATGGGCTACTTACAGCTTTGTGATTGTGATGTGCCATTTATAGCTTCGCACAGGTTCCTATAAGGAGGAACTTAAATGAACAGGTCAGCTCTAGATGCCTGCGATCCTAAGGGGAGGGCTCTTTAACACTTGGGTATCACAGTCATTTTTATTCAGGAGATGTGAGAAATCAAACAAACTTGGGGAATCACTGGTAGAAAAAAAAGCAGGAAACACTGTGTGATCTTGGCCCTTTTCTATTAGAAACATTGTTTTAGGTTCTGTTAGGAACATCACAGTCTCCTCTATACCCAAAATGATGCAAATAAGACAGGGTAACTGAGATACACACACACACAGACATGAATAGTAAAATTTTTTTCTCTAATGATTAACAGAAAAAATTTTAAAAGATTTTATTTATCCATTCGTGAGAGACACACAGAGGGAGGCAGAGACATAGGCAGAAGGAGAAGCAGGCTCTCTGCAGGGAGCTCGATGCAGGACTCAATCCCGGTACCATGGGATCACACCCTGAGCTGAAGGCAGACGCTCAACCACTGAGCCACCCAGGAGTCCCTGATTAACAGAATTTTTGATAGAGAAAGTAATATATATACGGTGGTTTTTTTCCCATAGTTAAATATGCGGTTTATGTTCTATGAAAACATCTTATATACAGGACCCTACTATATTGTCTATTCTATTAAAGAGGTAAAAATTAATTGAAGATATGCCACTGAGAAATAGTAATAATTCGTTGTAACCCCGCAGATATTAACAGAGGATATTCCATGATTAGTATTGCATTACTTAAATATGCATCTTAGTTTAGGCATTGAAGTGCAGAGAGAAAAGTTTTTGGTTTTTTTTTTTTATATAACAATATTCTATATGGTTGTTAGTATTGGGGAGAAAAATGACCCAAATTGCTAATGATATAAAAATTCAAATACTACAGTGTTCTCAAATGAAATGAGTAAAAGGACAAACATTATATGTTCTCATTCATGTGGGGAATATAAATAATAGTGAAAGGGAATATAAGGGAAGGGAGAAGAAATGTGTGGGAAATATCAGAAAGGGAGACAGAACGTAAAGACTGCTAACTCTGGGAAACGAACTAGGGGTGGTAGAAGGGGAGGAGGGCGGGGGGTGGGAGTGATTGGGTGACGGGCACTGGGGGTTATTCTGTATGTTGGTAAATTGAACACCAATAAAAAATAAATTAAAAAAAAGAAAGACAAAAAAAGAACTACAAAAATAATAATATTATACTCTAAAAAAAAAAAAAGAAAGAAATGAGTAAAAGCAATGCAAATGACTATAAGCAAGAAATATCCTTGAGAGAAAGAGATCTAGAAAAGGCAGCAGTAGTAACAATGTATGAAGATATGCTATGCAAATGATATTTTCTGTTTTTCTCTTCCTTTGAATAAAGTAAATGGTTTGAAGAGAAGCAACAGGAATTAGGGCTAAGAACAGAGGAAAACAGATTTTGATTTTAAAGACTCTAACCTGCGGAAATATATTTGGAGGGCAGATGAAGCATTTTTTCCTTGGGTTGAGTGGACCACTGAACCAGACTGTTAGTAACCCATATTTGATAGACTGACCCCTGCCTCTGGACATAAGGGCTTCTAGATATCTTAAGAAATACTGTCCCAAGGTATTTCTTTTTAAATGTAAGTTTTAGGGACACCTGGGCGGCTCAGTGGTTGAGCCTCTGCCTTCGGCTCAGGGCATGATCCCGGGATCCTGGGATCGAGTACCACATCGGGCTTCCTGCGTGGAGCCTGTTTCTCTCTCTGCCTGTGTATCTGCCTCTTTGTCTCTGTGTCTCTCATGAATAAATAAATAAAATCTTTAAAAAGAAAAAGTAAGTTTTAGTAATATGTTCTTCTAGCACTTATTCTTGTGTCATAGCCAATATCATGAAATATTATAATGGAGATAACATCAAGGAAAAAATTTTCAAATAAATCTTCCACTATAGGAATGTTTCCAGGAAAATGATTGAGTGACTACTTATATATAAAGTTATGTGTGAAAGTTCTTCTGTTTTGAATTTCTAATGCCCTACAGAAAATTCATGCATAAGTAGTGGGGCTGAGTATTAATTTAAGGATATTATCAAAGATTTGTATTACGATAATGGTAATTACATTTCTTTTAAGATTTTACTTCCTCTATCCACAAAACAAGATTTTCTATTAATATAGGATATTTAACTACCAGCTTCCCCATGGCTTCATGTCAGTTTCTATCAGAAGCAGTTTTTCCAGAATCAGAGTTAGCAATGTCTGTTGACGAATTGTATTTCACTATTTTCCTTAGATGTAAATAAGAAAAAATGGGATATGCATGTGGCAGGAAGACAGTAAAACTTCCAAATTGTAAGACTTAAGAAATATTTTAAAGTCATATCACCTTCATTTTTCACGATTTATTTATTTATTTGAGAGGGAGTGAGAAAGCAAGAGAGTGAGGGGAGGGGTAGAGGAAGAGGGAAAGAGAATCTCAAGCAAACTCCTCAGTGAGCATGGAGCCTAACCAAGGGCTCCATCTCAGGACCTTGAGATCATAACCTTAGTGGAAATCAAGAGTTGGATGCTTAAGGAGCTACCCAGGTGTCCTTCACATAATCTTAATTTTGGAGCCATATTATAATATAGCAAATTGCTTTTAAGATCCCTTCTCAGGTTAGTTACCCCTCATATCGTGACTGTGTATGTAGAAGCTACTGCACACACATGTCATTCTTCTCAAATCTTTTACCATGACACTCTAACTACTATCTCATCAGATGGGAATTTCCTCAGATTTGTTCCACAAGATATTTGTACCTGACTCCATTCCTACTCTTTCTCTTTCTCTTTCCCTTTTGCTAAATGATAGGTGTGCCCTATCCCCAATCTAGGACCACTTCTGTATTCTGTATAATCTCCCTAACTGCATTCTCAGACACTTTGCTTTATAGATTATGGCCATTTTTTTCTTTATATTCATATGCCCCCTCTAATAGACCCTACCCTTAAAAAATGTTAATTGTTTTCAAGCTTCTTCCATTAAAAGAATTCAGTAAATTCATTGCTTACATACATATATATCTATACACATATATACATATGTACCCACACTCACCTTCCTAAATCCATAATCCCCTTGACTGCCCTTTATAGCTCTCTCCTGTCACAACCAGACTTCTTGAAATAGTTGTCTGTATTTTGAGATTACTGTTCCTAATATAGTTTGTCTCTCAATCCATTTGCCCTTCTCGATTGAATAGGCATTACCAAAGTCACCATCCTCCTATAGTCTGCACTCAATTTTGTTTCATTTGTCCTCAGAATTGTCAAGGTCAACTTTCAGTTTTTTAAAGTATATTTACCTTTGGCCCATTCCTTTAATTTACTGTATGGAGTTCCTATTGGATCTTCTAATTTTTCACTTTGTGTTTTTCCTGAGTGATATTTTCTTCTTTGATGGGTGGGTAATTGACACCTCTACATTTCCAACCCTATGATTTCTTCTGAAATTCAAATATATGTAATTCACCTCATAAAACTGAGTTCTATGTTAGCTCCACCCTGAAACCTGCCTTCTATCTTAATGATTTACCATCACTCACTCAATTTTGCAAGAGAGCTGTCCTGAGCCCTCAGTTTTGGGTTTCTATTTCCATCTTCTCTCAAAGTTTCCCATCACCATAGGACCTATTAACAAGATTTAAAATGACAGTTCACTTATTTGTACCTATAATAGATAATACAATCTGTGTATTTCTAGCTAACATATAGCTAGAAATTGCCAGCTCCTAGATACATGGCAATACTTAAAAATATTTCTCCGTGAATAGAAGAGAATGAATAGATGGGTAGATGCGTGGGTGAATGCATGGATGGATGGAAGGATGAAAAGGAAAATGCTTATGTGTGAATTTGGAAGAAGAACTGAATTTCCCACTTAAAGTAGTGAAATCCAGTTGAGTTGTATGATAACCCTAATGTACGTGGAGAAAATGACCCTAAAGGAGAATATGGAAACCACAGCCATACAGGAATTGTTAGGGTATGAGTTCTGAAATAAAGAGTTTAGAAAGGTTTGTAAAACCAAAGAATGGTTCACAGGATTGAAAATAGCAAACAAAACATAACCTTTGAATTGACTCTTAGCTGAAACTTTAAATTCAGTTTTGGGAGATCTGAGAAGTAGAATCAATTTTGACCAGGGGGAAAAATAAGGTGGTAAAAAAAAAAAGGGAGGACGTCTCTTGGTAGATGTGAAATTTTTCATTTGCTTTATAGTCATAATAAATTTTATGTCTCCCTTGTTCATCTAATGCTTCTTTCATTTAACTGACATGTCACCTTGAAAATATTTTCTGAGAAAGAAGGAGCCTTTTATAAAAAATGGCTCTTCTCATTACTTAAAAGAGATACTATCCTATATGTTGTTTGAAAAGGTTTGCTCAATGCTATTTTAGTTCCACTGAGACCCAAAATGTGCAACATGATATCTGAAACTAATTTTTCCACTTTTAGCAGTGTAATGCTAGGTTATTAAACAGCACCAAGGCAATTAAGATCCATTTTTGCACTTTTTTCTTTATACTTTTTTTAAAAAAACTGTAGTTCTAGAGTTTTCTTCTTTTGAGTCTTCCCTTTTAAAAAGGGAAATTTAAGCAATTATTTACATTTAACTATACATATTTATAAAAATGGAAACACATTAATGGTTGAAGCAACACATTAGAACTTTGGTTCTTTTTTTAAAAGATTTTATTTATTTATTTAAAAGACAGAGAGAGCTTGAGAGAAACAAGCAGTGGAGAGGGACAGGCAGGCTGCCCATGGAGCAGGGAGCCTGATGTGGGGCTCGATCCCAGGACCTGGGATCATGACCTGAGCAAAGGCAGCCATTTAACCAACTGAGACACCTAGGTGCCCTAAAATTTTGGTTCTAATTTATATGTAATCTGTTTCACCGCCAAGGCTTATTTTGGTTAAAATTAATTCTTGGCTATTGACAAAACAGGTATGTAAAACTGATCCAAAAGAAAAATCCTGTGTTGCCTAGATGTTCTGATCTGTGAACAGAATGTGAGTTGTAAACCCATGTTTAATTTGAGAATTAGTAGATATTTTCAAAATAAGGTAATTTGTGCTAGAAATATAGATCTGCCTCTATCACCAGGGTCATTATTACATTTGTTTTGTTGGCTATTTTCCATATTATTTAGATCCATTGATTGGGGACTTTATAGAAAGGGAAGCCCGTCAGGCTGGAATCTGGCACAGAATGCCTCCGTATTTATGCTGCTTTGACACCACTTCCTTTTCAGGCTGTGCTGCCATGTTGTTTCTCTGTCATATACAGTGTGCCATGAGCACCCTGGGAAGTGCTGGCTAGTGTCCAACCAAATCCTTTAGGCAAGTTCTTCTTCTTCATGAAATACCCTTCCATGTTAATTTCTTACTGAATTGTACTGAAGTTTTTCAGGAATCTGTTTAATAAAAACTTCCTTGTTGCCTTCAACTAAAAGTCATTTCTTCCACTAAAATGCAATGAGCAAAAAGTTATGTCTTGTGCGCCACTTCTCACATTCTTTATTACATCATAATTATTTCTACAAATATTCATGTTCCCTTACTATAATTCTTCATGAATCAATAATCACTTTTAGTACCTTGAGTCAATAAATATGTGGAGAATGAAGAACACAATATCTTTGGATCTCTCAGTTTCACTGCTATGAAAGTAATATATATTTATGTGTATATGTATAAAATATGAAATGTAAGGGGCATCTGAGTGGCTCAGTTCAGCAGACTCTTGTTTTTGGCTCGGATCATGATCTTGGGGTCTTGAGATCCAGCCCTGTATCAGGTTCCATGCTTAGCAAGAAGTTGGCTTCAGGATTCTCTCTCTCTCTGTCCCTCCTCAAATAAATAAATACATAAATCGATAAATAAATAAATCTTAAAAAAATAAAATGTGAAATATAAAAGCAAGATTTAAGTAACTCATCTCTTACTTAATTCATATATTTATCCATTCATGCATTTATTTAACCATTATTAATTACTTTATTGAGCACTATGTTTGGTGCCAAGAATAAAGAACTGCATAATAAAAAAAAGAAAGTCTCTATTCCTCAAAGAGTTTAAACTACTGGATAAAACAAAGCAAAACAATAAACAGCAATGTCATAGAATGAAAAATGTTATAGCAGAGTTAAGCACGGGATATGATAGGAATAAGCGCACTGAGTAACTTTGAAAAAGGTCCCCCTCGGAGTTTTTTTTTTTTTCGTTGAAGTATTCTGGAAGCATAGACCATTTTATTTTATGTTGTAATATTAGTAAAACATTTAGGTATGTACCTTTGTTTCCACATTTAATAGCCACCCGATATGTCTATGTCTATATCTGCAAATATATCTGTCATCTAGATCTATAACATATCCTGTACCTATAAATATATTAAAAAGCTAACTGAAGGCTTGACACGTAAATTGAATTCAATAAATGTTTCCTTTCCTGATTCTAGGTAGTTTTGAAATTTAGGAGTGGTTCTAAAGAAGTTGAGGAATATTTGTGGAAGAGGATAGGACACAGCTATGGTGCTTACCTTACATGCTGTGGTCCAGGTATATAAGAGTTAAACTGTTTATATCTTTCTCATTCACATAATTGCCTTGCACCCTTTTAGATACCTTCACTGAACTCTTGGTAGGAAAGGCCACTAGATGGGGCTTGTGTGCTTAGTACTTTAGCAAAATATTCCTTTTTTTTTTTTTTTTTAATTCAGAAAAACTCTTTAACCTATCCTATTCTTTATTAACTGTAACGCCGTAAAGAATTTTTATTAGAAGTCTCTTTATATTAGCAAGCGTGCAACATAACTATGCACCTGCAAACATATAATATTCCTCAAAGCAAAGAAAGCAAGTCTCTTTGCAACTAGGCACATTTATCTCTTTAGAGGCTCTTTAGATCTTTACCTCTTTACGTCCCATTACCAATCTAATAGTTCTTCTCAAAACTGTGTCTCTTCATGTTGTAGAATCTCAGATATTGTACCTTGGAAGCACTGATTCCTACTTTCTAGGGCCATTTATTACCATTAATTACAGCTTGCTCCTTATCTATTGCTAAGGTTACTTTCCTGAAAGACAGTGGTTCTCAGACTTTAACATGTGTCAGCATCCCCTGGAGGTCTTGTTACAACTCTAATTGCTGGGCTACACTCCCAGAATTTCTGAATCAGTAAGCCTGGGGTGGGACCAATGACTGGTTGCGTTTTCAACCAGTGCCCAGAGATGCTAATGCTATTGGTCCAGGGACCACTCTAAGAACCTCCACTTCACCCAAAGGCTCTCTATGGATAAAATGTATAACATTCATGATGTCTCAAGACAGCTGCATGTCCCCATGCAATATTCATCACCCTGTAACATTCATCTCTCCAGACACTGAGACCTGGATAAAGACCAAAAATAAGGGGAGTTCTTTTCTTGTATTGATGCTTCTAACCACCAGGCAGTCAGTTCCTTCCCTTAGGTAAGACTGAACTTCATCACCAACCAAGGAGGTACTGCTCTATATCTTTTAGCAGTCAGTAACTAATACTCATTATTTTTTTTTAATGAAAAGTTTTACCCAAGACACCCAGGCTGTGGATTCTGATTTTCCCTTGGTTCACTGACTTTTAGATTTCTGAGTCTTTCATTTCTGTTTTTCCCTGTCTTTCCTCCACCTCACTAGGTTCCCCTATCCCAGCCCCCATCTTTCCAACTTCCTTCCCAAATTTCCAGAGCCCCTCTCTCCACAGCCTCATCTCAGCCCCTAGTTTACAAATCTCCCACCTACCACCTACCATGCATAATTATATCTCTACTTTACCTTTACTGGAGACCTAGTTATGCAGAGTTCTTTATGTTCTGTATCTAGAAGTAGGTTGCTCAATTCCACACCCATTTATTTCTGATTATCCATTCCTTCATCAGTTATTGACTACCAATGATTCCAGACCCTGCCACATCCAGCCTTTCTGGCTACAGTAGTAAACGAGGAAGGCACAACCTCCATCTTTTTGAGACCTCCATCACTGTTTTGATTGCTGTGTTCCTTTTGGATTCCCAGTACCTCTTATCACCAGCTTGTTTTCCATCTCAGTTAATGTCTTGGTTACAGACTCCTGGCTTTTGTAAACCACAAACTTCTTGGCTTTTGCCTGGCTCTCAAGCTTCTATCTTTACTTGTTATTAAACTTTTAAGTCAGCATTGCTTCTGGCAACCTGAGCAACCTGATTTTCATCCTCCCTGTTGAACTTCGGCACTTTCTCTGTTAATATGATTGCGCTTTAATCATGATATTCTAACATACCCCATCTCATTTGGTTTACTATAATTAGCTAATCTTAATTGATTTCAAATGATTAGCTAATTTTAACTGAAAAACAGACTACAAATATGTTACCTTTATATAATGTTTATATTTTTATAATTTCATTAATTCCTTAATCTTAGCTTATTAAAACTGTTTTATTCTACGCTTTTTATATTGCCATCCTGTAAAACCTCTACCCTTGTGCTAATAACAGAATAAGCTGCTAGCATGTTCTGGTCTCCACCATTACATTTTATGGAAACTTACTCAAATTACCATTAATTTATTTAGATCAGATATGCACATTCTTTGATCAAAATGATCTCTTGCAGTGCAGAAGCTTCCACATTTGCCAGCAAAATCACTTTTACTTCACACTCTCTGTCTGATATTCTTTTCATGATCTCTACATGACAACTCTGAATACATGCCTGAACTCAGCCTCCTATTTTATATTCTACTGTCTTGAAAAGACTAGTCACAACATCCATGTCCACAGAACCACTTAGCTTAAATGAATTACAACAAGGCTCAAGAAACATTTGCCTTAAAACAGCATAATCCTTGCCACCATTTTTCTCCCAATGTAAACATTATAATTACTTAAGAGTTAACATAATTAAGGACACTCTGCTATTCTACATACAAAAGTCATTTGCTAATGAGGGGGAGAGTGTTGGGAATGGAACACAGAAGTTCAAGCCACTGATAAACATTTTTGGAGGCTTAAGGCTGAGGGGGTTAAGCTATTCCAGTAGATAGAATTTTTACCAAGATCATAACTTAATCATATTTGTGATCCAAGTTAGGCTCATTTTTTTCTTTCAGTAGGAATGCTGCAAAGTGAAGCATATCATGAGTACTAAGGGTAAAAGAAACAATTGCTTCAGTGAGCCTGAAACTGTCGCAACAGCCGTGTCAGAACAGATGGCTCTGCATTTATTCCAGTCTAGGGATTCAAATTGGCAGTAGTCAAACAAAAATCCTGAAAAGCATGTCAGCAGTTGTGGGAAGAGTTTTCTTTATTTAAAAAGTTGTTCATGACATTCCATTGAGATTGCATATTGAACCGGAGGTATTTGCTACTTTAATTTACCTATTCATGCATTGAACTTGTGGCCTACAATTTATTTACATGTATTTGTATATCTATTATGTATATATAAATTGTAGGCCACTTTCTGCATATATATATACACACATACACACATGGACACATATGTACATATATATATATAAACCTAAAATATATATACATGTATACTAGCAGTAGAGTGGTTTGTGTATATACTACTGGTAACTTATTGTTCATATATAGTAATCTTATTTATTCATTATATATATGCCATATGTATTTTGTGCATTATATATATGCCAAGTAGTCTTTGAAATGTGTTAATACTGTATATCAACAGTTGCTAATTCCTGAACTAATGTGAACTAATTTGCATTTTGAATCTGCACTGCTACTAGCATAAGAATTTTGTTTTCTTTTAAACAAACTAATTTATTCTGTCTTTAACAAAGTGTTCCACCACAGACTACATGAACTTTACATTAAGCCCAAAATGTATTCCCGTTAAATGACTACACTTGTTGACTAACATCTTTTTATCCTTACAAAGTGAGTAATGAATAGTTTCTTTAGAAGGAAAATGAGACAAATTTGGCATTTGCAAGCCAAGATTCCTAATCTAGTTCTGGATAAAAAAGAAAAGCATCTACATATCCCCCATTATTTAAAAAAATAATAAAAAAAAAAGAAAGAAAGGATAATACCTTGGTTTTCTAAGTACTGTAGAACTGGAACAGTTTCTAAATGAGTTTAACTCAATACTTTCTTTTACAGAGGTCATAGCTAAATGCAGATGTCCAATGAGAAGGGTTTTCTCATGATATTTCTTTCTCAGGGTATTTAGTTAGTGTGAGCTTATCCATTGAATGTGTCCTAATGTTGGGTCTAGAAGCTAGTCTCTAGCCTGACTGGTCCATCATAATCTGTCTATCCATCTTAGGAGATCTCTTTAAAAGCATCTATAATACTCCTTTATCATAGTGTTTGCTCATAATTTTGGTAGAATATTTATTGCTAGCTAAATAATAGATATTTTTCCTACTATAATGTAATGTTGACAGACTTGGATCCAAGAGAAAAATATTCAGAGCCTAGAATTTTTTCTTTAGATTTATTATGTGCTCTTAAAAATTTGACTCTGATGATTTATGTGATCATAGTACTTTTTATTCTGGCCCATGGGCAGACTGAATTTTTAGAGCAAATTAATATGTATACAGATTAAACAAATAAATGTTAAAATTGGAAACCTTAAAGAGAGAGTGAAAAATTATAAGTGAATTGGCTAAATTTTAGATGAGGAAAAGATATTACAAGACTAAATTTAAAAAAAATTCTGCCCATACATGTTAATATAGTTTTTACTGTGGACAAAAAAACGTAAAGTATGACCTTAGATTTGAATCATAGGCCCAGGTTTTTACCAGCTCCATATTCTTTCAGTTGAGTTCACCTAAACTGCTCTAAGCAATATGCCCAAATGTTTATCTTGTCTCAGAGATGTTAGAGGCTTATTTCTCAGTGTCCAAGGCAGGTCTTCGTAATTAGCTGTTGATTTTCCTCCACATGGTGACTCAGGCACCCTTCTTATGCGTGAAAACAAGAGGTTTGGTTGAGAAAGCCCCACACTTAACCTGATCTTTGCAACAAGGTTAAATCCCTTTTGATTAATACTAACATCTAAATTGGCCATTTGGGGTCTCATCTTCAAAGATTAAGTTGTAGCACAGGAAATTATCTAACCTATAAAATTATTTAAGACATGGGAAAATAATCATTGGAAAACTGGGGAAAAAAAGTAAAGCTATCGCATCAATAATTTGAGTCTAATTTTCTCTTTGTGTGTGTGTGTGTGTATTTATACAAAGAGCAGAAGTAAATTCACTAAATATTACCAGTGGTTTTCTCTTAGGTATTATAATTACAAATGATTTTAATTTTATTATCTCTACTTTCTAATTGTTCACAATGAACAGGTATTTCTTTTATAATGAGAAAAAAAGACATGTAAAATACTATCTCCTTTCAGCTACTAAAGCTATATGTGAATTGTTTTCTTAAACTCGAGACCTGTCTGAACATTACTTGTCAAAAACTGTTCATCTCTTCTTGCCACAGATAGCCTAGCTGTGTGCTTCTACTCTGTGCTAATAGTTCACAAAAACTAATTAGCTTTTTAAAGTTTTCTTAACTAAATCACAGTTAGAGGGAAAAAATTAAAAATAGTGATGATACTACTGAGATGAACTTAAAAACATGTGTTAGTAATAAGACCCACAGCACATAATTTCTTGTTACTGAATTAAACTAAACTTAGACCAAGTACCACAGCTTTTAATTTATTCTTAGAAAGTATTTTGTGTTTGGGGAAAGTCTGGCTAATGAATGAATTCAATCAACCAAACAATAAATAAATACAATTTCCCTCTTGATGTGCTAGATAATTAATGTTTTTGAATACATGGATCATTGCTATGTACTATGCTGAGTGCTACAAAAGATTTTTTTCTTAAGATAGAGCAATTTTGCTGGAGTAATTTTTTAAAGTATTAATGTATAAAATTTATATATGTAGATTATGTAAGCAATGAAGAAATGTGTATTACTAGGATTTTAGAGATAGATTTTTTTTTATTTTTATGAAATCCTAAAAATGACTTACGTAGAAAAATACAACAAATAGATGACTTAGCAGAGGTAGGAGGAGATCAAATTCCCTGATTCATTCCAAAGCTTGATGCTTGTATATTTGTATCTCATTGTTTCTCCAAAATGTAAAATTGTGTTTTGTGAGTACAGAGGAAGGCAAAGTGGTGAAAATGAACTTAAGATGGGTCTTATCGAGTCAATGTACTAAATTAAAATAGAAAGATGTTGTCCTCCTTTAAGCATGATGCGCAATAAGAACTTGGATAGAATAGTTGGGCAATAATGAATATTTGGGGTAGATTTGTACTGAGAATCAAGGGGTGAAATTAATTCACAATTCTCAAGAGAAGTGAAATTAATTCACAATTCTCAAGAGAAGTTTGTACTTGTGAAGAATCAGAGTGTCAAGAACTGGGTTGAGAATAGGCTTTTTACTTAAAGATAGTATATAGTCATTTCACATTTCAGGCATTTTGCTGCAGAAAAGGTCAAGGGATGAATAATCCAAAAGAATAGATAAATTCAAAAACAATTATTTTGAAGTAGGCTATATAATTAATTTGGAAAGAGGTTTACCTTCTTAAGTATAACTCCCTCATATCTTTTTTTAAAAGATTTTATTTATTTATTCATGAGAGACATAGAGAGAGTGAGAGAGGCAGAGACATAGGCAGAGGGAGAGGCTCCCTCCTGGGAGCCTGATGCAGGACTGGATCCCAGGTCTCCGGGATCATGACCTGAGCCAAAGGCACATGCCCAAACACTGAGCCACCCAGGTGCCCTGTAACTTCCTCATATATGTATTGTAGCGGTTCTACTCATACTTAGAGGGCAATGCAAGAGTACAACCCAGCCAGGAATGTATGTGTTGCCCAGATTACAGCCAAACTGAAAAACTTACTATATTAGTCTACAAATTAGATCAGTGATTTTTCAAAAGTATATTCAAAATAGAATCCATTGTCTTCAAACAATAAAAAGTAACCTCATTTTTAAACTGATAAATCAATTAATATAATTGAATTGGTAAATTCAAATTTTTAATATTTACTTACAAAGTCACCTGATGACCATAATGAATCAATTGAACACAAAAGTTTAAAATTATATGTAATGCCAATGTTCTATTAAATATAAGGTTTTAATTAGTAAAATAGTCATATAATTTTAGGAGGTTCCCAGTATTAAGAAAATCCTGATTACCATGCATACTTGTAAATGGTAAACATTTTAACATTTACTTTTGTGCCCTAGGGGTACTCATTATTGAAATAAAGATGGTGGAAGAAAACATAGTTTCAAGCTAAAGTGTACATTTCTGGTTTTGTTTGTTTTGTTTTTTGTTTGTTTTGTTTTTTAAAGATATTATTTATTTATGAGAGACACAGAGAGAGAGAGAGAGGCAGAGACACAGGCAGAGGGAGAAGCAGGCTCCATGCAGGACCCATCCTGGGTCTCCAGGATCATCATGCCCTGGGCGGAAGGTAGGCACTAAACCACTGAGCTACCCGGGCTGCCCTGCATTTCTGGTTTTAAGCTGTCCTCCAACTTACTCTAAAATTAGGGGTGTCCTTTTCTTACTCCAGATCTCATTTACTTCTCTATACAATGAGAAGTTTGTCTTTAGAATCTTTTATCTTTATTTGTTAATATTTAAAATGTAAACTATGAAATATTTCAAACACACACAAAAAGCACAGAAAATAATTTAATATCCAGAACTGAGGTAAATAGAGGTTTTTCCCTTTTATTCTTTCCAATGTTGCTTTTTTTCTCTCTGGCTCTGTAAGAAGCAAAATCGTCATGTACAGCTAAAGCTCTACTTGTTATCATTTGTGTTCTTAATTCTCATAGAAGTAGCTTCCAACCTTGAGGGTTTGTAGATCATTCCCTGACATTTATATTTTTATGACATAAAACCAAAATATGAATAAACCATGCCAAATACATAAACTTAATTTTGTTTCAACATATACATATTATTATTATTTATGATATTTTTGCACTATTTTATTGTATGTTATTCATGTCAATACATATAGGATCATTTATTTCTGATTCTCTGCAGTATTAAAGTGTTCAAATAAACCATATATTCCATTCCCATTCCTCCCGTATTTTTCCTTTTATAAATAGCTCATTGAGCTTTTTGAACACATTCCTTTTTGGATGTATGTTATAGTACATTTACGGTGGATGCTAGTAAGTATAATTTTCTTTACTATGTATTTTTTTAATTACCCTCCAGAATGCTTGTGATGATTTATACTTTTACTAGGAGCAGATCTTTACATATCTTTGCCCTTATTTGATATAATCATAATTAATTGTTGCCAAAACTAATTAAAATGGATTTAAGAAATCTCATTTTTATTTTAATTTTCATCTTTCAAAGAAATATTGAAGTTGAGCATCTTCTCATTAGTTTATTCATGTTTTGTTATTTGTTAGTTGTCTATGTATTTTTCATTTTTTCTATTAATTTTCATAGCTCACTGTATATTGTGGATCCTATTTTGTGTGTGTGTGAATTATATGGTTTGACTATATTTACTCCCCATAAGAGGCATATCTTTTTATCTTTTGAGGGGAAAAGTGTTTTTTTTAGGCAGAGATTTTTGTTTAAGTTGATTTGAATTTATTAATCATTTCTTAAATGCCATATATATATACATACATATATATACACACACACATACATATATGTATCATACTTAAATATTTCTTATTCTGGTATCATAAAAATGTTCTATATTTCATTAATTTTTCCTAAAAGATTGCTTTGCATAATCTTTCAACTAATCAGAATTAATGTGTTTGACTATTATTAGACAGAATTCCAATTTTTTTCTTTTTCCATATAGATATTCACAGTCTTGGCACCATTCATAAATTCATCTGTTATTTTCTTTCAGACTTACAGTGTTTCATTTGTTACATATAAGTCTCATATAAGTGAGTGTTTCTTTTTAGTCTAACCATTTAACATTGTTCCAATGTCATACTGACTTAATTATTATAGTGCTTTAAAAATGATATATAACAGGGTTCATCCTCTATTTTTATTTTTTAAATATTATTGGCAATTTTGGATAACATATATGAACTTTAAGATTAAAATATGTGAAAACACTTCAGAAACTTTATTTGTATTTCAATGAATCTGCAGATTATCCTATAATTGAGGAGTGATACACTCCTTAAGTTAGTTCAACATAAATAAATATTTCCCCACTTAGATCTAATTTTATGGTTTTCAATGAAGTTTATGATATTCTTTATCAATGTCAGGTACATACTTTGCTATTTGTTTGTAAATCCCTTATGATTTTAGTCACTATGATAAGTGTCATTTACTAAAATAACATATAAACTGGATAATTTCCTCATATATAATCATTCAGTTTAGTAATTTTCTCTTTGATTCTATCTAATACAATGTTTTAACCCAATCACTGACAATATTAATTTAAATTATGTTTTTAAAGTAATTTATGAAAGTTCAAACTTAATTATCATAAACAAGACTATTTGTATTTTCTCTTTTTTTAAGATTTTATTTATTTATTCATGAGAGAAATAGAGAGAGAGAGAGAGGCAAAGACATAGGCAGAGGGAGAAGTAGGCTCCATGCGGGGAGTCTGATGTGGGACTCAATCCCAGGACCCCGGGATCATGCCCTGACCAGAAGGCAAATGCTCAACTGCTGAGCCACCCAGGCTTCCCCTATTTATATTTTCTATCACATTCCACTCTGTTATCTCAAATCTCTGTGGCTCTCATCTTGTTTTTTATTTTGTGTGCTGTTTGTGGTATATTGTTTTTATTGCAAACTTTGTTTCATTTTGTTTTATTGAGAATATTTTTAGTATGAGACAGTGCTTAATGATTACTAAGTTAGCTCATTCCAGAAGTCCATGGGAAACCTCTCATTTTGTTACATATATACATGTGTTATAAATTTAAACATCAAAACTACATTAGTTGAATATGTAAGCTGCTTCAAAATCTCTGGAAAAAAGTTATTTCCAGATCCTAGAGGAATACATTTTTAAAATTTTTACATGACCCACTGGGTACATTTTTTAAAAATCAGTCTTTGCAAGTGCAGCCCCCTGAGGCCCTAACTTTGTCAAAGTTTCTCATTTTCCACATATTGCTTTCTCCTTAAATCTAAAACTAGCATCTGCCTTTGCATTAAAATTGAAACTTTAAATAACTAAGAGTAATCCTCCACCCTTGTCTTCACCACCCAAGATAGCCCCAGTGATAGACTGAACATTTGTCATCCCAGATTTAAATTCATTCTTCTTTTAGGAAAACTAAGGATACTTTTTGTTGTTGAAAACTCAGCTATGCACTTAAAAGAATTTTTGTTTTATTTTTACTCAATATGTGTAGGTGTGTATAATATGAGTACTCACATCACCTTAGTCTATTGTATTATTGCTAGAGGGTGCTTGTGATTTCTATGGTGCCTCCCAATTCTAAAAGTTGATGTCTTCATTTATTCCTTTCCTGATAATTAATGAGAAACTTAACATACAATGATTTTAATACAACAAAATAAAGGCCACCAGAGCTAAACAAAAAATTTACAAAGCCAAGTCTCTTAATGTGCCCAGCGACAGAATGCACCAATGAAGAAATTCACTGAGTCATTTGCCAATGGGGAAAAATCAGGGATTTTTCAATACCAGAAAAGAAGAGTCCATGGTAATTTTGTAAATTAAGTATTGAAGACTTGCTATAGGATAGATGAGTTCATAGATGAGTTCATAGTGTCTGTACACTGTTGGTTATATTAGATCTTGTTGTTCATTTGTTGGAAAATGAAGTGTTATCAAACTTAGTTTGATATAACAAGTGTTTAAAAGGATAGGTTCACTCAATATTCAGGAACGTTTATCAGCTTCAGTTCGCCAGAGATGGTGAGCTAAAACACAATATTCAATTTTGTCATCCCCTTAGTAAGCTTGTGGAAATTTTTCCTTTTAAGTTGGTAATATGCATAAAAGTGAACACAATGATTTTCAACCCCAAGGTACTGTAGGAATAGGTATCTGTACCTGATCTCTAGCTCAAAATAATTAATATCAATTCTCTTAAACTTAGAAAGATATATTTTCACAGTCTTATGAACAACTATGGGCAATGCCCCAGTTTTCTAGAGAAAGAAATAAGATGGCTATCTTGTGGATGAAAAACCTATTTAGAGAGTTTTCTAAAGTAAATGCCAGTTTTCACCCCAATAATAAGAAATGTGTTATTTTTCAACTTCACAGACCTAGGCTTTTTTATACCTAAGTGAGTTTATCAAAATGGCAAATGATGATGATTTTGGTTTAATAAAATAAATTTAACTTCAGTTAAAAAGAAATAAAATACAACAAAATAGTATAACTCCAAGTTAAACTGACATTTTAAGGTTGACAACTTGTTCTATATTATTGCCAATAAGCTTATACTACTGTGTTGTTGTAACCAAATTAGGATATACTGATTACCATGTATACAGTTTAATATAAATGATAAGATACAAATATTATTAAGTTCTCAATGAACTTTGGAAGGGAATAAGTAAAGTGAGCTTTGTATTATTTTCACTTTATGATGATTTTTTAGCTCAAAAATATATGAATACTGAATGTTAGTAGTGATTCAATTAATGAGAAATAGAAAATATAACAACAGAGCTTTGAGTAGTAATGAAATATTAACTTAAGGTTAATATTAAGCAGTATAATCAGATACTACTTAAAAATTAATGTAAAAGAGGGGCCTCAAAGGAAACTATATTTCAAAAACCCAGATCCTAACAGTGTTGCTTTTGAAGATAATATAGCCAGAAAATTGACCTTTTAAAGAAAATCATTCTGGTAGCAATTATCTCCTGAATTTTTTATACATATTTTGCAGTTTCTAATAATTTTAAATCAAGACATTGTGAGTATGGGTCCCTAATAAGTATTTTGATATATTTGGCATCTAAACTGAAATTTGGTAAAGAATTAATTCAAGAAGTATTGCCATTACCATTGCATATAGTATAATATCCTGGGACTACAAGGAAAATCTGAGTTAAGATTCATATGAAAACTTTGTCAATATCCCTAAACCTTTTAGTAACAATCATATATACCTATATAATATGTTGTACATAATATATGTAAAATAGATAAATTTTATGGAAATATATGTTATACAGTATGCAGGTTTCTATAATCACATACAACATATTTGCTAAGAGTAAAATGGTTGAAAATTGTTGGCATGAGGAAATAAATATGAATGCTTGGGAAAACTTAAGCAAATTAAGCTTTTCGTCTCTTAGTAGAACACATTTTGGATATTCAGTGAATTGAGGGAAGCGCTTGTAGAAAACTCATTACAATTTGAATTGTCCTGGGTTTGAAGCTTGGCTCATCACTCATTGAATCATCTAGGACAGGACATTTGCCCATTCCTTCATCTAAAATAAAATGCTTCATTGGTTGTTATGAGAATTAAATGAAGTAATGTATATACTAAACATATTTCAATGGAAAATAATCTTCAACATGTTATATAAGCATGAACTTCCAAAACTGTTCCCTCAGTATGTATGCAAATTCTCCATGTAATCTGTATTTGCATGAAGAAATCACCTACCTAATTTAAAGCAACACATGTGACTTTAAAATATAATGCAGTAAGAGCTAATGTTTGTTATATCTTGAAAGTTATATTTGTCTCATATGTTTTTAAAACAACGTACTCATTTGCTATCTTTTAACAGAAAATTGCTAATAAGGCTTGTTGAGTTTGACATAGTGATTGCTTCCTATTGAAAAAGAACCTCAAAAATACTTTAAGTTAATCATACATCAAACCATGTTGTCAGTGAACTAAATTTCAATCCCTTTTGCCATTATAATAAAATAAATGAAGTATGTGCTTAAGAATACCGTTTATTTACCTTACTACATACATGTTCACAATTGGATTCCAATGTTCCAGGTAACTCTCTAGACAAAGAAAAGCGATCCCCCTCTCTACCAGAAGGTGGCACTGCACTCCTCATTGATGAGATTCTGAGGCGGGCACAGTGAAGAGATTAGTCTCCATTTAGGAAGAACCTAGGTTTTAGAACATTTTATTTGAAATAATGAGACGCATGTGATTAATTTCCTAAAGAATAATTTTACTTTTGTCTTTTTGGGGGAAAGATGTGCACACTAAGTAAAAATGAACAGCTGTTGAGAATAAAAAGAAAATGCTTCATTTAGAATCTATTAATTTCTATCATCACTGTTCAGTACAATATTCTCAGACTTAATTACTCATATAAAGAACATTATGACTGAATGTGAAATAAAGTCTTCTTTACTCCCCTCAAGATTTCTTCTTCTTCTAACCGCAAATCGTGTGGCTGACTTTTTATTTATTTACTTTTTTAGCATAAAACTCCCATGATGTTAACTAGCTCTGTTCTAAAACCCATTTAATCATATTGTGGTATGTAGGACAGTGCCTGCTTTGACATATTTTGCTCTTTTCTCTCATTTCAGTCTCATGCAAATAGATACATCAGTCAGTTGCTACTGCTGGAATCTCTATTTTGAGAGAATAGGGCTCTTAAAAATTAGTAGTAGCATAGATAATATCAAAAAGCTTTCTTTTTTTTTTCCTGGGGACAATTTAGACAGGCTCTCATGTAGCTCTAAATGTTATCACTTGCTGATGACAGAAGGAAAGAAAGGAGGCCGTGAAGACTTATTGACAGCTAAAAGAGGCTCCGATTGATTATCTTTAAAGAAATACAATAGGAAGAAGTCACTTTGCTGAAAGCACAGCTTTGAACAAGCCCTCTATTAATTAATTGTCAGAGTTGAAAGTAAAAATGGCACCTATCAGAAGAAAAACTAAAGAGAGAGGAGGAGAAAGAAAAATTAAGCCTTTATTTTATGTGTTTCTTTTGTACCTCTGATTTTCATTAAGCCGTTTCGTTCATATTCAATAAGTGCATGACAATAAATGAGGATATAAAATAAAAGCAAAATAAGACAAAGTAAAACAAACTAAAAAGACACATGGAGCTCATTGTTTAAAGGAATTATTCACTATTTCATGGAGTGAACTTAAAAGTAAGTATAACAATGCATAGTAATAGTGGTCATTCCTTATTCACATTTCTTTTTCCTAATGATCTTAAATAATGTAACATTCAGTAATATGAGATTAATTTATTTTTAGTTTTGAACGTGGAAGAAAAAAATGTGGTTTAATTGAAACATTTGGTAATTATGAAATTAGATGTCTATAGGTAAGAACAAGGTTCATTAAGTTTAGTTGGCCTGGGAATAATAAAAACAAATTTTCACTTTAGATTAATTTCATTTCTATGACCTGGCATGGGATTACAGATTACTGAAATGTAGACCATACAATACAAGTAACTTTATGTTTTCATGACAAATATACACATATTCCGTTACTTTTCTAACACTGAAGTAAGTTTATCTGGCACTTTAGATTAATTTCATTTCAAAAAAAAAAAAGATTAATTTCATTTCTATGTCCTGGCATGGGATTACAGATTACTGAAATGTAGATCATGCATTATAACAAGTAATTTTATGTTTACATGACAAATATACACATATTTCATTAGTACTATTTAACACTAAAGTTATTCTGACACTGTAATCATGAAATTTTATTGAGAGCTTATTACAAATATATTGAATATACTCCTACAGAAATTTAAAGAATATTAATTTGATATCTAGCTACTCACTCATACATTGACATAATAGAAATATCTCCTTTTTCTATTAAAAATAAAGTTTACTGTTTCATAATTTAAAGTGGAATAAAAATAGCATATTTTCATTTAATAAAATACAAATTCTGTACTCAATATCTAGAATACCATGAAACAATAACTAGTATTCATTTTATTGTGCATATGTTACTAATGATAAAGGTTGAAACCTATATTGGATATAGTTTCCTATAATGAATAATAGAAAAGAGAGGATTCTTCAACTATAGATTTCATTGATATGATAAAATCCATCTTGAGAATGATTGTATTCAAATTGTGAAATGGAATTTTATCCATTTTATTATCATTATACATAAATTAACCCAGCTGCTCTAGATATGACTATTTGAGTCTTGAGGAGTTTACTATGCTCTGTTAGTGGGTTTGGAGGCTCTCTTTATTCAGCTTTGCCCGTGGGTCTCTCACTCTGGTACTTCTGGTACCTTCACTATCTTCTATTTTGAGAGCTTTTACTGGCCACAGGGATTAGCCACTCCACTTTTCATGCTCTGGTTATAGACTATACAGCTCTTTATTACACAGGTAACAATGTAGTTTTACTTACCTATTTCTTTTTACCAGACTGCATGCATTTGAAGAGTAAGAGAAATACCATTCATTTTGAATTTTCAATGTTTAGCACCGTGATGAACTCAGTGACTAGCCTATAGAAAAACTCACTGGAAACAATATAACATTGTTGGATGAATGAAAGAAAGGAAAAATAGAGGAAGGGAAGGAGGAAGGATGCCAACTTTCTTTCTTTTTTTTTTTTTGATGCCAACTTTCTTATGTTAGTATTTTTGTAACAAAGTTTTTAGCCTTTGTATTAGGAAAAACAAATTATTTTAAAGTATAATCTTTAGACAACATTTGTTTAATGCTCTACTAATTGCTGACCACCTGTTTTTTGGGGGGGATCCCAGGAACATATGGCCCTACAGTCCTCTCTGTAACAACCCTGTTCCATATTCACTTGCTGTCTTCTAGCTCATCGGTGCCTGTCGGGGACAGGAACAATCATATCCTGTTTGGGCAGCACCATGATACACACTCTTTAACTAAGACATAGAACTTCAGGAAGCAGTCATGCAGGCACATTATGTCTAATCTAATTATAAATATTTGCTTAGGCTATGAAAAACATGTGAAGCATTTTAATATTTATGACTGTAGTTTTATTAAAGTATTAATTCTTCAAATTAAAAAATTCATATTCAGCAAGATATACTCCAAAATGGGTAAATTATAAGCTGAATATAATTTAAAAACCTAGCTATTTGCATAATGGTTTTTAGTATTAAGGTTTAATTGGGCTTAAAATATTTCAACCATAAATTGCTTACCTTCAACCTGTTTCCCCAACTTTGCATTACATATTTTGCTAGAGGTAAATCTAGTTTATTATGTCCATTTGAGTAGCATCACTTCTTTATGCAATTTATTTTTCATAAACGCTATAGAGATCAGTATCCTCATTTTACAACTACCCCCCCTCCACCACCACACCACCAAAGCTGATGTTCAGAGAGTCAGGGCACCTTGCCTGACCTCACCTAGCTCATCATGTGTGCTTGAAATGGAACTCACTGATCTCCATCTGACTTGAGACCCACACTCAGCAAACTGCAGGTTCAGGCAATATGCATGGTAGGCTTTGCCATGTAGAAACCTACTGAACCTTGATCCTGTCACTGTGGTCTAGGTATGATGATTCATTATTTGCAAGTGAGAAAAAATAAAAGTTAAAACAAGTCTTCACAGTGCCTGAGCAAATTAAAAGAGGCCAGGGTATAAAGAGATCCCATGATTCTGAGTTCAAGGCTCATTCCACTGCTTCAAACCCGCCAGACACTGCTTTTGCACATTTCCTTACAGAAAAACAGTATTCTCATTCAGAAATTGCATAATGGTCATGGTGAGATATATGTCTTATGAATTTAGAAATCAGTTTCAGTATGCTGTAGCCTGAAGGTACACATTACGGTGTGGTAATGCAGGTATTCATTAGGGAAGAGAATAGAAAAAATGAAACCTAAGTGTAAAAGGATTAGCAGAGGGCAAATACAAGGCTTTCTGACTTACTATTAGCTTCCCCGTTAGATCTCATTTCTAATGGTCTTTCTCCAACAACGTGGTCTTTAGGGCCATTTCCTCAAAATCTGAGTAGAGTGAGAAAGAAAGTGATTTTAGGGTCATGACTGCACAGCGAATGGGGCACAAATTCAAAGTCATCTATTATCAGGAAAAAATAAGCTTATCTTAGGATAATTATCATTGAAAATTCTAAAGCTTAAATCAGAGAAGCATTAGCTGTCTAATAAAGATCTTTGCTATATATGTGTGGACATGGTATTGCATTAAGGATAATTTAGGAAAGCACAAATTAAAAACAAGAATAATAATCGAAAATGCATTTGAAAATCAAGTCATAAGATTGTATGGCTCTTCAATATAAATGAATATTACAATATAAATTAATACTAAGATCTTTCTACGCATTTTCTTATATAAATATTTTCGAGCTATAATCTACACATAGACATAAAATGTGTTTTCCAAATTTAGTGTTGGGCATGTACAAAACCTGAAATTAAATAACAAAACAGAATCTAAACAGTATCTAGAATTATAAATTTACCTTAGAAGAGTAAACAAAAATATAAGTCAGACACTATGAAAAGTGAATTGTATTTATTGGGTTTATACTCACTATTTAATCTTTAAAATAATCATTAGAGTATATTAGCTCCAAATAAAAACACACACACACACAACTGACATTAATTTGCTCCTGTTGCCAGACAAGTGTTCAAATGTAATATTTAAATCTAAATCTGTTTGAGGACAAATCCACTGCCTTTAATAACCACACTGTATTCCTACTTTTATGTCCATTCTGCCATTATTCACATGTGTCAATGATCATGGTGAAGAAAGGAAAGATATAGGAATAAATAAATAAATAAAACTAATATGCTAGGACGCAAAGCAAACAGAAAATGTTATAACTCTGGCAAGTAGGTTTCCATGAATGACTTAGAGTAACAAACTACCAATTGTACTTCATTTCAATATTGTATATTTACTAAAAATAAATGTTTCATTAAAAATTAATTTGTTTTATGTTCAGAAGCTTTTTTATTGAAATGTAATTGATATGTAAAATTACATTAGTTTCAGGTACATGACATTCATTTGATACTTGTTTGTATTGCTAAATAATCACCATATTAAGTCTAGTTAACATCTGTCACTACAAAATTTACCTTTTTCCTTATGATGAGAATTTTAAGATTTATTCTCTTAGCAACTTTCAAATGGGCAATACACTGTTTTAGACTGTAGTGACAACGCTGTACATTAGGTCTCTATGACTTACTTATTTTACAACTGGAAGTGTGTATGTAACTCTTGATCACCTCCCATTTTGCAACCTTCCCCGAATCCCTCCTTTCTGGAAACCACCAATTTGTTCTCTGTATCTATGAGTTATGTTTTGTTTGTTTTGTTTTTTAGATTCCAGTCGTAAGTGAAATCATATGGTATTTCTCTTTCTCTGACTTACTTTACTTATACGTGTAATACCCTAAAGGTCCATGTCCGTCCATGTCATTGCAAATTGCAAGTTTTCATTCTCTTTTTTTTTGTTGTTGTTTTCATTCTCTTTTGTGGAGGAATAGTATTGAATTGAACAAATATACCACTCTTTATCCATTCATCCATTCATATACATTTAGGTTGTTTCCATATTTTGGCCACTGTAAATAATGCTGTAGTGAACATAGGGGTGCATATATCTTTTTGAGTTAGCGTTTTAATTTTCTTTGGATAAGTACCCAGAAGTAGAATTGCTGGGTCATATGTTACGTCTATTCTTAATTTTTTAAGAATTTGAAACCTCCATATTGTTTTCCATGGTGCCGCACCAATTTGCATTCTGACCCACCATGTACACGTATTCTCTTTTATCCATATCCTTGCCAACACTTGCTAGTTCTGGCTTTTTGATAATAGTCATTCTGACAGGTGTAAGATGATATCTCCTTGTGGTTTTGATTTGCTTTTTCTTGATTATTAATGATGTTGAACATCTTTTCATATGCCTCTTGGTCATCTGTATGCCTTCTATGGACAAATTTCAGCACCTATTTTCAAGCTGATTCGATAGACCCTTAGGCAGCAGATTTTAAGGTATGCAAATATATACACTCCTGTGAGACAATTGTAAAACCTGCTGGCCTTCAGACCAGGTAATCTGGAAGTGTCTCCTTGTGATAGTTGCAAACATTGGGACTTCAAATGAATAGATGAGCTCTTTTGTGCAAGTATTGGCAAGTTATAATAAGGCCAAAGGATAACACAG
The DNA here is from genome assembly GCF_048164855.1 of Canis lupus baileyi. Taxonomy (NCBI): domain Eukaryota; kingdom Metazoa; phylum Chordata; class Mammalia; order Carnivora; family Canidae; genus Canis; species Canis lupus. The sequence continues at coordinate 18,200,101 of NC_132854.1, read as the reverse complement.
AGGTGGCATCCCCTGGCCTAAGATCCTAAAGAAAGCTTTTGTAACCTCTAGAAGAGTGATAAGCCTATATAGCCTTCCCCTAGGAAGACAAATTGTGTTTCAGTCTGCTGTCTGTATAGTGTGCTGGGGGTGATAACCTGCTAAGAACTGTCTCTCTGATTGTTCCAGATCTGTGGGGTCCTGAAACACAATCCTCTTGACCACCAGAGCCAGGTGCTCAGGGGGAATTCCCTGTATGGAGTGCATGCATGGATTTGGTGGGGCTATAGGCACAGTGCAGTAGTGGGATGTTAGACTGCCAGGTTTGCTGGCACATTCAGTTATCAGCTTTGGTGGGATTGTAGGGGCAGGGGTGAGGTGCTCAACCATGGCTTTAGCAGAATCTTGGGAGTAGCATAGAGTAAAGTATGCCCCATGGTGGTAGCAAGTTAGAGAGGAGTACAAATGGTGTCCACTAGTGCCTCAGGCCCTGGAATGAGTTCCAATAGGTTTCTGCACCTCTGGCAGATGCATTATTAGAAAATGAATCTCCTTCCCCAATACTCTAGGTGCTTTTCAAATTGTTCCTTTCATGCTGAGTCCTGGAGCAAGTAAGTCTGTGCCCCTGCCCTTTAAAAGCTGACTCTTCATTCTCTATAGTTCTCTGGTTTTCCTAGATGTATTCACCTTGGTTTTCAGAGCCAAATGTTTTGTTTTGTTTTGTTTGTTTAAAGATTTTATTATTACTAATATTATTTTATTTTTTTAGATTTTATTATTTTTAAGCAATCTCTACACTCAGTGTAGGGCTTGAACTCACAATGCTGAGATCAAGAGTCACGTGCTCTACTGATTGAGCCAGCCACGTGCCCAAAAACCAAATGTTTTGAAGGCTCTTCTCTACCGTGCACATCCCAAGGATTGGGGTGCATGATGTGGGGCACAAACCCTTGACTCCTCAGGGAGAATCTCTGTACTTGTGAGATCCCTCCCAATTGTGGGTCACCCATCAGAGGTTGGTTTTTTGAGAGACCATGTCTCTGCCATTCCTACCAGTCTCAGTGTGAAGAAGCTGAGCTTTATTGAAGAGAAGCTGTTCAGCTAGTTTTTTCAGAGAGAATTGTTGCATATGTAGCTAGAGTTTGATTGTATCTGTGGGAGGAGGTAAGTTCAGTATCTTCCTACACTGCCATTTGAACCACCTCCAATAAACATAATTTTTATTTGCCTTTGAAAAGTTTTCCTGGCTATTAAGTTTGTCTCAGAATTTCACAGATTCATTCATCAACATAGATTTGTTTTGTACTTACAGTGAGCCTGGACTGAGACAGAGATTCAAAGTGATTGAATAATCACATGTAAGGAGAGTGTGAGCATTTGATGAGGAAGATAGAGTCTATGTACAAACTCTTTCATATGGACTCACTGAGCCTTCCAGAGACTAAGAGAGCCAGTAAGGTAGGAGCCAAGGGAGCAAAGAAAGCATAATGGAGAACTAATCAGAGAAGAATTAATTTTGCTTTTTATTAATAATATCTTCAAAATTTATTTCTCTTATAAAATTTATTGGAAAAAATGTATTCCACCTTATAAAAGTAACACTACATAATATACTATCAATAAAGTATTAAATATTATTAGTTTGTCTAAAGCTTTTGAAATATAAATATCAGTTTTACAACTACTTATGCTGATAGCTCCTGATATTTTTATAAGATTTAATTAGAGAGGTAATGTTTTGTTTTAAAGGCAATACTGATTTTTTCACATGACAATAAGAATAGAAATGAAGATTTCTATGTACAAAGCACTTAATACATAAATATATACGCTTAATATGTGTTTTAAAATTTAATTTAAATGATTTTTAAGAAGGAGAAGTAGAGGTTTGATTAGTTTTTTATTGTTCTATATTTTAATCAGCCCTAAAATATAATTATAATCCTAAAAGAGAGTCTCCAACTGAAAACTTTATTGAAAACTAGGTGGCCTCACTAAAGATTTTAGTCATGAAGTCTTAGAGAAATTTCACTTTTATTTATAAAACTTTTGCTTTGGCCCTTCTGTTCATGATCCAAAGGCAACATTTCTTTAGCTGCTAAGCTATTCTGTTTTCTACTTTCCAACATGCCAACATCAAAGCTGTAACTCTGCCCTCTCCTCTCCTGATCCACGTCAGACCCAGGGTAACTGGGAGAACTTTCAACATCAACAGTAGCTCGTCTTACCGATAAACAAAGCACAGAGACAGCAGCATGCAGTTGCCAGACATAGAAAGCAGTAGGTGAAAGTGGGAATATGCTCCTTTCTACCCTGAGATAGGAGGAAGTATGCTATCGTGCATGACTTGATCCTAAGTTAAAATAATATTTGCTTGGGTGGGCCTGCTATACAGGAAACGTTAAGATACTGAAAAGTGTGCAGTAGAAACAACATGAATTGTACAACTAAAGGTGAGCAAGCTCTGAGGCTGAGGCGAGTGGTACTTAAGACAGCCGTGATGGTACAGCTCTGAGACAGTCTCTGCACACACAAAATTCATTAAACACCTCCACTCCCAGACTGCTAATATGCTTTATAAGCATCTTTTTCACTCACAATTCCCTTCTCTGAAGTTCCAAGGATACAAAACAATAGTAAAATAGTCCTCCTCAAAGCCTGCTATTTTCTTTTAGACTTCATACCTGGTAAGTTGAAATTTGGAAGTTCCAAATTTCCAAATACATTGGAAATATCATAGTATTCAGAAAAGGAGCTGTCTTATACATAATCTGACATATGTATGTATACATCATGTCCTTCATAGTACGTTATGTGGTGTGGCCACCAGCCACCAGGCTGCCTGTCCTCATCAGCGTGGTTAGGAGATACTTTTTGACATCTTATACTCTGACACTGGGTGTCATTTTTCAGGACAGTTAGGTTTCATGTCAGAATATGTACTGCTTCTTCAGTTTCATAGTAAACTGTATTGTCTGCAATAGTCATTTAAAATCCTGTGTAAAATCATAACCTACTATAATACTTTTGTATGCCTTTGTATCTGTAATTCCACTTTATTCTTGTGGAGCATATGTGCATCCTACCCCCACCCCCAATGTCTTTGGGAAAATGCAGAATAGGTTGTTTGCTGCCTGTTTTTAATTTCATAGTAAGAGTTTTCATATTTTTCTCAGAAAAAATATAATAATATATACATATATACATGATTTATATGATATGTAGGACATATATATATGATCTATTGCATGCTGAGGCACTACATTATAGCCACATGGCTACATGGACCTCAACATGCCAACAAATTCTTGCCCCAAAATCCTTGTACTTGCTAGTTTCCATTTCCTGGAACTCTGGTGCCTGGCTTTTCTGAATTAAGGCTCCTTCTTATTTTTTCAGTCTATGGTGAAATATCATCTTCCATAAGAAATCATTTCTGATTTATCTAAAGAAGTCAACCATCCTCTCCATATCATAGCACTCAGTTACTTTATACTAGAGAACTTATCTTCATCCAAAGATACCTCATTACATATTTGTTTATATATTATGTACTTATGATAGTTATGTATCATGTGCCTCTCTTCACTAAAAAGTGTTTAGTGCTGTATTCCACTATATTCCTGGCAGCTAGAACTGATTCTGTTACCAGCTATGTCTGATTAGAAATGTTTCTCACTGACAGGTTTGTTTATGGGCCATTGGTATGCTCCTTATTAATTAGTAACACTTCTTTATTGATAGATAATGATTTCCCCACAGGATTGTGAGGTCCAAATTTATAACTTGCAGTTCAAAAATCTGTATGATCTAATTAGCTCAGGTATTATTCTTGCTTCCATCATGAGTGAAATACAGATGTGGATGGATAAGTAAATGAGTAAATAAATTAATAAAACAATAAATAAAGTCAGAGCTTTGGGAAGATAATTGCACCTTTCAACAATGATGTCAAGAAAGAAGACCACCACCTGTCCTTGAAGCCAATGGCAAAGATAACTAAGTAGCCTAAAAATTTTTAATTTTTGATCCAAAATGGCTATAACTTACTGGTAAGTTACAGTTGAAAAAGAATCCAAGTAAGTTATTTCTGATAAGTTGCAGTGACATCTCTCTTAGAAATAGAGAAATATGATGGAAAACAGTAAGTCCAAACCAAGTCTTTTTGCAGTAATTCCATACTAAAATCGAGACATCATAGAAGTAACTGACTTGCAGATGATAAGTTTGGTAGGCAATACACACTTTTTAATCATTTAGAACAATATTTAACCTCCAATGGGAAGTCAACAAATACTGTCTGACTCTCTTCCATGATAAAATAACTTGCTATCTACTGTCACGTCAATGTTACATCAAAGGAAATTAAAAAGAGTTCAATACTGCCAGATAATTTAAAGCTAGGAAGTAAGAGTTTTCTAAAATTAAATTCTCCATGAAAAATAAGTACATGACCATTATTACTTAGTCAATGAAATAGCAGGAAATAGCATTTGAGAAGTTCATTGTTCTTTTCACTGCAGAGATGGTATATTCCAGTCTCCAAAATCAGCAGCACCTAGTCTATGGTCTACGTGACATAAAAGTTATATAAAATATGAGATCATAATTAATTAATTCTTTTTAAAAATTTTTCTTTATTTATTCATGAGAGATGCAGAAAGAGAGAGAGAGGCAGAGACACAGGCAGAAGGAGAAGCAGGCTCCACGCAGGGAGCCCCACGCGGGACCGATCCCAGGACCCCAGGACCATGCCCCAGGCTGAAGGCAGGCGCCAAACCGCTGAGCCACCCAGGGATCCCCTAATTAATTAATTCTAATACCACCTTTCCTTTCATTTGAAAGTAAAAGTAACAATCAATAGACTTATTATTTAATTTCAAGATATACATCCCCCAGTGTCAGAAAGTGGTTAATTCTATTTGAAATAACATTTAATAGTGGAAAAATATTCTTTCATAAAAATGTAAAGTTGGCTTCATATGGTTTGAAATGACATATTGTCTATTTTCAATTAGAAGACTAATTTCAGAAGAGAACATTGATCACTATTATCTTTATAATTTGTATGTTTAGGTATTTTATGAGTCAAATTAAAGACTCAAGATTTCAATGCTACTAAGGAAATATTAGTGTTGGATCTGTCTTGGGAGTCTTCATACAGTCAAGAGATTTGCCCATTTGTACTAAATGGACAGATTATATCAGTCATAGGACCATTGAAATTTCATTTTAAAATTCAAACAGAAGTATTGATACTGACTGAATCAATTCAAACACAGGTTTTTATTTTTTTTTAAAAAAATTTGATATTCCCTCCAGACTGGTGTATATAGTTTTGTGTCTCAGGAATCCTTTAAGAAAAATAGGCAAAAGCCTGCAATATATAGATGTTACTAAATTTCAGAGCAAGCTGAAAATTACTTGGATCCTGTCAGTAAGTCAAACTGAAAACACCTGCTTATGTCTAAGTCTTTGTTCAATGTATTCTCATTAAGAATACGAAGCACAGTCATTGTAATTGTAATTATGGCCAAACTTTATTTTGATTATACAATAACATATCCAAAAAGGAATGAATGGCTGCATTTTTCAATATGCTGAGGGATGACTATGTTACTTTGACAAATCCCTTTTATTTCTTTTCTTTTCTTTCTTTTTTTTTAATTTCTTTTCTTTTATGATGAATTTTCCCCAAGTTCCAAGTAATATTTTCTCACACATTCCTTCTTAAAGCATGAGATCAAAAGAAAATTAAAGGAAAAAAAAAACACCTCAGTGGAAGTTTTATTTACTTCTATACACCTGAAAATATTGTGCTTTTACTTTATGTGATGAAGTGACACTTACTGTCACACAAAATAATTGTAATTATGTCATCCTTCATCATAAACATGTGCTAACTACACATTTCTTTAAATACTTGTATTAGCCAAAACTAATGCAATTTTCGTTTTAAATGTAAGAAATCCACCTGAAACATACAGCAAAATGAGGGATTTTTTTGGCTCCCATAAACTGTAGAAGACTCTCACTAAGAGGAACTTCAGAGTTAAAACAGTTGGGATTCTCTTGGTACCTTTAATTTTTTGCTTTTTTGCTAGCCAAATTATCTCAGATTGTGTTTCTTCAAGACTATAGTCTTGATTTCTGAAATTGTCAGTGCCTATATCCTCATAGCTTTCCAAAGAGAAAAAAAATATTGTCCTTTTCAGCTTCATTTTGAAAAATCCTGGGGGAAATTTTCTAATTGGCCTATATTGGGTCACCTAGACTAATTACTAGGGGCTCAGGAATTACTATGTTTGGACCAGCCTTGCTCAGGTGGCACCTTTAAAGCAATACCTGTAACTATGGAGTTGGGGATCATGTAAGAAGTTGCTGCTTCTTATTCAGATCTCATGGTTAGAGCAAAAAAAGTGTTTCCGAGATGAATACCTTTTTTTTCCAGAAAAAAAAAAAGAGAGAGAGAGAGAGAGAGAGGAGTTCAGGAACACACACACACACACACACACACACACCCTGAGGTCAAGCACTGTCTCATTTCCTATTCTTTCATCTTCCCTGTCATCAAGCATGTACTAAACATCATCTGTGGACTCCAGTGAAAGCTCGTGCTAACAAATTGGCATACTTTCGGTTATTCATGATCTTTGTTTTTCAGAAATTTGAGTTGCCATTATTTATGCCTTTTAGTATTAAAGAGAGGAATATATTATAAAGTGTATAATTTAACAATATAAAAGGATGAATCAGATGGCTGAGAGTGGTATTTCATCAATTATAAGTCACATTTCTGATACTTGGTTAAGTCTTTTAATTGATGGAAGTCTTAAGTTGCTGTTGCCAGGTGGTGCCCATGGCATATTGCCACTTTAATTGAATGATCAACTTGGTTAATTCTGAATGTGTTGATTTCAATGATCATATACCTTCAAAAAAGTTATAGAATGATTAAGTAGTAAAACAAACAATATATTGTCTTTTGCAGAGAGTCACAAACAGCAGTGAGGCATGCATTTGGTATTTTTGAAGGAAATATTCAGAAGTAGAAGCATGAACTCAATCCATTTTTCTGTTTTTTTTTCTAAGCAAAAACCAAGTACCTTAGGGAACCTAAGAAAGGAGCATTCCCACAAGTGGATGAAGCTATCCTTTGCTTTATTACTGATTCAGGTGCCATGCAACTGAAGTTAGGGGACATTGCAAGATGCCTTGAAAGAAATGAAAGGAATTTAAGAATATGAGTCTTGAATGACAAAATTATGTAGAATTTTCATTCTGGTATTATGAAAGATTTTATTTAGCAAGATTTTTCTTTCTTTATAGTACATAAAATAATAGTACATCTTACAATTGATATCTTTGATGTCAATAAAACACTATAATAAAATAAAAAGATTTTACTTCTTAGAAGTCATTTTGGCAGCATTATGGAGTAGCAGGATTATTATATTTGTATCAGATTATTGAAATAATGGACAAATTCACAGTCCTGGTGGGTGATCTTCATACAACTTTTTCAATAACTGAAAGAAAAAGCAGAGAGAAGGCAGTAAGGATGTAGAAGACATTAACAACATAACTTATAGATCTGCTCTAATTAATATAGTGAACACTGCATCCAGTAATAGAAAATTGAGCCCAACAATGCTAGAAACCACGTGCTTTTCAAGCACACATAGGATGTTTACCAAATTGAAAATATGTTGGGGGATCCCTGGGTGGCGCAGCGGTTTGGCGCCTGCCTTTGGCCCAGGGTGCGATCCTGGAGACCCGGGATCAAATCCCACATCAGGCTCCTGGTGCATGGAGCCTGCTTATGTCTCTGCCTCTCTCTCTCTCTCTCTCTCTCTCTCTCTCTCTCTCGGTGACTATTATAAATAAGTAAAAAATTAAAAAAAAAAAAAAAAAGAAAAAAAGAAAATATGTTGGGCCATAAAAAGTCACTCAGAGTATATTCTCTGGAAACCAGCCAAGAATCAATGAAAATCACATAATTCAATACAAAATAATGTTAACACCTCCACTGAGATCTTGAATTCTAGGTTAAAACATAGAAACTATAGATACATATTTTATTTTGAACCCATTTCTCTTAAGTATCCATGTAAATCACAAGTCCCAATTAATCTAATACAAGAAATGAAGAAATACTTTGGTTAAACCTTTAAGTTATCACTTATTTCTTAATGCCTCAAATTAAAACAAATGATTGGACTAGTGTGGGGGCACATTCATTCATAGCAATACCTTAATTTTATGAATTGTTCTTGAACTAATAAGAGTGTTCACAATAAAATACAATAATTTGAGACCTGGGAAGAATTTTCAGGCCAAATTATGAGTAGGAAAATAGTATCATCTTATTGAAAGAATAGAACAATCATTGAAACAATTGAGGTAAATTTCAAGTTTTGTCTCAGCTCTGTGATACTAGGTGAAAGATTTAAACACGATGAACTTCAATCTTCTATATAAAAGTATTGCAATCAATTCTTGCCTATTGGCTGTGTGCAAGAAAATAAGGAAGTAGAACTAATATCTGGTGAGCACCTAATAATTGCTGGTAATAACCTTGACCCTGAATCTGTGTTTAATAATAATTAATGTTCTTAAAAACCTTTTAACAAAGTAGGCATATAAATAAAACACATGTGAGAATTCTGCACTAACTATAAAAATTAATGCCTGATTATTATCTCATGGGAAAAAAAGTACATGTGCATTTTTATCTACCATATGTCAGATTTTTAACATGTTATCAGTATCACAGTGATGAGAACATGTTTTTTTCTTTATGAACTATAAAGATTCAAAGTTTCAATATGCATCATGGTAACTATTAAGCTTTGTTTCTTTTTTTCATAGCAGATTGTGATTTCCTACTGAATAACTCAAAATATTTAAGTTCCTCAGTAGGCATTTAAAAAATGTTTAGAAAATTTTTTGCCAATTCTCCATTGGTGCTTAGGGCTCACTTCCTTTCTTTTCCTTCTTATCATTGCTAAAGAGTTGGTTCTTCCCTATAACTATACTCTGAACAAAGTTATCACTAGACTTCCTTTTATCTATAGATATCTGTTCTTTTCAGACGAATTAAGGAACTTCTCTAGTTTCAAATACTAGTCATGATAATCACTGACAACCTTGTTCCATAATCTTTTAAAAATATTTAGATCATGACATAAAACGTGAATATGGTGCTTATAAAAAGTAAGATCTGTTAGAACAATATATAATGTATATAAGAGAATTTTCCCTCTCCAAGGTGAGTCCTTAGTCTCAAAAATAAAGCAAACTCCGCACACGAGTCACCTTGAAACAAGGTTCAGTTGTTCCTCCGGATAGAGCAACTGTGTTTTTTCAAGTCAGAAATGAAAACAAGGGGACCTGGATGGCTTAGTCAGTTAACTGTCTACCTTCAGCTCAGGTCATGATCTCTGGGTCCTGGGATTGAACCTCGTGTTAGGTTCCCTGCTCATCTGGGCATCTGCTTCTCCCTATCCCTCTTCCTCTGTGCTCTCTCTCTCTCTCTCTCTATCTCTCTCTCTTGCTCTCTCTCAAAGAAATAAATAAAATCTTAAAAAAAAAAAGAAATGAAAGCAAACTAAAGGTAGGTGGTGTCACATTGGCATGCCTTGGAGAAGAGGCCAATGAAGTAAAGAAAAAAGACAGACTTCACAAGAATCAAGCCTTCTTGTAGATTTCAAAGCGTTCTCTCTTATATCATAGACTTTCATATTTTAAAGTTATTTCCAGGCGTTGTCTCCAATGCCTCACCAACGGCTAAGCACTCCTTAAATATAGAACTATTTTATTTTCTATTAATTATCTCAGAATAGTGTTTAGTGCCTTGGAGAAACAGGCCCTCAGACACATAATAAATAGATGAATAAAATAAATGATAGTGGAAATGCAGCTTCCTCTTGGCATATGCAGGTTAGGAGGGCATCGGAAGCAAAAGAAATCCATTGAACGCTGGCAGCTAAATCTTGGTCATGGGGACTCTGTGAAGGAAACAGAAACGATGTATATTGTGCATATTTCCAAAGCCCAGTTACATTAAAAGGGTTATCTGGCTGCCAGTTTCCTATCCAGAATTCATCCACTCTGCTTCCCTTTGTTCCTGACCTCTTTCCTAGGTAGCACATGTAGATCAGGGGAAGTTGATCCTGTCCTTAACAATAAGGATAACCCCTAAAATCCAAACGGACCCTACCCTTCCCAACCCTCTTATCACTGATTGATCCAAGGACCCAGGCTTTAGCTGGGCAATTTGTGGCTCTTCCCTGAAGATGGATAATAATCAAGGCAGAAGTTCTCCAAGTATGGTTCAGCAGCAGCAGGAACAGCAGCAGCAACAGCAGCCCCTGGGGACTTGTCAGAAATGCAAATCTTTAGGCTCCCACTGAGACCTCCTGGATCAGAAGCTAGAGGAGGACATCCCAGAAATCTGTGTTTGTACAGACCCTCCAGATGAGCCTGATACATATTTAAGTTCAGAAACAAATGGATTAGGGATGAGCTCATGAATTACATAGGTTCAGTTTGATCCATGGAAAGGGCACTTACCCAATGGATGTGAGAGAGGTTTTCTCTACCTGCTTTTGATTTAAACAGGAAACTAAACTACCCCAACACTGCTGGCAGACTTTTTGAAATCAAGAGAAAATTCAGCTTGTTGACAAAAAAGTGTACAGAGAAAACCCTTGAAAACACAGTTTCAACTTGGATAGTGCAGGATTCTTAATCTAGTAGGAACATCACATTTCCTTATTATTTAAACCAGTTTAACTCAGGTTTTCCTTACTGCAGTGGAGAACACCTTAACAGATACAAAAGAACCAGAATATGTTACAATATCCTTGTGTGTGTTTGTTTATTCAACAGATAAATGTAGATCAACTACTGTGTGCCAGTCAGAGTTCTAGACATTGGAGATATAATGTGTATAGTGACTAAAAAAACCCCAAAAAGACAAATCTCATGTAACTTATATTCTAGTTGGGGGAAACAGTCAAAAAGTAAGAAAAAGTTTGGCATGTTTAGCAGGTAGCAAGTGCTACAGAAGTGCTCTATCCAGAAGTGGGAACAGCTGTCAGGAGGTACGCTTGGCCTTACCTGTAGCTATGCCAGCCAAAACACACAAGGGTGAAGCAACTTGCCCAGGATTGCAGAGGCAACAAATGGTAGGACCGTGATCTTGACAAGAGCTGAAGTGCAAGCATTTTCCATTATGCTATGTTCCCTGCAGAGATACATTAAACGTTCAGAAAACAATCTTCTATTACAAGTAAAAATGAGCTAATACAGCAAAATCTGTGAGTAGTTTTATTGAATTTCTGTGGGACCCTTTCATTTCTTAAAACGGGTCTTTAGCATGCACAGTATCTTAAAGAGGGAGAATTTTACATCTGATTAAGTTGTGATTGAAGTGCCTGCCACATGGATTGCTGTTTCGGGTGGGGGTGGGGGTCAAACCCAATGCAGTAATGAAATTTCCTTTGCTTATACTAGAGTTTATATTCAGTTTGTTTGAACCAGTTGTTAAAACATTGGAATATTTCGGATCAATAAATAGCTGCTGTCTTAAGTTCCAGTAATGTCCTCGGGGTGTGCCCGCACCCCTAGTGCTTCCCTTAGGACCTTATTCTGGTCCTGGACCTAAAGACTTGCATGGCTCAGCAGGGACCTCAGGACTTATGCTATTGTCAGGACCCACCCTAATTGGGTATTACCTTCACAGGCCTAGTTAAACATTTTGTATATCATCCCTGTATTATATCACTCCTAGGCTCTACCAACAAAATCATTTGGCAACGTATCCAACAAATCAATGATGGATGGGAGGGTAGTAAAAGAGGTTTTTCTCAGCTGTAGTCAAGCCACCACCGAGGGGAATAATCTTGACAAGAATCCGATTGATACAAACCACAATCCTACTCTCCTCTGCTCCAGCCCAAAGGAGAGGGGAAGATTTCTCTCTGAACTCAAAGCTCAGATTTCTCAGACAAATGATCGAATAGTTATGTTGATGATCGCCCTGAATAATAGATGTGTCCCTTAGTTAACAGATGTTCCCTGCAGTTGCTAAATATAAATTGTACATTTTAAATGTGTTTTCCTTTGTATCAAACATATATATGACAAACTTTCCATCCTCCTGGAGCACACAAATCAGTTTTTTAATGGAAAACTTTGGAAGACAGATTTTATTTCATATAATAATTTTCAGTGAATAGAAAGCCCAGCAATAGGGGGAGAAAAAGAATGCCTTGGAACAGAAAATGTTTAAGTTTGCCACCTATGGAACCCTTAACCTCTGAGAATCTGTAGAAAATGGGGTCTTATCTTGCTTGACAACAATCATTATGTAGTGAACAATTCCTTTTGAGGAATGTAAAACTTCTGCTGTTGCCCCTGAAATAACTCTATACTCTGGCAGGGCCATTATGTAAACTAACATTTAAAAAGCAGAGGATATTATATAACTCCTTACATCAATGGGTTAATAATCTGTGGCATTCCAAAATCACAACAGAAATGTCTTGTTGGTTCTTCCAGGAATGACAATAAAGAACTCCTTTATGGTCTTCAAAACAAAAAAGCCAAACTCCCAAATAGTTTGGGGCAAGTGAATTCCACAACACACAGCACCTTACTTCAAGATGACAAGGGTTTATTACCTCAGGCAACTGAGAACACCTTAACAGTTTCCTCAGCCAAACTAAATTTCAGACTGATTTCATCCTGACGGCACTTCCCTGACTGACCCTTTTCCCTTAAAGCATTTGAGGAAACCTGCTATTGCAGGTTTTCTGTGCCCGAGGAGATACAAAAGTTTTCCAGCCTCTCGACAGTTTTACACTCCAGGACTGTGTTTTCCAAGGACCTAGGAGCCATACTTTTAAAAATTAATCACCAAGAAACAGAGAATCCCATCTCATTGTTTCTGTGGGAGAAGAGGAGCCTAATTTAAGGTGAGTGCCAATCAGCAAACACTTTGCTTACCCTCATTCTTCTCCATAATTCCATCCACCAATTGTTTTCTTTGGGTCACTCAACACTTGAAAACTCTCTGGCCTTTTGTTTCAGTGGAGTGGAGTTCAATATCTGTTCCCTACTGTTAAGCCTTGACTCTTACTGTGATCACCTTGAATAAAGTCTCTGGTGCCAAAGTCCCTTTGGTGCAATTTCCCTTTGACCTAGGTTATTTACTTTCCCCTTTTTCAGGCATGAAGCACGTTCAAATTCCATATCCTGGGGGGTGCCACTTAGATTCAAAAGAAACCCTGTTTCTAATGGTTTGATTGCAACCTTCTATGAATTTCCCTTGAAGTAGGTTACAGACAGACTTACATATGGCATTCTGCACTCAGCATTCCAGAAAACTCCATTATCCTTCTCCTAATCACATAGGTGAAATATAATACAACCTACAAAATACATACTGTGTTTTATCCCCCAACAATTGCATGATATCAGTGATATTTTTACCCTGTTCTTAGCAAGCGAACTGAGGTGTCTGGAAGATGAGAATCCCAAGTTGGAAAGCTATGCAAAAGTGGGACTAGGACTGGATTTATCTTTAACTGAATTCAGTAGACCTCAGAAGCAACTCTTTTTCAGATTGGCACGCTGATTGCTAATTTACTTCTCCACTTCCATCTGGGTTTGGGTCATATCATGAATATGGTCGGTGATAATAGCGTAGGTTACATTTCCAGAAGTCTCCATACCATTAAATTTTAGATTTTTTTTTTTCTTTCTTTCACTGTAGTGGAGATCTACAAAGTGCCCCAGAGGACTTTGACCCCATCCACCTTTGCCCCCTCTCCAGCTTCACTGCTGATTTCATCATCTTCTCCTTTGGCCAGTCCACGAAACTCCCGTTAACTACACTAAAATATAATTTGATGCTATAAAACTCAAGTTTCTTTAATGAAAACTGGCAAAAATTTTCAAACCAGCTTCCCTGAAATTGTAGATCAAGCCCTGTTGTGTGTGATGCACAGATAACAGCTGAAATCACTTCATCTACAAGTTAATGGATAAAATTAGCATGTTAAAGAGTTGGAGGGCTTAATTAGAAAGGCAATCCTTAGGCAAAAAGCCTCTCAGGAACACTAAAGCAGTTTGTTGATTTTGTTTGTAAAAGGTTTGGGGGCAGAAACTGGAAATAGGTTTGCAAAGTCAAAATCCGTTTCTAGGTCCACAGTGAAATTATATCCTCCTTAGGCTTTAAATGATGTATGTTCATAATAAGCGTATGGTCTTTGAACTTACACGACCATTTGTTCATCTTAATGGTTCTGTTAGAAGCAGCCTGTTGATTTCAGTGCACTTCCCTCATGTTAAGTTGAGGGTGGGTTTTGGCACTCTAAAGGAACCACCCAGAAGACAGAGGTTGCTCCATTTTTGCCAGCAGCTCCACCCCCTCTCCCAGCCAGGATAAGCAACACGTCTAAGGCAAGGATTTTCACTCTCTTTAGAGATTTTGTTTCTTCTAGGCATTCACCTCTGATTTTTTTTAAAACATGCCTTTAATAAAATACCACTATTTTTGGATATTTCAATTATGCATTTTCAGTTGCCTTCCTACTATAAGGATTTAGGTCTTTTATCTTATTAACACTTAGATACTGCCTTTCTCTACATCTGCACCCTATAATTATAGAATGCTTCCAGTTAAATTGATGTTTATACTTCTATAACAAGATAAATATCATTCCTTTCAATGTAAGCAGAGTCCTGTGTAAATACTGACTTTTTTTGTTTTCCTCATTAATTTAACAAATACATACCGAATACCCCACCTTCCTGTGTAGCCATTCCTCTGAGTACTGGCTGTGGGGGTACCCCTACCCTAGGGAGCTGCTACGTTATAGAGGAGGCAGCACAAGCAATGTGCTTCAGAACGGGGAAACTGACAGCTGCTCCCCTAGGCTGAAATACTGTTTGATACTTAGCAACACCGTGACCCTAGAGTGTTACCCAGCTTCTCTGTGACTTTGTTTCCTTGTCCTAGTTGGGAAGAAAATCTACTTCTAATATTAACTATGTACCTGTGGACAGGCAAAGAGTATATATAAATTTTTTAGAAAGGATGTGCAAGTGCTAAGAGGGGGAAATCAAATCAATATAGGGATAGGAGAGGCAAATTTGGAGATGGAGATTTTAAATAGGGTGAAAAGTACATTTTTCTATACCACTAATTTCTTCAAGCTTTCATATCTGTATGGTTTATTTCATTCTGTGTTTTTGTTTCATTCTGTGTTTGTTTTTTTCCCATTCTGTGTGGTTTGTTTATTCCCTTCTGTGTTACTTGTTTCTCACGAATTTCTTTTTTCTTATTATCTTTTTTAAAAATTTGTACAAATTTTGGTCTTCAAGGCTAGTGATTCCCTTTCATGTCTGATAACAGACTTAGATGTGTAGTGTCACATTATTAAACAGGGACTGACTAGAATTGCACTACTCGGTTAAAGCTTGATTGCAAGTATTCTGACACCTGTTGGAAAAATCTTTAATATCAGTTTTGTAGGCCTTTCTGGGGGCTTGTCAGAATTTCACTGGAAAGAAATCTTCTGGTTGGTGAGGGGTATACCTCGCTTTGGAAACTTTCTGATTCGGCTATCTGTGCAGGAAAGGTCCAGCCTCTGCTCAAGTGGGAAGATGGCCACCTGGCTAATAGCCAAAAAGATAGAAGATTCTGCAGTGTAAATCAACTAGCTTCTTTGTCTTTTATCTTTCAAGTTTCTGAAGCTCGGTGCCACATCATTGTGGTTCCATAACCAATGATAACACTGGCTCTGTTTTCTAGGACTATTCAACATAAGTGCTCCACTGCACTAGTCTGCTTGGTGGTCTAGCCCACCAGCCCCCACTCCAGTAATGCAATAGGAATTATAGCTAACAACACATAGTATTTACTCTATTAGCAAGTATATTGTATACTTCCTGTGTTAATTCACTCTCAAAACAACTATGTGGCAGTGTTAATCTTGGTATTAGCATCAGTTTACTGATGTGAAAACCAAAGCACCAACAGTACAAGTAACATAGTAAATAAATATTACTGGTGAGGGGTTGTCAGGCATATATGGCAAAGCAAAGGTTTAAGCCCTGGTGCTCTGTCTTAGAGGACTTGCTAGTAAAGAAACTAGTACTCTATTAGCTTAAATCATGGCAGAACAATAGCTTTGGGATTGTCCTGGGGCGGAATGCTAATTAATTTCTCAAGGAGATTCTGTTTCAGTGGGTTACAACCTGAGCAATTTCTGAGCATATAATGTACTTCCAGGTACCTTATTTTGTTCTATATTAAGATACATCACGTGAAAGATCAATAAAGCAAAAGGACTCCCTTGTCAGAAATCATAGTATTAAAAAAAAATTGTAATATCAGGTTCACTGGTTTTGGCTCAGATAGATGCCCTAAAGTAGACTCATGGAGTTACAGAGATGAAAGGCAGGGATTTATCAGATACGATCCCGTGCCTGTCCAACATCCTTCTCTAGAGTGGTTATAATCTATCTGATTTCCTGTGACTTCCAAGTCTTTACCACTGAAAGAAACATTTGGCAATGATCTTGGGGCCACCTGAATCCCATAGTTATAACTGCATGTGGTACCCTCAATCAAACCTCTTCTAATGACTATTATAGCATAGTGTCTCTGATTTGCTGCCATTAATTCTTCTTGTCCCTTTCCAGTCTCTATAGTAGTCCTAATCCTTTCCATTAAGTATGAGGAGACAGCCTTCCATTGTAAACTGTCTCAGCTAGAACCCAGCTCCTTCTCCCTCTCCATTTCTTGATACCACTCAGGAGCACTTGTACTCCTGCTTAAAAGATACAGCTTTTTAAGTTCACTAGAAAATATTATACCTTTAAATGTAATTTTGGGACAATATAGTAGACTCTTTACTGTTTGATTAGCATCATCTGGTTTAATAGATCTTAAACAGTACTTATACAGAAGTGCTTTATGAATCTTGTGGGTATTTGAGTGTTGCCAGTAAATGAGTGTGATGCTTGACCTTTAGCTGGTGGGAACTTTCTTATCTTCTTTTGTTTTCCCCAACCTAATCTGTGCAGTGAAGCAGCATTTTCTTTGTGTTGTGGCAAAGTGATTATCTTCCTGTGGTATCTCGGATCAATTCTGTAGTCTCTAGGCACCTTATGCTGCTGTGTGAGCCCGAGAAAAGGCCTCGGAACACAGGAGGACCAAGTTATTGTCCTCTCGGAGCTCCCCTGGTTAGTCAGAAAAGATGGGAGGGAAAACCAGCGCCACACAACTGGATAAAAAAGTATGCCTTCAAATACTTGACACAATGGAGTGCTGGTACTATTTTTGATGTATTTGAAATTGTTTCAATACAGAGATGTACATGAACGGAAACTTGATAGAAATAATTGGAGAAGTAGTTTAAATACAGTAAATGAAGAGAAGGAAACACTGAAGCAGAAAGGACAGATGGTCAAAGAAGAAAATGCTAATTCGAAACTATTAGAAACATTAAGGGGAAACTAAGAAATGAAGCTGGTTTTCCCAGACACACAACAATTTCTTCCACTGTTTTTTTGACATCCTTAAGATTAGTCAGGAATGTTTTCTTGGCCCCTCCTTTTTTTCTTTTTAACATCCTCCCATATTATCTTACATGGTCTAATTTCAGTTAAAGGGTATTTCCCAACTTAAGAATATTCATAGTTGGAGTTTGCCAATTATTAAAATTTCAAAGGTTCATAGTATTGACAGTTAATAGTTTCAAATTATGCTCAAATATCATAAACTTAGCACACTGATGGCAAAATTAGCAAGTTGTTTATTTAATAGAAACAATAACTTTATGCTAAATATCAGCATGTACCAGGTGGGCTATAGAACCTGTTCTCCTATTTCATGCAAAATTATTTTAGGTCTATTGAAAAAATATTTTAAGCTAGTGTTTACAGATTTCTTATGATGACTGTAAATCCTGAATATAACTTGCTTCATCCACTTTTCTCCTTGTTTGTGTAACTCACTTTTACAGAAAAAGTGACAATGAGAGCCTGTTGCTAAAGCTTAAAAAACAATTTTATGTTCAGATGAAGATTAATAGCACAAAAGAGAGTTCATACCTAACCTCAAAGCCATTTAGTTCTATGCAAGTTGGACTCAATAAACTTGAAAGCTTCTTCCTCTGGTATTTGACACATGGAAATAATCATCATGTTCGTTACACCCTAGTGATTTTAGCCAAACTTATTCCCACCCTATTCTGAAGATAAAATAAATCTTATTTAACATCAGGGGTCAACTTTTCCTTCAAAGTTGTACTTTTTTATTAGCAACAACAGAAGAACTTTAAAAAATACCAAGGATCTTCTATCAGAAGAACAATTTATAGTTAGCTACTTGGGAAATAATTCTGCTTTTGTATACTATAGAAGTTGCCTTTACTTGTCTTTTTTTTTTTTTTTAAGACATCATCCTTCTACAGGTTGAAGTCTTATTAATTAGTCACAATGACATAAATTGTAAGCAGTTAATATAGGACATAAACATTTTTTTCTATGACCTTAGATATTTTATATAACTATGGCTCTGGATGGTGGTAAAAATTGGGTTGAAAGAGTTTGGAAACCTAGTTTTTTTATATTTAACAAAGACTAGCTTTGTGAATAGTACACTTGTAATTTATGAAAGACCAAAATTTTAAAAAGCCAAAAAGCTTGCTTTCTTCCCCCCAGTCAATGAAATATTTGAAGGCATTTCAGCTTCAGCCCAATGTTACTGCTGTGAAAAAAGCAAGCATCTTGTACATACATCAAACTGTTTTTATAACATGATGAAAATGGTTTTCATGCTTGAAATCTAACACCATGCATAAAATAGGTTGTGATAACTTGCAATTATTTAAAGATAATCTAAACTCTAAAAGAACTTTCCACATTATTGGAAGAAAAGCGAAAACAGAATTCCACGTGATATACTACTCATGCCACCAGAATAGTACTATCAGTAATCTAATTGTTGACTAAGAGCTTTCTCAGTTGTTCTCTCCTAAGGATGAAGAGTAACAGTAAACCCTTAGGAAGTTCCACTGTGGCAGAGCAGCAAATTTTCCTACCAATTTTACAAAGTATTATAAAAAATTAATAACAAGATTGAATACTTTGGGAGACCTTTTAGATTTTTTAAATTCTCAAGACCTTTCATAAACTGTTCTATAGTTAATAATCATGCAAAGAGAACATAGCAAGTCTAAAGACTTCTTTTATTAGAAAGGCCTGCTTGCAAGTGTGACTCTTGCCTGGCTTATGGTAAGTTGGTTTCAAGATGATTCCCACTATTCCCAGAACTGATAAAGTGTCTCACTTGCCTAAAATTGCACAAACACTGTTTTTAGGATGAATACTTCTTTTGCTTTTGGAGGTCTAGAATTTGGGCATGTATGAAGTAGAAGGTGCCTATAATATATGATCCCCCCATAAAAACCTTGGATTCCTAGGCTCAGGTGGGTTTCCTCTATAAATGTTCATACATGTCACAGTTTTGTCATGAGAGGATCTGAGTATACTCTGTATGGCTCTGTTAAGAGAGGACTACAGAATAACTCATATGTTTTTGTTTACCTTGCCCCAAGCATCTTTTTCCCCTACTAATACTGCTTTTTTTTCATTTTTTAAAATTATCTATCAGCTGAGTCCTAGTAGGAGCAACTGTATGCCCAGTCCTGTGAGTTGTTCAAGCAAATCAACAAACCCAGGGATGGTCTTGAGAACTTCTGGCATTATAATAGTTCTAGAAACCATTTTTTTGCCAGTTGTACTTTCCAACTTGTGTAACTTCTCCCTAGCCCACCTCCTACTCTATCAATTGTTGAGTGGCTTATTAGTGCTGAGCATGGATGGGACCCCAATGTGAGCTTATTCCTGACTTTCTCACTGTTTCCTAAATAGAAAGGATTCTGGAGTGTCCTGACTATATCCATATTACTTTGGTTCTTTTGTGGCATTGATGGGTCTACTTCATGATGTATCTATGTACCTTCTCCTACCTGACTTTAATTTGTTTGAATGTGGATACCTTTGCGGGGAGCAGGGAGTGGTTATTGTGCCTCCCTTAGCAGCTTGCCCTCTGCATGAATCCTGTCTGTGGCTTCACTGAATGTATTCATACCATATTTAAGTTCTTCATCTTTTTATTTTCTGATAAAAGAATGTCATTGAGTTAGACAGCACTGTATAACTTGCATCTGATCTCAGGATCTATACTAAAACTGGAATTGAGGGGTTTTGAGGGGCAGTCTTAAAGTATAATGCAGCTGTTGTTGAATGTTAAGCAATTTAGTGTTCTGTAAATAATCAGTGGGGTCTAATAACTTTGATTAATTGACCTGAAATAAAAATGTGTGAACTTCTGCCAGCTGATTTCTGGATACATATAAAAGGGAATAAAAACTACTGAAGGGAATTGAATTTATTTTTAAAATATACATGTATACACACATAAAATAATATCAGCTAGTCATAAATTAGAGCAATTGCTGAAAAAACAAAAACAAAAACACCTAGTGCTGATCTCAGATTCTTCCTCAGAATGCTTTCATGAACCCGTTCCCAAATATTCAATGGCCTTTTTTTTTCATTAATTATTTTTTTTTAATTATCTTTTTAGTCAAGATATGAAGTATGAAGCAACAGCTGAAAGCTAAGAATCTACTGGAAAGAATTTGGGAAATAGAAATTTGAAACCCAATATTGCATCTTAAGTACATTTTAAAAAATATTTTATTTATTTATTCATGAGAGACAGAGAGAGGCAGAGACATAGACAGGGAGAAGCAGGCTCCATGCAGGGAGCTCAATGTAGAACTCGATTCTGGGACTCCAGGATCATGCCCTGAGCCAAAGGCAGACGCTCAACTGCTGAGCCACCCAGGCCTCCCTTAAGTACAGTTTAAAAAAATCTTTTGAAATAATTATCAAGGGAATTTAAAAGAAGAACGATTAATATTCTAGATCTTTTTATTTGAACTGAATATAAACTTATACCTTTGAGATTATTTTAACACTTTTGAATAACTATGTCAGATGAGTCAAAACTATCTCTTTGCTATTATTTTTATGTTTTCAAGACGGAAGTGTCAATCAAGATAGAAATTTAGATAATGGGAGAAAAGAGCACAGAATGCACTAAGAATGATGATTAATCCTTAAAAAAGAACCTCCTATTACATAGAACACTACATCTACAGGATTTCAAGAAAGACTCTGAACTTTGACCAGTTAAATCTAGAACAAGGTGTCCAAAGATACATACATAATACAAAATAAAATATAAACTATATAGATTTTTAAAATATTGTGGTATTTAAAGACTAAACAATCAATAGAAGGATAAGAGGGCAAAATCATAAAAATTGAGAAAATGTACCTCTTAGAGGATAAATTAAAGGGTCTTATGTATATTTAGTCGGAGTTCTAAAAATACAGAGAAAACTAGCTAGAAAATGTTATAAATCTTGAGAAATAAAGTACTTGAGAATTTATTTTGAAGAGTCTGTTCTGTATCCACTCAATGAATGCCTTCAACAGTCTGAAGAAAAATGATCAACTAGAAATCTATATCTACTTGGTTTTTACCAGTAAGGAGGGGGACAAGATGCATGTTGTAGTCTTAAACATCAAAATTCTTTTATGTGCCATTTCTTTGAAACTTAGAGGATTTTCATCAGAAAATAACTAAATGAAGAAAGATGATTATGAGGATCCATTTTTGGAAAACAGCCAGTCAGAGTGGCAGAGTTATAGCAATTGTAGCATCCTGGAGGGTGGCAATGCAGATGGAGTAGCAAACTCAAACCATCAGAGATGGTAGCCAGAGAGACCAACAAAGGTTTACCTACACACTTAATGATTATTTGGAAGAGATAGGTCTGAAAGATTTGCTTTAAGCATCTGGAAAGAACAGTGATGTGTATGTGTCACAAGAAAGCCATATAAAGCTAAGTAAAAATAATAGCAAAACAAACTTGCACAAGAAGACAAAAGTAATAAAGTGTGTTGTGTGACTCAGTGGCAAGTGGTATTTAGATAGTCATGAAAATATAAGCTCAGACCATTGATTTAAGCAAAGCCTGTAATAACCCTATATATTCTTTTGGAAAGAGTGCAAATGTTAAAGATGAGAGCCCAAGAAACTAAATTCATACCTGCTACCACAGGAAGTCCTAAGTCAATATCTGAGATCAATAATTCAAGTAACAGCAGTGTAGCTCATTTGGATATGGAAATGAATTCCTGAAGAAACATCTGAACTAGTCATTTCCTTTGGAAAGTCACGATGGGGAAGTACCATACAAAGAATGAGAATTGGAATTGCTTTTTACAAAATTCTAGGTTATTGGTGATTCTTTTGCTATATGACTCAGAATCATAATTTTAAAGCAAAAATGAACTATTGGGACTTCATCAATATAAGAAGCTTTTGCACAGCAAAGGATACAGTCAACAAAACTAAAAGACAACGTACAGAATGGGAGAAGATATTTGCAAATGACCTATCAGATAAAGGGCTAGTATCCAAGATCTATAAAGAACTTATTAAACTCAACAGCAAAGAAACAAACAATCCAATCATGAAATGGGCAGAAGACATGAACAGATATTTCACCAAAGAAGATATACACATGCCCAAGAAGCACATGAGAAAATGCTCTGTATCACTGGCCATCAAGGAAATACAAATCAAAACCACAATGAGATACCACCTCACATCAGTGAGAATGGTGAAAACCAACAAGACAGGAAACAACCAATGTTGGAGAGGATGTGGAGAAAGGGGGAACCCTCTTGCACTGTTGGTAGGAATGTGAACTGGTGCAGCCACTCTGAAAAACTGTGTGGTGGTTCTTTAAAGAGTTAAAAATAGATCTGCCCTATGACCCAGCAATTGCACTGCTGGGGATTTACCCCAAAGATACAGATGCAGTGAAACGCCGGAACACCTGCACCCCAATGTTTATAGCAGCAATGTCCACAATAGCCAAACTGTGGAAGGAGCCTCAGTGTCCATGGAAAGATGAATAGATAAAGAAGATGTGGTTTATGTATACAATGGAATATTACTCGGCCATTAGAAATGACAAATACTCACCTTTTGCTTTGACGTGGAGGGACCTGGAGGGTATTATGCTGAGAGAAATAAGTCAATCAGAAAAGGACAAACATTATATGGTCTCATTCATTTGGGGAATATAAAAATTAGTGAAAGGGAATAAAGGGAAAGGAGTGAAAATATCAGTGAGGGTGACAAAACATGGGAGACACCTAACTCTGGGAAATAAACAAGGGGCAGTGGAAAGGGAGGTGGGTGGGGGGTTGGGGTGACTGGGTGATGGGCACTGAGGGGGGCACTTGGTGGGATGAGCCCTGGGTGTTATGCTAAATGTTGGCAGATTGAACTCCAATAAAAAAAAAAAAAAAAGTGTTGGTTTCAGGAGCAGAATTTAGGGACTGATCACTTGCATATAAACACACAGTGCTCAACACAAGGGTCTTCCTTAATACCCATCACCTGTTTAATCCATCCCCACTCCTCTCCCCCTCTAGTAATCCTGTTTGTTTTCTATAGTTAAGAGTCTGACTCTTGTTTACCACTGCCTCCTCATGTTTGTTTGTTTCTTAAATTCCACATGAGTAAAATCACATCTTAGGTCTTTGACTTATTTGTTTAGCATAATACTCTAGCTCCATCCACATTGTTGCAAATGGCAAGATCCAATTCTTTTTTGTGGCTGAGTTATATTCCATTGTATATATGTACCAAATCTTCTTTATCCATCGCTATATGATTTCTTTGATGTGTCCTAACTTTGACACATTGCTACCAGATTGTCAAAATACTAAGCTTAACTTGTTGGCACACCATCTTGCTTTCCCAAAATAATCCTAGAGAGCCCTCCCAAATCTCCTGTTCTATGGGCCTAAAAATCCAATGTTTATTGTTTTCCTACTGCCACTCCTCTATTTCATGTCCCACCAACCTATCAAAGCATCCTACAGTATTTACCCATAGGTTCCCTCTCCCCACTAAACCCCTTCTTCAGGATCATGCCATGGGGACTTGCTTAGGTTGCCTAGAAGATAGGACTTAGGTCTGGCAACTTGTCTATTATCAGAGTCCCAAACATCCTCACAACCCACCTCTCTCTTATAGAGTTATTTAATGTGTTTATGTGTCCCATCTGTCCATTTAGATTATAAATGGGTTATTACTACATATCAGCCTTCTCATAGTACCTATTAAAGGTTAATAATGCACATACCAAACAATGCAGATTAAAAAATACATGCACATGGTATATGGCTAAATGCTGCTTTCCAATTATTATTTGAGGAGAAACCAGAGCATCTGTACATAGTAACTGTTAAATGTGTGTTAAGAGGAGTTCAGGAAAGGGCTTCTATTCTATCACATTGTAACTATATGTAAAAGGGTAAAAAAATGACTTTCTGAATAACAATAGTATCTTCCACAATCACTTACTTACACAGCTTACTTCACCTTACATATTTATAATTGTTGCCTACCCATTATGTACATTGCAACAAACCTATAAGAGGTGGTAAATGTTTCATAGACTGTTGTATTAAGTACTATTAAAGTATTCCTTTCTTATGAAATAGTCAATTTACACTTGCTTAAAATATGTAAAAGAGACAACAGCAGGGGATCCCTGGGTGGCGCAGCGGTTTGGCGCCTGCCTTTGGCCCAGGGCGCGATCCTGGAGATCCGGGATCAAATCCCACGTCAGGCTCCCGGTGCATGGAGCCTGCTTCTCCCTCTGCCTGTGTCTCTGCCTCTCTCTCTCTCTATGTGACTATCATAAATAAATTAAAAAAAAAAAAAAAAAGAGACAACAGCAATATAAATAGTATTAAAGAAGAACAAATTATACATTAGTGTCACTAAAGGTAGTGTGTGGTGATTATGTATGAATCATAGTTCAACTGTTAAATATACCGGTATCTAAGATTGACTAGTAACTTAAACTATGTAACTCTTAAGTTACTTATCATATCCAAATAATACCTTCTTCATGGGTTTTCATGAGGGACAAATAAGATTTTACACACACATGCACACTCATGCAAATAGTTTGTAAGCTGCAAATATTCAATATGTTAATAATTAACTTTTTTTAAAAATTTTTTTTAATTTATTTTTTATGATAGTCACAGAGAGAGAGAGAGAGGCAGAGACACAGGCAGAGGGAGAAGCAGGCTCCATGCACTGGGAGCCTGACGTGGGATTCGATCCCGTGTCTCCAGGATCGCGCCCTGGGCCAAAGGCAGGCGCCAAACCGCTGCGCCACCCAGGGATCCCTTAATAATTAACTTTAAGAGTAGTCTTCATTTTCAGAATTATTAGGTTTTAAGACAAAGCCAAATTAAGTCATGGTATATGATATAGATGACATAATTGTAATCACTTAGTTTTGTACGATATCATACATGAGTCTAAGCACACTGATGATCTTTAATAATCTCACACAGGGCAAACACCATCCTTGTGGGAGAATCATGATCCATAATGACAAAATAATTGAAAGGAATATTCATATTACTTCAGCATCACTGAGTATATACCACAGACATTTGGAGATTTTTGTCTAAGTGGTTAATGAAAAAATTAGTAAATGGAATGTCTTATAATAAAAATGAACTAATTTCAAAATCAAAGTTGAAAGTCACTTATAAAAACTTGAAAAACATCACACTATGTCTAAAACATAATAAATTCTAACAGAAAAATTGATATATTTAAAAGAAATACATGTTTGCAGAGCCAGAGAACAGAACTCAAAAACTGAAGTCTATTTTGTTTCTAGGCTTATCTCTTGATTTTTAGTTAAACAGTTATTTTTAAATATGAAGAGCTAATCCTCCAACTCTAGCATAAGCTATAGTTGCTTTTCCAGAAACTATTAAAAAAAAAACAAAAAACTGTGATGCATTCCTCTACCTCCATCCAAGTCTCCATTGTGGCAATTATGTCAGCAGGATGGTTGGTCAAGACTCATGATGTGGCTTATATCAATAATGATCAATTATATCAATAATGCAGCATTCTATCTTTATACCTGACTTTCTAACAAAGAACAAGAAACTGAGATTTTCGCTCTCACCATCACATATTGAGACAATTTCTCACTGACATAAGCAGACACATTATCCTAATGAATTTGTTCAATAAATTTATCTTTCTTATGGATGTTGTTATAGATCACAGTATTTTAGAGCTCTCTAACCAGCAAGCCATTGGAGATATAAACCAGATACAAAGGCCTCAAGTTTAAAATACCTTTTAAACTAACTTTTCCTAGTATTTAGGAAGTATAAACAAACACACAATATAAAATAATCATATCAAAAGTAAAAGTTATTTTTTATCAGTATTACCTTTCCACCCATCTTAGTATTGTAGAATCAGTGGGAGTGATCATGGGTGATTCAACTATTTTATACTGATTTATTATACTTTTACTATAAATGAGATCTATTTCTCACCTTTGTTCTAAATAAGAAAATAAGTTGTACAATAGAGAGCCTATTATTTTTATAAGGATATTTGAACACAAATACCCAGTTAAAACATGTATCAAAAAATGTATTCGAACCCAAGCAAAAAAGGTATATATTTCCACACAAATGTTAAAATAAATAATAAAAGTGGGAAATGGATTCTGACTATACACCTCCTAAACAACTTTAGTGATGCTAGGATTCATTGGCTTTAGATGTTAGTAGCTCAGAATGCTTTAAGGATGATGGTTTTTTAGAAAGACTAATGTCCAAGAAGCACTCAGGAGAGAAGCTGATCAGACTTAACCAGAATGACAATATGCAATATATGTTGTTTTTCAGTGTTATACTATGACATCACAGCTTTACAGGAAAATATTCTAGATGTATGATGTGAGTGCTTTACAGATGCAATAAATGAAAACAAGCAAAAGACTGAATTCTAGTGTGACCCATTTTAGTAAAACCCTAAAGAAGGTGAATGCAAACAAATAAGAAATTAATTGGAATCTTTAAAAACACAGTAAGTTCACAGAATGTAGAATGTGGACTCTATTTTATCTGAATATCAAATAACTGGTCCATGTCAACTGATAATTGGGAAACACTTATGACATTTTAGTGAACTATTTCTCTGGATATTTCTTAAAGTAGGCCAAATGTCATAATATCAAAATGCAATTTCACAAAATTCACTATTCTGAAAATCAGAATTTCAGTCTTATCTTCTGATAGTCTGATTAAAAAGGAAATCAGTGTGGGGGTACCAAAAAGAAAGAATGCACCGTATATACGTTGGACGAATATCTTCACAAATTGCTTCCTTCACCAAATTTCGGTGAATAATGAGTGAGAGTTTCAAGTTATACTGGATCCTGAAGTTCCAATAAAGAACTATAAACTTCAACAGTCAACCCTTATGAAAGTTAATAACTCCTACCAAGAATTTCCATCTGCCCAACTCTTCCAGACCCATGGCTTTTCTTAGCTCTCCCAACATTTCTCAGTTCCCTTTGCTGGATTCTTCTCATTGATCTATCCCAAATTTTAGGGACAAGTAAAGCTTAGAGGTGGGCACCAACTCTTTACACTCTTTTTCTAAGCACACAAATTTCCGCTCAAGGTTTTGAAACCATCTATCCAGTTTATACCTGCAATCCTGACTTCCATTACCCCCCACTCTTGAATATTACTTTCTATTCTATCAGGATGACTACAATTCTTAGTCAAAATTGGTGTGATAGGGGAAAAAATTACAAACCTATCTATTCATCCACCAGGCTTCTCCATACCTCAACAAATCAGATTACCACCCATAAAACTAGTCAGACTAAAAATGTGGAGTCAACATTGATCCCCTTATTCTGCCCAGGTGTATTAATTCTATAGTATCAGCTTCTAAGGTAGATCTTAGATCCATTTTGCTCATTTCTACTGACAACCACCTAGCCTAAGAGACCCTTTATCTCTTTCCTATACTATTGCAATAAACTCCTAAGTGATCTATGTGTACTTTGGTTTTTCTTTAATCTGCAGATTGGAAATAGAATATTTCCTAGAGGTCACTTGTTTCAGTGCAAAGATTCCACTCTCAATGGTGAATTCACAGCAAGAGGTTCATGAAGTGGATCATCGAACAGAAATATCCCAAAATGATCCAAATAGAAGGTTAAGTACAAAGTGCAATTTTGGCTCAAAGTATATGGGTGTGTAATATCTGCAAGAAAAATTTTGAGAATTACAACAGAAATTAAGGTGAAATTATTTTCTCTCTCTACCATTCCCCTTGCTTATATTCTCTGCCAAATAATTTTTTTTAAAAAATAAATGGGACTAGATATATATTTTTTGAATGACTTTTTCTCTAATGTGAAAATACTCCTTGAAGTTTACTTCCTAACTTGAGATCACTTTTTAAAGAGTGTATCGGGGGGAAAAATTTAAGGGAATGATGCTTATAGGTATTAAGAAAGAACTATTACAAGGCTAGAACAGAACAAGACTGCAAAACCTAAGTCCGTGAAATGGAGAATCAAATTTCGAGTATGTCCATTTAGAAAAGGATACATGTTAGAGATGGTCTGTAAGGTAAAGATGTTGAGGCTAATATTAGTAGTATTTTCAAACAATGTTCCAAAGAGTGGAGGGATTCTATTTTTTTTTTTTTTACCCATGATACACTTCAACAATTTATTCTCCCATCCCTGAACTACCATGGTCAAGGACTACTAAACTCTGAAATCTGAGACTAGTTATCTAATTTCTGATTAGGAAGTCCTATCCTCCTAAGCTTTTCACACCAAGAACATTGTGTCTCAATTTTGTTGAGACCTCCATCTCCCTGAGAAGCTCCATTTTCATCCATTATTTTACTCTTCCCTATAGTTTCTTTCCATAATCATTTTTTCACAGAAAACCTATCCTTTAGCAACTCACCTCTTATCAGGCAAAGATTTGTCTCCAAAACTTATGTTCATCTTCTTTTATTGGGTCTCCAATCATTCTGGAGTGGAATCAAATTTGGCAGAAGAACTCTTAAAGATGATTTTTCATTCAAAATACTTATTGTACTTGGGGTTATATTTGAAGGATAGGGAGTGAATATTTCTCTAAAGAGTAATGTAATCCACTCAGTTCTTGGCAAAGATCTAGTAAACTATGTATTTAAGAATATTTTTATTTAAATAAGTTCAGAAAACAAAAAATAAATAAATAAATAAATAAATAAATAAGTCCCTCTAGCTATAGGTATTCCATCTTATCCCCATACCTGGCTAGTATTCATAAATACTATTTCTTCTACGTGTTTAAAATTTCTACTTCTGTCTCTGGCATTCACTTTTTATGGTTTTAAGGACTCTGAAATGCTCTTCCAGGATTAGTCTGGTTACAAACAATAGGAGTCAAATTTTACTGGCTAATGTAAAAAGATAATTTATTGACTCAGCTGAGAAATCCAGAAATAATTGGGGTTTTGGTTTGGCTGGATTCAGATGCTCAGATACTATCACCAGGAATCTTCTTATATCAGAGTACTGCTATTTTCCTTGTTGGCTTTATTCCAGACAGGTTCATTCCATACAAGGGCGGCACAGTTAAGAACTACAGGCTTATAAACCACAAACCTAGCAAAATAGACAGATAAATAACCCTTTCCTGTTAGTCTAGTCATAATCCCAAGATATTTGTCTGGTTTGGATCATTAATCTATCCCTAAAATAATCATTTTGGCTAGAAGGATAAAATGTTTGAATGTGTCCTGTTCCCATCCTAGAAGACTGGATTAAGAGGATTCATATCTGTAATGCAGGACTTGGGAGAGAGAAAGAGAGAGAAGGCAGTTCCTAAACCAAAATTTGAAGGCTGTTGTCAGATAAAAGGAGAATATTTTCTGGACAGTGGTGAAACATTTGATTCTTTTTTTTTTTTTTTTAAGATTGTATTTATTTATTCATGAGAGAGACAGAGACATAGGCAG
The DNA here is from genome assembly GCF_048164855.1 of Canis lupus baileyi. NCBI lineage: Eukaryota > Metazoa > Chordata > Mammalia > Carnivora > Canidae > Canis > Canis lupus. The sequence continues at coordinate 18,170,058 of NC_132854.1, read as the reverse complement.
AGGGAGAAGCAGGCTCTATGCAAGGAGCCCAATGTGGGACTCAATTCCAGAGTCCTGGGATCACGCCCAGACCCCAAGGCAGACACTCAACTGCTGAGCCACCCAGGTGTCCCAAAACATTTGATTCTTAATATATCCTGTGTTATAGACTGAACCATATTCCCCCAAATTAATGAAGCCCAAGTCCTCACTGTGAGTATATTTGGAAAGATTGCCTTTAAGGAGATATTAGGGTTACGTGAGGTAACCCTAATATTATGACTAGTATTTTTACAAGAAGAGACAGCAGAGAAATTATGCACAGAGAAAAGGCCATGTGAAGAGACAGTGAGAAAGCTATAATCTTCAAGCCGGAGAAGCCCTAGAAGTATCCATCCTTGGTGGTATCTTGATCTTGGGCTTTCAGCCTTCAGAACTATAAAAAAAAAATGAATTTATTTTTTAAGCCACCCAGCATGGGGTATTTTCTTATGGTAGCCCTAGAATTCAAATATGTTATGCGAAGTACAACTGTTGAATATTGGTATTTCCAAAATGGGGAGAAAAATTAGGACATATTAGAGTAAGATAAAATAACTTCAAGAATTCAAGCTTCTTTTAATTCTGATGAGGGTGAATGTATTGTATTCCCAGGGTCAATGTTATACTGAAAGGTTGGCTTTTGGCTTCAGGGTCAATGTACATGAAACCAGGGACAATGACACACCCACAAAAGAATGTGTATGATAACTGGGAATAGTTTTTAAAGGAAAAAAAAAAAACAAAAAAACAGACACTACTCAGTGATGTCCAAAGATCTTTTTATTTCCAAAACTGAGGTAAAGAGTTCAGATTCTTCAGTGTCTTCTTTTTTTTAATTATTATTATTTTTTAATTTTTTTATTTATGATAGTCACAGAGAGAGAGAGAGAGGCAGAGACACAGGCAGAGGGAGAAGCAGGCTCCATGCACTGGGAGCCCCACGTGGGATTCAATCTCGGGTCTCCAGGATCGCGCCCTGGGCCAAAGGCAGGCGCCAAACCGCTGCGCCACCCAGGGATCCCCAGTGTCTTCTTTTAAGATGCTTTTTAAATCCTATCTTATGAATTTGATATCCACTACTTACCGTCTATACTATCAATAACACAGTATTCCCAGACATCTTTATAGGCAAAATTTTGCTGCATAAGTGGCACTGTGTCAAGCAGGTGCCCTGTCATTGTTATGACAATGACTTTTTAATATATAAAAGCTAAAATAAAGAAAATTCATTAAGACACAAAAAATAATCCTAGGATGTAAAAAAAAAAAAGGAAAGATATTTTATATAGATGAAATATTAGAATTTGGAAATGCTGACTTTAGGAGATCAAATATGATAAAGTTTAAAAATATATTAGTCAAATGCATATTGAAACAATTAGCCTTAAAATGTATGAAAGCAAATCTTTGGTGGGTGGCAATCCATTATATTTCAATGACAGTCCAGGCTGGAACTCCCATTATAATTCCCTAAGCTATAAGGTGGGATAGAGATTACATATAATATTTCTCTGGATATTTGATCCATTGTTTCTTCTGCTTGATTATATCTTTTTAAAAAATCGTATTTACTTGAGAGAAAGAGAACATGAGACACAAGGAGAAAGAGAATGAGCAGGGGGATGGGCAGAGGGAGAAGCAATCTCCCTGCTGAGGGACCCTGGGAGTGTGACTGAAACCAAAGGCAGATACCTAACCAACTGAGCCACCAAGGTACCCCGATTATTTCTTTTTAGGTAATGAATGTAAATTCTCTAATAGTATATTTTGTAATTAATCTCAAAAAACAATTCCTATTTCTTTGCAAATAGGAATATATAAAAACAGTTGCATGGTTGTGCATTGTGTTATACCAGAATACCTTCAAAACTCTGGATTTTTTTAAAAAGATTTTATTTATTCATGAAAGACCAAGACAGAGACAGAGACATAGGCAGAGGGAGAAGCAGGCTCCCTCCCCTGCAGGTAGCCTGATATGGGACTTGATCCCAGGATCCCAGGATCATGTCCTGAGGCAAAGGCAGACACTCAACCACTGAGTCACCCAGATGCCCCTATGAATTGTGTGTTAAATAGGACTAGAGTGTAAGAATGGTATAGATATTCACTGAATTAACTTTTTAAAAAAAATATTTATTTATTTATTTATTTATTTATTTATTTATTTATTTATTCATGATAGACAGAGAGAGAGAGAGAGAGAGGCAGAGACACAGGCAGAGGGAGAAGCAGGCTCCATGCAGGGAGCTCGATGTGGGACTGGATACTGGGACTCCAGGATCGGGCCCTGGGTCAAAGGCAGGGGCCAAAATGCTGAGCCACCCAGGGATCCCTGAATTAACTTATGTCAAAAGAAGTTTTGTTTTATTACAAAGATTGAATGAAATTATGGACCTAAATAAATGAAGAGTCACATTCGTGAATCCAAAGACAATATTGTTAAGATGGCAATATGCCCCAAATAATCTACAGATTTAACATATCTTCATCAAAAGGTCAGCTAGTTTCTTTGCAAAAAATCGACAAGGCAATCCTAAAAATCATAGGGACATTCAAAGGACCCAGAAAAGTCAAAATAATCTTGCAAGAAAAGAATAAAGTTGGGAAGACCCACACTTCCCATTTTGAAGATTTATTAAAAGGTATAGTAATCAAGACTGTGTGGTACTAGACATAAAAGATCAATGGACTAAAATTGAGTCTATACTTAAAATATGATCAGTTGATTTTTCAACCCTTGCTTATAATTCAGGAAGAATCTTTCGAACAAATGGTACTATGACAACTAGATAGCCATATGCAAAATAATCAAACTGGATTCCTATCTTACACCATACACAAGAATTTAAAAAATGTAGGTAAAAATCTCAATTGTTTCTTTAGTAGGACATTGCAAACACAAACAACAGAAGCAAAGATAGATAAATGAAACCTCAAAATTAGAAACTTATACTTCAAAGAACACCATTAAGAAAATGAGAAAAACCTATGCAATGGGAGAAAACTTTTGCTAATACTAAATTTGATACTAGTCTTGTATTTAGAAAATATAAGAACTCTTACAACTCAATAAGATTAAAATGGGCAAAGAATCAGAGGAGACCTTTCTTAAAAGAAGATCTACAAATGGCAAGTGAATCTTTTGTTCAACATCTTTAGCTTCAAGGAAGTTAAAATCAAAATGACTGAGTTATTCGTTCACATTCTCAAAAGTAGCTACAATCAGAAAGACAAAGAAAAAATCACATGAAGTTAGAGACCAATCATAAAGACCACATACATGATTCCACTCACAGAAATGTCCAGAATAGGCAAATCTATATGGACAGGAAGATAGTAGTAGTGGTTGCCTCAGGTTGGGGAGAGACAATTAGTGGGTGTGTGATTTTTTTATGGGGGGTGGTGATGACAATGTTCTAAAATTAACAGTTCTACAACTTTGTGACTGTACTTAAAACCACTGAATTTTATGCTTTATGTTTTATAGTATATGACCTACATCTCAAAAAAGGTGTTGTAAAAGAATTATGGTGCAGATATGCGAAATGCACATACTTGGAAGACATAGTCATAGGATCATGGTTTATTGAACCAATAAAGTTGAAGAAACAAGGCCCTTCATTTGCATACAATTGTTAACAAAAAGACAAGGCACAAACTTAAGTGTGCTGATCATTGAAAGCTCAGGATGAGAGTCCTCAGTACACATTTGTTCCACCCCTAAAGATATTAGGTATGGAGCATTTTCATGAATATATCGATAAACAATCAGAGCAGGAAACGTGATAATCTTGCATAAATCAAAGATAGATATTTATGTAACTATGAAGATATAAGATACATGAGAGGACAACTACATTGAGAGTATAAGGTCAGCAATTTGAGACATCATGGAAGCAAAAACAGTAATGTATTTCCATGCAAGGAACATAAGCCTTGCTGAAAACCCAACATATGTTTTTTAACCTGTGGAGACTTTATGCTATATCACCATAAACACTAGACTTCACTAACTTAAACTTGAATCAAGATATGTATCCATAGATTGACTGTGATTACATACACTTCACTAAAACCTAATAGAATATATCTAATCCTCAGGAGTGCCTGGGTGGTTCAGTGAGTTAAGCATCTGCCTTTAGCTTAGGTCATGATCTCAGAGTCTCAGGATCGACCCCACATCTGGCTCCCTGCTCAGCAGGGAGATTGCTTCTCCCTCTGCTCCTCATCCTGCTTGTGCTCTCTCTTGCTCTCAAATAGATAAGTAAACTTAAGAAAAAAGAAAACATGTCCAGTCCTCAAAGAACATTAAAACAATGATTTAAAAATATTTAAGTAGGAATATGCTTTTAAAATCCATGAAAATAAGTATTCACATTAAAATAAATTACTCAAGCAATATTGAAACATTAACTCAGAGTAAGGTAAATTCAATTTTCATTCTATAATTGCATCTCCAAGCATATTCCGGATACATTTCTAATGACACATAGAATCCTACTTCTATGTGATATTATTCCATGATAATTGTCTTTTGTAGAAAATGTATACAGATTACATAGATTTAGGTCACTTGTTATAAAATGATACTATGTTAGTATAAAAGCATTCTTTAATACTTCCTCTCCTTATCCAATTTTAGACTGGATCTGTAGAAGCCAGATCAACATGGAGAGTCTATGATTTTTTAAATTTTCTATCTAGAAATATCTAAGTTGATTATATTTAAAGCATTAGTACAAACATTAATACTCAAATTTCCTGTTCCAAAAATGGAACATAAGATAATTTTAAGTAGATTCTATTAGTGCTTTTTATAATATTAAAAAAAATCAACATTGCCTTATTTCAGAAGAGGTCAAACAGGGATCAAACTTCTACAGAGGAAGAAAGCAAGCTATTCAGCTGAATTATTAAGAAAAAGGTCTAACTTATTTTATAAATAAGTTTTTCAAAAGAAATGTTTTCATTTTTTAAAGCAATGTCAGCAAAATGGTTAGCTTTGAATACAACTAAAAATACCCGTTGGTATCACTGCTATATCAATTATAATAAATAAATTAAAAAAAAAAAAACAAGGGAGAGAACATCTAAGATAAATTTAAGAAAAAAATTAATAAAGCAATGAGAAAAAAAACAGTAAAGTTTGAATAGCAGCAACATAGGAAAGGTCACTAATAATTAAAAGGACATCATCCTATTTGGATTAACTTGAGATTTCAATTAAAACTGCTAATAAATAATATTTTCCTCCTTAATTGTGTAAGATATTCCTCTCAATTTGCCAAATTAATCAGCCCATCTTTTTTTTGAGAGAAAGAGAGAGAGAGAGAGAGAGAGCAGAGGGAGAACAGAGTGGGGAGAGAATCTCAAGCAGGCTCCACACCTAGCACAGAGCCCAAGATCATGACCTGAGCTGAAATCAAGAGTCAGATACTTAACTGACTGAGCCACCCAGGCGTCCCCAGCTCATCATATTTTTAAAAGAAAAATAGAGATTTGTAGCACTGCACTGAGCCAAACAGCATTGTATTCAAATGTAAAAAGTTCAACTTAGAAACTACAGAAAGACTGGGTAGAAAAATCACATTTCTATGTGGAATATGGGTATGAAAATCGAATAAGATATAATGTACAATTTTCATATACTCAGTCAAATGCTATTTAAGTAACAAATTTTGTGTATAGAAAATAGTTCTAATGAACAAGGGTCTCTTACCATAGACCTATTAGCAATTAACCAATAACTATGGTTAATCCATGGGTACTTGGGCAAAGTAAGAACTAAAATTTTTCTATTAATTCTATTGTAATTATCAAAAGGCAACATTTCCTGGTCAAGAAACTAACAGAAATATAGACCTGGGGAAAATAAAGAGTGATCTTTATTAAGGGTATGAAGCCCAAAAAGAGAATACATTTAAAAGCTCCCCTAAGTGTTTTTCCAATATTCCCCTGACTTCACTCCTTAACTTTCATGGATTTATTTTATCTTTCTACTGAGTTGTATGGCTCCAAATTGTTGATATTTTTCTACGTTTGTCCTGATTTAGAAACGTAGACTAGATTCTCTGCCAAAGTCAGCCCCATCAGATGAGTAAGTGTTTGCATGGTTATGTCTCAACAAACCAATGATTTAATTGCTTCCTCTAAGTGTGAATTGCTGAAAACAGTAATAAAATAGCACTGCCTTGTTAATTGCTACAAACTTAGCTTTATATAGTAGAATGTAGTATTTGGTGACAGCAATGATTTTCCTCTCCCCTGCATCTGATGTCACACTTTAGTTGGTTACTCTAAGGCAGATTTGCCATTTAAAAATCCCTTTCTGATGCAATACCACAGGCATTGTTCTTCCATTACCCTGAAATGAGATGATGACCAAGTATAAAAGTATTTTGTAGCCAAGTGGCAATAAAGCAATAATCTAAAGATAGACAGCCCAAAAGATTACATGGCAGCTAGAAAGAGTGGCTGACATTTAGATATGATCGAAATGCTCAATTTAGTTCAAGCAATTTCTGAAAGAGCACCATTCATATATACTAAGAAGTTCTCTGGGTCAAATTGAAGATTCTCTTGAAAACAGTTTCAATACTCTTGCTTGAATTGTTAAAAAAGTGTGGAAGTTTTGATAACTGTTTCAATTACAGATTTAATATGGTCTCTTTAGATTAGAAAAGGAATATCCGACAGTATTATGTTATTTGTGATAGGAGGGATGCTTAGATTAAAGCCACTATAAGAAACTTCTACCTCAGAAAAGTTTTTTTCTTTATTCCTTTTTTAAAAACTGCATTTTAGCCTATAAATCCACAATAAGTTTCTATAAATTTGATATCTTCCTACCAATTGTAAGGCCTTCTTTTGGAGATGTAAATTACAGCATTTACGACAAGAATTTGTGTCAAGGAAAGTGTAGTGAGATGAGTCTGCTAGGTCCATGAATTTCCCATTCATGAATAGTGATCAATTGTATGTGCCAGGACATGAAAAATATTGCTGACCCTAGAGCCAGCTTTAGTTGGATACTTATGACATTCCTTTATTCCAACTTTAAGGATGTAGAGATTCTATGTAATTTTAGAAGAAATGGGCAATGAAAATAACCTTGTATTATTACTGGTAGCCTATCTTTACAGTAAAATGAAATTATTTGAGTTTGACTTACCACATAGAACTCACTACCACTGCTGCTGCCACCCAACCACATATCCACCACCTGCTACTTTCCTAGGTGTATTTTTGGAAAATTTGACTAAAGGAACATGCCAATATAACCACCAAAACAAATCAGGCTGAATGACAAAAAAAATCATTTTGTTTTCCTTCTACAATTTAGCAAATTCGAAGTAAACCAAAACTAACTGCCACATCAGATTCTATCAGAAGAGTTTAGGATCATAAAATATTCACACCTTGTTTTCATCCCATCAAGAACAACATATGCACCAAGAGTTCACTTAAGGAATTTCTATTCAGCATTTGTTTTTTCAGATTAAGCAACTTCTGGAAGAATATGTATCTGGATTTATGCATTTCTATGGGTAGTTAAAATAGTGGATTAAGACTAGCTTAATTCTAAACTTTTTACCTCTTAGTGATAGAGTTAAATTCATCTCAGGGGGAATTAAAATATCCTATTTTCTGTGGGATGCTTTAGGGATTTCTGTATCTATTAATGGACCGACAGGTGTTCTCTAAACAATTAGGACTAATTAGCATTTTTGTTGACTAGATTGAATAGGGAGCACTGGAAGAAACACTTAATGGCCATATAAGTGATTATTTCACCCTTGGAATTTTCTTTGCCAGCAAAGAGATAAAATGTACTGTGGAGAAGCTTGGGAAAGGGAAAGTTGCTTTACTCCATGATTATTATCATGAGTTAGCTTACTTTACAAGAAGGGGGAAAAAAAGTTAAGTAGTATATAATTCAAACTAGATCCCTTTCTGCAGCAGCTACCATATATTATGTTGAATCCTTTACATAATTTACCTCCTAGACTCAGAAGCCTTACAGGTTAAGTGCTGATATCACCATATTTACTTTCAAAGAAAATGATATTTCATGAGGATATTTAACTTACCCAAAATTATTGAAATAACCATTCTAATTTTTTACTATCCCATTGTGAAGGACCTTTTTTTAAAGATATATTTGAGAAAAAGAGCAAGAACACAAAGGGCTCTATCCCAGAATCCTGAGATCATAATCTAAGCTGAAGGCAGACACTTAACCCACTGAGCAACCCAGGTGCCCCATGGACCTTTGTTTTTCATTGCCACATCTTTGCTTTCATTGCCACTTTGCCACATCTTCATCCTGTCCCCCCACAAAAGACATCTCATTTATTAAGGATTTTTATTTTAAAAATGGAATAGCATGGTGATCCCTGGGTGGCTCAGCGGTTTAGCACCTGCCTTTGGCCCAGGGCGCGGTCCTGGAGTCCCGGGATCGAGTCCCATGTCAGGTTCCCAGCATGGAGCCTGCTTCTCCCTCTGCCTGTGTCTCTGCCTCTCTGTCTCTGTCTCTGTTTCTCTCTCTCATGAATAAATAAATAAATAAATCTTTAAAAATTTTTTTTTAAAAGTGGAATAGCATGATGAATATATAGTCATGAACTAACTTCTAGTTTCACATAAAATTCTCTTCATGATTCTTTTCATTAAATAGTGTCATTTTGATAATCATTATACCAGACCCAGGAATAAAAAACAGAGTAATTAAAAAAGCCTTGCCCTAAAGGGAGAATAGGCAGCTTGTTTTAATATAGTTTTAAGTCTATTTTGATTATTATTTACACCCATTATTTGTTTTCTTTCTTGAGTTTGCCAGAGTAATGGAAAGATAATTGACTTAGTGGATCATTAATAAGCACAATGGTTATTTAAGTTACTTCTGGTTTTAAGATACTGGGGATGAGAAAGCCAGGTAGCAGAAATCTCAAAATTAAAACTTAGAGTCAATAAATAAATATGCTGAGATCAAAAAGAAATATTGCATTCAATAACTGAACTGTCTCATAGTTGTTAAAGATTCAAATTCATATTTGTTCACAGTATATTACTCAGATATTCTCTAAATACATTGATGATGAGGTATTATACACAATTTGACAACTTTATTTTTAAAAAAATTGAATCATAGCTCCATAATCAGCCTGAAAATATGTTACTTAGGTTATAATAGTTTTACTTTTTAAAAGATTTTGAGAGAGAGCGAGCCAGCACAAGTCAGTCAGAGGAGCAGAGGGAGAGAGAGAAACAGGCTTGACCCTGAGATCATGTTCTGAGCTAAAGGCAGATGCTTAACTTACTGAACCACCCAGGCACCCTTAATATTTTAAGTCCAATTATATGAGGACATGTTTTATACTTTTCCTTTGTAGATAGGAGTTAGGAAAATATCCAATACATATCATTATGCAAAGGTATCTTCTCTTTGCTTTTCACATGAGACCCTATCTGCTCTGGACTTCATCACCTACTACCTAGGGTAATCATAGGATTTCTACTTTCTCTTAAGTAAATTATTCTTAATACTTGCCTTAGAAAAACCTGTTTAATAATTCTCAAACATAAAAGATAGTGTGTGAAAAGCTAAAAATAAGGTTATTAAATTCCATCTTAATCCAATTTTGTATTTCAAATGTTCAAGGTGGACTGGAGAGAGAAAGAGACTAAAAACAATGCTGAACTGCACCTATGCCAACCTGCCATTGGAACCTATAAGAGTTTAAGGCCACCAACCTAATTCCTTGCGATATATAATACTTATGGCAAAAAGTTTTGTCATGTTGAATCTAAGTCTCTAAAAATAACTTTTTGAAGTCCAAGGAGGTAGAGGAAGGTCAAGAAGGTAAACTCAGGCGTGACTGCTGCTGAATAAACATAACCAATAACCTCTTAAAGGATGTAAGATAGGCCACATGTCTTTCACCATCATGTAGACATTTCTTCAACAATGACCTTTCTTTTAAGTTTTCTTTTACAGATGTTCAATTTAATATATACTTTATTCACAATGGAGATTTTTTTATAAGTAGGAAATGTAAATACAGCATAAATCTAAATTCAATCATAGAAAATAATTTAGGTAAGAGAAATAAATTTTGTTTCATTTCCCAATTCATAACCCAATTAAAAATATATCTGTATACTCTTATAGGATAAAAAGTAAACAAAATATTACCTTCTGTCATCAATACAGAATTTTAGTTTTTTTTTTTTAATAAAATAATTTGTTATTGGTGTTCAATTTACCAACATACAGAATAACACCCAGTGCTCATCCCGTCAAGTGTCCCCCTCAGTGCCCGTCACCCACTCACTCCCACCCCCCCGCCCTCCTCGCCTTCCACCACCCCTGGTTTGTTTCCCAGAGTTAGGAGTCTTCATGTTCTGTCTCCCTTTCTGATATTTCCTACCCATTTCTTTTCCCTTCCCTTCTATTCCCTTTCACTATTATTTATATTCCCCAAATGAATGAGACCATATAATGTTTGTCCTTCTCCGATTGACTTATTTCACTCAGCATAATACCCTCCAGTTCCATCTACGGTGAAGCAAATGGTGGGTATTTGTCGTTTCTAATGGCTGAGTAATATTCCATTGTTGACATAAACCACATCTTCTTTATCCATTCATCTTTCGATGGATTTAATTTAATTTCATGATTGGATTGTTTGTTTCTTTGCTGTTGAGTTTAATAAGTTCTTTATAGATCTTGGATACTAGCCCTTTTTCTGATAGGTCATTTGCAAATATCTTCTCCCATTCTGTAGGTTGGTTTTTTAGTTTTGTTGACTGTTTCTTTTTCTGTGCAGAAGCTTTTTATCTTGATGAAGTCCAAATAGTTCATTTTTGCTTTTGTTTCCCTTGCCTTTATAGATGTATCTTGCAAGAAACTGCTGTGGCCAAGTTCAAAAAGGGTGTTGCCTGTGTTCTCCTCTAGGATTTTAATGGAATCTTGTCTCACATTTAGATCTTTCATCCATTCTGAGTTTATCTTTGTGTATGGTGTAAGAGAGTGGTCTAGTTTCATTCTTCTGCATGTGGATGTCCAATTTTCCCAGCACCATTTATTGAAGAGACTGTCTTTTTTCCAGTGGATAGTCTTTCCTGCTTTGTCGAATATTAGTTGACCATAAAGTTGAGGGTCCTCTTCTGGATTCTCTATTCTGTTACATCTATGTATCTGTTTTTTGCCAGTACCACACTGTCTTGATGACCACAGCTTTGTAGTACAACCTGAAATCTGGCATTGTGATGCCCCCGGCTATGGTTTTCTTTTTTAATATTCCCCTGGATATTTGGTATCTTTTCTGATTCCACACAAATCTTAAGATGATTTGTTCCAGCTCTCTGAAGAAAGTCCATGGTATTTCGATAGGGATTGCATTAAATGTGTAAATTGCCCTGGGTAGCATTGACATTTTCACAGTATTAATCCTGCCAATCCATGAGCATGGAATATTTTACCATCTCTTTGTGACTTCCTCAATTTCTTTCAGAAGTGTTCTGTAGTTTTTAGGGTATAGATCCTTTACCTCTTTGGTTAGGTTTATTCCTAGGTATCTTATGCTTTTAGGTGCAAAACATTATATGTTAACAAACTGGAATTTAAATAAAAATCTGGAGAAATGAGGAAAAAAAAATCTGATAGAAAACTGTAAGAACCTAGTTGTAGGAGTTAAAGCTTGGGGCTCTGGATTCCCATAGTACTTTCACCCCATTTTATGATAGCATGACCTTGAGTAAGTTTCTTAACCCCCCCACTCAGTCTTCTCATCAATGGCAAAATCTGGTAAATATGCCTCCTATATGTTACAGGGGTCAATAGAAAGGAATGTGAGTAACTGAATGTTATCTTCATGCAGCATCTCTTAAGCCACAATTCAAGGACTTGCTCCTTAAATTTCTTCTGTGTGGCAGTTCTTGTGTAATGCCCTGTTCAGTCCATACAAACAGAAGTCAGGCTAAGAATCTCTTTATGTATGTGTATCCTGATGTTTTTCTATTACTTTTCTTTTCCTATAGATTCGTATTGGGGGGATGGCAGAGAGAGCTTGTCTGAATACATAGGAGACGATTACAATTTTTTTGGAGGGAGTAGAGATAGGACAAATGCAGTGTTTTAAGATATTTAAGGTAATTGCAGAATAAAAAAATGTACAGAGTGCAGAACAAGGCAAGTCATTCAGGAATCTGTGTTGGTTATTTTAATTAGTTCTGCTCCTTCAGCATCTTATTCGACCTGAATAAAATATTATCTAAGAACTATAGAAATTAAATGCATGCATCCTGGAAACTTGCCTAGTGGAAATGTTATCCATTTATCTCCCTGAGGTTCTAATACAATGACTCTCCTGGTATCTGTCAAACATGATAAATACAGTTTAGTTAACGAAATCATACTTTATGTAATTGCATATTTTAAACAAGAAATCAATAACTAACAAATACTTAATACTAGAGGTTAATGGATAACAAATACTTATGCATTTGTATGAATAGATCCTATATTTTTCTTCTGACAAATCGTCATTCAATCATAAATTGTAGGGTAGCCTCATAAACAGTTTATAGGAATTCACTGATACATGTCAGCCAACAAAATTGAGAGCTAAAGATGTAAAACACATGCATGTGTGTCATAGAGCAGATCTATGGCTTTATGTATAAGTCTGTGTGCTTGTGTTCGTGGGTATGATTTTAGGCAGTCTTACTCCTAAGAAGGGTAACTACCATATGCACATTTTAATATTACCCTTCAAATAAATGAAGATTAGTTTGAAAGAAACTCCCATTAATGAAACTTATAATTGTGCTCACAGCTGACAGCTGTCACTGAATTTGTATAAAGGTCCTCAAGAGAACAATGCTCCTTCTACCATGTGTCTTGAGCAGAACTCACATCCATTTCACCCTTCCTTATGTCCATAAAGAAGCTGTATATTTAAAGATACTGGCAGAGGAGAACTCTTGCAAGTTGTAGGCTACTGCTATGGAACAGCTCCTCTGAAATAGCTTGTGTGACCTTCACTGCTGTTGTTTTCTCTACTTCAAGATGATCACTTTTGACAAATAAAAATAAGTACAACTTACCATTGTCAAAAAAATAACTGTAGATGAAAGATGTAAAATAATGCATGTTAAAATGAGATTTGGCTGACTGATATAATTGGATTTTTCAGACTTTTCCAGATCCTGCTAAGTAAACTAATAAAAATAAAGCCTGACCAGCTTTATGACGGCATATGGCAGGTCATTTTAATTGTTTGGGGGAAAGAAAGAATGCTTATATGGGATATATAAAAATAAATCTGTTCCAAAAAATGGACTTTTGGTTAGAAATCCAAGTTAAAATAATTTAAATCCATAAATATGGTAATGTTTCAAAGTTTAAAAACTGTATTTAAGATTCTCCTTAGTACCTCACTTTCTTTGTAATTCATGTGTTGTATGCTTAAATACTATGATAATGTCACATAGCATCATCTAAATTGCAGTTCAACATAAAGTTCCAGGAAAATGTAGCAAATGGTCAGTGAATGTGGAAAGACCATTAAGGGTGATATTGATGAACTGACAATACTAAAATCAATAGCTAGATGTACAGGAGGTGGTGAATCAAACAACAGGCTGTTGAAAATGGAATTTTTAAAGTTAATGAAATTATTGGGATGGCAGTATCAGTGTATTAGGTGAGGCTTGCTATTGGGCAATAACATGAGAGGAGTTGTTTGTGATCGGTCTCATGCTTATTTTACAAGTAGAGTAGAGACCAAATTATCCTATGTGTCCTAAGGTACAGAATAAGAACCATTGGGTGGAAGTTCTATTCATGATTTTACTCTCACTTCTTTACTTAATGAGCACCTACTGTGTTTCAGACAGTAATTTCTGTATTGTAGATCTAACTGTAAATAAGCCAGATAAGTTCCTAGCACTCATAGCCCTTGTACTGTAGTGAAAGTAGATAGACCACAAGCAAGTAAACAAATTTCAGGTAATGCTATGAAGAAAATAAGGTAGGCCTTGGGAGAGAGTACTTCATGGAGGAGAAGATGAACTGCTATCAAATAATCAGGAGTCTCCTGATACCATGACATATTGACTAAACCAGATGTGTCCTCTTTATCTCTAAAGCATGCTCATCATCTTTCTACTTATCTTCATATCTTTTTCCTCACCCCAGTCAATGTCTCCATCTGTCACAAGGGCTGCAGTAGTACTCAAGATTATCTTAAGAAACAACAACAATAATAACAGCAACAAAACAAAACATACAGCAGATTGTATCCCTTCTCTCCTATGACTACATTTTAAAGACTTACTTATGTTTTGGGTTGGGGGTGGATGGGTAGATGGAGGAGGAGAGAATCTCAAGCAGACTCCCTGCTAAGTGTGCGGCTTGATCCCAGAACCCGGAGATCATGACCTGAGCCAAAATCAAGAGTTTGGACACTAAATTGACTGAGGCACTCAGGCACTGTTCCTAGGACTTCATTTTACAATTATAATTAACTGTAAAATTATTTACCAATACTTTAAAGCTGTTCATATTTTCTGCAAAAGTTTCTGACTATCTGATACTGAAATTCATTATCTTTTATATTCTAGGCTACACGAAAATTTTTTCTGTTTCTAGAATGCATCAAGCTCATTCTTACCTCAGGACAATTAGATTTTATTTATTTTTTATTTTTATTCATTTATTCATGAGAGACACAGAGAGAGGCAGAGACATAGGCAGAGGGAAAAGCAGGCTGTCTGGGGAAAGCCTGATGTAGGACTTGATCCCAGGACCCCAGGATCATGCCCTAAGTGAAAGGCAGATGCTCAACCACTGGGCCACCCAGATGCCCTGATTTTTTTTTTATCCTCAGACGTTAATGTTTGTTCCCCATCCTTCCATGGTCACAAAAGAAAGGAGTTTCAAGTTCCTGGAAATTTGAAGCAGACACAGAATTCTTGGTGTTATCGGATGCCCTGGGAAGTAGTGTTTTCAGAGCTCTCTTCCATTCCATATCTTTAGGACTGTTTTGCTGACCACTTTGATTCAAGTTGTTACCTAATCACTTTCATGCTACCTTTTTTAATTGTTTTAATAGTACACATCAGTAACTGAAACTATCTAATATTTTAATTCATATTTGTCTTCTTTGTCCATTAGAACATAAATAGCTTAAAGTGAGGAACAATAACTGACTTGGAAAAAACAATAATTTGCCTATTTCCTAGAACATTGCTTGCCTTACAGTAGTTAGTCAAATAATTTTGGAAAGATCAAGTGATTTTTCTTCTAAGTTTCCATAATATAACTTAAAAAATATATTGAGGTATTAGATACAATATAGTAAAGTAGATTTCTATCATCTGTGCTTTTTAAAATATTAGCTTGGACTTTGAAAATGTATTTGTACAACCATAATGAAACATATTTTCTTATGTACTTAATTTCTCTCTCCTAAATGGAATGTAAGCCTGTTGTGGCAAGAAATGTAATCTATGTTGGCCTAGTGATAAATCTCTGGGATCTAGAACAATGTAGTCACATGAGAGTTGAGCAATTATTTATTGAATGAAGAAAATATCTTGTGAATATGTACACCTATGAATGTCAATTTATATACAAGACAAAATTGGAAGGAAACCTCAAAGAACATTTTCTAATACTTTATTTTTTTAAAAGATTTTATTGATTTATTCATGCAAGACACACACAGAGAGAGAGGCAGAGGGAAAAGCAGACTCCATGCAGGGAGCCCGATGTGGGACTTGATCCCAGGACTCCAGGATCACGCCCTGAGCTGAAGGCAGACACTCAACCACTGAGCCACCCAGAGATTCCCTAATACTTTATTTTTTAACATATATAAACACATGCTCTATCCTCCATCAATATCAAATCCTCTTATATCCTGTATCTTTGCCTCCTTGATGTAATCTGACAGGTTGGCCCACTTTTTAATTTTGCAGTAAGAATGGAGCATTCTACTCTTAAATGGTTCAGTGTTGAGGTTCATAATTACTTTGCAAAAAAAGGTCCATGTTTGACCTAGTGGCCAGGTAGCATCTGGGCAGAAGTTGTCATGTCTGCTTCAAACCTACCTTTCAATACTCACTGATTGGATAGTAGACAGCATTTGCATTCAGATTTCCTCAACAGCTGTATACTTTCTTTTCCTTTGTAATATCCAATGGTGTATAGGAACTGACTCTTACCAGTGACAAGAACCAACTCTGCATGCTTTTGCCCAAGTCTGCATTCAGTGACCCCATGTTGGTAGTCTGAAATTAGTCATGGTGGGAATAATTAAACTATGAATTCTCCAAATGTTACAAATCAGAGTTGATTTTGTCCTACTTACTTGCTCCTGTATATATTTGAGCAGATGCTGTGTTTCATGACTACTCTCAGTCCCTCTGGACCATTCTTGGAATGCAGCATGGGGCATGGAAAAGATTGTAGATTTCAAAGTCTCATCCACTGACTTCATACATGACCAATGGAACAAGGTAGCTTCCCTGGACCACATTTATAAAACTCACTTTTGTAAAGGGAGTAGAAGAAAGTAATGTGTATAATATCCTAGCACATTCCCTGGCACATATAAGGCCCTGAAAGCCAATATCCATTTCCTTTTAAATGGTTGGATACCAGGAGATACAGAATAAAGTCAGACTTGCATAAAGCTCTTCTAGAAGAGTTTAGCAAACTGTGCTTAACTGCATCCTGTTAAATGACCATTTATATAGCCCCAATTAGGTGTGTTTATTCTGGCTCATGTTTCAGATCGTGTGTGACCTAAAGGAAGCCAGTTCCCATCTATAGTACAGCATTATTCAATAATGCAAAGCAAGGGTAAATGTAGTTAGAAGCAAAGAGAACATCAAACACTCTAATATAATGATCTCAAACTGAGTTTATGCAGTCAAAAGGTAAAATAATCTCCCCAATGTGGTTATATCCTTTAATGTTATGTCATATCTGAAGAGAGAAATTATCTGAGAAAGGATGGAATTTAAGTAACTTAGAACATTAAGCAATCATCGATTTGAGGTAGCACTCAGGTCTAGAAAACCATTAGCGATATGGCTGGACTCTGATGATGATAAGTTTGTAAATTTTTTGAAGGAGAATAGAAAGGGGATGAGAAGATCTGTGTTTTCAAAGATGACATTGTTTTTGTAAGGCAAGGAGAGTTGATATTTGGATAAGGTGCAGCTATTTCTTGTTAACTGAGAGTAATCATTATGTTGTAAAAACTGCAAATACATGTAAGATAGAAGCTCCCTATGTGGTTGTAATGAGAGTTTTAGTATATATCTACCCAAGTATTTGTGGCACTATTATAAAACTACATAAAACCTTTAGTCTTATTTTCCTTGCTTTTTACTTAAAATACTTTTGAGATTGTAAAATGATAGGTCCATTCTAGGTGTTAGAATATAATAAAGAAAAAATACACATGGCCGTATATTTGCATATGTAGACTTATAAAAATGTGTATATGCTTACCTCTACAATCTCTTAGATGAAAATTACCGTTGTATAACAAGTTTTTCAGGATTATATTTTCATGGCTAGAAGTTACCATAGAGTTATACAATCTACCTAAGGTTTTATTAAGAGACAGAAAGTGGAATTTGGTCATGTACAGTTAAGACCAGCGATCAAAAATTTTAAATATTATCGTTAACACACTGAGTTGATGTTCTCCCCCAAATTACAAATATCATCATCTTTGAGATTGTCAGTCAAGCCTCAAGGACTTCCTAAGTACTGCAAATATGAATAAGATACATTCTTTTAGCTAAAGGGTACAAAATAGAGAATGGGCATCCTATGAAATACATACATGAAAGCTTAAAATAGAAGTGTGTAGTGATAAAAATGGAAGAATGTGACAGTACTATGGAAGTTTAGAGAGCAAAGTGACTTTCTACTGGCAGAGAAACTTATAGTTGTATTTTCCTTGGACATTTTTAGATGGGGGGAAATTTTCTCTTTTTTAAAAAAAGTGGGGGGTGGAATTTAGCCATTATAGGAGAACATATAGGCAAGGCATAGAAACAGGGAAAGTCAGATGCAATTGTATTCATTTATTTGGACTGAAATTCAGGAAGTAATGAAGGGAATATTGGGAGACAAGTCTCAAGAGGTTATTGAAGGCTAGAAAATTGTGGACAATGGAAATTTTTAGTATCATTGAAAAGCCAATGAAGGATGAAAACTTCTATATTACATGAGGGCTCTACGAACTTCTATATTACATGAGAACTCTAAAAACAGTTACTCTACTTCTGGTAGACTGGAGTGAGTGAGGATGGAAATCTAGGGCTCTATTTAGAGCAGACAAAACCTGATTTTTCTATATTACACTCCGGGATACGTTTGGAGGAAAAAGACATACTGGCAAAACAACTGTGAAAGCAGAGGAAACAAAATCCTATACCTAATTAGAATGGGGCATCAAAATACTAAACATGCTTTCTGTCTTAACGTCCAACAATAAAGTTGTGATTCTTCTTCATTTAGAAGCCATGGTTGTTTGAATCTGTGAACTTTCCTGGAAGGGCATCTAACCTAAAAACATGGAAATTTCTTTAAGTTCTAGATGGGAATCTATGCATCTAGACACATAAGCTTAAAAAATAAAATGAATGTTATTTTAATATGTCTTATACCATCCAATATTAAAAAATAGAAACTTAAACTTTTAGAAAGGATATGTGAACTTAAAATATTATGATATTCAGATTTCATCTTAAGAAACAAATACAGTTGCTTAGGCAGATGTTTTTTTCTTTATGCAATCCCTATTAGTCTGGATTTCTCTACTAGATCTTTTAGTAGATTTTACAATATTAGCATAGTGATAAATTTCAGCAGTAACACAGCTGGGTCCCTTGGCTTCCAGGCACTTGGAACTCACAGAGTATTTGGTTTCTTTCAGTATTGTCATCATTTTCCTTATCTGTTTATCTTTGTTGATGTTATCTCTACTTTTCCAAGGATTTTCATAGCCTTGTTAACCTCAAAAAAAGTATGGATACACAGTGTTTAGAAAGAAAGACCAATTCTATATAGTGTCCTTTACATACTCTTATTGAGTTACTTTTAGGAGGAGAATCACTAGGACCTAATATTCGGAATCAATAATTTTCTTAGGCAAATCAAACATGGATGAAACAAAGGTATATTTTATTTTTTCTAAGATGCCATAATTCACATACTAATAATTCTTTCTGTATTTGTGGAAAAAGGCTTATTTGTAGAAACTGTTGATTTGAAATATAGATACAGTTATATATATGTGTATATATATATGTGTGTGTGTGTGTATATATATATATATACACACACACACACACATAATTTTGGAGTACCACTCCTGGTATATGGTAATCACTTGGAGGTGATTCAATGGCATATGTCCATACATATGTGAGTATACAGTTTATTGTATATACCATATTACCCCAAGTATTCATAAGTTCTTTGCAGAATAAAAATATGGAAAAGAAGCAAGTGAAATGGGTTAAGTTACATAACCAAATCCCACAATGGTTAAAATACTTTTAAAAACGGAATATTGTCAGAGGTTATATAGAGTTAGCAATATTTGAGACTAAATCTATGGCCTTGCTGGAGATTTGGGTGAAATGCAGTTCTACCGTTTACTTCATAGCACTATTTTTCTCATCTTTTTTACTCATTTCTAAGCTATTGTTTTACTGTGTGTTTTCACAGTGTAACATATTTTATTTGTTGTACCTCAACAAAGAAGAGCTGCCCTATTAAAACATCTAGCTCATCATGAATTCCTTCCAATTAAAATTAATCCTCTAGGAATGCCTGGCTGGCTCAGTCAGTAGAAGGTGAGATTCTTGATCTTAGAGGTTGTAAATTCAAGCCCCATGTTGGGTGTGGAGATTAGTTTAAAAATAAATAAAACATGGTAAATAAATTTGTCAGATGGGACAAGATACTTAACTTTAGGTAAGTACTTGGCAAGATTTAAAGCAAACCCAAAAAGATCTATTTGAAGTGAAGAGTCTGCCAGGGAGTATCTGGATAAATAAAGTCAGATAAATTTTGACTAAAATTGAAATTTAATCTCAAAGCAAAGTACAGTTTTTTTGTTTTTGTTTTTTTTAAAGATTCATTTTTTTTGAGAGAGTGAGAAAGCATAAGCAGGAGAGTCAGGGGGAGAAAGAGAGACAATCTTCAAGCAGACTCCCCACTGAGCATGGAGCCCTATGTGGGGCTCAATCTCACCACCCTCAAATCATGACCTGAACTGAAACCAAGACTCAGGCGCTTAATCAATGCACTACCCAGGCGCTCCAAAGTATGTTCTTTAAATGCTGTGAATATACCCCCCACTATTTGTGAGGAATAGATGAAAGTTGCCTACGTTTTGTGTATTTGTGCTATTTAAAGCTACTTGACTGTTTATAGATTTAGAATATATATAACTACCATATTCTAGTTTACTTATGATATGAAAAAAAATTGAGATTTTAAAATTTCTGCCTATCACCTCTTAAATGTCAAATTTTGTGAAGTATCTACTATGTACATGATTCCAGATAAATGTCAAGTTTTGTGAAGTATCTACTAGGTACATGATTCCAGATAAATATCTGCACCCAATATCTAGACTTATAGTTCCAGCCTTTAAGCTGATAGGAGAAACTTCTAATACAATGGTGTTCTTGATGAGTCACTTCAGTTGTACAGTGTATGAGCTAAGTGAACCTGACTTTTAATAGTAATTATCCAGAAATAATGAAGGTTTTATTTAAAAGGTATAATAAAATAAAAGGTAATCAGTTTGGGGTTTGTTTTTATGACACCAATTTATTATGATTGCCTTGCTAAGCTAGAAATTGCTCATCAAATCTTTGTTGAATGAAAATATAGAAGAAATTATAGACTTCAAAAAGGAGAAAAATAATAATGGGGAAGAAGTTAATTTCTGGCACCTAAATGCCTGGGTTTCTTTTCATAATAGTTTAGTTAGAAGATAAAATTTCATTTATTTATAGGGAGATTCTAATGCAAATCCATTAAAAAACAGATCTGTGTCCCTTAACAGTTACAAAACCTGTTGATTCCAGTGTTGGTTAAATCAAAGTTGTCAGACATTTTCTAACCTGTGCAGAAAAATGTAACCTAAAATTTGGTCCAAGATCCAATTTCTCTGTGGGCTTATAAATACCACAAGATAACAGTTGCTATAATGATTATTATTTGGAGTAGACTTTGGATGCTTTGTGAACATTGATGTATTCCACTGGTTAAACTTTTATCTATCATTGTTTTCTGATCAACATTTTAACATTAAAAAAACAAACAAAACCCCCTAAAGGCTTCTTTCTTTTTTCATTTTTGACTGGTACAAAGGGAGACACATTTGGGATTTACTTTTATCATCACCAAATATATTAGATTGAGAAATAAGAAGAATTAATATTCCGTATTTGATCTTAAACCTTGTTCATGGTTATTGGTAAACTCTAAAACCTCATACTAAGCATACTCACAGGTAGACACACACAAAATCAATCTTGTGACTTCCTGGTTACAGGAACTGAGGTTCTTATGGGCAAAGATTTAAGAGCCTTGAGAGAAAGTGAGTTTTGTATTTTCATATGCCACTCAGGAGGATAGGAGTTAACAAAACTGTTTAAGATTATTTTGGTATTATATGACCAGCAATTGTGTTTACAGAATACATCTTAGGTATTTCAGAAAACTTGGTATTTCTTTCTAAATCAGAATTCAACTTTCTTTCCAACTCTCATTTTTTGCTGTTGGTAGGAGCCATTTATAATTGTCACTTGAAGCTCTCTCATTTAAACTTTGTAAGTTATTTTCTTTGGAGTAAACATTTAATCATATTTAGGTTTTTTTCCCCACCCTTCCCCTTTACAGTCTTTCCTTTTTTTTTTTTTTTTCCTGTTTTTACTTTTTTTACTTCTCCATTATTATGGCTGTGTGGCCTCCAAAGGCAAATAAAAGCTTTATGGAATATTTTGTAGTCAGGATTCAGGGGATATAATAAAAGAGGCTTATTTTGTTTTAAAAGCTCCACTGTCCATTTTAAGATGAGTTTTGTGGAAGAAGTTTCTACCCTACCCCGGCTTTTGAAAACTCTAGCAGTCCTATTTTCTACTAACTCTTGGATAATAACTCCTTCAGTGAAGTTAAGTGTCAAACAGACCCAATTCAGTACTGAGACTACTCCACCTCATCTTTCCCTTCCTACTTTGTGTTAGGCTTTGACTCCAGTCTCTCATCTTACCACCAGTATCAGATGGAAGCAAGAAAGCGACAGATGTGGGTGACTGAATGTTCTTATCAGACTTATTCTGAAAAGGTTGGATTTAGCAGGTGCTTAGAGCTTGATTTTTTTTTTCCCTTTTAATAGGAACTTACGGTCTCAAAAGACTTTATTGGTTTGAGGGTCTTTGGCAAAGCATTCCTCACTGGCTTGGTGATTCACTGTCTCTGCAACTCTATGGATCAGAAATGCACCTGTAGCTTCCAGTTTCTTAGGATCTGTCACCCTTCTCAGTGGCCCATTTGGGAAGGCTCCATGGTAATCCTCATGCTGGCTCTTTCACAATGGGACCTACATGTACACATATGTGTGTATGTATGTGTATACATATACATACACATATACATATATTCATATATTTTTGAGGGGCTTAGGAAGGGGGACTCATATCTTTTAAATGGGAGATAATCATGTATTCTTGACTCAACAAATTCTGGAAAACCAGTCAAACCCAATGCAACAGCAACTTCCCTCTGAGATGTAGCCAGAGCAACTAAACTGCTTGCTCCTCTTCCTCTAGATTTCCATACGTGAGTCTGTATGTTCCGTGCACTGGGATTCATGCCAAGTTTGTTTTTTTGCATTATCCTGCTGAAGCCTAACTGAAATTGAAGTTAAGAGATGGGGGCTTGGCCACTCCTCTACCTTCAGGGTAGGGAGAGTGCTAAAAAATATACCAGCATTTTCCAGAAACTCTACTCAGACACTCTCAAATCTCTAGCAATCAATGCAGAAGCCGCTTTTGGAAACCATGCCATGTGGCTTACCTAACTCCTTGGAATGTTTGCATTCATTTTTCATTCCTCAGTTGAAAATGAGAGCAGAAAGATCTTGTTTTAACACTCTGTTGGTAATGTATTATAATGACAGAACAGTGTTCTTTCATCTGTGCTGTGTATTGTTCTCTAAGTCCCCAGCAGACCCTGCCCATTCAAGGAAGCCTACGCTCAGGTCTGTGCTCCCTGCCTTACATATTCTGTCCTTCCATTACACCCTGAACCAGGGCCTCTGCTGCTTCACCATTCTTTTTGCCAAGTCTCCAACTCCCCAATGGCTTCTAGATCTTTCAAAAATCCATACGTTAGCCATAGGGAATGAGGGGGATGGATTTGGCTACTGTAGTAAACCATGATTTAGTTCCTTTTCCTCTTTTTTCATTTTAAAAATTCTTGGTAGAAAATCTATTATATAATATCCACCTTTATTCCTATTTTATTACTTGATTTAATTAACATGAGAATTCAAACCCAGTTCTCTTGAGATTAGATGTTCTCTGCTCAAAGGCCTTTCTGGACTGAAAAGCTAAATGCTTAATCCTTAGGACCTCAAATTTCAGCTGTTACAGTAGTTGAAATAACAAATTACTGGGAACTATGTATCATAACTTGTCCAAAACTTTGATTTCAGTTCTTACATAATAACATTAGTGTACCTAAATGATCATCAGAACATTACATCAACTTTATAAGCATCTTCATATTTAAAATTTAAAAGTCCCTAAACAAATTTGATAGGAAAATAATACTATGATATATTATATGAAAAACATAGAAAAATAGTTAATAAGTACTGGTTATGACTTTGTGAAAGAATTGTCTTATTCTTGAGTAGTCTTATTTTCCAGTTTTGCTAACATAACCTTATGAGATATGAAAATAAAAAATAGAATTACAATCTCCTAGTCAGTGTCTTACATACTACATAGGCAATTGAAAGCTTAGTAATGCTTTAGAGGTCAGGTATGGCAAAAATTTCTACATGTCATAAGGAATTTAGTGTTGTATGGTAGTTATTGTCATTGGTAGTCATTAGTAGAGTAAATGGAACATTCTCTAAAAATGTATTTTCACCTAAATGGGACAAAATCTCTGAAGAGTGTACATTACTCATCTAAATGGGAAGGATGTAGAATTGATGATTCCTGCCAGCTTTAAAGAGTTGATGAAGAGAGATAATGTTTTATTACCACTAATTATACCAGTGAGCAGAATGATATACAGGTCAATAGGAAAACTTCACTACTTTCATATTAAAAAGACATTAACTCATGACACATGAATCATTTGATAATAAAGTGCTTTATGTAAATATTGAAAAAAGCCTCATTTGTTAAGTTTTAATAAAAGCTTGGACGATGGAAGGGAGCTCATGTTTAAATTTCACCCCTTTGTAGGACTTCAGTCCCCAGAATTAATGAAAAATGATTCATCAGATAAAGAATAAATTCCCCAGTGTTCCTTGGAAAAGTTATCATATGTTCCTTTGAAAAACAGAACTTGGCTATTCATTTGATTTAGCAAGTAAAATAACATTATTTGAACATAAAGCTGAGTCCTCTGGCTTCCCAATGGTGAATAATAATGCCTAATATTTTCATAAAAATCACTGTGCAGAAAGAAGCTTTGGAGCTTCACACACTCCTATTTATGAGGACTGATTTTTAGAAAAACCTCAAACTGTTCAAATATAGCATTTTTCAGTGTCTAAGTTGTTGAAATATTGGCTTCTTAGGCTATTTAATTTACTATCTTCTGGACAAATTACTGTAAAAGAGGAAAAGGAAAACTTAAGGCAGCTTAATGAAAGTGTAAAATGGCCAATTTTTAAATATCTGAGGGGAAAAAAAGCATGGAAGGGGAAGAATTTTAAGTGAAAGAATTGATATACCACTAATGATTGCTGATAAGAAAATTTACAGATTTTTGAGAAATGGTTTCAATACTTTACCATATTTTTTTTGTATGTCTACTTTTAATCAAAGTAGAAACTTAATTAAGAAAACCTATTCATTGGTAAAGGAAGATCAGAGGGGTAAGGCAAACCAAAATTTCAGCTGTTACAGTAGTTGAATGTCCTTTTTCTCACCCATTTTGTAGGCTATAGTAAAATTACTATCACTGAATCAGGGAATTTAGAAGGAGAATAACAAGGGTTATAAATGGAGAATTTCTCTAAACCATTCAATGCAATGTTGAAAGCTATTAAAAATGGAAAACTAACTGCAGGTGATCAAATACTTAATACAACACAAGATAAAGTGGTACATGCATCTTAAGTGAAATTATTATGTGTGTGCAGGTGAACACTCTCTGATGACCTTTGTTGTTCAACCATACATACAACAAACATAAAAAGAAGAAAGAAAAGAGCAATACAATGCTTGCCTATCTTGGAGGCAAAGAGAAGCAAACTTGCCTACTCTTTTCTCCCAGAGCTTCTTTCTCTGCAGGTTCTTGGGCTGTCATGGAGCTTAGGGCTGCTTTACAGCATCTGATTTATATTTGGTTCCTAGTGTTTCACAAGTGCATTATAACTAGAAATGGAGCCAGAATCTTATTAGTGGAGATGCTGTGCAGTGAAATGTCAACACAGGGCATTTGTGTTTTACTTTTATTGCTTTAATAGATAGTACATTTTGTGACAACATGGTCTATTTGAATAATGTGACATTTGGGGAAAGTTTTAAAATTGATTTTATTCAATTGATATTAATGTTGGGTTAAGACCTGATATAATAAAGAAAATAGATGTGCCATTTTCTATCTGTCTTTCAGGGTGAAGGAGTTTGGGCCAGGCCGGCAGCAAAGTCAAAAAGGAGCAGGACATATAGCATCAATGCCATGTGTTCTGGCCCCGTCTATTTTCAGAGCACACGTAATATGTTCACTTAAACAGATGATTGGCAGATAACAATCAAATACAGCTTAGGCAGTCGCAAGTCATGGATTCAGATGAAAGTATGCTAGTGGAAGGAACTGTATTGTGTTTGTATTACCTTACAAATGATCATAAAATATACAGTTTTATTCAAACTCATTTTCCACAGTATATAATTTCAGGTTCACAGAATGATGTAAATATACTTCCTGTAAAGCTTGAGAGGAAAAAATGCATTAAAGAATTGAGAATTAGTTCCTATTATCAAGTAAAAATACATTAAAGAATTGAGAATTAGTTCCCATTATCACTTTCTCATTGTGTGCTTCGTTAGTATTTCCTGAGTATACTAAACCCTGAATAAATCTATTCTTATCCCAATATTCCTCTCTGTCCCACCATTGCCATGCTATTTAGCTTTCAGTTTGGGAGCCAATGTTTTCTACCCTACCATAAAGATATAATACCTGGTTTCAATTTTTATACCTGAGAGAATAGCCATTTTTCATTTTCTATAGAGGAATTCCAAGTCTCTCTCCATTATGGAGAAACATGGAAACCAGAGACAATATTAGATAAATAAAACAATAAAAGAAGGGGATCCCTGGGTGGCTCAGTGGTTTAGCGCCTGCCTTTGGCCCAGGGCGCTATCCTGGAGTCCCGGGATTGAGTCCCGCATTGGGATCCTGGCATGGACTTCCGGCATGGAGCCTGCTTCTCCCTCCTCCTGTGTCTCTGCCTCTCTCTCTCTCTATGTCTATCATAAATAAATAAATAAATAAATAAATCTTAAAAAAAAAAGAAAGTGAGAAGACTGTCAGAAAATTATTTTTTTCTAAAATCTGTACTTCTGGTTCATGATAACATATCTGCTGTTGATAATAATGGCACAAACATAATGACTTCGTCATTCATTTCATCTGAGGCCACTGAGGAGGTCTTAGATTACTCTCCCAATACAATTTGCATGATCTGACGGCTAACCTAATTTTCTCTGGTGGGAGTGGGGTGGAAAGCATAGGGATATTTTGATTAAACTTGATGTTGCCTTAGTTTTACCTCATGAGACAATTCCATCTCAAGATACACTATGGACAAAAATTTTTCAGTTTACTCTATATGTCAGATGTTTGAATGGTAATAGAACTACTTCTAGCAAATGATCTTTCTTTTCTCTTTGGCCATGAACCAATCTATTTATACATCTTATTTCTAATTCCTCAGAAAATACAAAAAAATTCAATGCCTTTTATACTTCTTATAATTCCTTAAATACAGAGCCAACATTTTCACTTAATCCAGATGTATTTGTTTTTCAGTAGTTATTGAATATTTATTTTCTTTCACTTCTTTGATTTTTCTCAGTTTCAAAACCTTCCCATATATTCTAGGGGTGCCTGGGTGGCACTAGTTGAGCATCTGCCTTTGGTTCAGGTCCTGATCCCTGCATCCTGGGATCCAGTCCCACATCGGGCTCCCCACAGGGAGCCAGCTTCTCCCTCTGCCTATGTCTCTGCCTCTCTGTGTCTCTCATGAATAAATAAATAAAATTTTAAAAACAAAACCAAAACAAAACCTTTTCATATGTTCTAATGAGTTGCATATATATGTATATATATATACACACACACACACATTGGGACCAGAAACACCTGATTCCAGAGAAATTATTTGGATGATTTTTTGAAGCAATTATACCTTAACAGGGGATTTGTTCCTCTTATTTAAGGCTATATTTTTATAGATTCCTGAGTATTTTGCTAGTAGCTGCCAACATTATGCTTTTCCTCACTATATCCATCTAGGAATCAGCCATCCTTTATATATTCCTTTTAGATAAATAGCAAGAATAAGAGAAATTGAGACTAAGAACTGTTTTAAGGCTCTTGTGATTAAAGGAAATAAGCTTCTAACAATAAAAAGAAATATGAGAAAACCTTGATATATATTTATTCAATCACTTTTTAAAATATTTTCAGTAATCAACATTGTTTTCAGTAATCAACATGTTAATCAGCAGCAATATGAAGAGAATATTCTTGTTTTTCACATCTCCATTTTCAATCTAAATATTAGCAGTATTTAAGAGTGGTACTAAAAATCACACTTTACCAAAAGTACTAGTAACACAAAAGAAAACTCTTTATGTTGAAACTATGTATTTTTATATTGTTATAAATGGTTGAAACTATGTATTGTTTAAATTGTTATAAATGGTTATGATAAATCAGACAACTAAAATTATAACAATGCACTTGCACAGTTATTCTAAATATAACTGAAGCTCAATTGTTAGTGCTATTTAATGAAAATTAAATTCAAAGTTAATTCTTCCAATATCTTATATTTACAGAAACATATATTTTCTCCTATTACACTTACAAAATGACATTCTTTATTTAATCGTCTTTACCAAAAAATAATTGATCATATATGAATTTATTACTATGTTGATTTACATATCCTTTCGTGATTATCATACTCTTGATTACTATAGTTTTATAAAAAAGTCTGAAATCAGAGAAGTGTAAGTCTACCAAATCCCCTGTCCCACCAAGACTTATTGTGTGATTAGGTCCTTTGCATTTACATGTAAATCTTAAAACAATCTAAATTTCTACAAAAAAGCTTGTAGGGGTGTGGATTGCGTTAACTCTATTAAGCCAATTTTGGGGGAATAGGAATCTTAACAGCATTAAATCCTATATTCCATGAGTGTGGCATCTCTTTTTTAAATCTTATTTTATTATGTTTTATCTCTTTTTGCTGCTTTTGAATTTTCCAGTTTTTTATTGTTTGCAATTTATTGGAATACCTCAGAGATTTTGCCATTTTGATTCCAGGCTGCTTTAATAAAGCAAATATTGCAATAAAGCAAGGCAAATGAATTTACTTCCCAATGCATACAGAAATTATATTTACACTATACTGTAGCCTATTGAATGTTCAGTAGCATTATACCTAAAAACAAAAACAATGTACATAACTTAATTACCTTATTGCTAAAAAATGCTAACTATCTGAGCTTTCAAAAAAGTCATCATCTTTTTGCTGGTGGAGAGTCTTGCCTTGATGTTGATGGCTGACTGATAAGGGTGGTGGTTGGTGAACGTTGGGGTGGCTGTGGCAATTTCTTTTTGTTTTTCTTTTTTAATTTTTATTTTTTTTTATTTTTTTTTATTTATGATAGTCACAGAGAGAGAGAGAGACAGAGGCAGAGACACAGGCAGAGGGAGAAGCAGGCTCCATGCACCGGGAGCCCAACGTGGGATTCTATTCCCGGTCTCCAGGATCGCGCCCTGGGCCAAAGGCAGGCGCCAAACCGCTGTGCCACCCAGGGATCCCGGCAATTTCTTACAAGAAAACAACAATGAAGTTTACCAGATTGGTTGGTTCTTCCTTTCCTGTGTGATTTCCCTGTAGCATGGGATGCTATTTGATAGCATTTTATCGATAGTCAGATTTCTTTAGAAATTGGAATCAATCTTCTCAAACTCTGCTATTTATCATCTACATTTATGTACTATTCAAGACCCTTTGTTGTCATTTCAGCAATCTTCTCAGCATCATCACCAGGAATAGATTTCATCTCAAGGAACTACTTTATTTGCTGATCTGTAAGCAACTCCTTATCCATTAGTTTTATAAGGAAATTGTAGTAACTCACTCCACTCTTCAGGTTCCACTTTTAATTCTAGTTCTCTTGCTATTTCTACCACATCTGCAGTGACTTCCTCCAATGAAGTTTTGAGCCCCTCTAAGTCATCTATGAGGATTGTAATCAACTTCTTCTAAACTCCTATGAATGTTGATATTTTGACTTCTTCCCATGAATCACAAGTGTTCTTGATGGCATCTAGAATGGTGAATTCTTTCCAGAAGATTCTCAGTTTAGTTTACCCACATTCATCAGAGGGATCACTATTTATGGCAACTCTAGCAGTATAAAATGTATTTCTTAAATGATTTTTGAAAGTCAAAGCAACTGTTTTATCCATGAGCTACAGAATAGATGTTGTGTTAGCAGGCATGAAAGCAATATTAATCTCATTGTACATCTCAGAGTTCTTGATTTATTTAATCAATAATAATAATAATAATAATAATAATGTGTGTGTGTTGTCAATAAACAGTAATATATTAAAAGCAGGGCAACCCGGGTGGCTCAGCGGTTTAGCGCTTTCAGCCCAGGGTGTGATCCTGGAGACCTGGGATCAAGTCCCATGTCAGGCTCCCTGCAGGGAACCTGCTTCTCCCTCTGCCTGTGTCTGTGCCTCTCTCTCTCTCTGTGTCTCTCATGAATAAATAAATAAAAATTTTTTAAAAAGCAGCATTTTTCTGACCAATTGGTCTTAACAGTGGGCTTAGAAGTTTCAGTAAACCATGTTATGGACAGATATGCTGTCATCTAGGCTTTGTTGTTCCATTTATAGAGCACAGGCAGAGTAGATACAGCATAATTCATGAGGGCCCTCAAATTTTCAAAATGAGCATTGGCTTCAACATACGAGCCAATGCAGCTGGTGACTAACAAGAGGTCAGCCTGTCCTTTGAGGCTTTGAAGCCAGGCATTGGCTTTTCCTCTCCAGCTATGGTATCTTCTAGTAGAAGACTGTTCTGTCTACACAGTAAATGTTTGGTGCATCCACTTTCATTAATTATCTTAGTTCTTCTGGATCACTTGCTGCAGCTTCTACATCATCACTTGCTGCTTTCACTTTGTACTTGGATGTTACAGAGATGGCTTCTTTCCTTAAACAT
Organism: Canis lupus baileyi; assembly: GCF_048164855.1. Taxonomy (NCBI): domain Eukaryota; kingdom Metazoa; phylum Chordata; class Mammalia; order Carnivora; family Canidae; genus Canis; species Canis lupus. Next base: position 18,139,255 of record NC_132854.1, on the reverse strand, counting down.
CATGAACCAGCCTCTACTAGTTTCAGATTTTTCTCCTGCAGCTTTTTCACCTTTCTGTCTTCATAGAATTGTAGAGAGTCAGGGCTTTGCTCTGGTTAGGATTTGTCTTGAGGGAATGTCATGGTGGTTTGATCTTCTATTAAAAATTTCTCCTCACCAGCAATAAGGCTGTTTCTTTCTTATAATCTGCATGTTCACTGGAATAGCACTTTTAATTTACTTCCAGAACTTTTCCTTTGCAATCACAACTTGGCTAGCTTTGATGCAAGAGACTTAGCTTTTGGCCTGTCTCAGTTTTGGACATGCCTTGTTCACTAAGCTTAATCATTTCTACCTTTGGCTTGAAAGTAAAAGATGTGCAACTCTTCATTCAAACACTTACAAGTCATTGTAGGGTTATTATTTGTCCTACTTTCAATTTTACTGTGTCTCAAAGAATAGGGAGGTCTGAAAAGAAAAGTGGGAGAAAAATTGGTCAGTGGAGTAGACTGAATTACACAGCATTTATGAATTTTGCTACTTTATATGAGCATGTTTTGGGTACCTCAAAACAATTGCAATAGTAACATAAAAGATTACTGACAGATCATGATAACAAATATATTCATAATGAAAACCTTGAAATATTGCAAGAATTATGAAAATATAGCACAGAAACAAGTGAATAAATGCCATTGGAAAAATTGTGCTGAGAGACTGCTTGAGGCAGGATGGCCACAAACCTTCAACTTGTTTTTTTTGTTGTTGTTGTTGTTTTGTTTTTTTAAATAAAACAAAACAAAACACAAAACACACATACACTGAGTATCTGCCAAATGCAGTAACGGCAAATGTGTATAGCACTGTTATGCCTTTTGTTTATAATTTTGTCATTTAAAATGGGCCCAAGTGTAATGATGAAAGCTGCCTTGTGTTTTTAGGTACAAGAAGACTCAAGTATGCCTCATGGAGAAAAATCCATGTGTTAGATAAGCTGTATTCAAACATGAGTTGCAGTACTGTTGGCTCTGAATTCAATGTTAATGTACCAAAATGAGATCCTAAATACAAGGTTTATAATCAGAAGCACATATGAAACAAGGCTACAGATTTGACCAGAGTCTTGTAGGAACCTTATTTTGTATCTTCCTTAGAGCAGTGGTTCAGTGTTTGCTGTGACTTTATACAACATAATTATTGTGAATAATAAGAATCAACTGTATACTGATAACATTTGAAGAATATTTTTACTTTTATTCATTCAAGTGTTGAACAAATAGTTATGAAGAACTTACCAAGTGCCAGCATTTGTTCCAATGACCAAGGATTCAGCAGAGAAAGAAGGCTGGCACTGGTTATATCCTCTTAATTCTTTCAGATGCTATCTAGCAAAGATTAAAAAGGCCTCAATTTTATAATATAATAATAACTCATGTCCTCCTATAATAATAACATGAAAACATTATTTAACTTAAAATTAGGATCATTTAGGATCACACAAGGCAACCCCCCAAAAAAAACCTCCCTCAGGATCCATGGATGAAGATCTATGCCATGACAATGTAGTGTTCAGAGTAGTCATTCCAGAGTTTGGTTGCTAATCCTTCAGTGGGATAGAAATTGCTTTGAAATACCCTGAGTACTTCTATTTTAAGAACACATGCATAATTGAGATAATAAAAACTTATCTACGATTTTGTAAACTATTTTTTATGGTTGAGATAAAATATTTTTTGTCAAAGAGCTTCATGGGAACATAGTGCCCTAGTGGTTAAAAACAAACTCATAAATTCTGTATTCAGCCATAATTTACTCTGAATATGACCATATAGCCATTAAATATTAACTTTAGTTCCATTTCAAAATTAAAGATGTAATTTTATGTTGTTCACTGAGAAAGAAGCTGAATAATAGCTATATTTTCTTTGGCTCAGCTGGAACTATATACTTGATTCTTTGTCAACTTTAAGAAATATATAAGAAAACAACACCCTGTGAAACAATTTATTTTCTTAAAAGCAGTTAATTCAACAGAATAGTTTTTGTTGTTGTTATCTGTATAATAAATGATTACCCTCATTATGAAGTGTAGTTATAGTGAATTGCAATGTACTGTGATTTACTATCCTCTTGCATTCAAATGACCTGATCCCCTGGAAGCTAGGTTACATTTCTATTTCATTGAGTTGCATGAGTTAGCTTTCACTGGGATCCCTAATACATGACTCAAGCCTGTCCCTTCTGTCAATATGTGTATAGATTTTGCATGCTTTATGAAAACAGGGAAAATTTTGCCTGCTCTTTAGAATAATGATATGTTAAAGCTCTGATTTACATCAGACTTAGAATTAATAATATTGCCTTAAGGCTAGTTTCAAAATTTTAACAAGACTTTTGAGGCTTTTTATGCCTAAAATTCTTCTCCATACTCGGGTCTTTTACTTTAGAACTTCACATTTTCTGTGATAATCCTTCTGCCACAATGAGTATCCATCTATTACTCTTTTTCACAACTGTGATATCTTCATACGCAGTGTTTTCCTTCTTTTCTTTTATATCCATATGTAGTATACCCTAATACCAGGACACATAATATTCTTGGACATCTTCAAGGGGTAGAATAGTTTCCCTTTTCCCTGTGCACTTATAACACTTAGTATTTTGACCACCACAAAACTTACTTTGTGCTACTCCATTTGACAACTCATTCAGTTATTTTTCTGCCCCATTAACTGTAATTCTATGAGGTCAAACACCCCTTTTTTGGCTTTTTTATTTTAATTTGATAGAATGCCTAATAAATATCTATTTTCTTAGGTGATAGAGTGAAAAAACTTGTAAAACATGAATTTTGGGTGTCATGTTGCATGGTTTAGAACCAGAATTAGGAAGTGGATGGAAAAAGGAGGCCAGTTTTGCTAAGTTCAGTTATCCTGGGTCTGGTCAGTTTGCTTGTTTCCTTTATTTTAATATAAATAGTTGTTTTGCGACTTCTTCTGAAGCTAAAACAGCAAAGTATTAGATTCTTTTGTCCTATTTATTCATAATAGAATAAAATTGCATGCATATTCACATTTTGCGAACATTAGTTTACATTTTATGCATATTAGTAATAAGCTCTGAATAAAAATTTTTATTCTCTGAACAAAAATATATCTAAAGTTTCAAATTATCTGAAAATCTAGAGGTATAGGATAGGAAGTGAAGAGAATTAAATGTGCAGTAAAGAACATGCAGGGGTTAATGTATATTGATTATTTAAAAATGCATTTAAATGTTTTATAGTTTGAAAATAACTAATACAACAAATACATATGAATTTGAACATTAATTATGAGAGACAGGGAAGGCAATTTAGTGTAAACTTGATCAATATCGTGAGGAAAAGCAAGATAATTGGAAAGGCAACAAAAGGAGAACAATAGGTAAGAATGTGTGAAGATGTACTAACAAGACTAAATATATTAATTATATAAATCCATATGACTGGACTCAACTAATTCATTAAAATACAAGGAATCTTAAAATGAGTTAGAGAGCAATGTTAACTCTGATGTTAACAGATCATACGAACATGAAAGGCATGAAGAGGTTGAAAACAGAGCTAGTAATGAAATGTTAAAGTGAGAAAGTGAAATGTAGGAAATACCACTTCTAAGCTAATATTGTATGGGAAAATTTTACTTGGTGACAACAAGAGGTGCAGTATCGAAAAATAGAGCAATCAGGATGGTCTAATAAACAAAAAGATGTAAAACCACAATAAATAGCAAACAAATTTAGAAATAAAAGGAAACTGTAAGCCAGAATCATTGTGAAAATGTATATTTGCCAGATTCGAAGAGAAAACAAATGATTGCAGTAAAATAGCCAATGTACTCCAATAATGTGATTTATAAAGAGATTAGAGAATACAATTATAAGGAAAGTGCTAACATTTGGTAAGTGTTTTTGAGATAATTTGTGCTTTTAGAAGACAGGATCTAAAAAGAATAAAGATAAAAATAGAGTGGTGGAATGGACTAGGTATTAGATTATATAAAGATAAAAACAGAGCAAAATATTTCCTAAGGTTCAAAAACAGAATCCCATTGGAAGAAAACATCGAAGCACATAAATGATTAATAATTACATACATGAATATCTTCTATCAAGCAAGTGGAGAAAAGGGGGAAAATATCCACACGCAAATAGTGGTTTAGTGGTTATTTAGTGGTTTCTAAGGGTTGTAGCAACAAACTATATAGTCTACTCAGAGTTAATATTTTACCACTCCAAGTAAAATGTAATGATCTTACCATTGTATATTTTTCATTATACCTCTACGATGTGGTTGCCGAAAGCATTAGATCTAAGTGCACTGAAAATCACTTCAGTGTTGTAACATGTGCTTTCACCAGTGATGCATAATTCAATGACTTTATAAGACAAAATTATCTTTTATTTACCAAAATGTCTCTCTTTCTGTTTCTCTTCCTTCATTCCTGACATTTTACCTGTCTTTGTTACCATTTCCTTTCCACTGAAGAGCTTGCCTTCACATTTATTTTAAGGCAGATCTGGTTTTAACAAATTCCTAAGTTTTATTCCTGCTCGAATTCTTTATTTTGCCTTCATCTCTGAAGACTATTTTCCCTAGATCAAGGATTCCAGATTGGTAGGTCATTTTTTTCAGTACTTTGAAGATATTGTTTCATTATCTTCTGCCATTCTTGGTTTCTCACAAGAAATCTATAATCATTTAACTCCTTGTTTTCTCTGGTATTTAATTATTTTGTTCTGCTTTCTTTAAAAATGTTTCTTTTTGGCTTTCAGCAGTCTGATAGTAACGTGCCTGGGGATGCTTAAGTTTATCCTGATTATGGTTTACTTAGTTTCTTAGAACTTTTAATCTATGTCTTTCACCAAAATTGGGAAGGTTTTAGCATTGTTTCTTTAAATGTTTTTTCTGTTCCAATCTTTCTCCTCTCCTACTGGGTCTTTTATGCCACAGATATTAGACCTTTCAATACTTTTCCAAGACTGTATTCATTCTTCCGTATGTTGTTTTCTCTTTAGATGAATTTTTTTGTTTGATCTTAATGTGCATTTTTTCTGTTGACCTCTCAATTTCACTTTGAGACACTACAGTAAAATTTTTTGTCTATTTTTTGGCGGGGAGGGAGATTCTTTTCATATATTTTTTTAATTTCTTTGAGACTTCTATCTTCCTTTTTTTTTTAATTTCTTTGAGACTTCTATCTTCTGTTTCAAGAGTATTCACCTTTTCTTCATGGGTCATTTTATAATCACTGTTTAAAAAATACTTAACAGTTGTGTCATTTTCAGGTTGGTATCTGTTGATCACCCTTTCCCTGATTGTTCATTGTTTTTCTGTATTTCTAATAATTTAGATCCCATCCTGGACCTGTCTTGTCTGGCTTATGCATATGCTGCTACAGTCTAGTCCTTATTTTAGCCTCAGCCTATACTTGTTCTAGAAGTATTTGCTGTCCTGAATTCAGTTGGTTTCATCTTTGCAATTTAGCAGTGAATGGAGACTTCATACACAGATGCAAAAAGTCCCTTCCAATTCCTCCTCTCTGTGATCTTATCCTCAGTCTCTGGTCCCCCAGTATTCTTTATCCTCATGTTCAGTTTTAAAAGTTGGAGCATGAGCCTCCCCACGCAACAGTACTCACAGATTGGTAGAACAGGAAGCAACGTGGTGACAGCAAAGGGTCTGCAGGGCTGCTTTAGCCATCCCTGCCTTGCTGCTGTTGCTTGAAGGGGGTGGCATCACTACTGCATCTCAGTTGTCGGGTGGGGGTAGTTAAAATGGAACACAACCCTGTTAAAGAGAGGGAAAGAGGAGACACTTGATGGCTGGAGCTCAACTGGTTTAAGACAGGGAAAGTCAAAAGTCTCTTATCTGTAAATACCCTTGCTGCTGTTCCTAATCCTGGTGGCTGCCCCAGGGGAAGGGGGGAGGGAGAAGAGCCATTCCTTCACTGCAGCATTTCTACCTGGAGTGAATGGTACAATTTCCCAAAACTATGGGAACTGTAGGAAAAGCCTCCTGATTCTCTGGTGAGAAGGAATGCTTTCATCCTTTGAGCTTTGTCTGACTGTCCTCATTCAGGACAGGCTCCAGGATTTGAACTAGGACCCAGCTAGTTTATATAAGAGAGGAGCAGGGAACGTGGAGCCCAGTTATCCCTCCAGTCTACTCACTCTTCTACACCCTGCATCTAGAGTCTTCCGATAGGTGCTTTAAACTTTTTCCCCTCCTGTCTTATATAGGAGACAAAAACAAACAAAAACCAAACCAAATTTACTGTCTAGTCACCTCTCAAATCTCACAAATAATTATTCTCTTTTGTGTGTACGGGGGGGGGGGTGCTATATAGAATACTCTTGTATTATTATATATATCACACTATCTTAGCTAATTGATTTTGTTCACTTTTTATGTGAAATAAAAGGATGAAAAAATAGTTAAGGCTTCCCAAATATTTCCATTTTCATTTTGAAATATGTGAGGTAGAAATTGATCTTCCTGTTTAGCTCTTCAGATGTGACCCATCCCTCCCTCCAGACATGACTGCTGCTGTTAACTTCATGTTATCTTTTTCCATATGTGTTCATGCTCATGAAAAAATGTTTATATAGATAAAAACAGATCTATAACAAACCAGAGTGACATTTATCTCCCACAGGTTAAAAAAGATCTACTTTTTATTCACTGCTCTCAACCTTAGTATGTATAGATGGTACCTCCTTGCTAAGGTGGTAAAATAGCTACTTTGTTTTTCCTGGTGTGGATGTATACCAGAAATTATTTGATCTGTTCCACATGATGGACCTTTAGATAGTATCTTTTTCTTTTTTTCTTTTTTTGGCAATTGCACGGTACCAGAAACAACCTTGTTCATTTATCTTTATCCATTTCTGCTAGCATCGTGGTAGCAGCGTGTTTTGAAGTGAAACTCCAAAATGCTTCTAGAAGATTTATTCTCTTACACTTGTCATGTAGCCTCAGTGCTGTGAGACAAATATGTGACCCCTCTGCTTTGTGTCTGAACAGCATCAGGGTCATTTTTAGTCCAGAGTAAATTGCATGTTTCTGAGTACCTATTTCCTATACCAGTGGATATTGGCTAACTTTTCAGAGTTGATCATTGTATTCCTTATGTCAAATTCTTTTGGTATATTTAAGAGACCTTTGTTTATATATCTCTGTTAAATGTGAGTTTGTATTATCCATTTTTGTTTTTGACAGTGGATATTGGCTAACTTTTCAGAGTTGATCATTGTATTCCTTATGTCAAATTCTTTTGGTATATTTAAGAGACCTTTGTTTATATATCTCTGTTAAATGTGAGTTTGTATTATCCATTTTTGTTTTTAAGTCCTGTTCATATTTATGCATGGAGATACTTGATTTAGCAAGAAATGATCATTTGGTCTCTCTAGATTCTTTTTTTTTTTTTTTGCCTCAGCGGTCCATATTTTATCATTAAATACTTATGATTCCTATTGGTTTTTAGGTAATCAAGCCTACTAATTATTCTCTTTGGGGATGCTGTTTGATTGCTTTTTCAAAGTGTCTACCCAAAGATGAAAGCAGTTATTCTCATTTTCTGAAATAAATTTTTATTAATACTTTGGTCTCCTTTTGAGTTTGTTTATGTATACATTAGGGTGCAGGAATATTTTTCTTCAAAGTATACAGTAAATTATCCAACTGCTTTCATTAAATAATTTACCCTTTCATCTCAGAATTCAGATACTTTATTTCTGTAATGCATTCATTTGTAGTTTTTTTCATTTGTCAACCATGTCCTTATGTCAAATTGTTTTAATTACAGTAGCTTTATTTACACATCTGTTTTTCGATGGCAATTCCTAGTGAAAATAGATTTAAATTCCCATGAGAATTAAGTTTTTAGAGGGAAGGCACATGTGACTTATCTTTTTTGTCCTAGCTTACCATAGTGCTGACAAATAGTTTTACTGAATTATTATCCAACTTTATAGATTTGAAACTGTTATTTGGGGAAACTTCTGTTCCATGTTGGCTAAACACTTCAAGAGTATACTCAACACCATAACTATTTAGTGAACATATAAGGCTTTGTATTGAGAATTATTGGCAATTAAAAAAAAAGAATATATTTTATTAAAGAGCATCTATGCTGTCATGGTGAACAGAAGTCCATGTAAGTTAAGAGCAGTAAGTGTGATATAAGACAATATGAAAAGTGATTTGAAAGTAGAATAACATCTATCCAAAGGGAAAAACAATTGTAAGGTTACTGTTTCTTTCAATGATAGAAAAAAGTTTCTTAATATAAGGTATAAATAGTTTGTTGCCATCTTGACTGATCCTGACAGGCTGCATAAGTGGATAGAAAATAAAATAACATAGATGTATCCTCTGTGAAGAATTCTTTGGATGAAAACCCTAATCCCTACAGAACTTCAGAGTCCTTGTGTGTTGTGGTACATAAGAGTCTGCAAAAGTTAAGGCAGAATTTTGGATTTCGTTTTGCTTTTCCTGGTATTTTTCTTTCCAAGAGAGTTCATGGTTTGGATGAGTGATTCTAGCATTTCTCATCTATCTTGTTATTAGTCTTCCTACCAAAACCTAGTTTAACTCAAGTAACCTATATTCAATCCTCTGAATGATTCACCATTTAGAGACCTTGTCTTTTTCTGACCTTATGCAAGCCCATGTGGTAATAGTGATTCTGGTAGGAGTGGAGGGGAGGGGAGGAAGAAGCTCTTCCACGTTTTCAGTTACAAATCACAGCAATAGCAAACATAGGACCCATGATTGGAATGTGCAACCTGCCAGAATGGTTGTATGAGTATGTTGGGCATAGTTACAAGATATTTTAATGCTTGGTTAAATGGCCAGATCTTCCCGTTATTTATCTAGGAAACAGACATGTATCAACTACTTCTCACCAGATAGTAACAGATAATGTACATTTTACATGAAAAGATGTTGTGAAAATATCGTATGTGTTGATTTATCTTAACGGAAAATCCTCATATCGAAATTTTGAACTCTGTTCATTTAAATACTGTTCTGGACAGATCACAAAACTAAAGTCCTTTAAAAATATAAATACTATCTCATTTTTTAATTTTAATATTTTATTTATTTATTTATTCATGAGAGACACAATGAGAGAAGCAGAGGCATAGGCAGAATGAGAAGCATGTTCCCTGAGGGGAGCCCAATGCGAGACTCAATCCCAGAACCCTGGGATCACACCCTGAGCTGAAGGCAGACGCTCAACCACTGAGCCACCCAGGTGTCCCAACACTATTTTTTTCTAAAATGTTGGAATACTATATTAACCCTGGTTCTATACAAAGCATATATAATGAGTAATTTTTGTATTTGATTATGAGAGGTGGTAGCTCCATTGGCTTATATATGGTTTCTATGTATCATTGCTGCATGCTTTAAAAATATATTTTTGCCTTCAAAAAGCAAACATAGTCTTGGAGTTCTTCCCTGGGAACTTGGAAACTGACTTATTATTTGATGTACACAGTAGTTTGCATTACACCCAGAGAAAATATTTAGATGTAATTCCCTGGAGCCCCAATGCTGTCAGACAAATGTGTCACCTATGCTTTGTCTCGGAACAATGTGGAAGTATCTTTCTGTACAGAGCAATGCCAGGGTGAGTGCATCTACTGTGCTTTGCCAAAGGTGACATCCTAGGGAGAAATAAAACATGTTGTATAGGCATGTTTGGCTTCACATTTAAACTAAGTTGAGAACAAGAGCAACTTGTCACTTCCAGCAAAAATATTTTTCCAGGAATCATGATAGATGGGCAGTCTGTTTCTAACCTTGTTCTTTTATGACTCCTACCTTACTTGTTAACTCTCTTTGAACATATGTTTTCCCTGAATCAGAAAGAATAATCTTAAATAGCATATATCTTGGTGATATGTTGTTTTTATAAGGTTAGCTGATAAAACCACATTTTTGACAAAGAGAAAGAAAAGATGGACAAAGAATACTATAGGAATATTATGCAACAAGTCTTAAATAAAAAAGAACATTTAGTAAGAATATAAAGTATGGATATATTCTCCTGAGATGAGAACTAGGGGTAGGGGGGTACAAAGGAGCAGGAGAGGAGAGCAGAGAGAAGGTAGAGATAAATGCCAACACTGAGCAGGAGATTAGCAAGTCTTTCTATATGTGACTAGGTAATTAAATAAACAAAGGGCACTGAAGAGTTGGTTTCTTCTTCTTCAGTATAGACATATGTGATCTGGATAATGTTTCTTTGGTAGAAATATAACAACCATAAATAAACTAAAAATAAATAGGGCATCAAATTACAAACGCTAAGTCTGATGGTATGGCAGAAGATCATCATCTGATTGTACAGGGGCTCACAGGTCTATTTGGCAAACCTACATCCTCTCTGTTCTGGTTGTAGACTCTATTCACTTTTTGGTGAGTGAAGGTAGGTGAATCCTGGATCCATAAAGGCACTGGAATCACCAAAACTAAGTAAAAGGTTTAAAGACCAGTCAGGGTTAACATTTAAATAAGGAACTTTTTGTGTTAAATGCTGTTAGACTGAATGATCTTAATACACTCTTTGCAAATATTTTATCAAAGGATTTATAAGATTCCACGAAAGGAAAGGATGAAGGAAGATAGGAACACAAGAAGGAAAGAAGGGGAACTCACAATACCATAGGACACCCATAGGCACAAAGCTTGAAAGCCAGTCTGCTGTCTATGCCTGAGAGGAATACCTACTAGCTATGATGCACTTGTGGCTACATTGCAAGCACTGCCTAAGACATAAATATCTAGCAATATTTGGATTTATGAAGTAGAACTGATCTGCCTATTTGAAATACAATAGAAAGATTGTGATTCTCTATCCTCTCAGCCACTGGGTATCCTACAAACCTGTCAGAAGAGCAGACTGAGGCAGAAGAAGTTCTCATCCTCACACAAGTGAGGTTCTCTGGAGGGATGGCATTGGCAAGTGCTGTCTGCTGCTCCACTATGCTATGAGAATGGAATTAGCCTGTTGTCTGGAACCTGCACAGCCACTGATCAAAGCCAAGGGCAGATGCCAATGTTGCATAGTTCCCTCCTTGTTGGGGATGAGAAATGTAATAAAATTCAATGCCATGGGGCTTAAAAGAATATATTGCAGAGAAAATTGGAGAGGATAGAATCTGTGAGACTCAGAGGGAAACACACTTCTTTTCTACAGAACCCATAGAACATTTTAGAAAGCAATTTGACATTCTTGATAGGAGGCTGGAGATAGCATGGCCTCAAATAAAGAAGAGTAGGAAGCCAGACTGTGGCAAAAATACAGATAGGAAACAAAAGATGAGTCAGTAAAGCAATGTTCACATTGTAATAGCAGAATTAAAGAGCTGAACTCCTGGGGGATCCTGAGACAGGGGACACTGCTCCCTAGATTTCCCTGAGAATCAGATGTTCACTCAACAACAGAGCTTTGTCTTATGGCTTAGCTTTCATTTTAATAAGGTTTGCTTTAGTTTAAATTTAAAATAATATTTAAAAATAACATTAAAAAGTCTCTACTATTGGATATGTTTGTTTAGCACACTGGTCTCATTGCCCTGAATCAGGCTTAGATATCCTAGCTATCTTCTCGCTATTGTTGAATTAATCAGTGGGTGATAACACTAATAAAAATGGAACTGGTCAGCCTGAGTCCACTCTAATCATAATACTATCTATTTGATCTTGAACAAATGACCTTTTAGTGCAGTTTTCTCACTTGTGAAAAAGGAATTAGAACAATATCCATCTAAGTATATTAGGCTTTACATGGATAAGGCATATAAGGTATTTATCCTAATGCCTAGTACAGGTAAGTATAGAATAAATGTAAGCTATTGTCATATTAAGAAAAAAGACAATTAGGTATAGAAATAAAAATGATTTGATGTTCTAATCAAAATAATAAAAGGAATCTTACCTCTATAGAAAGATGCTAGTAAGATATTTAATTACATGGATTTAGAAAATCAAAGCAACAAAAAAATGGCGCCCCCATCCAAAAAGTTTTTTTTTTTTTTTTTAAGATTTTACTTATTTATTCATGAGAGACACACAGAAAGAGAGAGGCAGAGACACAGGCAGAGGGAGAAACAGGCTCCATGCAGGGAGCTTGATGTGGGACTCGATTCCGGGTCTCCAGGATCATGCCCTGGGCTGAAGGAAGGTGCCAAACTGCTGAGCCACCCAGGGATCCCCCAAAAAGTTTTTAACTAGGATACAATAATTTGGGAGACATGTTCAAACTTTGTGAATTTAAGTGCTAGGAGTAAAGGAATAAAAAATGCAAGGTTCAGGGGAAATAGTTTGTGACCCAAGTATTTAATCCCTTGGAAAATAGTCAAATTAAAGTCATAGATGTTTTGTGATATGCAATGTATAAGAAAATTATGAAGTACTTGGAGATAGGCAAAATGTTGTGCCCTAGATTGCGAATCCGAGAAACCACCAAGGAGCCGACACCGATGCAAGCGAACGAGGGTTTATTAGCAAGCTCGAGCTTGGGTCCAAGTATACCTGACACAGTGGAGCAGGGACTTCGACCCCGAATTGGGTTACAGCTGAGTATTTTAGAGGCTGGTCTAGGAGATTTTCAGAAGGAGTGGAGGAATTTCTCAAGTTCTGTTTACATTCTGATATGGAGCTTAAGGGCATTGAGCTCTGTTCTCATTCTAATATGGGACTTTCTACCACTGGTGCGGGCTCTGTTGTCTTTCTGATATGGGATTACCTGCCGAGGACATTGAGGACATTCTGCAGTTTTTCCTATAAAGTTCAGCTCTTACTCACAGGGGCCTAAGATGGCAGTACTTGTGCTAATGCTAAACTTGAGGTGGAATGGCCTTGATTTTTCTCGGCCTCCACACAAAATGATTAATTACTATCTCATTTTTCAGTAGATGGCTGAAGATAGTCTAGTGAGCCCTACTGAAATTACCTGATTATATAAAGGGTTAAATAAGAGTGCATCTTTAACTTACTGGCTTCTTTCACAACTCTGTAGGAGTATGGATCAATTTGTAGAAAACCAGCAGTATGGCAAGATATTCTTATTCACACCAATACAAAAAGTCTTGTTCAGGTGATGATATAAACCTCTAATTCAAAATCTCACTTCAACCAACCTTAATATTTTAGTGGCTTCTCTTAATAGCCTTTGATATATAATACCTCAGGAATTAATCTTTGACCACTTAATTTATGTTTGTAGTAAAGTCCCACTTTAGAATTTTTGAAAATTAAATGTTATTAAAACAGAAAATATAGTGGAGCAAATCTTTCTTGCAAATAATTCTGCAAGATTCTTACAATTTTATTAACCTGAAATTTTATTGTAAGTATGGTTTTTATCATAGATATTAGTCCTATGGCTTTACATGATCTGGTCTCTGCTTAATTTTTTCTTCATCTCTCCTACCTCTTGCCTTGTTTCTGATATTCCAGACATGTTGCTCAGACAAAACTTTCTCTCATCTTCTCACTTCTGTATTTTCACATGCTGCGTCTTCTAGACGTATGCTGTTGACCCTTCCCATGACACACACAACATACCTCCCCCTTTTCCTTAGTAACTCGTACTCATCCTTCAAATTTCAGCCACTACTTGTCTGGGAGACTTTCCTCATTCCCCAGACCCCATTTGGTTCTCTGAATTTGTATCCCTCCAGTAGGCTTTGTCACCTTTATCTTGGTCACATTTACCATGCTGTATTAGAACTGTGTGCTCCTTCCCATGGACTAGTAAGCTCCCTAAGATACACCAACTATTAATGGTTTTATTTATTATGGCATCCCTTGGTTCATTAGTTCTCTATTGTTGCATAACAAATTACCACACATTTAGGAACTTGAAAAAATCCACATTATTTGCTTCTGTGGGTCAAGAGTCTGAGCACAGCTTAGCTGTTTGCTTTACTTCAAGGTCTCTCACAAGGTTGCAAACAAGGTGTCAATCAGGGCTGGAGTCTCATTAAAAGGTAAACAGGGCAAGATCAGTTTCCAAGCTCACATAATTGTTGGGTGGAATTCAGATCCTCCCTCCCTTTGCCCAGAGGCTGCCTTCAGGTTCTGACCAAGTAAGCCTCTCCAGGATGGCTGCTTGCTTCATGAAAGCATGCAAATTGAGAAGATAACAGAATTTGTTAGCAAGATGGAAGTGACAATCTTTTATATAACATAATCATTGGGAGTGATATTTCATCCTCTTTGCCATATTCTGTTAGAAGCAAATCATAGATCTGTACACACTTCAGGGTAGAAATTACACAGGCTGGAAATCATGAGTCTGCCTACCACACAGGATCCGGCATTACAGGATTCTTTTTTGCTTTTGGTGCCCACAGTTCTTGGTCATGCCACTTCCAAGAATGAAGAGATAGACCAGACAGAGTGGTGGACAGCAAAACAAAGTTTGCTGAGCAATACTAAAGTTTATTTAGTGATAGAGTATAAAGCTCCTGAAGAGAGGGGGGACTCGAGACGATTGCTACCAAAATTTCTAAGTGTAGGGATTTTTATGAGCTTGTTGGTGGGCTGTTTTAATCTGATTAACCCTCCATGTGTCTATCATGCATTCAGGTTTTTATCATCTATCACGTGGGAAAGGGTTATGGGCTCCTTCCAGGATGGTGTAAAATCCTTTTAAAGGTGGTTTCCTCTTGGGGGTGGGAGGCTTGTCCCTGCCTGCCTTCCTTCCAATGATCCTTCATCACTGGTACTATATTGGCACACAGTAGGCACTGTATATATTAGATAAATTTGTTTGACTCTATTTTTCTCTCTGACTAGATTCCTCTATTTTTTTATTTTCCATTATTTTGAAAATATTTTTTAGGTATGTTCAGTTAACCTAAAAGTAGGGATTTTTGAAAAAGACAAAACAATTAAAAATAAATCAGCAAAAGAACTTCAAATAATTGTAAAATACACAGGCATCCTGTGTTGTTTTCTAATATTTTCAAGCCACACTGCAAATGTATGTTATCCAAAGCAGTGTAAACATGGCACAGCTGTGTACAGAATCTCCTATTTAAATTACTTCATCATAGATTTTCCTTACCCTCTTGAATTATGATTTTAATGTTACACACTAAAATTACTTCATGTGGTGAAATTGACTCCATTGAATTTTATAACAGGAAACAATCTTGACTTCCGATGAAGAAGAAAATATTATCCTTAAAAATTTTGTATAAACAGTAAGTCAGAATTGAATAATTCTACAATAAAAGAGAAACACTATTCTGTTTCCTTCAGTTTCTCTATCAGACATCTGAAAGTTTCTTTCATCTGTTATTTGGGATTCTTCTAAAGTAATAAATAGATGAAGTGCCAAACTCAGCTGAAGAGATAGTTACATAAGTGCACTTAATGATCCTTGCCATATACAGAGCACCTAACATTACAGGACAATGTTCCTGGAGCATGCATCCACTGTTTCCAAGGGTAAATAAACTCTTTTCAAAAGTGTATTGTATATAGGTTAATGTCTGCAAAGGTTAAAAACATCAAATTCTGAAATATCATGACCTGACATTAATGACCCAATAATAGGTTGACATTTGCAATTCTTTGTTTGGGGGGGGGGGGTTGGTAATAGCCCACCATATGCAAAGATCAGCTTCTGCATTTAGTTGCTTATCTCAAAGGAAAAAAAATATGAGTAATAATAGTACAAGGGAGGTTAATAACAAGTAAAGACCTAGTACAGCTTTTATCGGTGTGTTTAGAAAATGAACTGAGAATTGCTGTCAACTTGATTGGGAAGGGGAAGGGAAGAATGGATCCATATGGGAGGCATCACTCAGCTTCCTGTGTTTCTGTGAAGGTGGTTCGCAAGGTTACCTGAGCTGATGCAACATAAAGCTGAAATTTGCATGTCAAAGCTTTGTTCCTTTTGTGAGCTACTGCCACACAAATCATTGGCCCTGGGGTTTAAATTTCACAGATGTCTAAGCTCATTTAAAAATTAAAGTGCAATAATTTGTAATCCACAGTACATCTAGTCATTCTGATTTTTCAGAATGTTTTGTTTTGCTATTCTTTGTTTCTACCAACTTAGATTCTATTTTTTTCATAAACTGTATCAGTTTTTCCAGCGAAAGCTAATGTATTCTTTGACAAGAACATTCTTTTCTGGGGCCATTGTACTAGTGCTACAGTTAAGGTTCAAAAGAATAATATTTATTCATATTTAAAATCAGAACCAAAAATAACTCAGCATTAAGCTGACCATTTCATTTTCCTGTGCTCCTGGAAAAAAACAAAAAACCGTGACTCATGGATGCTAGTTCTCTGTCCATGTTACTTATTATTTCAACTTATTATTTTCAAGTTTCTAGAACACTTTCTAGGGAAATTTGTACTGCATTTTGCTCTATGAATTATTTCATCAGAATTAATGGCTTTACATTACCAGAAAATATCCTAAGATGCAATGCTCCAATAGGCTTATAATGACTTACTATAGATTATATTTATTAACGTTGCCATAAATTAACATCTTTTCTCAATAGAGTTGAAAGCATTATGTGATAAAATTTTAAAGTTCACAGAAAAGAATTATAAATGTGAAGCAAATAGAATTTTACTCATCCAGATTAGATATACATTAGTACACTGAAAAATAGGAAAAATAAACAATACTTTTAGTTTTCTTTTTTCTCCTTAGCACCAAATCTCTAGGAAATGCTAAAGCAACATTCCAGTGCTTAAAACACTGGTATTAGTTCCAATTATACTGATTGAATCAATGTTTCAACTCTTACCCCCTGTCCTTAAATAAATGGAAACAATATAACAATTATATTTCATATTTTTTTCACAACTCTATGGATTTTTTTTTTCAAGAGTGTAGAGAATGGAGATGAATCACATGAATCACAGGTCTGGAAACACTTAACAGCTTGAGTGTCCTTGGGCAATGGAAAGGAAGACAAAGTTAATGATTGCACTGAGATTTCATGGTAGGAAATACAGAATGAATTTTTAAACTATATCACAGGCCAAACCAATCACTTCTATATTTTAGAGTAACAATAGGATTATTTTCATAGAAATACACTTGTATTTCTATTTGTTGCATAATTATAGATATTGGTTATGTTCAAGGATGGTCAAAGATGAGAATGGCATGTAATTATTGAAAGGTTGAGATTTTATATACACTTAATTTGCACAGCTGATAAAAACACTCAAGTTCCAGAACACATGTAAATTAATGATTTATTCTCTCCCATTGCTAATAAAATTCTCATAGAACATATTGAGAATACATTAACATTTAATGGTAAGATGTTTTTTTCTTTTTGCAGTTGATGGTGGCTATTATATAATTAAATGGTCAAAAATGTTTATGTCCCAAAACTCTCAGGTTCAAAGTTTTGATCACAAAAAGAGTATCATAAGCATCTTTTTTCTGTAATATACAAAGGAATATTCAATAGGTAGTCTATGAATATCTGAACGTGTTAAGTAAAGGAATGTATATAGAATATAAGATCTGATCTGTGGTTTGATGGTATTTAGACACTAACATATTCTTATTTTAGTATGGTCTCACCATTTGATTAAAACTAATAACATGTACTATGAACAAATGGAAGCCAAATAAAAACGATAAATTTTTATTTGAGAAAGAAACTGGAATTTTAGGACATATCTATCAGGGGTTAGTCAAAGATCTTAGTGCTCTCAAAAAAAAAATTGAATGCAAATATTAAACCTTTAATTCTTAAATTCAAAAATAGTATTATTTTGTAGATTGAAGTTTTCTATGTAAAGATCATATCCCCTAAAAATAAAGATAGTTTTACTTCTTTCCCAATTTAAATACATTTCATTTATTTGGCTTCTCTATTTTTTTTCAGCAAGAGCAAATTATTTATTTTGGTATTTTTTTTTATTGGAGTTCGATTTGCCAACATATAGTATAACACCCAGTGCTCATCCCGTCAAGTGCCACCCTCAGTGCCCATCACCCAGTAACCCCATCCCCCTGCCCACCTCTCCTCCACCACCCCTTGCTCATTTCCCAAAGTTAGAAGTCTCCCATGCTCTGTCACCTCTCTGATATATCCCACTCATTTTCTCTTCTTTCCCTTATAATCCCTTTCATTATTCTTTATATTCCCCATATGAATGAAACCATATAATGTATGTCCTGCTCTGACTGACTTTAATTCACTCAGCATAATATGCTCCAGTCCATCCTCACTGAAGCAAATGGTGGGTATTCCTCGTTTCTAATGGCTGAAAAATATTCCATTGTATATATACCACAACTTTTTTATCGATTCATCTTTCATTGCACAGAGTCTCCTTCCACAGTTTGGCTATTGTGGACATTACTGCTATAAACATTAGGGTGCAGGTGTCTTGGTCTTTCACTGCATCTGTATCTTTGGGGTAAATCCTCAGTAGTGTAATTGCTGGGTCATAGGGCAGATCTATTTTTAACTTCTTGAGGAACCTCCACACAGTTTTCCAGAGTGGCTATGCCAGTTCACATTCCCACCAACAGTGCAAGAGGGTTCCCCTTTTTCCACATCCTCTCCAACATTGGTTGTTCCCTGTCTTGATAATTTTCACTATTCTCATTGGTGTAAGGTGGTATCTCATTGTGGTTTGATTTGTATTTCCCTGATGGCAAGTGATGCAGAGCATTTTCTCATGTGCTTCTTGGCCATGTGTGTGTCTTCTTTGGTGAAATTTCTGTTCATGTCTTCTGCCCATTTCATAATTGGATTGTTTGTTTCTTTGCTGTTGAGTTTAATAAGTTCTTTATAGATCTTGGATACTAGCCCTTTATCTGATAGGTCATTTGCAAATATCTTCTCCCATTCTGTAGGTTGTCTTTTAGTTTTGTTGACTGTTTCTTTTTCTGTGCAGAAGCTTTTTATCTTGATGAAGTCCCAATAGTTCATTTTTGCTTTTGTTTCTCTTGCCTTCGTAGATGTATCTTGCAAGAAGTTGCTGTGGCCAAGTTCAAAACGGTGTTGCCTGTGTTCTCCTCTAGGATTTTGATGGAATCTTGTCTCACATTTAGATCTTTCATCCATTTTGAGTTTATCTTTGTGTATGGTGAAAGAGAGTGGTCTAGTTTCATTCTTCTGCATGTGGATGTCCAATTTTCCCAGCACCATTTATTGAAGAGACTGTCTTTCTTCCAGTGGATAGTCTTTCCTCCTTTGTCGAATATTAGTTGACCATAAAGTTGAGGGTCCACTTCTGGATTCTTTATTCTGTAACATTGATCTATGTGTCTGTTTCTGTACCAGTACCACACTGTCTTGATGACCACAGCTTTGTAGTACAACTTGAAATCCGGCAGTGTGATTTTTCTTTTTTCAATATTCCCCTGGCTCTTCAGGTTCTTTTCTGATTCCACCCAAAATTTAAGATGATTTGTTCCAGCTCTCTGAAGAAAGTCCATGGTATTTTGATAGGGATTGCATTGAATGTGTCAATTGCCCTGGGTAGCATTGACATTTTCACTATATTAATTCTTCCAATCCATAAAGATGGAATATTTTTCCATCTCTTTGTGCCTTCCTCAATTTCTTTCAGAAGTGTTTTGTAGTTTTTTTTAAGGTTATAGATCCTTTACCTCTTTAGTTAGGTTTATTCCTAGGTATCTTATGCTTTTGCTTGCAAACGTAAATGGGATTGATTCCTTAATTTCTCTTTCTTCAGTCTCATTGTTAGTGTATAGAAATGCCACTGATTTCTGGGCATTGATTTTGTATCCTGCACCGCTGCCAAATTTCTGTATATGAGTTCTAGCAATCTTGGGGTAGAGTCTTTTGGATTTTCTACGTATAGTATCACGTCATCTGCAAAGAGGGAGAATCTGACTTCTTTTGTGCCAATTTGAATGCTTTTTATTTCTTTTTGTTGCTTGATTGCTGAGGCTGGGATTTCTAGTACTATGTTGAATAGCAGTGGTGAGAGTGGACATCCCTGTCGTGTTCTTGATCTTAGGGGAAGGGCTTCCATTGTTTCCGCACTGAGAATGATATTTACTGTTGACACTTTGTTGATGGCTTTTAAGCTGCTGATGAATGTTTCTTCTATCCCTACACTCTGAAGAGTTTTGATCAGGAATGGATGCTGTATTTTGTCAAATGCTTTCTCTGCATCTATTGAGAGGATCATATGGTTCTTGTTTTTCTCTTGTTGATATGACCTATCATGTTGATAGTTTTACAAGTGTTGAACCACCCTTGCATTACAGGGATAAATCCCACTTGGTCATGGTGAATAATCTTCTTCATGTACTGTTGGATCCTATTGGCTAGTATCTTGTTGAGAATTTTTGCATCCATGTTCATCAGAGATATTGGTCTGTAATTCTCCTTTTTGGTGGGGTCTTTGTCTGGTTTTGGAATTAAGATGATGCTGGCCTCATAAAACCAGTTTGGAAGTATTCCATCCCTTTCTATCTTTCGGAACAGCTTTAGTAGAATATTGTTTCTTCTTTAAACATTTGATAGAATTTCCCTGGGAAGCCCTCTGGCCCTGGACTTTTGTGTCTTAGGAGGTTTTTGATGACTGCTTCAATTTCCTCTCTGGTTATTGGCCTGTTCAGGTTTTTATTTCTTCCTGTTCCAGTTTTGGTGGTTTGTGGTTTTCCAGAAATACGTCCATTTCTTTTAGACTGCCTAATTTGTTGGCGTATAGCTGCTCATAATATGTCTTTAAAATTATTTATATTTCCTTGGTATTGGTTGTGATCTCTCCTTTTTGATTCATGTTTTTATTTATTTGAGTCTTTTCTCTCTCTGTTTTTTAAATAAGACTGGCTAATGGTTTATTTATCGTATTAATTCTTTCAAAGAACCAACTCCTGGTTTTGTTGATCTGTTCTACAGTTCTTCTGGTGTCTATTTCATTGAGTTCTGCTCGAATCTGTATTAACTCTCTTCTTCTGCTGGGTGTAGGTATTATTTGCTGTTCTTTCTCCAGTTCCTTTAGGTGCAAGGTTAGTTTCTGTATTTGAGTTTTTTCTAATTTTTTGAGGTATGCTTGTATTGTAATGTATTTCCCTCTCAGGACTGCTTTTGCTATATCCCAAAGATTGTGAACGGTTGTATCTTCATTTTCATTAGTTACCTTGGATCTTTTTAATTCTTCTCTAATTTCTTGGTTGACCCATTCATCTTTCAGCAGGATGCTCTTTAACCTCCACGTGTTTGAGTTTCTTCCAAATTTCTTCTTGTGATTTAGTTCTAGTTTCAAAGCATTGTGGTCTGAAAATATGCAGGGGACAATCTCAATCTTTTGGTATCAGCTGAGACCTGATTTGTGACCCAGTATGTGGTCTATTGTGGAGACAATTCCACATGTACTTGAGAGGAATGTGTATTCAGTTGCATTCAGATGGAAAGTCTGTATACATCTGTGAAATCCATCTGGTCCAGTATGTCATTTAAAGCCCATGTTTCTTTGTGGATGTTGTGCTTAGAATATCTATCATTTGCAGAAAGTGTTGTGTTGAAGTCTCCTACTATTTGTGTATTATTATCTAAGTATGTCTTTACTTTGGTTGTTAATTTATTGATATACTTAGCAGTTCCCACCCTAGGGGCATAAGTATTCATGATTGTTAGATCTTTTTGTTGGATAGACCCTTTAAGTATGATATAGTGTTCCTCTTCATCTCCTACTGTAGTCTTAAGGATTAACTTTAATTTATCTGATATGAGGATTGCTACCCCAGCCTTCTTTTGAGGACCATTTGATTGGTGAACGGTTCTCTAACCTTTCAGTTTCATGCTGGAAGTGTCCTTAGGTCTAATATGAGTCTCTTGTAGATAGCAAATAGATGGGTCTTGCTTTTTTATCCAATTTGAAACCCTGCGTCTTTTGATGGGATCATTTAGCCCATTCACGTTCAGAGTAACTATCGAAAGATATGAATTTAGTGTCATTGTAATGCCTATTCAGTCTCTGTTTTTGTGGATTATTTCTTTGGGTTTCCTCTTTCTTTTATAGGGTCCCCCTAAATATTTCTTGCAGAGCTGGTTTGATGGTCACATATTCTTCCAGTTTCTGCCTATCTTGCAAGCTGTTTATCTCTCCTTCTATTCTGAATGAGAGCCTTGCTGGATAAAATATTCTTGGCTGCATGTTCTTCTCATTTAAGACCCTGAATATATCCTGCAGCCCTTTCTGTCTTGTCAGGTGTCTGTGGAGAGGAGTGCTGTTAATCTATCATTCTCCTCAGATAAGTTAGGGACTTCTTGTCTCTTGCTGCTTTAAGGATTTTCTTTCTATGTTTGGAATTTGCAAGCTTCACCTTTTTTTTTTTTTTTTTAAGATTTCATTTATTTATTCATGAGACACACGGAGAGAGAAAGAGAAGCAGAGATACAGGCAGAGGGAGAAGCAGGCTCCATGCAGGGAGCCCAATGTGGGAATTTATCCCGGGTTTCCAGAATCACACTCTGGACTGAAGGTGGTGCTAAACCACTGAGCCACCAGGGCTGCCCTGCAAGTTTCACTGTTAAATGTTGAGGTATTGAATTTTTTTTTTTTTTTTTTTGGTGGGGAGATCCTCTCTATCTCCTAAATCTAAATGCCTGTTTCCCTCCCCAAATTTGGGAAGTTCTCAGCTATGATTTGGTGAAATATGCTTTCTGGCCCTCTGGCCCTCCAGACGCTCTCTGGAACCCCAATTATATGTAGATTCTTCCTTCTGAGGCTATCATTTATTTCCCTTAACCTTTCCTCGTGATCTTTTAATTGTTTTTCTCATTTTTCCTCAACTTCCTTCCTGCCATCAACTTGTCTTCTATATCACTCACTCTTTATTCTACCTCATTAACCCTCATCATTAGGACCTCCAGTTTGGATTGTATTTCATTTAATTGATTTTTAATTTTGGCCTGATTAGATCTAAATTCTGCAGTCATGAAGTTTCTTGAATCCTTTATGCTTTTTTCCAGAGCCACCAGTAGCTTTATAATTGTGCTTCTGAATTGGTTTCCAACATCAAATTGCAATCCAAATGCTGTAATTCTGTGGCAGAGTACTGTTTCTGATTCTTTCTTTTGTGGTGAATTCTTCTTTCTAGTCATTTTACTCAGTGCAGAGTGGCTGTATGAGTGGGCTGAGTCAAGATTATCAATCGTGACCTTAGTAAATTTCACCCCAGATGATTCTGATGTCAGAGACCAGAAATTGAAAACAAAGATCAGAACAAAGTGAAACAAAAGGACCCTAAAGTGAAAAACAAATTTTAAAGCAATGTAGTAAAAAATAAAAGGCCAAGAATCCCAAAGAAGAAGAAAGAGAGAGAAAGAGAGAGAGAGAGAGAGAGAAATGAGAAAAGAAGAGAAAAAAGCCACAGAGGAAAATAAAGAAAAAAGAAAAAAAGGAGAAGAAAAAAAAGTGTGTGTGTGTGGGGGGAGGGGGGGGCGGTGGGACTGGGAGATGGTGGTGACGAATTTGTAGTGGAGGGAGAATATAGTCTATTTCAGGGATCCTAGAGTGTGATCCTTTTAGTTCTGAGTATATTAAGTTTGTATGTTAGAAGAAGCTCAGTTCCAAATTTATATAAACCAGCAATACTTGTAGAGAGCCCCAACACTGACCACCAAAACATAAACGAGATAAAAGAGGGGGGCAGAATGGGAATGAAGAGAGAATATAATCTCACAGAATGAACCAGCATGGTATACCACTTGGTTCTGGGTGCATGCTGGTCATGTTTTAGAAGGTATTAACTTCTGCCATTGTACAACAAAATTAGGCAGAGAAAACAAAAAACACAAAACAAACAAACAAACAAACAAAAAACATATCTTTTTAAAAAAATTTTATTTATTTATTCATGAGAGACACAGAGAGAGAGAGAGGCAGAGACACAGGCAGATGGAGTTGCAGGCTCCATGCAGGGAGCCCGATGTGGGACTGGATCCTGGGTCTCCAGGATCACACCCTGGGCTGAAGGCAGCATAAACTGCTGAGCCACCCAGGCTGCCCCCCCAAAAAACATATCTTATATATCTCCCCAAATGAAGTTGAGTATGTGGAAGGGAATCCAGAAGTGGAAAATATATCTAGGACGTGTAATTGTAGAAATATGAGAGTCAAAAAGGAAGAGTGTTAAAAATAAAGAGGTGGTAAAATATTGTAGTTAAGGTGGGAAAAGAGAAAAATAATTGGAAATTTATAGCCTGATATAAAAACAAGTTGTACTGGAAAAAGGAAAAAAAAAGGAGTGGTCCCCTCTAGTTCTATATACTATAAATTCCTCAATTTCCCCTGGAGCTTTCCAGCACTGTGTGATCAAGAACTTGTTCTTCCCTTCTTCTTCAAGCTGGTCTCCTGGGGGAGGGTCTGCTGTGCGGATTCTCAGGTGTGTGTACCTGAGGGAGATGCCCCGCCCCATGCTGGGTGCCAGACTCAGTGGGAGCTGTTTACCCCGGGAGGCCTCTGTTCCCTGCCCTGCCTCCCCCAGGCACAGGGTGACACAAAGGAACAACAACACTGGTGGTGGCCAGCTCTCCAGCCCTAGAGTCAGCTCCCTGCCGTAACCATTGCAGTCTTCCAGTCCGCAGGGACCTGGATGCTCCTAGAAACGGGGGTACTAATCTGCACAGCTTGGGGGCGTCTGGTAGCATGAGACTCCTCACTGTCCTGTGCCCTCCTCGCCTCTGCCTGTCCTGGGGCGGGTGCAGGATCCTGGGCTGTGTCCCCCGGTGCCCTGGGATCCTGGGCCTGTGCTGCTGGAATCGTGCTCCTGGGACGCACAGCTCCTGAAGGCAGCAGGGTGCAGACCTCTTTGCCTGGAGCCCCCACCTGACCGACTGCCTTCTCCCCGAGGCCCCACCGAGTATGTGCTTCAGCCCTTTACCGAGATCGGCCTGTGTGTGTGGTGTGCTTTACCCTGGGTGCACTTCCTCTATTAGTGACTTCAGGAAACTGGAGGCTTCCCTACCCCTTCTCCCATTGGGCTGATTTCCCTGCTAAGTGCTTCTCCATCCGGGAAGGATCTGATGTGGATTTTTAAAGTTCCTGCTTCTCTGGGGCTGGGATTTCTTTTCTGTCCTAGAAGATCTGGCTGCCCAGTCTTAGCCTGGCTCCTCGCAGGGCCCCTCCCCCATTTCATTGTTTTTTTTATTTGATTTTTTTGTTTGTTTGTTTGTTTTTTGCCCTCCCACCTTGCTAGAAGGGAAGCCCTTCTGTCTCTAGTGTTCCGGCTGTTCTCTCTTTGAATTTCAGGTTGGATTTGTAGGTGTTCAGGCCGATTTGAAAGTTATCCATGTAAGTTGGTGGTGCCAGGTGAGTTGAGGACTCTACTTCTCTGCCATCTTGCCCTGCCTCCCCCGCTTCTCTACTTTAGATGGGATTTTCCCCTATAATGTTAAATATCTATGGTGAAAATGACAATCTTTGTCTTGATCTTAAAAGCAGAACTTTAGTCCTTCTCTATTGAATGTGTTGTGCTGCTATTATGAAAAAGTGCTGAATTTTATCAGTTGCCTTATGTCCCCCCCTTGTTCTAGAATATATTATATTGATTTATAATATTTTTTTTGCATTGAAATAGCTTTGCATTCTTGAGATAAATCCTACTTGGTCACAGTGTATAATCCATTTAGTGTTCTGTTAAATGGATTTGGTCTTCTAGTATTTTGCTGAGCACTTTAGTGTCTATATTCATAAGGAACATTCTGTTGCTTTCTTGTATCTTTTTTGGACTTTGGTATCAGTATAATTTTGGCTTTATACAATATCGTAGGATATATTTTTTAAAGAGTTTGAGTAGAGTTGGTTTTAATTTCTTAAAAGTTGTAATTCACCAAAGAAATCATCTATTCCTGAACTATTATTGGTTATTGATTCAATCTCTTTATTATAAGTGTATTGAGATATTGTTGCTGTTGGTTTTTCCCCCCAAGATAAAATTGACTGGTATGTTTCTAAGAATATACCCATTTTGTCTAGATTATCTAATTTATTGACAAAGCAATTGTTTATATTATTCTTATAATCTTTGTAACTTCTGGGGTGCCTGGGTGGCCCAGGTGGTTAAGTGTCTGCTTTCAGCTCAGGTCATGATCCTGGAGTGCTGACATCAAGCCCCACATGGGGCTTCCTGCTCAGCAGAGAGCCTGCCTCTCTCTCTCTCTCTGCTCCTCCCTCTGCTTGTGGTTTCTTTCTCTCTCTTTCTCTGTCAAATAAATAAAATATTTTTAAAAATCTTTGTAATTTCTATAATTTTGCGAGTTAATGCCCCCACTTCCATTTCTGGTTTTAGTTATCTTCTTTTTTTCTCAGTCTAACTAAAAGTTTCTCAATTTTGTTGATGCTTTCAAGGAAACAACATTTGTTTTGTATATATTCCCTATTTTTCTATTTTAGTCATTTCTCTTCTAATCTTTCTTCTTTTTTTAATATATGCACTTAACAGCTATAAATTTGCCTTTGGGCAGTATTTTGCAACATCTTATAAGTTATAGTATGCTGTGTTTTTGCCCTTATTCATATCAAAGTAGTTTCTAATTTTCTTAGTTACTTCTTCTCTGAACCTGTTATGGGCTGAATTGTATTCCCCTCCCAAATCATATGTTGAAGTCTTTATTGCCCCCAGAACTTTACAATGTTACTGTAATTGGAGATAAGGCCCTTAAAGAGGTAATTAAGGTCAAATAAGGTTATTTGTGTCACCTCTTGTATGCCTGGTGTTCTCATAAGGGGTGTTAAGGCATCAAGAGACAAAGGGAATATCTTATGTAAACAAAAGATGGCCACCAACAAGGCAAAGAGAAAGGCCCTCAGAAAAAAACAACCCATTGTCATTGTGAGCTTGGACTTATGCCCTCCAGAAATGTGGGAAAGTATATTCCTATTTATTCACTCAGTCTGTGGAACTTTGTTATGGCATCCCTGACAACTTAATACTGATCTATCATCTATTTAAGAGGGTATTAATTTCCAGGTATTTGTGATTTTTCCAGTTTTCTTGTAGTAATTACTTAAGTTCATTGTGATCAGGGAAGATATCTTGTATAATTTGTTTTGTTTAAATTTAAGAATTGTTTTATGATTTAACATATAGTCTGTTCCAGAACATAATACATGTACACTTGAAAAAAATGTGTAATCTGTTGTGTAGAGTGCTCTGTGTCACTGCTGTTCTGTCCAGTTTTATACATTATTGAAAGTGGGGTAGTAAAGTCTCCTATTATAGAACTGCCTGTGTCTTTTAATTTTGTTAATGTGTGCCTCCTGTATATTGAGGCTCTGCTATTTGGGATATATATGTAGATAGAGAAATTCTATATATATATATATTTATATTTACAAACAAATATATATATAACATATATATGTTTTAATTGTATTAGCTTCTTGATGAATCAGTACTTTGAATAAGCATCCCAGTGTCTCTGGCCTTCATAGTTTTCGATGAGAAATTGGCTGTTAATATTATCAAAGTTCCTTTGTAAATGGTGAGTATTATTCCTTGGCATATTTGAAGATTTCTCTTTTATTTGGCTTTTAATCATTTGATTATAATGTGTTTCAGTGTGACTTTTTTTGAGTTTATACTGCTTGCTGCACATTTAACTTTATGGATGTGTTACTTTGTTTTTTTTTGTAACATTTAGAAAGTTTTCAACCATTATTCCTTCAAATATATATATATATACATATATATGTATATATATATGTTATTAAATATACATACATTTGATAACATAGAAATGAAGGTCACAAGGGTATAAATTAGCTCTATGAAATATTTTACTTTTTTATCACATATGCCACAATATTTGTTGTTAATGATTCTATTTACATTTTTTTAGTATATACCAGAAACTATTAAATGACATTTATAGATTATTTCAAAAACAACCGTAGTACATCCATGAGGATTAGTATGTTTAACCCTTAGGCTTTTCTTATAAATTTTATCAACTTAACAGCGAGATAGATATGCCAACATAAAAAGCATCCCTGTCTTATTTCCCATACTAATTGGAAAAAAAAAATCAGTGAAATATACTCTTAGAATATATTTTTCATTATAA
This sequence comes from Canis lupus baileyi, assembly GCF_048164855.1. NCBI lineage: Eukaryota > Metazoa > Chordata > Mammalia > Carnivora > Canidae > Canis > Canis lupus. Next base: position 18,111,157 of record NC_132854.1, on the reverse strand, counting down.
AGATTCCCTGTGAGTTCTCAAAGCTACCTATCAATTATCCACCCTAAAAAAGTTCTTTTGAATTTTAAATCATAAACCTTAAGTTTATTTTAAATTGTTGCAGGAGAAATTTAGCAGGAACTGGAAACTAGATTTTAAAAAGTACCCACATGCATCCTTGTACACACAGATTTTATAGCATAGAATAATACTAAATATTTTTAAAGTAGCAATCGAGATATGTTCTGATAGTGCTGTAAAATGTGAAGTGTTATACAATTTTTAAGGTAATATTATTAATTTTGAATTAATTGATTTATCTTGAAATTTCATAGTTAAGGCCACAAGTATATAGAGTTGGTAGTTGATTATGCAGCCTATCTTTTCCCATTGCTATGTAGTCAATAGACTCTTAGCAATCTAAACTTCTATTGTGACCAATTAATATGAGAAAATAGATTTCACCTATTTTGATTTATAGTACTTTTCCATGAATGTAAATCGTAATTAATGTAAGAAATCCCTGTATTTTACATACTTGTCAATTAAAACCAAATATTAGAAAAAAATTTTAATACAGATTCAAATAAGCTATGAATTTGAAATTGGAAATCATTTAATAAAATTGAGTTAGAATTTTGTGATTCTCTTTTCTACTGTTTTTAATAAACACATAAGTTTGAAAAATAAATGATGTATATCATTCCAAGTCTTAAAATGCCCTATTTTTAATTTTGTCCTATAACTTATGACAAAGATCTTTATGAATATCTATTTTAAAGGCTATATTAAGCACTTCAAAGAATTCCACATGATAGACCATGATTATCTTAAGTAATTTCTATAGTAATGAAAATCTTTTAATAGAAGCTCATATGCTTAGGAGCAAGCCTTTGGTGGTTCATTATGTATTTAAAAAAAATGAAAAAAAAAAAGAAACACTAGGGCGATATCCATACCTTCAGAAGCATAATGACTATGAATAATGGCTGTAATTAATATTCAGAATTATATATATCCATTTCCAATATTAGCAATTCCTTTTAAGTGCAAGTACTATCATCTCTAAGAAAAATGTTAATTATAGCACATTCCCACTTTAAAAAATTATTTTCTATCAAGGTAGAATAAAAACAATAAAATAATAAACAGAACATAAACTTAAAGAGGAGATTTTGTCTTTTTCTCCCAGAAGATGGTCTATAACCTTAAGTGATTGTTTCTGAAGCTTAAGAAAAAGTGAAAGGGTTACTTTTCTAATTAAAAAATTCAAGTAGCTGTGTTTTCATCTTTTGTATCTGAAATTATGTGAACTTTTAACTCACTAACAAATCATTAGTAATAATTGCTTTAAAGTGGGTTTTATTGAGGAATGAGGGTCTTTTATCTAAGTATTGTATACATAGTAGAGACTTTTAAGTTGTTAGTATGATTATGCATCATTTGTATGATATGCAAATTATATAGTCATCCTAAGGGTTATGAAAAAGATTTGTTAAATTGACATTTATAAGGAGTGTTCCTCACTTAAATTGCCCACCCTGGGACCAAATTTTACAATGTGATAACATATTTGTAACAATACTTGGAGAGACTGTTTTTTAAATCAAAGTCTTCCTGAAAACAATTGATTAAACCCTCACAAAAAATGAAATTATATTTATTTGAGTTTCACACCACAGAAAGCTGAAATTCCTTATTATTTTTGAAAACTGGTTTTCTGGAAGCACAGTTTTCACGAGCAGAGGATTGTAAAGCAAAGTGTGCTAGGATGCTAGAGTGTTGTTTTGAAGGCATACAACACAGTAGTGGGAAAATTAGCCTGTGTACAAAGACAATGTGGTTCCCAAAGACCTATATCCAAAACTTGTTGCACTGATTTCTGTGATTTTTAACTCTTCTAGAGAATCTAGACTCATTCTCTTTTTATTCTGCCTTACTGTTGAATATGTAAGTCAGTTGTTCTCAAAACTGAGCTATAGAACAATCACTTAGAAAACCTAAGATAAGACAGCTAAGTTTTGCTAGCTTAAGTGCAAGTAAGGGTCAATGCCCTGATAGAAAGATCCTAGCCTTCTTCACTACAATGGGAAAAAGCTGGATTCCTGTCTAATTAGGGTTGTCCTTGTGGTTTCAACAGCAATAAAGTCTATTATTTTCCTACTGAGGCATCAGAGTAACCTAGTATAGTATGAGAAAAGGGAGAGACTTTTAACACATTCCACTTAAAAGAATAAACTTTTCTGGAAATGAAACTTCCCTTTTAGCGTAAAGGAAATATTGAGACTTAGGAAAAATATGGGTTCCTATGAAATATCAAACTGAGCATTCATTTTTGATAACTTCAATTTTCTCAAAGTGGTAGATCATGTAATCATCATCTTAGAAATCAGCAATGAGCTAAAAGGGCTAGGAAAGATGGAAGCTCTAAGATCCCTGTTGTTGGGAATGGGAGAAGGAACTATGCCAAGATATGTAAAAAGTTGAGGGTCTAGTTAAACTTGTAGGTGATATGGATATGTAGGTTGGCACTAAAGTATATTAAAACAAGGTAGCAAGAAAAAAGACTTGGGAAACTTGGTTTCTTACAAAATTCAGGTTCTTCACTCACTAGCTTTCTGACCTAATACATGTTGATTAACCTATCCATAACTTATTCACTTCCATGGTGAGTATAATACATTTTCATTCCATTAGGTTTAGGGATTATATATAAAGCTGGTCTCAACTCTAAATTTTAAAGCTATATGTTAAGTCTAAGATGTTATTTTTGTTGATGTGATTATAGTAGTTTAAATTTTAACTTTTCAAATGGAGCAGATCTATAATGTACAGATATGTATAAATTCTGAATGTCAATATATACATTGATATAGTTTGGTATTTATATAATGTAGACATATTTAATATGCTTATCTATGTATTTTAATATAGTATACATCTATATATGTAGGATATATATGAATTTTCATATGTATATAGATACATATGAATAGATATGAATTTCAGTCTGTCACGATAAAAAATATTCCATACAATAATCTTCCATTTAAAACACTGCAAGTACAATGTTGGCACTATGTTTCTGCACTTTAATTAATGTTGCACTTAATATTTATTTTTTGTTATGTTGTTTGGGGACAGTTAAGCAAGATAATGCCCACAGAGAAAAGAATAAAGTACAACAATTGTTGACATAGATTTTTTGAGTGCTTCTATACACATGAATGAAATGAGCTCAGTATAATTGCTGGAGTAGAAATTATAAAATTAAATGGTGCCCTTGGATATAACCCAAATGCAAACCTCCTTTTGTTACAGTAGTTTGCTTTGAGGGAAAGAAGGTAGCAAACCAAGAATCAAAGAATTGCATTTTAAAATGAGTATTGCACGTATTTTTACTCTACCTTTTGTATTAGTAAATTCTTTGTTGGACTATTTCTTTGGAAGTGATTAAATTTAATATATGAGAAAATAGTAAGTCATGATTATAATAACTGTCATTTTCTTGGTAAGATTAGTTAGCAACTATATTATCTTGTCAGTATTTTATGATAAAATTTGACTAACTGCATATTTATGCTGCATAACATCACCTGGACTATTATCTCTTAATTTATTTGTTTTAATTCAAAAACTCTTGATTCCCTGGTGAATTACTTAAAGCAAAAAAATTTTCCAGAAATATTTTCTATCTCCTTAAAATCTCTGCCTCAGGTCTTCAATAAAACCTACCTTCCTATTTCCCTTCAGGAAGGATCAAAGTAGTAAAGAGAAAGCTCCTCTTTATTGCTATCTCTGTAATTCTCTACTTTTTCATTTTTCCAATTATGATCTAGAATTTATTTCCATTCTCATTTTTAACCAATGCCTCTATTTTCTCTCTCTCTCTTTTTTTTCTTGAATCCCTTTCCTACAGTTGGGAAGCATATGGTTACTAGAACACGTCTTAGGGAGATGGGATGGAGCAGTCCAGCACAGAGTTGTGGAGGGGATGATTGTGTTTGATCCTTCTTGTCAGGAAGGGCAAAAAATGCCACGCCAGAGTCTCAGTGACAGCATAAAGTGCTGCCTGAGTGTTGTACTTGTTAGAGAAGCTAAATGAGTCACTATTGCCAATAAAGTTTTATGTTCATAAGGGCAGATGCAGAATGTTTAGTTTTGAAATAGTCCAAACTCAAAATCTAGGAATTCAAGCATGCAGGGTGGAATAAGCAGATGTTAGGGTTCCAAATGGAAAGGTTTGTGAATCTAGATGGCCAAGTAGAATTGCCGTCAGGGAGATAGACCATTAGAGCCAATTAACAAGGGTAGGGGCCACAGGTTGCTATTTTAGGTCACTAGTGATGAAATATTAGATGTTGACTATCAAGGATTCAGTCCAAATCAGGCAACATTGTTCAAAAACCAAGAACAGCTGGTCAGCCAGGATGAAACCACTCCAGGTCATTATGCACCATAATCAGAGAGCAGAGAGCAGATGATTAAAGGTGATAGATATCTACTTAGTGTTTCATCCAACCAACAAATAGTTGTCCAATTTGCAGCAAGCCCTGTGATAGTTCTGAGGTCACAACAGTGAGTGAGCAGGTTCCTTGGCCTTAGCTACACCCAGACTAGAAGAGTAGGCCCACAAATATATAACTTCATAGCACTGAAAAAAAAACCTGCTAATAGAAGGCTATAAATGTATTAAGGTAGCTTCTATATATGATGTTCCTCTTCAGCTTTTATATAAGTTCCATTCTATTTACTCTTGAGTTATGGTGAATGTATATCAACTAAGAGAAACTTGTCTAACTTCATGATATCTATAGAACTTGAACCACATGACTTATAAGCTTCACTCCAGGTACTGGACTCTCCAAGATTTTAATGTGAAGGGTTAATGTGGCCATGTACTTTTAAATTAAATATTTCTTGGAACCTAATTTTTTGGAAGATAATAAATAGGTAGACCATCTTATATTTATTGTAATTCTTGTTATTGTATATTGTGAAGAGAAGAGACACATTCTAACTTTGAGTAGCCAGAGATAATACACCTTTCAAATAGATATATATTAAATATATGCATTTAAATGTATAATTCTTTAAACTTTTTGATAATTTTCCTTTAAGTATATTTTTATAAAGATTGCAAATTTGTGTTATAGCTCTGTATAATTGGAACATTTGTTTTTTCTTAAATTTTGGTTTTTTTCCCCATTAAACATTAAAATGAATGAAATAAAATTGATCATGAGATATGGCTTATGATATATGAAATCTATTTCCCATAATTGAGATCTGTGTTAAACAATTTTAATGCCACTTAAATAGGATGCCAAATGAGTATAGATATAATAATCATCTCAAAAGAATATATCTAAATAATTTTCAACTTCTTTAAAAAATATTTTACAAAGCGATGTAACTCTCAAAATAATGTACTACTTAATTGTTCATATCCAACTATTTATGTTAATTACCATTTGTCATTTGTATTAGCCATCAAAGCTACATTCAGTTAAATATAGGGCAAAAACATTCCACAAATCTTTTAAAATATAGAGGTTATTCAAGTCTAAAAATATGTTCAGAGGAGAAGAGAATTATTAAAACTCACACATCATATAGGTCTAATCTATTATTTTTAGAAGTAAGTAGTTGTATTTTTCGTAGGATAAAATCCCAAATAATTAACTTGACATTTAGACATTTAATCAACAAAAGTATGTGTTTTAGTATACCCTGAAAAATATGCTATTTTTCCTTCAGCATATTGCCTTGATACTATCAACTGGTTATTTTAATATTCTTCCCTTCACACAGCATTATCATGGAAATATGAGTTAAGAGACTAACTACGAGACTAACTATAAACTGTGAATACTACACTTCATTCAAAGTATACCCTAAAAGAGTATCATTCCAAAATAAACATTTCAAATCTGGTATTTTTCATCTATGTCCACTTTTTCTTTTCTTTTCTTTTTTAAGATTTTATTTATTCATGAGAGACAGAGACAGAGAGACAGAGGCAGAGACACAGGAAGAGGGAGAAGCAGGTTCCCCACAAGGAGCCTGGTGCGGAACTTGATCCCAGATCCCACGATCAGGACCTGAGCCAAAGGCAGACGCCCAACTGTTGAGCCACCCAGGCGTCCCCACTTTTTCTTGCCTTCACAATCAGTTATCAAGCACCCATTGTGTTCAGGACTCTAATATACTGATCATATTTGGTAGAAAAATCAATAAATCCCTGTCTTTGTTCCCAACTCTTCAGATTCCAAGTCCACTATTTTTATTTCTTGCCACCTCCCCGCTGGACATTGCCTTGCCCATAGAGAGTGGCTAGAGTGATTAGATTTAGTGAAGAACTCTGGGGTGGGGCGGCTGGCAGCTTTCAGGGTAGCTAAAGGGTAATTGGGAAAGTAGATTGTCCAAGAAGGACAAAATGAAGAGGTTTTTTTTTTTTTAAAGGAGGGTACTGTCCATTTCAAGTGCTATGAGAGAGATGGGAAAGTACCTGGACTGAAAAAGCAAATGGACTGGCTTCTCCATTAAGTCCAGCTGTGACTTTTAAAAGATTGTTGCAATTGAGTAGTGAGATTGGAAACCGGATTTCAGGATGCTGCAGAGTAAATGAACAGTAAGAAATTAAATGAAGTGTGAATAGACTGTTTTTCAAACTTTGGATTTTATTTATTTATTTATTTATTTATTTATTTATTTATTTATTTGCAAACGTGGAAGTCTGTGTGTGAATGAGTAAGTTAAACCATGAAAATGGTAAGAAGTAAAACTTGTATTTTTCCCCTCTTCTTCCCAGTTTTCAGACTTTGTAGGTATACAACGTAATTAGCAACCAAAAGGCAGAGCATACCTTTGAGATGTTTAACTAGGTAAGAACGGAAAAAATATAAGAGAAAAAGGAACACAAAGGAGATGTACAGTAAACTGGAAGGAGTACAAGAACTTGAAGGATCCTTAGAAAACAAAGTAAGTCAAGAAAAAGCCTCATGTGGGAGGTAGCCTCATGGAGACTCGACTCCAGCCATACATGTCCTTCTTACTTAGTTTAAAAGCTAATCCTGCCCAGACTCTATTCCCATTCTTGATCTAAATAGAAAACACAAAATGAATGGTGGCCCAGAGGGCCTTAACCTTGGCATAAAATCATTTTTTATCTCACCTTTAACCTGCTGCATTATTATTCTGCATTTGAGCTCAATTGTTCAATCTCTGGGACCAATTAATTTAGAGGAACAGAACATAGATTTTTTTGGTTTTATGTTTGTTTTGACGAAGAGAGGGGGAGTCAAAGTCAATGAAGAAAAATCATAGGATATTGAAAATGCCTGATATTTAGCTACTTTGCTTCATTTTAAAATTTAACTTTTCATAGGAAGATGAACTTTTGTGTATTTTCTCAGACCCTAAAGGCTGTTCCTATAAGACATACATGCTGAAAAATAAACATGGTTTAAGAAATTTGTGTTCTTGGGATCCCTGGGTGGCGCAGCGGTTTGGCGCCTGCCTTTGGCCCAGGGCGCGATCCTGGAGACCCGGGATCAAGTCCCACATCGGGCTCCTGGTGCATGGAGCCTGCTTCTCCCTCTGCCTGTGTCTCTGCCTCTCTCTCTCTCTCTCTGTGACTATAATAAATAAATTAAAAAAAAAAAAGAAATTTGTGTTCTTTTTAAAACGTGTCTCTTTTTTATGCTTATACTCAGAGTTGTAGGACATATATATATATATATATATATATATATATATATATATTTTTAGACAGAGAGAGAGAGAAAGAGAGATACATGCATACACACATACATACATACATACATACATACATACACACTATCCAAAAGTTTGACATTCTCTATTTTGGTCATGGCCTGGGAAACTTTCCTTTCCTGGAGCCCAAACTTGTTTAAAACAAGTCGCAAACCTTTCCTAAGAGTGAGCCAGACAGGTATTGGGATGAGGGGTGGTAAAAATAGGAAACATGGGAAAGGAAACATACACACATACAGAAAACCTAAAATAACATCTCCAAACAATATATCCATATTACAGATCAGATAATAGGGCAACAAGGGGTTAAATATCTTGCCCCCTCTTTTTATCATCTAGGGAAGAATAAATATTTTCAACAAGCCTATGTCTGCCATGTTTGTAGGAGTTCATTTCTATTTGTCAGGCAGAGAGTGATAGCTAAAGATTTATTTTAAATTATTGTCGCTTTTTCAATCAAACATGTTGCTCATATAGACCTTTTCCAAGATAATCGCCAAGTGGTCCAAAAAGTATAGTAAGGTGGCTCAAAGCACGGCCTGTGGAATCAGAAAAAACAGTGTTTGGTGCCTTGGGTTTTTCAATTATTCCTTTTTAATCTAGAAAAGAAAAATTGAGCATTTCAAACATTGTTTTCTTTATACAGTGGAAATTATAAAACTCAACTCTGAGTTTGTTAGTATTAAATAACATAAGGAAAGTGCTTGCACTATGCCTGGCACACAGATTGTTCAACAAGTATTACTATAATAAAGGGGTAAGACTGTGCTTAGGAGCGGCTTTTGTTTTGGCTTTTGCTTGTGATTGCTATCTTTCTAATAAACTACACGAATTCTTCACTGTCTGCTATTTTACATTTATTAAATGCTTTTCTGTGGAACTCAAAATACATGAGAGAAGTGACCATGTTCTCAAGGAATACATTCCAGTTGGGGAAATGAATATATATCTATAAAAACTAAAAATTCTTGCACAATGTATAAGAATGGTACAGAACATCTTTACAAATGGAGATTAAAGATTCTTGTTTTAAGAACTCAATAAGGTTTTCTGACAGGGCATGACCATTTCATACTTAGTTATCTTTTTAAATTCTCTGTAGATGGTTTATTCAATTCCATAAAGATTTGGAAAAAGAGATTCAGTAGGAGCTTCTGGTATTGACTTTGGGGAGAGATCTTAGGTTTCTTTTTAATAATCCTCCCATATCCTTTTCAGTGTTTCTTTCTTAGCACAAAGCAAGTTATGGTTCAATTGACTTTCTGTCTACTTAATAAATATTGATATATTGGATGCATTCGAGCATGGCCATGCGTGATCCATCTTTAAAGGTAGAGTCATTATTCAGGGAGGTTGCAATTTATTTATTCCTCATTCATTCTCTCATCTTTTGAGAGGGATCATTATGCAAATATTGAACACATTCATGCAATGAAGAACAAAACAAAACACTAGCTTTCTAATAGCTGTTGAAAACAAGATAGCATCCACAGCAGAATGGAGTGAATATAGACCCTTTGTGCACATTGTATTAGTATATTTTCTTTAGATAATAGGAAAAGGTAATTGAAGGTAAAATGTGCAATTTTCTGATTGTAAGAGCTGCAGTATACTGCAATGATTGAGGAAACAATATACATTGTTTTATATATATATATAATTAATTCACTGGAAACCTACAGGCACAAGATTAATAACTCACTCCCAAATAGAACATAATTATTTGATCTCTCAAGGCTTATTTCAGACATCGGACTAAGAATTCTTGACTTGTGTATATTTAATTAAATAGTTGGATTCTTGTGTATATTATTATAAGAATAGAACAGTTTAAATGTGTTTACATGTAAACATGTTTAATCTATTATTTCTATCACTATTGTTATTTCAGACCATTGGTTAGATACTGTTTAATTCATTTAGCTTATTGGCTAGTAATTAAGAAACAAACACACACAGGTGCCTGGGGGACTCAGTCAGTTAAGCATCTGCTTTCAGCTCAATCCCAGGGTTCTGGGATTGAGTCCTGCATTGGGCTCCCTGGCTCCCTGCACAGCAGGGCGTCTGCTTCTCCCTCTTCCTCTGCCCTTCTCCCCCTCCCTCTCTGCTCTTGCTCCCCCTCTCTCTCTCTCATATAAATAAATAAAATCCTTAAAAAAAAAACACTTTAAAAAATATTCCTCAAACATTACTTCTAAATCCCCTATTAAAAGCAGTGGTTAAAAAAATAAATAAATAAAAGCTGTGGTTCTCTATTTTTTCCTTGACTTTCACACATTTGAATGTTCTGCTGTGTTATATACTAATAGGCTGAGGCCTTGAGAGCAAAATGGCCTCATGCTTTTATATTGAATCTATGTTCATATTCCTCATTTCTATATATTATTGATATTCATCTATGGTACATCAGGAAGAGATGTCTATTTTTACCAGAAATTTAGTCTAGAGTTATATAGTTTGTGTTGTGCCCAAGATTGCAAATCCGAGAAACCACCAAGGAGCCGACACCAATGCAAACACACGAAGGTTTATTTACAAGCTGGAGCTTGGGTCCAAGTATACCCCACACAGCGGAGCAGGGACTCGGACCCTGAGGTGGGTTTCAGCTTAGTTTTAAGGGCTGGCCTAGGGGACCTCCAGAAGGGGTGGAAGAATTTCTCAAGTTCTGTTTATATTCTGATCTGGGGCTTTCAAGGGCATTGAGCTCTGTTCTTATTCTAATATGGAAATTTCTGCCACTGGCTTGGGCTCTGTTCTCATTCTAATATGGGGCTTCCTGCCCTTGGCTTGGGCTCTGTTCTCATTCTAATATGGGACTTTCTAGGATGATAAGCTGTAAGCTCTTTTCTTCCTGTAACTGAAGTAATGTAAATTTCAGCTCTTATTCACAGGCGCCTGGGATAGCAGTACTTGTGCTAACGCTGAACTTAAAGTGGAATCGCCTTAATTTTCTCAGCCTCCACAGTTTGACTTTCTGGAAAGCAATAACATGGCTTCAGTGATAAAATTGTATCTCGTTCCATGCAGGTTGTTGTTAGATGGCCTTCACAAAACCATTTGTGCAGAGTCCCATGAAAACAATGCAGGAGGAAATTCAAATCTTTACCTTATCTGTGGATTAGTTATGTCCTACAAAGGTATACATTTTCCCAACTGTTTTATGGTTATTCACCTTTTCTCATTTTCTATTTTTAAAACTTGTAAGATCATATTTTTCTATTCTGTTTACTGCCTTTTTTCTTAGACTTTAATCTCATTTTTCCCATTGCATTATATGTATTGGTTGCAAATAGATATGATGTAAAAACATTGAATATTCACTTATGTACAAATAAACATGTTATAGGGAAGGGATGGTGAAAGGCTATCTGCTGATTTATACAGATCGCATTGATAATGAATATTTTGAAGGAAAGTTTGAATGAATAAATGCTTGGTTGATTATCCACATTGAATGTATCATCTCATTATTCAATGAATATCTCTTGTGTTTAGTAGCAATTAATTTTCAAACTTTGGATGATAAACTAGCCTGAAATTCAAAATAGAAAATGAAAAGAGAGGAAGAGGGAAAAATTAAATGATTCATATAGAAAACTACTTGATATTTTTTAATGGAAATAACTAAGAAACAACAAAGTTGAAAATTCACAAATACAAGGTATTTATATGAGAATCCATGTAAGACTAATTGAGAATAATTCTAAATTATATGAATCCTATAGTAATAAAATTCATTATTCAAAATATTTGTAGCAGCTAACATGTACTTAGAATTATCTTAGCCACTGAAGATAGAGCAGTGAGTAAGACATACATAGCCTTGTCCTCACTGGATTTACCTTCTATTAGAGGAATTAGGCATTTAAAAAAATAAACACATTATTTAATGACTCATGACACATGGTATAAAGGATAAAGTGAAGAAACAGGAGACTTCGATTCAGTTTTGGTGCTAGTGATTTGTTTCTGAGGAAATACCCTTTGGATGAATTTTGATGGGTGGAAACAATGTGGGGGTGTTGGGAGAATAATTCAGATGATAATAAGGTAACAACCAGTTGCATCATTGTGACTATAGAAAGGACTTTGGTCTTTATTCCAAGAGCAATAGGAAGTCATTAAAGGATTTTTAACCATGACAGTGGCAAGATCAGATTTGTTTTTTAAAGAGATGACTTGGGCCTCTGTAGGACTATATTAGGTTTAAAACATTTTGAATCTTCAAAGGATATATACTTCAAAACCTTTCTCCTATTCCTCTTTCTATGATATCTCTGGTTTCTTCATTTTCCATGTTAAGAGAGGGTGAAGTTATGTGTGCTATAAGAAAACATTATGATATATATAACATACTGTGGAGAAAAAGAAAACAACAAACTTGTAGGATTGCATCAAAATCAATTTATGCACAACTAAGGCCCTATATGTGTTACATAATATTTTGAAAGCTAAACAAACTTATAAGAGTACTTGGTGTAAAGAAATAATAAAAGAAATTTGCTCTCTTAGGTAATTTCAAGTATACAATACTGTATTGCTAGGAATAATTGCTATGCTGTGCATTAGAGCCTCAGAACTTACTCATAACTGAAAGTTTGTGCTTTTTTTTTTTTTTTTTAAGATTGTGCTTATTTATTCATTAGAGACAGAGAGAGAGAGACATAGGCAGAGGGAGAAGCAGGTTCCCTGCAGGGGGCCCAATGCGGGACTCCATCCCAGGACCCCAGGATCACAGCCTGAGCCAAAGGCAGATGGTCAACCTCTGAGCCACCCAAGTGCCCCAAAATTTGTACCTTTTGACCAAGATTTCCCCTTGTCAGTCTCCTATCTCCCAATCTCTGGCAACCACTCTTTTATTCTCTGGTTTGATTAATTTCACTTCTTAAAATTCCACATATAAGTGTTATCACAGTATTTGTCTTTCTGTGTCTAGCTTATTTCAGTTAGCATACCATCCCTCAGGTTCATCCACATTGTTGGAACAATTTCCTTCTCTTTTATGGCTGAATAAATACTATTGCATATATATATATATATAGACACACACAAGATTTTCTTCATCTGTCATTAGATATTTAGTTTGTTTCCCTAACTTGGCTATTGAATAATGCTGCAATGAACATGGACTATAGATACTTCTTGAGAGATAACTGATTTCACTCCTTTGGAGATATACCCAGAAGCGGTGGTGATAAAGTGGTGGTGTTAAATCCTATGGTAGTTCTATTTTTAATTTTTTGAGGAAATTTCGTACTGTTTCTGTAGTGGATGCACCAATTTACATTCCCGTCAACAGTGTATAAGGGTTCCCTTTTCTCTATATCCTTGCCAACACTTGTTATCAACGTATTATTTTCACAATTTAAGTAATTGCTTGAAATTTTGTACTGAATATTCATTAATAGAATAAAATTAATTGACTTGCTCATCTTTAAAATTCTCTTTGTATTTTAATTGTAAAATTGCCACTTATTGACATAATTTTAAAGTGACATGACAATAATCTTCGTGTCATATTAGAAAGAATTGTTCTATAAATATAACTTTGTTTTCAATTTCTGTCAAGTAATATCTCTTTTTAATGACTTTAGTTTCAAGTTACATTTTGAAAATGTTTCTTCCACTCTTGATTATAATATCCAGTACCTAGGTCATTTCTAAAATGTATCTGTGGTAAAAGAATTTATTATTTTAATTCAAATGCATAACAAATTCCAGTATCATCCATTAATTTCAAAATGCCTAGTTTTTGAGGGTATAAGTTTCATATGGTAACTTCAGAAATTGTCTTAACATTGAGTTAATGATGTGGACCATGTGCTTGTACATATAAAGAGGAGGTTTCCTAAATAACTGTCATTCCTCTGTACTTAGAACGGGAATTCTAAATGTTTTTGGCCAAAGAAACCTGGTGGTTGGGGGAAACAATATGAGTCAGAAAACAGAATCATGACCCAGCTGGTGATACACACAAGCATTTTTTTCTAGCCAATGAGGTTATTGAAGTAGAAGTTCATACCAGTTCTCTACTCCCCAAAGAATAAGATACCAATATCAATTCCTGGGAGCCACGCTGAGAAGAGTAACTGATTTTTTTTTATCTTAATCTACCTAGTGCCACTTAAACCTGAAGGTCATACAGTTTCAAAATTTTACCCAAGGAAAGGTACTTCTGCCTGTTAGACAATTGCAAATAATTTGTGATAAAGCAGTACAGAAAAAATGAAGAAAATGATTAGGTGTATCACATCGATTTTATTTTTAAAGTCTATTTTTACCAGAAATTGAGGTTCTGTTTTTTGCTAATTGTCCCTAAAGTCAAGATTTCTCTTTCCTTGGCCTAAAGCAGACTACAAATAGCCAATTTCTGTATTACCTGAGCCATGTGATATAGAAGATGTGTCAATCAAATTGGTGGATTTGATTTCTGCCCCAAATCCCTGGTCTATTCTTAATCTCCATGAACTAGGTGAGATTAGGACTACTCTGCCCCAGACTTTATCCATTTTTCTTAATGTTTAAAGGTCCAATCTGGAACCAGACAGAGTCCTATTTCGATGACTTTCCCTTATAATCTTCAGCTCTTAGGTTCACTTTATCCATAATTTATAGGAAGATGATCTTTGCACATCAAAGAGAAAAAAATGAGAGAAATTTTCTCATATCCAGATGAAGTACAAACCTGGATAAATTTGAACTTCCCTTGCCTAGCCATCTTAAGGCCAATCTTAAAATGAGTCCTTCTATCAGTTTGAGATCTATAGCTCAGAACACTATTTACATTAAAAAAAAAAAAAAAGACTGCATATGAACTTTGACATCAGAGTTGAATGGATTTTTTTAGTGAAGTTTTCTGAGACAAATGGAGAGAAAAATTCTATTACATGCCACATTCAATACTTCCTAAAGTTTCTTTTCAATGGTAACTGCCCTGTCCTGAAATATTAGGAAGCAAGGGTAGGTAGGGCAGTTGTCAGTTGCCTTGTAGCTCTTCTGTGTGTCTCTTAATCACTTTTGTCACAGCTTCTGTGTCAGTTTCTTGCACCTTTCTGACTCTTAAAATATCCTCAAGTTTTGTACCCTAGGGCTGCAAAGGAAAACCCAGACCTACTGAAATCACTACAGCAAAATAATTTTCTGCCATTAGACACACTCCTAAAAGAGCAAGAACAATGCAGGTAACTAATAGTTTGTTGGATGAGACAAACTGTGTTAAGTACCCTGACACAGGGCACTTACCGAATACTACCTATGAATTTTAAACAAGCATCTATTCATTCCCCACTTACCTATTTCCTTCTATTAAATACACATTTTTAGGCATTCTATGTGTATCATAGTGAGCAACATGTAGGAAAAAGGCAATTCCAGTGGATTAGTGAAGCAGAACAGGCTTCTAGATGAACACAGAAAATATTCAACCAACTCCATGATGTAAGGGAAAGAACTATAAGCTGATACTTGATAAATAAGTAAAAATTATCCAGATGAAGACCAGAGAGAAATTGAACAAATGTTCAGAAGAATGTTGCAAAGTGAGAGAAATTGTCTGAATACATGGCAATAAGGGGAAAATATCCTCAAAACACAGGGCAATAGAGGAATACATAATAGTAATGAGATGGGCACATAGAAAGCTAATGACAGAGACATTGAGGGAAGAGGAAAATATTTAAATGTCCTGTATTTTATATTGAGGGCTTTGGGTTTTATCCAAAAGTCAATAGAACATTAATTTAGGTTTTATTTATTTTTTTTATTAAAATATTTTATTTATTTATTTATTTATTTATTTATTTATGAGAGAGACAGAGAGAGAGAGAGAGAGTTAGAGACATAGGCAGAGGGAGAAGCAGGCTCCCTTTGGGGAGCCTAATGCAGGACTCGATCCCAGGACCCTGGGATCATGACCTGAGCCAAAGGCAGATGCTTAATCACTGAGCCACCCAGGTGCCCCTAATTTATGTTTTAGATTCAAGGATGACATAATCAGATGCAATATAGTCAGAGGGCATTAACTTCTGAACTTCTGGTTTAGGATATTTTTCTAAAGGAACAAGTGAAGACAAATTCTTTCTGGAATGTTCTGCAAAAGTCCAGGATTAAGACAGTGGTTACCTGGACTAGGGTAATTGGAAATGTAGTAGAAAAGAATGAATGGACTAGTGATATTTTAAGGATACTCAGGTAAAATAAGTGGGATAGACTCTTAAATAACCTCTTCCCAGTTTGGGTGATTGGATAAGGATTTATTCCCAAGTTTCATTTTTAACCTCTTGGAAGCTCTTTTCACAGACTTTCACTTAGCCAAAACAATAGGTTTATCAGCTCTCCCTGTTCAGTCTGGCACCATTCTGACTTCTGCCCATAGTGACTTGAACATCAGAGTTGGAAAAGTCACTCTCATTTCTTCCTACCCACCTCTTGACCACTGTGCTGACCCTGTTGGTCATGTGTACTGAGATTATATGTGACTAGGCTAATGGAATGTGTAAACTTAAGGATGGAGGAATAAAGATTGAAGAGCGGTTTTTCCCTTAAAACTAAAATTCAAGTTTTGGATCAGTTCAGAAAAAGTAAACTACTAAAATAATTTTGTTGAATGAGATATGGATTGGAAAAACAATTAGTAAACATCTAAGAAGGACTTTCACTTAGATTATTTTTAAACGTTTTAATTTGTGCTGTACTTGAAAGAAAATAAAATTAGAAAAAGTACATGTATTGTTGATGTGGTTTACGTGAAAATACTTCAAAGGGAAATTTCTGACCTTACTTTAAGGGACTAATAAACATACTCTTACGTGTTTAAAACTGAAGAGAACAAGTTGTTTGTATATGATATTTACATAATTTCCTACTTTGACATTTCGATTAACTCTAAGGGCAGGTTTCAATAGCATTGGATTAGAAGATTTTTATTGTATTTAAAGTATTTCTGCTTGGTGATTACATTTCTCTCTTCTCACCTCTCAATCTTTGTATAATACAAAGAAGGCAATGATCAGTAAGATAGTTTAACATGAAATTATGGAAAATAAAAATGAGAATGTTAACTATGTAAGTTCAGAAAAATGAACACTGACCATAGCACTGCCTCTCCATCCAGTCAATGGCTGGGTTTTATTTTTAAATATCTGCCGGCTAATTATATAGAAAAAGAAACATTGATTTTCTTATAAAGTAGGAGGAAAGGTAGTACACAAGAATGGGTTATATACAGATAATTAGGCTTTCCTTAATGTAGCATTTCCTTTAGCTTTTAGCATTAATCAAAGTCCTATTTTGTATATCCATATATTTATTTAGCATTCAGTAAAATGGCATTTTAGGCATGGAATTATAGCTACCTAAGTGTTTATAGAAGCTATTTTTTTAACCTAAATAGCTTTCTGTGGAAAAAAAAAAAGTATAACAAAACTAAAGACATAGTATGAGTTTTGAATATCTATTAATCTAACTGTATGAGCATTGAAGCTCTATTTAATAGATTCAAATTAACGTTATCTCAAATGCACAAGAAATATATATTTTTCCAAGAATAGTAGCACATTTGATAAAGTAAATGAAGATTATTCTAGTAGAAAATGTTACATATGTATGTATATAAATCAATTTTGGAAAAAGATATTCTGGATCAGGAAAGGGGTTCATGATCAAATTTTGGTATTGAACCAAGTTCTTTCATAAATTTTGATTAAGGTTACTTGTAATTACTTCAACTTTTATATATGATGGTTTTCTCTTAATCACTCATAATTCATATTTCTAAATATTAAATGATCACCGTATTCTCCTTGCTGTGGTAAGAAATTGCAATCTTTTGGATGTGGCTGGTATTGTTTATTCTATACTAAAAGTAAGGTATAGAAAATACCATATCAAATCGTATTTTGAAAATTATATTCATAAACCCTAATTCTAAGCTTTAAATATATCAAAGTTTAGATTGCCAAAAATAGTTAACCTACAGTTGTCTAGAGCTTTCTCCAACCACCAAGAGTATATTTTGGAGTATATCCACGGAGCAGGATTCTTGAGATAAAAACCATTATAATTATAGTGTGTCTGGGACAATAGAACTGAGTGTCCAGGGCTGTGGACAACAAGGAGGACATTATGAGTGATCTCTCTGGAATGTTTTAGTGGAAGGGTAGGGTGGCAGAGTAAGGAAAAGGATCCAACATAATGGGCAAGAAAGAAGTCTTTAGGGAAAGTGATAGATTTCTGAGTTTCAGGATGCTGGAAAATAGAAAAATAGAATTTATTCTTCATGTGATGTTGTATTTACCCTTTATACATTTAATTTGCTTAACATTTTAGTTGAAACTCACTCCTCTAATTACTACAACAGTCAGGAAGATGATGTCAGTGAAGATTTTGAAGTATTTCCAATGTAATCCATTTCAATTCTGGATAACTTATTAGGTAAAATATACTCCAAAAGTCAAGAGACCATCAAACCTACATTAATCACTATCTGAAGCCTAAGTGAAGAAAATTTTAATCTTAATATCAATTTCTAATTTCCATGATAGAAGCTTTTCATATTTGACAATATAACCATATCTATAATGGGAGGACTTAGACATCATTAGCTGATTAAAAAAAAATCTTTAAGTTTAGAATTCAACTTACTCTGTACATTTTCTGTGTATATTTTGCTACTAATGTGATTTTGAATCAGATGTCTTGCTTTAGGTGCCTTTCATGGTATGCTAGAAAATGTTTAATAGTTGGTTTCATCACTCTTACATACACACACACACCAAAACCTGAACTGTACTATTTTTGAACTTATGTGTTGTAAATAACAGGGCTTATTTCCAATCTCCAACATGACATCACTAAATGTGGGGTTTTATATTTTTATAGTATTTCTGTCATATAGACTTAAATAACCTCAAGAGTATGATAATAGCAAAAGTAGGAAGTTGTGGGTTTTGAGTATTATCTTTGGTTTTGCTGTAAGTTATTTAGTTATAAATTAAAATAATTAAAAGCCAATTTTAAACGTGTGTTGAACCACTGGCTCCCCAAATTCCTGACAATTACTAGCACCTGTCTTAAAAGAAATTTTTTTTTTAACATTGATTTATTTTAGAGAGAAAGAGAGTTGAGGGAGGGGCAGAAGGAGAGAGAGAGGAGAGAGAGGGAGAGAGAGGCCAACTCCCTGTTGAGCAGGGAGGCTGAAGCAGGCCTGATCTCACAACTCTGAGATCATGACTTGAGTGGAAATTAAGTGTCATACACTTAGCTGACTTAGCCACCCAGGAGCCCAAAACAATCTTTATAGAACAGAAATATTGTCTCAATTTAGTTTGGCTACATGACTCCATACCATCTTAACCTAATTAGTTAGGTTTTCTATCAGTTACCATTATAAAGTTAGTCATCACCTATTATATTTTCCCAAAGAATTGCAGATGTATTTTCACTGTGGAAATTTTCACAAGGTACTGTAATTTTTTGTGGGTCCCTACTAATCTCTAAAGTCTTTGAACAGAGGGTAGATATGCTATAGAATTTTGGTTCTGTTTTGTGTATGTCCTTGTTGCATTCCACATGCCAAGAAGAGCTGCAGCTACTAGTCCAAAGGATATTTTCAGTGAATGTTGCTTTTTGGTTGGTTGAATAAATAAAAGCTACAGGAACTTACTTAAGCAGACCTCATGTGTTTAAGGACCATGTGTCATTTGCAGTCCTCTCCATTTGCTCTTTTAGTTGGCTCAGAAGGGGGTGGAGACTGACACAGCAGCAGTATAAATATCCAAGTTCCTTTCAGTAGATTAAAACTATCAAAAAATGAAAATTGTCTGTTGCATTTGAACAAATGAGAGTTTGAATGTTTATGCAGTTTATCAGGGTTGATTATTTTCTCATTCTTTCAGAATCAGTATTAGTAGTTAAATATACATATATTTTACACTAAGGTAGAATAGTTGAGGAAAACCATTAGGAATCTTAACTATGATTTTTAGTAGAGTTTGGGGCCAAAGTATTTTTCCCTCATGAGAATATATCTGTAAAGTTAAAAGGAATTTAGTTAGAAAAATATGAACTAAGATGGAAATACATATTTTATGAAGGTTGCCTACCTCGATCTCCATCATGAAATCCTTCTAGTATCTAATGCATGGTCCATCTGTATTATGTGTACAGATTGTCTGGCACATCAGCATATACCTAATATATTCCCCATAAAACTGAACTTCCAGGAGCTAACATTTTTCAGACTACTCCAGTAATCATTGACTTAAGGAAAAGAAGTTACTTTCTTAATATGTTAACAGTAGCTAGTCCTTTTTGAGCTTTACCTCCCTGGTGTGAGGTATTTGTATATGTTTACTATGCAGTACAATGCATCAACATTGTTATCACCATTTTTCAGTGAGAATTTTCAAAAACCTTAAAAATTCTTTAATCAGGTAAAATTCAATTTGTAGTTTAGCAGGCTATGCAAACTGGTGCATTGTATATATTACTCATGTTATTTATCATTGTTCTCTGTCTGTAGTCACAATTTATAAAGAAAGTTATTCCATTTACTCTTTGAATCTCCATGTATTTTTCTAAGTATAATTACCACTATTAATAAACAGTTTTATTTCAAGGTAATTTACCTATTGTTTTGCAACACAGTCTCCCATAGTTTAAATTAGGAAAAATAGTGCAGGATATAATTTATAAATTAAATTTAGTACCACTTTCTTTAGCTTTCGCTCTATAATTTCTTCCAAGATAAGAAATGCAAAGCCATGTTATCATACGGAGTTGCACGTATTTCTGTGGTGAGTAATCTAAGAAACTTAAATTATTTATTAACTCAAATATTATACTTGAGGGAAAGTTAAAATCTTAATGTATCAAGCACTGTCTTAAATAAAGCGTGATATATGATTAAATAAATTTTACAAAGACCCTACTTTACTCCTTTAAAGAAAAAACTATTTCTGCAATGTATAAGACAATGACCTGCAGGTGGTTTTCCTAGCTATTTAACTTTTACTTTTTAATAAATTTATTTTATGTCACTTTTGCTTGAAATTTTTGGCTTTGCTTTGTTTATTTAAAAGGCCATATAAATATAGTCATTCTTTTAGTACATGATGTTCCTCATAAGTGTTTTATTAAGCTAACTAATGAGTTCCAGCTTGTCTTTTGCTGGATGCCTTATTTCTTAATGACCCTTGATAAGGGAAAATACACTTTTGTCTAAAATCTCTCTCTAATCAAAACTACAACCTTTTCATCAAAACATAAGCCAAATGCCAAATCTGATTAACAACTAGAAAGACCGTAGACAGAAAATTAATTAAGGCCTGCAAATGCCTGAACTTCATGGAACTGTTTTAAATATTTTCAAGCATAACATGATTTATGAAAACAAGACTGTTTTGAAGATCTTTTTAAATGTGCATTTTTAAAGTCAGTGATCCACAAAAACACATAAACCAGCATTCTTCTTGAATCCTTGACCCACTGATAATAAATCCTGGTATCTAATTCAATTTGAATGAGTTATCTTGATAGCAAATTACTGCTAGTTTTCTTTTTTTGTACAGTGTAGAATGGTATTGTTAGAAAACACCTTACTAAAAAAGAAATCTGTGAAAGAGTTACGTTATTCAGCCCACCTTTTAACAAATGAAAGTGGCTTGATAGTATGCCTATGTCAGTCAAACCCTTTCAGATACATGTATCATTGATTCTGTACTGTCATCTTTTTACACCAATGCATTTCTAAGTCATTATATTTAAATGTAAATTTTAAATGTATAAGTTGAAAAAAGCTAAGATCAAAGACTGGTATTTAAAATAGAATTATTGGGGTGCCTGTGTGGCTCAGTTGGTTAAAGATCTATCTTTGGCTCAGGTCATGACCCCAGGGTCCTGGGATCAAGCCCTACATTGGGCTCCCTGCTCAGTGGGGAGCCTGTTTCTCCCCCTGCTTGTGCTCACTCTCTCCCATTCTGTCAAAAAATAAATAAATAAAAATAATTTAAAAAAAATCTTTTAAAAATGAAATGGAATTATCAGGCAAATTAAATTATTGGTAGGGGAAAACTTACGCAGGAACAGTGTATGCTTCTTTATGCTTTTATAATTGCAGTATACTGATTTGACTACTAAATTTCTTTATAATATTTTCTGTTGTAACCTAATATACATGGTCATATTTACTTTTTCTCTTTCAGACATTTAGGAATTAGTTGATAAAATCTGTTTTTTTTTAAATTCATTTTCTTTGAAATAGTTTTAGCTGCCATGGTACTTTCTATCCATAATCAGTTGTAAACACTAATCATAGTTAATCTAATTTTATTTTCATGACCAAATAATAATTAATGAATTTATCCATGCAAGAAGTATGTATTTAATGCATGATACATCAGCTCATCATAGGAATAAAAAAATAATTAATGCATTGCTTCTGTTAACTAAAGTAGGGGAATGGAAGCACACAGAGGTTATATAACTCATACAAGTTCATGCATATAGTAAGTGGTAGAGCTTTAGATATGACCTTAGAAGAGACATAAGTAACCAAGTGACCAAGTAGATGGTGAGTGGAGTAAGATAAGAGAAACTGACAAACCATAAGCAAACACTAGATCTGGTCTAATTCAGGATATAAAATAAAAAGAAAAACTAAAAAATCTTAGGGGGTATCTGTAAACAATTGTATCACAAAGAAAAGGCAATATTTTTATGAAGTTTAAAAGTGAAACAGGACTTTAAAATTAATTTCTATAGAAACCACAAGAAATTATTGAAATCCTGGCCTTCTAAACTGAGTACAATAACACATCTGCTTGGTAAATGGTTAAGAGTCTCACTAGCTAGACTGTATACCTTTATAATTCTTCACAGGCTGAATTCAATGCTGTGCACACAGTAGGCATTCATTAAGTACTTGCTAACTTATTAAAATCTCAATGTATGTATGCTGGTATATCATTGAGTGGAAACAAATTTCATGAGCTCAACACCAATATGACTTTCATCCTTGAAGAAATAGGGTTCCATGGTCAATTTCTGTCATGGACAAAAAGTCTTGAAGACTCCATTTACTCTCTAATGAAGAGTAAGTATTTATCACATCAGGCAAGTATTTATTTAAAGATTTTATTTATTTATTCATGAGAGACACACAGAGAGAGAGAGGCAGACACACAGGCAGAGGGAAAAGTAGGGAGCCTGATGTGGGACTCGATTCCGGGTCTCTAGGATCACACCCCCAGCTGAAGGCAGCGCTAAACCCCTAAGCCACTGGGGCTGCCCCAGGCAAGTATTTAATATACCATCACAGGCATCCTCTAAACAGGAAACATTCATGTCTTTAATAAGGAAGCATGTGTGTATCACACTAGGAAAGGGGTAACCTAGTAATCCTTTGGATCAGTTCTGTGTCTGTCAGGGAAGGGGAGAAAATATCAAGAAATTGATGAATTATAGAGAAGCAGTTTTGATCTTGTTCAGCATTCTTCCTAGAAAAAAAGATAGTTTACTTTTACATTTCCCAAAATCGCCCCACTGCTTTGTCTCTGTTTGCTAATAAATTTAACATGCTCTGAAGGAAGCTGTGTAATGAAAAGAACAAATTGATGAAATCACATACATCAGACCTCCAACATCAACTTTGTTAATTACTATTTCTGGGCACATAAACAAGGCTCTTAGTATTATTCATATGAGATGTATTTTTTGTAAAATAGAGCAAAAATATTGGTTTGAACTGAGTAGTTGAAAAAATACTTTAAGAAGTTGGCACACATTAGGTGTTTATTTTCTGAATTGATAAGTCATATATATATATATGATATATATATATCTTCCAAAGAACAACTTTCCAAAAAAGTTCAATAATGTATTGAATATTTAATCGAGTAATAAAACTGTGTTTTTAGAATCAATTGTTTTCTGTTTTCTGTTTTGTTTTGTTTTGTTTTAGTGCCAAAACCCAGGACCGAACCATTAAAATCAGTTTTTAAACTGGTAGGAAAGACTGAAAATTTTTAAAAAGTCAAATGATTTCCTATGCATGATTCCTGATCTTGAAAACAGTTTTAAAGTCCATATATAAATGAATCTTTTGTTTTGCTAATATCCATGTTTTGTTTATAAACCATACTCAAAATTCAGTATATTTTAAGGGTATATATAGATGGTTATGTCAGAGTTTTGGAAAACAAAAATCTATTAGTTCATGTGATTTCAAGCTATCTGACAATTCATGCTTTACTGCTTAAAAAGTAGTAATTTACCCAAAAATTGCATAACAATCAGTGTGTTTTTATTTTTAGTGTGTTTTTAATAAAATCCCATTGCCTGTTGTATTTATGTACTTTAATGTTGTGGTTTCCATTCATGAGAGCTAAAATGGCAATCCTTATCTGTCAAGAGGTTCAATAGTGTACGGTGTAGCCTAGAGATTCCTGTATTTAATAATCTGTGAATAAGTCAATGACAAAAAAATTAATTCATTCATGCATACTTTAAATGCAACAATGAATACACCTGCAAGTGTGTTTGTGTGTGTATATATATATATATATATATATATATATATATATATACAAGATAGTAATATAAAATTTAAAAGAAATAAGGAAAAAATATTAGTTGTACTTGTAAAGCTAATATATTCAGTGGTATAGAATGCTGAAAGCTTCTTGGTATCTCCAGTGCTAGATTCAAAATGATTATGGTAGTTTGCCCACACACAGCACATAAAGGTGTGGATAATGAGATATAAAATGCACTATTTTAAAACTGCATCCACATTCCAGCTTATGATTAGATATAAACATATTTGGTGTAAGCCAATTTAAAACAGAATTCTCCATACCTGAATATTAATGCCTAATACAGGAAACAAAGGTTTTCACTCTTCAATAAAGATAAAATATTTTATATGCCTGGTTGATATAATAAATGACTGAAAATAAAATTCAGTTAAATAGGTGGTAGTTCTCTGGTCTTTATTGTATATTAACATAGATTGGAGAGCAGGATCCAAATTAGGAGACCTGAAGCTAGAAACAGGACTTTTAAAACAATGACAAGAAGGTGATGCCTTGTTAAAGTTTGTTGTAGTATGATCTCTAATCAGCATTATCTGGTTAGTTAAAAATAATGCTGGAAAGCATTCTGCATATTACTGTGTGTGATCTTTGGTTTTTCTCATTGTTTTTTGCTGTAGAGATTTTATAGATTTAAACAATTTCTGCATTTGAAAAGAGACCAACATTGATCAAGAAGAGTTTGAGTTATTTTTGAAATAGCTAGGCATCCTCAAAAGACTTCATATCTCACCAAACAAATCAGAAAAACAGTGTGGACTGAGAGCACAATTATACAGTTCAATTTGAAAAAGGTAAAAATGATTTTTACAAAATATGGTGTCATATATTTAGAAGAGGTGAAGGAATATTCCAAATGAACACAAATCTGAACTTGTATTTTAGTATTTTTTCAAAATCATCTGAAACATTAATTACCATGTTACATTGCAATTCTGAGTGAGGAAGAAAGTTATTCATGAGAAAAAAATAAATTTGATATTCTCATCCACCTACAATGCCTCTTACAAGTAAGTAACTTACATATCTAGGATAAAAAGAAATTCAGACTGGCACAAAAGAAGAAATGTGTTATCGTTTGTCCTTCTCTTCCTCCTTCTCCCTAAAACTTTAAGGAGAAACCTTACATGTAAATAGTCTGGGAATGAGAAAAAAATTAGCATTCAACTCAAGTTAATCATTTTTATAGAAACTTCAGTGTATATGTACATTTTCATCTATTTCTTTGGTTTTTGGTAATTTATTGGCTTTTAATACTTTGTAAGTCTACTTGGCTTAATATTATATTTGCATTAGTGGTAGAACATTTAAGTGCCCATGAAAAAATAATTTTATGAACATTGATGCTTCAGAAAAAAAGTGTTTTCCTAAGATGGTGAAATGTAGGTGCTTTAGCAGGATGATATCCTGTCGTTTCCAGTACTTTCTTGGGCACCAGCTGATCTAATTGTTCCCATAATGATTTCAGTGATCATACTGTGAGATCCCTGTTGAATACTTGGATAAATCAAATAAAGCAAACATCTTTATCTAATATAATTTAAGGAATTCTTACTTATAAATTGGGCCTTTGAAAATTCATAAACATTTTCAGGCCAACTTAGTTACTATGAATAATTTTAAAAGTTGTTATAAATGGTGAGCACCTTCATTAAAGGAATTGTTTTAATCTATTTGGACTACTATAATAATTAATATTAAATCAGGGGGCTTATATAAAACAAACATTCCTCACAGTTCTGAAGGGTGAAAATTCAAGCTCATGGCAGTGGTGGATTTGGTGTCTGGGGCAAAAGTGCTTCCTAGACAGTAGTTTTCTGACTGTAAGTCTGTATGATGGGACAAGGGAGCTTTCTCAGACAATTTTTATAAGGGTACCAATCCCATTCAAGAGAGACCTATCCTTATGACTGGAGCACCTCTCAAAGACCCCCACCTTATTATACACCAGGCAATAGGTTTTAATGCCTGGAGTAATGAGTTTTAGAGGTACACAAACATTCACTTCATAACAGGAATTAGGTCTATTTCTTCTTTAGTGCACACACGGGCACAAAAATCTATAGAATGCTTTGCACATAGTAAGGGCTTGGTCAATACTTATTTGTAAGTAATTTGTAAGTTATTAACTTATTTGTAATATAAGGTAATAAACTTGTAAATTAAAAGAGTATATCAGTTACCCAAGAAAAATCGTGTGCCTAGCTATCTGACAATGAAGGCTGCAGTACTCTAGTGTCTCCAGCTATTTTCTAGGGGGAGAGTGTGATGTATGTCTGCATTGGTGGGGTGTGGGCAGAGGGATATAGGAAAGTGCTCACTGAGGCTGTTGTGTAGGCAAAAACCTGAAGTGAGGGATAAGCCTTCTGTTCTTCACTGCTTATATTGAATGTGGAGTGATAGCATAGCCAGTTTTATACTTTAAGGGCATTTGTGAAAGATGTAGTCATCTGGTACAATCCCTTTTTGATCAACAGCTGTGTGGGCAAAGTTAATGTAAATGGTTGGCCAACTTGGCAGACTCAAGGGAGGTGCAGTCCCCACCTGAAATGTGATCAGTCCCCATGGAGTCAAAGTTTCTCTTTTAATGACCTCTGAATAGGAAGCTTTAAGATCTTGAAATGATGGAATTAATGACAAGGGACCAAAGTAACATCTGCAGTGAGTTACATACAAATAGTTAACTAAGGCAATATTTGTAATGAAACATTAACAAATGTACACAGTAATCAAGACTTCTTTTTAAGTGTTTTGTAGTGTCATTGAAAAGAAGTTTGTGGCAAAGTATCATGTTCAAAAACTTAGAAATGACTCTCATATAAACATAAAATGTGAACATATGCCAAAGATTTCCTTTAATATATCAGTTACTGGGAGGATCAGTATGACATTTAAGACTAGTTAAACAACAACAACAAAAAGGAAACTTACAGGTTGGTCAGTCAAAGGAATAGGGCAATGAATGTGCTAATAGATACAAAACTGTCTTTCAGTGCAATAAACAGTAACATCTGGTGTTACCTTTTTATCCTGGACAGAAGACACTTTACATTTCTATTGAATAAAATTATCTTCATTGCTCTCAGACAGTCATTTACTTATTGTTTTTCTGCATGCAAACTTCAACTCTCAAGAGTTATTAAATATACTTAAATAGGAAGACAAAGTTACATATACATTGAAGGTCTATAATTCCTCAAGCAGATTGAGCTACTGCAACACCCTCTGCTACTTTGCAAAGCAACCTTGCACCTTCTTGCCTGTCTCCAAATTTGAGGTCATTTTTCCCCCATGACACTGGCTATCATAACTTCTTCCAGCCTTCACATTTGTCTGTACAAGTCTGATCTTCTGTCTGTATTTTAACTACTGGTTGTAGCCATCTCTAATGGGCAAGATTTATATCTTAACTGCCAACCATTGAGATTTGTCATTAGTTATTGGTCTTTTTTTAATGTTATTATTTGTGAGGTTGGATTATGCTACTGGAAGCAAGACCCTCTCTCTTGAGCTGGTAAGAGAATGTCTTTCAATATTCAATGAATGTGTGCTAAGTGGCATTTGTGTTCTATCCATTTTATCTCTTTATCATACCATATAATCAGGATCATTAAATGAATCAGAATCTGTTTTTTAAACAACAGAAAAGTGAAGGCAAAGGAAGGGGGCAGGATCTTGCCAAAGGGTAGGCATTCAGTAAGTGGTTGAACCAAGATCTGATTCCATTCTCTAAGGCTAAAATCTGGTTATTCTATTAGAATGTTAACTGTTGGAGCAAATGAGATTAATTTATTCTCAGTTTTTGGACATTTACTTCTACCTTGACTAATCTTTAGTTTCTTTCTTTTTTTTAAAAAAAAAAGATTTTATTTATTTATTCATGAAAGACACAGAGAGAGAAAGGCAGAGACATAGGCAGGGGGAGAAGCAGGCTTCAGGCAGGAACCTGACATGGTTCCTGACATGGGACTCGATCCTGAGACCATGCTTCAGGCAGGAACCTGACATGGAAGCCTGACATGGGACTCGATCCTGAGACCAGGGGATCACACCCTGTGCCAGGGGCAGGTGCTCAACCGCTGAGTCACCCAGGTGTCCCTAATCTTTAGTTTCTTCATGCAATTTTTATTTTTCTATTTCTCTAAGGACAGGTATTAAGATATCAGATCATACAGCTGTCTATATCCAGCTATATGGCCAGGGAAGAATGCCCCTCACTCGTAAACATTTCTCATTTGCCTATCTGTTGTTCTTGGCTGCAATAACCATTGTGACTTCACTTAAAAAAAATATTTTATTTATTTATTTGACAGAAAGAGAAATGACATGGAAGTGGGGGGACAGGTAGAGGAAGAGGGAGAAGCATGAGCATGAACCTGGACATGGGGCTCTGTCTCACAACTCTGAGATCATAACCTGAGCCCAAACCAAGAGTTGGTTGCTTAACCGACTGAGCCGTGTAGGTGCCCCATGGCCTCACTTTATATACTGCCTTCATCCTTTTCATCCTGTCTTCCTGTCTTTATCTTGGACTAATATGTTTCACTGTTTCCTTCTATGCATGACCATTCTGAGAATTAATATCTATCCTGGTTTAGTCATTTCTAGCAGAAAGAAATATTATTCTTACAAAGTCCTGCTAATAATCATTTGCTGCCACAACTTAAACCCATTTCATCATGGTTTTTCTCTTTGCCGCCTTTAAATCATTATCATTTGTTCCCAGCTGATAGCAAAGAACCATGTGCCCAAGTTTAATTTACAATGCTGTTGCTTAATTCAAATTTGCTCCTATACCATCAGAAAAGTCCGATTTCTCTTTAAAACCCTTTCCACCCAAAAACATTCACCTCTTTCTTGTCTCCTGCTGTGTATTATACATGCTTGTGTTATCATTTTATCTATTGGGGAAAATTCTCATCTGGTTCAGAAAATTAGCATGTCATCTTAGATATTTTGAAAGTAAGATTCCCCTGATAATTAGCATTCAAGCTATCAAAATAAGTGCTGTATTGGTTGTAGATCAGAGAACAAGATCAGGGAAATGGTGTAAGTGCTAGAACAGAGTGAAAAATCTGTACAGCTTCCAGTAATCAGAGCTGGTGAAGATCTAAGCTCATAGTCATCTTTAACATGACTATCAGCTTTAGTTTTGTGAACTACAGACATAATCATGCTCTAATTTTAAAAACTATAGAAGACTCCTTGATTTCTTACAGAACAAAATCAAAACTCTTGACTGATACTCAAGAACCCCTCATTTTGTCCCCAAACCACATTTCTTGCATCATTTCCTACCCTTCCCTCTTTACTAGAAAATCCCTCACTTCCCCAACCCACAATTCCTCCATGTCACCTACAATGAAGTTCTCTAGGTCTGGAAGATGTTTCTGGCCTGGCTTCATTAGATAAAGTCTCAACTCAAATCCAAAGCCCAACACAACCCTCTCTGAAGCTTTTCCTAGCCAGCCCAAATTCCTTGCAATGTGCTTTGTGGAGTTGTTGCTAGCTTGCATCAGGGCAGAAAGAGCTTTCTGTATACTCTATGGTACTTGAGGCACTGTGGTTCATCTGATCACTAACGAGTCATCCTTATTATTATTATTATTATTATTTAATTATTATTTATTTATGATAGTCACACACAGAGAGAGAGAGAGGCAGACACAGGCAGAGGGAGAAGCAGGCTCCATGTACCGGGAGCCCGACGTGGGATTCAATCCCGGGTCTCCAGGACCGTGCCCTGGGCCAAAGGCAGGCGCCAAACCGCTGTGCCACCCAGGGATCCCGAGTCATCCTTATTAAAATGAGAGCCCCTTAAGGATAGGAAAGATGTCTTTTTTTTTTCCTTGTATTTCTGGGACTGTGCACAGGCCTGGCACATACTAGGTCCAGGAATAAGGAGCATGGCAGACAAATATCTGGGGGCCACGCGTTGCAAGCATACAGATTGGAAGGAGGTTCCCTGAAGGGAAACTACAGGTATTTAAAATAAAGAGACCAAGATAGACCAAGACAGTTTGTCCTTAGGAGGCCAAGTAAAATAAGTAGGGATTTCATGGGAATGAATGGGAATATTAAGGAAAGTATTAAATCAAGGCCTTTGCCCCTGGAGGAATGAGTCTGAACATGTTCCTGAAACTAGGCTATAAGGTAAGAGTGGTTGATTTGAAAAAACAAAACAAAACAAAAAACAAAAAACAAAACAAAACAAAACAAAACAAACCAGAGTAAATACACAAGGCTGTACCAGTGTTACAGTAGTCCTCAAAGTATTCATGGGCAGGAACAGACTTTGCTTCATGTGTCTTTTAGGTCTTGTCAGATTCATTCATACCTCTCCAAATCGCTGGAAAGGAAAAGAGGGTTAATGAAGAGGCTTGCCATTTTATTTCCACCTTCAAAGTATTTTTGGATTCTACATCCCTAGTTATTTTCAATGCTCTCGTCCTAGTTGAGTTTCTTATTCATCATTTTGTGGTGGTTCTTGTTATTTAATCCATACTGAATTCTGTGTTTAGGGGTTTGGATCAATGACCTGATATTTTTTTTTTCTTTGATGCTGTTTTTCATGTCTTTTTCCTTGAATTTATGTGCTCAGGTATCAGACAACTCCTGATTTATGCTTTTCCTGGGACAGCCTATTAGAATTTTGTGCCCTGACATATGTTAGGGCTTTTGATCCAAAATTTCTGAGAAACTGAGGGTGTGGAACATACTAGAGAGTCAAACAGGTTATAATTATCCTTCCTTCAAATATGTATGAAGAATTAGGTGGCTTATCTCAGCTTTCTCTCGTCATCGGTTTTTGATTTCACTCTAAAAACAAAATTCAAGTAGTAAGAAGGGGTGTGTTATTATTCCAGCTGTATTTATTCATTCATTTTAACTTGAGGATTCTTTTGAAGTAAAAATGTTGGGCTTAGAAAAGACACAAGTCCATGGTGATAGCAGTCTATCAATAGTGGCCAAGAAGACAGCATAAGGCAGCCACAGTCTTTTGGTCTGGTAAACTGTGTCATCAAAGGAGGTTGCAAAAAGTGGAGATCTCACCATATAGATGCTTCACTTCAACTAGGTGGACTGCATTCTGCATAATTGTTCTGGAGTTAGAAGAGGCTATGATATTATTAATTTCCTCTTCTATGAAAGAGAACCAGTTCTGAGACTATTAAGTTATGGAAAAAAACCTTCTCCCCACCCCACTTTTTCTTCCTCACACTTCCTTGCTTCAAGTCAGCTTTTCCTAATTAGTCAGATGGAGAACTAATGGAGTTGTTGGAAGGCTGATCAAGTACTGCACAGCCCCAGAAAAACATCAATCACTATTTGGAGATGAGAGACTCTATTTAGCAATGCAATGGGTTTGTGTCTTGAAAGGGTTCAAGTCCTGGCCCTAAGGAAAGTTGCACAGAATCCTCTGATTTTAATACCAAGTATCTCTCCTTATTGGTAAAGGGAAACCACCAGTGGTGGAGGACTGTAATCACCTTCATGTGCCTAGTGAAGTCCCTTAACATCCATTCTTAGTGGGATGTGCTAGTACCAGCTCTTGGCATATATCATATAGGTGATAGAATTCCCTGCAGAGCATTGGTTATTTATTCACTTTTTTGGAAAAAAAATAAGGTTTTATTTCTTTATTTAGAGAGGCACAGGGGGCACAAGTGGGGAAAGACAGAGAGGGAGAGAGAATCTCTAGCAGACTCACTGCTGCGTGTGGAGCCAGACCCTAAGGCTTGATCCCACAACCCTGAGATCATTACCTGAGCCAAAATCAAGAGTCAGAGGCTTAACCAACTGAGCCACTCAGGTACCTCTCTTCATTATTTCTTTAATTTATCCATCCGTCAAACAAGCAGTTTCCTATATATTCTAATCCTGTGTGTGTAAATGTGTAAAAAGGTATGTGTAGGTTCATTATGTGAAAAATATCAGAAATATTAAAAAACTGCATTCATGACATTGTTTTTCTGGCCTAGTGAGAGTAGAATCAGAAGTTGGGGGAAAGTTACGTGAGAATTTTTCACTTAAACCCCCTCTAAAGTGTTTGATTTCATGAATAACACACACTCAGACATGCACACAGACGTGTGTGTGTGTATTATATATATAAAGTAATTATATTTCTTAAAAGAACTCCATGTTTTCCCAGACAAGAAGCTGGAGCTAGAGAGAATATGCCTCCAAGCCACCTGTGTGTAGAACACAAAGCAGCTAATTCAGGTGTGAGGCAGGACCAAGCCTTTAGGGAAGTGTACCTGTTATAATCCTTAGGCCACAGTGACCAACAGGCAAACTCCAACTGACTCCTAAGTGGTCTTGCTTCTTTCTCTCTTCCTGCTTCCAAAACAGTAGTCTTTTTTTTTTTTTTCTTCAAAATTCATTGATTCTTAAAAAAAAAACAAAACATACAGTTTATTTTTTTTAATAGTTTAAGATCATTTAAATTATGATGAATTTTATTCTCACCATTTTATTTTATTTTTTTTTGTTGTTTCTTTTTTTTTTTTTTTTTTTTTTTTTTTATTGGTGTTCAATTTACTAACATACAGAATAACACCCAGTGCCCGTCACCCATTCACTCCCACCCCCCGCCCTCCTCCCCTTCTACCACCCCTAGTTCGTTTCCCAGAGTTAGCAGTCTTTACGTTCTGTCTCCCTTTCTGATATTTCCCACACATTTCTTCTCCCTTTCCTTATTTTCCCTTTCACTATTATTTATATTCCCCAAATGAATGAGAACATATAATGTTTGTCCTTCTCCGACTGACTTACTTCACTCAGCATAATACCCTCCAGTTCCATCCACGTTGAAGCAAATGGTGGGTATTTGTCATTTCTAATAGCTGAGTAATATTCCATTGTATACATAAACCACATCTTCTTTATCCATTCATCTTTCGTTGGACACCGAGGCTCCTTCCACAGTTTGGCTATAGTGGCCATTGCTGCTAGAAACATCGGGGTGCAGGTGTCCCGGCGTTTCATTGCATTTGTATCTTTGGGGTAAATCCCCAACAGTGCAATTGCTGGGTCGTAGGGCAGGTCTATTTTTAACTGTTTGAGGAACCTCCACACAGTTTTCCAGAGTGGCTGCACCAGTTCACATTCCCACCAACAGTGTAGGAGGGTTCCCTTTTCTCCGCATCCTCTCCAACATTTGTTGTTTCCTGCCTTGTTAATTTTCCCCATTCTCACTGGTGTGAGGTGGTATCTCATTGTAGTTTTGATTTGTATTTCCCTGATGGCAAGTGATGCAGAGCATTTTCTCATATGCATGTTGGCCATGTCTATGTCTTCCTCTGTGAGATTTCTGTTCATGTCTTTTGCCCATTTCATGATTGGATTGTTTGTTTCTTTGGTGTTGAGTTTAATAAGTTCTTTATAGATCTTGGAAACTAGCCCTTTATCTGATATGTCATTTGCAAATATCTTCTCCCATTCTGTAGGTTGTCTTTGAGTTTTGTTGACTGTATCCTTTGCTGTGCAAAAGCTTCTTATCTTGATGAAGTCCCAATAGTTCATTTTTGCTTTTGTTTCTTTTGCCTTTGTGGATGTATCTTGCAAGAAGTTACTATGGCCGAGTTCAAAAAGGGTGTTGCCTGTGTTCTTCTCTAGGATTTTGATGGAATCTTGTCTCACATTTAGATCTTTCATCCATTTTGAGTTTATCTTTGTGTATGGTATTCTCACCATTTTAAATTCATCTTAGGCAATTTAACAAAAATCTAAACTTAAAAATTTTTTAAGGATTTTATCTATCTGAAAGGGTGAGAGAGACAGCATAAACAGGGGGAACGGGAGAGGGAGAAGCAGACTCCCGGCTGAGTAGGGAGCCCAATGCAGGGCTCGATTCCAGAACCCCAAGATCATGACCTGAGCTGAAGTCAGACACTTAACTGCCTGGGGCACCCAGGCACCCCCAAAATCTAAATCTTAAAAAATATTATAATGACATGTTACTTGTTCAATTTAAATGGCTTGTCTATTATCTCTGCTCATTCTTGGGTGAAGACTAAATGAATAATTTCTTCAATGATCCAGTCCAACCCTCTTCTTTTTTCCTCAATCTTTTAATGCACATGAGTACACCCTAAATTCAGTGAGGCAGAAATCAATGTAGGGATGTATTTTAAAGCATAATTATTGCAAACTGCTTCCAGTTTATATCTTCTTGAAATGACTGAAGTCTGAGTTTAAGCTACTTCCTCTTATCTGGTTCCTCACTTTGTCTTTGGATCCTTTGTCACATAATGAGAAACTGATGAATGGTGAAATTTGAAGTTTCACTAAAGAGGAAACTAAATTGTAGAATCATCTTCTCAGTCTTTATAGTCACAGTAATGTTAATTATAAAGCAAAATAGTGGTGATAGAGATACCTGGTTGAAATGGAAGTCCTGGAACACCCTGGCTGTGTTGATGACCGACAGGATTTCAAATGGCCTCCCTTCTACCTGTCCTCTATTAGGCTGAGTGTAAATAGTTTTGCAGCTTGCAGGAAGGTTAAAAGGTAAAAAAGGTTAATAAAATCCATCCTTTTTTTTTTTTTTGTCTGAATACCAGCTGAAATGTACATCTTCTTTCATATTGTGTGTCCACACAGCCAAACGTTTGCTGACCAAAATAAGCCTTATTTAAACCATTGTCGTCAGATCTTTACCAGACTATTATAATTTATATTAGAGATGAGTGTTTTACATGCTTATTAACATGCACCCTGTAGAGGATTCTTTATTATAATTTCAATCCAGTAACAAAAATAAGAAAAATTGGAGCACTCAGTACAATTTTGATTAGTAAGCAAAGTAAGAAGTAATTACAGTTTGCAACAAAACAGAAGGAACTGGGTATATATAAACTATGTAATTAGAAGCATATGTGCAAAATCCTCATTTCATAGCACTAAAAATCTTTGAAATATTCCCTGCAAGGTCCATGGCTGACATCATGTCTCCTTCCCGCTCCTGCCACAGCCTCTCTCCCACACTGAACTTCCTCAAATGCTTTTTTTTATAATGACTCTGCAATCCTTCACTTTCTCAATAATACATTTTCAGAAGTTTTGATTGAATATATAATACTAAATGGTATACTTCAGGTGAGGCGGGATATATCTCAGTGTTGCTTACACCTTTCAAAGATAATACTTTTTAATGGAACTGGAATAAACAAGCTGGGATTATTGCTTTGATAGCTTCTGGATTGTTTTGCTGTTTTCTGTTCTTCATCTGTAAGTGGCCTTTAGCTGTGA
This sequence comes from Canis lupus baileyi, assembly GCF_048164855.1. Classification (NCBI taxonomy): domain Eukaryota; kingdom Metazoa; phylum Chordata; class Mammalia; order Carnivora; family Canidae; genus Canis; species Canis lupus. The sequence continues at coordinate 18,075,554 of NC_132854.1, read as the reverse complement.
GAAGTAAAGATGATTGATGGACAATAAATAGAGTGCTAATAGCATGAGCTTTGAAGTCATGGGGATCTGTGTCCCATCCCAGCTTCCCCATTTACCACTGAGATGGCTCGAGATAATTCACTTACGTAACTGCCTCAATCTTTAGTTTTCTCAATCCTAAAATGAGAACAAAGGGAATAGTTCACTGAAATGTTGTGGGAAGTAACAGCATAATGGAGAGTAAGCAATCAACACATTGCAATCACTGCAATTTAATTTAGAAACAGATCACAAATTTTATTTTAGGAAAGAGAAAATTCTATAGTCCAAGAAAGCCACTCTCCACAGTCCTTCTCATAGGTTTCTTTGGATCCCTTAGGTAGACTTAGCCCTAATGAAAAGAATACGACGATGAAGGTATTTAATCTTCCTAAAATATTCATTAAATGAAAGTGCTTGCTTGACACTAGTTAGACCATTTCAAAATATTATTTCTGTTCAAAGAAGAGATGCTATTTATCTGCATATATCTGTACACACACATATACTATATGGCATATCTATATATATATTTACATATATATGCCATGTAAATATATGTATATATGGAACATTATTTGTCTATAGTGTTTTCTCTTTCTAGTATTTCATGTTTTTCCTGCTTAATGATATTGTTCTTTAAGACAAGATGTCCTATTATGCCATATTCTATTTATACATAGAAAATTGTTGGGGAACAATTTTCTATTTATAAATATCTGTTTCATAATCTTCAAAAAAGGCCATAGGTGCTTGAGAAATCAATGACATTAGAATGGAAGTTTTTAAGGAGCTGTTAAATGTTTTGTGTAATATTTATTTGTTGTATTTCATGAGAATGGAAGAACTATTTAAAGCATCATGCTTTATAACATTAGCTAGACTTCTGCCACATATATTTCCACATTTAGGAGAGAATTAAATGGTAGTATAACTATCCAATTAGCTACCAATGTGCACATGAAAATGTTTTTAAGGATATTTGGTATCAGACATACAGGAAAATGTTGACTGGGTATATATGAAGACTGGGGATTATACATTTGAGCTTGAGAATTGCCAAAGCAACTGCAAATGTGCTATTTTAAAAGTAATTTTAGTAAACACAGGAACTTATTTTTACTAATCTAGACATTACCAAAAGGCTTTACGGGACAGTTAAAGGAAAGTATTCTCAGAAATTTTATTCAAAACAAATCTATAATTTCTAATTGCGTAGCTTACTTTTATTTTTATAGCTATGTTTATGCAATGAATTTAAATGTATTTATGATGCTAAATGTGCACACACATATATCTACAAAAATGTTTAATTTGTTTAGACTCTAAGTATGCAGAGAATGTGTACCAATGAAGAAAAATACCTAAGAGGATGAGTACATTCAACAAGTGTTTACTTTTTGTGGTGTATATTCACTTTATCATCTCTACTTATCTTTTTTGTTTAAAGATTTTATTTATTTATTCATGAGAGACACAGGGAGAGAGAGAGAGAGAGAGAGGCAGAGACACAGGCAGAGGGAGAAGCAGGCTCCATGCAGGGAGCCTGATGTGGGACTTGATTCCGGGTCTCCAGGATGACACCCTGGGCTGAAGGCAATGCTAAACTGCTGAGCCACCCGGGCTGCCCTCATCTCTACTTATTTTACCAAAAATATACTCAAAATAGAAATTAATGACAAAAATTAGAGAAAAATTAATACTACCTTAGTATTAACGGTAAGAAGCAATGAAATTTTGGCTTACTAATTAATGTCACAGTCAGAAAATATTTACATATTATACATTTCCATAATAAAATTATGTGCAAACGATAATTGTTTACTTTCAGGGAAGCAATAATGGTCTGTAAACGTGAAAATAGGTGGAGTTTGGGAAAAAAAAGTCTTTAATTCAGTGGCAAAGCTCAAAATCCAAGCCAAAATTGAATGTGAAGCAAGTATATGTAATAACTTTTAGTATATATACCCAGTTTCTGAATATGACTAAATCTTAATTCTTAAATATTTGAAAATAGTTCTAAAACTAGTGTTTTATCAAAAAGAAAAAAACAATCTTAGATTTTCAGGAGCTTTAAAAACTTTTTATATTAAAATATTTTAAGCAATGTAATTTAAATCATTCTTTGCTTTCTGAAAGGGCTGGATTTGAAACTCTAAATGAGTAAAATATAAAATTGGTCACATGGTTGTACTGATGATAAACCTGGATTTTATGAAAGTCTAAATATTTGACTTCTACTCAGAAAAGATACAAAAACTCGATTTTAATGAGCAAGAATAATGAAAACAATTATACTCTTTATATTTCCTACTGTTCAGCATATAGTGTCATCAGATAGGCTACTGGGTTGTAAAATACCCAAATACCATTTTTTGAACATCATTCTGTCAAGAAGCACTAAAGCAACAAGAGTTTTTTGTTTGTGCTTTGCAGAATTGCACTGATTTGTTCTAGTGCTACTGAGTTAAAAGTTTTTAAGAAAAGACATATTTTGAGAAATCATTGATTATTATAATGGCAATAATAATTTACTTATTCTAGTTTCAAAAAGTTTGGATAAAAGTAAATATATCCATATTCTCAAGCAAAGAAGAAATTAGATAATGAAATACTCAGTTAAAAAAAATTAGGTACCATTATTTTTCTCTGATTTCTTTCCCAATAAATACTTCCAAGGGCTTTAGTTGGACATTTCACAATAGATTTTATTCTAGCGAGCAAGCCTTTAAGAAGCAAATAAATTTGGGCTCCAGTTCCATTTATATGGAGCCTACATTCTAAAGGCACATTGCTGAATCCTGTACTGGGATCAATATTTAAATTTTTGATAAAAGATTTATGATAGACATAGTTGCTTTATCTCTTTTTTAAATGAAGATTAAAGAAGAAACATGAATTAAGTTACAAGATTAGAAGAAACTTTGTATTGATCAATTTAAAGTAATTCTATAGATACTGTAGGGACTTATTTTACAGCAAAGAAACATTTTTTTCAGATTTCCTTCAGAAATCTTTTGTTTTTAAAGATTATTTGAGAGAGCAAATGAGCATGGGAAGGATCAGGAGAGGGAAAGAGAAACTTAATCAGACTCCACACTGACCATGGAGCCTGACTTTGGGTTCGATCTCAAGTCCTGGAGATCAACCTTAGCCAAAATGAAGAATCAGATGCTAAATGACCATGTCACCGAGGCACCCAACTTCAAAAATATCTTGATCACTGAATTAAGAATTGAGGTGCTGATTAAGTAGAACTTTGTATGAAAATAAACTGAATGGGGCATCTGGGAGGCTCAGTCAGGTAAGCATCCAACTCTTGATTTTGGCTCAGATCATAATCTCAGGGTTGTGAGATCGAGCCCCACATCAGGCTCCATGTTAGGTATGAAGACTGCTTAAGATTCTCTTTCTCTTTCTCCCTCCCCCTCTCACTTGTGAGCTCCCTGAATGAATAGATGAATGAATGAATGAATGACGTGTTAAAAAATAAACTGAATGATTATAAACACAGAATTTTCATCAAAGTAAATGCCCTATTAAAATTATTGTTCTTTAAATACTAAAGAAATCTTATTGTATATAATCATTAAAAATTATAAAAACTTAAAGCATAATATTTATTGAGGGTGAAAACTCTACTGACAAAAATGTGAAAGGATGATGACTTAGGGACATCTGGGTGGCTCAGTGGTTGAGCATCTGCCTTTGGCTCAGGGGATCCTGGGGTCAAGTCCTGCATCAGGATCCCCACAGGGAGCCTGCTTCTCCCTCTGCCTATGTCTCTGCTTTTCTCTCCGTTTCTCTTGTGAATAAATAAATAAACTCTTTAAAAAAAGATGCTTTAGAGGTTATGATGTTTATAAAGGGGAGAGGCAGATTGGGGTAGCTGGTTTCTGAGTGAAAAATTGTTATGTAGGACATACCATGTTTGTAAATTGTCTTGCTATTGTCTTACAATTTTCCTTCTTAACCTTGATCATGAATTTGATATCTTGAATTCTGTATTCCCTAACATCTATCTCCAATTTTCTTTTTTTCTGGAAACTCTCATGTCTTCTAATTGTTTGGCTTTTATATCAGGCTACAACCTTTGACCTTGTACTTTCTTGCTCAGCTCTGATCTCTACAACTGCCTTCTTTGGGGCATAGTGTCCATTGCTGTGAGCTTTCATTTTCTGTTTTTATTCCACACTCCTTAGCTAGGTATTTTCATCTATTTCTAGTCAATTATCAATTCCTATCCATTGCTCATCAAGGAACCATTTCTCCCCTGGAGTATTGCAAGTCTCCTAACTAGTTCCTGTGTACCTGCTACTGGTGGATGCTGTTCACAATGATGCCACATTATGCTTTAAAAATATGAATGTTTTCATGTGAATCTCCTGCTGAAAACCTTTCCATTATCTCTCATTACTTTTAAGTTGATGTTCTAAGTCTTAACAAACCCAAAAGCATCTTACCAGTTTATTTCTTCTGCTCTGCCCGCCCCCCCGCCCCCTGCCACTTACTATTACTCTAATCTTAGGTATTTAATCTTTAACTTCAGGATATTTATTTAACCTGGTCAGAATTTTATCATATTGCTTTATACACATTTCCATGTATTTCACTTTCATATATTACAATATTGATATTTTGTTGTCTAGAACACAATATGTATATATTTAATATTTTAATGAACAATTTTAAATAGATAATAGATGAAAGAGGAACATAGTGAGATGGGAAGTTCACAACAGCCATTGGTTTTCTGTTTTAATTATCAAGGGACCAACATTTGTTGTATTTCTTCATAATGAGATGGGTCTGGAGGTGTCCTTCTCTTAGGTTATCAAAGTACCGGGTGTTGCAACACCACTTAGACACTTACTGCAAAGTGATACTTCACCAGCATGTAGATCAATATGTCTGTGCCTACATCCCAGGAGCCAGGGAGAACAGGAAATTACTAATTACTGACAGTTTGGAAGACTAAGTGAAGTTCAAATTGCCTTATGTTGTAAGATAGAGTACAGTGCTTTCAGTTTGATTTTGTGGTTATGCTAATATTCTTGTCCTTAAACAACTTCTTTTATTTTTCTTTCTTCTGAAATCATGCTATATTACTGTGTGATTTTTTTCATTAACTGTATCTCATTTCATGAGTTCTCAAGTTTTACTTTTGACAAGCTAGGCTATTTGGACATAAGCAAGATACGTATTGAAACAGTAATAGGATTGTAAATCAAGTAATCTTGATTTATATTGATACTTTCCATTTTTAAAATGAACCTATCCTAGCATAATTTGTATAAAATTAACATTTCAGTAGTTTCCTCCAATCACTGACCACATTTCAATCAAATTTTGGTAGTGGTTGTAAAATTGGTTTCAAAATTTAAACTAAGCAATATAACCTTCACTACTAAATTATCTAAATGAAATGTGCCACAGTTTTATATTCTGCCAAAACCTGTTCTGTAGAAAGTCAATGTTTGATTTGTTTCCATATAAGTTTATCTTGAACATGTGTTATTAGCCATTTCTGATTTTGCTAATCTATTACTCAGTCTTATATAAGTCTCCCCCACTTTCCAACGTTTGTGTAATGCTACTTCACTTTTATGAAGGATCTGCACTAGTATTATAACAGCTTTAAGATTTTTGTTTTAATGTCAAAATTCTCTTAGGATTTCTGATTAGTAAAATGGTTACTATTGCAGGTTTTTCCTAAAAGCAAAGTGGCATAATGTGAACTTTCTGGGAAAGTGTGGGATACCCTTCACTTTACACCATTTTGGCTTATGATATTTTCATAACATTTGACTTTTGCATAGTAGGGGCAACCTGTATTAGGAGAGTAGTGGAAGCTAATGACAAGCCCAAGCTCATATTAAAAAGGCAAGAAAATGATTTCTAAAAGATATGAATGAATAAGTGTGTATTGTCCTAAAGTGACCAAATAGGTATAATATTTATATGACAAATAATGAAAGTCATTTTTTAAAAGATAACTCTACATCTCTAAGAGAATATACTTCATACAGTGATAATACCATCAACCCATAGTTCTTTAGATATGACTTAAATTTTTAAAAATGTCACCCAAACCATATTCCTGGAGCCTATTTGTGTTAACAATATATTAATGTAAAACTGCTATTTCTGTATGGGTTCAGGAATCTGGTATGGGTTCTCAAAATATTCTCAAGATTATTGTCTTTTGGCTCATTTTTAAAAATTTAATGACCTCTTTGCTACTTATTTTTGAGATATAATTGACATAACATTTTATTAGTTTCAGATGTGTAATACAATTTGATATATATATTATATATATATATATATATATAATATATATAAGTGATTACCATAATATACTTGGTACACATCCATTACCACACATATTCACAAATTTTCATTTCTTGTGATAAAACTTTTAAGATCTACTCCATTAGCAACTTTCAAGTATGTAATACACTATTGTTAATTAAGTCACCATGCTGTATGTTACAACCTCATGACTTATTTTATAACCTGAAGTTTGGACTTTTGACCCCCTTCATCCATTTTGTACACTTCCCAAGCCCTGCCTCTGGCAATTTCCAACTAGTCTATTTTCTGTATCTATGATTTAGAATTATTTTTTTGGTGGGGGGAGGCTTTTTCTTTTACATTTCACTTTTGGTGAGATCCTATGGTATTTATCTTTGTCTGTCTGACATATTCCATTTAGCATAATGCCTTCAAGTTCCATCCACGTTGTTGCAAATAGCAAGATTTCCTTTTTAACGGCTGAATAATAGTCCATTGTGTGCGTATGTATGTATGTGTGTGTATATACACACACTACATGTATGTATATGTGTATATATAATATATGCATATATTTACCATATTTTCTTTATCCACCCATTCATTTGTAGACACTTAGATTTTTTCCATGTCTTGGGTATAGTGAATAATGCTGCAGTGAACATGGGAGTGCATATAGCTTTTCAAATTTTTGTTTAGAAGCAGAATTTCTGGATCATATGGTAGTATTATTTGAATTTTTTGAGGTACCTCCGTAATATTTTCTGTAGTGGCTATTTAAATTTATATTCCCATCAACAGTGGACGAAGATTCTCTTTTCTTCATGTATTTATCAAACCTATTTCTTGTCTTTTTGATGATAGTCATTCTAACGGGTATGAAATGATACTTTAGTGTAGTTTGATTTGCATTTCCCTGATGATTGGTGATGTTGAGCACCTTTACATGTACCTGTTGGTCATCTGTGTGTTGTTTTTGGAAGAATGTTCAATTTCTTTGTCCATTTTTAAATCAGATTTTTAGGGTTTTTTTTTTTTTTTGGTACTGAGTTATCTGAGTTCTTTATATACTTTAGATATTAACCCCTTATTAGGTATATGGTTTGCAAATATTTTCTCCCATTCTGTAGATTGTGTTTTCATTTTATTGATGATTTCCTTTGCTATTTAGAGGCTGTTTAGTTTGATACGGTTTCATTGGTTTATTTTTGCTTTTGGTATCACACAAAAGAGATCAGCATATGATCAATGTCAAGGAGGTTTCTTAGGTTTCCCCTAAGGTTTCTTCCAGTATTTGTATGACTGCAGGTCTTTGGTTCAAGCCTTTAATCCATTTTGAGTTGATTTTTATGTATGGTATAAAATTGTGGTACAGTTCATTCTTTTGCATATGGCTATCCAGTTTTCCCAGCATCATTTATTAAAGACACTGTCCTTTATTATAGATTCCTGTCTATTTTGCCATAAATTAATTGTCCATGTATCCTTGGGTTTCTTTCTGGGCTATTTAGTTCCATTGATCTGTGTCTGCTTTTATGCCAACACCATACTTTAAAAATTTTATGTATGAATGAATGAATGAAGGCTCCATACCCAGTGTAGAGCCCAACATGGGGCTTGAACTAATGACCCTGAGATCAAGACCTGAGCTGAGATAGAGAGTTGGAGGTTTAACCAACTTAACCACCTAGGTGCCCCAACACTGTACTTTTTTGATTACTATATCTTTATAATATAGTTTGAAGTCAGAGGGCATGATGTCTCCAGCTTTGTTGTCCTTTTGATTGCTTTGGATATTGGAGGTCTTTTGTGGTTCCAACAAATTTTAGGATTGTTTATTCTTTTTCCATTAAAAATGCAACTGGAATTTTGAAAGAAGTTGCATGTGATCTGTAGATTGCTTTCTGTAGTATAAATACTTAAATAATATTCTTTCAATCCATGAACAATATCTTTACACTTATTTGTATCCTCTATTTCTTTCATTAATGTCTGAGACTGTTCAGTGTATAGGTCTTTCCCATCCTTGGTTCAATTTATTCCTAGGTATTTCATTTTTGGATGCAATTTTAAGTGAGATTGTCTTAATTTCTTTTTTGATAATTCTTTAAAAAATTCTGGAAAAAATGGACATAGGTCTATCCAGCTGATTAGGAAAAGACAAAAACTAACAGTGAAAATGAAAAGATGGATGCTAGCTACATGTAAAGTTGATTTTAATAATAATAGCATGAGAAAAGTAGCAACTATATAGCAATATTTTTAGAAGTAGGTGAAATGCATACATCTTTTAACATAACATAATTTACCAAAACTTATTTGTGCTTATTCTCTTAAAGAATATATATTAAACATTAGAATAAACAAATTAAATGTTAAAACATCAGAAGAAATCCCTTTAATAGTAGAAATAACATAATTAAGTCTGCTATCACCATTTATATTCAATATAGTTTTAGAGGTTCTCTACTCCAGGCAAAAAGAAAAAAAAATAATTAGAAGATAAATACTGTAAATTAGGAATAAAAGCAATTTTCCCTATGATATGATCATATATGGAGACATACAAAATAACTCACCTGCAAATTATTTGATATAATGCAAGAAATTGATAGGTGGCCGATAAATGTTGATATATAAAGAATAATCCATATGGGAAAATCCATTGCATTTTTATAAAAGGCAACAAACTGGAAAGTTTAAAGAGAAAATATTATTTAAAATTATATAAGATAATATCAAGTATTTAAGAATAAATGTATAATGTAAAAATACAGAGAACATTATAAAAATTAAGGAAGAACTAAATTAATTGAAATCTGTCCTATTCACAGACAGGAAAATAATAGTGTGAAATGTTAAACCTCCCTAAATTGATCAGTGTTATTCTAATAAAAATTCCACAAAATTGTTTACAAAATTCAGTAATGTGATTTTGAATTTTATGTTGACAGGTAAAAAACAAAGAATGCATAGGAATCAGAAGTATAGCAAGAAAATATTTGCTAAATAGATAAAACTCATTATAAACCATGGTTGCTAAAATAGTATGGGAAAGATGCAGAGACAGCCAGTTGATGAGAAATCAATTCATTACTGTGTAAGACTTCATTATAAGACAACATTGGCCTGTCACTTCAGTGGGATATAGAAGGATTATGTCACAAATAAACCTAAAAAATAATTATACATATGGAAAAACATGTATCTCTACCTCATAAAATATATTGAAATAACTCAATTAATCACATATTTAAAATATAAATTTAAAATGCTTGATTAAAATATAGTTAAATATATTGAGATGATGAAATGCTTCATTCACACTTCTTGTTTCTAATTGACTATAACAGAAAATATTACATTTAATTATGTTAAAATAAGGTCATGAATACTTAAGAATCTACCTTAAGGTAAGCAAAGGGATAGATTACAAATTGGGATAAGATAATTATACACAACCACAATACATTAGTATCAAGAATACATAAAGAACACCTAAAAATATATAAGAAAATTTCAAAATTCAATAGAAATTTGGCAAAAGACATAACAAGGTATCTCATAGAAACAAAAGCCCATATGATCACTAAATATGTGATAGTCAACATTACTGATCATTAAAACACTAATTGAGATAGCAGTATGATACTTTTTTTCTGCCTATTGTCAGAAAAAGAAAGTCTGGAGAAAAGTTTTAAAGAAGACACAGATATAGCATCTTGATGTATTGCTAATGGGAGCACACATTTGTGTAACAACTTTGGAAAATAGTATTATCTTTTAAAAATTCAAAAGCTTGGGGCTCCTGGGTGGCTTGGTCAGTTAAGCAACTGACTCTTGGTTTCAATTCAACTCAAGTCATGATTTCATGAGTCCTGAGATTGAGCCTTGTAATGCGCTTCTCACTCAGCTTGGAGTCTACCTGAAGATTCTCTCCCTCTGCCCCTCCCCCCACTCATGCATGTTCTCTTGCTTGTTCTCTCTCTCTCTCAAAGAAATAAATCTTTAAGATAAAATAAAAATTAAAAACATTGATTGTTTATGTACTCTAAAACCCCTTGGGGTGTATCCAAGAACAATGTATGTGCATGTATATTCAGATTTGGACGATAACATTTATAGTGGTGCTACTCATAATAGCAAAAGTCTAGTATCAGTGGCAATGTCTAATCAGTAAGAGCATGGATGAAGTAACTTCTAGATACTTATTTGATGAATATTATATGAGAGTCAAAACAAATGAACTACAACGACATAGCAATATGGTTTTATCTTGGCAATATGGTATTAAATGAAAAAAGTATGTCCCTAAAGATTGCATGCAGTATGAAGTCTTTCTAATAAAATTAGAAACATTGCAAATATAAGCAAATACATTTTAAGGCCTATACAGAGGATGTATGTGTATAGAACTGAATAAAAGGGAAGGACAAGCATGGGAATGAAAAGATTCTCAGATTGTCTCAGATTGTAAGGCAGAGGAATGAGATTAAGAAGGAGCCACTGGTTAAATATTGTGCTGGGTTGTTGACTTGCAGTAGAAAACTCACTATTAAATTTTACTAAGGGAGTACTGAATGATGCCATTGGTTAAGTGTCTGTCTTCTGCTCAGGTCACAATCCCAGGATCCTGAAATCGAGCCCCACATCAGGCTCCTTGCTCAGTGGGGAACCTGTTTCTCCCTTTTCCTTAAGCCCCTACTCCTGCTTGCTCCATCTTTCTAGTGCTTTCTCTCAGATAAATAAATAAAATATTTTTAAAAAATAAAATTTTACTAAGTAAATCACTTAATATACAGCGGGCCAAGAGTAAACAAATGACCAGCACATATAATTCACAATGCTTTATGGTTATTTCAGTACTTGGTTTTTGAGGTTCAAAATAGTAGCAATTATAGCTTTAGTGTTTTTAGCTCATACACTAAACATCTACCACTAGATATGTATCTATTCTAACCAAGACCTACTGTTTTGAGATTACTTGAACTTTATTTCTACTGAGTATGGAGGGATTAACAAAAATGTATAAAAACTTACACCATGCACAAGTGAGAGTGTTTGGCTGTTACGAAAAGAAATGTACAAATCTTATTTGGAAGAGTAATATTTTTAGAACCCATTAAATGCTTAATGTTAAAAAAAGTTCATAAAATATTTGTCTCTGTTTCCTCTGCATTTTGTTAGTAACTTAGTACTCACATTTTAACATTTTTATGTTTGACCTTGTCAAAACATAATTCACAATATGATGATTACAAAGTTACACATGCTCTGAACTTGTAGCCTGTAAAGCTTTTCTTATATAATTTGACAAGTAATTCTGGTCATAAATTTTGATAGAATTTTCCACTAAGGAATCAAGCTATTTTATCTTAAATCCTGGGTTCTCTGACTTGCCATTCTCTATTAATGTAACCATAATAATATAGCTAAGGTATATATAACCTCTTTCTTAAAATAGCTCAAAGCATTTTATTTATTTATTTATTTATTTATTTATTTATTTATTTACTTATTTTTTGCTTCTTTTATCAGTTTTATCCTTTTCCCGTTTATCAGTTGATTGCAAGTCAAATAGAGATGTGATTTAGATAATAAATTTGGCTAAGCAATAGAGATATAGGACAAGAACTCATTTTGTACAATTTGAGACTAACATTATCCATACTTTTTTATTTTATTTTATTTTATTTTTTTTTAAGATTTATTTATTTATTTATTCATAGAGACAGAGAGAGAGAGAGGCGCACAGACACAGGCAGAGGGAGAAGCAGGCTCCATGCACTGAGAGCCCGACGTGGGACTCGATCCCGGGTCTCCAGGATCACGTCCTGGGCTGGAGGCGGCGCTAAACCGCTGCCACCAGGGCTGCCCCATACTTTATTTTTAATTCATCAAGTATTACAGAATTGACTGTGTAACAGACACTAGTCTACACAGTGATACTAGTTATTTTTCATGGGTGAGACAATAAAGAATATAAGGCTTACATGCTATTCAGATTTTTAAAAAGTGTATGATAATGATTGGGTAGCCATTGTATTTTGTGTAGTTGGAATATTTGAGGAGATGGCATTTAAACTGAGATCTGAGTCACAGGAAGAAGTTATTCATATGGAAATCAGGGGAAGAGCATTTCAGACATAAATAATCCTTGAGCAAAGTCCTGGACTGAATATAATCTTGGGATCCTGGAGAATACTGTGTATAAAAGAGAAAGTGGTATTCAGCTAGCAAGGAAAAAGGTAGTAGAAGTGATGGATAATGAAGCTGGTACTACATGTCTTCTATTTGAGTTCCCTCTTTTGAGAAGTAGTTAAGAGATTGAAGTAAATGTTTTGAGAACTCTAGCTCAAACCGTCTGTGGTGCTCTATTATTTAATGTTAAAAATTGATAGGCTATTAATGTGAGCATATAGGTGTGCATATATATGTATACATACATGTGTATATGTAATCTACTTGAAGATAAATTGTTCACCTTGGAAACTTAAGTGTTCTGGGAAGTTTTTTGGTTTGTTTTCAATGTAACTGAATTTTCAAGACTGAAAAATCAAAATACATAGTGAAGCAAATATTTCAGTTTATTTTTATGAAATTAAAGCAGTAAGAGCTCTATGGCCTTATATTTAAAGTAATATAAGAAAACTTCCTTGAAACCTAAGGATACAGCTTCCTCCACAAATATTTTTGCTCCTTACTCTGTTATTTCCATGCCCACTAGATGATCAATTCAGTGTCTTGACTTCTCCATTCCTTGTCATCAATTACATCAGCTACCGACTGCATGTGCATATAATAGATCTTGTCATGACCAATAAGAGCCCATACCCCAAAATGTAGTTTTAAATACCCATTCACTAATCACAGCCATCTTCTTTTTCTTACAGCCTCGTTGCAACAATGACCAGGTTCCTCCAGATCTTCACCCTCATTGTTTGACCAAAATTCACATTGTCTCTTTACTCTCACTACCTAGACTACCCTGCTCCTTTGACACCTTTTTCCATCATCATTCATATTAGGGAAGACTTCAGCCCTATTTTAAATTCAGTTTTCTACTCAATTGTACTTTTGTTTCTCTTATCTAGATAAAATTCCAAGGTCATAGCTGACTAGAGAATCCAGCATAGTCCTTGTGTATTTAGTTCATTCTCTAACCATTTATTTATTGTGCACATATTTATTGAGAATACACATACTTATGATATACTATGACCCAAACAGCAAGGAGTCTAGTCTCTAGTCATAGAGAAGAGTGAGATACAGAAAGAGAATTTGAGGATCAGGTGAGACACGAAGAGATGGTTGAAGGAGAGTGCTAGAGCAAGTGGCCCTGGTAAATTCTTTAGCATTAAAGTAGGATGGGAGCTCTTGGTGGGGTTTTAGCAGTTTTGTTACAGTGTCTGGCTGCGGGGGAGAAAAGTGGAAAAAGGGAAACTAACTGAGAAATTATTTAAATATTCCAGGTTAGAGATTATGGTTTCTATCGTCTTGGTGGACATAGTGGGAAGTTGTTGGATTTTTGATATTTTTTTAAAGGGATAACTGAATAGATTTGTTGATTGGTTGGATATGGATGTGAATGAAAGAGTCAACAATGGCTCCGCAGTGTTCAGCTTGCAAAAATTGGAAGGATGGAAATGCCATTTGTAGAGAAGATGACTCAAAATGGAGAAATTGTTTATAATCTGATCCAGAACACCATTAGCGCTGTGTTGCAGAAACAAGTTAAATAGTGTGGATTACAAGGTCTCCACATAAATGCCTAAGAGACAAACCAATTGAATAAATGGGCAATGTGAGCTTGGCATAAATTAACAAATTAAAATCCAAATATTGTTTCAGCACTGCAGAGACAACAGAAAATAGAAGGAATGGACAGGCTCATGTTTGGTTGGTTCTAGCAAATGGTTGCCACATGAGAGTGCAGGCATTGTCATTGAATCTGCCATTTAGTCCAGAGAAGCAGGAAATCTGAGTTTGTATGTAAAGCATCCTAATTTTATAAAATGTTTGCCATTTCAAATTATGAAAAAATATGCACAAAAAAGAAAAGACAACAAAACTCTTGATCACAGATGTCTACATGCCATAACTGAGAAATATGGGGTGGTAGGAAACCTTTAATGAAGACTTTAATGAACCTTTAATGAAGGTAGGAAACCTTTAACTTGAATCTTATCATGGCAGCTTACACTGCTGGCTTACCTTACACCAGTCATTTAACTTGTCTCTGAGTTTCAGACTCCTTCTCTTATTCTAGAAAACAAAACAAAAAGGAACGGATTCTATACTGTAGGTGTCTTTAATATTATGGATCAAGATTTTGACAGACAACCACCTTGTGGGTAAGGAAAGCTGTCATGTATATGATTGTACATGAGCTGAGAAAGGGTGAGAATATTATTTTTCTCACCAAAGACTACCAATTAATATATAGATGTCTGATGGGCAGTGAATTGTGGGGCTTGGTGGATGGATTCAGAGAAGCAATCACAAGAGAGTACCTAAGTAGTGAGATGTGGACAGCCAAAGGGTAGAATAAAATTCTTTCCTTTTAAGAATGGAGAGAGTGCCTGGGGAGAAAATGGGTTCTAATCATTTGTAAATAAGCTGAAGACAAATATCTGGCTCAAGAAAACCTCCACAGATTATAGAATGATGTATAATGATCCATTCATTATTGGATTACCTGGCAAGAAGAGTGGTTTTTCTCAGAATTATGCTTGACATTTCCATTCTTGACTTGGGTGATAGCATAAAAAGTTGATGATCTACATGGATAAACTTGCATTATATAAATATAAAACATTCAAGTTTAAATTCAGTTTTTTTCATTATTTGCTATAGACCTTAGGCACTTTTTAAATCTTGTGGAGGCAGATTCCTTAACCATGATATTAAAATAATAAATAATTAGTATGCTACTACTAACTCTTTAGCTTAGGGAAAGTAATGCAGAATTAAACAATTTCCTACTATTTCATCCTCTCCACTTACCCAGTAAGAGTTTTATACTTTTTTTGTAACTCAAATTGTTGTTACAGATGTATTTGTACATTTGCATAAGCATTTGTGATTGTTCTTCCCTTTTTATCAGCCTGAGGATTCTTGTTAAAATGTGACCACAAAGAGACTATTACTAGTTGTTCTCAGCCTCTATCAATGGAGACAGGTGTTTAACTAGAGCAAAGAGATTGAGTTCGGTTAAGAGAGAAACTGACCAAGACAATTTTACTCACCAGCTTTAATTATAAAAGGGAGTTACATATATACTTCTTTTCCTGAGCACTATCACTAGCAGTTCTTCCCCTGCCTTTGAAATTTCAAGTTTATAATTTACCCCAGCAAAAGATGGGTTTTGATGGTCCTTTGACTTCTCTCATCACCAGAAACTCAAGTGCAAGTCCTATAAGATAGTGAGAACTAACAGGAAACATTTTCAACAGCTTTGAAAATTTATTGCTCAATTCTTAAATTTTCTTTTCATTAAAAAAAAAAAAGCTTTAGTGTTTGCTAGAAGTATCACACTGCTCCCTTAATTTTTGACCAATATTTATCTAATGCAGATTTTTTATCAAGATTTGTGGAGTGTTTTTACTTCTGTCCAAGATGAGGGAATAGGGACCAGGTTTAGCCTTCTGGTTTAAACAATTAAAAAGGTGGATTACATCAAACAATGGTTTTCATGCATTGGGAAAAAGGCAGTGAGAAAGGACATTAGACAAATTAAGATAACAAGTGCCTCCACTTACTGCCTGCAGTTCCCAGGCCATTGTATGGAAGAGGAAACATAAACAGGGCCTAGAGGTCTTGGTGAGTTGAGGGAGAAGAGATTGAAATTCAGAGGCCAAGACTGCCAAAATTTGTGGAGAAAATATCAGAGAGGAGAGAGTTAGAGACAAAGACAGAACTGAAGAGGGTATTTCCTCACACTCCTCAAACAGTATTTTGGCTTAGTACTGGTCACACATGCATAAGAGAGAACTACCCAAAGTGAAGTGAAGAACGATGGACTGGTTCCTGTTCCCATCAACTTGAGTGGAAATCTTGTAACACATAGATTAGGTGAAATTTTCAGAAGTTGATTGTCTAATCAATGAGGTTACGCTAGCCCTAGACTAAAGCTGTTTTGTACTTGCTTTATGACATTTAAAAGCAAACCTTGAAGTCATTCATCTAATTCCAAGGAATTTAATTGTATACCAGAACACAGGACAACACTCTTAAGGGACACATCAAAAATCCAGCAACTGACAAAATGAAATACACAATGTCCAACACTCACTTATAAATACCCAGCTCAGCAAAGAAGTATAAAAGTGTCATCTATATCCAGGACATAAATAAAAATGGAATCAACCAAAAAAGATGATGTAACTACTAGGGAAGGATGGCAAAATGGTGCTTGTAATTATTCTCCACATGTTTAAGGGAGTAAAGGAAATGTGTGCATGACTAGGAAAGAAATGGATGAAAAAGAGCAGAGAAGTATTTTATTAAGCATATAAATGTGAAAATTAGAAAATCTAGCTTGTGAAAACTGAAATTCAGATGAATGCATGGGTAATATTCTTCAAAAGATACCCTATAGGGCTTACTAGAATATAGACTCTTTCATCTTTTGCTCTCCAGTGTGGATTACTTTACTAAGCATATAGTTAAGCACTCAATGTTTCCTGAAGAAATGCTGGAAACACAAAACTAGCTTTGAGTTATTTCTGTTGAAAACAGTGTGCATTTGTTTTTCAAATATTTTCCTAATTTTAATAATCTCTAGAAGGCATCAAGCCAGATTTTGAGATTGTGACACATTTCTACTCTTGAGATTCAACATTGATTTTGGAAATGTATTTTCATTTTTTCTAACAGTCTTCCTGTAAATTTAATCCTTCTTTTTGCTTTTCCCTAGTCAAGTTTTAGTGAGAGCAAGGAATAAGCAATTGAATCATCCATCCCCAGAGTAATAATGATATAAAACAAAGTACATTGTATAAATAAATACATAAATAATACTATAAAAACAATAAACAAAGTTTTCTAATTATTACTTAAAAATAATATATGTAACAGCAAGATTCTTTGTTTTCCAGTTCTGGCCTTGCTGGTTCTTTCCATTGTCTTCTCCTTATAATCAGAAATTTTCCAATTAAAAGTTTTTATTAATTGGTCTTTTATTTGATTATTGACTCATTACTCTGCAGGAATGGATGTCTCATGAATAATTTTCATTGACAGGGGTAAACGTGAGTAATAGCAAGCCCAAATAAAACTAGCATTATTGCACCATTAAGATATTTTTCTGAAATTCTTCATATTTTGAGTGTACTAACAGATGGTAAAGCATCTTTCTATAAGGGTAATTCAGGTCTCATTTTTAAAAATGTAGTGTCTGAAAAGACATATTTAAGTTTGAATGCTATATGTGACATTTCAATTCAAAGTTAAGGCCACCAGTATTTACAGCTACTGCTGTTCTATTAAATATTTGTCAGACAGAAAGACAGAGGATTACTTCTTCTCATATACCGAGTACTTTCAGCACTACTCCTAAGAGAAACAAAGCACCTAGGCATCAACACAAATTTCATTTTTTGATTGAAATGCTGATAGCATTATTATTCAGACATTGGCATTAGCACTTCAGACCAGTGCACATATCATAGAAATAAATACAATTTTGTTTTCTGTAGAGTAAGATAGAGGATTTGGAAATTGACATATTGCAAAAATATTTAATTTGCAGTTTACTTGGTGTACTTGCAGCATTATTGTTGCTTAGATTTATTTTACTTCAAACCATAGTTTGTACTTCTCTCTATTGAATCATCATTTTACACCCATTTCAGACAGGACAGTTATAATAATCATTCAGTTTGTTGCCAAATGTCAAAGTCTACAAAAGTAATGCACACAAAGAAACAACCAGATACAAAATAGAAAAAAGGAAGCCCACATTAATCAGAAAACTTTCAAGCAGAGAGTTGGTGAAATGAAACTATCTGCTTCTTAAGCAACACAGTATTTTCATGGCCAGGAGTTGTAATCCATTCCTTTTTCTAACTGACTTTGTCAATGATTTTGTCCATTTCACATATAATCCTGACTTAATTGTAATCACCATGAGGCATTCATCAAGAGCGATGTTCTAGAAGGTCATTAGATCTTTGACATAGGGACTCTTTTTGCCATAAAGCTCCTCCAAAGAATTTACATCCAATGGATATTGTTATCAACAGTTTCAGCAGTTAAAGCATTTGCTATTTTACCTTTTGTTTGTCCAAACACTTGCCACTTTTTGCCTTTCTCATGATTTCAGTGATGTAAGTCTAAAGCTGATAAAAGATATTTTGTATCCATTATATAGCAAAGTTAGTGATAATGCCATTTTTCTATTTTGAAAATTATTTTTTCATTTTTTAATTCCACTTTAAAAATCACCAAACTCCAGACTTATGTCTTTATGTAATTAAGTAAATACAATGATTTGATATGAAGAAGCCAGAAGGAGATTTATAACATATTTTTCTATTTCCTCCTTAACTTGCAAGGTAATTTTATGAAAAACGCAATTTCTCTACGGTCTTGAAATGGACTAGGAAGAGTCACCAAATGCTGGGTATTCCTCAGTGGTGGAAATGAGGGCAGGGGATTGGAAAGGAGTTCCAAGACCCTTCTTCAGGAATTGATAAATCAGTTCTACTTAGGGAAGTGGTTAGTGGTAAGGCAGATAGAATTATTCAAGTTACTAAAGTAAAACTTTTTATTGTCACTAATAAGCTGCTGAAAGTTATACTCTTAATCTCAGAGACAGAATCCCAAATATGAAATAGAATCCTGAAAGCTAAACTTTGGAAGTGTCATTTTAAAATTTGGACTGAAATATGAAATATTCATTTTATGTTCCTTAGAATAGTCTGGAGTCTGACTAAGTTAACCAAAGCTAGGCATACACACTTTTGAATTAAGGATATCCTTTGGTTTTCTAGGGAGAAGAGCAATTACTGGCTTTTTGTTAATGGTTTCTTTGTATGAGAAGAAAAATTATCTTTAAGTGCTGTGGTCAAGCATAAACTTACTGTATTACCTTTTCTCAGCCTATACACTGTCTCACTGGTATTTGTCCAGTACAATGTGGAAAAATTCATAGACAAAGTCATTAAGATAGTATATGCTGAATACTTGTGAGGTACTGGGATAGGCCCTCAGTGATTAAATAATAAACAAGGTACAGTCCTTGCTTTCACAAAGATTGCAATAAGTAAATAGATAAGACAGCTAAGTATTAGACTCTAATGTAGGAACTGTCATTCATCAGTGCATCTTTAGAACTGTTTCTAATGATTTCACGGTTGCTGTATTTCCTTTGGTACACAACACAGTACATTGAATCAAATGTGTGTTCAATAAGCAAAGCCTGGATGAATAAAACTGTGGATATGAGTACTACAAACTATTCCAGAAAAACTACTTTATGAGTCTTAAGCTATTCACTCAATGAACCTCAATAAAAATGAATTAGGAGCAGTGATAACACCAAATCTCAGACCTTCCCATCATAAAAATCCTTGCAATTTAATGCATAATCACTTACCATTAACATTTCATTTCCTTATCTTTTGCCTGTGTTGTATTATAGGTAGTAATTAGAATTGATTTTTATGGTATAATTTCACAAGATACCAAAATAAGTACTCTGCTAAAGGCCAGAGAAAGATTTATGATATACTTTCAAATGTTAACTCTACAATTCTATTAAAGAAAATCAACAAATATTTAATAAGCCCATGTACTAAGGTGCTCATCTATGTATTGTCCAATCAGTGCTTATAAGCAGGTTCTTTTTAAAGACAACTTTAGTAAGTACTCTCTCCAGGTGACTTTTCTACATTTCGAGAATCATTAAAGCATTATTTCCAATGGGAGCCTTATAATTTTTCCTTAGAATGTTAAATTCCTGCTGTCACCTATTGCTATTTAAAATGTAAAATATATCTATAGGATTATAAATGTCAGGCCTGAATATGGAAAATTTAGCTGAGCATTAAAAAATTAGTTTGACTAAAACAAACTTAGAAATTCATATGAAAGATGAGTATGAAATAATTTGGTGAAATATATAGGAATTACTGCAATACCATTGCATTGTGGATATATGTTGGAGGGAGGCCATTAAAACTGCTTGCTTCCAGTCAATTATGACAGTGATTCTTATAAGGTCTTGATTCTTTCTAAGGTTCATGAATTTTAACAGGAGGACTACATTGTTTACCTACTGAGTTTTGACTGCAACTACTTTATTTATTTTCCACTAAATGGTCAATAGATGGGTAGTTTCTGAATTATAAAATGTATAGGGAATCATTGCCATAGAGCAACTGTCAGATGGAAAAGGAAACCTATTATGTCAGCAAAATTGATTTCTTAAGATGGGATGGGAATTCCACCTACTTAATTTTCTTTTTTAAAGATTTTATTTATTCATGAGACACACACGCACACACACACACACAGAGAGAGAGAGAGAGAGAGAGAGAGAGAGAGAGGTAGACACACAGGCAGAGGTTGAAGCAGGCCCCATGCAGGGAGCCTGATGTGGGATTTGATACCGGGACTCCAGGACCATGCCCTGGTCCAAAGGCAGGCGCTAAACCACTGAGCCACCCAGGGATCCCCCCACCTTTTTTTTTTCTTTTTAAAGACTTTATTTATTTATTCGTGAGACACACACACACACACACACACACACACACAGAGGGGTTAATTTTCTTTAAAACCCAAAAATCAGTGGTTTGGTTTTAAAATGTAAAGATACAAAAAAAAAAAAAAATCAGTGTTAGTTCTCTCTAACATTCTGTTAAATGGAAAAAAGATGGAAAATTAACCAAGTCTCTTCCAAATAAGATTTTTAAAAAACATTGTCCTTTTATTATTGGAATATTTAGGAGTTGTGTTTTACTCTTTTAGAACGCAATTGCTATACATAATACATACACTCAATGCACGGTCAGTAGTTCCCCCAAATAATTTAATTTTTCACAATGTATACCTAATGAGTTTACAATATTCTGTTTTCTTGTAGGTACTTTGTATCTTGTGATTATAAATCTCTTTCTGACTCAGTCTATCATATTGCTGATGATATTCTGCTATTGAACATATTTCATGAAAAAGATTCTTTTAAGGAATAGTGGGAAGGTTAGGAAGGTGAAATTGTATACACCACAAAGTCCATTCCAAAGGAATTTTCAATATAGAAAAATAGTAATCAACTCGAGCTAGTTTCATTTTACTCTTTCTAAAAGTGACAAATCCTGCCATAACTAACCAAGGTCATAAACATGTTCCTTCATCTGATTAACAGTGAAGGAAGGATAATGGTTAGTTTCATGGAACTGATAAATAATTCATAATAATATGATTGGTGTAATGTTGCTGAATGTAGTTACTAAAATGCCATTCATATTTTCTTGAAATTATTCAATAATTCCATTAATATTATAGCATGCTGCTTTGACCTTGGGTTGCAATGTTCCTACAAATGAATCAAACCCCTGAGCTCTAATGTGAATTTATTTTATTAACCCTCTCAATAACTATAGAATCAACTTGGTAAAATTTAACAAATGGAAACTATGGTATAGATTTAAACCTTAGTTAAAAATCACACTGTTAAAGCCAGTAGAAGATGTCAGAAACAGAGTCACACCTTTTGCAGAAGGTTCTGATTCCTTATTAACTGAATATATCACACCTTAGATTGGGTGAAATTTAATAAAGCAAGTCCTCTGATCCTTGGTATGCAGAGAAAGTAGCTGAGTGACAGGGGTGGGAAAATCTGATTTGTAGTATTTGCTGATTTCCCTGGTACAAATGTTTCCATGATGGCTGATTTTAAACTCAGCATGATGGCACTGAACTTCTAGTTAATAGGAGATATGCACAATTGATTCTTATGAATGGAGCCAATAGGAGCCTCCTCCTAGACAAAAAATAAGTAAAATGGATTATTGATTTTCTGGTTATAATTGTTAGGTTCTGCACAATGGGATTCTCTAGACCAATGTTTCTCAAACTTTAATATGCAAACAAATCACCCAAGTAGCTTCTTATTTAAAACAGAATTTTATTCAGCAGCCTTAGGATAGGGCCTAAGATTCTGCATTTTTAACAAGTTCCCAGGTGAGGCCAAAGCTTCTGCTTCCATAAGACATATGTGCATTCGTGAGAGTATGCAACACTAGCTCCAAAACTTGAAGCATGGATGAGAATCACCATGTCACAGTGTTAAAACAAATTTGCTTGGCCCCAGAGTTTCTGATACAGTATATGTTATAGGAGGGAGATTGGGTAATAATCTGCATTTCTGTCAAACTCCAAGGTGATAATGCTGACATGGATTCAGGGACCCAATCTCAAGAATCTCTACTAGTCCAGAGAGCTGTCAGAATGCTGAAGAGTTTTGTCTTAACTTCAGGAGTATGTAGAAAGAGAAGTTTCAAATTACAGTTTCAAATCAGTTGTCCTTCTTTGATCTTATCATTCCATTGCCAGCATGGAGTGACTAATCATGAGTTTAGAGCCTTAAGCTATGTTCTATGGAGAGTTATAGTGGAATTTAAAAAAAAAAATTGTCTTTGCCTTTGGGAATTGGCAATTTATAATAAGATACTAGCCAGAAACAAAACAACAGCAATATAAAAGACGCATAAGGAACTTTATCCACACTTCTGTGTGATTTGAGGATTAAGCATGAAAGAAGTTGATTTATGTTACCTAGAGATATGGTTCAAATCAGCCAGATATGTCTAATATGAGACATATTAGTCTCATATTAGTCATAAAGCTGCATCCCAGAGGAAAGATGCAGAATTTGTTGGAGAAATTTTCAGTGCAGATTGCAGCCTAGAACTGGGAGGTCATTGGGGCACCTATGTGGCTCAATGGTTGAGCACCTGCCTTTGTCTCAGACCGTGATCCCAGGGTTCTGGGTTCGAGTTCTGCACTGGGCTCCCTGCAGGAAGCCTGCTTCTCCCTCTGCCTATGTCTCTGCCTCTCTCTGTCTCTCTCATGAATAAATAAATAAAATATTAAAAAAAGGAACTGGGAGGACATTATTATCAGGTTGCAGACTTGTCAGAAAATGCCTTTGCATTAAAGTTCATAAAGACCAAGGACAGCCATATTGTTTGATGAGAAAAAGATAGGCATTGTGAAACCTTATTCTGGTCTAATTTAATGTTAAGAGCTATCAAAATTGTCAGTTATATAACTGACATGACTAATCTGGAAATGAATGAAGATCACCCAGATGAGAACAAACAGGTTCTTTATTCAGAGCAGGGGGATCTGTCACTATCAGAGACTCAAAGGCAAACAGAGCAATGAGAAAGTTTTGTTGGTGAGCTGAGGCTAGGGGAGTGGGGAAAAGCTTCAGATATGCCCTGGTAGGAAATTGTGGCATTTGGAGGCTGCAGGTGGGCTAACTAGAATCAGGGCATGTGATTGGTTTGGGGAACACTAGTTTTCTTTGGTTGGTCCTGAATAGGAAGTGGGGCAAAAATAAGAATGCTAGCTGTGATTGACCAATTCATTATTATTCTGGGCTGATTGCTACAGAGATTGTGGGTCAGAGTACTTATGCCATTATTGTCTGTATATTCAACCTCTCAGTACCCAGTTTCATTCTCTTATGGGCAAGAGGATGATCAATTCAGGGACACCTGGAGATCCAGATATTCACTGCTCAAGGATTGCTTAGTTTTCTCCAAACTCAGTTACATTGTAAGGTTTTCTTGACCTTCTTGTTACTATGGCATCATGGAAATTATTGATTAGAATAGCTGCACAAAAGCATTCAGATAGCATGCAGTGGATCAACATCCTGACCACTATGACAACAATAATAATGATCAATACCTATAAGATACTGAAAAACCAATCTGGACTTTGAGAACAGATAGTATAGATTTTGAGGATCAACCTTAGATAATTATTATATAGTTTTTTCCTCAGGCCAATGTAGTATCTATCCTACAGATAGACCTTGTTGGTTGATCCCAGTATAGCATAAAGTACTAGCAATAACACAGATGCCACCATGATGAGAGAAAAAAATCTAGAGCAATACAATTATGTGTCATTATTTGTGGCAATTTGTTGAGAGTTACCTATATTTTATCCAAGGAAGAGGGGTATCATTAATAACTGAGTTAGTGATTAACTTTTATTTTTAAACAGCTTTATTGAGGTATAATTTAAAATTAACCAGCCCTAAGTGTACAATTCAATGGCTTACAGAAAATTGAGAATTTTATAACCATCATCATAATCCAATGCTATTTATTTTTTTGAGATATAGTTGACAAAAAATATTTAAAGTGTACGACATGATGATTTGATATTAAGTATACACAGTGGAAGGATTTACCTTTCCACATTCACTTCATGTGTTTTTTTTTCTTTTGCCTTTTCCTTCCTTCCTTCCTTCCTTCCTTCTCTCCTTCCTTTTTTTTTTTTTGTAAGAACATTTAAGTTGTACTCTCTTAGCAAATTTCAGCCCTATAATACAATATTAACAACTATAGTCGTTTTAGATCCTCAGACTTGATGTATCTTAAAACTGAAAGTTTCTATTCTTTTGGCAACTGCTCTGTGTCCTCCACTTCCCCAGACCCTGGTAACCACTTGCTACTCTGTATGAGTTCAACTTAGATTCCATATATAAGTTATTGCATGCAGTTTTATCTTTCTCTATCTGACTTAATTCACTTAGCGTAATGCCCCTCCAGCTTCATCTGTTTTCGTGTATGTCATGTCAGTATTCTTTTTTTTAAGGCTTAATGTTATTCATTGTGCATATATACATTTTCTTTACCCATTTGTTGACACTTAGGTTGTTTCCATACCATGTTTATTCTGAATATTGTTGCAGTGAACGTAGAGGTATAGATATATCTTTTGATATAATGATTTTATTTCCTTTAGGTATATATCCAGAAATGGGGCTGCTGGATCATGATAGTTTTGTTTTTAATTTATTGAGAAAGCTCCATAATGGTTTCTATAGTGGCTTACTAGTTTACATTCCTACCCAGAGTGTACAAGGATTTCCTTTTTTCTTCATCCTTCTAACATTTGTTATCTCTCATCTTTTTGGTAATAGCTATTCTAATAGGTTTGACGTTATATCTTATGGTGATTTTGGTTTGCATTTTCTTGATGATTTGTCATGTTGAGCACATTTTCATGTACTGTTGGTCATTTGTAGCTCTTCTTTGGTTTTGCTTTTTTAAGATTGATTGATTGATTGATTGATTGACTTAGTAACTAAGCCATCCAGCCACACTGTAGCTCTTTAAAAAAATGTTCACATCCGTTGCCATTGTTAGATTGGATTGTTTTTTTTCTTGCTATTGAATTGTATTAGTTCTTTGTATGTTAAGGATATTATCCTTTATCAGATATATGGTTTGCAAATATTTTATCCCATTCCATCGGCTGCCTTTTTATTTTGTTGATGGTTTCCTTTGCTGTGCAGAGGCTTTTTAGTTTGATGTAGTCTACTTGCTTGTTTTTTGCTTTTGGTATCAAATAAAAAATATAATTGCTAACAGTGATATTAGTGTTTACTTGCTCTCTGGTGTTTTCTTCTAGAAGTTTTACAGCTTCAGTTTTGCCATCAAGTCTTTAAACCATTTTGAGCTGATGTTTCCACATGATGGATGATGGGGGTTCAGTTTTATCCAGAACAAGGCTATCCATGTCTTCAACATCATTTATTGACAAGCTGGTGCCTTCCCCATTGTATATTCTCAACTTTATTATAATTTACCATGTATGTATGAGTTTATTTTGGGGCTCTGTATTCCACTTATCTATATTTCTGCTTTTATGCTGATACCATACTGTTTAGATAGCTTTGTAATATGGTTTGAAATCAGAAATATAATGCTTCCAGTTCTGTTCTTCCTCAAAATTTTTTTTGTGGGGGGTTATTTAGGGTCTTTTATGGTCTTAAAATTTTAGGATCAGTTTTTCTAGAATTGTGGAAAAAAATGTCATTGGAATTTTTGAAGGAATTAGATTGATCTGTTGATCACTTTGGGTATTAAGGACATTTTAGTAATATTTTTGCAGTTCTTCAACATGTGCTATCTTTCCATTTATTTGTGTCATGTTCATCTTTCATTCAGTTACTTAGTTGAATTTATTCCTAAGTATTATCTTCCTTTTGATGCTCTTGTAAATGGGATTTTATTAATTTCCCTTTCTGGGAGTTTTTTGGTATACAAAAATACAACTAATTTTTATATGGTTTTGTATCCTAAAACTTTACTAAGTTCACTTATTTTTAACAGTTTTTTGTTTTAGTCTTTGGGGTTTACTGTATTTAATATGTTCTCTCCAAATAGAGACAATTTTACTTCTTATTCTCTTTTTTGAGGTGAGATTTTGTCTTGTCATTCTGTCCAGAGAAGAATAGATGAATGAGAGAAAAAATAAATAAAATGGCAACAATGACTTCAGAGAAATATACACTAAACAAATCAGAAGAGACTCAAAACTAAAAAAGAATTAAAAAAATATAATCAGACAGGTGGACAGAACATAGAAATACACTGGATCCTGTGTGTATTTTGGTTGGTTTGTTAGAAGAAACTACATCTCAAAAATGTACGGAAATAAAAACTTAAATATATACAAAATAAAATACAATGACAGGATAGAATATAACTGAAAATGAAAATTAAAAGACAAAAAAAAGGAATATAAACAAACAGGTGAACCAAATAGAGCAATACACTATATCTTGAGTGTATTTTAGTCAGTTTTTTTGAAGAAACTACATCTCAAAAATGTAAAGGAAAAAAAAACTTATGTGTACACAAAAATAAAATTAAGTACAATTAAAGGAAAGACTATAAAAATGAAAATTAAAATTTTTTAAAGAAGTTGATAAAATCATTGAAAAAGGAAAGAAAAAAATGAAATTGAAAGACTAAAGAATCATGGGGAAAAAACTATGAATTCTGTATACTATTTTACTTTAGCATTGGAGTTTTGCAGTCCTGTACGATTGGTGAATTTGGTTTTGGCTGGTGGTTGTTGCTAATCTTCTGGATGAGGGACTTGGGCTGATTCTCAGGTGTTTGCCTGGGAAGGATTGTACCACCCTTGCCAGGGGGCCAGCTAAGTAAACAGCTCTGGATTGCTCTAGATGGCTTGTGTTTCCCAAAGGCTTTCCTCACTACCTTAGAGGATGAGAGTGAAAATGGTGGCCTCCCAATCTCCAGTCCTGGAGTACAAAGCTTGGGGCCGCACTCCTCAGTGCCCCCTCAGGGAAAAGCAGTTAATCACACCTGTCTCTCTGGTCTCTGTCCACACTCCATGCTCACCCACTCTGTGACTGAGCATTTCTATCTCAGGCACATGGCCCTGTTTTGAGTCCCTAAACCCTGCAGACTCCTGTCTGCTTGCTTCTGTGCTGCTCTTCCCAGAAGAGGAAGGGGGAATCTCACAGGTTCTGTTGTTTGTTGGACCCCTGCTTGTTGAGCAGTTGCATAACTGTGCCTTGGTTCATGGTTTATGGCAACCTCAAGCTGAGGACCCACTCCTGCACTTACTGATTTCAGCCAGTTTCCCCACTCTGATGTCTGGGAACCCAGCCACACTCAGGCACCCCCAGTCTTCCTGTGTCCCCCAGGACCCTGCGACTACACTGTCCCACCTAGGATTCTTCCCCTGGCTTAGCCACCTGAGCGCTTCTCAGGCCAGGATGTCCATTACTGGAGCAGACTTCTAAAAGTTAGGATTTTGTGTTCCACTTCTTCCAGTGCCAGCTTCAGAAGGCTCTCTCCCTCATCCTCCATCTTCTATCTTCTCATATATCACCTTGGATTTACTTCTCTGCTTCTCTTACCTGCAGAAAGTGGTCACTTTTCTATTTGTGGAGTTCCAGCTGCTTTTCTTATATCTTCAGTTGAATTTGCAGGTGTTCAGAATGATTTGATAGCTATCTAGCTGAATTCCTGGGACCAGAGGAAACTAAGGTCTCCTACTTCTCTGCCATCTTGGACTCCTCTCCTGGAACAATCTTAATATTAATCCAAGCTTATCACTGCTTAATATGTGTGAAGACCCTTAGGAGAAAGCTCCCATAGGAAATGTGTCCAAGTAGCATTGTTAGAGCATCAAAACCAAGTAGAACCCAAATGCATCCTATGAGCAAAGTTGAAAGAGCAACATTTGTCTTTTCCAGAGTAATTTGTAACCTAAGAAAGTTTGGTTTTCTGCATCAGGAAAACCTGGGGAGAAGGCTGTCAAAAAAAATCTACATTTCTAAGGCCCACAAGTAGGAGCATTTAATGAACCAAATTTTAAAGCCTTTAAAGCCTCAAGCTTAAAATAAGAAGACTGGCCCAAAAGGTATTTCAGGTTTCACAGGAGGAGTAGTTTTGTTTGTTCATTTTATAATTACTAGCATATTTAAACATATCAAAACAGACAGAAATAATAATGCAACTATAATATATACCATGATTTAGAAGAGCTTAGTGGAAAAAATGTTAAAATGAGTCAGAATTACTTTTGGAATAGAATTATTACAATTTATTTCTTCTTGATGAAAATAAAAGGTCTCAAACCATTTTAATCGTGTTATCTTGAGGAAAAATGTGTTTGTGTTTATTTGTGTATGTACAAAGTATCCTCCTTTTCCAGCGGTAGTTTTAGGTTCCCATCTTTGTCTCTTTACCCTTTTTTTTTTTTTTAAGATTTTATTTATTCATGAGCGACACACACACAGAGAGAGAGAGAGAGAGAGAGAGAGGCAGAGACACAGGCAGAGGGAGAAGCAGGCTCCATGCAGGGAGCCCGACGTGGGACTTGATTCCTGGATCCAGGATCACAACCTGAGCAGAAGGGAGATGCTTAAACACTGAGCCACCCAGGCATCCCATCTCTTTACCCTTTTTATTTAAAATAGATAACAAAGTAAATTTTTACTTCCTTCATTTTTGTCTTTATATCTCTTCTTTAGTTTCACTCTTCTATGTGGTAACTGAGGAAATTTGCTAATTCTAATTTATTTGGAATAGCATAATTTCAAAGAAGCTTGGGGTTATTGTTTTTCATTTTTTAAAAAAAATTGGTGGGGATTATTGTTTTTTAGAGGAAATACACTTGTAGTAATAATTTTTGTCCTATGTTCAAAGAATTGTCCCTGGTGTTGTTTAAATATTATCTCATGTTTTTAGCTTATTCTGTGACAAAATTTATTCAATTCCCAAAGTTGTTGTCCTTTGAAAGGAATTAAAACACTTTTGGAAAGCTAATTAAGAATTTTTTCAGAGTGTTCTGTCCCTTCCCAGAAGATACATTAAATTAGGAAGAAAATAAACCATGTACTTACATTCTGATATTTACTTAAAGATATGAATAAAGAATCTTCAACAATTTAACATGCCCCCTCCCCACATTACATCACTGGTCTGTAAAACTCTGGCTAAAATGAAAGATTGTCTTCTTTGTGCTATTGGTAAATACCGCATACCAAGGAACTGCAAAATATGGCATCACTTACTTTTTTTAAGGAAAGTTTTATTGGAACATAGTCACAGCCCTTCATTGTATATCCCCTCTAACTACATTTAAGTTGAGTAGTTGTATCTGAGACAACATAGCTCACAAAATCAAAAATATTTACTACCTGGCTCTCCACAGAAAATTTGCCACAACTTTCTTCAGTAATTAAGTAACTTTTTAATTCAGAAATATGTTCTGATTAAAGGCCAGAAAGAACTATTCTCTATTCTTGACTTTTATTCCTGATATCCTACTGGGCAATGTTTTCTTTCTTTCTTTCTTTCTTTCTTTCTTTCTTTCTTTCTTTCTTTCTTTCTTTCTTTCTTTCTTTCTTTTTTCTTTTTTTTTTTTTTAATTTTTTGATCCTTCCAACCTTGCTTCTTGAATCAGTTCTCTCCCTGAAGCCTTTATAAATGCCTCCAAATGGGATGAATCACTCCTCTGTGTTGCCTCTGTGTTTGGCACATGCTTGCACTGCTGCTGTTCTCACTATGAAGTTTAATTATGTTCTGCATGTCTGTGTTCCCCACTATACTGTGAACTCCTTGAGGACAAGACAAGATTAGTAGCATTCAGTGAGTGTTTATTGAATTACATTTGAATTAGCATAGTATTGTAAGGATTGCTCACTAGATTTGCCAGGCCTAGATTCACAGTATGTATAAGGCAAAATAGTTAAAACACCAAGTGATGTGGAAGTAAAGGAACAGATTGTCTCTGTAGTATATACGGAAACTGCAGCTAGAAAGGCTTATTAGTAAGAATTTTATTTTTTAACTATTCAACTTCCTTAGTTCTAGAATTTATTAAGCTAAGGAAAGAGGGAAGTATGGGTTGGATGGGTGAGAAGAATGTGTTGGAGAATGAATGATAAATGTTTGTGTGACAGAGATTGAATCTCTAAGTCATTAAAAATAAAATGGAAGACTCAAGATATTAAAAAATTTTAACCTTCATTTCCACAGATAAGTTCTATACATATACACCTGTGTATATACATACACAGAGACATATGTAGTCGCAAGCACTAGACTGAATTCAGAAAAACAAAGTTCCATTAAAATTATCTTGAATAGCAGTCTTGTCAAATTTTTAAAAATTCATAATGATTCAAAGAGGGAAAAAAAATGGTGGAATTGCCAAGACCAATATGGACCAGCAATGGTCTTGCTGGGCCATTTAGTAAATTCTTTCTTGGAACTTCAAGAATGATTAATCACAGGATATAGTCCTTGTCATTAATTTAGATAAAAACAGTCTTAAGCTAAAACATTTTAGCACTTTGCGCAGGCCTGACATGTAGTAGGTCCCCAGAAATATTTGCTTCATGAATTGTAAAGCAGGGCAGTTGACCTTTTTATTTTGCCTCACATACTATGAATCCAGGTTGGTCTAAAGAAAGCTGGGGAAGCTCCACCTCCTTTTCTCTTCTTCCTTTATCTTCCTCCTTCCCCCCCTTCTGCCACATCTTTTCTCTCTATTGCCTTTATTCTCAAGCCTATCTCCTTAAAGGTGAAAAATATGGCCACCAGGTGACCATAAAGAACTCTTGGCTTCAGGCAGCCTGGGTGGCTCAGCGGTTTAGCGCCACTTTCCACCCAGGGTGTGATCCTGGGGACCTGGGATCAAGTCCCACATCAGGCATGGACTGCATGGAGCCTGCTTCTCCCTCTGCCTGTGTCTCTGCCTCTCTCTCTCTCTCTCTCTCTCTGTGTATCTTTCATGAATAAATAAATAAAATCTTAAAAAAAAAACTCTTGGCTTAAATCATCCTCCCATCTAGGGATCCAAACAAAAGAATGTTGTTTTCCTCCTAGTCCCCAGGAGGATCTGTATTGTCCTGCCTTGGAACAAACGCCAGAGTATTATGATTATTCTTGGTCATATATGTGGAATTTAGGAGTAAGACTAAATTAAAACCAAGTAAACATGTTACTTTATGATTGCAGGGGGATGATTGTGGACAGTCCAACAGAGAAAAGACAATGTTCACTACAAAAACCATGGCTGTTCATGTCATCACTAAAAGACAGAATTACGTTTTCAAATATCCTTAACTTCCCTTAATAACTGCTTATTGAGGGATCCCTGGGTGGCGCAGTGGTTTGGCGCCTGCCTTTGGCCCAGGGCGTGATCCTGGAGACCCGGGATTGAATCCCACGTCAGGCTCCCGGTGCATGGAGCCTGCTTCTCCCTCTGCCTGTGTCTCTGCCTCTCTCTCTCTCTCTGTGACTATCATAAATAAATAAATAAAAATTAAAAAAAATTAAAAAAAATAACTGCTTATTGATACAAAACCATTTTAAACATATTTCCAGGCTTTAGCTGAACCTGAGATTATAAATTAGATATGCAAAGCAGTGCTTTGTCTTTGAGGTTATGATCAATGATAGCAAAACAGTATAGACTTTGGGTCCAAGGAAACCCTTATTCAAAACCATGATATACCATTTCTTAGCACCATGACTTAATTTTCTCATCCGTAAAACTGGATTTAATGAGACCTATTGCAGAGTTTTTGCACATCTGAAATGGATACAAATTCATCATCACATTTATTACAACTAAATGCTATTCTATGTGTGTTTTTACTTTTTAGATGGTAAGCATCTTGAGGGCTGGAACTTTTTCCCCACCATGTGCTTTATATAGTATGGCATGGAGGACTTGTGAAATAAATGTTGACCTTGAGAAATCAAAAACTTGACCTTGCTTGACTTCTTAATGATTATTACTTGACCAAGAAGTCTAACTTTCTGCAATGCCATCTGATACATAAGGCGGCCAGTCTTCTGATCATATATGTTAGCCTTCTTTCTGAAGAAAAGAATTAGGCATACAATAAGCAGTTAATAGATTTTAGGTGAATAAATGTAAGAAGGTGAGATACTAGTATCTCACTTTTTAAAATTGAAGTAACCAAAGTCCAGAAATATTAAGTAATATTTAGCAATATTGAGCAACTATCTAAAGATTACCCATGAAACTAGTTTATTATTTTGGTGGGATTCAGACATCACTCATTTATTTCTGTTGTCACTAGTTTCAAACATTCTATTGAAACCTCCTTTCTCATTCATTGATATTATTTGAGGCAGGTCCTGTCTGTCCTCTGTCTTTCTGCTCAAGTTCACTCTAGTCTAATTAGTGTTTCTTCTAAATCAATGTTCATATTCTCCCTTCTTTCCAATGCTACCCAGGCCCCAGCCGGGAAACCTGAAATGCAGAGAGGGCATGCTGTTTTCTTTATTCCTCTTACTTCTTTTCTCTGCTTTCTCCATCGTTAGGGCAGGAAGCAGATTCAAGAAACGGAGCAGAAGCCAATAGTTTGATTAGCACTGTCCATTCCTGTCTGTATCCTCTGTGTAGCAAGTAATCAAATGCTTGCTTTCTCTTGACTCAAATGTGAGTTTGGAGGTGTAGGAGAGTAGCTTTCTAATGCATCGATCTCTGACAGCAAAGGCCTGTTTGGCTTGAGATTTTTCTGGTTTTTCTGATCTTTGTAGTTTAGATAGCTGCTATCTGTGATTGACCCTCACCTGATTTGCAGCCTTCTTGGTTTGGGTGCTGGAAAGATGGCTCAGTTCTAGTTAAGTGGCAACAGTGTTTATTGTATGCACCAATAGAGCACTCGCCTTTCCCATGTCAAACCGTTCTGCAGGCTGCTTCATGGCTAAACCTCCCTGCTGTCTCAGCCTACTTTATTTCCTTTTTTTCAGCTTGGTAACATGCCCAGATTGACAAGGCCGCCACATAAGCCAGCTTCCAATGTGTAAATGAGATCTCAGGATTCCTTTCTATGGCAGCCTCTTTCATGAGAAGTGATTCCCTTGATGTGCCCTCCTTATTTAGCTTGGCCTCTGCGAGAGAGGCAACCTCCTCCACCCCCAAGTAATCTCTCACCAAGAACATTACACTCCTGAGAATGCTTCCAATTTCTCTTATAGTGCTGCTTACAAAGACTGGAGGAGTGCAGTCTGCTGATGGTAACTGGACTGGGTTTGCCCACTGAGCAGATTTTTGTGGAGATGGATACGGAAGCTCCTTAAGATTCTTCAGAGTGTGGGCACACCTAAGGTTTCCGCCTTTGATACTTTATCCTTTCTCCAAGACAACAGGAAAATTTCCTTTTGACATTCTCTTACGGAGTATGATGACCATCTTTAAATAATAGCTTCTGGGATGCCTGGGTGGCTTAGTGATTGAGCATCTGCCTTTGGTTCAGGTTGTGATCCTGGGGTCTGGGATGGACCCACATCAGATTCCTTGCTGGGAGCTTGCTTCTCCCTCTGACTATGTCTCCATGTCTCTCATGAATAAATAAATAAAAACTAAACAAAATTACTAGCTTCTATTAGCCACTATTATTGAAATAATTGCTATTTTAAAGTAAACATAGAATTAACAGAGTAAATCAAAGTAGGGCTGGTAAGGAGACATTCAAAATGCTAATTATCTTACTGATTTGAATGTTGTCCTCTTCTAAGCCTTGAATGTCTTTTCTTACTCATTATAACCAAGTTTCACAGAATGCTGCATAACATCTGGGGTCTGCCAAAAACGAGTGGCTTCTAATTTTGCAAAGTAAATTGTACTCTCTGGTCCTTTGTTTCCTGGATTATCAGTGATTACATCTGTCCTACCTATCTTACAATGATGTTGAATGAATAAATGAACATTAGGAAGGCCTGGTTTCACATCTGTTCTATGATTTGAATGGGGATTTGGGTTATCTCACCAGTCTGAAGAACGGTTACAAGGAATATTGCATTTTATACTTTAATTATAGTGCTATCAAACACAATGAGAAGAGCATATTTTCTGATAGCTGTAAATAAATTTATTTCTCTGGCTGAGGTTGTATACGCTGAACTCAGGACACTAGTTCAACTTAAGACAAAATGTTGGCAAAGTGATTACACAAGAAAATCTTGTCCCTGGTTAGCTGATGTCAGTTAATGGAACATGCACATTATAATGCAAATTATAAGAAATCATATTATGGAGAGAATACTTTCATAATTACAAGATAGTAGACAAGAGTATTCAGTTCATTGGCCATAAAAAGGACAATCTCATCTTAGTATGTATGATGCTCATTGCTCTCACATCTTCTTCACCTGCCATTTTATTTCCCAGAGGAAACATGAAAGTGTTTTTTTTTTCAAATATAAAGTATGTCTAAACTAATATCTTATATAGACCATTACCATGGGATATTGGAAAAGTAAAATTCACTTGTAAAAGCAGAAATGCCCCACACATGCTTATAAAATAACTACTTGTTTTTAAACTAAGTGGTAAATCCTTTGGTCATTGAATAATATTTAATAGCCTTTCAAAACCAACAGAAAGATGGTTTCTAATACCTAAGTTTTGCCTCCAGGGCTGATTGTCATGTAGTTGTATAACATTATAAGCAAAGGAAAGAGAGTAATATTATTCAATTATGCATTCTTGCAAGAATAAATGATCAGAAGACTAAGGTTACACCATGTTTATTTTGGTTTAGTGCATAGGTATATTGATTCTTTTTGCATTCTTTGAAAATAGAAAGTCATAAAATGAAGAGAATACTTGTGGAGGAAACAATGAAGCCAATCACTGTCAGTTTTCAGTCAACAAAGTATTTCAAGTCCTGTTCTATGCATCATCTACTCCCCTTTATTTAATTAATTTAGTAAAGCCTGACCTTTAAGCACATTAAAGATATGTCAATTAACCACTCAAGACCAGACTATAAATATGTCCTATTTTAACTTCTAATAAATATTTTTCAATTAAAAAGTTGAGAAATAAAATTTTATATCACAAGAATAATTCTACAGAAAAACCAATGTGACCATTAGGATGTAAACCTTGTCCCTGGAGAACAAAACTAGATACTTAGCATTTGAAATTTAAGTGCTAATTATTTATCTGCTGTACTGCAGGACAATTTCGTTAATGAAGGTCATTTGTTCAGTAGTTTCTCCAAAGTTTGGAAATTAAAAAAAAAAAGATTTCATATGGCAAAGAGAGAAATATATTCAATTAAATATGTTCAAGAGGGGAGCCTGGACGGCTCAGTTGATTAAACAGTGGACTTTGGATTTTGGCTCAGGTCATGATCTCAGGGTTGTGAGATGGAGCCTCTGTTGGTCTCCACACTTGGTGGGGAGTCTGCTTGAGATTCTCTCTCTCCCTCTGCTCCATCCTCCCCCCACCCCTGTCTCATAACTAACTAACTGACTTTAAAAAAATTCACAAAATGCCACATTAGGGTAGGTGTATGTACGTTTTTATGCTTTACTTTTTTACCTCAGATTCTTTCAGTTGCCGTCTGATAAGTAACTAGAACTGGCGGCTTGACTGAGTCTGAGGAAATGGGGCAGAGGTTTGTGCAGGTATGGATGATTACACAAAGATGGCATTTGTGCCCAGTTTGTAATCAATACCATCTTCCTGCTACAAGACTACAAAGCTCAGTTGGAGACCCAGGATGGGAGATCACAACCACAGAATTCATTTCTTCTTATAATTTTTTATTTGTTTTTTTCCTGCCACGTTGGGCAAAAACTTGCTTTGAAAAAAAAATCAAATTATTTTAGTCAGCTCTATTAAGACTCAGCATGACTTAAGGAAATGTAATTACAATCCCATCATTTATGTAATCAACTTATAGTTCTATATTTTTCTGAAACATAAATATCTCAGCGGTACCAAGGCAATGTGTGTCATTTCTCTTCCTTAAAAATTTCCACAGAGTGAACTTAAAAGGAGACAATTCCAGCATGTGAACTTTGAGGTTGACGGGGTGAGTAAGGTAGAAGCACAAATAGCATTATTTTTATCTGGCAGGGAGAATCTGTACAGAATCAGTGCCAACAGCATAGCACAATGAATGTGAGTGAGGGGTTTGGAAAGGAAACAGCCACATCACTCCAAATAATTCTTGTCTTCTTTCACCCCTGAGCACTAGTCTACAATGACAGAGATACAAGTAGAACTGTGAACTAACAGTGTTTGTGAGTGGACAGTGTTCATAACACACATCTGCTGCAGTACTAGATACGTAGTCAGCAATGCCAGAATCCCCTCACCCATCACCCCTTCCCTCTGAAAGTATGCCCAAGGCCTACTTCATGTGAGGTCAGATCCATCCTGACTGCATCGTAAAGGTGTGACTGATGTCTTGTTGATTGCAGGTTTCTGTGACTGCCTGGGTTACAGGATGACTAGAACAGACATTTTATCTGTAGAACAGATAAGAAAGCTCTCCCCAAATATGGGAGAGCCTTTATTTTCCAGCTGTCACTGTGGACGCAAAGCATTTGTCTCTTGCTTCAGCGTGCTGAAACACCCCAGTGGTAGCCTACTCCTATCCAATTAATTATAAATACAATGCTATATATGTACATTTTATTATATTCCAACTATTATGGCAAAGGTTGAGAATTTGGCTGTCATGTACTCAGTGGACTGTTTACATTATGTACTATAGAGCCATGTGCAGGGGTGTGTGTGTGTATGTACGTATATATAAGTTACAGATGAAAAGAAATAAAACATAAAATACTTCATTTAGGGACTGAAAATCATACCCAAGTGACTCACTTGTTCTTTAGCAGGCAGTCAGTGGCCTTCCAATGGAAAGGCTATACCCCATAAAACAAGCCCATTTCTAGCTAGAGTGATGTAATGGACCATAGAATATCTGTCGATGTAACTACCTTTGCCTACTTCATCAAATTAAACTGAGCCTATTTAAAGCTTTACAAACCTAGTAAGACGTAGTTTCTTTTAAATTCTTAGTTCAACATATGAGAAAAGCCATGGTCCGT
This sequence comes from Canis lupus baileyi, assembly GCF_048164855.1. Classification (NCBI taxonomy): domain Eukaryota; kingdom Metazoa; phylum Chordata; class Mammalia; order Carnivora; family Canidae; genus Canis; species Canis lupus. The sequence continues at coordinate 18,037,824 of NC_132854.1, read as the reverse complement.
GAAAAACCTAGGAAAGCTGTAAAGGTGTAGAATTCTAGAAACATTTTTAAACTCATGATGAAGAATTTGCTAATGTGAGCTCCAGGCAATTTGCTGTTCCTAAGCACAGTATTATTTTCTGCTATTCTGGCTCATACCTTCTGCAAAACTAAACTTGTTAGCTAGAGGTAGAGAACCAATGGGCTCTTAACAATATCACTTTTAGTGATTCCCTAGGTCAGAGATAATAATACTTGGACACGATTAGTGTGCTCTGAGTAGTACTAGGACATGATCATACCATGGGATATGTATTAAAAAGGTAGATTCTATAAGTCATGCATGGATCCCTCTCACTTTCTATGACTCCTAACTCATAGACAGTAAACTATTTTCCTGCTGAATTGTTTTTAATATACCCATTGTGTCTTGTACAGCATTAAGCTCTTAAAAGATGTATTTTAACCACTAAATGGGAATATAAGTTTCCATCTACTTTTGAAGGGTACATTTGTAGAGTTATGCTGATGGTACATTATGGGAACAAGCAGCCATTCGTATAAACATTGCCCAATGTCAAAAGACATTGATTCCACATGTTTAAAATAAATATTTCTTCCTCTTTAGTGAATTTCCTTTCCTTTTTAACTTCTAATTTGTTGTTCTGGTCTGGAACTTATTATAAAAAGATATTCACCATTATAGTGACCTAATTATTGATAATAAAGTCTCAGGGTATTGGGAACTACATTAATTCTTAGCTTCAAATTTAAACTTAAAGCTTTTACTCATAATTTTGAAGTTAATCTCTTTTAGAGATTCAACTCTAAAAAGATATGGGTTACTTAAACAATGCCTTTACTGGAGTAAGAATTAGAACTGATGTGCCCTGATACCTCATTCCAGTGATTTTTAAATTAACAATGTGACACATGGCCTATAGTTAACTCGACTGCAGATATCTTGAATGAAGTTGTTAATGAAGCAAAAGTAGGGCCACCAGCCTTTGCATCATTAGACTTCCAAAAATGTTACTTCCTGATTTCTGGAGAGGTTCTAGAGTTGCTTCAATAGAGATATTTCTCTGAAGTTTTCAAACTCCTATTATATACAGGTATTATTGTATCTAGAAATGTGTGATGTTTCTAGAAGGTATCTGAACTCTTGGGCAGTGCAGAAGCTATCCTTAGAGGATAAGCGTGCAGCTTCTGGAACTGGTTTTTATGGGTTTGAATTCCAGCTATACCCTCAAACTATCTTGACATGTTTCTTATCCTATTTCAATAGGATAAGAAACAAATAGTCCAAATAGTCATGGACTAATCTCTACATGTTTCTTATTCTATTGAAGCCCTAGTTTCCTTACCTATACCTAGCCTATAGGAGATAATTGTAATTTCTAATTCAAAAGGTTGTTTTGACACCAATTCAGATTACACACATAAGGCATGTAGAATAGTACCTACCAGATGATCACCATCCAGTTGATGTAAGCATTATTACTATTTCACTGATTAAATTGTTGTCTAATCCAACCTGTATTTTATAATCGATGTGGTGTGACTGCTCAAGATTTTCTGTATTTCTTGAAGATTGAAGTGCATCAAACATTCCTAAAGTCAAAATCAGCCTTAAACACTTGCCGCCTTAAAGTATCTTTTCCTTCTGAAGTTTGACTTTAAAATGTAGCTTTAGTATGGCTTTGAGACTCCTTCTGAACTTTTTTACTGTAAAATTCCCATTTTAGAAGTCTGAAGTAATTGACTTCTATTAACACATTGCTTGAGTTAGTGAAAAATAAAAAGAGAAATCAATGATCTTGATCTTTAACTTCTATATGTACATATAAGGGATGGAGATGGAAAACTATTTCCAATTTTTGGCTTGAGAAAAATAATTAGCTTGCTGTTAGTTTACTATAACCTCTGTTAACTAAGCTTGACATTTGACTTGCAAGATACAGAGTCTCTGATGAAGGAATTTGGGGCCTATATGGTGGCTGGGACAGTATGACTATAAATGTTGTCTCTGACAAAAAGGCTGCCCCATTTTGGAACTTTCTCTGATATTCCTTTGTGAATTCTCTCCAGCCAATGACTACCAATAATACACCTGTGATTGAACAAGCTAGATTTATTGCTCATTGCTGAGTGGACACACACCATAAAGAGCCATGGGACATCTCAATAAGGGAGTATTACAAAGATTTCTAAGATTTGGCTTCACTTTAGAGCACTTGGGGAATCTCTAAGGAAGCAGCTCTTTGCTCTGAATTGATTACTGTCAGGAAGCAAAAGGAGTTTTATGATTGGGTATTTCAATAAGCCATTTCTAGAAGTAGCAGGGCTTTTTTTTTTTTTTTCCAGGATAAGGGGGTGTTTGGTCAATTTTGTTGATTTAGAAAAAGATTATGCTTCCATATGTGTTCAGAAATAGTCATGGAATAATCTTGCTTTTTGTCTTGATCATCATAGTTTCAAAGTGACTTTGGCTGATGTTAATATTCTGTGAAGCTGTTTATTTCAACAGGAAAATATTAGAGTCTAGCTGTAGTGACAGAAAGTGGCCAGGGACTGCTTTCTCTTTCTTAACATGTTTATAATATATACAGTCAGTAATTATTGGCCAATAAAAACAATATTTACTTAAGGGCAACTAAGTGCCAGGACTGTGCTCAATACTTGAAGTATGTAACTATATTATTCTGCCCAAGAGTCTTAGTTGTATAAAGAAAGAATGTTATCTTTATTTGTAGCTTAGGAAACATACTCAGATGGATGATATGATATATCTAAGGTCACATTTAAAATAAGAGTTATATTTCAACACTATGTCTCTCTCCAAAATGCATCCTCTTTCTACCAAGCCATACTTCCTCCATGTATTTCTGTTAGTGTGCTGGAGACGAGGGGTGGGGCACACAACTTTCATACAAAGGAACTTGGATGAGGGGCACCCGGGTGGCTCAGTTGGTTAAGCCTCTGACTCTTGGTTTGGCTCACATCATGATCTCAGGGTCATGGGATTGAGCTCCGTGCTCAGTGTGGAGTATGCTTGGGATTATCTCCCTCTCTCTTCTCCCTCTACCCTCCCTGCTCTCTTACTCCCTCTAAAATGAAGAGAATAAATAAAATCTTGTAAAAAGTGCAAGAATTTAGAAAATTCTGCTCAAAACTGCATCTATCATGGAACCAAGAACTCCTATTTGTAACATTCTACTTCTCTTTTAGAATCTTACTCTAATTTAGACATTTTTCTAATTTATCACCTGTTATTCTAACTTACCACCTGTATTCTCAAATAATAGCAATTGCATACCACAAACAAAATGAAGGGTGTGTACACTACCTGCTAACGCTAGTAGAGAATGAAAAATCCTAGACACGTGATGTCAAAGACAAAATCAGTTTGGGACTTATAAAGACAAATAGTATAATCAATCTCTGAGATGCCAATAGTGTATGTACATAATAAAACATTGTATATTATTTTGGTCATTATGATATTCTAAGTGTATCCTATTTTACAAAAATGTAAAATAATCATTTTATTGAGTTTATGGAAGCCATACATTTAAGAAAGTATATTAAAAAGTATAAAATACAACAAATTGGTTACTAAATGAGTAAAATGCTATAATCTAGAAAATTTACTATTTATAATTCTTGCCACTTTTTCAGATAAAACTGGCTTTATGGTAATGTTATGAAAGATAGGAAAGAAATAATTATCTTATCACTATTTTTATAACTCGATTAGAATTTCATCTTCATTCAGGGAGTTTGCTTAAATGATGTATGTGTTCTTGAAAGAGAGTTAAAAAGTGATCTACAATGTAAACCTAATGTCAAAAAATGTCAAATATAATAATAGTTTATTCTAAGGCTGAATAAAGTTGGTATAAACTGAAAAAGATTATTTTATATTAGATTTTAAAATATCTAATGAAATAATGCAACTAATATTAGTCCAGAAGACATATCTAGGAAGTGAGTTATATGAGCTACTAAATGGTTTAGATTAGAGGGGGCAGACCATCAGCCTATGAAAAAATGTAGTTTGCAGAAGTGTTTTGTTTAGTCTGAAGAGTACTGATCTCCTCAGGAATTTTTTTGAAGAAAATAAATAAGCTGATCTCTACAAAGATAAACAGTGAACCAGTAGGAGTGTGACAGAGACATCTGTGTGTCCCATGTTTCTGCATGACACAATCAGTTAGCTGCCTTTTATAGGATTATGGTTGAGAGAGTCACACACCTGACACACAGGATCCCCACAGACATTTGTATACGTGATCCTATTCAGGATGTTTACCTAGATTTCTTTCTGGGTCTGTGATTCTTTGTCTTTATTGGTATGGGGTTTTTTTTTGTTTGTTTGTTTTGTTTTGTTTTGTTTTGTTTTGTTTTGTTTTGTTTTTGTCCTCACTAACTTCTTATTCACACCTTTATCTTTTATGTGTGTGTGTCTTATAAGAGGAAAGAAGCAATTTTTTAAAAGCTGAGTATGTTTTATCAAATATATATATCTTTATGGGACACCTGGGTGGCTCGGTGGTTGAGCATCTGCCTTTGGCTCAGAGCATAATCCTGGGGTCCTGGGATCAAGTCTTGCATTGGGCTCCCTGCATGGAGCCTGCTTCTCACTCTGCCTGCATCTCTGCCTCTCTGTATCTCTCATGAATAAATAAATAAAATCTTAAAATATACATATATATATCTTTAACAAGGAAATTTCCATTTTAAATTTAGTATATTAATGATACCTATTTTTAGAAAAATATTGGTAAATATATAGAGCTTTGATTCAACTAGTCATAGTATCAATGTATAGATTAATTTATGTCTTAGAGTTAAAGTTGGATTTAATTACAATAGTTTTGTTTTAAAATATAGAGACATAATTATGAAATCATACAAGAAATTAATGTCCACTTACATTCTTCAGAGTACTTTTCTGGCTTTTATATTTATATAAGTAAGATTAGTGGCCTTTTATTGCTTGAGATGCATAACAAATTTTATTTAGAAAAATCTCCTCATTAATAGAATTCCTGAGGTATTTATTAAACACAGAGAACAAATCACTTTTTTATAGTAATGTCATGAATTCTCCAATCCATATTTTTAGTTGTTACTTTTGCAATTGTAAATGCTAATTTTGCAGGTATAAAGACTATATCACCTTTCTATTAGTTTTGAATTTTTACCAGAAATGAGATGTGATTGTCCATTAAAATGTAGTCCAACTGTGAACACATGTAACTATTGCAAGTAATAAACTACGGTAATAAATTTCTCATAGTAATTTCTTTAAAATGCCAGAGGATTTACAATTTTTTATTTGGAAACTCAGTGTATTTCATTTGCTTGTGATCTTATATGCAGAATAAGATTTTGTATACATTATTAAGGATTTTATATTATTCTTTAAGTCTTATTATGCATTGTTATATGTATAGAATGTTGCAAAATTTAACAGAATGCTTCAAAGGGTCTATTTTATAGTTGAAATGTTATACAATAGATCTGTTCATTTGCTACTAGAATTATGATATCCATCTTCTGGATTACTACTCTTTACATGAATAATATATATTCTAATTTTTACCTTAACATCTGATACTATATTTATTCATGATCTGTTGTAAAGACTTTTTCCTACTAATATTGGCCTATTTTCTTCTGGATTCCTTATTTAAGGGTCACTATCAAATCCTTTAGGCAGTTGGATGGAACCCTAAGGCATATTGGTTATGATTTTCTGAAAGCTCACATCTAGCGAGACGTAGGTCAGATTAGATTCCTCACAGCTAAACTGCATGGGTGATGGCTGAAGGGGATGGATTTTAGAGGCAAGGAGATTGTAGATTATATCACCCACCCTAATGATCTGATAAGAAGAATGAATTACATGAATAATTAAGATACTCATCCATTTAAAGATATATGCAATTGTCTAAGATCAGAGTTAGATGCTAAAGAAAAACCCTAGGAGAGTTATTGTGATAAAACTAAATAGAAAAATCATTCTTTCTGTACTGTGACTTTCTGGAAGGGAAAAAATGTACATTATAACAAAAAGCAAATTTATTTATCCATCAAAAATTTTCCTGTGAGAAAGGAGATATGTGGCCTACTCTATTTCAAAGGATGGAACTAAACCCAAAAATTGGAGGAAAAAAATAGCCAAGAATTTCTTAGATTAGCAGTTATTATACTCTTAAAATTGAATACTTAAGTGATGATTATTTATTTTTATTTCTATTAATTTTTCTTTTTTAAATACTTTCTTTGTATATTTTTTATTAGAGTTCGATTTGCCGACATATAGTATAACACCCAGTGCTCGTCCTGTCATGTGCCCCCCCTCAGTGCCCATCAAGCAGTCACCCCCCCCTCCCCTTCAACTACCCCTCGTGTGTTTCCCAGAGTAAGGAGTTTCCCATGTTTTGTCTCTGTCTCTGATTATTTCCACTCATTTTCTCTCCTTTCCCCTATAATCCCTTTCACTATTTTTTATATTCCCCTTATGAGTGAAACCATATAATGATTGTCCTTCTCCTATTGACTTACTTCACTCAACATTATACCATCCAGTTCCACCCATGTCGAGGCAACTGGTGGGCATTTGCTATTTCTAATGGCTGAGTAATATTACATTGTATATATACAATATATACATATATACTACATTATTCTATCTATCTATCTATCTATCTATCTATCTATCTATCTATCTATCTATCTAGTATACCACGCTTTTTTATCCATTCATCTTACGATGGACACTGAGGCTCCTTCCACAGTTTGACTATTATGGACATTGTGGCTATAAACACTGGAGTGCAGTAGTCCCAATGTTTCACTGCATCTGTATCTTTGGGGTAAATCCCCAGCAGTGCAATTGCTGGGTCGTAGGGTAGCTCTATTTTTAACTCCTTGAGGAAGCTTCACACAGTTTTCCAGAGGGGCTGTACAAGAGGGTTCCCCTTTCTCCACATCTTCTCTAACATTTGTTGTTTCCTGCCTTGTTAATGTTCCCCATTCTCACTGGTGTGAGGTGGTATCTCATTGTGGTTTTGATTTGTATTTCCCTGATGGCAAGCAATGCAGAGCATTTTCTCATGTGCTTCTTGGTCATGTGTAGGTCTCCTTTGGTGAATTTTTGTTCATGACTTTTGCCGATTTCGTGATTGGATTGTTTGTTTCTTGGGTGCTGAGTTTAATAAATTGTTTATTGATCTTGGATAATAGCCCTTTATCTGATATGTGATTTGCAAATATTTTCTCCCATTCTGTAGGTTGTCTTTTAGTTTTGCTGACTGTTTCTTTTGCTGTGCAGAAGCTTTTTATCTTTTTTTAAAGGATTTATTTATTTATTTATTTATTTATTTATTTATTTATTTATGACAGAGAGAGAGAGAGAGAGAGAGAGAGAGGGAGAGGGGCAGAGACAAAGGCAGAGGGAGAAGCAGGCTCCATGCAGGGAGCCCGATGTGGAACTTGATCCCGGGACTCCAGGATCATGCTCTGGGCCGAAGGCAGGCGCTAAACCACTGAGCCACCCAGGGATACCCAGAAGTTTTTTATCTTGATGAAGTCCCAATAGTTCATTTTGCTTTTATTTCCCTTGTCTTCATAGATGTATCTTGCAAGAAGTCTCTATGGCCAAGTTCAAAAAGATTGTTGCCTGTGGATTTTGATGGATTATTGTCTCACATTTAGATCTTTCATCCATTTTGAGTTTATCTTTGTGTATGGTGAAAGAGAGTGGTCTAGTTTCATTCTTCTGCAGGTGGCTGTCCAATCTTCCCAGCACCATTTGTTGAAGACACTGTCCTTTTCCCAGTGGATAGTCTTTCCTGCTTGGTTGAATATTAGTTGACCATAGAGTTGAGGGCCCATTCCTGGGTTCTTTATTCTGTTCCATTGATCTATGTGTCTGTTTTTGTGCCAGTACCACACTGTCTTGACGATCACAGCTTTGTAGTACAACTTGAAATCTGGCATTGTGATGCCTCTGGCTCTGGTTTTCTTTTTCACTATTGCCCTGGCTATTCAGGGTCTTTTCTGATTCCACACAAATCTTAAGATGATTTGTTCCAACTCTCTGAAGAAAGTCCATGGTATTTGGATAGGGATTGCATTGAATCTGTCAGTTGCCCTGGGTAGCATAAACATTTTCATAATATTAATTCTTCCAGTCCATGAGCATGGAATATTTTTCCATCTCTTTGTGTCTTCCTCAATTTCTTTCAGAAGTGTTCTGTAGTTTTTAGGGTATAGATCCTTTACCTCTTTGGTTAGGTTTTTTTCCTAGGTATCTTATGCTTTTGGGTACAATTGTAAATGGGATTGACTCCTTAATTTCTCTTTCTTCAGGCTCATTGTTAGTGTTTAGAAATGCCACTGATTTCTGGACATTGATTTTGTATCTTGCCACATTGCTAAACTGCTGTAGGAGTCTAGCAATCTTGGGGTGGAATCTTTTGGGTTTTCTATGTACAGTATTATGTCATCGGCGAAGAGGGAGAGTTTGACTTCTTCTTTGCCAATTTGAATGCCTTTTATTTCTTTTTGTTGTCTGATTGTCTGATTGCTGAGGCGAGGACTTCTAGTTGAATAGCAGTGGTGAGAGTGGACATCCAGGTCTTGTTCCTGATCTTAGGGGAAAGGCTCCCAGTGTTTCCCCAATGAGAATGATATTTGCTGTGGGCTTTTCATAGATGGATAAGATGCTGAGGAATATTCCCTCTATCCCTACACTCCGAAGAGTTTTGATCAGGAATGGGTGTTGTATTTTGTCAAATGCTTTCTCCGCATCTATTGAGAGATCATATGGTTCTTGTTTTTTCTCTTGTGGATGTGATCTATCACGTTGATTGTTTTACAAATGTTGAACCACCTTTGCATCCCAGGGATAAAACCGATGTGGTCATGATGAATAATCTTCTTAATGTATTGTTGGATCCTCTTGGCTAGTGTCTTGTTGAAAGTTTTTGCACCTGTGTTCATCAGGGATATTGGTCTATAATTCTCCTTTTCGGTGGGGTCTTTGTCTGGTTTTGAAATTAAGGTGATGCTGGCTTCATAAAATGAGTTCGAAGTGTTCCATCCCTTTCTATCCTTCAGAAAAGCTTTAGTAGAATAGGTATTTCTTTAAATGATTGATAAAATTCCCCTGGGAAGCCATCTAGCCCTGGACTTTTGTGTCTTGGGAGGTTTTTGATGACTGCTTCAATTTTCTCCCTGGTTATTGGCCTGTTCAGGTTTTCTATTTCTTTCTGCTCTAATTTTCGTAGTTTGTGGTTTTCCAGAAATGGATCCATTTCTTCTAGATGGCCTAATTTATTGGCATATAGCTGCTTATAATATGTTTTAAAAATTGTTTATATTTCCTTGGTATTGGTTGTGATCTCCCCTTTTTCATTCATGATTTTATTGAGTCTTTTCCCTTTTCTTTTTTTCCCCCCTTTTCTTTTTAGTAAGGCTGGCTAATGGTTTATTTATCTTATTAATTCTTTCAAAGAACCAACTCTGGTTTTGTTGATCCTTTCTACAGTTCTTCTGGTCTCTATTTCATTGAGCTCTGCTCGAATCTGTATTAACTCTCTTCTGCTGGGTGTAAGTTTTATTTGCTGTTCTTTCTCCAGTTCCTTTAGGTGCAAGGTTAGCTTGTGTACTTGGATTTTTTCCAATTTTTTTTGAAGGATGCTTGTATTGCTATGTATTTCCCTCTCAGGACTGCTTTTGCTGTATCCCAAAGATTTTGGATGGTTGTATCTTCATTTTCATTAGTTTCCATGAATCTTTTTAATTCTCTAATTTCCTGTTTGACCCATTCATCTTTTTAGCAGGATGCTCTTTAACCTCCATGTGTTTGAGTTTCTTCCAAATTTCTTCTTGTGATTGAGTTCTAGTTCAAAGCATTGTATTCTGAAAATATGCAGTGGACAATCCAAATCTTTTGGTATCAGTTGAGACCTGATTTGTGACCCAGTATGTGGTCAATTCTGGAGAAAGTTCCACATGCACACGAGAGGAATGTGTTCAGTTGCGTTTGGATGGAAAATTCTGTATATATCTGTGAAATCATCTGGTCCAGTGTATCATTTAAAGCCCTTGTTTCTTTGGTGATTTTGTGCTTAGAATATCTGTCCTTTGTGGAAAGTGTCATGTTGAAGTCTCCTACTATTAGTGTATTATTATCTAAGTATGTCTTTACTTTGGTTATTAATTGATTGATATACTTGGCAACTCCCACCTTAGGGGCATAAATTTCTAATTGTTAGGTCCTCTTGTTGGATAGACCCTTTAAGTATGATATAGTGTCCCTCTTTATTTCTTACTATTGTCTTGGGGATAAACTTTAATTTATCTGATACAAGGATTGCTACCCCAGCCTTCTTTTGAGGACCATTTGAATGGTGAATGGTTCTCCAACGTTTCAGTTTCAGGCTGGAGGTGTCCTTAGGTCCTAAATAAGTCTCTTGTAGACAGCAAATAGATGGGTCTTGCTTTTTTATCCAATTTGAAAACCTGCATCTTTTGATGGGATCATTTAGTCCATTCACATTCAGAGTAACTATTGATAAATATGAATTTAGTTTCATCGAAATGCCTATTCAGTCCCTGTTTTTGTGGATTATTTCTTTGGGTTTTCTCTTTCTTTTACAGGGTCCCCCTTAATATTTCTTGCAGAGCTGGTTAGGTGGTCACATATTCTTTCAGTTCCTGCCTATCTTGGAAGGCTTTTATCTCTCCTTCTATTCTGAATGAGAGCCTTGCTGGATAAAATATTCTTGGCTGCATGTTCTTCTCATTTAGGACCCTGAATATATCCTGCCAGCCCTTTCTGGCCTGCCAGGTCTCTGTGGAGAGGTTTGCTATTTAATATTTCTCCCCAGATAAGTTAGGGATCTCTTGTCTCATGCTGCTTTAAGGATTTTCTTTTTATCTTTGGAATTTGCAAGTTTCACTATTAAATGTCAAGGTGTTCAATGGTTTTATTTATCTTGGGGGAATAAATAAAGGTCCCTTTGGGGGAAGGGACCTCTCTATCTCCTGGACCTGAATGCCTGTTTCCCTCCCCAAATTAGGCAAGTTCTTGGCTATGATTTGTTCCAATATGCTTTCTGGCCCTCTGTCCCTCTTGGCGTTCTCTGGAACCCCAATTATATGTAGATTCTTCCTTCTGAGGCTATCATTTATTTCCATTAACCTTTCCTCATGGTCTTTTAATTGTTTTTCTCTTTTTTTTCCTCAGCTTCCTTCCTTGCCATCAACTTGTCTTCTATATCACTCACTCTTTCTTCTACCTCATTATTCCTCGTCATTAGTACTGTATCTCACTTAATTGATTTTTAATTTCAGCCTGATTAGATCTAAATTCTGCTGTCAGGATGTCTCTTGAATCCTTTATCCTTTTTTCCACAGCCAGCAGTAGCTTTATAATTATGCTTCTGAACTGGCTTTCTGACATCAGATTGTAATCTAAATTCTGTAACTTTGTTGCAGAGAGTACTGTTTTTGATTCTTTCTTTCGTGGTGAGTTCAGTTCTTCCTTCTCGTTATTTGCTTGGTGCATAGTGGCTGTATGAGCAGGCTGAGTCAAGAATATCAACCAGACCTAAATTAATTTCACTGTAGATGATCTGAGGGGTCCTAAAGGGTGATCCTCCTGGTTCTGAATGTATTAAGTTCTGTATGTCAGAAGACAGTCCCAAATTTATATAAACCAGAAATATTGTAGAAAGTCCCAATATTGGCCACCAAAACATAAATGAGATAAAAGAGGGGGGCAGAATGGGAATGAAGAGAGAATATAATCTCACAGAATGAACCAGCATGGCATACCACCTAGTTCTTGGTGCATATTGGTCATGTTTTAAAAGGTATTAATTTCTGCCATTGTAGAACAAAATGAGGCAGAGGAAACAAAAAACACAAAAAGAAAACATATCTCATATATCTCCCAAAATGAAGTTGAGTATGTTGAAGGGAATCTAGAAGTGGAGAATATATCTAAGACGTGTAATTGTAGAAATATGAGAGTCAAAAAGGAAGAAACTTAAAAATGAAGAGTGGTAAAATATTGTAGTTAAGGTGGGAAAAGAGAAAAATATATTGGAAATTTTTAGTCTGGTATAAAAACGAGTTGTACTGGAAAAAGGGGAAAAAAGGAGGGGTACCCTCTGGTTCTATATACTGTCAATCCCTTGACTTCCCCTGGAGCTTTCCAGCGCTGCTTGGTGAAGAACTTGCTCTTCCCCTGTCCTTCCAGCTGGTCTTCTTGAGGAGGGGCTGCTGTGCTGATTCTCAGGTGTGTGTACCTAGTGGAGATGACCTGCCCCCCATCGTGTGCCCAGCGCAGGTGAGCTGTTTACTCCCTGAGGCCTCTGTTTTTTGGCGGCCCTGCCCCTCCCAGGCACAGGGTGACACAAAAAGGTCAGCTCTCCAACCCTGGAGTCAACTCCCTGCTAGTAACTACCACAGGTCCCAGTCCACACTGGCCTAGATGCTACTGGTGTGGCAGGGGCACTGATCTGCACAGCTTGGGCGCCCAGTGGCAGAAGAGTCCTCATTGTCCTGTGCCCGCCCCCTCTTCATCTGTCCCAGGAGGAGTGCAGGATCCTGGGCTGTGTCTGCTCGGATCTCTGAGTCTGGGGCCTGCACCGCTGGAATCGCGCTCCCAGGGCCTCGCTCCTCGAAGGCCGCAGGGCACAGACCCCTCTGCCCGGAGCCCCCTGCTGACCCACCGGCTTCTCCTGAGGTCCCACTGGGTGCACTCCAGCCCTTTACAGAGCTTGGCCCACTGTGTGTGGAGCGCTCTCCTCGGGGGCATGTCCTCTATTAGTGACTCCAGGAAACTGGAGGCTCCACTGCCCCTCCTGTGATTCTGCCCAATTTCCCTGCTAAGCACTTTTCCCTTCAAGAAGAATCCAGTGTGGAGTTTTATAGTTCCCGCTTCTGCGGGGCTGGGCTTTCCTGTCCTGGAGGCTCTCACCGCCCCCCTTAGCCTGGTTCCTCATGGGGCCCTTCCCGCGATTATTTTTTATTTTATTTTTTTCCGCCTTCCTACCTTGCCAGAAGTGAAACTCTTCTCTCTGTGGCGTTCTGGCTGTTCTCTCTTTAAATCTCAGGTCAAATTCATAGGTTTTCAGGATGGTTTGAAAGTTATCTATTTAAGTTGGTGGGGCCAGGTGAAGTGAGGATCCTACTCTTTTGCCATCTTGCCTAAACTCTCCTAAGTGATGATTTTTTAATTTCAGAAAAAGCTTTCATCTACTTTTAAAATTATATTTGTATTCTTATCTTTGTCTCTTGGCCCATTGGAGATTTGGAGTTGGAGGTGGGGGGAGGTTCTTTTTTTTTTTTTTTTTTTTTTTAAATTTTTTTTTTAACTTTTATTTATTTATGATAGTCACAGAGAGAGAGAGAGAGAGGCAGAGACACAGGCAGAGGGAGAAGCAGGCTCCATGCACCGGGAGCCTGACGTGGGATTCGATCCCGGGTCTCCAGGATCGCGCCCTGGGCCAAAGGCAGGCGCCAAACCACTGCGCCACCCAGGGATCCCTTTTTTTTAATGCCACGAAGCAGTCCCCCCCCCCACACCTTTCCTAGATGACATTTTGACTTATTTATTTTCCTTCTGGTTAATTTTTCACTTTATTTTTCATTCAGATAACTTTTGTTGGTATTCAAAGGTATTTATATAGCAGAGGCTTTCTGCCCTCCTTACTCTTTTCTTGGATGCTTTCTAGGAATAATTTTGTAGTGTTCTGAGTTTTCTAGACATCATTTCTAGACATAAAGTGAGTTTTCCATCCCTGGAGGTATTTAAGCACAGGCTGAATGACAAAAGGAAGGCATTTCCCATGTTGAATGCAAAAATGGGATTTTGGACCTTAAAGGATTCGGTGGTCAAATAGATCACTACACTTGCAGAGGCAGATGAACTAAAAAGATCATTAATATTTTCCTGTACTTTGTGTGTTTCTGTGTGTACACACAATACACACATATACACATTGTCTATACATATCTTTCTCAAAGTATTTGAGGTCATGGAAGTTACCTTCTAATCAAAACAAAACAAAATGACCCACGTATTTCCAACTAATGAATCAGCTACAAAAGAAATAATATATTGATCTGTTTATCATCTGCACATAGTTCTTTAAAATAAAATTTTGTCTTTCTGATTTAACTAAATATTTCTACAATTAAATCCATTCTATAAATTTAAATGGTATCAGTTGACAGAATTACAACTTTTTTAAACTAAGATTTTTTCTTGGCTTAAAAAAAGTACACAAATGTTACTTTTTCTTCAGGAATTCTTTTATAGCAACTATGTCATTGAGTTAATTCGCATGCCTAGATGAGCTGTTAGGGAATCTTTATGATAAATTTAATATTCAGTGGGTAGGTAAAGATACTTAAGTGAGGGATAACATGCTATACATTCTTCAAGGGCTTTTAACTCATAAAAAATTCAAGGTGAAGTATCCATGTTTGTCTGTCAGTACTTTTTTGTTCCCCAAAGAAATTTAGGTTTCCTCAGGCCCTAATCTTATTCTTAGTACTCTCTTTGAATTATGTTCTGATGTAAATTGAACCACCATATCTGTAACTTTTTGGTTGACACTGAGAAACTGTTTTGAAATTCCTTGATCTAATTTGCAAATTATCCCTTGTTTCTTTGATATGTAGAGTTCACATACAAATATATTTAGGCAATATGGGTGTGCATGTTGTCATGATTTTCTTTCCTTGGTATGGATTTTTAATATTTTAGGGCTCTGTAAATTGGCCAAGATTAAATGTAAAACATTGCCTGGTTTGATAACTGTCCTTATCATTATTGAAAAATGAATATATTTTAGAAGGATTTTAGACTTACAAATTGTGAAGATAGTACAGTTACAATACATCTGTGATGCAGTTTCCACCATCATCCACAGCTTACATTAATGTTGCCCATTTGTTCCTATTAATGACCAACATTGATAATTATTAACCAGTGTCCATAGTTGTATTAGGATTTTTCAGAAAACAACTACAGTCTTGAGAATTCCTTTTTCCTCAGAGGACTTTAGTCTTTTGCTCTAAGGCCTTCAACTGACCAAATGAAGGCCACTTACATGACACAGGGTAGTTTAAGATATTGTTCCAACTAAAGAATACCTTCACAACACAGTCAACACTGCCATTTAACCAAACAATTGACCACTATAGCCTATTGACATATAAAATTAACTATCATAATAGTTTATTTATATTTCCTCATTTTTACCTAATGTCCTCCCCCCATCCCCCAGTGATTGCATCTAAGATGATGCGTCGTATTTGTAGTCATGTCTTCTTAGGTTCTCTTTTCTTGTTTTTGATAACTTTAATAGTTTTGAGAAGCACTAGTAAGGTATTCTATAGAATATTTTTAAATTGGGATTTATCTATTTTTTTTTTCCATGATAGCTGTAGTTCTGTGTTTTGGGGAGGCCTGAGGAGTAAAGAGCTAGTTTCATCACATAACAAGGGTACATACTATCAGTGTGACTTGTCACTATTAAGCTTAACCTTGATACCTGGATTAGGTAGTATTTACTAGGTTTCTTCACTGAAAAGTTATTCTCTTCCCACTCCCCAGCTTTCCACAGTACATTCTTAGGAAGAGGTTACAATGCTCAGTTCCCACTTAAAAACTGAATTATTCACTACCTCCCTGAAGGCAGAGTATTCACTTAAATTTTCTGGAATTCTTCTACATGGATTAAATGATTTATTTATTCTTCACTTATTTACACCCATATGGACCCATGTATATTTATTTTATTCTTTGGGTTATAATTCAGTTCTACTTAATTTTGTTCAGATTGTTCTAATTTTGCCATTGTGAGCTTATTGATTGACTCCTGTCTTCTTTTGACATACTGTCATCTTTTTTTTTTTTTTTTAATCTTTTGTGCTCTGTTTTCTGGCACTACAAATTACTCAAATTCATTTTGTATGTTTCCTGCTGAGCCTAGAATGAGTCATTTTTCCAAAAAGCCCTTAAAGAATGAGAAAGAAAATAAGTGCATATACTAACAGTTTATATATACATATCCATAAATATTTCCATCTGCAACTATCATGTTGATCAAGTATTACAGGTATGTATCATGTAATCATGTTTATATCAGACATGACTTCTGTTGACCTCTCCAAATCTATTCCGTTACACCATGACACATTCTAGCCTCCTGCACTTGCTTATCTGTCATTTCCCACTCCAGTAATGAGAAACTCAACTGCCTAATATCTAGATACACATTAAGGTAGATCAGTTCTTGTATGAATTTTACTTTGGGAGTATGGTCAAATTGAGGAATTAATGGGTTGTTTATAAGAGTTCCTTGTATTTTAGATATGATTCTGCAATTATTTTCTCCCAGTTTACTGCTTGTCTTTTAATTTATTCCATGTTCTAAAATCTGCTTTGTCTGAAATTAATGTAGCTACTCCAGCTTTCTTGATTACTCTTTGCATGGTACATATGTCTCCATTCATTTATTAAACCACCTATATCTTTATATTTACTGTGAATTTCTTGTAGAGAATACATAATTGAGTCTTATAATTTTAGTCACTTGACAATCTCTTTTAATTAGTTGGATGACTATCTAACATTGTTTATATTTATTTTATATTTGCTGCATTCCCCTCTCCTTAATGTTTTTTTTTTCTGATAGTCACTGAACATTTTATCTCCTCAGCACATTAATTATTCTTCTTTTAAAAATTATTTTAGTGTTCGTCTTAGTTTCTGTCAGGTTTAATCTGATCGGTAGTGAAATGGAATAGAGAGGCCAGGCAAAAGTTGGTTGAAACAGGCTTTTAATGGGACGCGCTCTCCGGGGAGGTTCTGTGGCCTGCAGAGGAGGGAGAGAGGGGGCAAGTCCAGGCCACAAAGAGATACCTCTTCACACCAGTGAGAATGGGGAAAATTAACAAGGCAGGAAACCACAAATGTTGGAGAGGATGCAGAGAAAAGGGAACCCTCTTGCACTGTTGGTGGGAATGTGAACTGGTGCAGCCACTCTGGAAAACTGTGTGGAGGTTCCTCAAAGAGTTAAAAATAGACCTGCCCTAGGACCCAGCAATTGCACTGCTGCGGATTTACCCCAAAGATACAGATGCAATGAAACGCCGGGACACCTGCACCCCGATGTTTATAGCAGCAATGTCCACAATAGCCAAACTGTGGAAGGAGCCTTGGTGTCCATCGAAAGATGAATGAATAAAGAAGATGTGGTTTATGTATACAATGGAATATTACTCGGCCATTAGAAATGACAAATACCCACCATTTGCTTCAACGTGGGTGGAACTGGAGGGTATTATGCTGAGTGAAATAAGTCAATCGGAGAAGGACAAACATATGGTCTCATTCATTTGGGGAATATAAATATTAGTGAAAGGGAATAGAAGGGAAGGGAAAAGAAATGGGTAGGAAATATCAGAAAGGGAGACAGAACATGAAGACTCCTAACTCTGGGAAATGAACTAAGGGTGGTGGAAGGGGAGGAGGGCGGGGGTGGGGGTGAATGGGTGACAGGCACTGAGGGGGGCATTGGTGGGATGAGCACTGGGTGTTATTCTGTATGTTGGCAAATTGAACACCAATAAAAAATAAATTTATTATTTAAAAAATAAATAAAATCTTAAAAAAAATCCCTCTCTGGTAATTCCACCATTTATGTCCAATCCAAGTCTGGTTTTGATCGTTATTTGGACTCTTCACACTGTGTTTTATCTTTTCCTTTGACATGCCTTATAGTTTTTTGTTCAAAGCAAACAAGTTGTAATGGGTAATAGGAACTGAGGCAATTAGGTTTTTAGTCTACGTATTTATGCTCACTCAGTAAGGTGTTGGGTTGAATATTTGCTGTAGTTATAGGTGTCAGAGAATTCAAATTGATCTAGGGTTTTCCTTTTTGTCTTCCTTCTTGACTTTGGATTCTTCAAGGAGAAACTAGTTTTGCAATCCTTTCAACTATAATACTATTACCATACTGGAGTCCTATTGGTGTGGTGGTAAGGCTTGAGGGAGGCTAGGCATTCTATATCTTATAATTAAATCTCAATCTTTCAGTGGTCCTGTGTCTTTGAACTGTGATCTTCCTGTGACCCTTGCATAGCTCCCTTTCTCTCTGGTGAAACAGGAAGACTAGAAAGACTAGTGGGAACAATGCCTTTCTAGAAACTAAGTTAAGACTCTGGTAATGCTTTTTTCCCCTCCTGAGAGTAAGCCTTTGTTATGGAGAATGCTCTGGGCATATTTTATAATGATTATTATTTTCCTCTTTTGTTGGTACTGAAAGGATATTTCTTAGATGTTTAGTGTGAGATTCTGGTTGTGTTCCTATAGGTGAAACCCACAGAAGTATAGGTTCCCCTAAAATTGAGGCCCCCAGGTGTTTCATTCCATGCTGGTCTACACTTAATCCCCAGCAATTTGTTAAAATTACCTTCTAAGTGCTCCTACTGTTTTATGCTTCCAATAACTTCTGCCCCAGACATGCAGATATCAGCAGTGACTCTGTGTATTTGGCTGTATCTCCAAATGTCATGGAGGTAATTTCCCTGTACACTCACTTTTCTGATGGAGCCAAGAGAAAGTTACTGATGTTTGTTTACATTTTTCTTGCTATAAGGACAAAAATGATAGCTTACAAGTTCTTTACTGACACCAGGACTGAAACTGGAAGTTGCTACTCTGTTCTTGTAATTGAGACCTCAGAATATATCTCTCATACAAAACTTATGCAAATATATGTCATAGATGGTTGAAGGTAATTTTCTTGTTACCATTCTGCAATATATAAGGTACCATAATATCTGATAAAAATATAACACACTATCATAAAATATACATGCATATGTTTATACGTTTGTACATTTACAATCCCACTTAGTTGTTCAAAATGGGGCAGGAAGCTGAAAGCAGAAAAATGGGAGATCTTAAAATGTAGACTGTGTCCTGATAATGAATTTTAATTATTATTATTATTTTTAATTTATTATTATTTTTTTAGAGGGGGGACATAAAAGGGGGATGTAGGGGCAGAGGGAGAGAAAGAATCTTAATCAAGTTCCATGGCTAGTGTGGAATCTGACACAGGGCTCTATCTTAAAACCATGAGATCATGACCTGAGCCAAAATCAAGAGTCAGATGGTTAACCAACTGAACTACTAGGCACCCACTGATAATGAATTTTCAATCACTGCATTTTGATGTCAAATTTTACTTCAGAGCCCTAAAACATGGTCTGATACAAAAATTATACCAAGCTATAGCCTAGGAATAATTTATTTTTTAATATAATTCCACTCAATTTGTTTTAAAGTGATAATACAGTGACACTGAATATATTTGCTCATTGCTTCTTTTTCTCCCAAACTTTTCCTCCCATTTCCTCAGATGTTTACAGTAATGTTATCACAGCTATATTTTCTACTCCAAAATAATTTTTCTGGAATTTTCAACTATCTGCTAAATATTCCCCCTAAATGCATCAAGTATTCCTCAAACTCCATATATCCAAAACTAAAATTATTTCACCTAATAAAACTGATCATTCCTATTTCTGTTAATGGTATATTATAGTTGCAGCTCTACAAACTCAAAACCTTGAGGTCATTTTGACTTCTTGATCACATAGGCACATAATTACTGAATCCAGTTATTCTACTGATAAAATCTCTCTCTCTCTTTTATATCCCAAGCCTAACCCAGATCCCCCTTATTCCCTTCCTATCGTCCTTTAGTAACTCCTAACCTGCTTCTCTCTTTCTTTAACCTCCCTTCCAGTCTGTGCTTTATAGTACTATTGGATTTATCTTCCTAGAGTTCTGGTCAGGCTATACCTCCACTCAAACCTTTTCTACAGGTACTATCCTGCCAATTCACATTAAATTTTCTTCATGATTTGATTCCACATTTCTAATTTTTCTTTCACAATCATTTTTTATTACAATATATATGTATTTCAAGTGTTATTTATACTGGAGACTGGGTTACAGAAATGAATAAACTAGACTGTCTACTCTAAACATTACAGAGTCTAGTGAGATAAAGCTATAGATCCTTAAAAATAATTAAAACCTGTGATGAATGTATTAATAGAAACCCTTGTTATGTGTGGTTGGAGAGTGGTCTATGTTGTAACCATATGACCCTGAATAGGTTATCCTCTGTTAGGCCTATCACAGAAATCAGGGACATTTGGCATCATTTTACACATTATATACTCATTCTAGGTCATTTCTTAGGTTATATTGCTTCCTTTTCTACCATACTTAAATGCTCCCAGCTTCTTAGCCCCCAACATAGATACAAATTGGAGCCCCTGCAGCAGTAACCTGTTTTTCTCCTAATGATAAACAGTGTTGTCACACAGAGTTCATGTGATTCTGGCCCAAAGGAAAGAAATATATGTTTTCCTTTGGACATTTGCAATACTGAACATACTTCTATCAGAATCAAGTTATTACTCACAGAGACCTAGGGCATGAAGGTGCCCGGGACAGAAACTATTGTCCCTTCAGACAGATCCATATATATCATATATTTGCCTAACCATGCTTTATCTTTCATTATTATTTCACTTTGTGTGCCTGTGTCTCATCCCTCCAACCAGCAAATGAAATTATTTCAGGGCAACAATCATATTGTATACTTCTTTTTTTCCCCAAGGGCATCTCACATGGCATCTCACCCCTGGTAGATGGTGCAGAATTATTTGTGGCTGACTGAATCTAGGCTTTTATAATTCAGTTTGTGGTCAGGTATTGGTTGAGTTTAGAAAAAAAAAACATTCAAATTTGCAGTCAGTTCTGGCCTTTGGAATATGCTAGAGCTTGCCATTTTTCTTCATGAATTGCCTTCCACTACAAAGTCCATTTCGAAAAAGGAATGGAATGGGAAAATCGGTAGTAAAACAATGTTATGGGCATAATCAGGGAGATCTGAACTCTAAATGAGATAAAGCATAAAGCAGCACAAATGTCATTATCATATGTCCAAGACATATCCGATTCAAAAGAAGTTCCTTTTAATGTCTAAATAATAACAAGAAGAAAGTAAAAAGCATGATTTAATATGTATATGTATATATATGTATAGCGTTTAATGATCTACTAATCCAACTAACTTATGGTGCCCATTTGTACAAGTCTCATCATGTGATAGTAATTATGGCATACTATGCACATCTCTTTGCTTTCTGAACTCTATTCTCTTGCTTAAGCTGTTCCATTGTCCTGGAATTTCCCCTTTCTCTTCACATATGCCCAAATTTTAGTGTTTTTAAAGATCTAACCTAAATGCCATGAAACTTCCCTTTTCCCTACAGTGGGAAATTCTCTTTCCTGCCTTCTGAACTTACAAAGCACTCAAGTCTGTATTTCCTATGGCAGTTATCACTTTGTTTTATATTAGTTATTTTTTATTCTAGCAAGTATATGTAATTTGGTTAATTAAATAATTTTGAAAGTAATGAGATTAAGCCTGAATCATGTTTCCTTTCTCCATTTCAGGTCTGTGAATTCTTGAAAAAAATAGTATCTGAACTTTTTTATATGGTTTTTAAAATAAAAAGAATAACAGCTCTTGGGGAGGGGTATAAGGTGATTAATTTTTTTTTCCCCTAGGACATATCCAGGGGCAGAAAGAGGTTATTAACTTTGATTTCAAATGCCCTTATGATACAATATATAAAGTAAAATGTGAAATCATGAAACATTTATGTTCCCAAAATAGAACTTCCAGTAACAGACTTGCACATAGACTTTTTGCTTGGCCAACAATTTATATACTTGCCACTATTGGTTTTGGTTGTTGATTCTTTTAGCTTAATTTTCTAAAGATTAAGAACATACTTCTAAAGAAATACAGTTTTGAGAAAATTGAAGTTTAAAATTCAGTTTTGAGAAAACTGAAGGAAAATAAATAACATTACTTACATATTCTCTATAATATGTAAGCTCCTTAAGGATATAGAGGTCTTGGGATCCCTGGGTGGCGCAGCGGTTTGGCGCCTGCCTTTGGCCCAGGGCGCGATCCTGGAGACCCCGGATCGAATCCCACGTCGGGCTCCCGGTGCATGGAGCCTGCTTCTCCCTCTGCCTGTGTCTCTGCCTCTCTCTCTCTCTCTCTCTCTCTCTGACTATCATAAATAAATAAAAAATTTTAAAAAAAAAGGATATAGAGGTCTTTCTATACTCTAGGTACATAGTAAGGAGTACATAGCATTATGGACCTGGTCCTGTTTAAATATATATTAAGTAAACAATAAGGAGTTAATAAAAATTATATTAGAAGTCAAAACACCATATTTTGTTTAAACTTCCTTTCACTGATTATTTCAACTAATGTGGAGGAATATAAGAAATTATTCTGGTGACTTGCAAAGATTGTATTCAATTTTTGAATAATAAAATTAAAAAGAGAAAGTAAAGATAAAAATAGATTAAAAAATTGTGTATAATCCATATTAAATTTGCAGGGTTTTTGGAACATTTCATTTGAATATTCCTACAGAATTTCAAAAGAATTGAAAGTGAAAGTTAATATGGTGAATTCTATTGGAGATACCAACATTTTGCCTTTAATTATCTAAGCAGAAATTATGCTACCAAGAAAGCATGTACATTAAGAGGACATTACATTGTTATGTGTAAAGAACACAGAGCCCTTGCTCCAGTGGATTCATTGCATACTCTTCATTTATTATGAAGTAAATAGCTAAAGATGATACTTCACTAAGTTGTCTGTGGCAGGCTGTCTAGGCCAGCACAATGAGTTGTCTGAAAGCTCCCTGTTTGCTTGAAAAAAAGTTCTTAACTGTATTTAATTGCCTATACTAAATGTCCTTAATGGAAAGCTGTTGATCTGGTTGATTCTTTTTTTCTCAAAAAGTCTATATTCCTCTCTTGGTAATGTGTTGAGTGGGAAAGAAATTTGTGAGCGTAATCATTATGCTAGATATGATTCTAACTACATCTGAACTAACCAGGATTAAGTAATACTATCTCCTTTAGAATTTAATCTCTTCAATAGTAAGATCAGCCATTACTTTGTTAATGGCAGGAAATTGGGGCAAATAAAAGAAAATCACTGAATATCATGTGCATACTTGTTTTTTTTTATTTTTTTTTATTTTTTTTTATGATAATCACAGAGAGAGAGAGAGAGGCAGAGACACAGGCAGAGGGAGAAGCAGGCTCCATGCACCGGCAACCCGATGTGGGATTCGATCCCGGGTCTCCAGGATCGCGCCCTGGGCCAAAGGCAGGCGCCAAACCACTGCGCCACCCAGGGATCCCTCATGTGCATACTTGACTTTGATGTTTACTGTAGGACAATAATGAATCCCTGAAGAGGCAGTTCTGTGTTAATTTCCTTTTCAACATAGTAATTGAGATTTGAGTCAGCATTCTTCAGATTGATAGTATGCAGGTTTCTGAGATATTTGGGGTACATGTTAGTTTTTATTTATTTATTCATGAGAGACACAACGAGAGTTGGAGGCAGAGACATAGGCTGAGGGAGAAGCAGACTCCCTGCAAGAAGCCTGATGTGGGACTGGATCCCGGGATCATGCCCTGGGCCAAAGGCAGACACTCAACCACTGAGCCACCCAGGCATCCCCCATGTTAGTTTTATATAACATAATGTTAATACATGGGTTTTTTTTTTTTTTTAGTTTTTATTATCTATCTGATCTCCCATGTACCTTGAGTTTGACAGTATCATTTTCAAGAATGTTGAAACATAACATGTTTGTGTGGTTTATTTTTATTATTTTGTTAAGTTGTAGGTTCTTTTCTTGATATTATTAAGTGAATTCAATGAAAGTGAAAGCCAAAAAGCTCTTCAAAGTCAGTTAGAAGCTTGACAAATCTCTAAGAATTTCAGTCAGTTAGAAGCCCTACCCCCAATCCCCAACCTTGAGTTAATTGTGCTCCTTTGGAGTGTTTTATTCATGTCACAGAAGATTCATAACGGGACAGAAATACTCTTCATAGTTCTCTTTTACCCAACTTTAAACTCAGACTTTGAGATTTTTTCTCCATGGTTCTGCAATATAGCTCTACTTGCTCTTCTCTAGAAGAATAGAGTCATGCCTTTTTCCAAAACTTCCCTCATGATTAGCTGTGAATGTTTTTTAGTCAAATTTTAATTCATTATATTCAAAACAATAGACAACTGGAGATACAACTAAAAATCCATAATTTAATGTAGAACTACTATATTTTCATACTCAATTTTGTCCAACACATTTCTATTCCATTAGGTTTTCCAAAGTTGATGGCCAGATGCCTAAAGAATTGTATTGACCTGCTGAAATGTGAATGGGTGAAAATTAAGAATTTAATGGCTATCTTAAAGCAATTAAAAAATATAATTTTCCTAACTATGCATTAAGTACTGTAATAGCAAGTTGAAACAGACTACCATGTTGTAGCATTCTGAGATACTATTTTGTAATTATTTAATATTTATTAGTTTCTTTTTAATGGAAGAATAGAAAAGTGGTTATAGATCCCTGTCAATAAAAGACAATGTCAAAATCCAAATGCTAATAGAGAAAGTGAAAACTTTGTCTGTGTTGGCGTTTTTACATTATTTTGCTAAGTGAGAAGTCATTCATGGAACTAATAATTTCTGCAAAAGAAATAATACAGGTATATTAGCAACTTATTCTTTTGAAAAAAAATCTACCATTATCTTTAAAAAATAAAGACAAACACAAATTATTTCACAGTGTTTTTCAGAATCAAATTAGGGGTGCCTGGGTGGCTCAGTTGGTTTAGCATCTGCCTTCAGCTCAAGTCATGATCTCTGGGGTCCTGGAATTCAGCTGCATAAGGCTTCCTGCTCAGCAGGGAATCAGCTTCTCTCTCTCTCTCTTTCTCCCTCTCTCTGCTCCTCCCTGCCTAAATAAATAAATAAATAAATAAATAAATAAATAAATAAATAAATCAAATCGTAAAAAGAGGAATCATATTAACAGTGTTCCATTACATTGATTTTTCTAAAAACTCATTCATTCAACTGCTATTAAATTATCCTATATTTATAATGCTCCATGAATTGCTTTGTGTTTGAAATGTGATTTTAATTCTATAAAATTACTAAGAAAGGAAGTGAAAAGAAAAGGGTTTCAGGATAGCTAATTTTTTCCTTTTTCTTTGTATTTTAGTTATTTTTGTTGCTTTCTGATTAGTATTTTCTGATTGCTATAGTGTTAATGTTAAAACATAGAAGGTGAGTGGATTTATGAAAGTAAGGGCATTGTTATTCTTGTTCATCCCTGTGTCACCAGAGGCTAGAAATGGTGCCAAGCTTTTGAGACATGCTGAATTAAAATTTGTTGAACAAATAACCAAAGGGGAAAAATTTAGGACGAACTTCTTAGTAAATCAAAGCCTATTTTTTTTTTTTTTTAAGATTTTATTTATTTTTTCATGAGAGACAGACAGAGAGAGAGGCAGAGACACAGGCAGAGGGAGAAGCAGGCTCCACACAGGGAGCCCGATGCAGGACTGGATCCCAGGTCTCCAGGATCATGCCGGGGCTGACAGCGGCGCTAAACCGCTGAGCCACCCAGGCTGCCCTATAAATAAGATTAAACTAAAGCAAAAAAATTTAACTCATGCATCTTTTTGTATTCACCATAATGCCTGGCAAAGAGCAGGTGCTTTTTTTTTTTTTTTTTTTTTTTTTTTTTTTATTTATTCATGATAGTCACACAGAGAGAGACAGAGAGGCAGAAACACAGGCAGAGGGAGGAGCAGGCTCCATGCAGGGAGCCCGACGTGGGATTCGATCCCGGGTCTCCAGGATCACGCCCCGGGCCAAAGGCAGGCGCCAAACCGCTGCGCCACCCAGGGATCCCGAGCAGGTGCTTAATATTCATTTTTTTAATTCACTATTTTATTGTTTTTGTAAGTTCTGATAAAAAATTAGATCCCAGACAAATACATGCTGAATGAATGAATAATCATTCACAAAGACTAGGAAATTGGTAATTTTATTGTTCCTGATTTACAGAAAGGAACTAGACTGAGACTCAATCTTCTTCCCAAAGTGTCACCATGGTGCTACTAGAATATGAACTCCATCTTCTGACAGGCTCCCACGTTCTTTCTACTAAGCCACTGTTTCCCTAAAATGGTTCCACAGAAGATGCTTAATGGAGATAAGTAAATAACCCCTGACATGATAATCTTAAACTATTGATTCAGGTGCCACTTTAAAGGTACATCATTGATACTTTTATTTATATGTACATTTCAGTGTAAAGATAGGATCCCTTTTTAATAACCAAAATTTTCAAAAATCTTATTTAAAATGTTATATATATTTTATAAATTCAATTCAATATATACTTTATATATTAAAAAATTTCAAGATTCTCTTTCAACAAAACCCTGGGTTTCCAAAGCCAGATGTGTACAATTTAAATAAAAGAGTAAATTATTTTCAAGTTACTTTGTCCTTGTGTATTACTGGAAATTCATAATAGTGACATGATATCTTGTTTATGACAAATGATTAGGGATATGAAAATTGGGAATATGAAACTAGTGTTTAAAATCTCTAGATTCTCATCTCTCAAGTGTTCAGTATCTTCAAGCTTTAAAACTAAGTCTGCATTTCCATGTCCTCTCACATTTAGTGGAAAGTGTGATACAGTAATGAAGAAGATAGATAATTCTATCTGGTGTTTTTAGAGTTGATCCACCTTTGCTGCTTTACCTAGGGTATTCTTCCAAATGTCAGAACAGGTGGAATAAAGTGGATCCACACAAAACATATTAATTCCACATAGATTCATACAAAGTATAACTAAGGAATTAGACCAGGTTTCTTTACCCAGGAAATCTTGAGCATCCAGGTCCTTATATCTATTTAATCTTCCATTCACTCTATATGGGTTGCACTGGTATCATCCAAATCCATCGCATATTTTCCAAAAGGGAGCTAACTCAATCATGGATTATTCTGCCATTAATTTTTATTTAACGTGAATGTTTCATACTATTTATAATTAAGATGAGGAGGGTCATTATAATCCAGGCAACCAAGAAAGTTACCCTTGTAGTTAAAGTTTCATGTGTACATTTCTATTTTCATGAAACTCTAACCTGGAATCTCATTACTTTATCTGCTTCAAAACAAAATCTTAATAACTCTTTAATTCCCCTGAATTCATGATTTTAACACTTGGTATATTTGTTAAAACAGTAAGATATATCTATAGTAGAATTGGAGCTAGGAAGGAATTTGGAGATTGTTTTACAGTTAAGAAAACTGAGGAACAGAGAATCCCATAGTTCACAAATGTTGTGTACCTACCATGAACCAGGTGGTCACCTGCATTATGTGGTTATGTACAGGTCATTCTGATGGGAAATTCAAAACATGAAGCTCTCTTCACAAGATAGAAGTGTATAAAGAAATCCAGATCATATGTTTACTCTTAAGTATATCACTAAACCAAGATAAGGTTTCTCCACTCAAACGTGTTTTAGAGATCTCAATGTCTTGCTAAATTAAGTCATATGAAATACAAAGTACTCAATATGATGAACAGTTAAAGTAAATCTGAAATTCCATGTATTGGAAAAGTAGAGTTTGTGTTCTTGTCTTCTGGTAATGTTCTTGAGTATAAAACATATAAAAATTCTCAATTACTAGACACTAATGGCCATTTGCTGAGTATGATAATATTTACCTTTTTGTAGATTTCTTTTCTGATTAGTAATAGCCTTCACTATTGATCTTTTAGAGAAGATTTGGATATGAATATGAAGTTCAAGACTATGATCTTGAAATTCTCCACTAGATAGAATTTTAGTTTATGGCTAAATATCCAATGATAACTGAATTAATTTTTTTCTCTGAGTGTGATATTAAGAAATTAACATCTTACTGATGTATTTTTAAACAGGAGGATGTAAAACACTGAATTTATCAATATTTTTTCATCTGTTTCTAAGCTGATGTGCAAAAACAGAAATTACTTCCAGGAATATATAATCTGAATTATGTATAAAAAGAGGGATATCTATCTAAAACCAGCTTATAATGGCTTAATTATTAAAATATTCAATGCATCTTTAAAAGAAAAAGAAAATTGTTTTTGACCACTAATTGATAATATGATGTGTTGGTAGCCTTTATAAAATAGCCCCTATTTTTTTAAATGGGACTTTTATGCTTGAGATATTAAGTTAACTACTTCATTGAATTGAAGCCATTTTTCCAAATGTACGTTATCTCCTTTTTGCTACTAAGATCAAGTTTGTAAAAAGAATTACTGAAGTAAATCTCTTGGTATGACCTCTTGGTACTACTTTTGAGATCTATGCTTTACAATGATTCTTTTGTATTTATTGCTCAAAAAATTAAATGTGTTCTCTTCTCTAATATGTAGCTACACAGATTAATGCATAGCATTTCCCTGCATTTGGGAAATGTAGATTATTGACAAAATTCTTTTGAAAACTTACAGAGAAATATAAAGAAGCCTGATAAAATATTAAGACATAAAATAATTATTGTGTAATTAGTTTGATTTTATTATATAATCAATTTAAAGAGAAATCTATGAACAAACAAGAAAAAGATAATAAATACTGAAAAATAATAGAAGTTTAGGGAAAAAATAACTCCAATCAATAAATTTTATTGAAGTAAAACATTAGTCTATAAAAAGAAGGTCCAAGTGTAAAATGCATCGATTTTAACAAAGCCCTAGATCATGCTCATAATTAATTTAATGTAATTATTGTCTTGAATACTAGCACTATTGCCTATTTGAAAACTAGATGAAGGATTAAAGTAACACCACACCAAGGTGAAGAATAGGCTCAAAGTTGCTTTTTTATAAATGCTATTATTTAAATTCTCATCAGAATTTTGACAGAGAACAAATTATGAATATACTTACTTTATGGATAGTATGAGATGTGAAAATGTTTCTTTATATTGTGAATTCTCCTATACTATTTAGAAAATGCACAAAAGCCTCTTCATTGTAAAGTTACACAATTTATTTTATTTTAGAAGTCTTCAATTCCTGGTATGTGAATGACATTAAGTAGATTAGGTTAGAATGTCCCTCAGTCTTTGATTTTATTTTGCATTTAAGTTTTCAGAGAAACCTGTGTTAAACATTTGCTTAATGATTATTTAAATTACTGAACAACAAAATCTAAACTATAAATGGAGCTTCTATTACTAAACCACATGAATAACTCTAAAAAGAAAATCATTACAAAATCATTACAAAATAGTGAAGGAATTTTATTTATAATTTCTATTAGAAAAATAAAAATTGTACCCTATCTACTCTGGCTAATTTCTGAGGAAATATCAGTTACTTCTATGTAATGATCTCAGATGTTGACAATTAATGACCCAATTTAAAGATTTAAAAGCTATTGTACCACACAATAGTAAAATATAAAAAAATGTGAGCTAAAAACAAAATCTTTATATTATTTCAATTTTAATGAGTTATTAAAATTAAAGTTATTAAAATTAAACATAAAAAGTTATTGTGCATGTCATCACAACATTGATAAAACAAAATAGAAACTTTATCTCCAAATTATAGAAAATGATTTATAGAGTAAAGTATCTCAAAGATACTAAAGAATAAAATCTTTATAGTACAAAATTCCGATGGATAGAAACTAATATAAACATTCACTACTTCTGATTTTTCATTGTCCTTTATTTTAATAGCACCATATAAATTTAAATGTATACTTATTGATTCATAAAGTTATTCATTTACTTATTGAGCTACTTAATATTATATTAGGCACTGTGTTAAACATGGTGGGTAGAATTAATATAAACTCTACAATCCAAGATTGCCCTGTCATGAAGAGAGAGATTGCAAACCAATAATTACACTATCAATGCTAGTTACTATAGTAGATTACTTAGGCTTTTAGGTTCTGTGGTAGGCTAAATAATGGTCTCTGAAGATGTCCATATCCTAATTCCTGGAATCTGTGAATATGTTACTTTATATAGCAAAAGGAATTTGTAGTCGTGATTAAGTTAGGGACCTTGAAATAAGGAGATGACCCTTATATGGGTTATATGAGTGTTTACAACCTAATCACATTAGTCCTTAAAAGTGGAGAGCCTTTTAGTCAGAGACATGCTTTGTTGTAGCTCTAATAGAAAGGTAATTCAGGAAAACAGAAGGAGGAGGAGGAGTTAACTATGCTTCAGTTAAGGCATACTTTACTTTTTATTTAAAACAAATGGAAATAATTTTCCTATAGCTTACTGACAATTTTACCTGAAGTCTGTCTAATTCAGCCTATACAGTTGCTATCTAAGATTGTCATTTTAAAGTATGGCTTAAGATCAACTAGTTAGAAATAGGAATGAACAGTTTGGTAGATATCATCTGATGTTTAATTAGCACTTACTTGTATACCTATTCCACACATTACCCTGTGTAGTTAATAAAAAGAGTGCTCATCACAAATTTACATTGCTTCAAACAGAATGTACTATAGGTGGTGATTGGGTTGCCTACTCTTTCAAAATAGAATATCAATCTTATCCTCTATCTCTAGCTTGATTATAAAAATGTTAATTTTTGATTGATACTAGTGAGAATTAGCAATTACTTAGTGTATTCTGTGTGCTGGACGGTCTGTGTTGTGTTCTTTGAACATTTGTTTCACCCTCCCTTTTTTTTTTAGATTGCACTTAATCTAAGAAAGAATTCCTTTATTCCAGGTCTTCATTGTAAAATATGGTAGCATATTTTCTATAAAATTGTTATTTAAAATTTTATACAGAGAGGGGGCTATGGATTCCTTAAAAAATATCAAGTGTGTCCATTGATTTAATTTTTCAGTAGCTTATATATGAACTAAGCCAGATGTCAAGACTGCATTATTATTACATTCTGGAAGTTGTCTTTGATAAATTAAAAATAGTCATGAATTTGTGACTCACTGAAGTATATTTAACAATGATTCTTTAAAATAATTTCTTTGCTCAAACATGCTCCATTATCATTATTTTCCATCTTGATCAGCATAAAGACCCAGATTGATAGGTTGGATTGCAGAACCTCATATGTTCTGGTCCTAATCTTCAATTCCTGGTATGTGAATCTGACCTTTCCCACACATTATCTCTTGTTCATACTTTTTGCCACACTGCCCTGGTAGTTCCTAAGGCATGCCAGAGTGGTCCCGACTTAGGGCTCTTGTTCTGTTCTCTCTGGCTGGAGCGTTCTTCTCCTGTTATCCATGTCTTGCTTCCTGACTTCCTTCAGGTCTTTGACAATAGTCACATGCCTATTGGCTATACTAGTAAAAATTCAACTGGCTTTAGTTATCTAAGGAGATTAATATAACCAAATATTTCCTTACTAATCCCCAGATATTTCAGATTATGTTATCATTAACCCCTGCATGGAATTAATGTTCTTTTTTTTTTTTTTTTTTTTTTTTTTGCCAATTTATATTCATTCCTCAAGACCTAGCACATATACCACCAACTCAATGAAGCATTCCTTGACATTCCAAAGCAAAACTGGTCACTACATTTCCCTAGTCCCAAGATGCCTGACTTACAAATTCACAATATTGTTATAAGGAAGAAAAGCCCAATCAAAGTAGCTCAAATATGAATGGGTATTATCAGTGAGATACAGCAATCTGGTAGTTTTCCATGGACAAAAAAAACCATTTTTCATCCAAGCTACAAATATATTTTTTTAATTCACAGACAAATGAAAAGTCATGAATCAAGACTACTCTCTCTTTAGTCCATGGACCCTCAGAGGCTTATAGCTCTGCTTACCTCAGATCTCCAACTTCTCTCTGCAAAGCACCTTTCTCTCCTCCTTTGGCTTCAGTGTAGTTCACAGCTTTGAGTTGTTATGTGACATTGTCTAGACCTAGTTTTATGTCTTTCATGTCTACTGATATGAATCTAAATTGTCTGTCTCTCAGTTTTCCAATCCAAAATTTCCAAAAAGAAGAGTATATTTGGATAAACTTGGACTAATGAATTGAATTCCCCTAAAATAAGTGTGCTGAGCCATATATGCATATGTGCACACAGCTGTGACCAGCAAATGGGGTTATTTAGGAGCAATGAGACCATCTAGGCCCACCCCTTCAAAAGAGATTCTGGTTGAGAAAACATTTCCAACAAAGGAGGATGGGCCAGACATACAATGGACTATGTGGACAATTTTGGACATTTGGAGTATTTCTGAGGTGTAGTGAACTATTGTGCTGTCATATATCTCTGCAAGGATTGTAACTTTTTCATCCTTGTGACTTTAATGGTAAAATTTTTAAATATTAAGGCAGGAGAACTGGGAAGATGTGTCCAAGTAAAATATATTTTTGTTGATAAAAAATAGATAAATAAAAATGTGTAGATCAGGTATTGTTTAATAAGCTACATTTGACAATACAAATAAGGGGTTGAGAACACATGCTGGCTAACCAACACCAGTACTATTGTGTCTAGTTAAATCCACCATGTTTTTTATACACACTAAGTACTTAAGATTCAAACAGAACACTAGGAAAGATGGTAAGGTCTCTGGACATCATCATGTACCAAAATATTTGAAAAATGTATGCATACACAAAAATCAAAATCATACTATGGAAGATAGAATAGCTACTTTTGTTGTTGTTGTTAAAATTTTATTTACTTATTCATGAGAGACACACACACACACACACAGAGAGAGAGAATGAGAGAGACAGAGACAGAGACACAGGCAGAGGGAGAAGCAGGCTCAATGCAGGGAGCCAGATGTGGGACTTGATCCAGTATTCTGTGATCACACCCTGAGCCGAAGGCAGATGCTCAATCACTGAGCCACCCAGATGACCCTAGAATAGCTACTTTTAAATGAAGAACTGTAATTATTTTGAGATACAATTGACATATAGCTTTAGTGTTAAATGTATAACATAATGGTTTCATACATGCACACATTGGGAAATGATCACCACAATATCTAGTTAACACCCATCAACATACACAGAAATTTGTTTTCTTGTGGTGAGAACTTTCAAGATCTACTTTTCTCGCAGCTCCAAAATACATAACATAGCAACACTAGCTTTAGTCCTCATGCTATACAAAACATCCTTATGACATGTTTACTTTATACAGAGAGTTTGTACCCTCCACCACCCTTATCCATTTTACCCATCCCTTACTCCCTGCTTCTGGCAATCACCAATTTGTTCTCTGTATCCATGAGTTAGTTTTCTTTTTCCTTGGATTCCATATGTGAGTGAGATCGTATGGTACTTGTCTTTCTATGATTTGTTGCACTTATTATAAATGCCCTTAAGGTCCATCTATGTTGTCACAAATGGTAGGGTTTCCTTTATTTTTATGGCTGAATAATAATCCATTGTGTGTATGTGTGTGTTTGTGTTATCTACATCTAAATATCTTCCTTATTCACCTATTGATAATCAGTTAGGTTTTTCCATATCTTGGGTACTTTGAATAATGTTGCAATGAATATGGGAAATAAATATACACATAAGTATACACACACACACACACGCATATATATATATATACTAACCAATATTTGCTTTCTTGTCTATTGTTAATAACCATTCTAACAAATATGTAGTGATATCTCATTGTAGTTTTGATTTTCATTTCCCTGGTAATTGGTGATATTGAACTTTTTTGTGTGTATCTGAGCCACTTGTATATCTTTTGGGAAAATGTCTCTTTGGATACTCTATTTTTTAATGAAATTGTTTTTTGGTATTATGTCAGTTCCTTGCATATCTTGGATGTTAAGCCCTTATTGTATATATGACTTGGAAATATTTTCTCCCATACTGTAGGTTGCCTTTTCATTTTATTGATGGCATCCTTTGTTGTGCAGAAGCTTTTTAGTTTGATGTGGTCTCCTACTTGTTTATTTTTGCTTCTCTTGCCTTGGCTTTTGGTGTCAATCCAAGAAAATATTACCAGAAGTGATGTCAAGGAGCTTGCTGCCTATGTTTTCTTCTAGGAGTTTTAGAGTTTTTAGTCTTACCTTTAAGTCATTAATCCATTTTGAATTAATAGTTGTGTATGATGTAAGATAGATGTCTAGTTTCATTCTTTCACATGTGGCTGTCCATTTTCTCAACATTTGTTGAAGAGACTGTCCTTTCCCCATTGTATATTCTTGGTGCCTTTGTTGTAAATGAATTGACTAAATGCAGATGGGTTTATTTTTTCACCCTTCTATTCTGTTACATTGATCTATGTGTCTTTTTTTAATGTTCCATTTATTAATGCTACATTTTTATTCTCACTAAAAAATGCAAATATTCTATGAAGGCTATAATTAAATATGCCTCATTTAAAGAAGTTAATAGACTTTAGTTTGGGGAGCAGTTTTAGGTTTATAGAAAAATTGAGCAGAAAGTACAGAGTTCCAATGTACCCACTGAACACACCTTCTCCTCCCTAGTTTCTCCAATTAATAACATCTCATATTAGTGTGGTGTATTTCTTAGAAAATTATGAGCCAATTGTTGATATATTAACTATAGTCTAAGTTTACATTAGGGTTTACTCTGTGTTGCATATTCTGAAAAAGTGGAACACAGAATTTTTAAGGTAATAAAATTATTCTATATGATACTATAATGGTGGATATATGTTATACATTTATGTGTCAGTTTTTGATTACTGTGGCTTTGTAATATAGTTTGAAATCAGGAAATATGATCCTTCTTACTTTGTTCTTTCTTAAGATTGATTTGACTATTTAGGGTGTGTGTGTTTGTGTGTGTGTGTGTGTGTGATTTTATAGAAATTTTAAAAGTGTTTGTTCTGAAGAACTTAAATATGAAAGTAGAAACAGAAGTACATCTAGACTATGAGAGAATAAGTAAAATGCTTCTCAGGAACCTACAACCAATATGAATTAGATACCCACTTGAAACTATAAAAATAACATCTAACACTATCAAATGGATAAATTCAGGGTTTTTAAAAATTTATTTTAGCAAAATGGTGACCTAGCTAGTGAGATTTGCTAGTATTAAATGAACCATGGACTGTACTGTACCTCTTCTCAACTATCCCCACCGCCACTGCCCCTCCCCCCCCCCGCTTGGCTGCATTTACTACTATTGAGTCATATAAGCTGCTGTTTATCAGGATTTAGTTAGCACTTATCATAGTCTTATCAGATGCAAAGTATCTATAAAAAAACTATGTCTATCAGGAGGGAGTTGCTATAAAACAGAAGTACAGAAATGTGAGAGTAAAAAAAAAATTAAAAAAAGGTAAATATTGTCAATAGGCCTCCAAGAATGCCCATGGAATAGTACAGCCTGGCAAAGGGAATTTATCTGTCCAACCCAAGTGGTTTGTGAATCTCTATTGAATAGTTGGGTCAATTGCATCATTAAATGTTTGAATTAAATAATGGACTTCCTTTGTTCTTATTTCATGCTCAATCAATTTTTTGATTATAATTTGTGTTACCCTGTAGCTTGTTACTTTGAGAAAATATGATATGTAGAAGACAAGAGGACTTGACTCACTCAATTATCCTTTTCATTATAAGTTTAAAATATTAGCATTATGTTTTATTCACATTGCTTATGAGTAAGCTTCTCCCAGTGCAGTGCATACTACAATTATAGGAGAGCATCTGAAACCTACAGAGAATTTTGGAATCTTATGTCTCAGCTTCTGTTATCCAGCTTCCTTGGACACTTTGCAAGATCTCACTGGAAAAAAGATATATAAATATAAATGTATAAATTTTAAATATAATACTAATCAGCATCTAAAATGACTTTTTATGAAATATGACAAACTGATTTCATGATATATATGGATAAGAAAATGTAAAGATATAACCATGACAATTTTTAAAAAGAAGTACAGGGACCTAGTTTTCCTTTGCTACATGCCCCAAAAGTTTATTAATCTATAATAAAAGACACAGTATATGTGTGAATAGAAAAAACTAGATCTACAGGATACATACTAGATTCCAAATGAGCCTCCAGAGATGTAGTTTATGATAGAGATGTCATTTTAAAATAGCCTTATTAATAAATTATGCTTTGATTACAGCCTACCCATTGGTAAATAAACACCTTCCATTTAGGATACATAGTCACACAATACATACTCATGTCTGCATTTTAGATGAAGCCAAGAGCTAAAATTTAACATATTTAGAAATAATAAATAATGAAAAAATTTTTTGTAATATTAGAGAAAGACCTTCCCAAGTCAGAATGAAAACCTAGATGACATACTGCTAAAATTTACATATCTGATCAATCAAAATTAAATATTCCTCGATGCTAAAATTTGACATTAAAGATACAAATGACAATTAGAAAACATATATATATATATATATACACATACATATATACATATGTTTATATATATGTTTTTTAAGGAATTACATCCTTTTTTTAAAAAAAAAGATTTTATTTATTCATGAAAGACAGAGAGAAGCAGAAACATAGAGGAAAAAGTAGGCTTCTTGCTGGAAGACTGATGTGGGACTCAATCCTGGGACCAGGATCACATCCTGAGCCAAAGGCAGACGCTCAACTGCCGAGCCACCCAGGGGTCCCTAGAAAAAAAATATTTTTGACAAATATAATAAGCATAAGTCCTTGCTTATATGACACTGGGAGAAAGATATTCAGTAACAAATGAACAAAGAACAGGAACACAGAGTTCGGATATCAAGAATTACAAATATCTCCAAAAAGCGTAAAAAGGGAGCTTGGTCTCACAATCTAAGAAATATAATTAAGCAATGATGGTTCTTTTGTCAAGTATCCATATACTTGACCATCATCAGAAAGATTGATAATATCTGTTATACATGAGGATACAAAAAACAGAACCAATCAAAGAAAACCATTATGGGGAAAACCATTTTGAGGGAGCATTTAGCTCTATTTTAGAATTTGGTGTCTGCATCCCCCTTAACCTAGGATTTTCATCTCCAGAAATATATCCTAGTGTAATAGTCACACATTACTGCCAGGGTATATACTCAGAATGCTCACTGCAGAATTCAATATCCTACTAGAAATGGAAAGGGAAAACTATGTGTCCATAAATAAGATTGTAATTGAATAAATTATTATATATGTATGCCCAGCCTTTAAAATGAATGGCACAGAGCTATAAATACTGGTATAGATCACTTTCCAATAGATGAAGTCAAAGAGGAAAAAAGGGAAGACAAGAGACCATCCATAAATTACACTCCTATTCATATAGAAATATATATATGTGTGTGTGTGTGTGTATTTTAGAGGTTTTTTCCCCAATTTACTCAATATATTTCATATTATTTGAATATGTTGCAGTAAATGTTCATGTATTACTTGATTAAATACAACTTTTTTTCATTATGTTTTTACAGAAATTTTTAGTATGTTTCTCAGGCCAAACTAAGCTCTAATGAACCAAAATTATAGAGAAACAATATGGGAGGGATTTTGTAGCATAGAGTTGACACTTAGGTTCACGATGAGGGATAGATGATAATCTGTTAATGACTTAAGGAATACAGCATCTGAGAAAATGGAGGATAATTGCTATACTTTGATTCTATGATTCAAAATGTGAACCTTGGAAATAAATAATCTACACACATTACTTTACTCTCTCACCAGCTATACAAGTGCTGTTTACTATGCCAGGTCTGGCTCTGGCATCTGTGCCTGTTCACTCCTTTGGTGATGATATTTACTACTGGAGTAGGAACTAGGTGGCATGTTTAAATATGTTCAAAGTGTTGTACAAAGTGGCCCTTGTTATTTAACACATTAAACTTAATGCCTTTTTCCAGCTCAAAGGAGAAACAAGTACTGAATTTTCTAAGCTTTCTGGCAGTGATAACAGGAATGCACAAAGATGATGATTGACAATGGTTCTGATACAGAAGTGCCAAGATGCTAGTGAGAATTTTGTTGAAAATAACATAAAAACTGTTTTAATTAACTTGAGTTTACAAGTGGATTAAATGGTTCTCTTCAAGCATTCAACTATGACAATAAATTTGCAACTTCTAAATTATGATTTGGCTAATACTGTTTAAATAAATCTCACAGCAGTAACTCCATTATATAACAATTTTAAGAGCTACTTATATTTTTCTAGTTCTCATTTTATTGAATATGTGATACAGTTCTAACAAGTGAATATAGTCTACTTTCACCTACTAAATTACCTGAGATAGGTAAAGTTACTAAGTTTTTTATAGAATTATATATGACTAATTGGTCTGCAGTGTAAAATATCCATTCTAAAATGTTTACAGAGAGTTTTATATGTACAAGTTTAAAGGTTAACTACACAGATTTATTTTAGAATTTTTTTCTGAGAAATTGTGGTATGTAAATATTGTGTAAAAACATGCTTTTTTTGCCTTTCATTACCAATGTGAATTATGATTTATGATGAGTGTTTGGTCTTCCTGTTTACTGAGTACAAACATAGCTTCAACAGAACATTTGAACTTGTCCTAAGATAATTATGTTACAATGTGTTTTTTTAAGCCAATTAATCTCTTAGAGTTTAATAGTGTTGGTTTTTCTAAGGTGAATGTGTTTTCATTTTGTGATTAATTAGTGTCATTACCACTTAGCTGCCTGGATTAAACATCTGTTTAAGTACCATACACAAAGAAATAATTTATACTTGTATAACAATTTATATAAACCCATATATAAGTTAGCTCTGTAAAGCATTGCTGTCAAGATAGAACTTGTATATGTTTAGAAAGTAGTTGTGTGTATACACATATATTTCTGTATATAAATACACACTTTTTATGCATATACATGAAAAGGTTATAACCTTTAACATATCCTTCTTTTGACACCATGGTTTAAATTATATTACCTTAGAGTGATAGTCATTAAGTGAAAATTCACCTTTTTTGAGTCCTTCAACCCTCTGTGTTAAGCCAAAGAGTATGTAAAATTTTGTATTGCTAGAAATTCCTACCATAAAGAATTGGAGAAGAAAAAGATCATTTCATTCATTAAGCAATTATCTACTATCTAACTAATGCTAGTCACTATTCAGCCATTTTGGAATACATCAGAAAATGAAACTATCTTGTGTTTATTGAATTTACATATTTTGTAGGCTAGAGGATCAGTGAAAAGTGAACATAATAATTCAGCAGGTCATAAAGTGTGCCCAGTGGGCAACCACTACCTGTGGGCATGTCAGGCCCGCCACCTGTGTCTAGAAGGCTTGTGAGCTAAGATTGATTCTATTTCTTTCTTTCTTTCTTTCTTTCTTTCTTTCTTTCTTTCTTTCTTTCTTTCTTTCTTTCTTTCTTTCTTTCCTTCTTTCTTTCTTTCTTTCTTTCTTTCTCTTTCTTTCTTTCTTTCTTCTTTCTTTCTTTCTTTCTTTCTTTCTTTCTTTCTTTCTTTCTTTCTTTTTCTTTCTTTCTTTCTTTTTCTCTTTCTTTTTCTTTCTTTTTCATTCAACATTTTTAAGTGGTTGGAAAGCCTTCAGAAGATTTCATGACATATGAATATAAAATCCCTGTGTATGAGTAAACTTTTGTTGAAACATAGCCATGCCTATTGGTTTAAGTATTTTTTAATAGCTTCTTTTATACTGTAAGAGTTAAGTAGTTGAGAGAGACCATATGATCTGTAATACCTAAAATATTTACTATCTGGTCCTTACAGAAAAGTTTGCTGACACTTGCATTTAATAGCAGTAATATTTACTTGCCCACCAAAATTCACTGTTAATGTGTATAGATAAATACATGTAAATATATAGATAAATATCTATAGATAAATACATATCAACATATAGATCTCAACTTATCAATACATTCTTCCACTAAAATATT
Source organism: Canis lupus baileyi (assembly GCF_048164855.1). Classification (NCBI taxonomy): domain Eukaryota; kingdom Metazoa; phylum Chordata; class Mammalia; order Carnivora; family Canidae; genus Canis; species Canis lupus. Next base: position 17,997,868 of record NC_132854.1, on the reverse strand, counting down.
CAGAAATGCATCCATTTCTTCTAGATTGCCTAATTTATTGGCATATAGCTGCTCATAATATGTTTTTAAAATCGTTTGTATTTCCTTGGTGTTGGTAGTGATCTCTCCTTTCTCATTCATGATTTTATTAATTTGAGCCTTTTCTCTCTTCTTTTTAATAAGGCTGGCTAATGGTTTATCTATCTTATTAATTCTTTCAAAGAACCAACTCCTGGTTCTGTTGATCTGTTCCACAGTTCTTCTGGTCTCTATTTCATTGAGTTCTGCTTGAATCTTTATTAATTCTCTTCTTCTGCTGGGAGTAGGATCTATTTGCTGTTTTTTTCTCCAGCTTCTTTAGGTGCAAGCTTAGCTTTTGTATTTGAATTCTTTCCAGTTTTTTGATGGATGCTTGTATTGCGATGTATTTCCCCCTCAGAACTGCTTTTGCTGTATCCCAAAGATTTTGAGTGGTTGTATCTTCATTCTCATTATTTTCCATGATTCTTTTTAATCCTTATCTAATTTCCTGGTTGACCTTTTCATCTTTTATCAGGATGGTCCTTAACCTCCACGTGTTTGAAATCCTTCCAAATTTCTTGTGGTTTAGTTCTAATTTCAAAGCATTATGGTCTGAAAATATGCAGGGGACAATCTCAATCTTTTGGTATCGGTTAAGACCTGATTTGTGACTCAGTATGTGGTCTATTCTGCTGAAAGTTCCATGTGCACTTGAGAAGAATGTGTATTCAGTTGCGTTTGGAAGTAAAGTTCTGTAGATATCTGTGAAATCCATCTGGTCCAGTGTATCATTTAAAGCTCTTGTTTCTTTGGAGATGTTGTGCTTAGAAGACCTATCGATTTTAGAAAGCGCTACATTTAAGTTACCAAGTATAACTGTATTATTATCTAAGTATGTCTTAACTTTGGTTATTAATTGATTGATATACTTGGCAGCTCCCACATTCGGGGCATATATATTGAGGATTGTTAAGTCCTCTTGTTGGATAGATCCTTTAAGTATGATATAATGTCCCTCTTCATCTCTCACTACAGTCTTTGGGATTAACTTTAGTTTATCTGATATAAGGATGGCTAGCCCTGCTTTCTTTTGAGGACCATTTGAATGGTACATGGTTCTCCAACCTTTTATTTTCAGGCTGTAGGTGTCCTTCTGTCTAAATGAGTCTCTTGTAGACAGCAAATAGATGGGTCTTGCTTTTTTATCCAGTCTGAAACCCTGCGCCTTTTGATGGGGTCATTAAGCCCATTCACGTTCAGAGTTATTATTGAAAGATATGAATTTGGTGTCATCATGATACCTATATTCAAATTAAAATTCAAACTTGGTGTATATGCTGGTAAGATAGATGATAGATAGATAGATAGATAGATAGATAGATAGATAGACAGATAGATAGATAGATATGGAAACCTGTTAAGTCTACTGATTATCTATTAGTGGACACAATATTGTCAGATAAATGTAGAATTCAAAATATGATTTGCATTAAACTAACAATTGTGGAGAACTTACTATGGGCCAAATGCTTTAGCTATATCATCAAAATAAGTCCTCAAAGCTACCAAATAAAAAACAGATATTTCTTTTCCCATTATATAATCAGAGACAGCTCAGACATAGAAAACTTGAATGACTTGTCCAGAGTCAGACTGGACCTGGTGACTGGTTGAGCCTTAATTAAATTCTAATCTCTTAACTCAATTTAGTTGTTCCCTATGACCTAGAGTTAGCTCAAAGTCATGTATTATACTGAGTACTGGATTTCCAGCTCTGTAACACTACTTAGCAATCAAGCAACACTGCAATTTAAGTTTTATCAGCAGTTTGGGTTAGAATAGTTCAGAATGCCATCTAAGTCTAGAATAAAGTGAGTAAATCAAGTTTATTTTATTGGCCAGACACTGTAAACAGGCATGCTTCCTACTTAATGATTTCAACTTCACTTTTGTCATGGAAACAATATGTGCACTCGATAAAGCCCAAATTCCATCTTTTTTTTTTTTTTAAGTTCACATAGGGATAATAGTTACTTAGTATTCATTTTTGAAAACAAGATTTTTGCATGAGTTGGTGTCATGGGTCATGAAAAGGTGGGATAAATAAGAAGTAAAATTATTATTATTATTATTATTATTATTATTTTAAGAAGTAAAATTAAATCAAGAGTAAAGATCAAGGGTTGAGGGTACAGGCCCCTGATATCATCAATAGTACTAGTAGATAGTAGTATCCAAACACTAGTACCAACAATAGTACCAATAGACTCAAATGCTCTGTGAGCTTAGGTGAGAACACTGAATTCAGATAAATAGTCTGTGCCAAGGTGAAAGGTATAAAGTAAATCTACCAAGGACCATCAGCATTTACCTGTGCAAAGGTAACACTAAAAGGGAGGCGAAGGTGAGGTTTATTTGAGAGTTTAAATAGGAGAAGGAGGGCTTTGGATTCCTCATTTCTTATAAAATATTAAGTATGTTTCCTTCTGTGGTATATTCTAACACATAGTCATCATCTACTAAGGTTTTCCACTTTTTAACTTTTTCTGGTCCCATCTATTTCTAATTTGTCCCTATTATGTAATTTGGATTTATAAGCCAAATCAAATTATGAAGGAAGTGGATTAGAGGCTTACTGCCTCATTAATTCAAAAATATTTCTGAGTTCCCTTCATCAGGTCAGATACTATGCATTCTTGAGAATGCAGTAATCCAGCCCACTGTGGTGTCTTTCCTGCTTAAGGGCATATTTTACTGCAGAGACAGATAGTAAACTACTTATTATCTTGTTAAAAGTCTTAAATGTTATGAAGGAAAGTACTGGGTGTGTTGAAAGCTTACAAGACAGAATCGATGTAGTCAGGGCTAGATGTTTGAAAATGTAGTTTTAGCTTAAGAAATTAAACATAAGTAGCATTTCTCTCTAAATGAGGCTAGAGTGTGGCAGGAGAAAGGATAATTGAACAAGCCCTGAAGCTGGAAAAGGAATGAGTCTATTGAAAGAACTGGAAACAATGAAAGGAAGGCCTCTGTTCTGTCTGGAAGGGATTCAGGAGGAGAATGAAGCTGAGGACTTGATCAGGATGATGTCATATATACACTTTAACATGTTCCTGATTTAAAATTTTTTATCCTACCAACAACTTGAACTAAGTGATTTTTAACAGAAGAAGTTTTTAAAGGAGCCCCAGATAGTGGAGTGAATTTGCATTGAGTCTTTTATAAATGTGAAAGATGAGTTGGAATTCAATTAATGTGGCCCAAGTGAAGTCTAAGAGAAAAGCTGCGGTGGAGGCGAGGCAGGAAAAGGTAGATACATGTGGAATAAATTTAGAAAATTGAATTATCTATATCTGGTTATTAACTAGACTCAGGAAGTAAGGAAGGAGTTTAGGGATGATTCTACCTTCCATGACCAGAAAAATGAATGTACTATTTACTGAGAAAGAACACTGACCTAAGATCAGGGTTTTGTGGAAAACATCATGAGTTGGGTTGCATGACACTGAGTTTGAAGTATCTATGTAATATCTAAGTCAAGATGTTAAGGATTTAATTAGGTATGAGTCCAAAGCTCAGTGGAAGGTCCCAAGTGAAGGTAAAATAGAAAAGTGCTAACAGAGGTCTGGCACTAATGAGCTTAAGTGTGGGCTATTCAGAAGAAAAGGAGTCATGAGAACATATCTAGAAGCCATTTTACTCCTAGATATATACCTGAAAGAAGTGAAAACATGGATTTAAATAAAAACTTGTACCAAATGTGCATGGCGACATTATCCATAGAGTGAAAAAGTGGAAACAACTCACATGCCCATCAAATGATTAATGAATAAGCAAAATACAGTCCATACTTACCATGGAATATTATTTAGCAGGCAGCCCAGGTGGCTGGGTGGTTGAGCACCGCCTTCAGCCCAGGGTGTGATCCTGGAAACCCGGGATTGAATCCCACGTCAGGCTCCCTGCATGGAGCCTGCTTCTCCCTCTGCCTGTGTCTCTGCCACGCACGCTCTCTCTCTGTGTCTCTCATCAATAAATAAATAAACAAACAAATAAATAAATAAATCTTTTTTTTTTTTAAAGGAATATTATTTAGCTACAGGAATGAGTAAGGATGAACTTTGAAAACATTATACTAAGTGAAGGAAGCCAGGCACAAAAATTCAAATGTATGATAGTATTTATTTGAAATATCCAGAATTGGCAAATCTATTGATAAGGGATTAACAGGTGCTGGGGACGGGTGGCTAGGTGGGGGAAATGGGGGAATGATGCTAATGGGTATAGGGTTTCTTTCAGCAGTGATGTACAATATTACCATAATTAATTTAGAATATTGCCAACTCTGTGATTCCACTAGAAACCACTGAATTGGATATTTTTAGTGGGTGAATAGTATAGTATGTGAATTATCATCTCAGTAAAGCTGCTATATTAAAAAACAATAACCACACTGAGATAAGATGATTTATTGATAGCACAGAAATGGGATATGAGAAGATTGAAGAGTATAGAGAAGATCTGGAATAGTTTATGGAATGAAATGTTGATTTTAAAGAAGCCACTTGGGAAAGGCAGGAAAATAATGTTAATAGTGAGCTTAAGGCAAGTGAAGAGGCAAAGACTCAAGGTTCTGAGATCATTAACATGTTGAAGTTCCAAAAGTGTCAAGTATACACTTGGCAAGATAAGGCTTAAAATGTATAATGACCACTTTTCATTCTTTTTAAAAAGATTGTATTTATTTATTCATGAGAGACACAGAGAGAGGAAGAGACATAGGCAGAGGGAGAAGCAAACCCCCTATGGGGAGCCCTATGCAGGACTGGATCCCAGGACCCCAGGATCATGACCTGAGCCAAAGGCAGACACTCAACTACTGAGCCACCCAGGTACCCCAAGCACTTTTCATTCCTAAAGTCTTGCTGATGGCATGATGCTAGAATTTAGATAAGAGCCACTAAGATCCTTTAGTCTTTCTCGATTATTATTTTGTGTCTTTCAACTATTTTGCTTCAGGTTCAGCCATTGTATATTGCACCAATTGAAAGGCAAGTTATATTTAAAGAAATAGGTAGAAAAATATAGGAGACATAGGAGAGGAGGAGAATTTTATCTATGGGGCTCTTGACTCACGGAGGCATAGATTTACTGCTAAGAAAATATCAACCCACCCTCCTACCCCTTATTCAGGGCCCATCCCCAGCCCTGGAGAGTAAATATTGCCTGCCTAATGTAAATAGTAGAAAATCATCTTCTTCTCACGTTTCTTATAAGACGTGTAAAGCAAAGGACAAGAATTCTGTGCAAACTAAATAAAATGAACTGTCAATTTCACTCAGGGAAGCACTTAAGACTAGTTATGCATATAAGCTGCAGCAACTCGCTTAGTCATAAAAATCAATAAGACTGCCACCTGGTCATCAGGGGAACCATCATCACTGCAGAAAAACAAATCTGAGCTCTCATAACAATGAGACAGAAGTCACATCCTTTATTAGACCACAGCCAAGACCAAGCTGTATTTTTTTTTTTCCTAGCTGAGAAACTGTTAAGCATCGTTATTGCTTATTCCGGCTGTAACAAGTCATTTTTCCTTCCTTTCATAACACATCACTCTTTCTTAAATGGTGGCTCCTTTCTAAAATCCATTATACACTGCAAAGAGGTGAATTACTAGATAAGAATTTCTGAATCCTGGTTCTGCGTTACACCCTAGTTGAAATGGCCAGTGTGAAGCATTATTAAATGCCAACAGTTTTCTCAATGAAAAGTGAATTTAATACTGTCAAACTCACATTTGTCTTGAAATTTCATACGTATTAACTCTTTGTGATATTAAATATTAGATTCTCTCCTTACATACATTGTTTACATCAAGAACTCAAAGGGAAAGTTTAATTTATTGTGTTTCTTAAAAAAAAAAAAAAAAACAACTGAATGATCCCACTAGTCAATTACTCTCCATCTCCCATTCTTCTCTCTCGGCATGGAATTCACATTCTCCCTTCAAGAAGGATATGGCTCCTTCTGAGGCATTCTGGACCTTAGATCTTTATCTGAATGGGACGTATGAATAAAGCTCCAGTCCTATCTTTGGCCTACTGCAAAGCTCAACTATTTTGTAGTTCTTTTCAGATCACTTTCTCTACATAGATCCTTTTCATCACTATAAGATCGGTCTCCAACTTATCCCTAATCCTCAAAATTATAACCTTTATTGATATAAGTCCTCTAGTCCAGTCAAAGGTATAGAGGGTAACTATTGGCTAAACTCTTTTACTTTTTTCTAAAGAGAGATTCTAGAAAAGATATTACAAATCAAAATACTGTTTTCTAGTAAAGATAAAATTATTTTCATTCATTCCAAGGCACAAGGTACTCATTATCTAACTTAAACATAGTATTATTTCCGTTATTCTTCTAAGGGAAAGTCTCATAATGACCTTCTGTTGAAAATTTTTCTTTTACATATGGACATGAGTTTTCATTTCCTTTTTGATAAAGTATGTAACTAGCCACAAATAGATTGGAACCAGTTTTGTGAGATCTCAAAATATTACAGCATAAACATGAAATGACTTGATAGTTTCCCCAACCATTCTTTTCATCTGACCACTGTCACATCTTCCTTTTGTCTTTGGAGTAGGTACTTTGATGACATCTTTGCCAAATTCCATAAATTTCCCTTTGACTTTGGGTTTAGAGCATAATTTCATTTTTATATAGAAGACGCCACCCTTGTTAGCATCACAGACTTTAAAGCTAACTTAATTTAAAAAGAGTTTTGCTCTTCCTGAGCAGTGGTGTCTATTCCACCTCTCTCATCAGCAATCTCCCCCTGTGTTTGAATTAGGCAGGAGAGAAAGGAAGAATAAGGCACCCCATGCCAGGGGTGGGAGTTCTTTGTTGCACCTAGTGGGATTCTGTTTCTCCTGAGGTGATTTTTACTGGTGATGTGACTATCCCCTTTGCTCCAAGTACAACACTGAAAACCTGAAAACCTCCTTTTATCTAGTGCAGGGGACTCTGTCTCCATTTGGCCCTTCTCAGAGTTTGACATACTAGAAGACTCACAGCTCTTGCTCTTTTGCTAACCAATACTTCTTAACATATCATTCCCTGGTACTATAAAACCATATGAGGAAAGCTTTGTTTGCCATTTTCAAGTGCTGTGAATAAATAGGACATAGGTCAGAGGTTGCTCCCTATCCTTTCCAACAAAAACTTACCACCATATTGTCAAGCCTTACTTCCACACACCTCCAAAGACTTCTTCCTTCAAAATTCTCATGAACTGAAGAGAGTTCTAAGTCTCTATTTAAAAGATCTTCTTAAACTTCAAGGAATACATGCATTGTCTACTTTTCCTTACCTTAATAGCAAACAGGGTCTAAACAAGGATAATGTAGTTTGGACAGATGTTCCCAGAATATTCTTCCAAGAACTATGCACCAGAGTGAGTCAGTGGTTTTAAGATTTGACAGATATCAAGCCCAAATCAGGAGGTCAATTGTCCATAGTAATTTGCACCCACAAACTTCATGAGATAATTCTTTAACCACTGTATACCACCCCAACATCCCATCACCCATACTTCTTGAAATGGAAAATATCCTCCCACCACATCCTTCCTTTAGGAAAGGTGAGATTGGTCTCATTCTGCATTTATTTTCCTTGTCTTTTTTATGTTAGAAAAGGGTAAGTTGTTCAACAAGGCTGGTACTCAACAGTAGTGAACCCAGTAGGCAGGTAATGCCCCAGCTGCTAGAGGCTCTGTGACAAAGAATGTGGACATTTTTTCACAATTCTGTCACTCAAGGATGTATTCCATTAGCCATTTGAATTTTTATTTTTTTGCAGATTTCTCACACAGCAACAGTATAAGAGATCCATTAGCTAATCTAGTTAGTCAACCTGAGCCACCCACTTCTAATCTGTGAATTTTGTATTTTGTTAACACCAAGTAAAACATAAAATCCAGGAAAATAACAGTATTTTAAGAATTTCTTATGTATTGGGATGCCTGTGTGGCTCAGCAGTTGAGCGCCTGCCTTCAATTCAGGACATGATCCCAAGGTCCTGGGATCAAGTCCCACATTGGGCTCCCTGCATGGAGCCTGCTTCTCCCTCTGCCTATGTTTCTGCCTCTCTCTGTCTCTCTCATGAATAAATAAATAAAATCTTAAAAGAATTTCTTATGTATCAGGTACTTGAATCAAATAAGTTTACAATTTTTAATGAAGAACTAAGGATGCTGTCTTGCTAATATCAATAGATATTAGTGTTTTGACTTTTTCTCTCAATTTTTCTAGTTTCTAATTTTCCCATCAATCACATTACTTGCTTATTATTTTGCTTATAGTGAAATGGGAATAATAACTACTCCGCAATAGTGTGGTATATTAATTTGTTAATTTTGCTAAGCAATTGAAAGACCAAAAGTACTAACTGTTGTTTTTTGGAGAATGAAGATGTCTCCAACAAAGCAGAGAAAAGGAGCTGTGGAGTTGCAGTAAATTCAGTTTGATGCTGCCATTAGCTTAAATGCCTTCACTAAATGGTACCATCTGAGATCATTAACTTTGCTTTCATAGCAATTTTCTTAATGTTACTTAGCAACTTCACTTTGAAAATACCCATTGCACGTCCCTATAGCCTAAGGAGCACCATTAGTAGTAAAATTACATGTTTGATTGCATAGCCAGAGAAGAGTTAATATGTCCTGAAGACCTATCACTGGCTACCATGAGACTGTTCATACAGTGACCATTTACTGCATATGAACTGATAACAAAGCCACATTAAAAGCATAAAAATTTATCCGCCATAAATTCAGGATATTAAAGGAATCACTTCCACATGAGGCATGCTGTAAAATATCAAATTAATATCTATGCATTCTTGTGTAGTGAATATGCATTTTAATAAGTTTGTGTAACGTCCAGATTATTTGAGAGATAAAAACTGAAATGTTCTGAATGATCCTGCTTTGTAAGAAATGTATAAATATTTCCTAATATAACCTATATATGGTCATGCATTTAATAAACAAAAATGTCTTTGATTGTATGAAAATTCCTTTAGCATAATAACTTCTTCAAAAATCAATGTAATATAACAACTTTAGAAACTCTAAGTCAGGGATCCCTGGGTGGCGCAGCGGTTTAGCGCCTGCCTTTGGCCCGGGGCGTGATCCTGGAGACCCCGGATCGAATCCCACGTCGGGCTCCCGGTGCATGGAGTCTGCTTCTCCCTCTGCCTCTCTCTCTCTCTGTGTGACTATCATAAATAAAATAAAAATTAAAAAAAAAAAGAAACTCTAAGCTATCAAAATGTTATAGTTAAACCAATGATTTAGTCTCCCTTCAAATTTTCTGTATTTTTTCAATTGCTTATAATTTGCATGTGTAGTGGGTTTTTTTTAGTGATGTATTATCACCTTCAAGCAAAGGTATTTAATGTAATCCAATTAATACATATTGAATAGCTACATACAAATCAGTACTCAATATGATAGGCCTATTTGATTATTTTTAAATTACCAAACCAGAAATTTAACTATCTTCATCTCCTAGAAATAATATACCATACATTATTCAGTACATGGGCATTTTTTCTTAACAAAGAGAGGAGTCATCCATTTTTCCTAACAGAAGAAAATAAGTAAAAACATTTAAATATTATTAATAAGTTAAAACTCTTCTTCCATGGCTTGATGCCATGGTCACTGGTTTTATTTCTAATTTTTTTGGTGTCCCTCCATAGTCTCCCTTTTTGCTTATTTTTTCTTTAAATATAGATATTCCTTAAGATTTTAGCTCTTTGTTTACACACTCTTATGGTTTTATTGACACATTTGTATAAGTGACATGTAAATCAAGATTCATAAATTCATCCATCTATCCAAACATTCATTCATTCAACATGTATTGAGTGCTACTATATTTCACCAAGTGAACTAGGTTGTGAGTACTAAGGATAAATAAGACAGAGTCCCTCAGGGATCCCTGGGTGGCTCAGTGGTTTAGCACTGTGTTCAGCCCAGGGTGTGATCCTGGAGACCCGGGATGGAGTCCCATATCAGGCTCTCTGCATGGATCCTGCTTCTCCCTCTGCCTCTCTGTCTCTGTGTCTCATGAATAAATAAACAGGATCTTTACAAAAAAAAAAAAAAAAAAGAAGAAGAAGTATTGGCTATTTCTATCTGGAAACACTGACATCCCTTCAAGCTCAACCTACCTAAAAATTAAGTTTTTAATTATCCCAAACTGGATCTCCAGCCAACATTTTCCATTTCTGTTCATGGTTATTTTGTGTTTCCTATCTCTTCAGTTAATTTGCTGACCCTGTTCTCTTTATGATGGTCCTTCAATCTCCATTGCTGTTTTGTTCTGTTCCCTATTATTTCATATCGGGATCACTGTTTGCCAAAGACCTTATTTAGAAAAGACAAATTTAAAAAAATTTATTTCAATAAATCTTGTTAGGAAAACATGTAAATTAAATATATAGTCCTGTGAATATTAGAATAGTGAAAATTTACCAACTCATACTTCTACCCACTAATAGATTAGCTACCACCTCTTAGAAATAATATGAGCCAGCATTTCTTTTTTTTTTTTTAAAGATTTTATTTATTTATTCGAGAGAGACACACAATGAGAGAGAGAGAAAGAGGCAGAGACACAGGCAGAGGGAGAAGCAGACTCTATGCAGGGAGCCTGACATGGGACTCCATCCCGGGTCTCCAGGATCAGGCCCTGGACCAAAGGGAGAGCTAAACCACTGAGCCTACCGGGCTGCCCTGAGCTAGCATTTCTAAAGCTTGGTTGGTTTCTTTATGCTAAGTATTGGACTAAGATTTTTTTATTCTTTATAAAAAAAAATTACCACAGCAGATCCATGTCAAAGATTTTATTTTTTATCAACCATTTATTTTTTTTATTTTTATTTTTTATTATCAACCATTTAGAAGAGAGAAAATGAGTGATTTGATTAAAGCCAAATAACTAAGGTGTGGCTCTACAAATTTAAACCTAGGAGGTCAGATTTCAGAACCTGTTTTTTTCACTTTTTCCCTATAGTCTTTGTAAATTTGCCTCTTTTTTGCAGTTATGCCCATAATTCTAAACAATATGCCTGTATTTTTTTTTTTTAGATTTTATTTATTTATTTGAGAGAAAGAGCAAGAGAATGAGAGAAGCAGACTCCCCACTGAGCAGGGAGACAGATGCCATGCTCTGTCCCAGGATCCTCCCACTTCCAATCAGAACCTGAGCTAAAGGCAGATACTTAACTGACTGAGGTGTTCCAATATGCTTGGATTTTTAAATCATCTTTAATAATGCCTATTGGCTCTCCATTAGGAAAGAAAAGGATTCAGTTCATTTTCCTTAAACCCACTTTCACTGCTTCTCTCTTCCAAATATGTAAGTATTTGGAGATATTTTATAGTTTATATCCTCATTTTAAGTTATTTTAGTTCAAACAATTGCATGTTATGCATTGTTATTTTATGCCTTACTTTTTCCCTTAAAAAAAACTCTTGCTACTATTATGACTGTGCATTTACAATTGAATTATTTTTGATGGCTATCTAAAATTCTATGCTACCTCGTAATGTATCTACACTCATTCACTTAGTCCCTCATTGATAGATATTTAGGCCTTATACTTTTTTATCATGAACAATTCAGCACAGCATACAGAACATTTCTATCATTCCAGATTTAAGAATTTTTTTTTTAAGGTACCCTAGACATAGAGTGGAAGCTTCAGTTTTCCCAAAAGTTTGAGTTGGTTCAGTTTACTTAGTGAAGAGCCTCTTTCCTGCCCTCTCTCCTTACCTACAGTATACTCCAGGCTGTTAATCCTGTGAATATTAGACCTTCAGTAAATACTGTTAACTCCAATTGTCACTCCTACCTCCTACCACCTCTTCGCTTGTTCTTTGCATGTCCTACAAAATAGATTAACTACCACTTCTGATACAGTGCCTTGTTTTATCATGTTTCAATTTGCTTCCATATTCAATTTTATATTTCTCATGCAGTGACAATCTTTTTCAATTTCTGTTTTGGTTCCATTTACATTAGGTAGAAGATCAGATAAAAGTCTTTTATAACATTTATAATGGAAAATTATATTTATTTTTAAACAATTTTTTATCATGGTGTTCACCAGGGAAAAAATAGGAATCTTTGCCCTTTTCTTTTCTTTCTTTCTTTCTTTTTTTTTTTTTTTTGGCATTCTTCTGGGTTACTATTTTGTATTTGTTTTCATGCTTAACTTTACTCTGTATATTTTTCTCTACCTAATTCCACCAAGGCATTGATCACATATGATATATACACTTCAGAAAATAAATGAAAATCAGAAATTCAGGAACTATAAATGTTGGGTAGAGATCAAAGACTAGAAAAGTGGGATATGCTTATACATACAGACCAAGTTATACACAAGTTACCATGCTATTGACCCATCTGTCTACCTAATTGTTGCGAATTAAACTACGGGAGGGCCATAAAAATAGAAGAGCAAGACAGAACTAGTTGGGAAATTGGTCTATTAATCCCTCTAATGAGCTTGGATGAAAGATGTGTCTCTGCTGTCTTGGTCATCACCTGGGCTCACTAACTCCTGGTTGCTTCTCATAGAGCATTCTTATTGCACTGTGTGGATTTGGAGTCTGAATGTGTATGAGAAATACTTGGCCTTTATTTATCTGTAGAATAGCAATCATTTTCACAGTGGAGAAGAGACTGGTTGAGTTGGGTTTGAGTTTTGAAACATGGTGGGTTGGTTTCTAAAGTGGAAACTAAGATTTTTAAGGATGAATTTGACTATATATTATATTGCCTGATGTAATAACTTAAAAACCTAACTCCTATAAAAGATAAGTCTCTACTGCATTGCAGTTGACTGGTAAATAACATATGAAATATTCCAGATAAGTGAATCAGGTTTGATACATGAATCAATACATGTTTCATTATATGATTTTTATCATTTAATAAAGGAAAATGTACAAGTTCCTTAGGGGGAGCAAACTGTTTGGAACTTAACTCTGACATAAATTAGCAAATGGCTCTGCAGTGAGTGAAAAGTGAGTGAGAGCATGAACAAAGTGTTTGACAGAATTATGAATGAATACCTACCAGGTAACTCTGACAATGATAGGAAGAAAATGGCTAACAACAGGAGTGTACTGGAAATAAGCCCAGAGAAGCCTCAAGAGGGAGGTATTCGTTAAGGAAATCAATGCTGGATATCGCTAGGAGTTTTTTTTTTTTTTTTTTTTTTTATAATAATTCCATTGGAGTCAAGTCATCTTGCAAGACGTACCTTTGAAGATTAACCTGGAAATACAAGCTGGAAATACAAGCCTAACCCATCTACTTCTAAAAGCTTGTGTAAAATGAAACCAAAGATCTCAATTAATGATAAAAATTCTCCTTGCTCTACTTCCTTGGTTGCTAACAGATACTTCTTATGAAAAATGAAGTAAAGAGGCTATGTTTGCAAAAGGTATCTAGAACATAATTGCATTGTGTCAGAAAAAGATAGTTAAAAAAAATTTACATCAATTACCAAGATAGGATAATTGACTCATTTACAGATAGTCTGTATCCATTTTTTTTCCACCTCCATGTTTTATTGAGTATTGTTAACAATAGGTTTTATTAGTTAACAAAAAAGACCTAGATTTTGTTACTGCCAATGTAAAATAATTAATAATAGTACATATTATCATCCGAATATCATCTCCTCATTTTCTTATTCCTGGTCCAACCTAATGATAGTCTTATAGTCACTATTAGAACAGATATGGCTGTTGCTGTTCTAATTACAAGGATCTCTTGTTTTGAACCATGTCTTGGCTGAGTTGAGCCGCATTTTGATTTGTCTTGTTTTGACAGGGAAAATAATTCTAATTCAAACAACTCTTAGAACATTTTTGGAAAATGGATAATCTATCCTGAGCCATCCTTACTCCCTCTGAGAGCCTTGGCCCTTTCACAGAATTCACCCATAATTCCTGGCTCTCCTGATGCCATCTTGTTTCTGATTGGTTTTTATTTCCCAGCTCTATTAAAATAGGGGCAAATTCTCTCACTGGTTTACTTTTTGCAAATATTCAGGTGGAGGAGTAGATGTCTTTCTGATCATTATTGACTCAAATATATCATAGAAACTGTGAGTTTGAATAAAAAGAAACTTAAAAGTATTCTAATGATCAGTTGATAGTGACAATTTAGAGTTATCTCTGGTCATATTATACTTTCTACCAAGTTTACCTAATGGCTTGATATTTTCTGTAGGAAATAGCATACACAAGGCTTAGCATTGATGTCAGTCATTCCAACCTTCAGGGTAGAATTTAATGATTTAAGCTCCTATACAGCTACTCATTAGTAATTGATACTATTGATCCATGATTTTGAAAGTGAAATTATGATTCTAAACAAAGAAATATGTATCTTTAGTTAGAAAAAAACTCTGACAAATCTGTGGCTTCAAGGACGCCTGGTGGCTCAGCGGTTAAAGGCATCTGCTTTGGGTTTAGGGCGTGATCCCGAAGTACCGGGATTGAGTCCCACATCAGGCTCCCTGCACGGAGCCTGCTTCTCCCTCTCCCTATGTCTTTGCCTCTATTTCTGTGCCTCTCATGAATAAATAAATAAATAAAATCTTTAAAAAAATCTGTGGCTTCAAAATATTCTTAGGAAACAATTTCCCTGTACTTGTTTATTTTTTTTTTTTTTATTTTTATTTTTTTTGAAAGCCTGTACTTGTTTAGATTACTATATCCTACATCAATGGGGAAAGAATAAATTAAGGTTGCCAATTAATGGTTTAAGGAATATTGGTTAACTTTGGTGGGTAAACTAGTTTGGATCTTAAATTCATACATTATAACAAATTCTTTGCAAATTAAAAATTAAGAGTTGAAATTTTATTTTATTTTTATTTTTTATTTTTTATTTTTTTAAAAACTTATTTTATTTTATTTTTAAATTTATTTATGATAGTCACACAGAGAGAGAGAGAGAGAGAGAGAGAGAGAGAGAGGCAGAGACACAGGCAGAGGGAGAAGCAGGCTCTGTGCACCGGGAACCCAACGTGGGATACGATCCACGGTCTCCAGGATCGAGCCCTGGGCCAAAGGCAGGCGCCAAACTGCTGCGCCACCCAGGGTTCCCAAGAGTTGAAATTTTAAAGACCAAAGAGTATAGAAGTATACTGTTTATAAAGAAAACACTTTCTGTCTATAACTTCAGTGGGATAAGATTAAAATGAAAAGAAAGATCAAAAGAATAATTCACATACAGATCTGTCATGAAGCAATTCAAAATTAAAGAAAATAGTAAGTAAAAATGCTTTCATGTTACTAAGAAAATCATTAAGATTCCCCCACAAATGAACAATGGGTGCATCAGAGCTACCGTTGTGACACAACTCCATGAAGGTACCATTGACCAAGTGCAATAATAATATATAAAATATTAAATATTAATGTTTAAATTGTTAAATGCCCTTTTAAGGAAATATAAAATACTTCATATATTAAATTCAATTTTTAATCTAAATGTTATAATAATAAAGCAGATTTTAGAAAATTAAGTTCTTTTCCCCAGAGAGAAATGAGACCTGAAAGATTATTGCCTCTGGGAGTGAAAATTGTCAGCACTTTTTTACAAACCATATACTGTGTGTTTTCTATTCACTGTTCTGTAAACTGCACTTTTAGGAGGTATCCATATAAAAATTATCCAGAACTTAGGTGAATAGTATACAGAAATATGTCTTTTATGCATACTAAATATTGAATATTAAAAGAATAGTTTTAAAAGTTGTAGTCTATCTATGCAATGAAACATTTTTGTAATCATTAAGAATTGATGATGTAGCACTAATTAAAATTATATACTTATTATATATACTATATGTATATAATACACACATATATATAGCTTCATGAGACAGATAACACTTTCATCTTGATTGCATATGTATCCCATGTTCAATGCCTGGCATATTGTATGTGCTTGTAAAAACCAGAAAAGTATTTATATTAAAAATGTGTTATTAAGTTAATAGTGGTAAGTTACCTGTAATCATAGGATTATAAGTGATATTCACCATCTACATATTTTCAGTACTTTGCAATTTTTCTAAGACAACATGTATTCCTTATATTGGGAAAAGGATATTTTTAAAGATACTAGCTACCAACGAATCATTGCTATGTAGCCATCCACTAAGAAAGGATAACTCTTCAAAGAATCAACCTCATTGACTGTATTTGAGAATTAAATGTAGCATTGCCTGCATTGGAATCCTCTGGTATGTTTCCGAATAATGTAGACTTCTGAGCCAGCATGAGAAGGAGGCGGAAAGTAGTTTCTATCACATTTTTGTGCCCTTTCTCTTGACTACCCAGATGGTTCTTACCTACATTAAAACAAGAGAATCACTGAAGTAGGAAGATAATCAAAAGTCAGAAAAATCCCAACAGTAAAAATGGTAGCTTTTTAGAGAAGTTTCTTCAAAGCCTGCTGAAAATGGCTGGTTCATTGGTGTAACAGATTTCAGGAGAGAGTCTTAAATCCTAAGACTAAAGGAGTCATAAGCAATAGATAGCATTAGGTATATAGAGAAAATCTTTTAATAAAGAAAAATCATTTTAGATAAACTCTATGGCCTGATTTGTTTTTTCAAACATAATGAATGCAAATATTATTTCTCATAGTAAATTGTGATGTTTCTTAACATGAGAAGCAAAACATCAGAGATACTATATAAAATATTTCTAAATTAGTGGTGTTTATTGACTAGCACTACGCAACAGGTGTCTGATAAATGCATAATGTAGATTTTTTTCTCTATATCAAACCAATTAAACTCTATAAATATTCTGAGACTCTGCATTTTAGAGTATCCTAATGTATGTAATCACAAAGTATCAACTAGTAAGCAAATATTTATTAATGGCTTCCAATGTCCAGGCACAGTTCTAAGGGTTATGAAATGTTAAGAAAGACAACATTCCTATTCTCAAGGAGATTTCATTTTAATGGCTAAACACAAACAATAATCACAAACATATACAAAAGAAAATCTGAGATAATGACTACAATAGGAAAATACATCATGATCAATCATGAACCATTAAAGAGACCACTTCATTAGCTAAGGTATCCATCAGAGAAGCTTCTGCGAAGAGGAGGTACTTGGCCTAAATGATGAGGTAGCTATACAAGAATCTGCCAGAGAACCACTTCTAGAAGATTAACAAATAAACTCTGAAATATGAAGAAATTAATATAACCAAGGTTTGGAAAGGCCAGTGTGGAGAAGATGAAGGTAAAATAGATTGTCAGCAAAGATAAGTGAGGCCATGGGAAGGAGAGTTGCCAGGAGGAACTATTTGAGGATTTTGGCAGAGGAATAACATGGTTGGATCTAAAAAGATTACTCTAGCAACAATGGACTGATATTTGTGTCTCCTCCCTCCAAATTCATATGTTAAAATCCTAAGTTCCTCTATTAGGAGGTATGGGGCCTGTGGAACGTAATTAAGGCTTCAGAGTACAGCCCTCATGAATTAATTCATGTCCTTATAAAAGGAACCCTGAGAGCTCTCTGATCTCTGCCCTGTGGTGATACAATAAGAAGTTGGCAGTGTGCAACTTGGAGGAAGACTTTCAGCAGAATCTGACCATGCTGGCACACTGGTGTTGCACTTCCAGCCTCAGAACTATGAGAAATTAAGCCCCCAATCTGATACAGTTTCTTATAGCAGCTCAAACTAACACATTGACCTCTGAGTTTACAAAGGACTTCCAGCCTGACTAAAAGACAGAAAGGAGACTGTTTAGAGGGCTGTTTCTGTGTCATAGATAAATTATATTTCTTGAACTTGTATCAAAGCAATAGATTGTATTGGATTGATCTAAGTGGTTGGATCTGTGAGTAAACTGATTGTGGAAAGTATCAACAAAGGAGAAAGTGAGGGTATATACCTAAGTGCTGTGGACTGAATTACATCCTACCAAATTCACATGTTGAAGCCTAATGCCCAATATGACAGAATATGGCAATGGGAAGTAATTGGATTTAGATGAAATCATGCAGATAGAGTCCTCAAGATGTGATTAGTACCCTCTAAGAAGAGATATCACATAGTTCTCTTTGTCTAGCAAATAGTGAGAAGGTAGCTGTCTACAACTCAAGGAGCTTGAACTTCCAGCCTCCAGAACCATGTGAAAAGTGTCTGTGGTTTAAGCCAGTGAGTATATAGATATTTTCTAGGGTAGCCTGAGCTGACTTATACACTAGCTTTTTAGCCTAAGTTAGAAAACTTCAACAAATTAGAAAAGATTTGGAGAAGACTAGGTTTAATATAAAGAGACATAGAGAGTTCAGTTAAATATAAGATGTCAACCTCTAAGTTGTTAAATAGAGAGGTTTTTTTTTTTTTTTTGGTTCTTTTAGTCTAGGGTGTAGGATATTCTGGATAAACAAAGATATTTGGTAGTTATTATTATAAAAGTGAAATATAAAATTTTGGACGAGGTAAGATTATTAAAGAAAGCACTGATAGAGTAGGGAAAATGTCAAGAAGTATTACTTTGGGAAATTTGCTTTAATAATCAAAGAAATCAGGTGTAGCCTATGGAGAATAAGTCAAAGAATAATGTTTTAGAATGGTTAAACTAAGATATGTTTGTGTGCTTATGGTAATGAACCACAGAATGAGAGGAAAGTATTGATGAGAAAAAAAAAATGTAGGATATTCTCCAAAGTAAAGACACTGAGAAGGTGAAAAAAACATGGGATTCAGAGCAGAGATGAAAATAAGGACACATTTTCCATTATAATTTGAGGAGAAGGTAGGATATATGAATACATAGACAACCAGATTGATGAATTTGGTGGACAAAAGAAGAGGCTGTCATATATGATTGCTTCTATTGTCTCTGTGATTGGGAGGTAAGGTTATCATCTGAGAGTAGAACAGAGGGTAGCATTAATAGATTGAAAATTCTGATGAGATAGGAGACCTGAGTAAATGGGAATATGGTATAGTATATAAGATGGAAAATAGGAGATATCAACCCCATGCTTGAGATCATCATGGCAGAGCTAGTGTCATTGTTGGGAATGATAGTGTGTGACTGATGAGAAGTGGAGGAAAAAATAGTTCAAGCTGAAGGTATCAAGAACCAAGAGATCAAGGTACTAGATGATTCTCCATGTGAGTGCTGAGATCTTCAATAATTAATAGAGGCATAGAATTGAATAAAAGAGGAGAACTAGATATAATCAATAAGTGAATTATAAGTAAGTGAATGAGAGGTTAATTGATTATCTCACAAAGGAAGACCTGGCTGATCGCTTGTATCTGTTTTTTTTTTTTTTTTTAAAGATTTTTATTTATTTATTCATGAGAGACTTAGAGAGAGAGGCAGAGATACAGGCAGAAGGAGAAGCAGGCTCCTCTCAGGGAGCCCTATGTGGGACTCGATCTGGTCCCCGGGATCAGGACCTGAACTAAAGGCAGACACTCAACTGCTAAGCCACCCAGGAGACCCTGATCACCTGTATTCTTAAAGGAGCAGGAAGGTTGAGAAGAGTAGGGGAAAGAAATGGTTAGAAGCAGCAAAAGAGAACACCTACTTCCAGGCAGTAATGAACATAAGATGTGTCTCCAAAAACAAGCTGTACATGAATAAGGTTCTCAAGGATCAGCCAGATATAGATTTGGGGAGAGAGGTAAAATTATGAAGTATACAACCTGGAAAACTAAAGTGTGAAAGTAAAAGAGCTGTGTAGATGTTCTGTCTAAAGATGTTGAGGGGGACACCTAGGTGGCTCAGTAGATAAAGCACCTGCCTTCAGCTCAGGGTGTGATTCTGGAGTCCCAGGATTGAGTCCCTCATCGGGCTCCCTGCATGGAGCCTGCTTCTTCCTCTGCCTGTGTCTCTGCCTCTCTCTCTCTCCCTCTTTGTGTGTCTCTCATGAATAAATAAAATCTTAAAAATAAATAAATAAATAAAGATATTGGGGGTAATTTGAAAAATGTGACTGAAAAATGATATGTCATGGGACTATAAGATCTTCTCTGAAGATCTTTAAGAACTGAAATACAGATGTTAAATAAGGAATTTTAAAATGTAGCTTAGACTTACCTTCTACTGGCAATATATTGTCTAAGTATTGGCTAAGTAAGAGGCTGTGGTAGGTGAGTGACTAAATGTATAGTAGGCTCTGAAAACACACACATATGCATGTTCAAATAAAAAAATTATGAAGTAGGAATCATGCCATACCATATCATACCATATTATCAATGAAAATCAGACTGATATTATTGTTAGATCTTTGGTTAAGCACATAGTACTTCTCAATAAATCTTCTAGAAATTATATCTTGTCAATCTGGAACAATAGTAGCTTTAAAAATGCTATGATCTTAAAAAAAAGAAAGAAATGGGATTATTTCTGTGACTGTATTTAGCTGGGAGGAGATAATCTACTGAAGTTACAGAAGTGGTAACTGAGTTAAATATAAATAAATATAGTAGTCTTTTGATCTTATATTGCTACTTAATGTTTTTAGGCTTCAGTTTTCTTATGTGGAAAACTAGGATTTTGAGATCTACATTGTAGCATTGTTACAAGGATTAAGAATATTGAACACTTAATACCTAATCAAATGTCTAAAATGTAGAAAGCCGTAAATAATGAATAGTTGCTGATGGTACTCTGCTATTTCTCTGATACGGGCTGAAGTTATATAAATAAACATATAAGTGCCAAAGCTAAAATCTCTATTGTTATTCATTAGTGATAAGGCTACTGGTTTGCTATTCTAACCTATCTTAATGGTATTAGCAGGTTGGATTCCACTTTTAAAATAAATTCTATTTACTCTTAAAAGTCAGTTTTATCTACACATTTTTTTAAATATTTCAACTCAGAAAGAAAACCCATAAATGTATAATGCTGATTCATTTCTACTCCTCAATATCAGAGAGCCCATTGTTAATGATATTTTGGTGTTTATGAAGCTGTAGAAGCTTCTTAATGAGCCATGAGTTCTCAGCTCAAAGGGGAGAAGGAAGATTTCATGAATGGGACAGTAGAATCGGGAGATGGACAGATGGGAGGTTTACATCCAACACTAGGGTAAAGAGGGAGTTGGTTCCACTGTGTCAGAGACACGGGGAAGTTAGGGACTGAACTTTTAAGATGTGACAGAAAGAAAAGCACCAGCGACCTGACATAGCAACCTAAAAAAAAACCAGGGTATTTTTCTGTGAGTTTTGAGTGGCAGCTGGTATTTTAAATGGATTAGAGATAAAGTGACAAAGCTAAACCAGAATGAAGGATTCCTTAGTGGTTATTACTGACAGCCTTTGGCAGATGACAGGATTAAGTATGAGAAAGCAAATCAATTTACTATTATCGATACATTAATGAGTTTTGATGAATAATTGATTTATATAAAATGATTAATATAATTTGTACTTTAATGAATAGGCAGGAAGACATTGATCATGTAATAGTCAACAGTATTACTTGAGCTTCCTGTAACATGAGAAATAAAGCTCTGTATTATGAATCCCCTATAGTAAAAGGACCACAAATCCATACCCATTGGTAGATGTGAGAGAAAAAAACCTTTGACTACCACAGTGTGTTCAAGTTGTCTATTGCTGCATAACAAAACACTCCAAATGTACTGGCACAAGACAATGGATATTTTATTTGCATAGATTCTGTTACTTAAAGTTTGGATAGAGTATAGGAAACAGTGTGTTTCATATCTGGAACCTCAGCTGGGAAGACTCAAAGGCTGAAAGCATGAGTTGGTGGCTGCAGACTAGACATTTGAAAGCATGCTCACTCACAGATCTGGAGGATATTAGCTTTGGTTGTGGTTGCCAGCTCAAACTCTGCCATGTGCTCTTGCCATGTGGACCCTCAGCTTCTTCACAGCTTGCTGCCTGGCTTCCAAGATGAAAGCCCTAGAGCTCCAGACTGAAGCTGAATCACCTTTTATAACCTTGCCTGGAAAATCACAAAGTTATCGTGTATGCTGTACTCTCGCGCTAGGCCAAATTCTAGCAGAGGGAACATAAACTTCATTCTCCTGGGAGGAACGTTGATAGCCAATTCTAAGAAGCACATGTGGCCATTTTTTGAAAATATAGTCTGCTAAATATGGGGACAGGTACTATCAATTTTGCTGAGCATCTTTTTCTGGCATCTATTCCTGACTTCTGTATCCTGCTTGATATTTTTTATGCTTTGTTCAGTATTACAGATTTAATATCTTGTTTATACTAGTTAAGGATCTTACCATAAAAGGTAACAGGAAAAGTTTTGTTTTGGTTTTTGGTTGTGTTTGGATAGTCTTTAGGTGAGGAACAGATGACGTTTCTGAAGATGCTCCTAGTTTTTATAAGGTGAGTGCTGTTCAGGTGTAAATGCTTCACAGAGGAAACTATAAAAAATATTTTAGGAGATAGTGGATTTCAATTAGATTTTGAAAGTCAGAATAATTTTCTCACTCTGCTAAGATGACCAAGATTAGTCAGTAGTTTGTGGGAAATACAGATGGAGTGAAATCATGTAATTTAAGGATGTGTTGGATTTCTAATCTAAAACTTTGACCTAAAACCCAAGTCTAAGTTTTGAAACAGCTCTAGAGATCCTACCTATCTTATCAATGAGAAAAAATAGTTGTCCTTAAGGGTAAAAATTAATGGAAGGGTGACATGGTGACTTAATAGCAAAGGCAAGGTGAGGATCCAGGTCTTCTGATTTTTATTTCCAGTTAACCAAAGCCTTAGTATTTGTATATTTCTGTTGCATATAACTATGCTTGAAGATAAACTTACAGAAATCTTTAATGATTATCTTTTATGCATCTTTGATCATAGTTTTTTCCAAGTTTCAATAAAATTATAGTAATAAAGTGATATAAAGTGATATATGTGTTGCATAATACATATAGTAGTTTTCCATATACAAATTCCTCTATTAAATGGTGTAATTACTTGCCATGCACTTAAGATGTTTCTCTAAATAAATGCAGGGTTTTATATTTATAAAGCTTTATTGAGTTCCATGTTAACTGAAACCAGTAGCATTTGATTTTCACTTTGAAAATCAATTGAATAATGTTATCACATGAAGGTTTTCTTTTTTAGTTGAAGTATAGTTGACATACAATATTAGTTTCCGGTATATAGCACAGTGATTCAGCAATCATATACATTACAAAATACCACGATAAGTGTATTTACCATCTATTTCCATACACAGTCATTAAAATATTATTGACTATATTCCCTATGCTATACTTTTTATCTCTGTGACTTATTTGTTTTATAACTGGAAGTCTATACCTCTTAATTCCCTTCACTTAACCCTCCCAACCTCCTGGAAGCCACACCCTCCACTCCTCTGGTAACCATTGATTTGTTGTCTGTATTTTAGTCCATTTCTGAGGTTGTTCATTTTTTTCATTTCATATGTGAGTGAAGTCATAAGATATTTGTCTTCCTCTGTCTAACTTGTTGCATTTACATGATATCCTTTAGGTCCAACCATGTTGTCACAAATGACAAGATCTTATTTTTTATGGCTGAGTAATATTCCTCTGTGTGTGTGTGTGTGTGTGTGTGTGTGTGTGTGTATACATATATACCAAATCTTCCAAATCTTTATATATTTTTTTACTAGTGGACACTTGAGTTCCATAGTTTGGCTATGTAAATAACGCTGCAGTAAACATTGGGGGTGCACATATCCTTTCAAAACAGTGTTTTTTTTTTTTTTTTTTTTTCAGATAAATAACCAGAAGTAGAATTATTGGTCATATGGGACTTCTTTTTTTTTTTTTTTAAGGTTTTATTTATTTATTTATTTTGAGAGAGAAAGAGCACAAGTATGGGAGAGGTGTAGAGAAAGGCATAGAGAGAATCTTAAGTGGACTCCACAATATGTGAAGTCAGATATGGGACTCGATCTCAGAACCCTGAGATCGTGACCTGCAAGAATCAGAGGTTTAACCCACTGCACCACTCAGGTGCCTCTCATATGGGAGTTCTATTTTTAATTTTTTGAGGAACCTACATGCTGCTTTTCACAGTGGCCACACCATTTTACATTCCCATCAACAGCGCAAGAGGGTTCCCTTTCCTCCATATCCTCACCAACACTTGTTATTTTTGTCTTTTTGATACTACTCATTCTGATGGCTGTGAGATAGTATCTCACTGTGGTTTTAATTTTCGTTTCCTGATGATTGGTGATGTTGAACATTTTTTTCCAGTGTCTATTGGCCACCTCTATGTTTACTTTGGAAAAAAAAAAAAAAGTCTATTCAGGTCCTCTACCATTTTTTTTTTTTTTAAATGGGACTATTTGCTTTTGGATTTCCCTGTGTGTTGTTTTTTTTTTTTTTTTTTTTCCATATTGAATTGTATGAGTTCATATTTTGTGAATACTAACCCCTTATTGGGTATCATTTGCAAATCTCTTGTCTCATTCAGGGGTTGCCTTTTAATTTTGTCAATGGCTTATTTTGCTGTGCAAAAGCTTTTTAGTTCAATATAGTACCAATTGGTTCTTTTTGCTTGTGTTTCTCTTGTCTGAGGAAACTGCTCCAGAAAAAATATTGCTAAGACCAATGTCCAAGAGTTTACTGCTTATGTTTTCTTTTAGGAGTTTTTGGTTTTAGGTCTTACATTTAGGTCTTTAATTCATTTTGAGCTTATTTTTGCATATGGCTTAAGAAAGTAGTCCCATTTCATTCTTTTGTATGTAGCTGTCCAGTTTTCCCAACACTATTTATTGAAGAGATTCTTTTTCCCTTTGTATTTACCTCCCTCCTTTATCATAGATTAATTGACCATATAGGCATGGGTGTATTTCTAGGCTCTCTATCCTGTTCCATTGATCTGTCTGTCTATTTTTTGTGCCCGTAACATACCCTTTGATTACAATAGCTTTGTAATATAGTTTAAAATCTGGGATTGTGATAACTCAGCTTTGTTCTTCTTTCTCAATATTACTTTGACTATTTGAGATCTTTTGTGGTTTTATATAAATTATAGGATTATTTGTTCCAGTTCTGTGAAAAATACCCCTATGAAGTCTGGCTTAGATCTTTGTGGGAGTCAGCTCTGACACTTTCCATGTTGGTAGCACATCTATGTCACTCAGCTCAGGACACAGACAAAGGCAACAGTTTTAAAAGCACCTGGTTATACATACAAGACACAGAGCAGAGTCTAGGTTTGCTAAAGCTCTCTGGCTCGCCCAGACTTTAGCCCCACTGATTTTCAAAGCCAGACTTAATGGGGGCTTATCTTCCTGCTGCGGGTCCTCTGTTGCTTAATCCCCTCTCTCTCAATTCTTGGAGAGGACCTCCATGCCTCCTCCTACTTTTGGATCACCACTGATGGAAGTTTGGTTCTCAACTGCATCTATGCTTTCCTACCCTTCTCAATGTGGCCTCTTCTTTATGTTTTTGGCTGTAGAAGATCTATTTTGTGAGTCTTCAGGTTATTTTCAGATTGAGTCACATTACATGTAGTTGTTGCCTCAGTGTGTCAGTGGGAGGTAAGCTCAGGATCCTTCAACTCCCTCATCTTCCCCAGACTCGTATCACATGAAGATGTATAAAGAAAAAAAAAAAGCTTCTAACAGTTTTCTAATTAGTCACTGGGTACACAGTTTAAAATTTGTTTTTAATGAGTTCTCAATGTACATAAGTACCACAGAATCTTTTACTTTTAATGTAGAATAATTATAACAAGGTGATTCACATTGGACAACATATTTCTAATATATAACCATAAAGTTAGTACTGGTTGATAACAAGGATTTAGACCACTATGACAACCTGCAGGAAATGACTCTCTTTTCCTGACAGGTAGAAAAGAGGATTGATAAACAATTTCCCAAGTTCCATCTCAGTGGAAGTTACCTTTCTTTAGAAAAAGTTTCTATCAATTAGTTATGGTCTTACACACTGGAAAAAGAAAGATTTATATACCTAGGTTAAGAGAAAAATACATTTTTTGGAGCCATAATGGAAAAAAATGTTGGGAAAATTCCATCTATTCAGGATGATCATTTATTCCAAGATCCTATTAATGTATTACATCTTGTGATATGAAGACAGAATGGTACTTTAAATAATTCTGTTTTAGCCCAAATTTGCTACTGTAGAAGTTAAAAAACATTCAAAATAAATACCTTGAAGATAAAATACTTTTATAGGATGATAAAAAATTAAAGTTAAGATGATTCTCTAAGAATATCAAGTTATTCATTTAGGAATGATAAAACCATGGCATAGAGACATTAAATACCTTACTAAGGTGACTTTTGGTTAATCCAAGTTAGGATGAGATCTGGTCTCCACAGGGAGGCACCCACTGAATTATCCTTCTAGGAGATCATACTAACTTTATACAAACAGATATAAAGAGTTTTGAGTATTAGTGCTATCATTAAACTAAATTTATCCAATTAAAATTTGGAGAAAAACAAAGAATGTACATTATTATCTCCCATATTTTTATTGTGATTAATTTTTATTGTGAATATAGGCTATAAATTAAGACAAAAAGAGGATAACTGTACTAAGTATAGAAATAATTGTATTTTAGCAATCTCAGAGGGTGGAGGATTAAGAAGATATAACTACTTTGGGAAGTTTCTCAAAAACAATGAAAAATATTAAAAAGAGGTTGAAAATATCAGAAAGAAACTTTTTGTCAAAGAAAAAAAGATGATTCTGTTCTGAAGAAGAAAATGCACTCATTGGAGAATTTTGAAAGGGACTGACATCCTTTCAGAAATATGGTGGAAAGAAAGGCTCTACAAAGACAAAGTTAGAAATGTCTGAAAAGAGAACTGAATCATGGACAAACTGTGGGAAAAGTTATATATGTGTGAAAAGACAGAAGTCATCACTGACATTAATTATAAAGGAATGGAGAAAGAAAAAAGACCCAAATGTCTTTAGTTTGGTCAGTCAATCTTCTTTATGACTATATGTATGAGAATTTGTGCTTATAAACACAGGTACCTCACAGAAGATTATGCATATTTGTTCAAAATACTCTCTGAACAGGAAGTTAGAAATAAACTAAACTTGGCAGAACATATCCAGTGCATTTAAGGCACTTAACAAAAAGGAACTTGGGATTCACATTTGATACCTTTAAAATACAGCACTTCATGGGATACCAGGGTGGCTCAGTCGGTGAAGCATCCAAGTCTCGATTTTGGCTCAGATCATGATCTCAGGGTCCTGAGGTCAAGCCCCATGTGGGGCTCTGAGTTCAGCACAGTGTGTTTCTCTCTCTCGCTCTGCCTTTCCTCCCTGCTCATGCTT
Source organism: Canis lupus baileyi (assembly GCF_048164855.1). Lineage (NCBI taxonomy): Eukaryota > Metazoa > Chordata > Mammalia > Carnivora > Canidae > Canis > Canis lupus. The sequence continues at coordinate 17,970,436 of NC_132854.1, read as the reverse complement.
GCTCACACTCTCTATCTCTCTGTCAAATAAAAATAAATATTCAAAAAATATATAGCACTTAATTTTCTGAATGTAATGTAGGAACTATCAGTATCCTAAATTTAAGCGATCTATTTAATTAAATATTTACATGTTTAGATGAATTTTTTATCTTATAAAAGTAGTAGCAACCAATTGATTGTATTGACTCTAGTGAATATTGTCATTATTTTGGACAGTGATTCTTTCTGGCCCTGTGTCAAATAAGATTCTAATTATTGAATCATTTCTTAACATTGTTGGAAAACTGGCCTGGATTTTACTCTTACGTGAAAGACTTAATTTGTTTGTGGTACCATTGACCTATGTATTCCCTATATGGCTAAAGCTTCTGGGGCTACTCGGAAAAATCTATCTAGGTATACTGGATTGTGTAATACCTAAGATAGATTTTTCCAAGTAGCTCCAGAAGCTTTAGCCATATAGGGAATACACATATGGCTATAACAGGATTTCATTGTTTGTACTGCATTTGTGAAAAGAAAAAATCCCTTTCCTCATTGCAACCAACCCAGCAGCAGTCTTGTATGTTCTACAGTATCCATGAAACTCTGGCAGGCTCACTTTTAGCTTGCAATAGAGAGGCTCTGTTTCTTCATAGTTCTTGATATGAATTGTCCAATTTCCTCTCTTGCTCTTCCTATATTCCAGTCTTCATGACACTTAAGGTACATTACTCAATCTTCCCAAATATAACTCATAATTCTATATCCTAATTTATAGACTGCTTTTCTTTAAGTTTCCACTCAGAAATATTCTATCCACATTCTTTTTGAACTATTTTTCTGCTCAAACCACTCATAAAGCAGAACTTTTGGCCTTTTAGTATTTTGTTTATATGGCTAGGCTAATGCAGTATCTGCTCCTTGATTTTGCATTGAGGTCAGTTTTATATGAGGTTATTCTGTTAACTGTGACTAATCTATCCTTTTATTTGAGGTGCCCAACACTGTGCCTGACCCAAAGTTTTCAACAAAAATCTAAATGAATCCATACAATGAGTATTTCAAAGGTTCATTTAGGTGTTCTTTTAAAAGATTCTCTAAATAACCTTAATTATTTAAAGGGAAAATATGATTTAAAAAAACAGGGCAGGATTTTATAGCTTTACTTTGTTCTTATCATAGGAAATGTTTTCTTAATAGACTAAGACTCAAAGAGAAATAAGTGCCAGCAATCAAACAACAATCTCAGAACAGCAGGTGGTTTGAATACTTGGTTTGAATAAGCAGACATCCTACATTGCTCTGACATAGATTTAAGAGTTGCCTCTGGGAAAAAATGGCAAGCCAAAACATGAACACTAAGACAGTTACCCAGGGATGTATGTGGGAGACAAAGACTTCAATAGAATAAACCCTTTTGAAACCAATGACAGGCTTTGAATGCTAGGTCTTTCATTGAATTACTAATAACAGCTCAGATATTGGAGTCTTTATATATAGTTTTGATGGATGTATTATATATCTTCAATAATAGACCTGCTAAATGTAATTTAACATTGGGAAGCTCTTGGCCTAGAGATACTGCTTAAATTACACAGAAAACATCAAACAAATCACCTTAAAAATGAATCCATTATTAACATAGAAACAATATACATATTATACCTTCAAAAATACAGTTGTGCTTCAAAGAACAAAATAGTTTAGAACTATTTTATTATATTCTTAAAGTTGCATTAAAGTTGCATTCAGTTATTCTATAATGACCTATTGAGCTCCAACTGTTTTAGGAAGTGTGCGTTGTTAGTTTTCTATTGCTGCTATAACAAATGAGCATGAACTCTGTGGGATAAAACAACACCTGTGTATTATGTTATAGTTCTTTATGTCAGAGACCCAAGTGGTCTCAACTGGTTCTTTGCTAGGGTCTCACTGACTGAAATCAAGGTATCAGTCAGACTGAGCTCTTATAGGTCATACAGAAAAATCCACATCCAAGTTCCTTCAAGTTGTTGGCAGTATTGGCTAGAGTCCTTTTTATTCTATCTCCTAGGAAGGTATATAGCATGAGAAGAGAAGATCTAAGACATCATCACCAGGTCCACTAACATTTTGGAAGTGGCTCAAGAAAGAGAATACTTAAAGGATACTAGACAAAGAAGAACCAGAACACTTGCTGTTATGCAAGACAAGGAAATGAGAATTTCAAAAGTTTCCAAATTTGGAGGGAGTAGCTAACCTTTCCAAATTCTACAGGGGAGTCATGCAAAAGAAGATTGATAAGTGAAATTGATGTAATAACAAGGGATTCACAGTGATTTTGACAAAGTATGATTCAGTGGTTGCAGTGTGGGTATAATCCAAACCAAAGTAGGCTTAGGAATAAATATCAGCCTTAAGTGGTTGCTGAAGGCAATGGTAGAATCAAATGAGTATATTTTCATAGTATGGATGTGCGCAAAGCACTAGCTATGTAATGAAAGAATAATGATGACCCTTCTTAAAACCTCAAATTTCTAAGATAATGTCCAACTCTCCCCCTTGGGTTATTTCACTCTTTCTTGCTATATAGCAGATTCAAGTAGATATCCTAGGATTCATGGAATGGCAACCTTGAGAGGAATGTTAGACTAGAATGTAGGCTCATTACACAAGATACAAACTTCATTAAGTTATACCAAAGAACACAGTTGTCTCTAAGACACAATCTATCTGTCCCAAGACCTAAAATGTTCAGTAGACCCCTAGGATGTAAAGAAAATACAAATCAATTGTCTCTGAGTATCAATATTTTCCATGCCTATGTGAAAAACATTTTTAATCAATAACACTTGAATATAGGATTCTTCAAAAATGATAGATAAGGATGAAACTGAGAAAAGAAGTAATATTAAAATCCTACAAAAAATAAAATAAAATAAAATAAAGTAAAATAATAAAATAAAATAATAAAATAATAAAATAAAATAAAATAAAATAAAATAAAATAAATAAAATAAAATAAAATAAAATAAAATAAAATAAAATCCTCCTGAAGTCTATAAAGGAAAAGACAGCAATCAATCATTGTCCCAGAATTTCTGGCTTTACCTATTGGCTGGAAAATGGACATGGTCCCTAAGAGTAAGAACAAGGAGAACAAATAAATTTTTGGTGCTATGAAAAAAAGGCAGAAATAATTTCATTTGTATGTATTTTACATACTTTATATTGCTTTATCAAATAAGCAGTTGGGTATACATACCTAGAATTCATGGGTTTTGTCACAGCTGAAGATAGAAATTTGAGAGTTGTTAATTTATGGGTGGGAGATGACATCATCAAATTAAAGTATGAAGGATAGAAAAGAATGGGAATGTGGAAACATCCAGCATTCAAGGGCCAAGTGCAACAGCAGATTTCGTGAAGGAAGCAGAGACCAAGGATGCCAAGTATAATTTGCTTTAAGAGGAAAAGAATCAGTAGAAAGGGAGACATAAGGACTCAGGAAAGACAAATCACTGAAAAACTAAGTACATAAAGATTCAGGAATGAGCAGTATTGAGAATATCACAGGCCAGGGTGAACACTGAACAGACCTTACACTCAAATACTAGAGGGAAAGCAGCACTGAAATAACAAGTATCAACTTATAGGTGGTGGAATTAGTTGTTGATGGCTTTCATGCCCAGAAGCTTCAAATATTTGAAATAATGAGTAAAGGCGATCATCTCTGGGTAAGAGAAAAAAGGAGGAATGTGGAGAAAAGGAGCAGATGTGAACCATCTTTGAGGAAAATAGAGAGCTGACCAATTGCACAGGAAAGCCCTGGTGATCCATGTGGAGGACCCAAGTTAGTAAAAAAAAAAAAAAAAAAAAAAAAAAAAAAAAAAGAAGACTTGAAGAAGCTACTAATGGAGTCCAGTTGATCCATTCTCATTCTAACTCTGTCAGCAAGAAAATGAGGCACAAAGGCCTGACATTTTGAGAAAATTGGAGGAATACTGAGAATGGAATTGTGAATTTTGAAATCTATACACAGGTATAGTAGGAATAATAGGAATGAATACACACTAGGTACTGTCTGGAAGATGAATTTTATTCAGATAAATAGATTTTTGAGATGACAGAGTTCTCATATTCAGGAATAAACTAATCAATAGAATGAGTTGGATTTGAGAAGAAGGGAAAAGGAAAAAGTTATTGATTCAAAATATTTTGCAACCTCTCTGTTTCATGGATTGTACCAACTACTGGAAATACAGAAATGAATAGGACTCAGTGCTTGCTCTCAGAACAATCTACTAGAATGCTTGATGTTTCTAGGTCGAGAAACAATGTGGTTGAGGGAGTAGCAACTTTAAAAGGCTATACCAAAAATTAAAATTAGTACTCATTTAATGTGAGTAGCTGATGTAACAAAGTGGTGATATTAACCAGACAGGCTAGATAGATGAACCTTTATTTGTAAAGAGAAGTCAGTGTTGAGTTAAAATAATGGAAGGAAATATAATAGGATTGCCTCTAGAGTGCATGTAGAGAGAGAAGAGAGTGTATTCTATACTCTAAGAAACACCAGGATTGAAGGGGGTAGGTAGAAGAAGAAAGGGCCATTAAAGACAGTAGTGACAAGACCAGGCAATTTCCTTCTTGAGACAAAAGGAGGAAGATTCCAGAAGAAAAATGGTCAGTATAGTACAGTAAGTCAGAAAGCCAGACAAGAGAGACCCAGTTGCTTGAGGAGATTTGGCAAATGGACAAGCATCAATGATCTCAGCAGATACAATCTCAGGAGGCTGGGATTGCATACAATCCTATGGGTGGAGGAATACATGAAAGACTTAAACGTACCATGGATGAGAACCAGCAATTCTGAGGGCTGTCAAATGTTTGTAAAATGTAGGCTATATCATTGTTTTTATAGGTGAAAAGGAAGATATGTACATTTACTAGAGGAAGTTCTAATAACTGTAGGGTATATATAAGATGTACCAAAAAAACAAACTAATACTAAACCAAGAAGAAGAAGAATGTAATGAGAATAGAAAGAAGCTTTTTTTTTTTTTTTTTTTTTCCTATTGGTAGGGATGTATTACCGACGGGAATAAGAAAAGCTAAAAAAATATTAGTTTCATCATATGGTAATGAAAAACCCTTAATATTTAAAGCTAAATCCAATTCTTGACAGACCTCAAAATGATATATGTGTCCTTAAGGAGTAAAATGGTATACTTTTGAAAATAAAGTAATGGATTTTTCTGACATCGACATGTAATCCCACATATCATTGCCTTCAAATTTTAAAGATGTTATGGAATGTAAAGATCTTTTAAATTTAACAGATGACTTCTGATTCCCAGAAGAAAGGCCACCCTCCAGGGCTTGGGGAAAGGAACATATGCTTTAGAGTACCATTGCATTTTCAACATAATTAGTCGTCTAACTGTGTTTCCAAATGAAGCTAATGGATTTCCATGTACAATTAACTATGATTTATCTATGAGTATTGCAGTTTGGATTTTTTTCTATCAATTTTCTCATAATCATTCTTTTCTATAAATTTGATAATTATTTATGGACAAATTTCATTTTGAGTAAATTAAACTCTATTTCCCTGATGCAGCATATATTGAACAGCAATTAAGAGAGGTGGTTGCAGATAATGCAGCTTTACTTATTTTTTTTCCCCAAAAGGAAACATTTGAGCAATTAGGCATATAATTTCTTTCAGTTCAACTTTAGAGGAATTAAAAATGAATGAGACCTTTAAAATATTTTAAGATTTTAAAAAGTGAATACATAATCTACAACAGCTTCATTTTTTACTGATCTTAGTATTATTTATTTTGCTCTTTAAAGAAAGGAGAATATAGATATATATGTATATTTTTTAGTTTTTGTAAAGGACTTGTGGATATTAGAGGATAATAAATATATGACTCACTTGAGGATTATTCCCCAAAAGAGAATTTGCTTCTAAAGTGAGCAACAAGTTCAACTTGGTTTAAAAATTAGCCAATATATGATTCTAAAAGTTGATTAGGTGTCAGATACATGAAATACTACACAAAAGTCATCGAATTAATATATGAAGTAACTAAATGGTGTCCAAATAATTTCAAGCTCAATATGTTTTGGAAATGCTTAGTAAATACTTCAGTGATATATATCAATATTATCTATATTTTAAAACTTACTAGATTTTTCAGGAAAAAATTTAATGTGATCCTGACAGGCATAGAGTTGGACTCAGCATAATTGGTTAGATGAGCCTAAGTAAAATTAATGTACCATTAGATTGTGTTGATTTTATTATTTTACTTTGGTACAAGAAATGCTCATTCAAAATGCTGTTAGACATTATTTTTTAAATGGATAAGTCAGCATATGGAATTAATCTATATTAAAACTCCATTTATCCTGGTGATAGAACTTTGGCAGATTGCTACTTAATGGTATGAAAGAGAAGCATCCTTTAGTGATGGAGCCAATACAATTATACCCCCAATAAGGCTTATGGTATTGGATATTGCAAGAGTGCCTACCAGGATGGCTATAACCTGTAAGAATCAAGTGTTGCAAAGTCAGATGATGTGTTGTGTAACTTACTTCATCTAGATATTGTGAGCCAGTTCTGGTAATTCTCAGGTCAAGTGCAGGCTCTGGACTCTTTCCAAACAATTTTATGGGAGCTTGGTTTTTCTACTAATAAATCTTCCTAAGTCCAAAGATATTCAAAAAATGTGATATCCAAGGCTTCTTAGTGAAAGTGAAAAAAACAGACATACCTCAAAAGACAAAATAAAATAATAACAGTAGTGGTTATCAGGTGCAGGCCCAATAGCGCCATGAGTGTTGCTTGCTCCTTTAGCCCATAGACACTACACTTTGGTTTTCTTCCTTGTTTCTAGTTCTCCGATCCAGTCCTTTTGTAAGTCACATGAGTTATTAAACCCACTCCTCTAGGTGGGTTTACAGTCAAATACAGATGATGGAAAAACCATATTATTTACACCTTATGTTTAAATGTTTATATAAATATTAATGTATGTTAAATCAACATACATGGCATTATGTGTAGTGTTTTTATTAGAATGAAACTTAAAATTTACAGTTCTGGTTTTTCTGCTTAGACAATAAAGACCGTATAATGCAGTGAATAGATGAGCTAAAGATAGAAGTGAAATAGAACAATTGTAAAAGAGTTCTAAAAGCACAGCTGAGTAGGGCATAATGTCATCAGTTTATAGTATTTCATGAATACTGAGAATCAAGACTAGGAATCAGCGAAGTAATGGAATTCTGACTTGAGTATGATATCTCGAAGATAAAAGATAAAAGATATGAAGATAAAACTTCATACAGTAAAACAAAAGCAATTATATAGCAAATGTTTTTATAGCCAAACTGTTAAAACAATACTACAATGTCCTATGTATACTTCAGTGTCATTATACATTAATCAAATCCAATAAATTAAAGTCGAGAGCAGAAAGATCTGTATGTCAAGCCTCAAATAAAAGGAAAGTATGACTAAGCAGAACTTGGGAGTTCTTCAGAGAATTTCAGACGCTGAACACATTTTCCTTTAATTTGCATCAACGGTGGATCTTGAAAGATGGGGAACTTTGAAGAGAGCAATCGGGAGGGAATTGTATATTCACTGGGCTCCTGTCTCCCACCCCACTCCATGAAGACAGAGTTGGAGTATTTCAGTTTTTAGTTTTATTTAGGCATACTCACAAAGTAAAGATAAACTTCTGTTTGGAAGCTGCAAAATCTGGTCAATTTTCTAATCCATGAAGTGATAGAACATGAAAAACTGACCATTTGAGAAGACACCAGGCCAACACGCAGATTATACAATGTGTCAGAACTGTGTAACTTCACTGAGTGTTAGTGGTTAATCCCTGGGGTGGGGTTCCAGAAGAGGAGCTATCTCTAAAGAGACCTATTGTAGCAGTCAGCGGGCTCCTTGTCTTCTCACGGTCTTTTTGTACTTAATGTGGAATAATAATATTGTGGGAAAATAACATGAGAGGAGGAAGGTAAAACTTTTAGCTGGTTCCTGACACAGAGAAAGTCCTCCATAAGGGTTATTGGTCATCTTTATTATGAGAAATATTGAGTCTTGGGTATCTATTCTTTTTATTCCAAGTTTATAAGTAACAGCATTAATGAATTATGATTTCTAATAGAAACATATACATGTGCTAATATATCCCATAATAACATTCATCTCACTGACTCAGGTCGGTATCTATTATTTTCCTGGTCCCACCTGAAACAATAAACTGGAACTGTTCCTTAAGTGGCAAGCAGGATTCAAAATTAATTTCTGCCACTTTACTTTCGAGTGCCAAAACCCCATGAACCTGATAGATTTCTCTGGGTTCAGCAGTGCATTACAAAATGGTTAACTGACTCACTCCCTTGGTGAAAAGAGATGAACAATGCGGTCCAGGTCTACTCAGGACACCTATTTAGGTATCTAGCTCTATGTGGAAGCTTGGTCTATATCCTCCATGTCACTTCTCCTAAGATTTTCATTCAGATAATGTGTGTAAAAGGTAGGACATTAATTCAACACTTCAATAAAGAAATAACCACCAAAATAATTTTAGTGCCATGCAGGATGAGAATCAGACAGATTAGTAGTATTTATATGGCAGTCAGGATTTCTATCATAATAAAGAATAAGTAGCATAATATGTTCTGCATTCACCACAATCACCGCTAGACATTTAAAAATATGTAAGTAGATGCAGGGAGCCTGCTTCTCCCTCTGCCTTTGTCTCTGCCTCACTCTCTCACTGTGTGTATCCTGAATAAATAAATAAAATCTTATAAAAAGTGAGGGGCACCAGGGTGGCTCAGAGGTTGAGTGTCTGTCTTTGGCTCATGTCATGATCCCGGGGTCCTGGGATCGAGTCCCGTATAGTTCCCTGCATGGAGCCTGGTTCTCCCTCTGCCTATGTCTCTGCCTCTCTTTCTGTGTCCCTCATGAATAAATAAATAAAATCTTTTTAAAAAATGTGGTGGAAGCAGCTTGAAGGAGAAAGATGGGTGGAGACTTCTGACTTATGGAAACAAAGGCAAACATGTATAAAAGGTAGTGAGCTTTCCTCTATAGGTACAAATATAGAATCACCGTGATTACTTTTAACAAGTACTAGTTAGCAAAGAAAATTTGTTGATCAAGTCACTTTTTAACAACCTACATACAAAAAAGATTGAATTAACAACAGCAACAAAACTAGCTAAAGTTCTTAGAAGGAGTATAATAAAAATTCCTTAATAAGTAAAGCTTACTGGAAATAAATTTAAAATTTGGAAAGGAATTTAAGAAATAACTATCATTTGACATCATGATATATGTCCAGCTTTGTTCTTTACATTAACGAATATTTAATACTTAGGGTAAGCCTATGAGGAAGACACAGTTATTAATCCCACATGATGGGTTAGGAAATGGTGACACAGTGGATTAAATTCCAGCTCTATTAATTACTCACCAAAGGACATACACAGAGGAAGCCCTAGGGATGTATTTCAGAGGAGGCAAAACTGGCTCCAGGGCCTCTGTTCTTCCTCAAACTCTAAGCCACATTGTTTATGTATCATTTCAACAACTTGGAGCTATGATTGCAATAGCAGCAGCATCCTCTAAATGGCTTTCCCTCCTTCATTAAGATGAATATGATTATTTTTCATTATTTATTTCTTACTTTCTTAAATAATATGTGAAAGGAAGCACTCCTTCTAAAATTGTAAGTGTCAGGACGCCTGGGTGGCTGGGTGGTTGAGCTTCTGCCTTTGGCTCAGGTTGTGATCCCGGAGTCCCGGGATCCAATCCTGCATCAGGCTCCCCATGGAGAGCTTCTCCTTCTGCCTGTCTCTGCCTCTCTCTGTGTCTCTCATGAATAAATGAAAAAAAAAAAGTCTTTAAGGAAAAAAAATAAAATGACAAGTGACTTGTAAATATAAACACTCCTTGCTATAATTCTACAATTTAAATTGTTTTTAACATTTAAAAGCAAGTTCAATTTAATGAGTGCATATATAACACACCTTCTAATAGAAAATTGCTCACAAATTTTGTTTTCTACTAATATAATCTTGATTTTTTAAAAAAGATTTTATTTATTTATTCATGAGAGACACAGAGAGAGGCAGAGACATAGGCAGAGAGAGAAGCAGGTTCCATGCAGGGAGCCTGATGTGGGACTAGATCCCAGAACTCCAGGATCACGCCCTGGGCTGAAGGCAGACCCTAACCGCTGAGCCATCCAGGGATCCCATAATCTTGATTTTAATAGAGTTTTTGATCTGCAACAGCATGTGGAGGACTTCTAGGTTGAGATGTGAATGTAAACACGAAAGACACATTGCACTAGAAAGTGAGCAGTGGAAGACCTAGCTTGACCAAACCACACTGGGGCACAGGAGGCCATGAGCCAGGTACTTGCCTGGAAGATGAGCAAATAAATGGAATAGAGAGAAAGTAAAATCACACAAACTAAGTTTACATTTTGATAATTTCTTACAAAAACAGAATTTCTGACTAAAGGCATGGAAGAGTTTTGAAGATCCTAAAATATTTTGATGAAAATGGCAAAAAGGCAGTACTAATGAATCAGAATATTTTTTTCTCCCTAAGCTTTCTTGAAAGATAATGTATGTCTGTCTCTTTGAGGGCAATGGGGACGTGGCCTCATAAAGGATGGCAACGTGAAATTATTTTCTTTGGTCATCTAGGCTGTCACTTGTATATAAAAGAAAATGTGACACTACATTTCTTTAATTTGAGATTACTCATTTCTTGCTTCAGCAAGGGCAGGGAACATCCTTATGTAGGCTACATAGTCCTTGTTAATGATAGAAAGCTTCTTTGTCATATAAATAGCCTGCAATCTCTGATTTGATCCATCTGGCTCTACATTATTTAGCAACATCATTTTCAGGGTTCAGGGTTAGAAGGTCTCTAACCACATCCCAGGACACCCAGTTCAGGCCAAGGTTAAGCACATCTCCATGGTTAAACATATCTGTCCTTAGTTTAAACTACCCTGCTCAGGCCCAAAGAAAACAAAGATAATTTTGGTAATTTCAGCCCCATGCCTGTACTTATTTATCCTTAAAGACCTGTTCTTTCCTTTTACAAAGTATGAGCATGACTAGAAATAATTCTACTTCCTTCATAAATGTAATTATGACCATTCATAAATGATCATTCATAAATATAATCACGATACATCAGCTTATCTCTGCATTCTATTCTGAGGCAACAGAATAGAAATATGCAAAGGTAAAGAAAATTCAGCTTTCCCTAAAGAAATGCACTATAGATATTTTGTATATGATTTCTGAAGCAATTTGAGATTTATTTGGAAAAAATCAAATAATATCAGCAAAAGAGATAAGATTCCAGAGTTATGATTCTATAATGTCTCTAGGAATACATTTTTCAGACAACTCATATAAGCAGCATCCATTGAACACAGTAACATACTGACTTTATGATAAACATTACATGCTACAAATGGATTTTAATGGAGCAAGAAAGAAGAAGTAGCATATGACTGATTGATCAGAGGTATGAAAAAAAAATAGACTAATTACTCCCCAAATTCTGAAATAGGAAAAATTTTATATAAATTTTAAAATATTTTTACTTTGAAAATTGTTTATATATACATATTTTTTCTGAAATTGTGTATATTTTTGGTAAAATGCATTTTAAAATCCATTTCAGGACTAGCAGCTATTAAACTCTTAGCTTCAAATGTTAGCATCTGTAGTTGCCATGTTTCAAGGCCTACCAAGAAAAAAAACGTAATATCACTACTTTGGCTCCTATTCATTGGTTACCAAAACTATGCTTCTTTTAGGAAAATGAGTACATTTCTTTTGGGTCCTTTTATTGAAACACAGATTTCTAAATGCTTAAAAATACTTTTTAAAAAAGTTAAAAAAAAGTTACTTCAAAGAACTTTTCCTCAAATAGAGAAAACACAGGCATTCAAATACAAATGCATTTTGATTTGCAAAAATTTCACCGTATTTTAATCTTTTTAAAAAGGATGGAATAATCATTGTACATTTTGAACTAAGTATATAACTACTTTCATGACATAAAAGTGGTTATGTTAGCCAAAAATTGATTTTTCCCTGATACTGTCATATCATTTTCACTCTACTGTAGAATTTAGATTTTTAACATTAATGACTATGGCCTAGAGGTGCCCTTGCTCCTAAAATTCTCACATATTCAGGATGCTCAATATAAATCAAACTGTGCTCATTATCTTTTCCCTAAACCCTGAACTCTCTATTTCTCCTGGCTAATAACAGTACCTCTCAAACTCACCATTAACTCAGTTTCCTTCCTTTTCTTGAGTTCCCCTCTCCTCATACCCATCATTCATCTTCCTTACAACTCCAAAATCTGACACCTAGGGCTGGTTCCATAACTGGCAACGCCTGGTGCAATATGAAAATGTGGACTTCTTTTTTAAAAATACTATTAATTTCTGTATGGCAAAAGCAGATTATTAAACCAAATGCAGGAGTAGCTGAGCCCAGGGCTTTGTGAGACTGTTCACCCACCAGAACTTCCATCCCCTCTAATGTAAATTCTTTGATGCCTCAGGCTATTTCCCTCCAATCTTGAAACTGTTTTCTCGGTATCCATTTTCTGTGTTCTACCCCATGCCATGGTTTAACCTCTACATCATGGTTTTCAACCTCAGTCCTATGGCACACGGGACTAGACAGTTACTTCTGCGGGGAGCTGTCCTTTGCATTTAAAATTATTGAGCAGCATTGGTGGTCTCTACCCATTAGCTACAAGAAGCACCCTTTCCTATCATAAGCTGTGATCATCACAAATATCTCCAGATAATTCCATGTATCCTCTAATAGGCAGAATTGTCCCCTGTTGAGAACCACTGTTCTACACTATCAGCATGCTCTTTACAAAATATGGAGATGCTGCCCTTTTCCTTAACACGTCTGAAGACTATAGGATAAAGTCCAAGTCTACTCAAGGGTTGTCATCACTTGGCCTTGTGTATTTCTGCACCTCAGATTCAAGCTTAGCCCGTGTATCTCCCATTAGCTCTAGACTCCATCCTTGCCAAATGGATATGAGTTTTACTCATATGATTTTTATTATTTGTGTAATTGTGCTTACTCTGACTCTAATTACATGGTCCTGCCATTCATCTCTCTTTTTACCCCACACTTCCACTTTTATTGCCTTTTAAGATTCAGCAAGATATCCTCTTAATGAAGTTTTGCCTATCTTTATGCTATCCCCCACAGAACTATTATTTTCTTCTGCCTCATATTGTGCCTTTAAGTCTGCTGTAGCGACTTGCTAAATCCAGTGTGATTAAGAGAGGTTTCAGTTTTTAGTCCTTCAAAGCACTTGCACAAATTGAAAGAATGAGTCCATCTTCAGAAACATTCCATTGAGGCAATCCAACTTATTTCAGAGCATACGTTCATATAGGGAAAGTTTCTAAATAAAATAACTTTTCATGTCTATGTGACACTCATAAATTTTTATTATTCTTGATTTTTTACATGCCTAATTCAATATACTGGTCTATATATTTTTGTATGCCAGGGAACTTTTATTGTACATATTTATCTCTGTGCCATATAGCATATTATTTAATACATAGTAGGCATTTACTTATTTGAGAAGAAAAGGGAGGGAGGAAGGGAGGGGAAGAGGGAGATGGTTAGGAAGAAGAGACACAAATAGGGAGGAAGGAAAACAGTATTGTGATGAAAAGTTCTAAGTTTCTTGATAATGTGTGGTAGATCTACATTTAGATGGTCTTTCCTTGAGTGTTGGCATATTTATACCAAGTTTTTCATCATTGTTAGTGTCATCATCACCACCACATTAATAAACACAATGGTGAGAACATATATTGAGGGCTCTCTAGGCACTTTATACACATTGTCTTTGAAAGACCCACATACTTTGTGGGTGCCTACTTTAGGAGATTTGAATGCCGCTTCTGTGATTAATCCACCCACCCTAACATTATCACATAGAGGTTTGTAATTTAGCTCATTCAGATATATGCATGTTTACTAATGTGTATTTTGTTCTTAAAAATAGGAAAATTTTTAAGAAATTCTGTAGCTTTGCTTTACAGTCCCCACATCCCATTGAATATAATTTTTAGTTTATATAGGAAACATGCTACAGAAATGATTCACCCACTTTGTGTAACTGGGAGCGTAACTTTTGGTAGCACATAGATACATTTCACATCATGGTGGACAAGCTCTAATTAGGGAGCAAGACCAAATTCACTGACTTGTGTTCAAGACATGTCCTTCACTGATGGGTTGACAGAAGATTCCAAATCACTGTTCCTCATGATTACACTTTGATTATGAATTTAAATCACTTGAAGTCCATCTGTTCATCAAAGAGTAATTTACTGTCAAATGCAATAAGTGACAGGATATTCCTTTTCTTTACATCTGACCTTGTTCTTGGCACAGAGGAAGCTGGTCCAAATATGACAAATTTTCCCCTGACAGCTGGACGATTGTTCACTGTGGCCAAATGAGAAATCTGTTGCAGGGAATAGACAGGCTGGATGCACCAAATATTTTACCATTTTAAAATGTTCTTTTGAATGCATATATTATTTCTCAAATTTGCCTTTGCTTTATTTAATAATTTTCTACCCTTATGCTCTGTTAGTCCTATGAAATACATACATCTTCTCTCTGACTACTTTTGATATATAACCTGTGTCACAAGCTTCTTATATTATTTAAAAACTGAAACTCCACTTTGTTTCTCCCTTTTTCTCTCTAGTCTAAAATGTCTAGTGAACTCTAGCTTTTTTTTTTAACTCTAGCTTTTTTTAAGAGAAAACAGAGTGTAGAAATAGGAAGGAAATATATCTATCCCATTTGACTGTGATTTCCTTTAAATTGAAGACCATGTTTAAAATATATATTTATGTGTCTACAAAATAGCACAGCAACTGACAGAATTTCAACATAAAACTCCTTCAAATGATTTTCAGAAATTTTAAAAGAAGTAGTATAATATAATCATTTATTATGAAAAGGCATTTGAATATAAACAATCTTAATTTGGTTTATCATATAATCTCCATCTGAACATCCCATAATACAATATCACAGTAAAATCCTTGCATTTCAATTACATTTATACGATACCAATTAGCAATAACTTTTTCATATTTAGAGGGTGTTATTGGTATCATATTTTTACTACAATATCCTTAAAAGTTAATATGCTACCTGTTAATTTTATCCTTTCACTAAAGTCAATGCATTTTAAAAAGCAATATGTGGAATACACAAGGCAATATATATATTCCCCAAAGTGTAGAACCAAAAAAATTAGCCCCTTTTTTCTTCCCTCCCTCTTGCCCTCTTTCCCTCATTCCCTTCCCTTCTCCTTTCCTTTTTAATTTTCTGCAAGGAAAACTGAAGTGGCCAATAGGTGCAGGCACTTTGTTATATATCAGAGGAATAAAAGGATGATCACAAGGTTTTAAGATGACATGTCCTAGAGGATAGTGAAGGAATTTGAGTTTTTATATAGTGTTCAGGAAGCTTATAAACTAAAGAACAACTAAATGCATAATTATGTTTCCCACAAAAAATATAGTAGTTATTCCAATAAGGAAATGATCAATGTTACCTGGAATGATGGGAAATTGCTATAATGGGAGGGACCAGTTGAGCTAGGTCTCGAAGACTAGCTAGTATTTGGGGAAATGGGACAGGAAGATGGAAACCCTTAACTGAGGAAGGATAGGGATATTGGAAGATATGTGGAAGCATATCTTAGTAAGATATAAAATATCTTTTAATAAAAAAGGCATCAGAGCTAAGAACATAGACCTCAGAGACCCTGGATTCTAGATAGAAACTTCTTTTTTAAAAAATTTTTATTTATTTATGATAGTCACACACAGAGAGAGAGAGAGAGAGGCAGAGACACAGGCAGAGGGAGAAGCAGGCTCCATGCACCGGGAGCCCGACGTGGGATTCGATCCCGGGTCTCCAGGATCACGCCCTGGGCCAAAGGCAGGCGCCAAACCACTGTACCACCCAGGGATCCCTAGATAGAAACTTCTAAAGATGCAATAAGGAATTCTAGATCCAAGAATGGCAAAAGTGAATGTTGTATTTTCCTGTAGGAGGTATAAGATGTATTGCAAGGAGGTACTAGAGCTTGGAGAACCAGCTGGGAGGCTTTGAAATCTGAGTGAAACCTAGAGACATGGCAGCAAAGGAAGAAACAATTGGTTTCAGGAACAGACTAGTAAGATTTTCTCCATGCACTTGACTGCAGAAGTCAGCATTTTCTTCTTTTTTTCTGAAAATCAATCAAAAACATCAAGGAGAATAAAAAACATGTCCTGTAAATTTTATATTTGGTGAAAGCAAGTAAAATATGTTTCCTCTAGACTCAAATATACAGGAAAGATACTAAGACAAAAGTACAGAAAATTGGAAAATTAATGACAAGATTTGTTGGGAGGAGAGAAATTTATTAATTGACTTAACAAGTAAGTATTGTGCTTCTCCTGAGTGTGGGTCAGGCCCTGCTTTAGGCTTGAGGGGGGGAAGTAATTATTAAAACAGGCAAAAGTTCCTGCCCTCATAGAGCGTAAGGTAGACTTAGGAGAGACCAACAGTAACAAAATAATTAAAATATACAGTGTGTCCCTCTCTGATTTTGTCTTGTTTTATTTTTTTCCTCTCTTCAGAGAAGGAGATAATCCATGAGAGTCTTAATTGCAGGAAATAAACTGAGGGTTGCTGGAGAGGAGGAGGTGTGTGGGGATGGGGTAACTGGGTGATGGGATTAAGGAGGGCATGTGATGTCAGGAGCACTGGGTGTTATAGAAGACTGATGAGTCACTGACCTCCATCTCTGAAACTGATAATACATTATATGTTTACTGATTGAATTTAAATTAAAAAAAAAAAATCAGTGTTGGGACACCTGAGTAGCTCAGCGGTTGAGCGTCTGCCTTCGGCTCAGGGAGTGATCCCAGAATCCGGGATTGAGTACCACATTGGGCTCCTTGCAGGGAGCCTGTTTCTCCCTCTGCCTGTGTCTCTGCCCCACTCTCTCTGTGTCTCTCATGAATAAATAAATAAAAAATCTTAAAAAAAAAAATCAATGTAAAAAAATCAGCTGGCAAAGTCTGATCAAAACAAAACAACAACAACAACAAAAACAACAACAACAAATATATTAGTGTGATGACAGGCATATAAAGAAAAGTGAAGCAGGAAAAGGGAATAGTGTGGATAATGGGAGAGTTTAATTGTAAATAGACTAATTTAATGAAGGTGCCATGGACTAAACATTTGTGACCTGCCAAAATTCATGTGTTGAAACCTACACCTCTACTGTGACGGTACTTGGGGATTGAGGCTTTGGGATGTAATTAGAGCTTGAAGGTAGAGGCCCTCTTGATGGAATTAATGACCATGTTCCATCTCTTTCTTGACCACCGAGTGAGGAGATAACCATCTGTTACACTAGGAAGAGAGTTCTGAGACCCAGCTCTGCTGGTGCCTTGGTCTTGGACTTCTTAAGCTCCAGAACTGTGAGAAATAATGTATGCTGTTTAATTCACACAGTGAATGCAAATTTCTTATAGCAGCCCAGACAGCCTCAGGTAGAAGGCCACACTGGGTAGGTGATATTTGAGCACAGACCTAAGAGGGATGGGAGAGGTAGAGGAAAGCCAGTGGAAAGGTTTGGTGGCCAGGGATGTCTGGGGCAGCTGGATGTGTGGCCAGACCTGAAAGAAGGACCTGGCAGCTATCAGGGAATGCAGTGAGAGCAATACCAGTATGCCAGGTTGTATGGAGCCTTGCAAATTAGAGTCAATACTGGCCATTTCATCAGAGTGATATAGGAAGTCATTGGAGGGTTTTGAGCCAAAAGATGGATGTGATATGACTTACATTTTCACAGGATCATTTTGTCCACCTTCCTCATTGAGAATAGATACCGTGTGTGTAATGGAGGAAGAGGCACTGATTACAAGGCTTTGTGTCGCACCAGGTGGGAGATGATGGTGAAGGGGGCCAGGATGATGTCAGTAAGGTTGGTGAAAAGTGGTCAGAATCAGATCCTTGATGAAGCTAAGAGATTTGTTGATGGATGAGACATGGAGTGTGGAAGAAGAGTCCAGGTGACCCCCAGGTCTTTTGCCTGAGTAATTGGAAGGATGGAGTTGAAATTGACTTAGTCTGGACAAACTGCAGATGCAGTTTTTGGAGAAAAGAGCAGTAACCAATCAATCATTTGGTTTTGGAAATGCTAAATTTGAGATGCCTATTGAACATTCCTATAGAGATGTATAGACTGTTGGATCCAGGAGTCTGGAGTTCCAGGGAGAGATCTGAACTGGATAAATAATTCTGAGAGTTGTCCCAATGTAGATGGTAATTTAAGGCACAAGACTGGGTGAGGCCCCCATTAGAACGTGTGTGTGTGTGTGTGTGTGTGTGTGTGTGTGTGTTTGCATGGTTTTTGTTTTATTTTATTTTTTTAAGTAAAGGCATCTTTCAGAAAGCATGGAGAAGATGAAGGTCACACTATGCAGTACGTCTCTTTTTCTAATTTATGGTACTAGAGCCCTGTGCCAAGGCCATCCAGGACTGATTTGGGTTCAGAGAATAAAGGCTCAGGGAATAAAGGCTCAGGCTTTACTGAGAATTTCAAATGAGCCAGATTTGCATGAGGAAAATACCAAATTATCCCAGTATTTGGATCACCCTTTGTTAAGGTTTATAAGACAAATATGACTATAATGAGAACACAAGATTTTTAATAGAAGATGTTAACTTATTTTTCTTTGAACCACATCCGATGCAGTTGCCTGTAGTACACTCGATGACAATCAGCTGCCTCAGTTGCTCCTTACACACAGGAAGTTGATGACTTGCCTGATCTGTTAGGGCCCACCTCTCTTCTTGGAGAAGGCACTTAACCCCCTCCACCTTCATTTCTTTCAGACCAAAGGGAAGGGTTGACACATCTCTCATTTGTAAGACTTTCTCTTACCTCCTCACTCATGAGCATCTGCTTTAACTGTACCTTGAGTGGAATTTGATTGCTTTAAGACAAAACTATAATGATCTTTAAACAGTATTTATATGTTAAGTAATCTTAGTTTGGAAGATTTTTTTTTTATTTTAAAAGAGCTCAATTACCAGATATTGTGATATTCATCCTTTTAACATAAATACACAAAATAATATTTATAACCTTTATCTACATTCTCCTAATTTATATTTAATATCTTTACAGATGATTTTCCATGAATATTTGCTAAGTATAAGATAAAGCTTTTTAATCTATGTAATGCCACATTTTTATTCCTAAATTCCAGTACTATAAGATATAGTCTCAAAATAAAATTTCAAATTATTTTGCAATTCAGCTTATTAGATTTAGAATTTTCTTAGGTAGAAGAGATGTCTGCTTTTTGCATGCTCAGTCGTCATTTAGTTTCTTTTCTATTATTTTTCTTAGATTTTAAATTCAAAGGAGGAATGGGAATAGTTAGTATATGCTAAGCAGAGCTGACTCCTGCCCAGGTATCATTCTATTAACACTTGCAGAGTGAGAGAAATCTTGGTGTTACCAGTGTTCTAAGGAGGCAAATGAGACTCAAGAAGGTTGAACTTGCTCAAAGTTGTATAGTTTATCACTTGGATCTGACTAGTGAGACGAGGATATTTGCATTACCCCTCATACAGCGACCACATCTTATTTCAAATCCTTACATATCTTACTTCAAATCCTGAGTTTTACACATTGCTAATGGGCTACTTCATCCATGTGAACCAATCATATCAAATAATACCTTCTAGAATTTTATTAATGAGTCCATCTTTTATGTCTGCCATGAAAATTTCCATATTTTTACGCCAAATGATTGTAGATAGATTTTGCAGAAACACGTTTATAGAGTCAGGAATAAATTTATGGATAAATAAATCACAAAATCTATAAATTTTTAGTAAGAATCTGCCTTCTTAGGTGTTACTTTATCCATCAAACCAAAAGAAAGAGAAGTTTAATACATGGAAATTGACTGCATTTATTTCCCATCAATTTCACCATGGTTAACATAGTTTAGTGATGGATTTGTAGTCAAGAACACCTTAATACATTACAACCTCATTGAGTTTCTTTGGAGAAATATGCACTTGAATATAATATGGCCAACTGTCAGTCACATTGATTATACATGGGATAACCCCAAGTAATGCTATTAGACTGTGAAATTAGCGGCACTTCTGGAGTTATGAAGTACACAAACTCCACAACTCTATACCATTACTAGCATGGTATAAAAGTTGTTCCATTTAAAACTATGGAGAAGTTTGAAGTCATGTATCACATAATAGATTGAATATGTCGTTCATAATAGTACAGAAATTGTTGAAAATCATATTAAATCATTTAACTGCATAGTATATTATGCCAGAATTAGAGTTGCACCCAATATATATTTGTTTGTTAATGCCCTATCTTCTACTTAAAATTATTTGATGAAGATTTTAATTATATGGATATATATTTACATATATGTTTATGTATCTAAACATAATTTTTGTATATGTAAACATTATAAATATTTAGATATTCTGTGTTAAAATAACATAATGGTAGAAACAAATATTCTAATAATAATGACTAGTAAAGTGACAGATAGTGTATTCATTCTTGGATTTCCCAGCAACCAACATGAGGGAAGCCAGCATTTGCAGTCTTTCTACTTTTTGGAGGAAAATACTGTCAGATTTTCAAAGGGCAAATGCAATTCACTTTGTAATCAATCCTAAGTTAAGTTTCTCCCATGAGACTTTGAGACATGGAACAATGTATAAATGCATATGTTATTGAATAATTACAATTTTATGACAAATACGAGAGAATTTCTAATGAAATTACTTGTTCTAACATTCAAGCAATTCTATTGGAATATTGATTCTGAATAATAAAATAATCTCACATATGGGTGGGACAGACTATTTAGAAAAAGAGATGAAGTTTTATAACAATTTGATGGTATGTTTTGTCTTAACCAAATAGCGTCTAGTCTGTTATACTCAGGGAGAGACATTCTGTATACTTTACAAATTAGATAAGCTCATATAGAGTCAACACTTTGCTTTAAAATTCGAAAATCTGTCCATATTTTTTTTTCTTTTTGTTCTGTTTTTGCTTTTGTTTTTTCTAAGGTGGATGGGTGGATGGCCACATCATTTCCACATGCCTTGAATCACTGAGGCTCCTTCAGACAAAACCCTGTTGTTTTATTTCTTCCAAGAGTCATTTTGATTTTATTTCAGCATTTGCACAAGAGCTGAATAAAATCCCAGAGTTCCAAACCTATATCAAAGGGGATTTTATTGCAAGAGTTTAGCTCACTGATGATCCTTAAAAAAACATTTCATCTTAAATTGATCTCCCTGTGTGGCCACTAGGATAATTTCAGTGGTGAAATAGCCTTGCATATCTGGACAAATTGACTCAGAATATGCTTTAGAAAACTGATTTTAATGATACTAAAAATGAGCATTAGATTGATTACAGAACTACAAGTCACTCTTAGTTTTTATGTATAGAATCCCCCCAGCAAGCAGTAAGGATGCATCTCCCTGATTACTTGTAAAGGAAAATGAGCATTGAGTTTATCTCTAACTAGTCTCAGACCATTATGGTGTAATTTAAAAAATATAGGATTAAAACCCTGATTTACAATATATCACTTGAGATTTTGACTTTATCTGTCAGTATACTATTTATGGTATATATAATTCTTATGGTACCATTAAAATGTGTAATTTATGGAAACAGTAATAGTCAGGGTTTTTGATGATAGCTGATTTCTCTTTTAATCAAAAGCCAATGATGGAGTGATTAAAAAATGATAAAGTTTTATGTTCCTGCAACTTGGTCAATCCATCCATGAGGCTTTAAACAGTGGCCAAGAGTAGAATGGTGATATCTGGAAATTCTGCAGTTCCTGGTGTAAGATACTGGTAAAAGCTTAAAAAAAAAAATTCAGGGGGGCATAACACCTTAAGTAAATTCCAAATTTTCAGCAATTTTTGTCCCTTCTGAAAATCAGGCAGGTTGCACTTTGATTCAATCGAGAGAGGGTACTGAATATGAGGTGTTAATTAAAGGTTTGGTACCCACCATGCTAAACAGGCTTCAAACTGTTCTGGCTGTCCTTTCTAGTAAAAGCTGTAGGAAAGAGGCCTTCATTTCTCAACAGTAGGACAGCATTTCCAGTTTTCATCTGTCAATAATACTTTGTGATGTGATATGTGAGCAAGCCTTTCTTAAGTGGCTTTTGAAGAAACTCTTAGAAGTTGTTTGAACATTATAAGACTGCATTGAAAGCTAATAAAGACCCTGAATCATTTCACCTCTATCTGTTGAGCTTTTCAGAAATTACTGGTGTTGTTTGAAGACAAAGCAAGGGAAGGAATAATGGACAGAAATTCATATCCATCTTAAGAATGAAAGTAAGCACAGAATGATTACCAAATAATCACATTGGAGATAATCTCTCTTGTGCTTGCAGATGAGTCTGGCTAGATTTTCCCTTTAGTTGCATATGCTTATTCCTGAGTACAAGATTGCAGAGATAAGACTATCCCAATAGATGGTGAGGGTTTTTTAGGTACCAGTCAGTGTTTTGCACACATTTTGTACATTCTTTTATTCTTAGACATAAACTCACAAAATATATGGTATAGATTCTATTATTTAGTCTCCATTTCACATGTAAGGAAACAATACCAGAGATGTAACATAACTCACTTAACATCCCCAAACTGTAAAAGTACGTAGAAGTGATGGGACCTTGACTCCATTGCCCTATTTTCAACTGCTGGATTATACTGCTACTCAGTTTTGCCTATAAGTGGACTTAGTTTTGAGAACACCAAAGAAAATATTGGACATTAAATCTCCCCTCCCAAAGCAATACCGTTTGTTCAATGATGAAAGATTGTGCAGTTTAAACAGCTGTCAGGGGCAGAAGCTTTAAATAGACTTGATGTGCTTTGGAGCGATGCACACGTATGTTAGGATATGAAGCATCAATACAAATCAAAAGAAATAAGCTGCTGGGCCATAGAGCTCAGTGTTTACTCCTCTGTCACAAGTTAGAATTAATGTTTCCAGGTTAACTCTCCCATTTTTTTCTCTAAATATCCTTAAAATGAAAAGAGTCTGTTTATAAAACGATAGCAATATCATAAAATCCAACTCTTAAAGGCAAAAATAGTGCACTAGCCAGGAGAGGGGCCACTAATTCATTGGCTGATTCAGTTATGGATTCAAGGATTCATTCACACAAGATTCCAGGTCCTGCAAAATGGAGAACACAAAACTATCGTTTGCCTTCAAGGGAAACAAACACACAAACCACAAATTACAACTTTATAGGAGGAAAATTTAGGGAAAGATATATGGAAAGTGAGCTGGGGATATAGAAAAGGTCTGTCTCAGTCTAGAGACTTGAGACTGTCTCAATCCCTTGATTGGAATGCAGGTCTTAGAAAGCCTGGGGAGAAGCAGCCACTGGCTCTTTTCAGTGTCTGCTAATCTGCATTGGGTAAGCAAAACTGTCTGTCCTGAAACAAAGCAAATAGACATGACCTGGGGATTTCCTAGATTCTAAGAGGAGACAGAGATATAAATAAATTGGAAGTTGTGGTACAGCATTATTTGGGGAGTTTGCATAGAAATTATGTTTATTTACATAAGTGGAATCATCCAGACTTTTACAGGAGTGCTTAAACTTCTTATCTCATGTTTTTGCATGCATAGAATTAATGATATGCATGTCCATAGGCACAAACTGTCTGTCATTTGATGGAAAGACATGGAAAAATTGGCTGGACACCTTCACTTTGTTGCATCTTTGCAAACATATTCCAGCTGCTCAGAACTCATGGTCCCATGCCCTCCCTATCTAGAAAAGCCACCTTTCCCTTTCACCTTGCTGTTCCTCCATTGTTTATTTTAGGCATCACTTCCTCCAGAGAGACTTTCTCATGACCTCACTATGTGGTGTAGGAATGCGCCCAGAGCATCCTGTCTCTATTACACAAATTAACATTCCTCCTTGAAACTGTCCAGTTAACTATTCCATGAGTCTTACTCAGTTTTGATGTTCCAGTACCTGATACAGGACAAGATGTACAGGACTTCACAACAGATATTTGTAGCCTAAAGGAATAAATAGCTATTGCTAATTTGTTACAGGAATGGAATTCTTATATTATTTTTAGACATTCAAGTCAGTTATCATAAGGTTCCTTCTTCTCTAAACTTTTTTTTAAAGATTTTATTTATTTATTCATGAGAGATACAGAGAGAGAGGCAGAGACAGGCAGAGAGAGAAGCAGAGAGAGAGAAAAAGGCTCCATGCAGGGAGCCTGACATGGGACTCAATTCCAGGTCTCCAGGATCACAACCCTGGGCCGAAGGCAGGAGCCAAACCACTGAGCCACCCAGGCATCCCTTTCTTCTCTAAACTTTTATACTATCTTTAATGTCATGACTACTGCATTACCTGATCACAGGACATGAGAGTTGAAAGGAGATTTCAGGATTGAGTAATTCAAACATTTATTTTATAGATGAGAAAGCAAAGAGCAAGGAAGGTGAAATCATTTATCCAAGTCCTTTCAGATAGCGAACATCATGACTAAGACTGGAATCTTTATCTCCTAATTACTTTTATGGGGCTCTTTCTACTTGTTCCACATTATATAATTTTGACTTAGAGAATAGAATTTTAAGTCATTTCAGAGCTTAAATCCTGTCCATACAATCATGCTTTTGGTGCAGCACTATAATAAATGGTAAACACCAAGTAAATATTTATTGAATTGCATTGCTCCTAAGTTCCATGTTTAAGACCTATTTCCTGCATCTCTTGAAAAGCCTTGAATTTATTTATTTATTTTTTAAAGGTTATTTATTTATTCATATTTATTCATGAGAGAGAAAGAGAGAGAGAGACAGGCAGAGACACAGACAGAGGGAGAAGCAGGCTCCACACAGGAAGCCCGATGTGGGACTTGATCCCCGGACTCCAGGATCACACCCTGGGCCAAAGGCAGGCGCTAAACCACTGAGCTACCCGGGCTGCCCAAAAGCCTTGAATTTATAATCAGAGTAAAAGGGAAGGGAATTTCTTGTAGGAGGTAAGTGTATAATACTAAAAGTAATAATTCCCAAATTCAAATTTAGTCATTGTCTCCTTATAATCATGTCACACAAGAACGGTAATGTAGATGCTTTGACTCACAACTCCTACTTAACTATCAAAATTCTATTTCTTGTGTATCATGACAAAGTGTCTTAAGAATATTAAAACAATCTGTAGTACATATTTGAGAACTCTCAGAAATGAGTTGAGGTACTAAGGAGAACAAAGGCTGACATTACAGAACTGGAAGAGCTTTGAGCTCATAATCATTTTTAAATGGTCATTTCCCCAAGTTTGAATTAAATCATTCAGCCCATTCATTTCTTTTTCTCAACCATGGGGCTCGTTTAAGGATTAATTTTAATTAGAGGGAATAGAGGTAAATATATATAAAATTGTTCTATAAACACAAGCCTATTGTACTACAGAGTCAATATTAATATGTATACTTTCTTTTCTGGCTGTAGTAAATAAATTTGTATTTCACAGCAGATAACATGGGATTCAAACTCATGTTCTATGAAATAGCTGACTTTCAACTGTATTTTCTATCCATTTTCTTCTTTTACCTGAACGTGATTGACTATAGCCCTAAAACATCTGGGAAGAGGGAGAGAGAAAATTCTGAGAAGAAAAGAGAGGCAAATAATAATACAAGACGAGTGAGATGGGAGGATAATGCGTTTGACCTCTCACTGACCTCTCTGTTCAGCACCTTCCTCCCTCGCCACTGCTGAGCATTAGCTTTCTCATTCCAATCATTCTTACACCACATTAATAAAAGAAAAAAATCATTTTAGTTATTGCAGGTCTAAAAGCCAATCTGATTATGCAGCTTCAGCATTCACAGCAACACAGGACATCCTATTGACATGTGTGCATAAATACCAGAGTTCTTATGTGTTTAAGGGGCTTAAAAGGACTTTGGTCCTTTTACAGTATCCTCTAGATACTGTAATTTTGACCAAGAACATCTATTTTTATCAACTACATAGATCTACCAATTATGTGGGAGAACAGGCGAGTTCCTTTGATGAGAGATTAAAATGAAGGGAGACAGGTTGACAAACAGTCTTCTTTCCTGATTTTGCCTCTGAAGGGGTAAGGAAGTGAGGCTTTTTGCATGATGAAAAGCTAAGGAGCCCTCCTCCTGCAGCTGGGCTGATATACTGCTTTTGGTTTTGGCTAAACCTTGTTGCTACTAATGGGTAGACTTTGCTCTGAGACAGAGTGTGGAAAGGGATATGGAAATGTGATCCAGAGGTAAGTTATAAAGGGAGAGTCAGAAACATGTACTTTGTAAACCAAACTTATTAGTTTGTCTGCATTCTCTTATTTGTTTTTATTTTATATTCTTTGATGGTATTTTTGAACATATTTTTGAATCTACCAGACTCTGAGCTTTACTTATAAGAACTAGTGAAGATCTTTGGGTCCAATCTGGAGATGAAATTTAAGGTGGAACATGCACCTGTGAGGAAAGCATGTAGGTGGAAGTGGTCATCACTTGCTGAACATCAGAATATGAAGGAGTGCTCCAGGGGAACACTTTGAGGTCATTCGGTTACTCAACTCTCTCTCTCTCTCTCTCTCTCTCTCTATATATATATATATATATATATATATATATATACCATTCAGAGCTGGAACCTGGGACACCTTTGATTACATTGACAATAAAGGATGAACACTGTATTCAGACAGAGCAGGAAAAACTAGCTAATTGATTGCAGATTTTATATATATGTATATATGTGTGTGTCTATATATATATATATAATGCTGAGTAATTGGGGAAATTTCAAGGACTTGCAGGTGCTAATGAGTTCTTTTGCTAAGATGTTAAAACAATTTTACAAGTATTTGATTATCTAAAAAATGACTTCAGTGAAGATTTGTGAGAATATCTATGTGTTAGATCACAGCAAAGCAGCTCAGGTATTTATAGGCTTGATCCATAATGAGACTCTGAATGTAGAGCTGGAGGATGAACCATGTGCTCACCTGTTCCAACCTCTCCGCAATAGGAGGTTCTGTTACTATAAAAAAAAAAAAAATGAAAGAGGAAAAAAATTTTGGCAACCTCTCTGTTCAAGAGTTTTTCTTTTCCAACTTAGAGTCCAGATAATGACACTCTTAGCTGGTGGTTCACATGAATGAAACCATGGCAATGTTTTGAAAATGAAAAGGAATATATAGTCCATACAGGAATGGAAGAATATTTTAGGGTACAAATCTGGACAGATCAGGATTCTAGGCCCATCACTTCACCATGTGATCTTGGGAAAATTATTCTCTATTTCACCTTTCATCTTTAAGATGAGTATAATCATATCAATTTCACTTTCCTCTCACTCCCCTTCTCCTCCTATTGCAAGAATATTTATTGAAAGTCTGTTCCCTTTCCAAGCATTTTGCCAGCAGCTTAAAGATAGAGGTCTTGGCTTGGAGATTTCAGACTCATGGTATTTTTGTGAAGAATAACTGAGATAGTGTATGTCATCTGGTGCATTTGAAGATTCTCGATCATATGGGCCCTGCCTTCTTGCCGGTTGCCCAATCATGCAACTTGTTCAGAAGCTGAGGAGAGTAGAGTCATGCATTAATACTTTCAACACACAAAAGGTTTAACACACACACTTAATTCATTGACTTCTCATGATTTTACTTTGTTGCCATTTTGTAGATGAATACAAAGGGGACAAATAAACAACATCAACTCCTTTGGTTGTGGTATGACAGATCTTTTAAGTGGCAGCATTTCAGACATTATTGAGACAGTATTAATTTAACTTATACCACAGGGTTATGTGTGAGGAGTCTCCAATTTTGTTAATGGGATACTTAATTGACAATCCAATCATGACTCGGAAGGGTGTGAAATTAAAATCTTAAGAAGCATATAAAATAATAGGGCAATTCAGAAGTTTTGTGTGAATAAAGCAATGCAATTGGAAAGCATCTTATTTATGGTTGGCTTTTCATTGCTAGACAATTCCACTCAGTATCTGTTTTAGTTCATTCAGGCTGCTATAAAATATAGCATAAACTGGGTGGTTTATATGCAATAGAAGTGTGTTTATCACCGTTCTGAAGACTGGAAAGTCCAAGATCCAGGGCACTGGTATATTTGGTGTTTGGTGAGAGCCTGATTCCTAGGCAATTGCCTTTCACTCTGACCACATGTGGTAGAAGGGCTAGGTTGCTCTGTGAGATCTCTTTTATAAAATGATTAATTCCGGGATCCCTGGGTGGCACAGCGGTTTGGCGCCTGCCTTTGGCCCAGGGCGCGATCCTGGAGACCCGGGATCGAATCCCACATCGGCTCCCGGTGCATGGAGCCTGCTTCTTCCTCTGCCTGTGTCTCTGCCTCTCTCTCTCTCTGTAACTATCATAAATAAATAAAAATTTAAAAAAATTAAAAAAAAATAAAAATAAAATGATTAATTCCATTCCTGAGGACTGGACCCTCATGACCTAATCACCTCCCCAAAACCCCACCTCCTGACACCATCATTTTGGAGTTAAGATTTCAACATATGAATTTTATGGGGACATAAATATTTAGACCGTGGTACTGAGTAGAAAAAACTAATATAAAACCTTAATGATCATTTGCCTAATTAAGAAAAAAAACTGTCAAAAATAGATATCCACGATGTTTCTTAAAAGTACAATATAGAAAAAAGCAGTACATCAAGACTCTCAGGATTGTGGTCTGGAAAGCACATACGACATGATTTCTTCCATTGTCTAGATCTTTAGGACATCTACAATGTTTAAGATATATTTCAAAGTTTCTATTTTCAGTTGTTGCTAGTGTCACAATACCACTCAAATACAGAGATAATGCTGCTGATCAATGACTGTAAGTGAGATATAGACTTTGAATTTTGTGTTTTAGGCTGAAATGTGTTTTTTACATTCTCTTATTCCATTTCTCCCCAGGTCCAGCTTTGTAATCTATGTCTTGTATTTGGTAGGAGCTTAGGTAACTAAGAACATATCCCATGGGCCTCAAAACAGAATCAAACCTGTGTCTCTGCACCAATGGCCTGGTTCTCTGGCTGAAAGATCTTTTCAAAACAAATGACTTTCAATATTATTACATGTTTTCTTGACAAATTAGAATTTTTTTTTTCAAATAGGGAGTGGCTGACTTATTTTAAACTACAAATAATATTTTATTATACTTTCAAATTTCAAACAAATTAGGTAAATGAAAGTGAATATTTAACTTTTACAATAGAGCAAGGGAAAATAGTTATGTAAATTATATACTTACTGATGGGATAGCAATCTGCATATTGGAATTTCTAATCCCCTTCTGTTTTCTATAGTATCACCATAATGCAAAAAATTACTGCTCTATTGCATTAAAAGCACATACTTATTAGTGAAATGGCCAGGAAAAAATATTCACTCACTCAGGGAAGTATTACCATGAGATGTTTTGCCTAAGTGTGTATATCACTTGAACTTCCTTTGAACTCTGTGCACTTCTTGCTATTTATGACAAAGAAAGTCATTGCTCACAAAGTATTGGCTTGCCTTTGAAACAATACCAGATCATTGACAAAAGGCAGAGCTGAGATTAGATGCCGAAGGTTATTGTCTTGCTATAGTCCCAGAGCTATGTGAAATGTCAGCTAATTGAAAATGGTAATTATCCTACATAACAACATAAACTGTTTCATTCTAGGATATGTGTTGCTTTTAAATTAATAGCCATTGATCTTCTGGTTTTTCGCAATTCTTCTCTGTCCTTTTGTCAAATTATCTAGCCATCAGTCCTTGGGACAAAACCCATTTCACCATTTTTATTGACCAGGGTTTAATGAGTGACCTGGCCTTCCTGTTTGGATAGACTGTAATAGGTCCATCCATCTGAGGGTCTGTCAGCAAGAGCTGTGTAACCTTTACAGTATGTTTGGTTTCTTAGTGGAAAAGTTTTAAAATAAAAACTTCAAATAATTATGTTACTGTGGCTATTTGCATTTTTTTCAGATACTGGTTGGGAGGAGCCATATTAATCACGGTAGTAATAGATGTTTAAATTATGATCTACTGAGAAAGACTGTCCCTTGAGAGATGAATAATATATATTCAAAATGCTCAGCTTGCATCTAATGGGCAGTACTTCAAACCAAATGGCTTTGAGGGAAATTTGTATAGTATAATTTTTCAGGAACAGAATTAAAATTCCCAGCTATGAGGGGGGAAAATAACTGTCAAGTAGAAATTAGAAATACATATTCTCCATAGCTATAAAATGAACTAAAAGTGCACTTTGATCCCATAAAATTGAGTTACTTTAGAAAATATTTCAGAGTAACCTAATCTCTAGTCAAGGTTTTCTATTGTAATGGTAGACATCCCAAAGACACTTGGGGTTGATCTGTTTTAACAGAGTGAAGAAGACGTGAAGAGTGTGGGAATGTATTCAAATATATTCAGGCAAAATTCTCCGTTGTTGAGCTTAGTAGCCTAATATACAGTGATTATGGGAATGCTTTATTATGCCCTTAGTTCAAGCCTTGCCACAGAATCATAAAACTAATCTTATTTTTGAGTGTGAAAGAAACCAATGCAATGTCTTTCTAGTCATACTGGAAGTAGGAAATCGTGCTTCCTACAACTTTACTTTCAAGCTGTTAACTATGATTATGAAGTATATCCACAAACCATGGAGGCGAAGAACACAAAAATTTATTGCCAAAAATAAGCAGTTGAAGGTAAAATTTATCTGACATGTAGAATAATGAACAAATTCCTTTTGTGATCCACAGTATTTGGGCAAAAAGATGAAAATACTTAATCATTTTGAGAAATCATGGACATCTAAGTGGGTTGGCAGTTGGGCATCTGCCTTTGGCTCAAGGTGTGGTCCCAGGGTCCTGGGATCGAGTCCTACATCGGACTTCCTGCATGGAGCCTGCTTCTCCCTCTGCCTATGTCTCTGCCTCTCTCTTTCTGTGTCTCTCATGAATAAATAAATAAAATCTTTAAAAACATCATTTTGGGAAATGATGTTTTATTTCTTAGAGAAAGTGGAAGGAAAATGTTCAGAACTAAAGGGTAAGGGTAACTTGGTTGTGTCCCTTGTTCAAAGCAATTCTGATGACAACTCTCCTTGACTGCTCTAGTCAGGCTTCTCTAAGAGCTCTAGGCCTCTACCTTGGCATCTGCCCTTGTTGGGCCTAAGACACCCACTTGTAACAAGAAGTCAGTGTGGCAAGGCTACCCTCAATATCCTATCACCCTTGGTGTGTGGAGTACATTGATTGCCCGTTGTCTTCAGGTGATATGTGATCACCTTGACCTTCTTCAGCATTCCATTAAAGTCTATTTAACCAGTCTCCCTTTTACTCTTGATGTTTCCTCTTAGTGATTTTCTTCCCAGTGATTTTCTTCCCACTTCCCTTTTATCATACCCCTGGGCTATAAATCTCTACTTGTCCATGTTGTATTCTGAATTAAGTTCAGTTCTATATTGAGGTCTCTTTTATCTTCTTGCAAGCATTCCTGGATAAAGATTTTTTGTCACTTTACTGCCCAGCTCCAGTGTCCTTTAACAATTTTTACCACTTTAGCCACTTCAGGCTCTGTTTTTGTTTTCTCTCCCACTTCTACATACCCTTGTTTCATTTCAAAATTGTTTAGAATGCTATCTCTCTTCTGTCCTGTCTTTACCTCAATATCTGAGAGTAAATGAATGTATTTGCCAGAAGAACCCAGGAATGTATCTGTGTAGCCTTAGAAGGCTTCCTGCCCTGTACCATTCTCTCCACCATCTCTCATCTGCTATCAGCTGGAATAGGAGGCTGAGGGCCATGCCTCCCCCCACCCCATCCCTTTGGAAGGAAATTGACTGAAGACTAATGGTCATTCCTGCCTAATTTGGTAGCATAAAAGGAGGGCATTAGGTTTCTTCCTTGAAAATCCTACCTTTTATCATAAAAATGGCTCTATAGCCAAATTCTGTGCCTTGTAAAAGAATAT
Organism: Canis lupus baileyi; assembly: GCF_048164855.1. Lineage (NCBI taxonomy): Eukaryota > Metazoa > Chordata > Mammalia > Carnivora > Canidae > Canis > Canis lupus. The sequence continues at coordinate 17,938,173 of NC_132854.1, read as the reverse complement.
CCATTAAGAAAAATATCAAAAAATACTTATACATCTGTCTTGTAGACTTAATGAAGTTTAAGTCCACCAAATCTATTCTTTCAGTACTCTGAAACCTTATAATAAAGGCTCTCTAGAGGTGATCAGAATGAAAGAGCATGCCTAGTTATAGCTGGGTTGCTATGGGAGAAATAAAACTGGTAGTCATTCACTATACAGCCTGCATCCATGAAATTGGTGTTCCCTAGTAAACTATCTGGCATGCAGAATGCTACGTATTCAAAGTACCTGGCATTTGTGATCATTGTAATTGTAAACTGTTGGCATTTGGTTTATGTTCTTGAGCCAAACCATTTTGTACTACTCTTAAATATTTTGGCTTTAGAACTTTGTTTTTGATACAGATAATTTCTCTTGTTATTTCCCTGTTTCCTTTATTGCTGTTCTGCATTCAGCTGTAATTTGCTTTAATTGAGTCATCCCCATGATCATGGAGAATTTGTTTAGCCATTGCAATTTTTAGCTGTAATCTCATTTTGAATTGTTTATCCTGATGATTAACATTAGTGCATGAGGACTCAGTAGAGAAAAATTATGTGGAAAATTCTATCTTTAATAGTTAATATAAGCCTCCAAATGCTGAGTGTCAAGGCTGTAGTGTCTCTTTGATGCTTAAAAGACTTGTCAGTGAAGACAGTTCAGTTGAGAAGCTATATTGTAAATCCAAATATTTTTTAGAAATCTGCTTTGAGTCTTGAGGATTTGGAAATTTACATAAATGATCTGAAGCTCAGCAAGCTCTGAATGCACAGCAACTGTTTGATGGGATAATTTAAAGACAGCCTGCCACTGGAGTGATGATTATCTACAAAAGTGATTATTTACTAAGTGATTATGCCTAACTGTGTCATAACTTAATATGCCACTGATAGTTTTTAATCAATAAATTGAAATAACCAGGTTAGGGAACATGTAAACCTGCATCAGTCCAATGAAAACTGTTAGCAAGGAGAAAAAAGAACTGTAAAAATCAGACAATTATTTGGGAGAGCTTAAAAGAACTCTAGTTTTCCCTCAGCTGTGATACTCAGCATGAGACAAAATGAACTTCACTACAGGGCTTGGATTTCAGAAATCTACTCAGTGGGGCTTGTCCAATATTGGACCTTTCCAACAAACAAAAAGGGATCTTATTTTTTTACTTCTGAGTATTTGTTGTATGCATCGCTATTTTTTTTTCCTTTTTCTTTTTTTTTTTTTTTTTGTCCTAATCACACATAGCTGATGGTACTGGATAGGAGGCATCTCTACTCTGCTTCTGACAAGCATTGTGAAGTTGGGCAAGTTCTTTGTCCTCTCTCAATTTTACTGTTACCATTTAAGAAATGAAACTCAGAAGATTATCCTTAGACTATATTCACCTCTACAATTCTGTATTATGTGGAGATGTCAAGTCTGTAGTTTAAACAAGTCATAGATCCAGATAGAGCTCACTAAAGAAGATTTAAACTTGAAAGTCCTTCCTACAGATGTTGGTTAAAGCTCAGAGATTAGATGGGTTCAAGAGGCTATATTTGTACATAGAAAAGGATAAAAGATCTAGGAAAGAGTCCAAAACCTTGCGAAGATTGGGTTGAGGAGCCAACAAGTGAGATAGTAACAGAGTGTCAGTGACTAGGAGAAAAGCAAGTAAACGATGATTTCTGAAGCCATGAGAAGAATTTAATTGAGAAGGGAGTGTTAAACTGTTGAGTGCATCTAAATTCTCATGGATGGCAAAAACAGAAGAGTTACCATTGGACTTAGATGTTTGTAGCTTGACAAAAGTTGGCTCATGACAATACTCAACAGTGACAATGAGAATCCAGCCAGAGTAGTGAAAAGAGAATGGAGGTTATGAAGTAGAGAATGTGATTATAGATTTCTCTTTCTAGAAGTTTAATTCTTAAGGATAGCAGAGAACTGGAGCAGAGCTAGAGAGCTATGTGTAATTAAGAGAAGCCCTCCTCCTCTGCTTTCTCCTCCTCCTCCCTGGTCCTTTTCTTCTTCTTTTGAGAGGTGTAAAGGACCAAAAGTTTGGGAAGTAATAAGATGAAAGGGAAAATTAATGATGCAGGAAATAAATTGGATAATTATACAGGATAAGTAAATCCGCCAAAGATGCAAGGCTATGGACTGTGGCACATGATGGCATTGGCATATAATGGGAATAGAGTCACTTCATTCATGTGGTAACTATTTACTTTTAGAAAGTATTGAGAACCAAAGAGTTTATACTTTTCATTTTTATACTAATACTTCTATAAAGAAATTTCACTGAGAAAGTTGAGAACCAAAGATTAGCCTTATGAATGTGTGTGTAGTAGGTTGTGATATAAGATAAAGTTCTTGTCTTAGTCCTAGTCAAAGATTTTATAAGTAAAATGCTTTGTGGTAACTAAAATAAAAGAACAAATGGATGAAGGACAATCATAAATAATACAAAGGAGGAAAGTAGGATAAAGCAATGTCTTCAATGCAAAGGATGAGGAACTTCTGGAGGTAGAACCTGATGACATTATCAGGTGCTTCTAAAGGCTTTATGGAGTTCAGTGCTTAGAGATGATTTTTTTTTAAAGATTTTATTTATTTATTCATGAGAGAGAGAGAGAGAGAGAGGCAGAGACACAAGCAGAGGGAGAAGCAGGCTCCATGCAGGCAGCTCGATGTGGGACTCCCGGGTCTCCAGGATCATGCCCTGGGCCGAAGGCAGGCACTAAACTGCTGAGCCATCCAGGGATTCCCCAGAGATGATCTTTTTAATAAGCAATTTCAATGTGACTATTACTTTGCTTACAGTTGGAATAAAGTACATTATAATGTAGATAGACAGAAAAGTAAAATTAAAAAGCTTAATATAATCTTTATTCTTAGGGCAATTTTTTCAGAATGAAGGCTGTGGCCCATGACTGGGTTATAACATAACATGCATTTCTTACTATAAATGGCTCCAAGAAAAAATGCAAAAGAGAAGTCTTAACCAAGGGTTCACTACGTCACTGAGTTATCCATCTACTAATAATACTTCAGTGGCCAGTTAGTGTTAACAACTTGCAATTGGAGGTTGTCTTTTTTTTATGCTTATTGTCTCATGATCCCAAGTTGACAGACTGCTTAATTCTCAGACATCAGGTTTCCATTCTATGAATGAAAAACACTGTAGTGGGCATAAAATGCCCATCCCCAAAGATACCCTTGTCTTCATGCCCAGAAACTGTGAACATGTTGCCTAACTTAGCAAACAGAACTCTGCAGATGTTACTAAGTTAGGAACGTGAGATGGAGGGATTATCCTGGATTATCTGGTTAGGTCCTATATAATCACAAAGGTCCTTATAAGTAAAAGAGGGAGATTCGGGGAAGGACATTTTATGATGGAAACAGAGTGGAAGTGATACAGAATGAGAGGGATACAACTGGCAATTGCTAGATTTAAAGATGGAAAGAGGCCAAAGCCAGAGGATGTGGGTGGCCTCTCCATATGGAAAACACAAACAGATTTCCCCCTACAACCTCTAGATGATTTTAGTCCCATTTCAGACTTCTGATGTGCAGAACTATAAGATTACAAATTTGTGTTGTTTTAAGCTACCAAGTGTGTGGTAATTTTTGTGGCAGCCATAGGAAACTGATGAAAATGTGAATCGGCAGAAGAAGGGAAAAAGATGTGACAGTTGAGATTGTCACTTTCCATTAGGAAAGCAAAAGCCTTCTTAGGAACCCTAATGAGCTGGCATTTCCTTGTATCTTCTTATCCAGAAATGGGTTCCATGACCACACTAAATCTGTCACTAACTGAATAGGATTCAATTATCAATTGTCATAGTGGTGTTAGATTAGACAATAACAGTCTATGTGCTGTGCCTGAGGACAGAGTTCTTTTTCTTTCTAAGATCTCTTTATCTGTCATTAGCAAGAAGAAGCAAATTCTATTGGAAAGGAACAAATGGGTTGAAGAGGAATGAATTTTGGATATGTAGCTGATGTTGAAACGTCCAATATACAGCAGATATTGGAACACACTGGAAGTGTAGCAAATGTTGGGTATAAGAAGGCAGTAGGAAATTGAGTGTGTAGCCACACCCAAGATGGTGTCTGCTGCAATGGCACCCATATCCCATCTGCCAGCAAGCCTAATTGTTTCCTTTCAAAAATGCATTCCAACTTTGTCTTAGGTTAATGTCCACAACCAACATTCTGTTTCAATCTAACATCATCTTGCTTTTCAGTTATCAAAATAATCAACTAATTCTCCTAACATCTATTTTGTTTGATATTCCTCTGTTATTTTCTTTATCATTATGTAGCCAGACTGATCTTAAAAATGCATTATGTTTACCCCTTGTGTTTTATTTTTGACGAACAACTTGTCATGAAATTAGAATTGGGAGTCTGTTAAGCATTTGCCTTTGGCTCAGGTCACAATCCCAGGACCCTGGGATCTAACCCTGCCTTGTGTTCCCTTCTCAGCTGGGGAGTCTGCTTCTCCTTCTCCCTTTTCCTCTGCCCCTCCCTTCATTTGTACATGCACACTTGCCTGCACTCTCTTTCTCTCTCAAATAAATAAAATCCTTAAAAAGAAAAAGAAATTAGAATTAAGATAAAAATACTTAACTTGATCTTTTCTCAAGCATTACTTACATAGGAAGATTCAACAACATCTCCCTTTCCAGTTTTGGCCAGGTTTTTTTTAAGTACTTTTTTCATATAATTTAATTTTGGTTTGTAATTATGTGCTCATTTTGTGTGATTATTTGATTAATACCTCTATTATAAGTTTTAAGCTCCATTATAGTAGAAACCAGGTCCAATTCTACCCACTGTTACACTGCATGTTAAACTATAACTGTTGAGTGAATGAATCATGAATTAATAAAACAAGAAAAAAATTACAGTCTCATCTTAAAGGACTTCCTAATCCAGTGAGAAAGAATGAAATGACTATAATAAAAATGATAAAAGCTACATTCTTTAGAAGGACAGGAAATATGTGAATTTGGACCATTATAGGTCAGATATGCCTTCAATATGGATTTGGAGATGCAGGTAAAGGAATGTTGGAGGATGAATCATTTCAGGTGCTTTGAACAATAGGAATTAAATCAGGCTGATATGGAAGACAAAGTCAGATTTACAGATCTTGGTTCATAATCTGCAATGGTATAGAGACTAGAGGGGTGAAATGGGAAATGAGTTCTGGAAGTTTGGTGAAGGCTAGGCTGTTGAAGTTTCCAACACTGTAAACCTGTGCAAATAGATTGAAATTTTTGGTTATGTGTGTGTTGTTTCTGAATATATGAGTGCTATAGTGTTAATGGTATTGTAAGAAGTTAAAATTTCAGGTAGATCATTATAATTAAATGCTTACTCATTCAACAAATGCTTTGAGTGCTTAATTAGCAGAGTTCAAAATAAGCCTCAGAGATAAGGTGAGAGAAAAATAAAGGCATGGTCCTCGCTCTTGTAGAAAAGTTCTTTTTCTCTGATTTTTAAAGTTGTTTGTTGTTTATTTCTTTAAAGTTGTTATTTTCAAAGTTGTCTCCGAGATCACATCACAGGTTTATTCGGAGCAAAAGAAATCACTTCCTGTATTTCTCCTGTTTCAATCATGGTTACCTACAGCAGAATTAAGCAAACAGTAATTGAGCAATAACCCCAAGTAGATTTATTAACTGGATCATCAATATATTTTTATATGGTAAAAATTGATGGAACATTGTGATGCCATTTTAAATCATTATAAACCTACCTTACAACAAATGGGTGAACTGCAAAGGAACATTATACCTATGTTGTTAGATTGACTAATGCAAGACAGCTATTATAGATCATTCAAGTTGAAAAATTTACTTGGCGATCTAAATGATCCAGATTCCTCATTTTGATGATAAATAAATGCAACTACCAAATGCTCCATCACATTTTGTATTGTCTCACTACAACATGAATGTCTTGTCTATGTTGAAATTTAGGACATAAACCTTATAAAATATAAACTGTATAGCACATGCTTTTAAAAAGGTGGCAATTTTTAAGTAAAGAAAAAACCCCCACAAATTTCCAGCTCTTTCTCAAAAAAATATTTATGTTTGCTTTGTTGACATGAGGAACTGGAAAGTGGGAATCAAATTGAAAAGTAATAGAGTTTTAGTTCCCAACCTCCACAAATCCATCCTAGCTTTAAATTTGTCTTTTTGACAATTGAGAAGTGTGTGTGTTTTTTTTTTTTTAATGTAAGTAACCAAACAGTAATAATGGGGAGGTACTGATCACTGCTTAATTCATAATAAGGTTTGTGCTGTCCTGATCATTATGATAGCCACTAATCACATATAGCTATTTAAATTTAAAGTGAATTAAAATAAAAATAAAAATTGAGTTTCTCACTGACACCAGCCATATATATCAAGGGCCTGATAGTCACATATGGCAAGTGGCTATTCTATTAGCACAGTTATAGGACATTTGTTTCATCTTAAGAAGTCTCATTGGACATCACTGCTTTTGTGCATTGGCATTTTTGTTTTTCATATCTGGGCAGTTAACAGAATGCTTGGCAGAAGATTAAAAATTTCCCAAGAAATTAGTTTTTTCAAGAGACCACTGGTATAGCTGACAATCTAGTGATTGGTAAGAGAATGAAGGCAGTGGGACCACTTGTAACTGTGATTAACAGGGTCTGAAGGGATTTTGCAATTAGGAGACTGTTTATATATTTAGTTGTTTCTGAAATTGCTTTATCATGATTCATCAAGACATGTCAAGATGCACCATTTACAAATGGGATAATAACTTACAGATAAGATGATGTGATTATAAGATTGGCTACTTCTTTTAAAAATGAGCCTTCATATATTTCAGTGAGTGATAAACTTGTAGAGAGCAATGATTTTCATCATCCAACAGTGGAAATATTTACTTCTGAGTCATTTTCAAGGGCCAAACCTAACCTCAAAACCAGATTCTGTGCAAGAATCTAAGCCCAACACAGGGAATTATAGGGTGTTTATGCCATAGGGTTTGTTGCCAGAGCTGTGCTCCTTTGTCCTCTTTAGTTGGTTCATATTTTCAGTTACTCCGAATATTTGTTTGGCTTATTTTTCTACATTTTAATTTGTTTCCAATACCCTATAATGGCCCTTGCAACAGCATTATTCCTAACATATAATGTAGTTAGGAGGAAAAAGTTCATGTAATATGAATGTTATCAGAAGAGTAAATTTTACTCTAAAAGAGTGTAATATGAGGGTACCTGGGTGGCTCAGTTGGTTGAGTGTCTGACTCTTGGTTTTGGCTCAGGTCATGATCTCACAGTCATGGGATCAGGCCCTGCATGGGACTCTGCACTCAGGATGGAATCTGCTTGAGATTCTCTCTCTCTCTCTCTCTCTCTCTCCCTCTCTGCTTCTCTTGCTGCTTGCATTCTCTCTCCCTCTCTCCCTCTCTCTCTGTCTCTCAAATAAATAAATAAATATCTTTAAAAGATAAAAATTAAAAAAACACAATATGTTTTCTTATGACTTATCCATGTCAACATCATGTCTTATTTTCCTCTTTTTCATGGGTATCTAATAAAGATGTTTATAGAAAATAGTTGTTGAAGTTAGGCTTGGGAGGCAGGCTGTAGGGATAGAATTATAGATCCACTATTTTTTTAAATTTATTTATTTATTTTTAAATTTTTATTTATTTATGATAGTCACAGAGAGAGAGAGAGAGAGAGAGGCAGAGACATAGGCAGAGGGAGAAGCAGGCTCCATGCACCGAGAGCCCGATGTGGGATTCGATCCCGGGTCTCCAGGATCGCGCCCTGGGCCAAAGGCCCGCGCTAACCCGCTGCACCACCCAGGGATCCCTAGATCCACTATTACTAGCTATGTTCTCATAGTAACTCTGATCCAGGTACACATCTGTAAAATGAGGATGGTAATAATGACCACTTTGTAGATTTATTATGATGATTAAATAAGTAAATACATTTTTATTAATAATCATAAATTAGTTACACTTAGAGCAAGTTCCAGGCACAAACTGTTCATTGAACATGCAAACTTATTGCCCTTTCTCATCCATGATGTAGTACAATTGACATTGTCTCATCAATGTCATTCTAATATCACTTGCTCATCCATTAGATGTTTTTAGTGCCTTAGATTTTATTGTAAATGCTTACCTCTTAACACAGAAAAATATAGAGATGATTAAGACACAGTCCCTGACCTCAGAGAGTGCATATTTTTTGCCTGAATATTATCTTTTATGACATATTTGCTTATTAGCTATAAACAAAATTTTAGGAAAAATAGATCCACTAGTAATTTAGCATCACTGGAGAGACTATTAAAAAGAACATGAGTCATAATAAAGCCTACATTTGATTATTAATGCAGCTTTGTTGTGCTTTGACATTAAAGTAATTCTTAGAATAATCACACTTAATGATTATAACAGTATCTCAGGCCAAGTAGCTTGTGTAGCCTTGTGAACAGCTTTTGGTCATACTATGCTGCTTTCTTGTACAGAAAATAATGATTTCAAAGATGGACTTTATACAAAAAAAGAAAAACAAAACACTCACCTGTACTGCTGAGGTCAGGACAATGGATACTTTTGTTAGGGAGAGGATAAGGAGTAAGGACTGGTGACTGGAAAGGGATATGAAGGGACTTTTGAGGATGTGTGAACTTGTGTTTCTCAATGTGGGTCATAGTGTACAGTTTGTGAAAATTCTTCTAAGTGCCTATTAGACCTAAATTAAAAGTTCTATCTACATATTATACCTAATAATAAAACATGAACACAGATAAATATGCATATATATCTTTATAGACATATATAAATGTGTGTATGCGTATGTATGCTCTGAGTTCAATCAAATATCAAACCTCACAGGAAAGCCCCCATTTTCCCCCCTGTGTGACTATCACTCCGCTATTTAAAGGTAGCAAATTTATTACACAGCCCCCAAGTTTTCAAACTAATTGGTATTAAAGCATAATTTTATTGAAAAACTTAGATTTATGCACTACTTTTCCGTGATGGAACAGTAAGTAGATCCTATCCAACACTTACCTCAGAACACTTTTCTAAAATGCCACTGAAGCATAAGTTAATTAAATTACATAAATTCAGGCAGTGATGGGAAAAGTAGTATTTGTTATAAGTGCATATTCTTGCAGAAATCCCTTCCTTGCATTGTGCACTGATACTTCAGCTGCTTAACTGCTGGCATTTTTATTTTTATTTTTTTTATATCTCCAAAGGGAAGATCTATTTAACTAGGTTAGTTATCCTTTGGCTTGTGAAGTACAAACATTTGTGTTGTTTGCTAATAGTCCTGCAGGGCACAACACATTCAAAGCCAGACAGGAAATACAATGATATAAAATCTAGTGTTTACAGTGCATATGTTCAAAATTCACAGTGATACTGTGTCATAGGTGGTGGGCTCCTGCAGGCATTCCATTTCACCTGATTCATGATGATTGGGGCTTTGAAAGCAAAATCAACTAAAATTAATTCTGCTTGTGAAACTGCCCTCTAGAACACTGTCCATGCTCCTGTGGATAAATGCACTAATGTAGCAATAGCTTTTAGAGGCTTGAGAAAAATGTTAGCTATTAACAAATGAAACATTAAAAATGACTTTTTGTAACAAATAAATTTAGAAGGGGGCATTTAAAGTTTAGTCAGAATTATAGATGATTTCCCAGATATTCATATTAATAGTGATATATCCTTTACTATTTGTAAATAAGTCAGCACACTTAAAATTTAGTCAGATTCTTTTTTTTCTGTTTGACAATTAGTGTAATTATGTGAAATTCAAGGTGACTAATCTACTACTCAACTCCAAAATGACAAAAAAATAATGATGTAACCACTGAATAATAATACCTTTCATTTCCCTGTGCATTCTATATACTTCTGTCCATCCACTTACCTAATTATTCTACATATATTTTTGAGTATTACATACATGACACAACTGATTCCCCTCACAGAGTTTCTATTCTAGTGGGGAGATGATAATACACAAACAAGTAAATGGTTTTGTAAGTATAAAATGTCAGAGAGGGCATGGGTATTCTCAGAAAATCATCCAGAGCTTGCACTAACTATCTTCAGAAGACCTCAGAATATTAATTTGCTTTCTCCACATTTCCTACAATATGATGAGTAAATATTACATAGTTTTGCTTTTTGTTTTTGTTTTTGTTTTATTTTTGTTTGTTTGCTTTTTGCTTGTTTGTCTAGAAACACAAAATACTGACAGTACCTTAAGGGTATGTAGGATTGGGATGAAAGCCTAATTTACCCATTGACAAGCCAGGAACTCTCAGCTGAACATGAAAACTAGAAAAGAAGATGATATTTCAAACTCAGAAAAAACAAATATTAGCTCCTAAAAGGAGATAATGTAGGTTAAGTTTCTTGGCCAGCTTGTAAATTATTTTGTGGAAATTCACTATGATGCATTTGTTCCCCAGTATTACAAGTTTTAATGTTCAGCATGCTGACTCTTTTTCCTGAAATGCTATTGTTTGTTTGTTCGTTCTTTCTTTCTTTCAATTCTTCTGGTATATTCTTATTTATTTTTAATGTCCAGTTCAACTTTTTGGTGCATTATTTCCTGAACTCTCCAGGCTGAATTGTTCATATTTTTTTCTGAATTCTTGTAGCAATCTCCAGTGAACCTCTAGACTCTGCCTTTTTTTGATTGGGTTATTCTATATATCTATATTTTTCCCCATGAAAAATATCTTTTTAGCTTCTTTAATGTCCAAATCATTACCTTGCACATTTTTTGTTTTTAATTAATGTTTTTCAAACAAAGAAATGAGCAGATGAATAACTTATAGCCCCAAAACTGTATGGAACTGCACAAAAAAGGATTGCCCTTCCATCTATGTCCCTACTATACTTTATAGAGGAACATAAAGTATTTTCACAGAGTTTAGGGATAGAAGACTAGTTCTGTCATTTGCTATGTCACTTTAAACATGTTTGTAACTCTCAGTTTCTTTAGCTCCGAAATAAACATGTAAATAGTGCCTGTCCCAGTGGGGCTGTTAGGGTCACAGTAGCTAACATGTAAAAATGCTTATAAATTGGAAAACATATTTTTCACCTGTTCATTTCTATGATTAGTTGTAATGTTACCTATATTTAGTCAAAATAGAGACATAAGAAGGAATTAATCATATTGTAGATAAAATAAGGATGACTTAAAAATGACTGACCAGGAATAGTTTTAGGTTGAATCCATAGTATTATAAGTAGTAGTCCAATAAATCCCAGCAAATGTAATGGCCACCCTGCTTTTGGGTGAAATAAAAATTTATTGGAAATCTTTGCTCTTAGTAGCATGAAAGAAGCATTAAAAACATCCTATAATAGGGAACAATTGTATAACCTCACATGGTAAAGCTATAGAAGGAGGTTGAACAAAGCAGGTTACCTTTGGAAACTGGGAAAGACTCAGTGGACTCCTTCATTTGCAGAACTACATTTCTGTTTTGATACAAATCAGAAATTATTATTATAGTTTCTTGTCAGGAGAAATCTACTCAACTACAGATGATTTCAGTAGTATACCTGTGCTAATGGTTTATTATGAGATCATATTAATTAAAAATGTTAACTTGAAACATTTTGAGATGTCCTTGATAGATTAAGTGCTATTCTAATTTGTTTTAGAAAGGTTCTACATAATCACAAACTCTACAGAAAAGAGATGTGATTTTTAGTGTTCAAACTCACAAAAGTATGGCCTGATAAAGAAACAGGAAGCGCTATTTTATATAATTAAAAGTCAACAACTGAGCACACTTCTAAATCTAAAATATTTTAAAAATCTTTGATTAACACATATTTTAATGTTTTGTACATGTATTAAGTGATTTCTTTTATATGCTGAAGAAGTCTTTTTGATTAATACTATCTTGGGTGAAAACAGATTTTCTCAACATATCAGGAAAGCATGTTCTTTATGATTATTTCTGGATAAATAGGCTTCCATGAAAACACGATAATGGAATATAAGAATTACTCTTCTTGGCCAGGAAAAGTAGGTTATTGTGTAGATTATTCAACTCAGCATTTTTCTTTTAACAGGCACCAAGATGTAGACTGTAGATGTTGTGCTGTTTTTCTGAATATCATTCTAAAAGTTAAGCAGCATGTATCCACTTTTTCAGACTACTCCTTTATCACTTCTATTCAAGGCATTCCCTAAATCTTGTTAATACATAATAAATTCAGACTGTATTAATTCTGACTAGAAAACTAAACCTCATAAATTTATTATACTATGTTGAATAGTATTTCTTTTTTTTTTTTTTTTTTGCCCTCAGTTTTCTTCTCTTTTGGTTCAAAAGAGGTTCTTTTTAACTGAATTCAGTTAAAAAATATATATCTTTAATTCTCATAATTGCAAAATCACTTGGCCAACTTCACAATTTTTATCATTTCAGTCTGCAATCCACATCATTTAAGTCTGTTCTCAGAAGACAAAGTCATGAACTTTTGATGATTTTTTTGCATGCTGTGATCAGGATCTAAAAGGCTTTTGTTTTATCTTTCTTGAAATGCAACTTAAACCATATATAAGAAACAGGTATAAACAGTATTTTTCCCAAGAAAAATATTGTGTGTATGGTTTTAAAATTTTTCAATAGCTTAATACAGTCAGTGCTGCTTCGTTTTTGTTTGACTTTTAATAGAGTAGCACATTATTTTCCTTAAGAAAGTAATTAACTGTATTTTGAAAGTGTCTGGTGAAATATTTGATCAAAGGGATGATATATTGTAGACCACATAGCAAAACATAAATAATCAAACTTGGTGCTGGGGTAAAATTCTTTCTTTCATTGGGAAAAGTATATATTTATACATTTGTTAAATCTTGAAACACAATTTTTAGTGTTTCAGAAATGAAGGGAGTTTGCTTCTTTTTAACAGTACCTGGTAACCCCTATACTGTTGTCTAGCACATTATTTATATCCATAAGCAGTTATCTCAAAGTTCTCCTTGACTCCCTATCAAGAGGATGGGGAATAATTTTTCCTGTCTGATAGTTGTTGAACAAAGCTGCCTCCCCCTGAAGCTGACTTCAGCCTGTCAAACAAATGGCTGTTCTTTCACAAATAAATGACAATAAACCTGTTGGTTGCCTTTTGAATTCACACTTAATGGGCCCCCTTCCAGGACCCCAATGTGCAGCTGTCCTTTCTTAACACAGACTCAACAAGTTCACAGTATTATTTTTTCATAGTTTCTGCAGAAGTTATGTCCTTAAAATTCTCATCCATATGAGACATGTTTGAAGCACATATATTGAAATGCACACATTAATTTAAAATTAGAACTCTATGTTAGCATTAAAGATTAGTAGACATTATTTGTAGTTATATTTCTATAGGTTGACTGGGACAATCATACTTGGAGAAACAAGAAAATATATTATCACTTGTATGGAAAAAAATTTAATAGATAAGGAGTAATGGTTTGGGGAAACACTATGCTTTTCATTAAAAACACCATAATGGAATTTAATGAAATAAAGGAATTCGTTATTCTGTTTTTACATTAGCATTGACCATTTATTTGTGCATTCAAATGCTCTTACTCAGGTAGTAAGTTGTAGTTAATTAAGTCTTTGGATTCAGAATGATCTTTAATACTGAGTACTGCTCCACCAATTTGAAAAGTTACTTCTACTCTGAATCTTGGTATGCTCATTTGCAAATTGGAAATAATAATTCAGACTATTGAAATAAAATGACTTATAGGAGTTTAGGACATTGTCTTTATATACGATGAATTCAGTAAATGTTCTTTTTTTCCCTTCTCATATCTTTAGAGGATCCCAAAATATAATGTATACGTGGTTCGTGTATGAAAATGATAATGCAGAATATGAATTTGTAGAACACTAGACTTTCATCCTCAGAATAATCCATTTTTGTTCTACCACCTTCTACTTTATGAGTTCAGCTGTGTTTGTTTTCTTCAGTCATAAAAGGAAATGATAAAATAATACCTTCCTTTGACTCCTAGGATGAGTGTACAAATTATATTTACTAACTTATGTGGAAATTGTTTCCTTTTAGAATTCTTATTTCTTTTTTTTTAATTTATTTTTTATTGGTGTTCAGTTTACTAACATACAGAATAACCCCCAGTGCCCGTCACCCATTCACTCCTACCCCCGCCCTCCTCCCCTTCTACCATCCCTAGTTCGTTTCCCAGAGTTAGCAGTCTTTACGTTCTGTCTCCCTTTCTGATATTTCCCACACATTTCTTCTCCCTTCCCATATATTACCTTTCACTATTATTTATATTCCCCAAATGAATGAGAACATATAATGTTTGTCCTTCTCCGACTGACTTACTTCACTCAGCATAATACCCTCCAGTTCCATCCACGTTGAAGCAAATGGTGGGTATTTGTCATTTCTAATGGCTGAGTAATATTCCATTGTATACATAAACCACATCTTTATCCATTCATCTTTCGTTGGACACCGAGGCTCCTTCCACAGTTTGGCTATTGTAGCCATTGCTGCTAGAAACATCGGGGTGCAGGTGTCCTGGCGTTTCATTGCATTTGTATCTTTGGGGTAAATCCCCAACAGTGCAATTGCTGGGTCGTATGGCAGGTCTATTTTTAACTCTTTGAGGAACCTCCACACAGTTTTCCAGAGTGGCTGCACCAGTTCACATTCCCACCAACAGTGTAAGAGGGTTCCCTTTTCTCCGCATCCTCTCCAACATTTGTTGTTTCCTGCCTTGTTAATTTGCCCCATTCTCACTGGTGTGAGGTGGTATCTCAATGTGGTTTTGATTTGTATTTCCCTGATGGCAAGTGATGCGGAGGATTTTCTCATATGCATGTTGGCCATGTCTATGTCTTCCTCTGTGAGATTTCTCTTCATGTCTTTTGCCCATTTCATGATGGGATTGTTTGTTTCTTTGCTGTTGAGTTTAATAAGTTCTTTATAGATCTTGGAAACTAGCCCTTTATCTGATATGTCATTTGCAAATATCTTCTCCCATTCTATAGGTTGTCTTTGAGTTTTGTTGACTGTATCCTTTGCTGTGCAAAAGCTTCTTACCTTGATGAAGTCCCAATAGTTCATTTTTGCTTTTGTTTCTTTTGCCTTATTGGATGTATCTTGCAAGAAGTTACTGTGGCCGAGTTCAAAAAGGGTGTTGCCTGTGTTCTTCTCTAGGATTTTGATGGAATCTTGTCTCACATTTAGATCTTTCATCCATTTTGAGTTTATCTTTGTGTATGGTGAAAGAGAGTGGTCTAGTTTCATTCTTCTGCATGTGGATGTCCAATTTTCCCAGCACCATTTATTGAAGAGACTGTCTTTCTTCCAATGGATAGTCTTTCCTCCTTTATCGAATATTAGTTGACCATAAAGTTCAGGGTCCACTTCTGGGTTCTCTATTCTGTTCCATTGATCTATGTGTCTGTTTTTGTGCCAGTACCACACTGTCTTGATGACCACAGCTTTGTAGTACAACCTGAAATCTGGCATTGTGATGCCCCCAGATATGGTTTTCTTTTTTAAAATTCCCCTGGCTATTCGGGGTCTTTTCTGATTCCACACAAATCTTAAAATAATTTGTTCCAACTCTCTGAAGAAAGTCCATGGTATTTTGATAGGGATTGCATTAAACGTGTATATTGCCCTGGGTAACATTGACATTTTCACAATATTAATTCTGCCAATCCATGAGCATGGAATATTTTCCATCTCTTTGTGTCTTCCTCAATTTCTTTCAGAAGTGTTCTATAGTTTTGAGGGTATAGATCCTTTATATCTTTGGTTAGGTTTATTCCTAGGTATCTTATGCTTTTGGGTGCAATTGTAAATGGGATTGACTCCTTAATTTCTCTTTCTTCAGTCTCATTGTTAGTGTATAGAAATGCCACTGATTTCTGGGCATTAATTTTGTATCCTGCCACGCTACCGAATTGCTGTATGAGTTCTAGCAATCTTGGGGTGGAGACTTTTGGGTTTTCTATGTAGAGTATCATGTCATCGGCGAAGAGGGAGAGTTTGACTTCTTCTTTGCAAATTTGAATGCCTTTAATGTCTTTTTGTTGTCTGATTGCTGAGGCTAGGACTTCCAGTACTATGTTGAACAGCAGTGGTGAGAGTGGACATCCCTGTCTTGTTCCTGATCTTAGGGGAAAGGCTCCCAGTGCTTCCCCATTGAGAATGATATTTGCTGTGGGCTTTTCATAGATGGCTTTTAAGATGTCGAGGAATGTTCCCTCTATCCCTACCCTCTGAAGTGTTTTGATCAGAAATGGATGCTGTATTTGTCAAATGCTTTCTCTGCATCTAATGAGAGGATCATATGGTTCTTGGTTTTTCTCTTGCTGATATGATGAATCACATTGATTGTTTTACGGGTGTTGAACCAGCCTTGTGTCCCAGGGATAAATCCTACTTGGTCATGGTGAATAATTTTCTTAATGTACTGTTGGATCCTATTGGCCAGTATCTTGTTGAGAATTTTTGCATCCATGTTCATCAGGGATATTGGTCTGTAATTCTCCTTTTTGGTGGGGTCTTTGTCTGGTTTTGGAATTAAGGTGATGCTGGCCTCATAGAACGGATTTGGAAGTACTCCATCTCTTTCTATCTCTCCAAACAGCTTTAGGAGAATAGGTATGGTTTCTCCTTTAAACGTTTGATAAAATTCCCCTGGGAAGCCATCTGGCCTTGGCCTCTTGTGTCTTGGGAGGTTTTTGATGACTGCTTCAATTTCCTCCCTGGTTATTGGCCTGTTCAGGTTTTCTATTTCTTCCTGTTCCAGTTTTGGTAGTTTGTGGCTTTCCAGGAATGCGTCCATTTCTTCTAGATTGCCTAATTTATTGGCGTATAGCTGTTCATAATATGTTAGAATTCTTATTTCTTATACTGGAATTCAGGTTCAGTCTTCATCCTGCCCTGTTTGTATGCTTTTTTTTTTTTTTTTCTCTCTCTCCCCAGCAATCAAAAGTCTCTGTGCTCCCAGTTTGCTTTGCAATCTTAGTCATACTTTTATTCTACTAGTTTGAGAACTAGACGTTCTATTCTTTTTGTGTGTCTTTGTGTGCATACTGCTGGTCTTGAAATTATACATCCAATCTTCCCAAACTTATCAAAACAATATCAGAAGTGAAACCATTTCTTTACCATTCTCTTGAATCAAACGTTAAGTATGAAGTATTTTAATTAATGTCAGAAACACTGATTATAAATTATTGTTGTTATTCATTGCCATACCATATCTTAAAGTATTGTTAACCCTATAAATTATTATTCTTGTATTATACAGATGATATTTCTTTAATTTTAATTAAATACCTAAAATTCTGCCTTTACCGTTCCTTCTTGCATCTTATATTTTCTATCTGGGATAGTTTCCTTTTTAAAAAGTTCTCTTACTTTGTTTCTTGGCTGTAAAGTCTTTTAGTTATTCTGTGAAGATATCTTTTCCTCATTTGTTCTGAGTTCATAAGTCTGGAAAAATAGTTACTTCCTCTAAGCACATTAAAAATAATATCGTACTGTCTATCATTATGGACACTAGAAAATCTGCTGTTTAATTTATACTTTCTTAATATTATCTGAATTTTAACTCTGGCTTCTTTTAGATATCTCTTTGTCTTGGATTATACCGAGTTTCACTGTTGTGCCCAAGATTACGTATCCGAGAAACCACCAAGGAGCCGACACCGATGCAAACACACGAGGGTTTATTTACAAGCTCGAGCTTGGATCCAAGTATACCCCACACAGCAGAGCAGGGACTTACACCCCAAAGTGGATTACAGCTGGGTTTTTTATGGGCTGGTCTAGGGGATTTTCAGAAGGGGTGGAGGAATTTCTCAAGTTCTGTTTACATTCTGATATGGGGCTTTCAAGGGCATTGAGCTCTGTTCTCATTCTAAATTTTTTTTTAATTTTTATTTATTTATGATAGTCACAGAGAGAGAGAGAGAGAGAGAGAGGCAGAGACACAGGCAGAGGGAGAAGCAGGCTCCATGCACCGGGAACCCCATGTGGGATTCGATCCCGGGTCTACAGGATCGAGCCCTGGGCCAAACCGCTGCGCCACCCAGGGATCCCTGTTCTCATTCTAATATGGGGCTTTCTAGGGCATTAAACTGTAAGCTGTTTTTTTTTTTTTTTTTTTCTATAACTGAAGTAATGTAAACTTCAGCTCTTATTCACAGGGGCCTGGGATGGCTGTACTTGTGCTAACACTGAACTTAAAGTGGAATGGCCTTAATTTTCTTGGCCTCCACATCACTAGGTTGGATTAGCATATTTATGTATGTCAAGGAGGTAAATCTCTTAGAAATTTCTTGGTTTTTATTTCTGCTAGGACCTTCAGGCATAATAGATTTTTAAATTTCCTCCTGTATTTGGTTATGAATTCATATTTAACAGAATATCACTTGGGAATCTTGAATGACTTGTTGGATTGAGTATATTTTCTTCAGAAAAAAAAAAATATTTTCTTCAGACTGATATCAAGGTATGCCACCAGCCTGGAAACACTTTAATTTGATTTCTCATACTGGGGAGCCCAGATTTAGGTGGGACTGTAAATACAGAACCCAGAAATATGAAACAATAGGCCTAGGGCTACAAATTTTAAGGAGACTATTTTATGCCACCAAGAGAAAGAGCAGAAACTGAATTGTCTTCATCAGTTCCTTTTAAGACAGTATTTCTCCCATATTTATACTTCCACTGAAATTAAGCACTTTAAAGTGCCTTGTTCAGAGTCTGTGCTCTCTTCCAGTACTAGCCTTTATTTAGTGTTTCTCTTATGGTCTATTTATCTGGAATATTCTGGATCTCTTGTACTAGCTTGACCTTTAGAATTGTATTGGCACCAAAGCTTGCTTTTTAAGTTTTATTTTTAAGTTATAGCTCATCTTAATTTTCTGTGTTCTTTGATACTTCATGTAGTCTTTGTTGAACTCTGCAATGAGTACCATGTATTTTGTCATTTTCCCACATCTGAATGTTTTCTGTCCATGGAGAATATATCAGAATTCCAAACTCTCCACATTGCAGGTAGTAGTGCTGTAAGTTATTTTTTTTAAAGATTTATTTATTTATTTATGATAGAGAGAGAAAGAGAGAGAGAGAGGCAGAGACACAGGAGGAGGGAGAAGCGGGCTCCATGCTGGGAGCCCAACTTGGGACTCGATCCCGGGATTCCAGGATCGCGCCCTGGGCCAAAGGCAGGCGCTAAACCGCTGAGCCACCCAGGGATCCCCCTGCAAGTTATTTTTTAAATTGTACAACTCTTTTATAATTTAAGTTTAATTACTGATTATTCATGTTAAAACATTAAAATTGATCATGCATCCTGTTATGGGATTAAAACTAATAATTTATGATAGCAATGAATTACAGGAGAACAAATTCAAATGTTAAAAATGTAAAGTAGTCAATTTTTCTATGATATTTAAACTCCTTAGGTAGCATTTTAAGTATTATTGGAAAATATTACTCAGATACAAAAAAATGGCAAAATGTGAAATCATACCACAACATCTACCAATTCGTAAGTCTACAAAGTTTTAGGTACAGGTTATTTTGATACAATATGCTCAGTTTTTCCAAATTAGGAAGAAAATACCAAAGAAGTATAGACAAATGTACAATGTGTATATTTAGATTTTTCTCAAAATCAAACATAATTTCCAGGAAATAGGAACTAAAGATTAAATACCTCATCCACTTGTCCTGGATGCCTCAATGAACATTTTTAAAAGTGTGAAGTGAGGAGAAACTTTGTTGTGAAAACAAAAGATAACTGATATATTTTGATAGCAGCTCCACATTACATGGATTTGGTTTGATATTAATATAAAGCTGTGACAGTACTCCATAGGCTAGCCTGCACCAAGTTTACTAATTTTTAAAAAAAGATCCAAGACAGGAAACACACAGCATGCACAACAGAGTAGAGATCTCATGAGTTTCCATACTCTGTCATGATGTCCCAGTCATTCTGACTCAGGACATGTATTCAAAAGTGACCATGTAGGGTACAACCAACCTGATATTCATTCACCTTTTATACCTAGCTAGTCAGACCCATTATTTGTCCTATCTCATCTGTAAAGGTTACTCATTACTCCATAACCAATTTCAACAATGAAGTGAGGGAATTTGGCTTGGTTCTGGGCCAAATTTGCCCTTTTCCCATCTAGTTTAGGTAAATTCCTAATAATTTCTTGAGTTATTATTGTCAGGGGAGGAATGAAGAAGCAAGTGACAAACATTCAGACTCCCTTGAGGCTAAATGTTACCCCTTTCTCTGCATGTGCATATGACAATGAAAGATTACCTGCCAGATTGAATGCTGAAAATTGCTGAGAACTCTTCTTTCAACTCCATTGTAAAAAACAAACAAAAAAACACAAAACAAAACAAAACAAAACAGCTTTATGTATGAACAAACAGTAGAACAAATTAGAGAGGGTTACTTGAATATCCCTGACATAGAAAAGTTTGGATGTGAGGATAGGAGATATGCAGATGAGGTGGACACCAACAAACATTCTTTTTTTAAGTGAAGAATAACAGTGCTCAAAAGTAGTTATGTTAAGCAGCTCCAGGGTTTAAACAAGAAAACTAAGTTGATAGAGGGCAACACGACAGGAGTCTTTCTGACAGGATAGAACTTTTCCCAAATGTTATTGGCAAGAGCACATTTTTTTTTCAGAAAAATAGTTTATTGATGAATAATCTCAGAAAAAAGACATGAAAGTTACTGTGAAAAATCAATATTTTGTCTGCTCGATAAACAAATCATTCTAGAGCTGGGTAAATAGACTAATTGGACAGGGAATATTGGAAATATTTTTATAAATGATAATATCTAGTCAAGGTAGTAGCACATGAAGACATTGAGAGACGTGAAGAGGACTGTGTATTAAAAAAATAATCCAAGAAGTGCATTAATTTCTTAATGCTCTCACTCTTGGAAAAGAATCCATAAGTCACAGAAGGCTGGTCAAATCTTGGAAATATTACTGTTGGAAATAGGAGTCAGATTATAATTATAAAATTCTGGGACCAACATTAAATAAAAAAATAAGTTACATCATTTTCATGTAATGCCATGTGGATACATTAATAATCCCAGTTAACTCACTCAATGAGAAGATACTCTGGTTTAGTTATATGAATATTTTTCTTACAGAATTGTGCTGGCTACCCTATTCCTTTGCTGGGAAGAACCCCAATTTTAACTCTACTTTTACCTCTATGCAACCGTGAATCAAAAATCATCAGCTAAGATTTCTGTTTTTGCATAAAATTCAATAATCTATGAAACCTGAACAATACTTCATGGAGCAGTTTCTTGAGGACTCTAAACAGTAAATGGTGGCAGGTAGATTAAAGAAGAGGACCATAATCTAAAGCACCACCAAACTAGGGATGTTTACCTTTTCTTTTATCCTTCAGTATCTCCTGACCTACATTGAGAACAGGCTGCAACAAGGAAGTGGGCATCAGCACAAACAGAAGGAATACTGAGATAGGATAGAACTGTATTTCATATTTTAGGCTAGTTTAGGCTTGAGGAAGAAGAAAATGGTTTGCTAGTAACAGCAGCATCAAAGACCTCTCTGTAGCTACCTAAACTCTGATGGGCCAACTTCATCATGAATTGAAGTATCTGTGGCCATAAGAGGATGAGGCCAACTCCTATTGTTTTTGTTTTTTTCTCTCCTCCCACCAAATGCTCCAACATGGGCACAACTCCTAGAACTCCGGAGTTAAATAAATAAAACCCGTTTTCTGGTTAGAAAACCAAAAGAAAAAAAGGACCACAAGGGATTAGAAAGTACAAGGAAGATCTCAGAGAGGAAGTAGCTCAGGAAAGCTAACACATACTTTCTTTTAATGAACACCTGGAGTCCCTAACAGATTAGTCTATCTGTTGCTAAAGTACACACTGAAGACATTGAGAATTGAATTTAATTAAAGACAATTGCCTAGTTTCTAAACTCATAACTGAGTGGGGCACACACAAAACAGATTTGAATAACATTGCCAGTGATAATGAATGAAAATGGAATTGGTTTTGATCCATAAGTCACAGAAGGCTGGTCAAATCTTGTGACCTCACCCCAACTGAATTGACTTCGTGCTACAAAATTAAGCATTCTCTGTAAGATGTATATGCAACCTAAATTCTTAAAATTTAATATTCAAAATATCCTGAATACAATTGGAGTCTACATAACAGGTAGGTAACAAGGAAAGTATCAACTCACATGTGACTATTCAAACAAAGATGCCAAAACTTAGATGACATGGTATTTAGGATTGCTAGGCAGTTTAAAAAATTAATATGAAAATTCTGACAAAGATGAACATTCATGAAAAAAAATAGAAAGATAATTTCAGCAAATAAATAGAAATTATAAAGAAGAAACTAATAAATTTAGCATTGAAAAAATCATGAGATGGGCTCAATAGCAGAATGGAAATGACAGAGGAGTCAGTAAACTTCACAGATTGATAGAAAGTGTGCAAAATGAACAACAAAGTTAGGAGTCTCTCATGTTTTGTCACCTTCTCTAATTTTTCCCACTCATTTTCTATCCTTTCCCCAATAATCTCTTTCATTATTTTTTATATTCGTCGTATGAGTGAAGCCCTATAATGATTGTCCTTCTCCAATTGACTTACTTCACTCAGCATAATACCCTCCAGTTCTATTCATGTTGAAGCAAATGGTGGGTTTTCGTCATTTCTAATGGCTGAGTAATATTCCATTATATATGTATGTGTATATATATATATATATATATGTGTGTGTGTGTGTGTGTGATATATATAAATGTGATATATATATGTGATATACATATATATATAGATGTGATATATATATATACATCTATATATAGATGTATATATACCACATTTTTTTTATCCATTCATCTTTCGATGGGCACAGAGTATCCTTCCACAGTTTGGCTATTGTGGACATTGCTGCTATAAACGCTGGTGTGCAGGTGTCCTGGTGTTTCACTGCATCTGTATCTTTGGGGTAAATCCCCAGCAGTGCAATTGCTGGGTCATAGGGTAGCTCTATTTTTAACTCTTTGAGGAACCTCCACACAGTTTTCCAGAGTGGCTGCACCAGTTCACATTCCCACCAACAGTGCAAGAGGTTTCCCCTTTCTCCACATCCTCTCCAACATTGGTTGTTTCCTGTCTTGTTAATTTTCACCATTCTCACTGATGTGAGGTGGTATCTCATGGTGGTTTTGATTTGTATTTCCCTGATGGCAAGTGATGTGGAGCATTTTCTCATGTGCTTCTTGGGCATGAGTATATCTTCTTTGGTGAAATATCTGTCCATGTCTTCTGTCCATTTCATAATTGGATTGTTTGTTTCTTTGCTGTTGAGTTTAATAAGTTCTTTATAGATCTTGGATACTAGCCCTTTTTCTGATATGTGATTTGCAAATATCTTCTACCATTCTATAGGTTGTCTATCAGTTTTGTTGACTGTTTCTTTTGCTGTGCAGAAACTTTCTATCTTGATGAAGTCCCAATAGTTCATTTTTGCTTTTGTTTCCCTTGCCTTCATGGATGTATCTTGCAAGAAGTTGCTGTGGCCAAGTTCAAAAAGATTGTTGCCTGTGTTCTCCTCTAGGATTTTGATGGAATCTTGTCTCACATTTAGATCTTTCATCCACTTTGAGCTTATCTTTGTGTGTGGCATAAGAGAATGGTCTAGTTTTATTCTTCTGCACGTGGCTGTCCAATTTTCCCAGCACCATTTATTGAAGAGACTGTCCTTTTTCCAGTGGATAGTCTTTCCTGCTTGGTCGAATGTTAGTTGGCCATAGAATTGAGGGCCCATTTCTGGATTCTCTATTTTGTTCCATTGATCTATGTGTCTGTTTTTGTGCCAGTACCACACTGTCTTGGTGACCACAGCTTTTAGTACAACCTGAAATCCGCCATTGTGATGCCCCTGGCTATGGTTTTCTTTTTCAATATTCCCTTGGCTCTTTGGGGTCTTTTCTGATTCCACACAAATCTTAAGGCAATTTGTTCCAACTCTCTGAAGAAAGTCTATGGTATTTGGTTAGAAATTGCATTGAATGTGTCAATTGTCGAGTAGCATAGACATTTTCACAATATTAATTCTTCCAGTCCAAAAGCATGGAATATTTTTCCATCTCTTCGTGTCTTCCTCAATTTCTTTCAGAAGTATTCTGTAGTTTTTAGGATATAGATCCTTTACCTTTTTGTTAGGTTTATTCCTAGGTATCTTCCACTTTTGGGTGCAATTGTAAATGGGACTGATTCCTTAATTTCTCTTTCTTCAGTCTCATTGTTATTAATAGAAATGCCACTGATTTCTGGGCATTGATTTTGTATCCTGCCACATTGCCAAATTGCTGTAGGAGTCTAGCAGTCTTGGGGTGGAGTCTTTTGGGTTTTCTATATACAGTATCATGTCATCTGCAAAGAGGGAGAGTTTGACTTCTTCTTTGCCAATTTGAATGCCTTTTATTTCTTTTTGTTGCCTGATTGCTGAGGCTAGGACTTCTAGTGCTATGTTAAATAACAGTGGTGTGAGTGGACATCCCCAAGTGGTAGTGCAAGGGGAAGTGGGCGGGGGGATGGGGTGACTGGGTGATAAGCACTAAGGGCAGCACTTGATGGGATGAGCACTGGGTATTTTATTATATGTTGGTGAATTGAACTCCAATAAAAATATATATATATATTTATATATAAACAAAGATTTTTTTAAAAGATGTCAAGGGAACTTTGAAATAATTGATAAGGTCTACTCTTCATCATCACTTTCCCAGGGAAAAGGGTAAAAAAGTAGAGCAGGGGCACGTGGTTTAGTCATTTGAGCATAGGACTCTTGATTTCATCTTGGGTCATGATTTCAAGGTTGTGTGGTCAAGCCCCACGTGGGTTTTCATGCTCAGTGTGGGGTCTACTTGTCGTTCTCCCTCTGTTCCTGTCCTTGCTCTCTCTCTTTCTCTCTCTCAGATAATAAATAACATCTTTTAAAAATAAGTGCAGAGCAGAAAAAAAATCTTTGAACTCCCAAAAACCATGAAAAATATAAACATAGATTCAAGTAGCCTGGCAAACCCCAAAAAGATAAATTCAAAGAAATTCATTTCTAAACATAATAAAATCAAAAGGCAGAAAACTAAAAATGAAGCAAAAAACAACAACAAAACAAAACCCAAAAACTTTTGAAAACATTCAAGAAAATCATTTGTTTGGATGTCTGTATATTTGTCATTAGAAGTCATAGAGACCAGGAAAAGTAGAAAAGTAGTTTAAAGTGATGAAATGAAAGAATTGTTTTCTCAGCATTCTAAAACAACAATAATAATCTCTAAGAATAAACATGCAATAAAGGTGTTCTCAGATAAACTAACAGAAACTCTGTGATGTCAGTACTGCTCTAAATGAACTGCTTAAGGAAATTGTCAGATAGAAAGGAAATGATACCAGAAAGAAACTTGAAACAGAAATGAAGGAAGAGCAATAGAAATGGTAAATACTTGGGAAAATATAAGAGTATTATTCTCTTGATTCTTTAAAATTCAGTAGACAGTTCAGAGCAAAATTATAACATTGTTGTTCTCAATGAATACATTACTTAGGATAACTATATCATAAGGGGGGACAGGTATAGAAAACTATACAGTAATAAGTTTTCTATAATTTATTTGAAATTCAAGTAGACTAAGAAAAGTATTTGTTTGTTATCCCTATAGCAACCCACACAAACTTTACAATGAGATATAGTCTAAAGAACAATAGATAAATTCAAATGAAAATTAAAAAGATGTTCAATTAAAACAAAAGGCAGCAAAAGAGAAAAAAAGGATGAAAAACAGGGAACAATCAGAAAACAAAAATAAAATCATAGACCTAAATCCAACTATATTAATTAGTACAATGAATTCAAAAGGTTTAAACATTCTGATTAAACACAAAAATTATCAGAATGGATTTAAAAACATGGAAAGAATGTCTGCAATACATTTGTTCACTTCAAGTATAATGAAATATATAGATTTGTATGTAAATGATGGGGGAAACATACATGCACTTGCAAATCAAAAGAAACCTAGTATGATGATATTATTTGTAGAGCAAGAAAAATTACCAGAGATAAAGGGGAACTTTACATAAGAAGATAAAACAACCCCAATTGTGTATGTACCTAACAACAGAGCTTCAAAATACATGTCAAACACTGACAAAACTGACAAGATTAATAGACAAATCCACAAATACAGACTTCAGCATACCTTTCTCCATAATTGATAGAACGAATACAGAAAAGGGGCAGTAATATAAAAGAACTAAACTGCATCATCAACTAATTGATTCTAAAAACCCACCTACAGTTATACATGCCTTCTTTCCATATACACATGGAACAGTCACTAAGATAGCTCGTAAGATGTATCATAAAACAGACTTCAAAGATAGAAACAAATAGGAATCATGCAGTATGTTCTCTGATCATAATGAATTAAAATAAAAATCAGTAGCAAAGGTAACAGGAAGATCACCAAGTATTTAGAAACTTAATAATATACTTAATAATAATCTAGCACTCAAAGAAGTCTCAGGAAATTAGAGTATATTTTAAACAGAGTGAAAATAAAACAGAGTATATCAAAGTGTGAGATGAAGCTAAAATAGTTCTTAGATAGAAACTCATAGAACTAAATGCTTATGGTAGAGAGGAGAAAAAGTCTTCACATAATTAAGAATCTTAAGAAACTAGGAAGAAGAAGAGCAACTTAACAGTGAGTAGAAATAAGAGAATACAAAAAATAAGCTCAGCATCTTCCAAAAATGAAAATAGACAAAAAGAAAATACATAAAATCCAAAGCTGTTTATTGAAAAAGTCAATAAAATGGATAAACTTCCAATAAAACTGGCAAAGATAGAAGACCAAGTTATCGTAGCAAAATGAAAGACAAGTTATCATTACAGACATTACAGACATATTAAAAAGACATGATAACACCTCAAAAAATTCAACATGCAAAATTTTGATGAAATACACAAAATAAATTAATTCCTCAAAACCAAAAAGCACCAATACATACCAAAGATAAATTAGGTCCAGCATAGTCATATAACTATTGAATTTGCAGTTAAGTTTTCTTCTGAAAATGAAATCCTCCTGGCCCTGACTGGTTTTGGCAAATCTTAGGAAATATTTAAATGAGAGTTATTTTTACTTAAATGCACTGGAAATGCATACTAATTGGAAAGGAAGAAGTAAAATTGCCCTTATGTACATAAGAATTGCTCTATATAGAAAACTCTAAAGGGTCTCCAAGAAACTCCCATAACTACTTAGAGATTTTAACAAGATCATAGGATACAAATTCATACATAATGAATTGCATTTCTCTGTAGTAGCAATGAACAATTGGAAAGCCATGCAATATGGCTTATTCCATCAAAATATGAAATATATAGTGGTACCTGGGTGGCTCAATAGGTTAAGTGGTCAACTCCTGGTTTTAGCTCAGGTCAGGATCTCAGGGTCCTGGAATTGAGCCCTGTGTTGGGTTTTGTACTCAGTGGAGAGTCTGTTTAAGGATTATCTCTCTCCCTCTGCCCCTTCCCCTGCTCTCTCTCTTTCTCAAGTCTTTTTTTTTTTTTTTAAGATTTTATTTATTCATGAGAGATACACAGAGAGAGGCAAAGAAATAGGCAGAGGGAGAAGCAGGCTCCCTGAAGGGAGCTGGATGTGGGACTTGTTCCCAGGACTTCAAGATCACAACCTGAGCCAAAGGTAGATGCTCAACCACTGAGCCACTTAGGTGCCCTAAATAAATAAATCTTTTTAAAAAGAATTTAGTTTATTTAGTTATATACAATGGATATAAAACTGAATACTGAGAAATATAAAAGACAAAGAAGACTCAAATCAATGAACAAAATAAGTTCTTGTATTTGATTAGTCAAAATAATAATGGTGATGCTTCAACCTAAAATAATTGATAGATTTACTGCAAATACAATAGAAACTCCAACAATCTGATTTTGTTTTTGCTTTTGCTAAGTCAAGTTAATTCTAAAATATATATAGGAAGGGGTGCCTGAGTGACACATTTGGTTAAGAGGCTGACTCTTCTTGGTTTTGATTCAGGTCATGCTCACATATTAGTGAGATTGAACTCCACGTCTGAATAGAGTCAGCTTCTTTTTTTTTTTTTTTTTTTTTTTTTTTAGAGTCAGCTTCTAATTCTCTCTTCTCTCTCTGCCCCTCCTGCTCGTGTGCACATGCTTTCTTAAATAAATAAATAAATAAATAAATCTAAAAATAAATAAATAAATAAATAAATAAAATAAAACGTATATAGGAAGGAGAAAGATCCATAATTAACCAAAACAGTTTTGAAAAAGAACAAAGAAAGTTTCACTTTTTATCTCAAAAATTATGATAAAGCTAGAGTAATCAAGGCAGTGCAGTATTGGCAAAGGGCTGGTCTCTTAGATCATTAGAACAAAAAGGATAGTCCAGAAGTACACTTGCACGTAGATGGCCAATGTTTCGACACAGGCAATTTGATGGAGAAAGGATAAGCTTTTCAACGAATGATTTTAGAATATTTGAGTATCCATATTCAAAGAGAAGTTAACACTTGTGAACTTAATACCATATATAAAAATGAGCTCAAAATTGATAATAGATCTACATGTAAAACACAAAACTGCAACTCTTACATAAAACATAAAAGGAAATCTTCATGACCTAGGGTTGAACTTTTTAGATTCTATACCTAAGCAAGCCCATCAAAGGAAAAAAGAAAAGATAAATGTCATCAAAATTAAAAATCATTTGCTGTTTCAAAGATCACTTTTAAGAGAAGGAAAAGGTAGGCCAAAGAAAGAGCAAAAATATTTTCAAAGCACATATCACATAAAGGACATATTCATAATATATCAAGACATCTCAAAATACAGTAAAAATTAAATTACAAAGGACAAAAGACTTGCACAAATATTTTACCAAAGAAGATATTGAAATCAAGCATATGAAAAGACATTCAAAATCAAAATCCTTAGGGTAATGTAAATTAAAATCATAAAATATTGCTACACACCTATTAGAATAAATAAAATTTTAAAAATTCTAACAATACCAAGTGCTGGTGAGCATAGAGAGTAACAGAAATCTTCATATATTACTTGAGAGGATGCAAAATGGTAGTCAATTTGCAAGATAATTCTGTAGTTCTTTAAGTTTAACATCCACTTACCTTATGACTCAGCAATCTAACTCATTAATATTTACCCTAGAAAAATAAAAAAAAAATGTTTACACAAAAATCTATACAAGAATGTTTATGAGACGCCTAGGTGGCTCAGTGATTGAGTATTTGCCTTCAGCTCAAGTCATGATCTCAGGGTCCTGCATCAGTTTTCCCCCAGGGAAGCTGTTTCTCCCTCTGCCTCTGTTTCTCCTCTCTGTGTGTCTCATGAATGAATGAATGAATGAATGAATAAAATCTTAAAAAGGAATGTGTATGACAGCTCTATTTATAATTTTCAGTCCTGTAAACAACTCAAATATCCTTCAGTAATTGAATGGGCAAGTAAACAATGGTGTATGCCCATACTACCATGATACTACCACAAGAGATTAAAAGGAACATATTTTGTATATACACATCTTGGATGATCTCCAAGGCCTTATGCTGAAGTGAATGAAGCCAGTATCAAAAAGTTGCAAATTCCATGTTTCTTTGTATATTATATTCTGTAAAAAGATAAAACCTTAGTTGTAGAACAGAGATCAGTGGTTGTCAGGGAGTAAGGGTGGAAAATGATGGAATAAAATGTGAGAGATTTGGTGGGTGGTGATGTAATTATTCTGTGTTCTTTTCCCTGTTGGTGGTTACATTAATATATGCATGGGAGAAAATTCATAGAACTGTGGACCACAAGTAAAGGTCAGTTTTACCGTATGTTACTTTAAAAATACAATTTTAAATACCAGACCTTGTTTGTAGTGGTGAAATGCTTGGAAGAAAAGCTGCATGAAATGCAAAGTGAAGTTTGCCTCTGATGACTTTAAGAAAAGTAGAACCATTGTAGATAGACACAAATTTTCCAAAAAATCATGTGAAGAAATAAAAAGTTCTAAGAAACAATATTATACTGTTTTTAATTCAGAAATTAAAGTTTCAAAATAAAATATATAGAAATAAGATTAATGCCAATTTAGATTTTTAAAAATGACAACAAAAATACATTTTTAAAATAATTTTTTAATGAAAAGATAATAGTAAGAGAACTCTAGATCTTTTTCAGGCATTCATTCCATATAAATTCCCGAGGGTGACCAAAATATAGCTTAAACATGACTCAGTTAACCTCACCTACCATCTACAACTCCTTTTTGGTGGTTCTAAGTATGCTTAAGAAAGTGCAGTTCCAAGTGTCCCCTTTTGCTGTGTGCATGTTTCTTCAAATATATAATATCCCTAGAGGGAATTTAGAAATCACTTCTTTGTGCCAAGGCTTCTGAGTGATTCATTTGGAATCTTCTACCTTTGGTTCATACTTCTACTTACAGTTTCAAAAAATAGTGTTCCCTCACTGTATCCCTATAGCTGTGTCAGGATCAATTCAAATTTCTGGAAGGAGGGGAATCTCATTCAAGTACTAGAATTATTCACATAGAGATCGTTGTGTTAAAAACATTCTGACCTTGTCTCTCTCCATGTCTGCAGTTTGGTTACTCCTTACTTCCCTGGCCACCCCAAACATATAGTTCCCTAAAGCCAGTAGTCATTTTCATGTCTTTGAACTTTACACATGCCACCTCCTCTGTCTAGAATATTCTTGCTTATTATTCACCCTGACAATTTCTGCCCTTTCTTCTAAAGGTTATTCAGGAATTACTTGCTTCAGTCAGTTTGTACTAATTATTCTCTACTCCTCACATGGTGGATTGACTACTTCCTAAATTTGCCCTATTCATGGTTGTCTTCACAGTTCACTGAATTTGCCTCTGTGTTATTCCTTATACAGTATATTTTAATTTTGTCTACTTACCAAACTAAATGGTATCACGAAGAGATTTCCTTTCATCAATTCATGTATTTTTTATTTTGTTCTGTTTTGCCAGCAATATTGTTGGAGATATTCAGTAAATGTTTGGATAAATGTATAAATGAATATGTGAATGAATGGATTCAGTGTTTCTTGGCTTCAGTCCTTTCATTCTAAAATATCTACAAAATATTCTCTATAAAACAGTTTTTCCATTCTATAGCATGTAAAGTATTTGAAAATGTGTTATTGACAAAAGCTGGCAGCATAGATGAAATCCTTTCTCACATAAGAGCATATGATTGTTTTCACAACCAGTTCAGACAACACTGAATAAACTCACACCCACTCTACCTATAGCATCGTTGCTGTGATGTCCATAGACTGTCTAAAAGCAAAATTATTTACAAGTTATACCATTGAGAGTTGAATATATTATAATGTACATTATTTTCAAAGAAAAAATTGTTGAGTTACTTTTATTTAATATTAAGTTGAGGTAGCTTTGCAGGATCGTTGAAATAAAATATACCATGTGCAAATGAAAACCTCATAACTAAGTGAAAGAAAATCTTAAACTTTTAATGTTTAAGATTTTAATTTTCCTATCTATATATAACTAGATCTTCACAAGAAGTTGGTGAAGTGAGTAATATCCTTTCTCATAGGAGGAAATAAATGTACAGAGAGATTCAGGAACTTGCCCAAGGATACACAGTAAATAGAGAAGATCTTAGAAGCATGAATCTGAAGTTTAAGTTCTTAAAAACTGTGCCAAGTAGGTGATTAATTCTGTCTTAAAATTTTATAACTTTGCAGATAATTAGCATTTTAAGTGGGCCAACTCAAAAGACATCCTATATAAAGGCAATAAAATAGTCAAGCCCTAGAAATGAAACAACAATTTAAGGGGGGAAAATGTGAATAAAAGTGGTGAGGATTTGGCTGTAGCATAGGTTACACTAAAATTAGAAAAGGAAATTGAAATTAGAGTATGGGAGGCTTGGAAGGGTAAGTCTTCAGTACACAGTTTATTTAATTATTCATTCCTCCAACAACAATTGGGTGTCTACTGTATGCAAATCTTTGCTGCAAGTGCTAGGGATAGAGTAGCAAATAAGACAAGGAAAAACCTTATCCTCATGGAGATAGAATTTTAAAGAGGGCGACAGACTATAAACACGTAAATATATAATGTATGTTGGGTAGTGACAAGGGCTCTAAAGGAGGAAAAAGAAACACTCAGGAATATAATTCTTTGTTTTCTTTTTCTTTGAACCTAAGAAATGCAAGTTTTCTGTGTCATCATTTTATTGGCCTGAGATAATTTTCTCCTACCTGTGATGCTTAGTTCTTTGACATTGTCCCCCAAAGGAGTAAGGGAGAAAGTCCAGTCCGGGACATGTATACTTTCTAGCTCCTTCCTAACTGCATCATCTTCTGTAGTACCTCATCTGTGTTCATTTTACCTCTTGCCAGATTCTGCTTATTATATATTGAAAGAGAAGTAGGCAGTGGACAGTCTCCATAATACAGCCTCCCTGAAATAAAGTTCTATGTACCCTGATTTCAGGTTCGTTTGCACCTTGGGTGTCTGGTCAAGAACAAGACTGTAGGAAGAGATTCAGTAGCTCCTGATCTTTAGAACAAGCAGGTTTGTTCTACTTTCAGTGGCAAAACATGTATCATGAGCAACTGACAATTTTTCTTAACACTCCAAAATATCTCAGTTTTTCCCACTTACCTTATATTTAATTGAAATGTTTCCCAGACTCAACCCTGGCAATAGTTTACTCATTGGATCCTAGTTGTTTTTTCTTCCTGTTTTGTTTTGTGAAAATGTATCTTTTCCTATTTCCAAGTCACTGTAAATACTTCAATTGACAAATTGAGAGAAACTGCAGAAAGACCAGGCAGTTCAAATGCATATTTAAATAAAACCCCCAAAGCCATAAGTAACTTTTCAAGGATGTTTATCTCTGAAAATTTCAATGGATAAAATCTATCTTGTAATTAAGACAAAAAGAAATGTCCCTGATAAATAATTGTGTTATAAATGCTACATTAAGCAGAAAGACATTATGAGGAAGTTATCCATGTAACACTTTTCTGAATTTTACTAATCCAGATGTTGAGCTGTTACCCCCCCCCCCTTCTACTTCCTCATTTCCACTGTGCAAATACCGAGTGAACTCTTCTGTATTTTCTGTAGTCATTTAGAAGAGAGGAGGATTGGTTCACATTCTTCCTGCTTTGGAGATTAATGATATAGTCAATCATCTAAAATTCACATGGATCATTACTGCATTCACATTAATTTATGCTCAATTAACACACTTAGAATCAGTTTTCTATGGAGTTTAGCCAATTGGCTTTATAGCTTCTGGCTCTGAAAGATTCATTTTGCTTCTGATCACTGGTAATATGATGAGCAATAGTCCTCATTCCTGTTATTAAAGTCTTTTGGGCTTTGGTTTTTCATAAATTGAACAGGGCCAGTAGGCAGTGGGATGACTATGACCAAATTCCTGGCTAAGAGCCATGTTGCTCAATCCTGGCAGCTGTCCTCCACACAGATGTTGGGATGAACACCTGAACAGCAGGGTCACAGTGCTAGTGTATTGTAAGGGCCATTGGGAAGAAGACCATGTTAAATTCAGAGGAAGAGAGCAAATATGTTGTCTGCACTTGAATCTGTGTGCTGGAATATAAGTGAGAGAATCATCAGGTCTTGCTTTCCTTTAGAACAAATCAACAGGAATATGGCTCTTTTCATGCTCAAACCTAGAAATATTCCTTTAGGAAACTGTGCTTAGAGCTTGATCAAACATAGGAGAATGTGGAATCCTTTTTTGTCTAAGTTTGGGTGAAAAAAGTGAATTTCTAATAATCAAAATAGAAAGTTTTTATGGTGAGTTAATTTACATGGGCTGTTGTCATATTTATTGAACAAAATAAATATATGTCCCTGTGTAATGTTCAGTGCTCTAGTTAAAAACCTAAAGCATTTATTTTGTTTTTCTTTTTAAAATTAAGATATGTAAAAGATTTTTATTTCTTTTTGATTAATTCAAACTAAGAGGGTTTTGAAAAAAGATTTTATTACAAAAAATATCTTTTGTACATATATTAATTAGGTATTAATAGTAATTTACTTTAAATTAGATAATCAGCTAAATGAAAGGGAGCAAGGCCAGAGGCTTTCGCAAGAACCTGTGTCTTCTCATTATTCCTCATAGAGTGGATGGGTTTCTCACCTGTCAATGTATCATCTTACATAAGAGAGATACTATTCTACTGTATGATCCTATCAAATATATTTTTTCTGTTACTATGTTTGGAATATATTTCCTAGACCTAAAGACCAGGAAGCAGGAGAGATAGGCTCTGGAGATGTCACCTGCAAAATTACCAAATATGCAATTCCGGAAAAGACTGAAATTTATTAAAAAGAGCTTAGAGAAACTTAGCTCAGGTGACTGTCTCCAGTTCCATTTTCAAGCCCAGATAAGCAATTTTTTTTTTAAAGATTTTATTTATTCATGAGGGACACAGAGAGAGAGAGAGAGACAGAGATATAGGCAGAGGGAGAAGCAGGCTCCCCCTGGGGAGCCTGATGCAGGATTTGATCCTTAGGATCATGACCTGAGCCAAAGGCAGACACTTGACCACTGAGCCACCCAGGTGCCCCCAACAAGCAATCTTGAGGAAATTTGACACAAAGAGAATAGAAAGTACTACCATTTATTTTATGCTTACCTTAGTCTAACACATTGTTGTATATATTTGACACCTCATCTCAATCTTCATAAATATATGGAATGGGTATTATATTATTATACAATATAATATATTCTATATTATATAGAAAGACAAATAACATGCCCTGGATCACATGCCCTGAGGTATGGGTCTCCAGCTGCTCTATCCAGCACCTGCATATTAGCCATGGTGCTAGGTAGGAGAAAGGAATCACATGTTTTGGGGAGACAGAATGTTTAAAGCTGTGCAAACATCATTTAGTTCAGGGCTACTGTGAATACAATTAGGACAGAATTATCTTTTGGGTCAGACCACTAGATCATACGACCCATTCATCCCTCTCTTGCAAAGAACCCAAGAGGTATATTGTGGCAAAGCATGACTCTTCTCTGTGATGACAAAGTAAAAAATAAGGCTATAATAACTTAATATTCCAACCATCTTCAATGACCTATCATGACTCCTTCACTCACCAAGACTAGAATCCACAGAAGTGAGGCAGGGGTTAGGGGAGAAATGAAGCAGAGGAAAACATACATACTGAAAAATCAGTAAGAGAAATGATAAAAGTTAGAGGAAAGAAATCTGAGAGATAAAAATACAAAATAAGAAAATAAAGTTGAGATAATGTCTTTGTAAACATGACAGGAATTTATTTTAATTTACTAAACCCCAAACATTTACATATCTAAAGAAAACAGTGTTTTCTTTGTGCCAAACACTACCAGTCTTAGTCCTGGCAATGAATGAATGAATATATAATACTTACCCTCAAAGAATTCATAACATAACAGTTAATAGGCAAAAATGTAACTAAGTTTAGCAAATGGGAACAAAGATTTTTTTAGTCCAAGGAGGTATTCCACGTATTAATGGCACTTGGAAGCTGTCACAGATCTGAATATAGTTTCTCCCCACTTAGTTTTAAGCTTTTTGTTCTTGTCCAGTACAAAACAGGAGCCTTAGCACCAATGTGTTATGAAGTTTCAGACTAAATTATATACTTGGGAAGGTAGTATTTTTGTTAGATCCATGTACATGTAACCAGTGATACAATATAGCTTATTATACTCATTTCTCTTTTTAAGCCCTAAACTTTCTTTGAATGCTCTCATATATGAACATAAAAATCTAAAGCAGATAAAATTTGTAATTTATTTAAAGTGAAGTCAATAAGATTGAATCAGTAACTATTATATACCATAAACTCAATCAACTAGACAATTTATAGCTTTTGTTAGGCTCAAAAAGTTGAAATCCTGGTTTATGGATGATAGCATAGGCATTAAGAATTGTATTTTGTGTGTATAGTATTGACAACATCAAGCAATACCATCTTGTAATCCCAACAGACTATGTAATTCAATGGTTCTAAAAATCTGAAAGTAAAACCACCAGGAATTTATCAGTTATGTTTTCAACTTAAATTATAATAGTAACTAACAACTCTTCACATTTTCTTTTTTTTTTGTGAATATGAAAAGAAGTACTTAAAGCCTAAAGGAAGCATTGGATTCCTTTTACTGTGGTATTATTGGAAAACCATATATTATGTATTTTTATACTACTATTAACTTCGTGTCAAGACCTAGCTATTTAGCCAAAGGATCCCTGTGATCCTTGCCTGGTATTTAATTGTATGTGCCACACAGTAACTACTAAAGCTTATCTCTTAGCACTCTTTTTTTTTTTTTTTTTTTTTTTTTTACACTAAGAACTAATGCCACCTGGGTGGTTCAGATAATTAAGCATCTGACTCTTTCTTTTAGCTCAGGTTATGATTTCATGGTGTTAAGATTGATGTCTTCTTTGGGCTCCAAGTTCAGCAGGGAGCCTAGTGGAGGTTCCCTTTCTCTTCCTCTCACCACACATACTCCCTCTCTAAAATAAATAAATTCTTAAAAAGAAACAAAAACAACTAAGAGCTAAAATTTTTCTACCAACAGGCACATTAATTACAGTTTTTAAAAAATATGTACTATTAAGGGAAAGATGATACTGAGAACTACACAAAATAATCCACATAACAGTAGTTATCATGTTACTGCTCTAGAAATTATGAATAAAATATACTTGAGTCTATATCGTCTGTTTTTATTAGACTTTTAAAAGTATTTTTTAACTATCAATTTTTTAAATGAAACTAAAGAAATGCAGGTTTGTAGACCTATTGAAGCACTTGAGATTGCAAGGGTAAACACTTCCTTCCTGCTAGAATAAATATGGCTGAAATGAATTTATCAGTGAATATTGTCAGAAGATAAAGAGAACATGATGCTGCAATTTCTTTTTCACTTTAAGGTTATTTGTTTACTGATTTTTTTGCATAGCATACATAATTTTTATTTTACCTTATATAGTTTTAATCTTTATAGTATACACTTATTTGGCATTAAGATTTCTCTCTAGTGGATGGAAAATAATTATAAATTTAGCTCTAGCTTTTTTTTCATTTTCAACAAATTCCATTATCCAGATGCAAAATCAACAAGAACATATTTTTACTTGATGTATACTTCAGAATACATGGTTCTAAAATATTTAGAATGTGCGTTCCTCAAGTATACACAGAAGAATCCCCTGGTTAAATCACCTAATAAGGGGCATAACAAATATTACAAATTTAGGAATATTGAAATCCTACTAAGTATATTTTCCAACCACAATGGAACAAAACTAAAGATCAACAATAAAACAAAGAAGAAAATCTATAATTATCAAATATTTAATATGTAAATATTAAACAACACACTACTGCACAAGTAATGGGCTCAAATAAATCAAATGGCAAACCAAATTATGTCTTAAAACAAAAGAAAAAATACAGTATTCCAAAAACCTTTGGGATACAGCAAAAGCAGATCATAGAGTAAAATTTGTGCTATAAATATTTGTATTAAGAAAAATTTTTCAAGTAAACATTACACTACAGGAACTAGTAAAAGAAGAAACATAGCTGAACATTAGTAGAAGAAGGAAATAAAGAAATATCAGAAATAGAGACCAGAATAAATAATATAACACTGACAGTAATGGCCAGCTTTTCCAAAAAAATAAAATTGACAATACTTTAATTACATTAAGAAAAAAGAGAGAGAAGACTCAAAAACCAAAATGAGAAATGAAAGAGAAAACAACACAACAGATACTACAGAAATATATAGTGTGTTAACAGATTACTATAAGCAATTATATACTAACAAATCAGATAACTTAGGGAAAAAAAGATAATTCCTAAAACTGTGTAAGTTATCAAGATTGAATCCTGAATCTTGAATCCAAGAAATAGGAAATTTTCTTAGACCAATAACAAGAAGAAAATTTGAATTAGGAATCAAAAATTTCCACCAGAAAAGTCAAGACTATATAGTTACATGGCTGAATTCTACAAACATTAAAAAAAATAATTAATGACAGTCTTTCCCAAAGTCTAACAAACAATGGACTAGAGGGAATACATTTAAAATAATTCTATGAGGCCAGTATTACCCTGATAAACAAAGTAGGATGAAAACAATATAAGAACAAAAAAGTCTAGTTTGTCAGATGTAAGCATTGCTACTCCAGTTTTCTTTTGACATCCATAAATGATAAATGGTTTTCCACCCCCTCACTTTCAATCTGCAGGTATCTTAAGTCTAAAATGAGATTCTGGTAGGCAGCATATAGATAGATATTGATTTCATTTTGTTTTGTTTTTAATCCTTTCTGACACCCTCTGTCTTTTGATTGGAGCACTTTTTCTGTTTACATTCAAAATACGTTTCGATAGATATGCATTTATTGCCATTTTGTTACTTGTTTTGCCATTGTTTCTGGAGATTTTCTCTGATCCTTTCTTGTCTTTGTCACTTTTGGTTTCTCCACTCAGTGTTTCCCCTCTAATATTTCTTATAGGGCTGATTTGTTGGTCACAAACTCCTTTAGTTTTGTTTGTCTGAGAGACTCTTTATCTCTCCTATTCTGCATGATATCCTTACTGGATAGAGTTTTCTTGGCTGCAGAATCTTCCCACTCAGCACTTTGAATAGATTATGCCACTTCTGAACAAGTTTCTGTTGAGAAATCTCCAGCTAGCCTTATGGGTTTTCCCTTGAATGCTAAGGACTTCTTTTGTCTTGCTGCTTTGAACATTTTTCCTTTATCACTGTATTTTGCAAATTTAATTATAGTATGTCTTGATGTTGTACTGCTTTTGTTGATTTTGGCAAGAGTTCTCTGTGCCTCCTGGATCTAGATATGTTTCCATCTACAGATTAGGGAAGTTTTCTGCTATTATTATTTTTAAAGATTTTATTTATTTATTTGACAGAGGATGAGAAAGAGAGAGCACAAGCTGATGGAATAGCAGCCAGAGAGAGAGAGAGAGAGAGAGAGGAAGAAGCAGGCTCCCCACTGCGCAGAGAGCCTGACCTGGCGCTCAATCCTAGGACCCTGGGATCATGACCTGAGCTGAAGGCAGGAGCTTAACTGACTGACACCTGGGTGTCCCCTATTATTTCTTGAAATAAATTTTCTGTCCCCTTTTCTCTCTTCTTCTTCTTCTGGGACTCTTGTAACATGAATTTCAATATGTTTGATGGAGTCACTGAGTTTCTTAAGTCTATTCTTATGTTCCATATTTCTTCTTTCTCTCTTCATTATTTTCCATTATGTCTTCTACATTACTAATCTATTCCTCTGTTTCTTCCAGCCTGCTACTCATTGCATCAAGCCTGTTTCCAATCTTGTTTATTGCATTCTCCATCTCTGACTCTTTTAACTCTTTTGTCTCTGCAATAAAAATCTCACTGATATCTTTTCTCAAGCCCAGTGAGCCTCCTTATGATTTTTGCTTTAAATTCTCCATCAGATACTTATATCTGTTTTGCTTAGATCTCTGGCTGTAGTTTTATCTTGTTCTTTCATTTGGGATAAATGCCACTTTTGTGCATTAGAAAAGCCAGTTATGTCTCCTGCTTCTAAGTAATGGCCTTATGAAGAAGAGGTCATGTAGTGCCCAGGGACTGATGCTTAAGAGAGCGTCTCTGGTATATGCTGTGTGCATTCTGCTGCTATGTTTTGGCCAGTCTATCCTTCAGGCTAGTCATCTGCAGAGGCTCTCCTTGCCTGCTGTGGTCAGTATTTTGTCCTTGGCTAGAAGGTGGTGAGTTTTAGCTAGATGTGCTATGAGCTAGATGTGCTTGTGAAATGAGACCTGGTACCAACTTCACCAGAACTGAGGCCCTGAAGGACTCCCTGATTGGTAGATGTGGTGTGGGCAGGAGTTTGTGCTGGTTTTCTAGGGAAAGGGCCTGCTACACTGGAACTGATGCAACCTTGACTGAGAATGGAAGTCCTGCCAGAGCAGGGGGGAGTGGGGCTTTGTGTAAGCAAATTAGGGAGCCAATGTCTACACTGAGCTGATTCCTAAAGGTGGCTCTGTGTTTATGCTGAGAGGCAGGGGAGGGAAATGGTGCCAGCCAGCTCCTTTGTTCCCAGAGAAGTGCCAATGTGAACACTGCCTTTCAGAGATGTTCTTGGAAAAGAGTGAAGAATCTCCCCAATGTGTGTTCCAGGCATTCTTCAGATCACTATTTCTATGCTGTCTGCCCTCAGGTGGTTTGCCTGCCTTCTCTCTAGGAGCAAGGCAGTGCCTGCTGGGCTCTATCCAGCCAAGCCTGCTGACCTTTAAAGCTCAAGACATTAAGCACTGCTGATGGTCAGAACTCATGAAATTCAGCCTCTCTGTTTTCCAAACCAATGGTTTTGGAGAAACATCTTCCATGTGC
The DNA here is from genome assembly GCF_048164855.1 of Canis lupus baileyi. Lineage (NCBI taxonomy): Eukaryota > Metazoa > Chordata > Mammalia > Carnivora > Canidae > Canis > Canis lupus. The sequence continues at coordinate 17,897,478 of NC_132854.1, read as the reverse complement.
ATTCCTCTGTCTGCTCCTCTCTTGCTCTTCTCCATAACTAGTCCCTCTGACCTCCCAGCCCTTGCAATTCATTTTCTCCCCTAAACTACTTCTCTGCACATCCTACCTTCTTCATTGTGGCCATTTCTTTCCCTTTAATGTGGAGTTTGTTCTGTCAGTCTTCAGGTTGATTTAGGGGTATTTAGCCTGATTAAGACAGTTGTGTTCATGAGACAAGATAAGTCTAGGATCCTCCTACTATGCTATCGTCTTCCTTTTTTTATGCTATTGTGATTTTGGAAAATGACTATTAGGACAGTTATTTTGTGTGGGAGGTATTCTGTAAAGCTGGTAAAAGAACAGATGTTTCTAACACGTCTCAACTTAAAATATTTGCTAAATCCTATTTCTCACTGTAGTAATATATGCACTTTTTTTCCTGAGGCATAAAAAAAGCATAATAGATATGTTTCTCCAAAAATAAATGGCTGCTTTCATAAAAACAGCATATTATGGGAAAACAATGCAAAAATAATCACTGATGAAAATTAGAGAGGCAGTTTAAGAGTGAACTTCATGTATTACACCATTCATTGGCATATGATTGTGATGATAACTTCAAACCAGAAGTACATAAAATATTACAAGATGTCATTGATGCAGTTAATTTCATTAAAACAAGGCCTTCTTCAAAATGTAAAAGAAATTTAGTAATAGTTTGTAATAAAACTCCGTTTTCAACAGTCTTTTGTACCTAAATATTTATTGGTTGCCTTCTGGCAACAAACTCTATAGAATTGTTACTTTAAAAATAAGTAATACCTTAAAAAAAAACATGACAAGTAAAAAATAAAATAAGAAATGAAAACATGGCCAATGTTCTGAATGAGCTGATATTTTCTGTGATGACAATCATAGTGATATGCTACCTAGCTTAATATTTCAGAACACACACTTACTTTATCTTTTCCATTATAGCAGAACTCCCATTTGATTGATGTTTGACAAAAATCTTCTTTAGTATTTAGCTCTTGCTAAATAGAAAGTATTTGAAAATTGATGTTTTAAAAAGTTTTCATATCAATAAAGTATTTAATTTTTTAATTACAATGCGTTTTTGTCAAAACAAAAATTATTTGATCTCCACAGTTCAAATACATGGAAGCAAACCTTTCTCAAATGTTTGAGAATCACAAATTTCTTGATCTCTGAAATAAGTGTATGGTAAACATTAAATGATTAGTTTCTAAGAAAAACTAATATTAAGGAAGATGGAATTCAGTTAGCCATCTTGCAACAAAATCCTTTGTACTATAGTCTACGAGTAATTTTTTATTGGAATTAAAAATTTTATAAAACACCTTTTTTCAGTTATGATGGTTATTAAAACTAAAGAGCAAAATAAAGCAACTTAGAACCAGACTTCTAAAACACTATGTACTATTAAAAAATAAATCAAAGGCACCTGGGTAGCTCAGTCAGTTAAGTGTCCAACTTGGCTCAGGTCATGATCTCAGGGTCTTGGTATCAAGCCCCATGTTAGGCTCCACACTCAGTGAGGAATCTGCTTGAGGATTCTCTATCTCCCTCTTCTGCCTCTCCCCCACCCTCCCTCTGCTCACGCTCTCAATCTCTTTCTCTCTCTTAAATAAATAAATCTTAAAAAAGATTCAACCAAAACTTAAAAGTATTTAATAATATTTTTCTCTCAATAGAACAAAATGGTAACATACCAATGAAAATGTAATTAATTTTTAAACTAATATTGTTTATATTATCTTGTTTAATTTTCTACTTTTTTGTGTAAGTGTTGAACACATAAAACGTTGCTACAATAATATGTTTCAAAGAAGTTACAAATATGTAAGTGCACATTTGTTAGAATTTCACATGGTGAAGCTGTATCTCAGTAATTTCCTTTGAACAGATCTAATATAAAGATACTAACTGCTTTAGAAATGAAATTTAATAATGTATATGTATTTATACACATCTCATATCTCTGTGTATAATCCAAAGAATAAGAACCTTGTTATCTGTTTTTCTAAAGTCAGATTAATCTTTCCTCTATCTCTTCTAGTCTGTAGTGACACCAATTCTTCTGCTGAGAGCCTATCAGAGAGCAAAGAGAAGGAAAGTGATAGATTGATTATCTTAGGTTGGTTATTCATTCATTTGGAGCTGAAAGCAGCTATTGAGGCAAACTTGTATTTTCTTTGGACTTCTTGATCACAGCCCCCAGGTAGATATCAGTGATGGCCATTTCATTTTTATATATAAAGATTGAGAGCTTAAGAACTAAATACAGGGTTCAGAAGCAGATAAGGGTCATGGGTTATTTCAAGAAGAATAGCAATGAGTAACATTGAAAACTTATTTAAATCCCTTCTTTTCTGTACATAATGATCCATGCTTGTTTTCTAAGTATATTGAAAAATAAAAGAAGGTTAAGTGGGGCTTGTCAACTAAGAGAAACAAGTTTATGCACTCAATTTTATGCTATCTTTAAATGCAAATTGTTGTTAATGCAGCTATGACTAGAAGACCATTCCATCTGATGATGCATTACTGTGATTAATTCTGCACTCTCACAACAGCCCTCCCAACTATTTCTTCAAACATTTCACAGTAGATGACTTCTGTTTGACCTATTACTTGCTAATTATTGGTGAATTCTCCTCTTTTTTTTAAAAAAAATATTTATTTGAGAGAGTGAGAACATGCATGTGGGGGCAAGGCAGAGTAAGAGAGAATCTTAAGCAGGCTCCATGCTCGGCGTGGAGCTGGATGTGGGACTTTATCTCTGATCCCTGAGATCATGAACTGAGCCAAAACCAAGTGTCCAATGCTTAGCTGAATGTGCCGCCCATTGCCCCAATTCTCCTACACAATGGAGAGATTTGAGTCTATCATAATACTCTGAACTATAAACCCTGGATTCAAAGAAAAATGTCAAATTCTTAGTCAAGTGGGCATATGGATTGCCTCTTAAAGATTGATTTGATACAAGGGGGATACAGAGAGCATCAAAATCAATCAGAAGTTGACAGATTCAAAAGTGTGTATGCATTTAATTTGAATAATCAGAATTGAAAAAAGCATTAAAGATACTTTGGATAACTGTAATAATTGTATGAAAAAAAGGAAACTATAATATAGGTACAAAGATAGAAAGCAAAGTGTCTCTAAATGTCTACCTGGTTGGAATCATAAGAGAGACTTCAACCAGCATATTTCATTAAATCTCCAAACAGACTGTTATAAAGCATAAGGCTGGTGTTTCTCCAGAGCAGACAGTTCTTTGATGTTTTCTTTTCTCCTTGTTCCCTTTTCAAGGCTGGACTCTTGGCTCCCAAATAGGGAGCAGGGCAAGAGAGTAGGGAGATCACTTCTGGCATGAGATTCTCCTGTTGGGGATTTTCTCTGATCACAATAATTACTAACATATACTCCTCTATACTGAAATTTTTCCTTATCTACCTCTTTCTTAGTCCCATGAGGGAAACGTACACTATTCTTTCCAAATCTAATTATTGAATGCCTCTTTACTAATTGCATGCTCTAACACCTATCATTGTCTATTACCAAATCTTTAACTTCTTTCTACTTTTCCCTTAATCATGTAAGCATCTCAAATATCTCCTGCCTTAAAAGTTACTGTAAAAAAAAAACACAAAAAAATTCACTTCATGTTTTCCAGTAGGTATACAATATACATTTCATTTGTTTCTTTAGTCAACATAGTTGTGTGTGTATGTATTATGGTCCAGGCAGTGTTCCAAGTCTGGAATTACAGAAATTGGCACAAAAAATATGCAAATGTGTAAGAAAATGATAGATGATTAAGGGGCATATGGAAAACAAATGTTAAAAAAATATATAGGTGTTGACCAAGGGCCAATTTTAGACTTGGTGGTCAGTGAAGACTCCCTCAAAAAGAGATGATATTCTGAGAATTGAGTGCTATGAAAATTATTCTATGTCATAATTTGGGGTCAGAGTGTTCCAGGCACTCACTAGCTCTACAGCTGATGTGAAGACTCTAAAACAAGAATGTGATTTGATATATTTGAAGAATAGAAGAACATTGTACCCTTTAGCTCCATCCGTATTGCCATGGAAGGCAAGAACTTGTCCTTTATATGGTTAAGTAGTATTTCATCTCCTTTATCTGTTCATCTGTTAATGGATATTTGGATTGCTTCCATATCTTAGCTATTATAAACAATGCTGTGTAAACATATGAGTGCATATATTTTTTTTGAATTACCGTTTTTGTTTTCTTTGGGTAAATACCCAGGAGAGGAATTACCATATCACATGGCATTTCACTTTTTAGTAAGTGTAATTATCATGCTTTTGGCTTGAGTACCTGGATGTATGACTGGACTTATGAATAAGATGCAAAAGTATGGATAAGAGAGATTAATGGGAGGAACATAACCAGAGATATGTTTAGCTTTGTTATATTTAAGGTAATTAGTTCTATAATTATGGAGTTAGGTAAATGGTCAGGGCTAGACTTCTAAATTTAGAGTAAACTTTTAAAATAAAGATCCCTGGAATAGATGAAATTGTGTGCAAATAAAATGCCAGCAGAGAAAATAAAGAGACCCCAAAGATGACATACTATGAATTTAGTGTTTGCAACTACCACCCTCCCCAAATTCACATGCCGATTACTGAACATAATGGCATTTGAAAGAGGAGCCTTGTGGAGGCAATTGTATCATGAAGGCAGAACCCTCATGATGAAATGAGTGCCCTTATAAAAAAGAACTGCCTGTTCTCTCCTCTTTCCTTCTCTCTACCATGTGAGGAAAATTAGGAAGAGGGCTCTCATCAGAACTCTACCATACTGGCACTCTAACCTGGGACTTTTCAGATCTAGAATCATGAGAAATGAATGTTTGTTGATTACACCATTCTGTCTATGGTTTTTGTTACAGAGCTCAAGCAGTTTAAGACAGGGCACTATCATATTTACAGGTCCATTGGAAGATGAAAATCCAGTAAAATGAGACAAAGTCAGGAGAATATGATATAGAGATTCAAAGAGGAGGAAAGAATCAGTCACATTGAATGCTACAGAGAGGACAATTAAAATGGGGACTAAGGAAGGAGGCTTGTATCTAGGAAAAAGGAGGTCATTTGAGAGCCTAGGGAAAAGCAAAATTACTTGAGTGGTAGGCAGGAGGTCTTAAGTGGAGTGGATACAAGGAAATTGGGTGGTAGGAAAAGAGCTGGAGATAGCTATTATACACAGCTCTTCTGTGATTTTGCTTAAAGAAGAAAAAAACAGCTCAGTTTATAAACTTGCTATCTCAATATCATTATCTTCTACAGAACTTCTTGCAGTCACTTCCACCAGTTACAGATTTCTCCCCTCCACCCACCCAACCCCATGGTATAAAATCCATTAATTACTGGTATCTCGGTTTCTAAATGATAAAGTAACTCTTGAAATTAAATAAGCACTTTGGGACCCATCAAAATTTAAAGAATTTATTAAAGATCATATTTCTTGATAAAATGATGTAACAAAACACTAAATTGACTTGCCACCTTTAGTGAATGCTTAATGTATATGCTAAGGAAAAGAACTTTTTTTTTTTAATTTATTTTTTCATTTGTGATAGTCACACACAGAGAGAGAGAGAGAGAGAGAGAGAGGCAGAGACATAGGCAGAGGGAGAAGCAGGCTCCATGCACCGGGAGCCCGACATGGGATTCGATCCCGGGTCTCCAGGATAGTGCCCTGGGCCAAAGACAGGCGCCAAACCGCTGCGCCACCCAGGGATCCCTGGAAAAGAACTTTTGAAACTATCACAAATTTTACTCTATTTTATGAGAGGGGGAGAGAGAATCTTAAGCAGTCTCCATTCTCAGCACAGAGCCCAATGTAGGGCTCCATCTCACATGACCTGAGCCAAAATCAAAAGTTAGATGCTTAACCAACTAAGCCCTTTAAATTTAATTTAATAAGCGAATGTATGTGGTAGGTGTTCTTTAGGCAGACACGGTTGAAACATTGAGCTCTTTTTTAGTGGTATTTCATTTTTTTTTAGTGGTATTTCAAATATGTCATTAAAATAATTCTACTTAATGGGGTGCACATATTTTATAATTTTTTATGAAATATGATTAGACTATTTCCTTGAAATACATACTTGTTAGTATTTATGAAGCTTACAATTGGTACCTTTTGTATGATAGACTATGAAAACCTAAAGAAGTAAATTTTAGTTTAAGTAGTATGTATTGAATTATTATTGTACCACTGTTAATTCTACAAATTGTTCTCTGCTAACTATAGTTACATGTTCTTGAAAATAAGAAATTTAAGATGAAATGACACTTGATTTTTAGAATACTTAATAAAAAAGAACAAGAGTTCAAAATATTGGATTATTGATTGAGAAATATGTGATGCAGATTAGGCTATTTAACAGTTGAAATTTTACCTTTGTAAGTAATAGTTTAAAATTCTTAGTCCAAGAAGTCTTACTTAAATCAGTAATTTGCATGGAATCAGGCTAGCAATTAGGATGAAGCTTAAATTGGATCTATTAAAACAGCCTTCGTGTTAAGATTAATCAGAGATTGTAAATTGTCTGCAGCAAACAGTGACCTCAAACATGAACATTACACAGAAAAAGAGATACTATGGCATATTACTTCGGGTCTTGCACTAAAATATTTTATAAACATCAAGATTATGATAATGGAAGAATTTTAATAAAACCAGCAACAAATATAATCAAACAAGTTACAAAAATAATAGAAAAATAATAGTAACTATCTCTAGGTGACTTAATACAGAGCTGGAATAGAATTAGCAGACAAGTAACCTGCTTTTTAGCTATTTTGCCCACTTCGGTCTCCAGAATTTTAATCATAGTTCTCAGCTGGATTTCACCTCTTTCAAATATTCCTCAGAAGTGATATATATATTAAGAAAAGATTTGTTTAAACTCAGAATTTTATGAAGCCAACAAAAAAGTAATGAAAAAAAGCTATGCTGTAGAATAGCTAGATGGTCACATTAAGCATTAAAAAATTGACAATATTGACAATATATTACAAATAATATGTAGCAGCATTCTAAAAAGCACATGTAATCTCTAATCATTAGGGAACTAGAAGAACACTCAGCAACTTTATAGAAGTAGATGAATTATCATAAAAGAGAATAAAATTTTAGAGACTTCAACACAAGAAGGTGCCGGGGTTTTCTTTCTCACATTTGAGTCTGATTTAAGTCATATAGAGTGAGGTCAGGATGGAGGAGAGGGCTCAGCTATTTGCATTTATTCAAGAACCCAACTAGTGACTCTTCTATCTATCCTTTAAAGGCCTCTGTTTCATTGAATTTTCAGGATGCAGCCAGGTGGCAGTACAAAAATGGAGTACATATTTCTATCCAATTCTAATGGGTAGAATTCACTTCTGTGGCCTTAGACGACCACATGGGAATCTAGAAAATGTGTACCCAGACTGTGTACCCAGGAGGAAAAGGATCTGATAGACCAAAGGCATTAATTCTGCTGTTGAAGATTTATAGTTTGCATCAAATATGTGGATCATGTTTTTTTCTCTTGCTTACTTAGGCACTGTCATCACATTCTTTTATGTGTGAATGAATGCTACTCATCGTTCTTTCTTAAGATTTCACACATCCACACACTTCTGTCTTTCCTGTTAATATCTTTTTTCAGACTCTTACTCTTTCCAATCAAGATTGACAAATCATCCTCATAATTGATGATCTTCCTCTGACTCCTTCCAGGATCTCCACATACATTCCTGAGTGATCTTTTGAAAGGCACATGTGATCCTGTCACCTCCTGATGAAATCCTTGAATTGTTAACCTTTTCCTACAGCAAAAATCCAACTCCTTCACAGAGATTATAAATACCTAAATACTCAGCACATTTAGACAGAGTGCTGCCATTATGATTTCAGAAAATTCTTCATTCTAGTTGTACCATGTCCTACATGTTGAAACTTGGCATATTTTTCTGAAGCCAAAGCTTATATTTCTTTTTCTACTCTCACAAATGATAAGTTCATGTGAATGATCAAGTCTTGCTCAATCTTAACTTCAAAAAGAATCATACCTATTTGATAAAAAATAACTTTAGTAATGGTACTGTTGAAACAGAAGTTTTATGTATTTGAAGATAAATAACAGGTGCTTTGGGGAGCCTGGATGGCTCAGTCAGTTAAGCATCCAACTCTTGCTATCAGCTCAGGTCTTGATCTCAGGTGTTGAGTTCAAGCCCTGTGTTGGATCCCATGCTGGTCATGGAGCCTACTTAAAACAAAACAGATGCTTGGTTATTGAATTAATCACTACTTTTAAAAATATTCTATTTATACTTAATAACACACAATAAAAATGTATTTATGTATTTTAATATCTTATATGTGTATGTATTCACAGATCAGATACTTACTGATTCTTACTAGATCTTTCCAGAAATTAATGCCCTCTATGTGTACTCTACCTTGCTTGAATTAAAGAACCATTTCCCAGTCTCCTCTGCTCCTTTTTCATTGCAGGATTTGATTGCCACTGTCATCAACAAAGGCTGCCCTTCTACTAGTACTGGTGTCTACTCCTAGTGATCAGGCAGGTGCCACCACTCTGGTTTCATGGCAGGGAGGATACACTGATTTTTCATGTATTATGTGGCCCTAAGGATAGGGAGAAACATGTTTATCATTCCCACAGCCCAGATGGGATCAGTTTGACATTTTTCATTTGAATGTAATGAAATTTGGGACATTGGATAGTACAGTGATACTAAATTACCTGTCAACTCTTCTGCCTTCCTAGATACACTTTAGAAATTTTTATGTGGCTACTTCTTTCCCTCACTCTGGGACTGCCTTTAATTAAAGGCAGATGGCTCATCCTCTATAATCATTGACTCTAGTCTCAATATAAAAGCACATCCCTGACTTCTCAGAAGAAGAGAACATTTCTAACGCTCAGTTTCCTTTGTCCTCATTTAATGCCACAGAAGTGACACAGTTCCTAACATGATATTGCAAATGGCAATTTCCTTTGGAGAAAACTCTTATCCACAAGGCTGTGGGTTAGCCCTTTGGCCTCAATAATACATTCACACACACAATTCATGCATTCATGTATGCATTTATTTATTTATTCGATCAGTATGTATTAGGCACCAGCCTTAAACTAGGCACTGGGAAAAATTTAAAGGAGGAAAACAAATCTCTGGCTTTATTGAACTTATTTTCTAGGGGTAGGAGATGACATTAAATAAAAATATTTGATGTAACACATCTGGGTATTGACAAGAGGGTATATGATGCAGGAAAAATGGTTTGTGATTAATGGAACACAGTCACTAATGTCAAAGAGTACTATTCCAAAAATCTAGGTTACTAAGCCCCAAAAGATCAAAAACTCTGCATGTGGGGACTCCAAATAGAATTGTTACAGGCTTGCTCCAATTCCTTCAAACATCTATCAGAGTATCAGAGGATCGAAAAAAAGCTAAGGATCTAATCTCTCACTTCTTCATTTTCTGTTCTCTGAATCTGGATTATCCAGGGATTTGTAAAATTATCAAAATGACACATGAAAACTCATAGTTACTTTCACTGGAAGGTTCAGACCCAGACCCCTTCATTAGTCACTGATTATTACATTTTCAAGACGTTGTTATTTAATATTATTGTTTCCTTTGCATCCCAATAAACCAATTTATGTCTAAAATACCACATCCTTGGGATCCCTGAGTGGCTCAGCAGTTGAGCATCTGCCTTTGACTCAGGGTGTGATCCTGGAGTTCTGGGATCGAGTCCTGCATCAGGTTCCCTGAAGGGAGCCTGCTTCTCCCTTTGCCTGTGTCTCTGCCTCTTCTCTGTGTTGCTCATGAATAAATGAATCAAATATTTAAAAAAATAATAAAATAAAATACTACATCCTCTATACAATGAAAGACAATATAATAAAGTTATAAATTATCAGACCGATATGGGGTTTAGGTAGAGGAGAAGTTATTCTGGGAAGTACTAGCAAAACTCCTTATTCACGTTTTATGACAAACTTCAAAATAATTATTACTACTTTATCAGAAAGTATAGTTTCTTCACTATAAATGAAATTTTGTTTGTCCATTCTTTCTTAATATTTATTGTATTCTAGGAATTTACTTTACATTTCACTGCAAAATTCAGTAGGGAAAAAAGGATTTTAATATGCATGATTTTGCTTTAAAGATAACTTCCTTATAAAATATGCATGCCAAAATTATATATAAAATTTAACTGTCATTCTTACCTTACCATATGCTCTAATACTACAGGCATTTTCTAATATCGTTGTGTTAATATCGTTAAGTTCATTTGTATAAAACAAAATATGCAGTGATTTTATCTTGATATATTATCAAATGTCCTTTTAACAATTTGCTTTTTTCGTATATCTTCTCTTTCTGTCTTCATTAGAATTTCCATCAAAATGTATTTCTTTACACTAATTGAGTTATTGATTATGAGAAAACTTATTTACAGTGCTACGTCTCCACATGGAAAGAAAGAAGCTAGCATATTATCATGGAACCAATCATCATCAATGGCTTTGAGTATTATTATAAATATTTGTTAGATAAAAAGAATACCTCAGTAATAAACTTAAGCAGCTGTCCTCTCTATTTCAAGTCTTGTTTTAGCATACTCTCAGTAGAAGCACCAATTCTAAGGGATAGATATTTATTTCAAAAGATCTCATCAGTAGAATTCCATTAGAAGAGAAGATACATTCTGTTGTTGAAGCCATTACCTTCCTTATAAGAGTATAAAGAGCAGATAGGGCAAAGTAGAACTAATGGAAAATTATGATAGGAAAGAGTTTGTTCTTTTTCTTCTTCCCTCTTCTCCTTCCTTCTTCATATTCCTTCATCCTTCCTCTTTTCTTTCTTCCTTTTTCTCCCTCCTCCTTCCTTTCCCCTATCCCCTCCCTCTCTTCTCCTCTACCCTCTACATATTTTTCATGACGTTTGGAGAATATCTAAGACTAAAGTTGCTTATCTTATCAATAAAACCTTATGTACAAATTAAATTTGCAATTTTAAAACCAGCATTGCTAATTTTCTTTGTAACAAACCCTTTTTCCTAGAACTACCTGAGTGCTTACACTAAGTGACAAGTCTGGCTTCCTTGGAATCCAGTTTTATCCTATGTCACTTTCCTTCTTTCTCAAGGGTGGAATAACAGAGACCGGGAACAGCAACAAAAAAGTTGGGTGAGGAAGAGTAGTGACATGTGACCCATTCCTTGATGTACATTCTACCTCATAACAATTACTAACTAGGGCTGCATTTTTCACATATAATGTCTATGTATTTTTCGTTACATTCTTCACTGGGAGATGGAATCATTACCAAATTGTATGGGATAGAAAAAGGGAAGCTTTTAGTAAGGTGAAAGAATTCCAGACCCTCTCTACCACAAACTGAGTTCAATTAGCTTTTAGTGATCTTTTAATATATGGAAAATATAAGAATAAGATGTAATCCCTGAACCCAGAAGTTACAAACAGTAAAGGAAACAGAATATGAATTAGATATAAAACAGTATATAATTACATTTCAAAACAAACTCTACATTCCAGATGTGAAACAAGTCATAAACAGTACGAAACAGAAAAAAATCAAATGTAAAAGTATACAGTACAACAAATAATTGTTAGAGGAAAGAAGAAGGAACTATATACACATCAGAGATTTAAGGACATATACCATGTTAGTTTTTCAATTGAATGTCCAAAGCTGTCTATGCATTCAGTCATGTTCTCAGTCTTCAATTCAATTCTTCTGTGCTACAAAGGCTACACAGTCAGGTAAGATATTGGTAGATTTCTAGTTAAAACTCATTAGACTGCAAAGATTAGAAACTCACTTAAATTAGAGTAAATTCAAAGTGTTATTACTGAATACTTCTGGGAAATCACATGAACTACTATGGTCAAGAATATAGATGGGCCTCATAGGGTCCCAAGGGGAGAAATGAAAAGGTAATGTAGACCTAGTGGTGACTCTTCTCATCATTCCTTCTTGAATCTTCATGTTCTTCATGTCTGACTTGTTCCTTTTCCTAACCAATCACTCTCTTCAACTCATCTATGTCCTCTTTGCCAATAACTGAACTCTATACACTGCTTTGGTTTGCCATGATATGGTCTCAGGCCTGCATTTTTATATGTCTTTTCAAATGCCTAGTCATAAGTGACTCTGGTTTCTAAGTTTGTCGATGATATTTTAAGGACAAGACATTTAATTTTTATTCACTGGCAAATGGATTGCTTGAATCAGAGTGAGGAGTTCACTTCTTTTCCAGCCAGGCACATGGTTGGGGAGGATCATATGGCATGTATTGCCGCAGAAAGGCCAGGTTCTGCAGAAAGGAATGCAGAAGAGAAAGAAAGGAAGCCTGTCTTTGTCTTCAAGTTGCTTACAGATGTGTGAGGGAGAAATTCAGAGAGATGAAAACAATTTGTCAGGTACAATGAACTTATCAAGTGTTATGTATTGTGCTGAGTGGTTTTAAAAAGTGTGAGCACTCAGAACAGAAGACAATTTTAGTCAACCATACTTCTTCCCTGTGTATCCTTTATTAATCATATAGATGCAAGTACATAAAGTACATATGTACACACACACACCTCACTCATCTATTATCCCAGAGAAAAACAACAGCAATAAAAGCCTTGAAGAAAAGTGAAATACATGAAAACAAAATGTTGTTTTTTTTTGGTAACAGCATCATAAAAAACAAATAACTGTGTCCTTTCCAAATTTCACACTTAAAACACCACATTTCCTTGCACTTGTATTAGAGGTCGAGCCAGTGGCAAAGATATGGCATTTGGAATTAATATAGCAAAAGTGAGGGTAGTAAAAGACTGACCTCACTATAGTGGAGACCTGATAATCATGGTGTTTTTAAACAAAATATGTATTAAGAGGCAAGCATGGGAAAGAAAATTTGCAGAAATATGACAAAGAGCTGATACACTGAATAGGAAATTTCCAGGATGTTTTTTATGGATATTCTCACCAGGATCTTTTCTTTCTTTTTTTAAGATGTTATTTATCTATTTATACATGAAAGACACAGAGAGAGAGAGAGGCAGGCTCCATGCAGGGAGCCTGATGTGGGACTAGATCCCAGGACTCCAGGATCACACCCTGGGCCAAAGGCAAGCGCTAAACTGCTGAGCCACCCGGGGATCCCCCCTTTTCTTTCTTTTTACAAAAATTTTAATTCCAACGTAGTTAACATACAGTGTTATATTAGTTTCAGGTGTACAATTGAGTGACTCAACAATTGCATGCATCACCCAGTGCTCATCAGGGACAAGTGTTCTTCTTAATCCCCATCACCTGATTCCTGATTTCAACCATCTCCCCCCGCCCCAACATCACTTTGTTCTCAATAATTGAGTTTTTTTTTTTTTTTTTTTTTTTAGTTTCTCTCTTTCCATTTGCTCTTTTATTTTGTTTCTGAAATTCCACATGAGTGAAATACGTGGAATTCTCTGACTGATTTTGTTTGGGATTACCACCATATTTTATAATTATAATTATCACCATATTTTATGATTACTATATGGAAAAGGGACTAACATTAAAATGCATTGAGTTATCTTTGTATCAAATAAAGTTCAGTAAGTTGATTCACTGTGCCTTATCTCTGAATCTTCTATACATCAGTGTTTATTATTATTCTTTAAGCAACATATACAATATAGCGTTTTTAAATCATTTGACCATAGTACCCAACTTTTTATGTCAGATACATCTCCAACTAGAAGTTAATAGTTTTCATAAATGCCAAATATATACATAGATATATAAATATATGAATTAAACATTATGTAACAATAAAAAGTAACCCAATGTGAACCCTGCTACCAATAAAAAGAAAACAAATTTGAACAACACAATTTTTAAGACCAAATTAGCATCCTTTTTTGTTGCAAAGCCCAGAATATTTAGAGACCTCTCACACACCTACTGAATCTAAAAGCAATCTAGTAATTCATACCAGTAGCACTGGGAAAGGGCATACCATTTGATCTTGTAATTATATTCTAAGTATCCAGTTTGAGGGAAGATCCAGAGAATGAAAGAAAGTTTATGAGAAAAGATTTTCATGTTAGTATTTATTAATGATGAAAATTTGAAATAAGTGCTCTCAGGCAGGGAAATTATTAAATTACAGCATATATACAAATATAATATGGTATAATCACTAATACCCTGGTTTGGAAGAATATTTAATGAAGAAAGTCTCTTAGTATAAAGTTAATTAAAGAAAAAGATGCATGTATAGGTATATATGTGGATATATATAGTATTTCAAAATGTTGTATGTATTAATCAGAGAAAAAAACCCGCAATCAAATATATCAGATTTTAATATTTTTACCTTTTTATGCAGGATTATTTGTGTGTGCATGTGTATTTGTGTATAATTCTTTTTAAATTTGTATCTCTTCACATTTTCCAAATCTACTTTGTGCATATTTATCAGAGAAAACATTTACGAAGGTATGTTACAGTTGTCAGCTTTGAAGAGATTTAGGTCTCCCTGTTTTTGACTTACAATTAAGGGTGTTCCAAGAACCATCACATTTAAAATTCCATCTCTAAAGCAGTAAGAAGAAAGGTATTCATTTACATTATGTTTTAGCAACTTGTGTACAATCTTTTAAATGCAAATAGCTGAATGCATATTTCAAAGTTAAAAAATTAAGGCATTTTTCAAGTACTGATTTACAGGAGTGTGCCGGCAAAGTATCTTGTGGATGAAAATTTATCATGCCAGGAAATAATTGAAATTGTAGCTGAAAGGTTCCTGAAAACAACCTTTTTATCTGTGGCTTAAATAAAAACTTTTCATTTCAAACGCAGTTCTAACTGCACCATATAGCTCAAGTGATCAGTAAAAGTAGACAACTGACTTCTTCAAGGAGTCTTGATTTTTATGTGATTTGATCAACTCACAGAGTATAAATTCTACTGCCAGAGCTAAACATATGCATGGGCTTATCTGAATTCTTGTATTCCAGGCATCTGGTAAAATATGTTCATGTCACTAGCTTCTTTCAAGTAGTGTTTATCATCATCTCCCTGATTGCCTAATATAAGTTTACAGCCAGTCTCTTAGGTGTACTAGTACATTACAGCCCTCCACAGATATCATAAACAGCGACATCTTTGGTAATGAATGTCAGAATCATGCCAGCCTATGAGTATATTATCCATCTCCATGCCTCATTGCGGACACACCAAGTGAGGAGCTTATTCCAAACTCTATAGTCAAACAAACCCTAATGTACAAAGTTTCCATGTGTTGCGCAAGGAAGGCATTTGAGAAGTACAATTATGAAGACTAAATGTCTCTTATTTAAGACAATATTGGCTCAGTCACTTATTTCCCTTAACTTGTCCCCTACTGTGGATATATTTGAAAGCATAGGATTGTGAGGCCAGAGAGACCTTAAAGATTCTAGTCTGAATGTTTAAATTTTCAAGTTAAGAAACAAGTTATTTGTCAAAAATACACTGGCAGCTGGTGATGTATTTAGAAGTAGAACTGAAATATTTCAACTCCCAATCTGGTGTTAATTCCATTATACCAGGCTCACTAACCAAATAACTTATTTCCCAAATAAGTTTATTTAGAGCAACCACATTTCATTATATTTTAAAATGGATTATCTACTCTTCTCTCCAGCCTTTCCCTTCCCTCCCCTAAGTTCCCTCCCATCCTTTCCCTCTCTCCCTCCTTCCTCTTCCTTTTCTTCCTTTTCTTCCTCTCTTCTTTCCTTTCATCCACCCTTCCCTCTTTTCCTTCTCTTACCTATCTTCCTTTCTTCCTTCCACCCTCCTTTGGTTTACTCTTTGTATAGCCTGTTTTGCTCTCCCATTTAAGCAACATTGTTACCTCTCTGTATGCCCCTTACTTTCCATATGACATTTGTATGGCATCCTCTGTATTGTTTTCTCTTGCCCAACCACTGATTTTTGGAAGGATGTGGGTCAGAGCTGGTTATCATTTACTGTCCTTTAATTCCTTAGTTCATTTGTGTAAATGTAGTCTCTAGTCAAAATGACAAAAAAGTCAGAATTAATTAAATCTTTTTGAAAGATGACTAATAATAGCACTTTTTGGTGAATTTTCTAGATTATAATAGAAACAAATCTTTTATCCCACAGTGTACTTTTAAGGAGGTTATAGCATCTATTTTAGATTAAATAGCATTGATGTTTGTATTCATTATGTAATATTTTATGGATTATTAACACCTTGTCACACTCTAGAAACTATAGAATGATGTTATACTGGCATATATTAAACACACTCTCCAGCACGCTAATATCTATTAATCAATACAAATACAGAAAGCATCATCACTAATATTATGGCAACCTAGTTGAAGAAAATCATTTTAGGCAACATTGTTAGGTAGCAGTTTTATCTTCTTTTAACACAAACATAAAAACAGTTGTTAAGTATCTCCCTAACTGTATGAGGTATGTGTTAGGATGTTGGGTGAATACAAAAATTAATAGGTTAATAGTGGTCCTGTAAATAAGTATAATCAGGAATTGTGAAATTAAAGAAAGCTTTACTTGTTTAACAAAAGAAATATTAGTGTTTGGTGATGGGGCTGTGAAAATACTAGTTACTTTCTTATTGTTGATATTGAATAATGCTGTGTTAAACTGCATTTATAGTTGATGTAATTTATATTTATGAAAATTGACCCATTACAAATATGTGGGGCACTTTATTTAATTGATTTAATTAGCCTGTTATTAGAATGGCCAGACCAATTTGGCCAGTTCAAAAGTAGTAGATTTGATTGATTAGGGAAAAAGAAGGGGATGGATGTTTGGTGGAATAAAGCACCTTTTCTTTAAAAAAAATATATATATATATAGTGGAGAGATTACTTGTGTCCAGTTAGGTGAAGCACAGTGGGATGCCTACAGGGAATTCCAGCTCATGAAGCTCCCTTCAGACATTATTAGACCAGATAAGCTGTTTTAAAATATAAAGGTGAAGATTTGCACAAATACTCATGGAATCTTTTAGATCCTGTATTAAAAATAGTAGATGAAGAAAGGTGCCTGGGTGGCTCAGTTGGTTAAGCGTCTGACTCTTGATTTGGGCTCAGGTCATAATCTCAGGGTCATTATATCAAGCCCTGCTTTGGGATCCTGCTCAGCAGAGAGTCTGCTTGAGATTTTCTCTCTCCCTTTCACTCTGTCCCTCCTCTCTGTGCACTCTCACCCTCTCTCTCAAAGTTAAAAAAAGAAAAAGTAGATAAAGATTCAAATAAATATGACCAGATACTTATAGCACATTATGATGTTACTAAAATAATATTTATGAAAATTATAGGATACTATAGAGAACTCCTGAGGTCCATAACATTGAATAAAAAATAAAACATGAAGATATTTGCTAGTAACCACAAGTATGTATTTTAAATGTTTCTTAAATGCTTATAAAGTGGTACAAGAAAATGTAGATATTGACTCCTTTATGAATGAACATGGTGTTTGACAGGGTAGGGCATGGTGGATGGTTTCATATCTATATATTGCTTTCCAATGTTTTTGAAATAGTATGTAGTAAATAGTATTATTTTTACAGAGAAAATAATAATTTAAAAGCCTAAATCTAGGGGATCCCTGGGTGGCTCAGCGGTTTAGCACCTGCCTTTGGCCCAGGGCGTGATCCTGGAGTCCCGGGGTTGAGTCCCCCGTCGAGCTCCCTGCATGCCTGCTTCTCCCTCCTCCTGTGTCTCTGCCTCTCTCTCTCTCTCTAATGTCTATCATAAATAAATAAATAAATAAATAAATAAATAAATAAATAAATATCTTAAGTAAAATAAAATAAAAGCCTAAATCTAAATGGAATAAAAAGTGCAATTTGAGAAACAAAATCTTCAGTGTATTATATGAATATAAAATTAATACATTAGTTGTTTGAATATTCTTTTTTGATGATATAACTGTTAAGTTCATTTTGCTCCACTTTATTGGAGTTTCTATTTTTTTCTTATTTTAGATATGAATTATATCATTAATATTTCCTAATGGTGCCTTTTCATGAACAGAAGTTCTTAATTTTAATGAGATCTAATTCATCATAGCTTTCGTTTTTGATAGTGTTTTTAAAGGATGTCCTTGCCCATCCTAAGATCATGAATATATTCTTTGCTTTTTTCTATTTGTTATACATTTTTGCCTACGTATCTATATACAGTTCATCATTGTGTCTTGTAAATAAGAGATCAAGGTTTATTTTTATTTTTAAGCATATCCAATTGGTCCAATCTCATTTACCCCATATACATCATTTCCTCACTATATTTCAGTGGCATATTTACTTCTAATCAAATGACTAAATATTTGTGGGTCAGTCTCTGCACTCTATTCTGTTCCACTGAATTATTTCTCTAATAGTACACCAAAACATGGTGCTGGACTAATGTCAAATAAATAATAAATCTTTATATCAGATGTATAAGTTCTTCAACTCTATTTAATAAAGATTATCTTCACAGTTCTTAGTTCTTTGCATCTCATAAATGATATAATTCATTTATTCAATTTTCATAACAAAATTAATGCACAAGGAAAAACATCTGCTCTGAATTTTATTGGGATTGCATTAACTCTATAGATCAATGTAGCAAGAACTAACCTGACAGTATTGAATGTTCCAATTCATGAACAAACCATCCTTCCATTCTTAGGTTCTCCTTAACTACTCTCTGAGGGGCCTTATATTTCTATACTTTGCATATTATATTTCAATCAAGAGGAGGAAAATAAATGACATGTACCATTTACATAATAGTAGCTAATAAGTGTAAATGTCTATTGAGAATTTACAGTGTATCTGACCCTGTATTTGTTCATTTTGAGTACATCATTTCATCTTCACCACAATCTTATGAGTAAATATCTTGATAATTCCCATTGAATTGATGTCAGTCAGAGATTGCATAAGTTATATGACTGATGGTTGTAGATCAAACAGCTGGTATGATAACAAGATCAAATCCAGACCTGCCAAATGGGAAAGTCCATGGTCTTAAAACCTACACAGCAGTTTCCAGTAGACTCAACATCTGTACTTTTATAATGTGCACTACAACAATAGTTGGATTTTTAGATTTATATTCCCAGTGTTTATTGCTAACTCCATTTACAAAGATTAATAAACTTTCAGGTAAAAATGTTTTACAGTATAATGTGGTAGGCAATGCCAATTTAAGTATAAAGTGTTCTAGCCCTTCTTTGCTCAGTTACCAAGTATCTGGATGAGCATTTGAACTTATATATATTTTTTTCTCTCTGGGATCTTTGTGTGTAGCATGGGAATAATAATTCCTAAGCTACTTTCATCAGCAACTATTGAGGCTATTAAATTATGTGTTTAAGGTGAAAATACTTTAATAGCTTTTTAGAAGATACATTATTACTTTAAAAGCCTATTTGTTTAATACATGTTTCAAATATAGACTATGTAAAATGATTTTTTGCCCCAGATTCAGTACCTCTTTCATCAATTTATTCTTACTAATTGTACAGAAGAAAAAAGCATTTACTGTTTTTATGTTTCCTATTAAATAGAGTAACCATATATCCTGGTTTGCCTTGAAGAGTCGAAGTTAATTCCAATTTCCCCAGTATAATAATTAAAAGAACCTCCTGTAACTCTTATCAGGAAAGAATAAAAAATTTACATGGACACCTTAGTATCCAGTGATGATTTGCCTTTTCATTTTTTTTGACTAAGCTAAATTTATTTAAATTTGCCTTTTTCAATGTATTTTACTGTATATCTCCAAAGAATTGCTAAGACTGCTTCCATATATTTTTTTAATTGACTTAAGACTCTCCAGTGTTATCTTTTTTTTAAAAGATTTTATTTATTTATTTTACAGTGAGAGAGAAAGCAAGCAGGCCTGAGAGCACATGAGTAGGGGGAGGGGCAGAGAGGGCGTACTCAGAGCTAAACCAGGAGCCCCAGACCAGATTTTGGCCTAGATGCTGGGGGTGGGGCTTGCAGTTTAATCCTAGGACCCTGAGGTCTTGACCTGAGTGATAACAGGAGTAGGATGCGAAGGGGCTGAGCCAGAAGGGACCCCACTGTAGTGCTATCTTTCAAACAGATTGCAGTTTACTTTGCAGCATAAAAATGCAGCTCATGTGTGTATTTAAAGCACTAGATGTATCAGTTCCTATATGCATATAAAATATGAGCTATTTTTAGGTTGCTGAGTGGTTTTTTTTGCATTTTTTTTTAAACTAGATTGCCAAGCAAATTTCAAAATGGCAGACAGGAGTACTTTTGATGTAGTGAACATGTATTGAAGTAGAGATGAGCAAGTTACTTGGCCATATTGACTAATGCCAACCATCAATTATACTCAAGCTGGACAGGAAGAAAGGTGTGCTACATTTATGCTAGATTTAAATCACTTTTTCATAATGTTGGGTTCCTTTGGTAGTCTTGCTTGGTATTCCCATAACCACATGTCCTAGTTGTGGTATTAGAGAGTAAACAGATGTTTGAAAGGAACTAAAATCTGGGAAAAAATTCTGTTTCTACAGCCACAGGGACTCTTGGGAAACACATTGACATTTCATAAAAGAGTGCTTTCTTAACATTTTTTATGACTAAAAACCCATTTCTGGGGTTGTCTCATAAAGAGCTTATCAGTGCTCAAAGAACACTTAAATTTACCCTCTTACCAGAATAGGATGGTAGGGAATATCTATAGGATAATTTCTTAAGTTATAGGATTTGGGCTTTATTTTTGTTTTTTTTTTTTTTGTTTTTTTTCTAATCTTCTGTTTTGTTTCTGTTTTCCTCAGCTTATATCCATTTTATATCCTAAAGGTGCTTATTGGGTTTGTTTGTTGTTTGTTTGTTTGTGCAACCCATGTGTTGAATAATGAATGAGCTACTTGGTCCTCTCCTTTGTTTGATTCTATTGAAGCAGTTTCTCACAAATTTTGTTTTCCTAGTACTAAAGCAGATTTTACTTTCTTAATCCTTTTTATATCATTTAATGAGCTTTTAGGAGGAAGGTTACGTTAATTGTGTGAGCTGAAATAACTTTTAAAAAATATTCTATTTAAATTCAATTTACCAACATATAACACCCAGTGCTCATCCCATCAAGTGCCCCTTTTAGTGCCCATTACCTAGTTATCCCATCCCACCCCACCCTCCCCTTCTGCAACCCTTTGTTTATTTTCCAGTGCTAGGAATTTCTCATGGTTTGCCTTCCTCTCTAATTTTTCCTCACTCAGTTTCCCTCCTTTCCCTTATAGTCCCTTTCACTATTTCTATATTCCACATATGAGTGAAACCATATGATGATTCCCTTCCTCCAATTGACTTATTTCACTCAGCATAACACCCTCCAGTTTCATCCATGTTGATGTAAATGATAGGTATCTGCCCTTTCTGATGGCTGATATTCCATTGTGGGATATATATATATATATATATATATATATATATATATATATATATATATATCACATCTTCTTTATCCATTCATCTGTCAAAGGACATCATGGTTCCTTCCACAGTTTAGCTATTGTGGACATTGCTGCTATGAACATTGGGGTGCAGGTGTCCTGTTGTTTCACTACATCTGTATCTTTTGGGTAAATACACAGTAGTGCAATTGCTGGGTCATAGGGTAACTCTATTTTTTACTTCTTGAGAAACCTCCACACTGTTTTCCAGAGTGGCTGCACCAGCTTGCATTCCCACCAACAGTGCAAGAGGGTTCCCCTTTCTCCACATCCTCTCCAACATTTGTTGTTTCCTGTTTTGTTAATTTTAGCCATTTTTAGTGGTGTAAAGTGGTGTCTCATTGTGGTTTTGTGAAATCACTAACTTAAAGGAAATTTCGTTTCCTTATCATTCAAACATTCTTAAAAATTTTGTTTTAAGATTATATGATCATGAAATATTTTCTTTATGTAAATGGAGAGGGGAAACAATGTATTTTTTTATTCAGTGTCTAGAAATTTCTCATTTCAAAGATAATCTAGACTGATGATTCTAGGTAAGCTGCTGAGAATAAAACAGCAGAGTTTTAAAGGAATTCTGTTTTTACACATGGCGAACTTGCTAACCCTCAGACTGGATAAATTAATCATGTTCTGATAGGGCAGCCCCAGACAGCCAACCTTCGAGTGTCTATTCTTTTCTATAATCAATATAGCAATTTAGCATTTAAACCTGCCTCCAGGCTACAGGGCAGAAAAGTCATTGTGAAAATTCTTGTATTCTATTTATAATTTTTGTTGATAATGTGAAATGATTTTTTGTAAGGAAAAAAAATCCAAAATTAAAAACAAATTACAGTTATTGCTATTATTTCTTTCATACTGAATGTAAAAAATTGGTTGTAATCCACATAAATGAGAATATCATTTTTGTAGGTCATAATTATTCATTAAAATGACAATGTCATTTTTAAAATCAAATACTAACAGCAGATAAACAAAGTGAGAACTATATAATCAGAGCTATCAAAGTGACTTGAATGATTTCATATACTGGGCCATTCCTCTATATTTAAGATATATAAATTATATAAATATATATGGTACCTTATATATAAATGTATAAAATAGTCATATTGTAGCTCTGCCTATGAGCTAAAGAAATTCATTTATTATATTGAAAGAAAATCTCCAAGTCTTCATCTTTTGTTTGTCAAATTTCACCTACAAAAGTTCTTAAAATTAACAATAATTCCAATGTTTAGAAATACTTAAGTATAAGATTTATCATGTTTTAAGGAAAATAGATACAAACTTCCCAATGGAAAGGGGTGACCAGTTCCAGCTTTCTTTAAAAAAAAAATATGATGTATCCTCAGTTTGATTATCTTTTCCACTTCATGTGGCATAATCTTTACACATTATATATTTCCATGACTTTTCTAAACATTATAATTTCTTGGTTTTATTTCTTTGTATATTTTATCAATACAGAATCATTTTTTTCAAATTACAGAGTGCTGAAAGTGAGGTCAATCACAGCATAATAAGTGAAATTTAGAAATAAGCATTTAGGGATCCCTGGGTGGCGCAGCGGTTTAGCGCCTGCCTTTGGCCCAGGGCGCGATCCTGGAGATCCGGGATCGAATCCCACGTCAGGCTTCCGGTGCATGGAGCCTGCTTCTCTCTCTGCCTGTGTCTCTGCCTCTCTCTCTCTCTCACTATGTGCTTATCATAAATAAATAAAAATTAAAAAAAAAAAAGAAATAAGCATTTATAATAAATAATTGCAATACTAGGTATTTACCCAAAGAATACCAAAATACTAATTCAAAGGAATACATGCACCCAATGTTTATAGCACTATTATTACAACAGCTAAACTATGAAAATAGCCCAAGTGTCCATTTATGATAAATGAATACAGAAGTTTGAGGTGTGTGTATAGGAGAGAAGCAAACCATAAAACAGACTCTTAACCATAGAGAACAAACTGGTTTACCAGAGGGAAGGGGGCGGAGGGTTGGGCAAGGTAGGTGATGCGAATTCAGGAGAGTACTTGTCCTGATGAGCACCAGGTATTGTATGGAAGTGTTGAATCACTGTATTGTGTACCTGAAACTAATATTGCATGTATGTTAGTTAACTGAAATTTAATTGTAAACTTAACAAATTAAAATAGATAATAAAACACACATCCAAAGAGCGGTCTTATACTAGCGCCCACTATTTCTTTCTTACTGTATATAAAATGATAATACTGTCATTTTCAAAACAAACAAACAAATCAATCAACCAGTAAAACTGCCTTTCCAGGTGGTAAAATAAATAAATTGTTTAACTAATGGGACCTCTCTAAATTATGAGCTTTGTTTATTGAGTAAGGCCCATACTACAAAGATATGAGTACTGTGTTTGTCATGCAACATCAGGCAATAAAAAATAGTACATAAAACTAGGACAACTGTACCACAGCTCATTTCTATGTGGTTCAGTTACTTATTTTATCATGCTAACAGAGACAGAAAATTTTCTTTATTTTTTTGATAATGAAGTTTATGAATGATCTTTATTTCTTGAGGAACCTCTAGTCAAAAAAATTCTGACTGAAATTAATAATTCTCATTCAAGAAAAGCTAATTGGAGTCCATCTCTTTGCAAGCTGTTCTCTCTATGGGTTTGAAGGCAGAGTTCATCTCTGTTCAGAGACCTTGAACCAAAACCAAATCAATTTAGAGTCTATCTGTATTTTTCACTTCATCTCATGCCACTTTCTGGAATTGAAATGAGTTTATGTTTGTTTGGACCACCATGATACATTAGTATATATGGATCATGAATAATGAGCAAATGTGAACCCCCAACCCCCAATGGACAACTCTTAGCTAGAACTGATTGCCCATTAGCAGTCAAGGATAAAATTAAATCTGTTACAGAACAAAAAGTATCTTCCATTTTACATTCCCAAGTAGTTTGCTTTTTTTTTCTCATTCTGATTTTCTGGTTTTAAATGGTAAAATAGTTCTCTGTTAAATAAGTTCTTTTGGCAAGATGGTAGGGGGTGAAAGGGGCAAGGTTGGAATTTTTTAACATGTTTTGGTCTTGAAGGGTTGCTATAGCTATGTTGCTATAGCTATTTTTCTGTAACATCAAGTATCACCGACAACTACAATGCAATTATACTAAATGTTCTTGTTTTTTAAGCCAGAAAATCTGTCCTTTGAAGGAAGAAAGGAAAGTGTTTTTATTTTTAGTAGGTTTTTTAAAAAGATTTTATTTATTTATTCATAAGAGACACGGAGAGAGAGAGGCAGAGACACAGGCAGAGGGAGAAGCAGGCTGTCTGTGGGGACCCTGATGCGGGACTTTATCCCAGGACCCCAGGATCTTGACTGGAGCCAAAGGTAGATGCTCAACCACTAAGCCACCTCAGTGCCCCTATTTTGTGTTTTTATTTTAAACAATTTAAATCTATTGGTTATGATATTTTTTATCTTTACATGTAATTAGTTTCCAGTTATTTTACATATTATTTGAATATATATATCCACTTATGTATCATTTCATTCCAATAATAGAATTATCATTTAAAAAATAAATATATAAAAATCTTACCAATGTACATAACCAATACATTCTAAGTAAGAAATAGAAAGTATTATTATTTAAGTATTCAACCTGTTACTACTTATTAAACTATTCCAAAGGATTACATTTTTCAACCCCAAAGAAATATGTTACCTCTATTCAGTATGTATGCCTCTGATAATACTTCTGTCATTCTTAAAAATAGAAATATCTATAAAGTTTATGGCATATAGGGAGGCAGGACTGTATAATAAATTAATTTTTCCAAATTACAGCAATACTGGATGTCAAAATCATCCTCTTTTATTAGGATCCAGAGGCCAAAAGTAACATATGTCAAGTAGTATGTTCCAAGGGCAAATGCAGTATTGTTTATATGAGACTTGTAAAGTCTCATATAAACAAAAGGCTTGTTAAAAACTTGTTTGGGGGCTGTATCTTGATTGGGGTTTAGCTTACACAGTGTATGCATTTGTCAAAACTCAGTAAATGCACACTTAAGATGTATGCATTTCATTTATATAAAACCAACTTGCTTTCTGGCACTTAAAAAGAAAATATCAATAAGTATGTATCATTAGCAGCAGCAGCATGAACAGCATAATCATTATCCTGGCAATATTTCAGTCAATGAGAGGAAAAACACACATGCTTACTTCTGTTTTTTCTTTTTCTTTTTCTTTTTCTTTCTTTCTTTCTTTTTTTTTTTTTTTTTTTTTTTTTTGAGATCGACTAAATAAAGTCAGGTGATTGTCCTTACAGATGTTACAGATCTACTCTTGGAAAATGATCAAATAATGCTTTAACTCTAAGTTGAACACAGTGTGTCCAAAAAATGTTACTGACATTGTATTTTATATTTTATGTTATTAGTATTACATTCATCTTCCTGTTCCCAGGACCAGGCATTCAACAAATAAAGAAAAAAAATGAACACTGATTTTTGGATAGAATTCTTTGCATTCTAAAACGAAAGGGATTTCACTGCATTCTGAATCAGAGTTAAAGAACTGAAGTACACAAAATAGCCCCATATGTGGTAGATTAAGAGTGGTGTGCCCCTTTCTCATCCAAACTATGGTAATTATCCCCAAATACTGGTGGTATAAACCCATTAAAAAAACTAAATAAAAATTGAGCTGTCAAAAGCCTTCTAAATATTAAAAGTCAAAATTGGTCAAATTAAATAGAAACTTAAAAGAAAATACAAAACTTTCTTGAATAAAGACAAGCACTTGAGGTGCTTAGGCACCAAGACATTTTTCCAAAGTCATTTATTTGCAAGAACAGAGACCTGCCATATTTACCAGCACATAGAAACACAACTTGAACTACGGAGCTACAAAGACTAAGACAAAAGCTTAGTGTGAAGACATGAAGAAAGCAATCTGTTTTGATTTTGATTTAGATTTGGCATGGCAGAGCATGAAAATTTCTTCACTGGGGTGAAACATAAGGGATCTTGAGATGAAGTCTAGATGTTAAACTCATTTGGTGTTGAGAAACAGTAGGAGGTAGGAGGTGTAAGAATATATACTGCCTGTGCAAGAATAATGTGAGAAGAACAAACAAAAAAATGAAACTAGGAAGCCCTCCGTGGGAATACAAAATTAATCAAAATGTAGATCAGTTGGTGGGAGAAAGTCAAGTAAATGTCTCGAGACTTTGCTTGAAGGACAAACTAAAAATACTTTTTAGGTGTTCAAAAAGTTTATAATTTTCTAACTAGTATTATAAGATACTACTCCACATTACTTCAAAATATTAAATGATTCAGGCTTTCTCTGAGATTTTTCTATGCTAATATATGTTAAGAATTCTCAAAAAAAAAAAATGAAATAACATATGATGTTTCCCAAAATTCTTTAAGTAGGATCTTTATTTAATTTTAAGAATTTGAGCAGGGTTCCACAAAATCCTCTTAAAAATCCTGAGTGAAATTAACTGGAAATTTAAAGGATAAGATTAACATCTGTCAGCAATTCCATTTCAATACACCCATATTGAAATTGAGGCACTTAGCTCAGTGCTGTGAAATTAAGGAAAGGAAGATAGAATCCTTGCTCTTAAGAGCATATATGTGGTCCCAGAGAGATGTCACAAAAGAAAAGATTGATAAGCGAAAAAATTAAGGACGAAGGAGGATATGCCTTTCTATTTCTATTCTGCAACCTCTGTGTCTGCTTCAAAGTCTTTTTTATTTCCTAAGATTTTCATTTGGAAGTTTTCTTCTCACTCTATTCTTATCCATGGCTGAACTAGTCTACCCTGACAGTTTCATTTATGACAGCGTCTTGATTAGACTGTGTTCATATTTCCAGTACATAATACTCTCCTGATCTCCAGACTAGGTATCTACAAATCTACCAGTCACCTCAACCCACACTCCCTACGTAAACTCAAACACTGAGTAACTGATCTTGCCATTTTATGTCTACTGTTTGTTTCTGCATTTATAATATTTGGTATAAATACAATTTTCAGGGAACTTGCCTGTTAAGACATACCTGTTAGACATCACTGGCTTTGATGTCTACCCCATCAGAGCTAGTTTGATCTCTAGCCCATTACCAAACCTGTCAGGTTTACCTTGTTCTCAACACTGATTCCTGCTCTGCCACTTGTGTTACTGTGGCATTAGTTCAGTTCTCATCATTTCTCCCTGAGAGGACTGCATCAGTCACCTAAAGTCTTATTTTGATATTGTAATGGCAGACCTATTTTTATTTGAGGTAACTATTTGGAAGCAGCCCTTTTGATACATGGACGTTATGATACAAATACACATAAAATTGTGGCTTTCAGTAAAATTAGATAGTAATGCTCCCAAATATTTCCCCTCAAGCCATACCCAACTTGTGAGTGTGGAACCATATGGGACTATCACAGGCAGATATGGGAAATGGGTGCAGGCTGAAGGAACAGATGAGGAACCATCTGGCAGATAAATCACACATTCAAACCAGGAGATCCATTAATCTTCCTAAGAAAAATTATGACAACTTCCCAGGACCTTGAATGGTGTGCCCTTCAAGTATTCTGATTTCTTCAGCTCAGTAAAAATGTGGAGGAATCTATCTGGGCAATAGCACGAGTCATGCTTTCCTCTCCGGACTTCACAGGAATTCCTCAATTAAAATTTTAACAGTT
The DNA here is from genome assembly GCF_048164855.1 of Canis lupus baileyi. Taxonomy (NCBI): domain Eukaryota; kingdom Metazoa; phylum Chordata; class Mammalia; order Carnivora; family Canidae; genus Canis; species Canis lupus. The sequence goes on along the minus strand of NC_132854.1, from coordinate 17,869,158 downwards.
CTCCCCTACGTACAACCTTCACACTTTATATTTAATGAGGTCACACTTTTATAGGAATGGCATTTGAAAACATGATTGATTCCTTCTCAAAGGCAAATGTATTTCTAACTAAAAATTTAAAAACCTTCTTGTGGATCTTATTCTGATTATAAAAGACAAATAATTTATACATATGCATATATATCCAAGGAATATAGAAGAAAAGACAAAAATAAAATTTCCCTATATTCATGGTTGAATTAAGGACAGAGGAAGAGGACACAGTGTGCAAATATTATTTGATAATGAAAAATAGTGAATTTGCATTTTAACACAGTTTCACTTAAACTGCCATGTCACAAATGTTTTGAAAGTTACCTATGAATCAAATGCCCTACTGTGAATTCTCTACCTACCTCTATTTTCATATAAATGATATTTTTAAACATAGTATTCATTGCTATAACAGTGTTACATGCCAATTCTAGATAACATCTGAAATATAGAAAAGCTGATGGTAAAAATTATAATCACCAATAAGCCAACTACACCATACTTTTAATTTAACCCATTTCCTTTCATTGTTTTTTTTTTTTTTTTCCTATACATGCAAATTTAAGCCAGAAGCTAGAAAAAGGAAAGGATAATCTAACATGAATAGAAATTAGGGCATCTGGCTGGCTCAATCAGTTAAGCATCTACTTTCAGTTCAGGTCATGATCCCAGGCCCTTGGGGTCAAGTCCCACACTGGGCTCCCTGCTCAGCGAGGAGGCTGCTTCTCCCTCTCCTCTTCCCCACTGTTTGTGCTCTCTTTCTCTCTCACACCCTTTTTCTCTCTCTTTCTCTCTCAAATAAATAAATAAAATATTTTTAAAAAATAAAACAATAAAAGTTAGGAAACAATCAGAAGAAAAAACTTAATGAAATGGAAACTCACCTCAGGTAGACTTGGAAAAAAGTTTACTTGGAAAGGCTACTAAAGAAAATCTTTTACAAGTATAAACAAAAATAGAAAGAAAGGCAGTATTGATATTAGGAGATAAAAGATGCAACTACAGATAAAATATATTAAATAGATAAGATTTTATGCAAATTGAAAATTTGATAAGAAAATCACTTGGAAGAGACATTTGTATGGATGAGTCTATTAAATCTATAAGAAGTGATACTTTTTAAAACAACCTTATTGAAATGTAATTTATATACTATAACGTTCACATGTTTAATGTGTACAATTCCATGCTTTTATATTTTCACAGTTATGCCAATATCTCTATAAGCTAATTTTAGAACATTTTCAGACTCCTTAAAAGAAATACTGTACCATTAGCAGTAATCCCATTACCTGTTTCTGTTATTTTAAACAGTAATAGAATATAGGAAAAAATGCAAAGTTTCCAAAAATATTATATGAGGCTATGAAACTAGCAAAAGAAACCCAAACAAGGAGGTGTGCAAACATTGTCTATGTGTATCTGTCTAATCTGTTCCTGTCTACCAAACTCTCACTATGAACATAAGTATAAAATACTAGATAAAATACTACCGAATTGAAATCAGCAATTGTTGAAGTAGTGAAACATCCTTATCAGGTAGGAATCACTCCAGGAAAGCAGGCAATGAATGATAAACTTTAGAATAAATTTTTTAAGAAACTCATTTAAACATATTAAAAATAATAATCAAATGATCATCTTCAAAGATACTGAAGTACTTAATAAAAGTCAAACATCTATCCCTTATTTTTGATGAAAATTTCTGCAAATTTTATGATGAAAGTCAATAATCTTATGTACATATGCAGGACAAGCCTATGGAAATGAAGAGATTTCAATAAAGTCAGAAATGAACAGATTTGCCAGTACTATTAAAAATATTCTCTGCTTATACACATAAAGTTAGATAATATATTATAATTATTTTTAACATATTATAATTATATAAATATATTAAATAAAAGTAAATATATAGGGGTGCCTGGGTGGCTTAGTCAGTTAATCATCTGCCTTCGTCTGAGGTCATGATCTTAGGGTCCTGGGATCGAGTCCTGAATCAGCTCCTTACTCAGCTGGAAGTTTGCTTCTCTCCCTCTCCCTTTACCCCCTCCCCATTTATGTTCTCTGCTCTCTCTCGTACACTTTCTCTCAAATAAATAAATAAAACCTTTTTTTAAAGTAAATATAATTTATTTTTAAATTAAAAATTGTACATAAAATAGAAGTATATGAATACATATTTTTATAATAAAAGCACATATGGAGTAAAACACAAATATAAATGAATATATGTGAATTAATATATTAACACAATATATGAATATACATAGTCCATATATTAACAAAATACATCTGCTACCTGCATTGTATCCTGACCTTAGTGAAAGCAATCAGAATAATACATGACATTATATTCAAGAATAAGGAGAGTATTAAGTCTGTAATATCACCAAGTATAAGAGACATATTTTATATACAGCTGTTTCCTATAATGGAGAATATAGAGATTAATATATGGTTTGGTCTGTGGCTGGATTATTTCAGTAATCGTATTTGATTTCATTCATGAATGCATACATCTGTATTTCCTCTTATTTCCTATACATTGTATATTTGGAATTCATAAAATCTACAAGGCTATAAAGAACATGATTGGTTTTTTTAAAAAAGATTTTATTCATTTATTCATGAGAGACACACACAGAGAGAGGCAGAGACATAGGCAGAGGGAGAAGCAGGCTCCATGTAGGGAGCCCGATGTGGGACTTGATCCCAGGACTCCAGGATCATGCCCTGAGCCAAAGGCAGACACTCAACTGCTGAGCCACCCAGGCATTCCCCGTGATTGGGTTTTATTTGTTTTTTTGTTTGTTTGTTTTGAAATCATGGTAATATGTCTTACTTACTTTTTATAATTATTCTAGGAAGACTGTAATAAATCTACATTTATGCCATTGTTCTGTGCAATAGTATGTATGTCAATTTTGATAGGCAAAATTTGTATTTAGTTGTAATTTTTATTTGAAATGAGAGTAAACATTTAGAAATATTTTATTAACAATTCTTAGCATCTTAATAATATGGGCATTTAAACATTTTTCTACTAGAAAACTGATGTTTTCTTGTTGGGTTGCAAATTTTCTTTTTAAAATTTTAGTGGTATTAGAAAAAATCATTTATGAAATATTTATTGATATCCAATATTTGACAGGCAATAGGTAGAGGCCAGAGATACGTAGTTTGTGATCCTTAAGAAGCTTACAGAATGGAAGGGAATACATACCTGGGTATATCCAGTGTCAATATTCCTGTGGTAAGTGCTTTGAACTGAAGCAAATGATGCTAGGGAGCAAGGGGAAGCATCAAGCCAATATATATTAAATGTAATCACCTTTTTTTTTTTAGAATTACATTTTTAGAAAATCATTGCCCATGTAGAAAGCAATTAAATATGCACCTATATTTTGTTCCAGACCCTTATGTTTCCTCAAAATTGTGGTAATAATGTTGTATTGCGCTATGGCTGGAAATGTCACCTGTACACGTATATCATCTTATGATATTCTTAGATGGTGATGTAGTTTATAAATTCTATTTTAAAGCGCTTTAGAAACAGTAGGAGTAAAGAGTTTCTCACTGCCATCTCTGAAACAGTATGGAAGAATGGGTAGCAAAGAAAAGGAGAGATATGGAGATGATGTTTTTAACCTCTAAACAATTGTCAGAAACAGGGTATAGGGATGGCTACTCTAGATATTTTTTGTTTTGTTCTTGGCACATCTTTGTATCTCTGAGCAACAAAGGAGGTAACATAAGAGGAATATAGTGCTTTCCTGTCCTATTTTGATGACTTGAGTCTGCATTTTTTGTCACCGAAGTTATAAGTAAACCACCAATCATTTCTCTCAATCCAGCTGCATCAGTCACCTAGGTAGAATTTTTTTGCAGATTCCAAGAAATAGGTTTTCTGTCTTGGCATGTGATGGTTCAAGTTTGTTTTTTTTAGAAAATCTACGTAGATATTCTAATAAGTTGGGAGAAGGACTATCAAGTGTGTTAGCAAGATCCAACTTATGTGAAAAGTCCAACTAGATTTTATAAAAAGTAAGTCAGATATGTTCCCCCTGTTTGAAATCTTATTGTTGTAAAAAAAATATGTAATGCCTTTATATGGCAAAGTAAGTAATCTTAGAGCCCCTGGTGCATTTTCTAACCCATTTCTGGTCTTTTTCAATTACAATCTATATTGAAACCCAGGTAATTACGTTCAGTTGCCAAAAATTCCATGTTTTCTGTATTCTGTGAACATCTTCACATGTATTGAGCACCTCCTATAAGTCACAATCCTTGAATGACTAGCTTCCACTAATGGTTTTAATCATTTCAGGAATCATTTCCTCAGGCAAGCCTGTGCAAATTCTTCTCGCAATCAATACCTCAGGTTTACCTAGATGATAGCATTGTAATGGCTTGTTTGCTCTCAGAAGACTGTGGGTAAATATTTATTTCCATGTCTCCAGAGTCTGGCACAGTACTTGGAACATCAGAACATATCCCTTGATAATTAAATAGTAGGACAACAGAGGAAAACTGAGCTTGAGGAATACAATCACATTCTATATCCAGATAAGATAGGAAATGGTAGGTAGAGACAGTTTGAAATTCAAGATAATGAAAAGATGGGAATCAGGTTATGAAAGGAGGTTTCTTTTCATCAATCAAAGCAGGTAACTGGAAAATCAAGATGGAGCTGACAAAAACAATGGAAATATTTAAATATTAAATAGATGAGAGCTGTTACTTAGAGATTGGCATTGTCCTGATTTCTAATAGGGCAAGCACATAGGACTTCAGTGAAGCTGGTGAGGATAATTCTTTCAATTAAAGCTCTATTTTACAGCTTTTTTTAAAAAAATACCTTTTGTACATAGACTATAAAGTCATTAAGTAAATTATAATGATTGCCTCTCTCTTCCTTTTATATAGTTAATTAATGTACTGTACGATCCAAAAAATAGGAGAAACAAAGTAGAAATTATTGTGTAACTTTTTCCAAAATGTTAGTCCAAAACACAACTCCATGAAATATAACCACCACCTTACTATATCTACTAATGCTCACTATTGTAATCAAAATATTTAAGAATTTAATTATTCCTGGACATAAATAAGGCTGTTTTCTCAACTCGGTTTTTATTTGCTATATATGCACCTTTTAAAAAAGCCCAATAACATGAAAACTTTCTAATGTCTATGAAATCAGAACATCATTGGAATGAACAAGGAATGCATATTTAAGTGCTACAGGTGATTCTCCTCTACACTTCTTAAAATCAGAGATAAAACACATAAAACAAAGAGAAATCTGTTGCTAACTCTTTGAACATAGTCTAGGACAATATTTAGCACATATAGTAATAGAAAAAAAGATAAAACAAATATCTGAATAAAAATATTTTTTCACCACATGCAGGCAGTAGTGTACTGAAACTCCCTGGTGTCTCAGGGCTGTGTGATCCTGGCGCTGTGAAGCCAGCATGATGGAGTTCCCTTCTGACACATCTGATTTCTAGAAAGTGTTTTTTAGGCATGATCAGCAGGGAGCAAACATCAAAAGACACACTTGTAGTAATGGTGTTCCAGTCCATTGGACGTTCTATTTTAAAAGACTATGGACCTCCTCTTTAAACTCCTGCTCAGTTTTGAAGAGATCAAGGTCCACACTTGGTTCCTTGCTTATTCTCTCTCAGAACCACATGGGCACACTTCTCCTGATGATTGATGAAATGAAAGTGACAACTCCAACACTATGTCTTCAAAGAAAGTACAGACTCCTTAGATTTAATGGATAGGAGTACAATGCAGTGATGTTAGAGGTAGGCTAAAAATATATATGTTAGCAACAGTATGTCAATCTGGACAGCTACACTGGCTTCCCTCAGAACTTCTTTCTCTGGTGCCCTGTGTAGGCACTAGGAGTCCAGCATTAACTTCCAAATGCAAGCAAAGTACTCCATTTATTTTTCTACTCTCTTTCCCACCATAGTATCACTTTCTAGCAGAGATTCTTAACCTTTTTTTTTCCCTGGAATAATAATTACTTTAAATGCATAAAGTAAGTAGAGTTATACAATAAAGCAATTATATTAAATATCACTATCAAAATATAAAGAAATTGTTACATAGCCTATACTTATATTTTAACACATTAAGCAACAAAACAAAAACTAGCTCTGTTAGTCTAGGAGCTACTTTGATTACAAAATAATGATGTGTGGATATGGTATTTTGAAAGCTCTACAACAACCATGATATGAAATTATCTAATTTCTACTAGTGACAAAGTCACAAGTCCTGATGATATAATTGTGGCTTGTGGTCTTCCCTGATGGTTGAAGGAAAGAATTAATGTCAGCTAAAAGTTAATGAAAATGGAAGTGCATTTTGTTGCCTTTGAAGTTCATGCCCTTCCTCACAAATTCCATCCATACACCCTAATAGGACTCCAACTTAGAAACCACTGCCTCTTGATTTTTCCTATGTCCATACTCCAAGTCAGTGGCTTCTGCCTCTCCTGTATTTCCTAGTCCTGCCATTTCTAATAAGGGAAGGGACCAGAAAAGTCTTGGATTAGGCTGAAGCAGAAATGGTTAAAGTTTAGGATTGGCTGTTATGATGATGTGAATAGTGAAGTAGTAGGGAAAGGAAGTATATAAATCGCATAGGCCTGGAATCTAACTGGTCTGTATCACTGGTATTGGAATATGAAATCGCCACTCAGAGATGAGAATCCATACCAGTCAGGAGGAAGGAGAATTCCAGATAAGGCACAGCCTTATTTTATTTTATCCAGGAAATCTTTCTTTCTCAGATTCAGGGAATTAACTGACTTCCCTACCTACTAGGAAATGCCATTCTTAATAAGGGCAGAAGGCAGGTATGTGTCCATTTTATAGTGAGCATTCAGAAAGGCTGGCCTTTCTCAGTGGGTACAAATGTTAGAAAGGAGAAAACAAACTATATATAGACCCTATCCTGAGGGGCATGTTATAAAGAACTCTGGAGCAGGGACGCCTGGGTGGTTCAGCGGTTGAGCACCTGCCCCTGGCTCAGGGCGTGATCCGCGGTCTCAGGATCGAGTCCCACATCAGGCTCCCTGCCTGGATCCTGCTTCTCCCTCTGCCTTCATCTCTGCCTTTCTCTCTCTGTGTCTTTCATGAATAAATAAATAAAATCCTTTAAAAATAAAAAATAAAAAAATAACTCTGGGGCAGACAAAATCTACCGTATGATTCCAAATTCCTTAAGTACATATCAAATAAAACACACTATAACTTATACAGTTAAATCCTTTGTAATTCAGTCATAGTATTGGGAAAAGTATTGCTGTCAAGATATGACTTTTGTTTGTCATCCATGGCACTAGCCATAACAACATCCTCATCTGGTAAAGCACTATACCCAATCTAATAAGCCTACTTAAAGCAATTACATCTTTCAACAAATTCTGTAGCACTTATTTATATACAATAGTTATATTAATTGCCAGGATATATAAATATGGAGAACATCCAACAAGAATTTTAACCAGACATGTAATTAATTTCAGTCAAAGGCAACGTATGTGATCATTGGGTCTCAGAATCCCAGCTCTGCCATTTACCAAATGTGTGAACTTGAAATAGCCACCTAAAGTTCAGTGCCTCAATTTCTTTATATGTCAAATGAGAATGATCCCAGCAGAACCTACCTCATTCAGAGAGGAGTGAAAGAATTAATCTGTGTGATGCCAGTAGCACAGATTTGGCACATAGTTAGCATTCTGCAAATGACAACTATTAATTTCTGTATATGTTCCATAGTCATAAATAGAGAAGACCTCTAGATTTCTTTGAAATGTGTAATAGTGGAGTATTATCATTAATTCCAACCAAACTTTTCTTTTCTCCCTACAACTATTTTATTAGAGCTATTGTTTTGTTTGTTTGTTTGTTTGTTTGTTTTTGTATTAGAAATGCTGCCTTGCATTCTTTTACTATGAGAACAAGATTATAGGAGAAGGTCTTCCTATGGCAGGAGGGGACTTCCTATGGCAGGAGGGGAGCTGTTTTTATACATGTTAGTGCATCAGTCTCTGCTGCTGAGCATGATCCTCACAGGAGATGAACTGGGGATGATTAGGAAGGAAAAATGCCCCAGATGAATAACATTATCCTGATTGGCCATAGTGTTTAACTTTTTTTAAACATCTGCTAAAAGTAGCATTGTACTTAAAAATCACAATATTTTTACCAGGAGAGATTGTTTAAATGGTAGTCTCAGAACTGCTGCTGTATGACAACAGAAGATGTTGCTGAATGGTACACCATCAGATTATTGACTGTAGCATGATAGAAGAATACAGATGATGTGTCATAATATGAGACCATTTACTGATGACCAGTTCAAAACCACTGGTATGCAGCAGGAAAAAAGGAAAAGATCTTTAAATACCAAATGTCTCCACCCTAGTCTGTTGATGGACAGGTACCAATTAAGGTCATTTTTTATAGTGGCCTTCAACTCTTAAAATCCTGGCATTCAGCTAATATGTTTAACATGAGGCTACTTTCTGTTGCCGATTTTATCTACAGAGCCTGCAATATTGCTTAGTGCTTTAAAATTATAACTTCCATGTAAAGTTCTCATGTAAAATAAAAAAAGGATCTTATTAATGTGTGCATTATTTACAAAAGAGCTTCTCCCCATAAAAAGGCTCTTGTCGTTTGACTTTTTCCTCTCTAAGCTTTTTATCTAATGGTTTTTAGAAGAGAAATAATAAACAACTACCCATAAAAAAATAGCAAATGCAATTTCTTTTATTTGAATTCATCACCTTTACTTACACGCAGTTTTCTGCTTAAATTTAACTTGTATGAAATAATTTTATGTTGAAAAAGGCTTGGTTAATGCATTGTCTCTTTGACATGTACAAAGAAAGGATGACTCTGTGCTCTAGAAAGACAAACTACTCTCTGTAAAATCCAGTGCTTAGTTATAGCCTGAGTTAACTAATATAGGAAAATAAGCATTTGTCTAATGGTAAAGTAAGATACAGGATAACCATATTTTAGGTTTCTTTTTTTGTTCAGAATGTAGGATTCAATCTGAAGTGGCAAATAGGATTAAGTTCCTTATAATAATGATGCTATCTACTTCTGTGTCTTATTGACTATGGTAATAGGAGATAAGTTTTTCTTTGATACTGCCATTTTATTTAGTAGTTATATAATTAGTATTATACAGTCTTACTATATCCTAAACATTTTCATCCATTAATGTAACATATCTCTTTTGGATCTAGAAATTTGCTTGCAAGAAGAGAAGTGGTTTTCTTTGGGGCGGGGGGGTTCTTGTTTTTTTTTTTTTTTTCTAAAAAAAAGAAGTTTTGAATGTTCTATTTCATTATGCATTTAATTATCCATCAATTTTCCATCACACCTGATTACTATTACTTTATTATTTAAAAAAGAAAGAAGGATTGAGACACAACCAAACTACAGAAAAGTCTTGCATTTTTATCATGTTATTGCTAAATATTGAGGAGTAAATAATTCTTTCAAGAGATTTGTTTAATAAAAGCACTTATCATATAAAATATGCTTTAAACATATGCACAAAAAGATGCCTTCCAGGCACTAGTGTTCAAATGGTCATATAAGAGATAATAATACCATTTTTTGCAGGTAAATGAAAATCCAAAGCAGTTTATTCATGTCTTGTTTTTAGGCTTTGCCTGTGTCTATCACTGGAACAAGAGTGTAGCTTAGTCATCAGTATCACAATAATGAAATTACACAATTAGAGCTTTTTATTACTTTCTTTATTCACTGGCCTAGTGAAATTTCAGATATTAAAATAGATTTGTCTGTGTGTTTACGCTTTAATGCAGTATGGACAGCACTGTTATTTTGAGGCTAATTTACTTCCAGTCAAATTGGTTTAAATCCAAATTAAAGTTTTTATCCTTTCTCCATCCTAATCAGAAATTTTTAGGAGTCAGTCATGTAAAATTTATACCAGGCCAGTCAAGGGGAAATTTGCATTAAATATCCAGTTATAAAAGAAATGACACCTCTTACAGTGTTCTTATATTCACATTTAAGCAAGAAAAAGCACGGTCTTTCAGTAAGGTGGAAATTCACTTATTTCTTTTTTATGATTCATAAAACATTGTGGAGTCTATAAATACATATTGAATATTCACATATTAACTACATTTTTGCCTGCAATATTAAGTTTTAGGAACAAAAATTTAAGGGAAAATAGATTTTGAAGAAAATCAACATAGTTCTATATTAGTCATCTGAAACAGGTTATATATAATTTCAGTAAAGGAAAGGAAAACTAATATTTATTTAATGACTACTATGTGCCGTGCATTTTCACATGTATTTGTTTATTTGAACTCTTGAAGATTAACATTGTAAATTCTTTTTTTTTAAATAAAGAGAGTGAATTTAGGTAGTTAAGAACTTTGTCTATGGTCATACAAATAAAAAATAGGCAAGCTAATGTTAAAGCCATAGTTCTTCCTCTGGATGATATCGTCAAATAACATGGATTGTTTTTAGTGCTACAAAGAGTGGTGAACTGGGGGTGCCTGGGTGGGTCAATCAGTTAAGTGTCCAACTCTTGGTTTCAGCTCAGGTCAAGAGCTCAGGATCTGGCTCCGTGCTCAGCATGGAGCCTGATTAAGATTCTCTCTCTTCAGGGATTCCTGGGTGGCGCAGCGGTTTGGCGCCTGCCTTTGGCCCAGGGCGCGATCCTGGAGATCCGATCAAATCCCATGTCGGGCTCCCGGTGCATGGAGCCTGCTTCTCCCTCTGCCTGTGTCTCTGCCTCTCTCTCTCTCTCTCTGTGTGACTATCATAAATAAATAAAAATTAAAAAAAAAAAAAGATTCTCTGTCTTCTTCTTCCCATCCCTACAGCTGCTCATACTCTCTTGCTCTCTCTTTCTCTAAAACAAAAACAAAAAACAAAGAGTGGCAAACCAGCATTCTCCGTACTTTGTGATTACACTGGTAATTACATTAAAGGGTTAATAATTCCCTGTTCTTCCTATTTCACAAACTAAGACTAAGCTATAAAAAATCTTCAGTAGAATTTATTTTCAATTAAATATCTAGAAATGCACTTTTATTTGCCAAACATTTGATTAAACCAAGTTCTTTTTTTTTCCTCCCTCAGAATGGGTCTGCTTAATTGGATTGGAGTTTCACTTCATCTTTCTTACAGAAACAACAAAAATTCTTTCAAGTTGTGTTTTTAAATTTTTATGTTTTTAAAAGATTGCTTTTAAAGCAACCTAAGTATAGGTTTTATCTCTTTTGGTTAGAGTTGTCTCTATATTCCCACTAAGCTTTTTAGTGACTAAAACTTAGACTTTTCAAAGTATTCAATAAAATTTCTTTGTAATAAGTGAAATGTATTTCTATTCACAATCATTTAATAATTTAATAAATTATACATTTATAATAACAAACTAGTTAGGGAATAAGTAAAACCCAAATAATGGAAGTGGAGATCTTGAGTGTGGGACATATCATAATTTAATCTAGTTTAACTGATAAATAGAGTCCATAGAAAAGGTTTACCCCACCTCAGACAACCAGAGTTCCTATTTGCTATAGAAAAGCAGATTTTCCAGGCAGAATTTAATAAACATGATCCTATGTTCAGAATCAGTGAGTAGTTATCAACTTAGAAATCAACATCCATCTTCTCATGAGTTAAAATAAAAGTTATTTAGAGATATACAGAACTTAATTTAAAAGAATGTAGCTTCTAATTTCTCAAATCCCCTTTTGATTTTCTTTAGAGTAAAAGAATCAAGGATACAGACTAGGAGACTGAACAGAATATTGAAACTAAGCTGATGCTGCCAATTGATTACATCATGACCCAGGGGTTTAAGGGACCCAAGAGATTAAAAGTTTCAAAACTATTGATCATGGCCCTTGCATTTTAAAGTCAGTCTGGCACCATTAGCAAACAAATAGACTTGTACTCAAAAGCATTTCAACTTTTCCTTGATTTTCATGATAATCTGGCTAGTTTGGCCTTCTGTGGTAAGAGAGTAAATAAACATCTAAAAATGTCCCAATGTATACTACTTTAAGACCTTCCAAAGTAAGAATTCATTTTTTTAAGTATACTACTTTAAGACCTTACAAAGTAAGAATTCATTTTTTTTTTTTTTTTTTAATTTATCCATGAGAGACACACAGAGAGGGAGAGAGAGGCAGAGACAGGCAGAGGGAGAAGCAGGCTCCATGCAGGAAGCCTGATGTGGAACTCAATCCCGGGATTCTAGGACCATGCCCTGGGCCCAAGGCAGGGGCTAAACGGCTGAGCCACCCAGGGATCCCCCATTTTTTGGTTATTTTGATGCACAGAGAAGTGCATCGGAACAGCCAAATTGTAAATATTGCCATGATATTTTAAAAATGTAAATATGTAAATAATATCAAAGATATTGCCATATTTGTCAAATTTATCCTCCTAAATTCAGAGTTTATTTGTGAAGGAACATCTTTTGTCTTTTAGCTGTTATTTAAATCATTGTGATAAATTCTAGACTACACAGGAGACTATAATATACAACATATTTGATGACACATTGAAATTCTCTATGATTGATCTTTAAGATCTACTATATTAGCAGAACTTTTGGGAAGTCTTTGATACCATCTGCAAAGACAGCTGCCACAGAAGTTTATAAAACTTTGATACTCAGCTGCCTTTATTTGAAAGGATGAGGAGGTCTTTGCCCGCATCACATATTCACACATAATGGACACTGTCATTGCCTTAAAGGCTGTGTGAAAATCAATCCTTTTAATCTTGCTCCCAGTGCTAAAAATTTCCCTAGGCCAAAATTTCCTCCAAATTTGATGATATTTAAAAGATTTTTTTGCATTATCTGCTTCAACTCCTGGACAGGAAACCCATCATCTTTACACTAATCTTCAGCATTTTTAGCTGAATGCAATTTATCACATAATTGATACTGTAATGACCCAGTTAGATACAACATTTCATAGGCTAGTTATGGTCACTGACTGTGATGGACAGAATAATGTTCCCTTCCCAAAGATATCCATGCCCTAATCCTAGAAACTGTAGATGTGTTAGGTTATGTGACAAAGAGGAATTAATGTTGCAGATAGAATTAATGCTGTGAATCAACTGATGTTAAAATAGGACGATTATTCTGGATTAACTGGGTGGGCCTGGTGTAACCACAGGATGATTAGTAGTCTTAGAGAGGAAGAAGAGTCAGTGTCACAGTGATATCATGAGATGTCTAGCTGCTAGAGGAAGAGGTCCAGGAGCCAAGGCATAGAAGGGTAGTGTGTGTGTGTGTGTGTGTGTGTGTGTGTGTGTGTATGTGTAGCAGCCTCTAGAGGATGGAAAGGCAAGGAAATTAATTTTTCTCTAGATCCTGCAGAAGGAACACAAGGAACACATTACTGTCTTGATTTTAGCCTCGTGAGGCCTGAGTTGGAATTGTGACTTACAGAACTGTGAAATACTAGCTATTATTTTAAGTCATTAAGTTTTTCAGTAGTTTGTTATGGGCCACAGTATAAAACTAAAACACTAGCTTCTTGGCATTTCATAATTCAGTCCAACTAATTTTTTCGTAGCTTTATTGAGATCCAATTAATTAATGTGAATGATCACAGAAGAAACAAGTTGCAAAAGAAATACTCAAATTATTACTACTATTTATTACCAATGAAAATAATGGTTTGCATATATCTATTATAATCAAAATTAGGAAAAATCAATTCATTATAGTAATTTTACTCATTTTTTCCAAGTTTTGAAATAATTGACATTGAGCAGTGTATAAGCTTAAGGTGTACAGCATAATGACTTGACTTACATATATATATATTGTAAAATGATGACCACAGTAGGTTTAGTTTAACACCCAGCATCTCATACAGAGAAAGAAAGAAAGAAAGAAAGAAAGAAAGAAAGAAAGAAAGAAAGAAAGAGAAAAAGAGAACTCTTAGGCCTTACTCTCTTAACAGCTTTCAAATATACTATATAGCAGCATTAACATAGTTGTTATTTGTATTTTACATCCCCTAATACTTATTTATCATATAACTGGAAGTTTATACCTTTGATCACCTTTAGCCATTCCCTCTCTTTCCACTTCCCACTTCTGGTAACCACAACTCTGATCTCTTTCTCAGATCTCTTTTTTTTTCTTCCTTTGATTCTACATAAAAGTGAGATCATGGTATTTACCTCTCTCTGTATGACTTTCTTCCCTTAACATAATGCCTTCAGGGTCTACCTGTGCTGTCACACATGGCGGGGGGGTTTCCTCTTTTATATGGCTAAATGGTATTCTGTTGCATAAAAATACACCACAACTTCTTTATCTTTCCTTCTATCAATGGTCACTTAGGTTATTTCCATGTCTAGGCTCTTATAAGTAATACTACTCTAATATTACTCTAAGTAATACTACTCACGGTGTTCTTATTTCTTCAGATATATTTGCCAAAGTAGAATTACTGGTTCATATGGTAGTTCCATTTTTAATTTTCTGAGGAACTTCCATACTCTTTTCCATTGTGGCTGCACCAATTTGCAATCCTACCAACAATGCACAGGGTTCCCCTTTCTCCATATCCTCTGGCATCTATCTCGTCTTTTCCGTGATAGCCATTCAAATAAGTGTGAGGTAATATCTCACTGTGGTTTTAATTTACATTCTCCTAACATTAGTGATGTTGAACATCATTTTTATGTACCTGTGAGAGTAATTTTGTTTTTTTAAAAAAAGATTTTATTTATTTATTCATGAGACATAGAGAGAGGGAGGTGGAGACATAAACAGAGGGAAAAACAGGCTCCCCACAGGAAGCTGACCCTGGACCCCAGGATTTTGCCCTGAGCGCAAGGCAGACATTCAACTGCTGAGCCACCCAGGCATCCCTTAATAGAGTAATTTTAAAATACTATGAAATGGGACGCCTGGGTAGCTCAGCGATTGAGCCTCTGCCTTCTGCTCAGGGTGTGATCCCGGAGTTCCAGGTTCAAGTTCCACATCCGGCTTCCTGTGAGGAGCCTGCTTCTCCCTCTGCCTATGTCTCTGCCTTCTCTCTGTGTCTCTCATGAATAAATGAATAAAATCTTAAAAAAATAAATAAATAAAAATAAAATACCATAAAACAATCATAAGCATTTTTGTTTTACAGTTCTCAAATCCTTAGAATGAAATATTCTTTGTCCCATGTTAAACAAATTAAAATGACAAGAATGACAACTAGTTGCAACATTGGTCAGCATGGAAAAACAATTTTTTTAGCATCAAAGTATGACAAAGATCATTCTAGCTTAACTTGTTTAAAATATATTTGTGTTAATAGAATATTTAGTTCAGTTTGTTATATGTTTATTTAGGTTCCTAAATTTCAAAATGTATTAATACGATGATTTTTAAGTTTTACCAACAACATTCCATTTGTTTTAAATAAATACATGATAATAATAATAACTCACATTAGTATGCTTATGACTGTATTCTTTAATTAGCAAATACTAAGTGTTGGTCTTATACAGAGTGCTTTATAAACATCAATTCATTTAGTCCTCATACAAGTGTATGAATGAGGTATTATTATTAATCCCGTGTTATAATTGAGGAAATCAAAAGACATGTTAAGTAACTTGCCCAAGGTCAACAACAAGCAAGTCTTGGAGCCAGGATTAGGATTCAAAAGGTGTGTTCTTATTAAGTTCAGCTGTCTCTCTAGGTCAGACATAATCTATACATCTCACGTGCCTTGTCTCAGTGATTCCTTAAAATGTCTTTCTATAAGTACTATTATTAACTCCATTTGCAAAGGAGAAAATTGAGGTTTAAAGAGACAGACTCATTTTGATTGCTCCAAGATATTTTAAACTTCACCAAATGAGCCCTCATGTCTTATGGTGCACACCTCGATGAGACAATAGGATCAAATTTTACTACTTATTTAGTTAGTGCTGTTATATGATTATTCAAATGAGAACCCCTCACCAACTCTAATCTTGCCTCATCCAAGAGGGTTTACTTGTACTAAAATTGTCTGCCATTGTTTTTGGGAGCTTGGGAATAAAGAAGGAAGTATCACAAACATCTGTACACCTAGCAAGAGTGGGCAGAGGACACACTGGAAACATCACTCAACACCCGCCCCCAATATCCAAAAAAACAAAACTAAATTCTGTTATGCAAGTCCAGTACACCATGGTTCTAAATGTCAAGGAACAGAATTTTAATGTTGTGTTGAAATCTGTAAAAACTTGGTCTCTCCTAAAAAATAAATCACAAATATATTAGTGGCTTAAAAATGGACTTGTATTGCTCACTTTGATTATGAACTGATAAAACACAGAACTATCAGAAGTCTGGCTCCTTTTAAAATACAGGCTGTTACAGTGTGTTCTTTCCTTCCTATAATCTCTTTATGATCAAATGTAGAATATTTCAGTCTGCAATTTCCAATTTAATTCTTGTCCTTATTTGAGCTATTAAATTGGACTCCATTTCAGCAGCCACTGAGCAGACACTTGATCCTCTGTTACCAGTGACTGTGGATCGCCATCTGCTTGAATGATTTTCACCATATGTGTTTAAAGAAAGGCTATGTTTTAGACAAGCTTGATGTAGGTAATATTTGAAAATCATAAAAGAAAACCAAAATTAAAGTAAACTACAAAATTACAAGCAAAAATGGAAATGATAAAACCATACTATAAATCCCAAGAGTTAGTACAGTTTTGAGCACATGTTTTCTATCATTTTGAAGGAAATTCAGGTACAATTTGAAAATAGTTCCCAAACTGGAAAGAAATAATTTGGTGTAGATAACTACCAATTACAAATTAACATTGTGAAATTTATTGTGATCAAGCCAATAGTGATCTGAAATATTATTTTCTTTTTGTTTTACATATTTTAAAAATATATACAATATTTTCTTTTTGTTTTACATATTTTAAAAATAATTTTCTTGGGAGGGTGCCTGTCTGGCTCCATCAGTAAAGCATGCAACCCTTGATCTTGGAGTTGTGAGTTCATGCCCCATGTTAAGATTACTTAAAAATAAAATAAAATCTTAAAATAATTTCCTTGAGCATTCAGAACTCCACTTTTTCCAAAATCTTTTCATAACATATAGTAAAGAATTTAAATTAAAAGCTTTTAGCAAATAGTTTTATAATCTATTAATACTTTGACTTATTTCTATAGAAAGATATATTTTCCTTACTCAGTATAGTTAACTTTCCATTAACTAATACAACGGGATCCCATGATATGTTGGGATATGGACAAAGGTAAAATTAACCCCAAAAATGAATACAGGAGAAAACCTATGTAAAATCAATATAGTAAGACATAGCTGATATTTTTAAAATCCTTTATCTAAATTCAATTTAGTTAACACGTACTATATTATTAGTTATTGGGGTAGAACTTAGTGATTCATCACTTCTACACAATACCTAGTGCTCATTACATCAAGTGACTTTCTTAATGTCCATTACCCAATAATCCTTCCTCTCTCCACCTCCCCTTCAATAAATATTTTTAAAAGAGTATCTGAATTGAAATTTATAATCTGTAATTATATCTCATAATATTGTTTTTATAGCATATCTATTTGGATGATTTATAAAGCACTTTCACCTACATTGCTAGAACTGATCTTCATAACAGCCATGCCAAGTGCTGAGTTCAAATATTATCTTGAACCAATGAGGAAAATTAAAATCAGAGCAGTAAGCAAAATTGCCAAAAGCCACATATTTAGTGATGATTGTAACACTTCCTATTTTTTTCCTACTTTTGATCCGAAATCAAAGGCTCTTTCACCATCTCTGTTTAATCTTATGTCTACTGAGTTTGGGAGACACCTCCACCCCTAAAGTTTCCCTTGTGAAAATGTGCAGTATATTATGTACATTATTTTGGAGGGCCCAGTTTCATCCATTTCCAAAAATGAGGGAGGAGCAGTTAGGAAGCTGAGGTAAAGATTCCAAGGAGGACAATTAGAACATTGTCTGAAGATTCAGGGATCCCTGGGTGGCGCAGCGGTTTAGTGCCTGCCTTTGGCCCAGGGCACGATCCTGGAGACCCGGGATCGAATCCCACGTCGGGCTCCCGGTGCATGGAGCCTGCTTCTCCCTCTGCCTGTGTCTCTGCCTCTCTCTCTCTCTCTCTCTGTATGACTATCATAAATAAATAAAAAAAAAATTAAAAAAAAAGAAAAGAACATTGTCTGAAGATTCATGAATTGGGGCCACAGACATGATTCACAGGAATCATGAAAGATAGTGATCATGATTATGCATATTTCCTAACAGAGCAAACTGAAACTGATAGTAGTTATAAGACTTACACAGGACAATTAAATAAGTAAAAAGAGGAGTCAGGGAGATCTGTGAGCTTCGTGACCTTTTCAGTAATATGTTCTCAAATAATAAAATAATCTAAATTTAAATGTAAATATGAAACTTATGAATAACATTCTATTAAAAATTGATAAGTCTACAATGGTGGAATTTTATCAAAAGTACTATGACAGTTATTAAAATAGAATACTTTTTGTCTCTCTTCCAAGTGGCTGTAAGGACTGTGGCTACTGGTCTGATCATCAATTATGGTCAGTAAAGTATATGTGTCAGTTTCGTTTGGTGTGAATAATAACAGACCTAATTCAAGTTTGTAGTAGGCAGTGAACAGGTTGGTACATCAAAGGGCACCCGGCAGTAAAATAAATGTTAGCCATCATACAGATAGTCCAATCGCAAGAAAATTTTAAAAAGAAACTTAGGTTGAATATTTAATAATTCCTTCATTGTGCTGCTCCAGGGATAAAAAAATAGCAGTTATGCAATTATTTTCCAATATGATTTCTGGATTCTGTTGCAGTTATCAATTCATTGCTTCTCAGCTTTGAAGCCATTTTCAACTCATGCTCTGTGATAATGGATGGGATTGATTTAAGGATTTCTCCTTTTATTTTCTTTAAAGATTTTATTTATTTATTCACGAGAGAGAGAGAGAGAGAGGCAGAGACACAGGCAGAGGAAGAAGCAGGCGCCATGCAGGGAGCCTGATGTGGGACTTGATCCCGGGTCTCCAGAGTCACACCCTGGGCTGAAGGTGGCGCTAAACCGCTGAGCTACCCAGGCTGCCCAAGGATTTCTCCTTAACCGTGAGCACAAAGTTACAAATATCTCATCAGAGGGTCATGGAATGACACTGCTGAGGGCCGAGAGCTTCCCTAGCCTCTTCCAGCTGCTATACTCTGGGTCCCCAGGGCAGGTGTGAAGACTGCAGGAGATGCTCTGCTCTAGTCCAGAATCTGTGGTCCCACAGCAACATTGCAGTCCCATCCTGGTAACCCCCTTTCCCACAGCGCTTTGGCCATGAGCACTACATGCCCCTCATGTCATCCTGGGTGCACCAACTCCTTCATTATTCCTGCACACTAGCTACAGTTTGCCAGCACCCAGCTCCTGGCTTGTGTAGTGGCTGCGGATCAAATTGGGTCTAGTCAAATAAATAAGCTTATCTGCTGTCCAGTAGATGGAAACCATACTTTCTCCAACAAGATATGAACTCAAGTCCTGGGAAGACTCCCTTCCAAGTTTTTGTTGGTTTTTCCACTGTCTCCCTCATGCCTTTTACCTTTCTCATCTGATAGTTGTTCTCTTCTTGCTGCTTAATAATTCATGATATTAAAGCTTCCTTGTTTAAAATACAATGTTGTGGGATCCCTGGGTGGCGCAGCGGTTTGGCGCCTGCCTTTGGCCCACGGCGCGATCCTGGAGATCCGGGATCGAATCCCACGCCAGGCTCCCGGTGCATGGAGCCTGCTTCTCCCTCTGCCTGTGTCTCTGCCTCTCTCTCTCTCACTGTGTGCCTATCATGAATAAATAAAAAAAAAAAATTAAAAAAAAATACAATGTTGTGTCTATCTTCTCTCAGACTCAAAGCAGTACAAATAGTAAGGATTATTTTCGAGTTAATGATTTTTATCTAAATCCTGAATGAGAGTTGCTCTTTTGATATAGTCATGTTAGAACCTGTCCCAAGAGCTGATCTATTAACTCAATTAGTCCATTCACAACTCTAATTCACCAACAGGGAAAATTGAGGCAGTAGCTCCTTGAAATCTTTCTCAAGATGGTTATATGAATTTTCTCAAAGATTGTTTTATTTATCTTTTAGTTTTAAAAATATTTTATTTGAGAGAAAGAAAGAGCATGAACAAGGGGAGAGTGAGAAGCAGGCTCTCCGCTCAGTGGAGCAGGGAGCCCAGTGAGGGGCTCCCAGGACTCTGGGAACATGACCTGAACTGAAGGCAGATACCCAACCCACTGAGCCACCCAGGTACCCTTCAAAATTTGTTTTAACATGAGTATTATTTAGTGTCTAGTACATAGTAAGTCTATTTATGTATTACAAATTATCATACTTAATATGAATTATCAGAAAAATCTTGACATTTTTCTTCCATGGTATTGGCTTTTCTTCATGTGTCTGATGGTCTGTGATTCTCTATTCTTATTCATGTGTATAGACTAGCTTATGTGAGATTTTGTTTCAGTTGTAGATGATTTTTTCCAACAGTAGGACTTTCTTCTGAGAAGGAAGTTTGGCTCTGTATATGGACAGGTGTGTCAATACCACTTGAAGTCAGGCAGAAGAGGAGCAGCCTAGATTTCCCCAAAATACTAGTGTGACTCTGACCCAAAAGACTAATCCTCCCCAGAAAGAATTTGTATTACCTGACAGTGAAATTTTCTGGTCTTCACTGGCAAGAAGACCAAGAGTGAAAGTCATTGATTCCAGTTTTTTTAATTGTTTTTGTTTTATCCTTAGAATGGACAAAAAGAGGGGGAAAAGTAGAGAAGCTGGAAAGAAGGATGTAGCTGGGCATCCATAGAACTTCCATAATTTCCACAATTTCTCTAACTTTCCTATTCTTGCTCTACTCCGTTACTCACGCGGAGCTTGGAACCCCTTGAAGTTTTATCCCCAAAAGTGGTTCCTGCCTTCATTACTACTACTTATTCCTCATTTGCAAATTTTGGGCAATTGGTTTCTCTATTCTGTTTTATACTGTAATAGTGTAATGAGTTGAATAGTGACTGCCTTCCCCCCCCACACACACACCAAAAGATATGTTTAGATCTTAACTCCCAAGCACTCTGAATACGAACTTTTTTTGAAAGAGGTCTTTGCAGATGTAATTAAGTTTTGGCATCTCAACATAAGACCATCATTGATGTACCCTAGTCCCTAAACCTAGTCATTGATTTTTTTTCCTTAAATATCTGGGGGATATTTGCAACACAGACAAATGTGAAGACGGCCATGTGACGGGGGCAGAGACTGGGGTTGAACAGCCACAAATCAAGGATCGCCTTTAGCCACCAGAAACTGGAAAAAGCAGAGAAGGATTCTCCCCTAGAGTCTTTGGAGGAAACAGGGTCCTGCCAACACCTTGAATTTCAGACATCTGGCCTCCAGAACTGTGAGAGGAAACATTTCATTGGCCTTTAAATCATCAAGTGTGTGATAATTTGTTATGGCAGCCCTAGGAAATTAACAAAAATAGAATCCCATTAACTTCCTGTCTTTCAGAAGTCCTCCAAAATCTCTGAGCTGCTCATATAACCCCTGGCCCCATCCTTTTCTCAGCACTATGTATTTATCTCATTTTGTTTCTTTTGACTGGAACAGAAGCTAACTATTCTCAATCTGCATTGAAAATTTTAAAGTATTTAATATTAAACTCCAGTCTATCTTCAGTATTGCCCTGGTATCCAGATTCAGGCTAGACTGAAGAAAAAGCATTTAACTATCAGAAAGGAGATTTAATTTCAGTTTCATGGCACAAAGAGTATGCATTCCCCAGATACAGTGGAGTAGAACCAAATGCATTTAAAATGAAAGCCAATCAAGACTGATGGGTTTGACAGCTTATTTATTCAGTTTCATTACCCCCCATGCCATTTCAGCCATCAAGGTGTGTATATGTGTGTATATATTAAGTTCTTAATTTTTCCACCAATATTGTTTCATAAGATCCCTTTAGAAATACCCAATATTCATTTTAATTTCAGTCAGAATAAGTATAAAATCAGTTACCCTTATAACATTAATTTTTAACTTCAAACCTTTAGAGACATAAATGTGCTTTACAAAAATCTCCTATCATTTCTTTCCTGCAGCAAAAATCACACAGTGATCTGTTTCTGCCAGTGAAGAATTAGATATGTAAATGCGAAGAGGGCATTGGAAGGCAGACAGCACCTAGGAATAGACTAGGTGGTCACATGGGTTTTTCTTCATTAAGACATTTTAAAGTTTAGTTCTCAGTTTGAAGATAATTTAAATTGAAAGAATTTTTGTACCTTGCTACTGCAATAAGTTCCCTGTAAATGCATGAAGTTTTACAAATGAGAAGCTGTGTGGCACTTCCGCCAAGCAAGGTGCTCAGCACTAAGGCAACAGAACATTCCTTAAATATCTCCCTTTGATGTCAGAGCCTGAAAATTAAGCATTAAAAATGAATAACCCTGCAACTCTACAAAAAATTAGAGCAAGTAAAATATAATTTAATGAATCCCTATGTGATAGGAAACCATAGTTCAAATCATTTGATATCAGAAAATACCCCCATCCCTTAACCTCTAAATATGTTAATGCCAGTTCAATTCTTGTGTCTCCTACTAAAACTTCTTAAGTAATTTCAATCCACATTGATCTCTTTCTTCAAAGACCTTATCTGTATCTGTTTCAATCATCAATTTATGATCATAAACATCTTGTAGCAATATCTAAACTCCTTCAACTCTATATATCTTCCTACCTACTGAGATTACAAATTCAATGAGGTCATGAACTATATCTTAATCTTCTTTTGTACTCCTCACTGCAATAAATACTTTTAAAAGCCAAAGTAAAGTAAACCTCAACATGAAATGAATCAGACATAGTAGATTTTAACTAGCAAGTTTCCAATATAATAGGCTGGATCACTTCATCTGCAATATTAAAAATCAAAAGAATCACCTACTCTTAGTCATCAGTCATGGGGAAGTCACATGGCTACATTATGTTCAAATCCACATTCTACCTGCCACACTTCTCTTGTGAATGTTCCTCTTGTGAGGTTTTAATGCCCTTTACTTAAAAAAACAGTGAAGGTCTATCTGGAAAATAATTGACAAGACCTGTGTTTGCACCAACCTATCAACCCAGGTCATCAATCTTGCTTCAGCCCAGAATTGGCAAGCTATTAGTAACTATCATTTTGGAGTACTATGTGTTCCAAGTACTAGATGGAGAGATAGATGATAGATAGATGATAGATAGATAGATGATAGATAGATAGATAGATAGATAGATAGATAGATAGATAGATGATAGATAAATATAGATGTATGTGTATGTTATGTCCATATGTGTATATACATGCCAATGACCTGGAGATCTTGGTATTATTAACCTGGTTCTGTAGATATATAAAGAATCTCCTCAAGGTCACAGACTGACTAAACAAGAATTCAAGCCCCAATTGAGAATTTGTCTCCAAAATCCATGTGTTTTTTTATTAAATCACCCTGTATAGCTAACAAAGGTTCATATTTCAATGATAAAAAGATAAAACTATAATGAATGTAAGTCTTTGAATTCTTGAGTTCAAACACTTTGCTTTTTTATTAATTTAATTAATATTCTGTAAGTCATAGCTACAAAATCTCAATGTAAAAAGCAGTGAATGAAAGATACCTAGAAACATGTCAGCCCAAGTTGACAGAAAAAAAAAATAGCATAAGAAACAGTAAGATTTGGGCCTGGTATGAGAAAAAGGGAATAAGGAAAAAGAATACCAGTGCATTAAGAATAAAGAAAATAGCATAGTGAGTCATTTTTCATTCAAAATGATGTTATCTATGTATACAGTTCAAATTTCTTGGAAGATTTTATAAATAATGTGCCCTTGTTACCCAATAAAGAACAGATAATGCTATAGCAACAAAGGTTACCTGTAAAAATGCTGGTAATTACAAATATAGTAATGCTGTAAAACAAACAAACAAACCACAAACTGACTTATGATAAGATTGGCCACTGACTCCTGGATTCATCTGTCCTTTTTTTAGAGGGATGAACAAGCCTTCTTATCTTCTTTTGTAGTTGCTACATTTGGGCCTTTGAAGAATGAGATAAGGGTAACAGGGTAAAAGGCAACTCTTATATATGTGTTAGCCCCTGAGAATACTAAAAACAGACAACTGTGTGTCTGGAAAAGGAGAGTCAAAGAAAGAGTCTCTTGTTCCTAGTATTCTCTCAACCCAAGGTGCTGGATCAAGTCAATAAAATAGGATATGAGCAGGAAATTGGTGAAATCATTGTTTGCTCTCCTGAAAGTCCTTTTCAGCTACAGAACCCCTACAATTATCTCCAAATAGTTCAACAGGAGCAAATAACTCCCACAAACTGGTGCCAAGCTTCAGGTGGAGCCTGATTTAATTTCGAATCTCAGAGCCTGAACTTTAGACTGGCTAGGTGAGCAGTCTTCCCTGGGGTCATTTTATTAACCATTCAACAATGCAACAACACATCTTAGGAAAGTGAACTTTTTGAGCCTTATTTATCACTTTTTCTTTTTGCCATACTTAAAAACAGCCCAAAGAAACTGTTACTGTATCAGTTAGATGCAGTGGTCCTCAAACCTTGCTGCATTAGAATTATTAGGAGAACTTTTAAAATATTGGTGTGTAGGATGCATCTTAGATCAATTATATTAGAATCCTTGGGATGAAACCTTAACATCTTAACTCTTTCAAACTTCAGAGGTAATCCCAGTAGGAAACCAAATTTGAGAACTCTTTTAATTAAATAGGATGATATCAGCATATATATTTGGTTTAGAAGAGAACATGGGTCCAAGTCAGGGGCTCCAGAGCCAAATGGACATCTATGTCATTAGCCAGTCATCTTGGAAATATATCATATGATCACAGTGGTGATAACCCCAGAAAATTCATATATAAGGACTGAAATTCTGTGGTAATTCTGAATAAAACTAAGAGCATAGCAATTTTTATTCAGAGTAAGTACAGCTGTTGTGTGGAAAGTTACCTTGGTGTAATAGTAGCTTCCCAGAACATTTTAGGAAAGCAATCTCAGAAATCATGAAACAGAAAGTCTTATGGTCAAAATTCTCCCATCACATAGATAATAAATGAATTTTAAATGCATTGTAAAAGGTAAAAGGAAAGAGTTGAGGTAGGATAGCATACACGCAGGTAGAAGAACTATGTTACATGAGTTCTAGATTCCAGGTTAGCAACATTTACTAGGTCTCTCTTTCTCCGTCTCTGGTTCTGTCTCATCACCTTTACCCATGGATGGTATAGGTTTGAAGACTAGAGTTGATATGTGTATAAAAATGACTAATAATTGATAACCTGAGGCAACAGATACTTGCTATATATGAGAGAACAGGCAAGTGTTCCTGGCCACAAATCACCAGGAGGCCTATTGAACAGGCATGGTTGTATTTGCATTTCTTAGAGCATATGTGGAGCCAAAATGAAATGATTATGTATGCTACAAAAGGGCAGCCAATTTAGGGTTAAAATAACTGTGAGTTAAGAGAATCGTACCTTATTACTTAGCCTTTTTATCCCTCCTTTCTAGAAGAAACACTCTCACCATGTATCACATTTGTTTTATTAACACATCTTATAAATTATAATCTTACTTTCTCCAACATCTCTTTTGAGTTCTATCTATATGTCATAAGCTACTTGCTTATTCATACCTATACTTAACATATATTATGAGATTTGTCTCTCTCTGATAAACTACTACCTGTTCACTATCTTGTTTAACATTCTTACAAGCTTCATTACTCCTGTTTGTTCTTCTTTTATAACAGAATTGAATATTTTTGAATAATAAAGCAAACACACATTCCAACAACTTCCTCCATAATTGAAGGACAGGAACTTGTTATAGAGGTAAAAGAGACCTCTGTCACTTTCATTATTCACTTTAGATGACTTTATACATTTTTTTTTTTTTTTTTGGTTTATTTTTCTTTTTTTTTTTTTTTTATTTTTATTTTTTTTTTTTATTGGTGTTCAATTTACTAACATACAGAATAACACCCAGTGCCCGTCACCCATTCACTCCCACCCCCCGCCCTCCTCCCCTTCTACCACCCCTAGTTCGTTTCCCAGAGTTAGCAGTCTTTATGTTCTGTCTCCCTTTCTGATATTTCCCACACATTTCTTCTCCCTTCCCTTATTTTCCCTTTCACTATTATTTATATTCCCCAAATGAATGAGAACATATAATGTTTGTCCTTCTCCGACTGACTTACTTCACTCAGCATAATACCCTCCAGTTCCATCCACGTTGAAGCAAATGGTGGGTATTTGTCATTTCTAATAGCTGAGTAATATTCCATTGTATACATAAACCACATCTTCTTTATCCATTCATCTTTCGTTGGACACCGAGGCTCCTTCCACAGTTTGGCTATCGTGGCCATTGCTGCTAGAAACATCGGGGTGCAGGTGTCCCAGCGTTTCATTGCATTTGTATCTTTGGGGTAAATCCCCAACAGTGCAATTGCTGGGTCGTAGGGCAGGTATATTTTTAACTGTTTGAGGAACCTCCACACAGTTTTCCACAGTGGCTGCACCAGTTCACATTCCCACCAACAGT
This sequence comes from Canis lupus baileyi, assembly GCF_048164855.1. Lineage (NCBI taxonomy): Eukaryota > Metazoa > Chordata > Mammalia > Carnivora > Canidae > Canis > Canis lupus. The sequence continues at coordinate 17,842,362 of NC_132854.1, read as the reverse complement.
GTAAGAGGGTTCCCTTTTTTCCACATCCTCTCCAACATTTGTTGTTTCCTGCCTTGTTAATTTTCCCCATTCTCACTGGTGTGAGGTGGTATCTCATTGTGGTTTTGATTTGTATTTCCCTGATGGCAAGTGATGCAGAGCATTTTCTCATGTGCATGTTGGCCATGTCTATGTCTTCTTCTGTGAGATTTCTGTTCATGTCTTTTGCCCATTTCATGATTGGATTGTTTGTTTCTTTGGTGTTGAGTTTAATAAGTTCTTTATAGATCTTGGAAACTAGCCCTTTATCTGATATGTCATTTGCAAATATCTTCTCCCATTCTGTAGGTTGTCTTTGAGTTTTGTTGACTGTATCCTTTGCTGTGCAAAAGCTTCTTATCTTGATGAAGTCCCAATAGTTCATTTTTGCTTTTGTTTCTTTTGCCTTCGTGGATGTATCTTGCAAGAAGTTACTATGGCCGAGTTCAAAAAGGGTGTTGCCTGTGTTCTTCTCTAGGATTTTGATGGAATCTTGTCTCACATTTAGATCTTTCATCCATTTTGAGTTTATCTTTGTGTATGGTGAAAGAGAGTGGTCTAGTTTCATTCTTCTGCATGTGGATGTCCAATTTTCCCAGCACCATTTATTGAAGAGACTGTCTTTCTTCCAATGGATAGTCTTTCCTCCTTTATCGAATATTAGTTGCCCATAAAGTTCAGGGTCCACTTCTGGATTCTCTATTCTGTTCCACTGATCTATGTGTCTGTTTTTGTGCCAGTACCACACTGTCTTGATGACCACAGCTTTGTAGTACAACCTGAAATCTGGCATTGTGATGCCCCCAGATATGGTTTTCTTTTTTAAAATTCCCCTGGCTATTCGGGGTCTTTTCTGATTCCACACAAATCTTAAAATAATTTGTTCTAACTCTCTGAAGAAAGTCCATGGTATTTTGATAGGGATTGCATTAAACGTGTATATTGCCCTGGGTAACATTGACATTTTCACAATATTAATTCTGCCAATCCATGAGCATGGAATATTTTTCCATCTCTTTGTGTCTTCCTCAATTTCTTTCAGAAGTGTTCTATAGTTTTGAGGGTATAGATCCTTTACATCTTTGGTGAGGTTTATTCCTAGGTATCTTATGCTTTTGGGTGCAATTGTAAATGGGATTGACTCCTTAATTTCTCTTTCTTCAGTCTCATTGTTAGTGTATAGAAATGCCACTGACTTCTGGGCATTGATTTTGTATCCTGCCACGCTACCGAATTGCTGTATGAGTTCTAGCAATCTTGGGGTGGAGACTTTTGGGTTTTCTATGTAGAGTATCATGTCATCGGCGAAGAGGGAGAGTTTGACTTCTTCTTTGCCAATTTGAATGCCTTTAATGTCTTTTTGTTGTCTGATTGCTGAGGCTAGGACTTCCAGTACTATGTTGAATAGCAGTGGTGAGAGTGGACATCCCTGTCTTGTTCCTGATCTTAGGGGAAAGGCTCCCAGTGCTTCCCCATTGAGAATGATATTTGCTGTGGGCTTTTCATAGATGGCTTTTAAGATGTCGAGGAATGTTCCCTCTATCCCTACACTCTGAAGAGTTTTGATCAGGAATGGATGCTGTATTTTGTCAAATGCTTTCTCTGCATCCAATGAGAGGATCATATGGTTCTTGGTTTTTCTCTTGCTGATATGATGAATCACATTGATTGTTTTACGGGTGTTGAACCAGCCTTGTGTCCCAGGGATAAATCCTACTTGGTCATGGTGAATAATTTTCTTAATGTACTGTTGGATCCTATTGGCCAGTATCTTGTTGAGAATTTTTGCATCCATGTTCATCAGGGATATTGGTCTGTAATTCTCCTTTTTGGCGGGGTCTTTGTCTGGCTTTGGAATTAAGGTGATGCTGGCTTCATAGAACGAATTTGGAAGTACTCCATCTCTTTCTATCTTTCCAAACAGCTTTAGGAGAATAGGTATGATTTCTTCTTTAAACGTTTGATAAAATTCTCCTGGGAAGCCATCTGGCCCTGGACTCTTGTGTCTTGGGAGGTTTTTGATGACTGCTTCAATTTCCTCCCTGGTTATTGGCCTGTTCAGGTTTTCTATTTCTTCCTGTTCCAGTTTTGGTAGTTTGTGGCTTTCCAGGAATGCGTCCATTTCTTCTAGATTGCCTAATTTATTGGCGTATAGCTGTTCATAATATGTTTTTAAAATCGTTTGTATTTCCTTGGTGTTGGTAGTGATCTCTCCTTTCTCATTCATGATTTTATTAATTTGAGTCTTCTCTCTCTTCTTTTTAATAAGGCTGGCTAATGGTTTATCTATCTTATTAATTCTTTCAAAGAACCAACTCCTGGTTCTGTTGATCTGTTCCACAGTTCTTCTGGTCTCGATTTCGTTGAGTTCTGCTCGAATCTTTATTAGCTCCCTTCTTCTCTTGGGTGTAGGATCTATTTGCTGTTTTTTCTCTAGCTCCTTTATGTGTAAGGTTAGCTTTTGTATTTGAGTTCTTTCCAGTTTTTGAATGGATGCTTGTATTGCGATGTATTTCCCCCTTAGGACAGCTTTCGCTGCATCCCAAAGATTTTGAACGGTTGTATCTTCATTCTCATTAGTTTCCATGAATCTTTTTAATTCTTCCTTAATTTCCTGGTTGACCCTTTTATCTTTTAGCAGGATGGTCCTTAACCTCCATGTGTTTGAGGTCCTTCCAAACTTCTTGTTGTGATTTAGTTCTAATTTCAAGGCATTATGGTCCGAGAATATGCAGGGGACAATCCCAATCTTTTGGTATCGGTTCAGACCCGATTTGTGACCCAATATGTGGTCTATTCTGGAGAAAGTTCCATGTGCGCTTGAGAAGAATGTGTATTCAGTTGAGTTTGGATGTAACGTTCTGTAGATATCTGTGAAATCCATCTGGTCCAGTGTATCATTTAAAGCTCTCGTTTCTTTGGAGATGTTTTGCTTAGAAGACCTATCGAGTATAGAAAGAGCTAGATTGAAGTCACCAAGTATAAGTGTATTATTTTCTAAGTATTTCTTCACTTTGGTTAATAATTGATTTATATATTTGGCAGCTCCCACATTCGGAGCATATATATTGAGGATTGTTAAGTCCTCTTGTTGAATAGATCCTTTAAGTATGATATAGTGTCCCTCTTCATCTCTCACTACAGTCTTTGGGGTAAATTTTAGTTTATCTGATATAAGGATGGCTACCCCTGCTTTCTTTTGAGGACCATTCGAATGGTAAATGGTTCTCCAACCTTTTATTTTCAGGCTGTAGGTGTCCTTCTGTCTAAAATGAGTCTCTTGTAGACAGCAAATAGATGGGTCCTGCTTTTTTATCCAGTCTGAAACCCTGCGCCTTTTGATGGGGTCATTAAGCCCGTTCACATTCAGAGTTACTATTGAGAGATATGAGTTTAGTGTCATCATGATATCTATTCAGTCTTTGTTTTTGTGGACTGTTCCACTGAACTTCTTCTTAAAGGGGAATTTTAAGAGGCCCCCTTAAAATTTCTTGCAGAGCTGGTTTGGAGGTCACATATTCTTTTAGTTGCTGCCTGTCTTGGAAGCTCTTTATCTCTCCTTCCATTTTGAATGAGAGCCTTGCTGGATAAAGTATTCTTGGTTGCATGTTCTTCTCATTTAGGACCCTGAATATATCCTGCCAGCCCTTTCTGGCCTGCCAGGTCTCTGTGGAGAGGTCTGCTGTTACCCTAATACTCCTCCCCATAAAAGTCAGGGATTTCTTGTCTCTTGCTGCTTTAAGGATCTTCTCCTTATCTTTGGAATTTGCAAGCTTCACAATTAAATGTCGAGGTGTTGAACGGTTTTTATTGATTTTAGGGGGGGATCTCTCTATTTCCTGGATCTGAATGCCTGTTTCCCTTCCCAGATTAGGAAAGTTTTCAGCTAGAATTTGTTCAAATACATATTCTGGCCCTCTGTCCCTTTCGGCGCCCTCGGGAACCCCAATTAAACGTAGGTTTTTCTTCCTCAGGCTGTCGTTTATTTCCCTTAATCTATCTTCATGGTCTTTTAATTGTTTGTCTCTTTTTTCCTCAGTTTCCCTCTTTGCTGTCAACTTGTCTTCTAGGTCACTCACTCGTTCTTCCACCTCGTTAACCCTCGTCGTTAGGACTTCTAGTTTGGATTGCATCTCATTCAATTGGTTTTTAATTTCTGCCTGATTAGCTCTAAATTCTGCAGTCATGAAGTCTCTTGAGTCCTTTATACTTTTTTCTAGAGCCACCAGTAGCTGTATAATAGTGCTTCTGAATTGGCTTTCTGACATTGAATTGTAATCCAGATTTTGTAACTCTGTGGGAGAGAGGACTGTTTCTGATTCTTTCTTTTGAGGTGAGGTTTTCCTTCTAGTCATTTTGCTCAGTGCAGAGTGGCCAAAAGCAAGTTGTATTGGGAAAAAGAGAAAAAGAGAGGAGAGAAAGAAGGAAAGAAAAGAGAAAGAGAAAAAAAAAGGGAAGAAAAAGAAAAAAAAAACGAAAAAAAAAAAAAAAAGAAGAAAAAGAGAAAGAAAAAGAAAGGAGAAAAAAAGGGGGTGGGGGAAGGAAACAAATCAAAAAGCAAAACAAAACAAAAACAAAAACAAAAACAAAAACAAAAACAAACAAACAAAAAAAGAACCACCGGGGAGTATCTTCTGATTCTGTGTTCTTTAAGTCCCTTGGCTTCTCCTGGAAGTTGTCAGTCTAGCTGGTGTTCTGGGGGAGGGGCCTGTTGTGCTGATTTTCAGGTGTTAGCAGTTGGGGGAGCTGCTGTGCCCCTGCCTGGTGCAGGGCTCGGTGGGGGTTGTTTACCCCGTGAGGCCGCAGGAGGAACAGCCCCAGTGGCGGGGCAGCTCTGGAAACCTGGATTCAGCTCCGGCAGGAACTCCGTCTGCAGGGCCTGGAGGCTCCGGGGCGGGGCCGCTGCTCTGCTCAGCTGGGGCGGGAGCGTCCTTGCTGTCCTGGGCCCTCCCGGCCTCTGCCTGTCCCGGGGGAGGCGGGATCCTGGGCTGTGTCCCGGCGCCCTGTGCTCCGGAGCCTGCGCTGGTGGATTCGCGCTCCCGGGCCGCGCAACCCCCTCCGCGGAGCCGCCGCCCGAGCCCCTCCGAGCTGCTCCTGGAACCGCGCAGCCCCCTCCGCACGGAGCCTCTTCTTCTGCCCGAGCCCCTCCGAGCTGCTCCCGGGGCCCCGCAGCCCCCTCCGCGGAGCCGCCCCCGAGCCCCTTCAGCTGCTCCGGGTCCCGCCGGGTCCCGCCGTGCGCGCTGCAGCCCTTAGGGAGCTCGGCGCACTCTCCTGGGCGCGCAGTTGCTCTGTCAGTGTCCCCGGGAACCCGAGGGCATCCTCGCCCTCCTGGGTCCTGCTCCACCTCCCTGCGAGCCCCTTTCCGCCCGGGAAGGTCGGTGCAGCTCCTGCGTCTCCGGGACGGGGCTCTCCTGTCCTGGGGACACTCGCCCCGGCCTCAGCCCGGCTCCTCGCGGGGCCCCTCCCCCTTGGAGGCCTTTGTTCCTTTATTTCTTTTTCCCCGTCTTCCTACCTTGATAGCTGCGCGAACTCTTCTCACTGTAGCATTCCAGCTGGTCTCTCTTTGAATCTCAGCCCGAATTCATAGATTTTCAGGATAATTTGAAGGTTTTCTAGGTAGTTTGGTGGAGACAGGTGATTTGGAGACCCTACTCCTCCGCCATCTTGCTCCTCCCTCGACTTTATACATTTTTAAGTGGGAATATAACTGCTGTGTGGAACCCTTTTTTAAGGACAATATGTTCAAGGAGAAAATGCTGTAGGCAAATCAGAGAAATGTAAATTGAAGGAAGGTCAACAAGTTAAACATTAAAGTATGAAAAAGTATATCTCAAGAGTGGATTGGCCCAGCAACCTAAGTGTCTACCAACAGATGAATGGATAAGGGAGACGTGGTATGTGTGTAAATGTGTGTATATATATATTGTGTATACACAAATACACATACATACATACATACATACACACATGCAATGGACTATTATTTAGCCATAAAAAAAGAATAAAACCTTGTCATGGATGATTCTAGAGGGTATTATGCTAAGTAAAATAAGTCATACAAAGAAAGTCAAATACCATATGACTTCCTTTATATGTAGAATAAAACACTTAAAACAGGAACCAACATATAGTTACAGGACACAATCTATTGGCTACCAGATGGCAGGGGCTGGGAGGGACAGGCAAAAATAGGTAAAGGGAATTAAGAGATACAAATTTCCAGTTGTAAAATAAATAAGTCATGGGGATGTAATGTATACCACTGGGGAATACAGTCAATGATACTGTAATGATTTTGTATGGTGACTAGACTTATTGAGGGAATCACTTCTTAATGTATAAAAATACTGAATCTGATAGTTTATTATATGTCAATTATACTTAAAAAAATAGAATGGCCCATTTTAAGCAAAATTTCAGGCTAAGTACAAGCGCAAAGCATAGTGATGTTTTCCAAAGACCAGCAAATATCATTAAAGAATCATTATCCAGGACCTGTGAGTTTAATCTCTCAAATCAGTCCATTAAGTTGCACACTGAAGTAGCATTTGTGTCATCAGAACTAGTAGCTTATATTTTAATAATCAGCATAGTATGGGTATAAACAGTGAAACTTGACATACATATGTGTATAACATGTACAATACATATATGCATATATACAGAAGTAACCAAATTTATCTTGATATGATGAATGGTAACTCCATAACACCTATGTTATCAATGTAGCAACAAGAAGAAGAAATCATATACAAATAAGGGTAGCTGGAGAAAATTTTTAAGGACCTATTTACAAAGGTAAGGGTAGGATGTAGGAAAACACAGGGAGCAGTGACAGTATCTACTGTGCTGGTGATTACAGAGCCATTATAACCTCTAGGCCTGAATAGGCTAATAGAGGGGTTTCTAGAACCTAGAATGAGACAGTCCTAAGGAAAGGGTCATCTTGAAAGGAGTTATCACCTTTCTTTGAAGGGCACATTCAGCTTGAGGTTATAAGACAGGATTGGATCCACATGAAAATGTGTTGGTCTTATGTCTTCTGAAACCTGACCAGGGGGTCCCTCTGGCCAAATGCAGCTAGAAGCTGGAAACAAGGGAGTCTATTGCTGTCATTTACATGGATTGGCTCTTTGGAGCAAAGAGCAGAGGAGTGAGACAAGAAGGATATTAGTTATCTGTCCTAACACCCAAGTCATATGTGTAAATATATTTATTCAATGGACTCCTTTCATAACGGGTGAAGAAACACAGGGATAGAGAATGCAGATTATTTTCTCCAGAAGGTCTTTTACTCTGAACAACTCTAATAAATCCTTGGGATGTAAAGATGATTAAGACAGAGCCCAGGTCTCACGATCTCACAGTCCACAGGGGAGATAGCCATATGTAGATAAATATTTAAAGCGGTATTACATTTGAAAGGTGACTGCTGTGTGAAGCCCTTGTTAATGATAGTATGTTAAGGAGGAAATGCTGTATGTAAATCAAAAGAAATAGAAATTATGTAATATATATTATAGATATAAAATTGCTGCAACACATGTGGCCTGAGGTGGCAACATGCAGGACATATAAAATCAGTTTCTTGTTGACAGAGGTACATGAAATTTTCTTTTATATTGATATGAACAAGTGGGGATTCGTGGAGTTATGTGATTCACTCAAAGTTTACAAGTAAATATCACAAGGACTTTGAATTTCTACCTCTTTAACTGTGGGCATTAATAAAACCATATCTCTTAAGTATTTCATAGGAAAGACAATACAAACAATGATTAGAGATTATAAAACTATATTTTACATAGTCTCGTAGCCTAACAACATAGGCCAATTTTGAGGTATGTGATTCAGAAACTTGCTTTTCTGAATGTGAAATGTGAACGTAAAAGAGATAATTTGTCTCTGGTGATCCAGCACTTAATTCTCATGAGGATATTTTATGTAGCCCAGCTCACCTCAGGATGGAACCAAGGAAAGTGAACATTTCAACTGATGAAACTATAGTGCTAACATCCCTGCTTCTACATGTGGCGAAATAAAAGCCAAACAAATAATTATTTCATCTCCAAAATGATATAAATTTCTAGGTGATGTTTACTAAGGAAAATTAGCTCTAAAAATGTCACATCTGGTAAATAATGATGTTGTTGAATTGGTTTTGCAATTACATTTCCAGCTAACTGTAAATGTATGACAATTAGGTTCTCTGAATACAAACAGTTTGTGGTCTAATCCTCCCACTGCCTCTCACTGCAAACCAAGCTCTGTAACATTACAATATCTTAACAATGTAATTTACCTCTTAAAGTTCCTTTGCCAGTTCTTAACAAAGGTATCGATATTTCAAATGATAATTTTAAAATGTCACATGTAAATCAACTTCTCTGGTTGAATTTTAAAGTGTAGCCTGAAGCAACTGTATTGATGAACACCCACTGATAAACAATTTACTCTCAAGGTATATCATTTATATAAAAACAGCCCCTTTATTACTATGAAAACCTTGAAGCCATGGGCTAAATATGTAATCCTGTTTCAGTTTTTACTTCACTTTTTTTTTTTTTTTTTTGGAAATAGTTTTATTGAGATACAATTCATTCACCTGGAGTAGAAGTCATCCATTTAAAGATTGTTATTTAATGCTGTTTAATATATTCAGAGTTGTGCAACCATCAGCACAATCAATTATACATATTTTGTGAACTTCAGCAAATATTTATTGAGTAAGAACCTCATGCCCGACATTGTTCTCGGTACGGAGCAGACCATCAGCAGGGTATCATCTTGAGTTCCTGCTCATATGAAATGTGTATTCTCCTGTGGGGAGACAGACAGTAAACAGAGAAGCAAACGCATATGTAATATAGCTCAGGCAATAAATGTGCTAAGAAGAAAAGCCAAACAGGAGCAAGAGTTGCACAGAGGTAGATGCTCAAGCAGGAAAAGCCTCTATGAGAAAAGGTGTTAATAGAAGTGAGGGAATATATCTGGTGGCCAGCTAAACGAAAAGACTTTGAAGCAGAGGAAAGGGCAAGCACACGACCCTGAGAGGGATTTATGCTTGGCAAGTCTGAAAAAGAGCAAGAAGGCCAGTACAGAGCAATGAGACCAAAAGAACAAAGGTGAGAATAGAGAAGACCTGTGGGCACAAAGGCTTGTAGTCCATACTCTGTTCTTACTCTCAGTGCAGAGGGGCTGATGTGGGGTTCTGAGCAAACAAATTGCAGGTTCTGATTTAGGTTGTAAAGGAATCATTCTGGCATCTGTTTGAGCCAACCCTTACCTTCTGGGTCAAAGGAGGAAGGAAGGAGTCCAGCTAGGGAGCTACTGCAGTGGTCCAGGCATGAGATGACAGGGCTTGAACTTGATTTTTTTTCTCTATTTTACCACAGATATATTAGCACATCAGTCATGTGAACATGATCATCAGTAGCTAGGTCCAAGTGATACCAGCATCTTTACATTTGCGAAACTTAATAAAAGTCGCATTTATTTTCAGAAAGTAAATGATTTGTATCTACCTGTTTTTAAAAGAAGAGAATCTTACATCCATATTATTCTCATTCTTATTATTATTTTTTTTAATTATAACTCCTGCAAGTGAAATTCTTTGGTCTTCCACTGTGGTGTCTTCCATATCTACCTCTTGCAAATTCCTTGAGGAATTCCTATCCACCAGATAAGCACATGGTTTCTTCACCGAGAAGGCCTTATCTTTCAACGCAAGTGTTTTTGCTCTTTATTAGTGGTTTATAGATGTGTTTAACTTGTCCCTGAGAAATATTAGTGAATCTTTCCCTGATTCACAGAGGCCCTTGATCAGACTGGATTGGATGGGGACACTGGTTTATGTGCTAAAGCTCTTGCTGTTTGTTTTGTCATATAGACTTTAAAATTTTAAAAGAATAAACCATAATGGACTTTGCATAGCATAGTTTCTTAGATTTTTTTCCATTAGCCTCTTTGGATCTAAGCATGGCAACATAGACAACATCACATCCCAATTGTTTGCATTTATTTATTCACTCAATACATGTGTTTGTCCTCCATGTGTCATTCACTATTCTTCGAGTCGGGAGCACAAACATACTTGCCTTCAAGAAGCTCACCATCTAGATGGGGAGACAAGCAAGGATACAGGCATTTACAATAGAGTGGAATGAATTACAGCCAAGTAATATGATGGATAGAAAAGAGGTCCCTGTATGGCACAATTCCCTGGGGCTACCATTTATAATATAATTTGTATAATTTGTGTCCCGTGAGGGGTGCAGTATTGTGACCTGGCCGGCAAAAGTAGTATCTGTGCCAATGCTAATTAACTGGTAATGAGTGCTAAAAACCCAATCCAAGCCTGCACCCAGTGAAGATACTGTGAGGAATTATCAGTGCCTGCCTTTAACACGGGAGGGGAGAGCGGTGGCAAACATGCCACATAGTTTCTAGTACTTGTCGTGAAAATAGTAAAGTGAGAAAAATGATAGACGTCTGAAAAAAATCTGAAATGAAGAGCTGATTCTCATAGATGAGGGAAGGATACTCCTGTATAAATCCTATCACATGCAAATATCTAGAGAAATAAAAGTCCATGCAGTATTCTTAAAATTGCAAGTAACCCTAGGATGAACAAAGAGCATAGCTTATGAGAAGAATGTGAGAAACATGTTCAGAAAAGCAGGCTATAGATAGTGAAAGCCTAGAAGACTATGATGTGAAGTTGGATTTTTAGCCATGTGTTGTCATGATGAATTTTTGTCCTTGAAGCAGCTACTTTGGTGTCAATGTACAGGGTGAATTGGAAAAAAAAAAAAAGTAAAGGAAGTAAAGCCAACCAAAAAGACTCAAAACAACAGACAAGTTCAGCTTGACTCAGTTAAGTTTCACACTTAAGGATGGCCAATATGTATGGACACTGGGCTAGACATCAAATAGACAGCCCTCAATATGACACACACCTGAATTACAGAGCAGAGAAAGAGGGAAGAATCAGGAACAAGGGTGACAGGGCCAAGCAGGACCATTCACTATCAGCACAGAGGGTACCAACTCCTGGGGCTTACAGGGTCCCCCCAGAGCTCTTAGCATTTCTGCCCTATGACCTTAAGACAACATATTGCTTACTATGAGATCCCTTCTCCCCAGCCACACACAAACACACACACACACACACACACACACACACACACACACACAGAAACCTATACACAGAGACACGGTTGTATCCACCCAATTATTTTCTTCTCTTTTCTTCCTTAACCATGGAACCCTTCATCAACCTCTCATGATCAGCTGAAAATTGAGAAACGTGCATGATTTGGGAAGATGTTTGTTTTTCTGCTCTGGAGTAAAATATTGAATTTCCTATCTTGGTTTAGACGTGAAAAAAAAAGAATATCACACTTTTTTTATAGGTTCTCCTTCAATAATCAGAATTGTCATGTCACATAGGGGATGCAGATACCTACAGAAAACTAACAATTACATTTTTATACTTATGAAATTATAAATAATAATACATAGGGTATCTTATTTCATCCTTACAAAACTCTGGAAGTACAGGGAGTTAATATTCTTATGTCAATATAAAGAAGTGGGGATTCATGGAGTTGTGTGACTCTCTCAAAGTTTACAAGTAAATATCACGGCCAGGACTTTGAACTTTTCTCTCTCCAAGTTAGCTAAGTAAATGTTGCATGAATTTGGTTATGAAATGCATTTTTATAGGTCCTAGTTAGCTCTAATGGTGTTCTGTTATTGCGAAGCTGTTTTCAGCCCTCAGTAGCACTGGAAATATATTTTTTCAGCCCTCAGTAGCACTGGAAAGATATTTTTTCTGCCATCTGTACCAAGACTTAGAAGAGGATGGAGGAATATCCCTTTTCTTTTGCCCTTTCAAATGAAATTATTTAGTTGAAATCTTGAGAATCATTAGTTAAGTACAGCAAGAAAACATTTTGGCATTTACACATAGTGCTACAATTTTCTCCTGTTGTTTTTAATTCCCGAAGATGGAAGCAATATTCTCTTATTCACAAAGGTCCTTTTTTTCCAGCATTCTACAAAATTAAATTTCATTTCTGCCCCTTTATGCCCTACATTTCAGATCAGATCTTGGTTCTTTTTATTTTGAAAGCATGAAAGACATTTTTTTTCCTCTTAGATATCATGAGATTGTTAGTGAGTAAAGAAATAATTCATTAGGTTTTGCTATAATAGCAAGCGTGTTATTCTCTAATTCAAATAGTTAATTTTCTAAAAACTGCTTACCAAATCCCATTGTTGATTTCATTCTTACAAAAAAAAAATAATAACTATAGTGCAAGGTAATTAAATCTGTTGTGATTCAGTGAAATTCTTCAACTTGTGTAAAATTAGTTAAGCCAGAGGGCAGACCATACACTGCTTGAAAGTAGTTTTGTGTGCTAAGGCAAAACCTCATTCATTATTATCCCATGCATTTGAAGTATGAAGACTCTATTGAAGTCAAAGAAATTATGAGCACTGGTATTAGAATTGGTACATATGCTAGGAACCAATTTAACTTCTCTGAACAAAATTTTGACCAGATGTCCTCACTCACTTCCTTGGCCCCATCCCATTGCCTATTATTTCCTGGTTGTCTATCAGAACTGCAATCATGGCATTTGATAATTTACCCAAACTTTCCTCGTGAATTCACTTCCCCTTCTTCCTGTTCACAAAACATCTACAAATGAGTCTCCTTCACCAATTCAGGTGTCATGATAAAGGTCTCAACCGTGATCTTACTGCAGATTCAATATTATGTATGTTACATTCTGAAATAGATGCTGAAATCTATGCTACCTACTCACTGTTTTATTTCCTCACTGAGCTTATTGATTGAATGCTTGTGTTTGTCAAGGTCTATGTTAGACGAATCCTTTCAAACCGGTTTTGTTATCTATTTGGCCATTACCTTATTGTTGTTCAATGGATATTTTTATTGTATAATGCTTCTTCTAAGACTGCTCCTCTCTTAATGCTGGCCTTTCTACATGTCTATCTTAAACCAAAACAACACAAGTCACACCAAAATGTATAATTCTATAGAAGATTCCCTGATGTCAATTCACAATAGTAGTTGAAAGCATGAAAAATAAACACAAGGCTTTTTTTTTAAATAACTCTTCAGGACTTTTTCATAAGCCCTTTCATGTTAACTAGGAAAAAATTGTTTAAATGTCTCAATCAGTTTAACTTAGTTCAATCAAATATCTTTTCCATCTCTACTGCTGTGTAGTTGACAAATAAAATGGCCTATATGTTTAAGGTATACAGCAAGATGATTTGATATACATATATATTATGTCATGATCACCACAATCAAGTTAACACATCTACCATCTTACCTAGTTACATCTTTGAGTGTGTGTTGAGAATGCTTAATATCTACTCTCTTAATAAATTTCAAGTACACAAGATAGTATTATTAACTCTAGCTGTCATGCTGTAAATTAGATACTCAGAATTTACTTATAACTGAAAGTTTGTGCCTTTTGACCAACATCTCTCCATTTGTAAAAGTTTAACTTTTTTAAGATCCCACATATGAGGAGCGACTTGGTGGCTCAGTTAGTTAAGCGTCTGCCTTCAGATTAGGTCATGACCCAGCATCCTGGGATCAAGCCCTACATCATCCAGATCTTTGCTTAGCCAGGAGTCTGCTTCTCTCTCTCTCTCTCTTTTTCTCTCTCTCTGCCCTGCCCCCCACTTGTGCGTGTGTACTCTCTCTCTTAAATAAATGAATAAAATCTTTAAAAAGGATACCATATGAGTAGTATCATACAGTATTGGTCTTTCTCTTTCTGGATTATTTTATTTAGCGTAATGCCCTACAATTCATTCTTCCCATCATAAATTGTAAGATTTGCTTCTTTTTCGTGGCTAAATAATGTTATACTATATGTATATGCCACTTTTTAAAATCCATTCATCTGTCAATGATGCTTAGGCTGTTTCCATATCTTAGCTATTGTGAATAATTCTATAATGAATGTAGGAGCATAGATATCTCCTTGGATACTGACTTCATGTTCTCTGATGTATGTCCATGTATATATACATATATATTTTATATATCTCTATTTTTTTGAGGAATGTCTCTATTGTTTTTCATAATAGCTGTGCCAATTTACATTCCTACCAACAGAGTAGAAGGATTTTCTCCTTCTACTTTCTCCTTCTGCTTTCTCCAGAGTAGAAGGCATTTTGGAAAATGCCTTTTCTGAAAGGTCACCTTTCCCTCCTGAGAGCTTTTCTCTCTAGGATGATATTTGGGTGTAATGACTAGAGAGCCAGTATCTTTAACATTAGTGGTCATGGACCTTGAATTTCCTCTACTTCCATTATAGGTTATGTCCAGTGTATCATCATGTCCAGGACAACGTCTCTTCTCACCTGATGCTTTGTCCACTGTTGGCTTATCTCTTTCTCATCTTTGGCAGTGACAGAAAAGAGAATGGAGTCAAACTCCAGTGGGCTTTATTTGTCAGTAAATATGAATCTCTGTCAAGTCATTCATCCAACTCATTGACTGAGGGGGCCACCCCTAATGCCTGCTGTGGGTCAATTTGTGGCTGACACCATTTTAGGCTTACTGATTGACCTACACCATGCAAGGACTGATGACAGGCTATAAAAGCAAAGTCTCAGTTTAGCTTTCCTTTATATAAATGTATGATGAATATACCAAGTGGGTTGTGAAATAATAGAAAACAAAATATATACAGATCTACTCATGATTACCAGCACATGGATCCTAAAACTCTTGAATATCCTAAGTGATAAGAGCACTAGGAATATCTTCTGTTCTAGCATTTCGTCTTTGACCCTGGTTTCTAACACTGAGGTCCTAAATCCCTTGGAATATTTTTGGGTGATAGGAGTGCCCTTATTTTGGCAACTCTTAGTGGGCTCCTAGATAGATAGCTTGAGGATGAAGCTGTTCATCCTAAAACCAAGCCACAATTATAAGCTTACAACTTTAAGGCCCAATCCCCATTATCTGGAAACGGAAGGAGGGCATAAGTGGAGTTCATAATTCATTATGTCTTTATGATGAAGCCTCCATTAAAAATACCACTAGTACAGGGTTTAGTAAGCTGCTGGTTTAGTGAACACATCTACATGCTGGAGGGCACTGCACCCAAATTCCATGCTGACAGCATCTTTTGTGCTCAGGACAATTCCAGACTTAGTTCTATGTATCTCTTCATCTGACTGTTCATTCATATCCTTTATTATATTTTTTATAATAAACCAGTAACTTTAAGTGTTGCTTTGAGTTGTGTAGCCATTATAGCAAATTTTGGAATCCAAGGAGGGAGCCCTAGGAACCCTGATGTATGTTTGGTCTGTCAGAAGTACTGGTGACAAACTGGGATTTGCGATTGGCATCTGAATTGAGGGAAGACCGTCTTGTGGGATTGAGCCCTTAACCTGTAGGATCTGATGCTATCTCTAGGTAAATAATGTCAGAATTGATTTAAGTTAAGAATACCCTGCTGGTATCACAGAGAATTGCTTAATATTTGAAAAGCCCATACGTCTAGTATCAGAAATACTGTGAACATGTGAGTAGGGGAGAAACACAGGAGGAATATATGTTTCATTTAAGTGAATGGAGACCATATCCCACCATTATTTTTTAAGTATCTATCTATCTATCTATCTATCTATCTATCTATCTATCTACTATCTATCTATCTATCTATCTATCTATCTACTATCTATCTATCTACTATCTATCATCTATCTATCTATCTAGAGAGGGGAAAAAAGAGGGAGAGGGAGAGGGAGAGTGTGTATATGAGTAGCAGGAGGGAAAGAGAAAAGGGAAGAGAGAGAGAATCCTAAGCAGACTCTGCACTGAGTGCAGAGCCCAACATAGGGCTTGATCTCATGACCTGAGCCAAAATCAAGTGGCTTAACCCACTGAGCCACCCAGGTGTTATGCCTACCCCACCATTATTCTTTCATCAATTTGTATAACCTTCAGGTACCCATATTCTCTCCTAGCCTAATGTAAAAGTAAGCCAATTTGGGATATACATGTTTGACTTCTTTCCTCACTTCTACTTTATCACCTCCCTTCATTCTTTTATTCATCAAATGTTTCCTTCCTGTCCTAAATTCTGGAGATAGAGTACCAAACAACACAGACACATTCTACACTTTTGTGGAGTTTACATTCCAGAGAGGAAAACAGGCAATAAACAAGTAAATAAGCTAAATAATATCAAGGGGTGATAAAATCAGATGAGGAAAAGTGAGGGAGTAAAAGTGATTGGAAAAAAAGTAGGTTGATCATGATCATTCCTCTTTGAGGAAGTACTATTTGAGAGCAGATACTTGAGCGTCATGTAGGAAAGAGCTAGCTCAAATTCTGCAGGGATGCTTTCTGGTCAGAGATGGTATTGTTTGCAAAAGTCCCAAGATTGGAATACATCAGGCAGCCTGGGTGGCTCAGCAGTTTAGTGCCGCCTTCGGCCCAAGGTGGGATCCTGGAGACCCCGGATCGAGTCCCACGTCATACTCCCTGCATGGAGCTTGCTTCCCCCTCTGCCTGTCTCTCTGCCTCTCCCTCCCTCTCTCTCTCTCTCTCTCTGTGTCTCTCACGAATAAATAAATAAAATCTTTTTTTTTTTTTAAAGGAATACATCTGGCACAATAGAGGAAAAGCAAGATGGCCAGTGTGCCTAGAGCAGAGTGAGGCAAAAAGGAGCTAGAAATAAATAGGAAAGGAAAGGGCAGGAGAGACCAGATCAGATTCAACACTACTGGAATGTATTTGGGCATGAGCGACATGATTGATTGAAGTTTTAAAGCTATTTCTGACTACCTAGAACTGACTGTAAGAAAAAAGGATGGGGAACAAGAAGAAAAGGACACATCTCAAGAGTGTCAGATGGTAGCTAGTTTCATGCCGGAAAATGATTACATCTGGGATATACACTGAAAGTAGGCATGAAGGTGGAATGAATGTGTACATGTTGAGTGAAAGTTGATACCATGCACTGGAATAAGGAAGACTGGGGGTTGAGGCATTGGATGAAGGAGAAGGGAATCAAGAGGTTTATTTATTTTTGTTCTTGTTTTTGGAAAGAACATTAGAATGCCCATTAGGCATCCAGGTAGCCATATCGAGTAGGCAACTGGATAAACAATCAGGAGCTCAGAAGAGATATCAGGCAAGAAGAAAATACATAGCATCAAAGGCCAGATGAGATCAACCACAGAGTATGTTGAAATGGGGAGAGAGAAAGTCCTGATCAACTTGACCTTCTAGAGAAAAAGGACATGGTGAAAGGAAATGGAGAAAAAACAGCCACTCAGGTGAAGAATGCCTGGAAAGTGTGTCTAACAAGTCAAGGACAGAAAGTATTTCAAGAAGAAGGTGATTAGCTTCATCACGTGCCCTGAAAGGGCAAGTAGGTGATGACCTTGACAAGAACATTTCATTCGATTTGTGGGCATGCAAGTCTGATTGGAGAGAGTTAAAGAGAGAGTGGGGAGAACTTCTAATTGAATTCATCTATTTCCATACCCTCCCAAAACACTACTAAAATGTATGTAATGGAATCTGTTTTTAAAATGTATGCATTAGATACAAGGACAAAGAGCGTCATAAAAGAAGAAGAAGAAGAAGAAGAAAGAAGAAGAAGAAGAAGAAGAAGAAGAAGAAGAAGAAGAAGAAGAAGAAGAAGAAGAAAAAAAAGAAGAAGACAACAGCAGAAAACTGATGTCAACAAAATTTTATCATCTGGAGACAAATGAAGTAGCGGTAACTAAAAACTAAGCAGACCAGAGAAGCTGAAATTTAACCCATGTCCAGGATGCCAGGAATACGCAAGTCTATTTCCTGGTAGACCCCAAGAAACCTCAGAAATCCAAGAATCAGATGGCAGAATTGTGAGATGGTATTGAAAACAGGAAGATTGATTGAAAGTCTTTGTAGCTAACTTGACACCAGGCCCCATTCTGCAGACCTGTGAACCATGAAGGTGTCTGTCTGGACTCCGCAGAGGACTAAAAGAGCACTCTCTGGAAAAGTCTGACAAAAGATAATGGGTTCTGGAAGCAATGGCACCAGACATTTGTGAGGGCAGGAGTGCAGTGACTTACTGAAAACACAGATTTTAAGTAAAATCTTTAAAGATTTTATTTGAGAAAGAGAGAGAGAGGAAAAAAAATGGAGAGCAAGGAGGAGAGAGAGAAGCAGGTTCTACGTTAATCCCGGGACCCTGAGATTGTGACTTGAGCTGAAGGCACATAACAGACTTAGCCATCCAGGTGCCCCACATTTTAAGTAAAATTCTTTAAAGAATGATAAAATACCTTATACCCCAGATCCTTGCCTGTTTTTCTGCTTCACCTTCACAAAAAGGGCTGTCAGGCCTATATCCATGCCTTCCCACCTTGAATCAATCCACACCTCACCTTTAGTTTTGAGCATTGTAATCCTCTTGTAGTAACCCATTTTCTCTGTGGCAGCTTTGCTAATCTCCTCTTCACTGATACCATCCAATTTTCTGCTACCAATGACACAGTGTGATCTTCTCTCAGACTGTTCCCTATATTTGGAAAAGCCCTTCTTTAAATTTACCCAGATAATTTTTTCTTCTTTATAAAAAAAAAAAAAAAAAAAAGAAGAAAGGAAAAAATCACTTGAAATGAATATCCCCATTTCCATCTACTTCCAACCTTAGATAGAATATTATATCAATCAAGAGACCATTAACAGCTAAATACATATCACTAATTACTGATTTTTGTTTCCAGCTCATTTTATTGTTTGTGGGTTTTGTTTTTTGTTTTTTGTTTTTGTTTTGTTTTGTTTGTAAGTTGGCTGTGATTAAAATGTACAGATATTATAATTTAGTCAAGTCAGTATTTCTGGTGTGAAAACATATGGTCTAGTGTGATGGATAGAAAATCTGGCACAACACATGCGCCTAGGTGTTTAATGATATTTGATGACATAAATTAAAAAAAAAAAATCTCAGTTTTCCAAATCATTACTTAGATCCAAGAAGGCAGAGATCCAGCTGCTTTACCACAGTTTGCACGTCATTATTAAATTCACATATTAGCTGTTCTTTTAAAATAAATTGTCATAGAAGACCTTCAGAATTAACCACACAATGCAGTTATAACCTTTATGTCCCCTTTCTAAAGATTTAAACAGAGATGTAAAAGCCAAGCACACCAAACACCTAGACCCTCCAGGCCAATGCATAGATCAATAAAATTAGAGAGTGTTCATTCAAATCTTTCTGCATAGAATATATGCACAATTATATGAGCTCATAGCTAATGTCTTACACTGTCATAAATAATGGTTTTAGAAGGAGTTGACTGTCTTATATATACTTTTGGTTGTGAGCTGTACATAGACCTTGTCTGAAAGTCAGAAGATCGCATTCACTCTGATTTTATGGAATAATCTTTTTGGTAGTTTTGAGAAAGTCATACATCTTTGGCTAAGCCTCATCCTCATTCCTGTAAAACAGAATTCTGCCCCTGGGATTTCTCAATGAGTCATAAAATCAAAGATGACAATGTCAAAAAATATTTTTTTCTGTTCGTTTTTCCTTGCCCACTAGTTTATTTATCTATCTCTGTTCTCGCCTGCTTTTCTTATACAAAGTTCCCCTACCTCGTCCTAAATATATACATTCATTCATTCAAATAGATATGTTTTGAGTACCTTCAGTTCCATAATCTAATTAACCTCCTTAATTTTTTCAGATGAATAAATGTTCACCCATCAAATTTAAATGACAACCAGGGCAATACCTATAATTGCTGGCTGGCAGACTTTGGACTAAAACTCAGGCCTCTGGTTTTCCTGTTCATTGGGACCTATAGCCGTTTCTAAAACAAAACAAAACAAAACAAAACCCTTAGATTTGAAAGCACCATAAATGTTGCTAAGAGATAAACACAACATGAACTGAAACTGTGTGTGAATGTTCAAGATGACCCATAACATGTCCCAAGTAAATATTAGAAAACTCTGAAGGGAAGATATTGTCCTAAATAAGCTTTTATTCAAGGTTTCATAGAGACATACATCTTTTAATTCTTAAGTCATAATACTGATGAGTAATTTAATTCTAAAAATGTGGCTCCATACTTATGAGTCTTTTGTATATATCTTTAGTGACAATACGGAAAGGAAATTTAATAATTGAAAGGATGCTCAGAAGGCACACAGAACAGAAGACTTTCTTTGGCATGAATGACAGCTCTGAGGATTACCAGTGGGTCTCTGGTCACAACCCAGAAAGACAAGTGCTTCACCTGTTTGTTTATATAATGTTAATTAATCACAAACTCTCTGTTAGAATGCTGTGTACAGTGATTTCATCGTGAGTCAGGTCTTATTTTTTTTTATACTTTCCAAAAATTAGCATTTACTTTTATGTTTCCCAAGTTCCAGAAGTATATTACAGCCTTCCACATCCTCACCTCCTGGAGTTTCAGCATCTAATGCCATGGGGAGAAAAACGCTTTCAACATGGAGGTAGGGAAAAGGAAATAATCCTAATGCTTATTTGTAGAAAAACATGTTGTAACTGGGGCATTTACTTCCATGTTCTGAAGACATTTAGGAGCCAGACAGATACTTTATCTACATGATATTTGACTAACTGCATCCTCAGAAGAGACTATAAAGCTGCATTTAAGTCTGACATCCTCCCGGCTAAAGTGTTGAGTTTATCAAATAAACAAAAAGAAATCAATTATATTTCCACAGACATCACGGAGTGTGTCTGGGTGATGAGTAGAGGAATCAGAATCAGGCTTTTTACTTTCTTCACAGGAAAAATGGAAGAAAATGTCAGAAGCAAAGCACTGCAGTTTTTCTAAATAATGCTAACGAAAAAAAACTAGATCCTATTTTCTTTCCTGGCTTCCATTTTACTCATTGGTACTTCTGTATGGAGGTTTACTTTGGTGTTGGAGGAAAACAAAGATGAAAAGGAGTACAAACTGAATAGTATAAGTGGATCCATCTTTATATGAGTACTGCTCTAGCTCTAAAATTTTTGTACTATGGCATCTGGCCTTTATACATTTTATTTTGTGTTCTGTTCTTCCAGTTGTCTTCTTGCAGAATTATGCTATAGTAGTGCTGAGGACGGCTCTATACCTGCATTCCCTTTGGGGGTTCATGTTAAGTAAATTGACATCAAGACCAAAATTGGAAGTGCAGGGACCATTTTCAGTTTATTCATTTGGTATATTGACTGAACTCTGGGTCAAGGTGTCTAGGTCATTCCATCCAAATTTAGCGTATCTGGATGTATTTGAACTTGACAATTAAATTCCTCTCTTACCAAACACTGATGACACGACCATTAGTAATGTATTTTTTTTTTTTAGGGGAATAAAATGCTTCAAAAATAAAGATTCAAACTGTGAAATCCTCAATAGCCTCAAGGAGCTGTATTTATAATTGTTTTTAATTAAATTTCACAGTCAAGCTATGGCATATAAAATGCATATGGATGCAAATATTTGCTAGGGAGGTTAGACTATAGCAAAATGTGTTTTGTTGTTTTAATTTTTAATTTCATCTCACCAATCGCTCATGTGCTTAGAATGTCAGATCAACTTATTTTTTTCATGTCTTCTCTGATTTGGATATTTTTGTTGCTCTTGTTTCATTAAACTTGTCTTTCATGGGGATTTTAGTTTCTAGAAGATGAGGATTTTTATAGTTCTGATCTCTTATTTCACTATTTTTTAAAAATGTATTAGATAATTGTAAAATTATTTTTAAAAAGTGCAAGTGTAATGTGAGGTTGGTGTTTGTTTTTGGCGAACAGCCTCCAGGAGAAGGAGTTTAAAGCCATACTTTTGATACCATCTCAAAATAAACTGAGATCTAATTAATCATTTATGTTGGGGGAAAATCATTTAAGATTTGTTCCCCTTTCTGCCTCTTGATAAGAATCAGGAAAGATTTTAAGTCAACTTTTAACCCCAAATGTTGTAACACCATTATCTATTTAGTGCTATTTAATTATCGACACAATTACTATTATCATTCCAGAGATTTTTTTTTTTTTGCTTCAGTCTTTGGAAAATTATAAATAACATTTTCATTGTACAAACAACATTTCCTTGACAAATAATTACTTAGCACAGTGTTTGATCCAGAGATTAAATACTCAACATGACAGACACATTGCTTGGCTTTACTATTTTCAATATAGTGGGAAATACAAACTTTTAGGGAGGTGATTATAATACTGCAGTAAGTGCAAATTGTAAGGTAAATATGCACCTAAATTGTATTTAGGCTCATCAAAAAAGGTTTCTGGGGGAACGATGCCCATGTTGAAGTATGTAGATTAAGGAAGTGTTACCTAGAGGAAAGGTAATCTTGAGATGAGCAAAGAAGAGTTGAGGATGGAAAGGGGGAAGGGAAAGAATATTCTAGATAGAAGGAAAAGACTTACAAAGCTTTGATTTGAAAGATAGCATGATGCATTTGAAGAATGGAATATAGTCAAAAGCATAGATGTGGAGGAGGTTATATCAAGGGACAGGTCTGCAAAGATAAAAGATAACTGTGCAAGGAGACCAGTTAGGAAGTAATTACAGTTATCTTTGTGAGGGGCCTCAACTAATGGAGAAGTTTTGGGAACAAACAGGGAGGTTGAGTCATAAATTTTTGAGCTATTTAACATCAGAACTTGGCGGTTTGCTGGGCGTAGAGTAGAAGTAATAAGTAATGATGTGAAGATTCTGGCTTAGAGAATTGGAAGGTTGGATGTCCAATTCACTCAAAAACTTCAGATGTTGCCTATTATTACTCCTACTATCATAGCTGTCAGCTTTTTAATTTAATATTTTCTTGAATTTTCTATCCTGTAATTTACGACCTGTCAAATCCATACACTTTTCAAGTAGCTTTGTAATCACCTGTAGATTGCTTTGCTTTTTATCCAACATAACAACCCTGAGGGGTATTGATATATTTGAACATATTCCTTCATCTATTATGTGTTTTGATCTTATTTGGACTTCTGGGTTTTTGTTTTTGTTTTGTTGTTGTTCTTTGCAATATTATCAGCTCAGCAATTTATTTTAAAATATTTCTTCATTTTCTTTCTCATTGGTAATTACTTTTTTTAAAGAGGACATTATTTAGAGTATATCTATCACCTTTCTATACTAAGAATTATTTCCATGTTTCTTTTCACTTTGTTTTATTTTTTGTTTGTTTTTAAAAGATTTTATTTATGAAAGAGAGATAGTGCAAGCAAGCTAGAGAGAGCAAGCTAGGGAGAGGAAGAAGCAGCCCCCCGCCCCCAACCCCGCTGAGCAGGAAGCCTAACTCAGGGCTCAAATACAGGACCCTGGGATC
Source organism: Canis lupus baileyi (assembly GCF_048164855.1). Taxonomy (NCBI): domain Eukaryota; kingdom Metazoa; phylum Chordata; class Mammalia; order Carnivora; family Canidae; genus Canis; species Canis lupus. The sequence goes on along the minus strand of NC_132854.1, from coordinate 17,818,937 downwards.
ATGACCTGAGGTGAAGGCATTAACTGACTGAGCCACCCAGTCACCTCATGTTTCTTTCAATTTTAATCTTTTGCTGTCCATTGGTGCATTCTCTGCCTATGAGCATATACTCAGATTTATTTGTGAAAATAACCATCCCTTGGCCTTAAATTCCCCTACAATACTAACTCATGACTATACCTCTCAAACACTAAATTTCTTGACATATATTTTACATGCTTCATCCTCCCCAAACTTGTACTCAAATGTCTTGCGGTATAACTTCTTTACCAACCACTCAAATAAAATACCTTAGGGGTGGTTAATTCAGTTGTAAGTTACAGACTCAACATTTCAACCTGTCTTCTTTATACTATAGTATTTTGAAAAATTTCTAACGTGTCTAGAATTTAATTTCTCTCCTTACTTCATTTCTAATACTAAGTTTGTTTCATTGTAATACAGTTATTTGTACCTCCTAAGAGCAAACTATGAAGGAGAAGGACCAATATTTACTTATTATTTTATCTTTCACAGGCATTATGTAGTTCATGGAACATAACAAGATTTCAGTGTATGTGTTTTAAATAAATACATTTTAGACAATATCAGTGTAATAAGATGTTTTATAGGAATGTATTAATTTGCTCTAGCTTAGTGTTTTTAGATTTTAAAAGTAAGCCAACAAAAGAAAGATCTAGCTAATTTTCAGAAGCTAAATTTGTGGGCAAGAAATTCAGAAACTTGTGAATCATGGTGAAATGAGCTGACTCCCTGAAATGTCTTTCATGGCATTTTCTACAACTTAAATAAGCTTTATTAGAGATTATATTTTTAATATTTTCTTTTTATTGCCACTTGTTATACTCAGACCTATGTTATAAATCAGTTTTATACATACCTCACTTCCATTTTATGATGGTAGAAATTGTAGTATTTATATATACTACATCCCCAGAGCACAATGCTTTGAAAATAATTGTTGGCTTGTATTTATTTTACTTTATTTATTATAATTACTTAAATTATCATTTATAAAAGAAAATATGCATACACACATAAATAGCTTTTTGATTGCACTATAGTGGAAAATTTCTGAGCCCCCTGCCACTTTCAAAAGACTAAATCATCAACAAATATTCAGTAACATTATTATAAATTTATTCTGACTTGCTCTCTAATTTGTTAGGCTTCCCTTGTTTAGGGCTTTAGTGGCTGGAGTTAAAGAGTATGTAACCTGCCTTTTGGATTTTTGACCCAACCAGCTCTTCCAATTTCTCTTGGTCACCTTTAAAGAGCCGCCGAGGCAGTATTTTTTATTTAATTTATTTATTTCATCTATACCACTGTAACCTCTCACTTCTAAGGACTCTAAAACACTAGCTCTTGGAATACTCCAGCTCTCTGAGAATAGGATAAAGCAGTAATGAAGTCAGTCAGGGATCCTTCCTGGAGGCGGACTATACTTTTGAAATTTATCTGGCTAGCAACCAGTTCAGAGAAATTGGATCAGTGACCTAGGTCACTCTCAAAACAAATTATTAGGAAAATATCTGTGTCAGGGGTCCCCAACACTCAGGCTTGGTGATTAACTAGAAATATATACAACACTCAGACGTTTTGATACCCATAGTTTTGGGGTTTTTTTCAGGAAGGAAAAAAAAGCAAAATAAAGAAAAATCGGCAAAAGGAAAAGACACATGGGGCATATTCTAGAGAGGATCAGGTACAAGTTTCCAAGTGTCTTCTCTCACTAAGCAGGACATACTGGATTCCTCCAATAGGTGGAACAGCGTATACAAAGTGTTGTCTACCAAGGAGGCTCTCCTGAGCCATATACATAGTGACTATAGGACTGACTTTCATCACTAAAGCTCCAGATTCCCAAAAAGGAAAACACCCATTCACCATGGATAGCACTGTTTGCTTAAATTGTTCTGACATAGCTTGAGGTCTCAATTCCAAGAGGTCGATTCCCAAGAGCTGTTCAAGGGCCAGTATTGAAAACGGGCCCTGCTTGGGAATGTGCAGGATTGGAGCTCTTACCTACACAGCAGTTTTTCCTTATTCTAAAGTCTAAGAGAATTTCTTTCTTCTTAGCAACTTCTTCCCCAAAACCCTAGAATGCTTTCCTTTCCATGGAGACTTCTCAAGGGACTTTGAGGGTTTGGGTTCAGTTTTGTTTTACTTTGTTTTCCTTTCAAGGACACTTACTACACTTGATTATACAAGTTAGAAATGAAAATTCTGTAGAGAACATCTGGATTATCTTATAGCTGAGGTATCAGAATAGAAGGAAATGTTTTAATAGACTGTACCCAAGAGGCATAACACATCCCACTTAGGAGAGCTCCAGGTATATCAAGGGCTGAACGTACCTCTTTCAAAGCCATATTATTTAGAGTAAACCTAGACTGTTAACAAGAGAACAATATTAATTCACTCTCCTAGAGAAGAAGACTAGATCTTTTGTATTATAACCTGAAGTGAGAAGTTAAGTCTGTAGTTCTGCTATATGTAATCACTCAGTAATGAAGCTTCCTTCCACTGTGTTGTGACATCATTCAGAGAATCATCATCACCTGCACAGCTAAGGCTAAATGAATATGGGTTTGAGACAAGAAGAGGAAAGAGAAAGCGCAGGAGGTATTTCAGTGTCTTAAGGATCAGGTCTACAAGTAAAAAGCAAATCCCTTCACTGGGAAAAACTTAGTGACATGAACATACTTAACTGTAAAAGGGGCTGGGAAATGTAGTTTGCCCAAGTGCTCAAAAGGAAGAGAATGGATTTTGATGGTCAACCTGCAGTCTTCATCTTATGTGGAATTTTTTTTAACACATGTAAATAAATACATTGACTAAAAGACCAGCCATGTGCCTTTTAAAAACAGAACTCTCACACTTTGCCTCTCCTGAGGCATCTGGAACTTTTTAAATTATTGTTTTCTTCAAATAAACCACTAGTGAAAGAGACTGAAGCCAGTGCACTATAATTGCACATTGCAAAGATTAATTCCATACTCCCTTTTATTTTTATGCTAATTTTTCCAAATTGAGTAGAAAGAACCTGTTCTATTTTAATCAGAAAACTACTCTTTAATGAGCATTTATAGCATTTAGTACAAGTCTAGCATTTTTAAGGAATTTTATCTCGGTGTTGGTTTTTAAGATGTCTGCAAAGAAGATATTGATTACTGTGTATTTCCATTTTGTATTTGTTTTTCAATATCACATATAGACTTTTCTTCACAATAAAAACAGCTCTCTCTTCTTATTAGTATACATGGTTTTCTATTTATCGAGATAGTGTAGCAGTAAGTGCCTTCGTGATTCTTGCTGATTCTTCATTAAGGAATTTGAGTGCAATTTGGGCATACAGTGTTCGGGTGCTTTCAGCAGTCAATGAATGTTCACCCAAACTGTGGGACCCATTACATTTCCCAGACAGATCGCTGAATTATTGAACACACATGAATGCTATGCAACCTTGATTAGAGAATTGTTAATCAACCTATGCTGGTATGTAGGTCAAAAACCAATTAAAAATCTGTGACTGGAATATATGATTAAAAACAATTAAATGCATAGTTTTAAAAGGGGAGAGAAAAGGAGACAAATATGCTGAATTATTCTTTTCTGTACTCTACAAGAAGTGTTCTTAGTGATATTAATCCTACAATATTATCAGATTTATAATTTTTTAAAAACGGTTTGGCTGATGAAAAGTATATTCATTTCCAAGCAAATACTTTGCACTTTGCTTTTCACTATGGCTTCTTTAAAATACCATTGTTCCAGGTCTAGCCCTGGATTTTATTGTTTTCTTCCCTAAAATAAATTATGTATGATGTTTTAGGGAGGCTTTGAAGTTCAATCAGTTTTGGCAGAGAGTAGTATTTTGCAAATAGTTAAATTAGAATTCTGTCTGTAATTTATCCCTTTGAAACATTTCTGCATCAGAGAAACCTGAAAAATAAATGAGCAACCATTTCACTAGTTTTGCAAAATATACTGTTAGGACACCAAGGGAAAATGGCTTGCTTAGATTTTTGTTAAGGCAGCATGAAAAGATTGGGGGGAAAAAAGAAATGTAGTATTAGCTCTTTAATCTATAATTTAAAAGAGCTAGAAAATCAGGAAATGCTATCTGATATAAGTACTTTATATTAATGTAAATGTAAGGTGATGAAAGAAAGATATTTTTAATTCATATATATTGAAATTTTTAAAATTGTATTTTTTTATGAAGCTACTTACAAAGGAATTAAACCTCTTAGTAATTTGGTCAGGAAGTCTAAGTTGGATGAAACTGTTACTTCTTCCTTTTACTTTTAGTCTTGTAGATTGTTAAGAGATTGAAATCAAGCCTGGTGCTTTCTCTTGCAAGGGCTCATGTCTAGATTTCCTTCCTTAGTGTTCGGAGATTGTGATAGTTTATATTAACTACAAAGGTCAGGAATCCAAGTCCTAGATACTTAACACTGCTTTTTCCGTTTGTTTCTTTAATTGTAAGATGGGCATCCCAAGGAGAGTTTTCTTATTTTGCTTTTATTTCTTTGCTTTGATTTTTTTTTCTTTTTCTGGAATAGCATGAGTGTCCTCTTGAATAAACCTTAAATTCAACAATATGGTACAATGTGAATTTCATTTTATAAATATTTCATAAGCTCTAAACTCACATATGTTTTGCCCCATTCAAAGTAAATGATTTGGTTTGGTTCAGGTGAAAACTGACTTCACTTAAAAAAATGTTATACCTTCTTTGGGATTTCTGTCAAATCATATTTTGTAGATAGGCTTAATGTTCTGAAATTTCCAAATGTTTTAATGACCATACCTAGTTATGTGGAAAATATATCTGGTTGATAATAGTTTGAGACCTATAACATAATAAGATTAGGTGAAGAGAGGAATTTGGAGATTTTTTATTCTTGTCTTTTGAAAATGAGTGTCCCATAAGAAGAGATATAAAACACTCTGTCTTGTTTTACCTTACTCTTCTCCACGACCTAAACAATTATTTTTAATGATTGTGTTCTGGAGCAGAACACAGGTACCTGCTAGTGGTACCTACAATTCTGTTTATAATGGATTAAACAGATTATCTCACATTACAGAAATGACAATTACTTAAGAGGATTTTTAAGATTCTGCTGGTTCTCTAGTCCCTCCAAGAGAATGAGAGGGTACAGAAAAGATAATTGAAAATATCAGACATAGAAATGAGAGCACATGTGTTTTATTCTATCCCTTCTAGCAGAAGGCAGGTTTTCTATTTCAGTCCATTAAGTAGAGCTTCATATTGCACACAATCCTTTGCAAGGACTATGATTGCACACAATCCTTTGCAAGACTGCATGTATGTGTGTGTGTTTTGACTGGGTTGAGAACACTAGAACACTAGAGGTGTTTTCAGATTTGAGAAAGAGTAATCTGATAATTTTCCTTGATAAAGTTACACTTTTGTAGGTCAAGGTGAGCTGTCTAGTGGGCATGAGAGAGTCAATAACTATACTAACCTAGATTTTTAATATGAATTTCCCTTTATTAATAACACTTTTGATCACAAAGTGAAGTGATTAAGAGTTTGAAAGCAGACAGAACGAAATGTGGATTCCAGTGCCATCAAGTATTAGATTTATTTATTTTTATGTTATTTATTGACTTTCTTTTTTTCTTTCTTTCCTATAAGGACTAGATGGAAGCTCTGTGAGAGTAACATTATTATCTGTTTTGGCCATTTGTGTTCTAAGAGCCTAGAAAAGTAGTTGGTGCATAGTAAATGCTCCATAATGTATGTCAATCATGGAATAAATGTATTATTGTATTGATATTAGAATATTTAATTCACCCTTCACATACTCTCTTATCGGAGGAAAGGATTTTAATAATACTTGCCTTACAGACTAATGAAGTTTAAAGTAGATAACATTTCTAAAGATCTTAGAACAGTGAACATAACAAGTACCCAATAAATGTTAGTGTCAATGTTAAAAGTTAAATGCATGACTCTCATGCAAATATAAAATAAATACATGTCGAACATTCATTTAATTCATTAACGGGGACCTAATAAGATGCCAAAACTGGCTTTAAGAGCACTACAAGAACTGGATATTTATTGACATTTTAAAAATAAAAACTACTAGGGTACCTGGGTGGCTCAGTCATTTAAGCATTCCAGGCCTGATTTTGGCTCTGGTCATGATTTCAGGGTTCTGAGATCAAACCTCCTGTTGAGCTCTGCACTGCACATGGAGCCTGCTTAAGATTTTCACTCTCCCTCCCCCTCGGAGACTCCCTGCAGTCTCTCTCTCTCTCTTTCTCTCTCTCTCTCCCTAAAAAAATAAAATAAAGAATACTAAAAATATGGATATATAGCTGGCTAATATTGGACAGGAGTATTTTTTTCTACTACACAGAAACCTAATGTTAACATTGAATTTTGCAGTCAGTATGTGGGCTGTAGTCAAATAGTAAAGACCAAAGTCAAACACAGTTGTATTCTCTTAAAGAAATCAATAATTGGTAGGTGGGCATGTTAAAAGTACCCAGGGATGATGGTGAAAAAATGTGCTTTACTCTCTTTTGTATTACTTTCACTTTGAAATATTTTTCTTGATAGTTGTTATTTTTTTAAGAGGGAGTTCATCAGGGGTGGCTGGGTGGCTCAGTAATTGAGCATCTTTGGCTCAGGTCGTGATCCCGGGGTCTTGGGGTCAAGTCCCACATTGGGCTCCCCATAAGGACCCTGCTTCTCCTTCTGCCTATGTCTCTGCCTCTCTCTGTGTGTCTCTCATGAATTAATAAATGAAATCTTAAAAAAAAGAGGGAGTTCAGCACATTGGTCTCACATACAGTTTAGTGTCACATATAGCTACTACTTTGACATCCAGTATGGGTTGGGGGAGAGTCCCTAGACAGAGTGCAGTACTAAGTGAATAGATTGATTATCGTTGTTGGATATTTCTTCTCCTTCTTCTACCTAATGGTAGTTATGACAGAATGTATGGGTAAAGATAAAGTATTTGAAAATCTATATAAATATATATATATAAATATACATTGATAAATGCAATAATCACAATATAACCTGATTTGGTTTACTGTATGCATTACTGTAGAATGTAAATGAATCATATTTCTATTTGATTAAAAAGGAATTGACTCTCCAAACTTGTACCCTCTGCATTATTTACAGATGTTAACTTAATGATCTATTACTGAAAATATTTTTAAAAATTATTAAATACGTTTTTAAATGTTACTCTGTATAGCAGGAAAATACAAGCTTCAACACTGTTACCTGGAAGGAAATCTAACTAAATCAGTAAATACCTTAGTCATGCTCTATATCAGTTTTACTTGTATATAATTGAATTAGTAGAGTTTCTCCTGCATTTTAGAATTTTAAAGAAACGTGGATCACTTAATCATACTTCCTCATTATACAAATAGAAAGTTGGAAACCCATACAGATTAGTTTAGTTATCTAAAAGTATTTAACCATATAATTGCCCAGCTCAGCTTGGAATTTGCTGCTTCTTCGTCCAGACTATGACTCTTATCTAGAAGTATTTTTATTTTTTTAACAAAATCTTAAATCTTATGTGGTTCTCCTTTGTCTAATAAATGTTACTGAACCCCAGATATGATAGGTAGGGGGAGAAACTGTCCTATAGAAAGAATGGATGGTTTAATTAATGACATTCAAGTTCAGTTTAAAGTAGAAAATTCTCAAAAATAAATAAAGTAGGAAATTGTCATCCAAAGTGTGTGTGTGTGTGTGTGTGTGTGTGTGCGTGCGTGTATATGGGTGGAATGTGAGCCCCGATTCTACCACACAACACTGTGAGATGGGGTACAGAGTTGTAATCCCAACACTCATTTGTTACACATGATCAACATTATCCTAATGACTTAGCTATATCCACACTGTGTTATCTGCTTCATTCTGTTTTTTTTCCTATGCTCCGACCATACCACAGAAGCACTGGTTGTACTATTCTCATCATATAGCCTATCTCATGCCTCTGTAACTTTGCATCTGCAATCTTTTTGTCCAGAATTCTTTTTCCTCACCTTGAAAAGCAACTACTACTTTCTTTATGGGTCAAAGTGGCTTCTGTCTGCAGTTTTCCCTGATTCCCCTCTGTGCCAAAGCATTAACTATTTTCTATGTGCAACAAATTCTATGCATTATTCTATGTTGATCTGCATACGACATTCAAGTTTATCATTTGTGTTTGAATATTAATTTCCTATTACTCTTTCAGCAACTCGACTGTAAACATAAAAGTGCCAAATCTTCAAAGCCCTGGAAATTAAAAAACAAATCTTTTAGCACATAGTAGGTATTTAATAAATGTATCAACAGGAGAAAAGGATGGGAGGAAAAAAGGGGGATAAGGTGGGGGTGGTGTTTTAAGGAGATACAGATTCTGACAAATACTTTAGACAAATCCTTACCTCCTTTCTTTTCAGCTTTCTGAAGGGTAAAATAATACTTATCTTACAGATTTGTCCTAAGAGTCAAAAGAAAACCAAAACACACTAGAAGTGGCCGGTTCTTTTGCTTCACTAGATAAAACTTTATCTAACCTCCATTTACTATTCAGTGTATAAGCAAAAAATAGAATGCCTTGTGATGAGACTGGTTAAGGTAATGGACCTGAACTGATCCCAATAATGAGGTTTATGTTCCTGCTGTGTTGACCAGCTTTCATGCATGAAAACCCTATGTGGCACAGGCATCTAATCTTGGAATGCATTTTATTAATGCCTTTAAGTAAGGAAAACATAAAATTCACACTAAAGTATATCGGAGACTTCAGTGGTATTAACATTTCCTTGGGTAAAGTTGAATTTTCTGTTCAAAAAGAAAAAAAAATAGAAGGTATCTTTTGAAATTTGAGCTAAACTATAATTCATGCCAGGTAAAACAAACACTTTCTGGGTTTATAATTGTTACAGATATTTCATCATTTAAAGAACAACTATTTCATTAAAGAAAATAAATAGGAGCATTGTATTTCATTTTAGTACAGTTAATCTAGAGAGTTCACAAATTTTTTTGTGAACAATTTCACACAGTTGTAGCATCTAGTTTATCATATAATTCAAAAATTTCCCAGGGAAATCTTGATAATGGTCTATAAATGGCTCCCAATTTCAGCTAGATAAAAAATCAAAAAATGCACTGATATCTTGCTTTAAAACTATATTCATGACATTTCCGAAGTTATATGCTATATCTCAATTATTTGTCTCACTTTAAAGAAAAGTATCACTTTCACTGTGTCACACTGAGGCAGCTTAGACACATTTTTCTATTGCTAATCTAGAAACAACATTCAGGCCTTTTGAAGGGAAAGAAGAGGATCAATATCAATATATTTCCTTAATCTGAGTAGATTTCTCTGCCCTGAAACATCCTCTTCAATACATTCTACAGAATACACCAAAATCACAGAAGTCCATAGGCAGTCTTAATATTTCTATGAGATATCTGGAAGTCTAAAATACTTTTATGGGCATAATAAAATCAGGAAAAAAGAGCTAGCATAAATTCTGATAAACCATGTACCTTAAAAATACAGTTACAACCAATGACTCCCAAGTAATAAATACGATGAATTGTAAGGGGACTCATCACAGTAGGGGTCAGAGGGAAATAGAGCAGTTTCCCTTCCTGTAACCCATAGGTGTAGTCTGTGATCCCATGAACAGATCTCTCATTGAGAGTGAGGCATCTTCCATCCTGACTCTTTCCCCTTACCTAGAAACAACTGCTGAGACTGGAGTTAACAACCAATATTTTAGGAAACAGATGTCCATGGCAAGGAAGTAATCAATATTTAAGTTCCAATAAGATAATCTATTCAAAATATTTTTTGTGAGAAAAATTCACCTTCAAAAAATTATAGTATTATTCTTAAATATCTTTAAAATGGTATCAGTAGCTCTCAGGATTCTTATTGTAATGGTCAGTAGGCCAATGTTCTTCCAGTTATTAAATAACCCAGTTATTTTTAAATACTTTTTAAAAAAGTTTTTAAAATTTTTAGGACTTTAAAAAATTATCTATATAACTTATTCCAAACATTGCTCTAATAAATTTTAAAGGGAAAAATTCTAATTATTATTAAAACACTGAAGGCATTCTATGCCCTCTCTTAAAAACATTTGTCCTCTTGGGCAATATAACTAAACAAGTGGTTCCATGGGCAAAGAAGTCATGTTTTTGGTGTATATTTTATGCCAGGATATAAAACAGGATATTCTTACTATTTCTACTTTTGTGAGGCCCCAAATATTTAAGAGCTTTAGTTTTACAAAAGTTTCAAAGAATCAGCCATTAAAATTGCATGGGAGGCTTATTTGCATTGGGTACCAGGGAGAATATTTTTAGCTCAGAGCTATTTTAGACATGACTGGGTAAAAGTGAACTCCCTTACTACCCCAAGAGTATACATACATTTCTACAATAAATAATGAAGAATGAAAAAAAAAGGCATAAAGAATAATACTGCATTTGGAATTAGCTCTTTTCTCTACAGTCTTTGAAGGGAGGTTAATGTGTAAAAGGGCATCCTTATTCATGGCAATCTGAATGCTGATAAATAATACATAATGCTAGCGATTATCACCTAATTTCAATATTTATTGAAAACTGCCATTTCAGAGCAATCAAAGCACATCAAGAATTGTGCCATTATCTACATTTGTGTAAATTTTCCAAAAATACTGAGTTTCAGTGATTGTCATTAGAATAATTTATTATTGACTTTCAGGAGACTTGAATACATATGGAAAACAATTCAAATCTTACATCACAAGATTTTTCTATCTATTGTATCCTTCCTAAAGTTGATCCAAATAAGAAATAAGTTATTCAATAAGTTCAATAAAACAAATTTCAGAGAGAGGAATGTTTCTGAAAAAAACATAAAGTTGCATAAATTTGTGTCTGATGCCATCATATTTCCCCATTTACTATTATTTTCTGATCACTCCTACATCAGAGGCAAATATACACTTCCTCCTATAGAGTTTTAAGCCCCTCATATTGGTCTTATAGTGCCTCGCATTGCACTACAGAGACCTTCCTAAGCTGAAAGTAGTGCATTTACTCTCCAAGCAAAATTCAGCCATGTAATCAGTGAAAAAATATTATTGTTGCCAACCCTATGCCAGACATTATGATAGGCACAAGATATACATAAAAAATAATAATTACTGGGATACAGTACTTCCAACAGTCTTTGCCCTAAAGTAGTTCAAGGTTTAGTGGAAAAGATGGACATATATTAATGTATATTGTAATAAAAGCAATAATAACAATGTTTAATTGCCAGGAGCTCTTCTGAATCCTTCACATATATTGATCCTTATAACACCACAGAGCAAATGTTATCCATATTCCCATATTATACTGAGATGTAGTGTAAGTAAGTTCAAGGGGGTTACTGCAAAGAAAGAGGACATCTAACTTTATCTTCAGGGTTCAATGACTAAGTAACAAAGACTTCATGAAGGCAAGGAGCCTGAGTTAGACTTCAAATTCACATGATGAGAAAAAATAATCAGACAGGAGCTGTATTTACAGGATGTGAAAAAGTCAAAGAGATATGAGAAGATAGATCAAGTGAGTATACAGCACACTCAGAATGTGAGCTAGAATGGGGATGTGCTGAGGAATGAATCCAGAGAAGGCTCAGTTTATAAAGGTCTGCACTCTACCAAAGAGTTTTATTCTATCCCAGGATTTTCAGTAAAGGAAAGAATCTTTTAATCTTACCAACTCTCACTTACCAAATGTAAAGTGTTGTCTCTCTCTCTTTTTTTATTGTCTTGTGATCCTTGGCTGACTAATACACAGATAGAAAACCGTTTGATATGAGTATCACTCAGTTATTATTCTCCAGCAGATATTTGCAATTCATTAAGGCATATTTGAAGACTACAAATCCTTTGAATTTTCTGCTACTGCAATTTTAAGCCGGTTGGCAGAATGATGAGATGCTTTTGGGCATAGAAGCCATTTTCCTACTCCTGCAAATAATTCAGATAGTTGGCTACAAGTAGTGTGGTAGAGTGACAAGTTAGGGGTACTGGATTGAATTCCCAGGTCTGTCACTCACTTGTATGACCTCAGGGAAGGGAAGTCTTTAGTCTCATTAGCCTCCCATTCCCTTAACAATAAAAGGAGAAGGAGAGGAACAAGGAGAGACAAGATCATTTCAAATACCTTTTTAACTTCTTATACTTTATTCCATGATACTAATCTTATCCCATACAAAAGACAAGTTCTGATCAGAGACCTAAATTTCTTTTAGAATTATCTTTTGCAAAATAGAATTAACTCTACAAAAGGCCAAAATGTTGATGAAAGTGCCTGAATTTTTTTTTTTTTTTAATGACTTTGAGAGAGAGTGTGTGTGTGTGAGAGAGAAAGAGCTTACAGAAGCAGGGGGAAGAGACGAGGAAGCAAACTTCCCACTGAGCAAGGAGCTCACATTGAACAAGGAGTTCAATCCCAGCACCCTGGACCCTGACCTGAGCAAAGGCAGAGGTTTAACTCACTGAGCCACCCAGGTGCCCCTGAGAGTCCCTGAATTTTTTTACAATCTATACACATCCGACAGGTGACATTCCATTAAATACGGAAGCTAAAATGATATAATGGTAATGCTTTTCTTCTTAAAAGGGTCATATAATTCAATCTGTAAACATCATTCTATCTACATATGATTACCTCCATTTCATATTTAAGGAAGCAGCATCCAGTAATTTAAGTAAGACATTCTAGACTTTAGGACGTCCAAACATCACATAGCTGGAGGCTAAACTCTGTCTTCTAATTCCAAGTTCACTGCTCACTTTACCACAACAATTGTTTTATGCTGACAATTAAGACTTAGTGGTATAGACAATTTCATAAATGATAGGGATATTCTATCTCAAATGGTGCTAGAAAGATAATAGGCATAACATCAAATATATTGATTGCTTGAACCACAAAAAGAGAAGCTTGCATTTCCAGCACTGTGTGAAGTGTAAGGTAGGCAATGAGGAACTGCCAATGTGCCCACATTTCTATCGTACCTGTGGTAAAGCAGCAGCACTGGGAAAACCCACCACAGCAATCACAGAAGGAGGCTGACCTCAGGATATTTCTATTTATTTGAGTTTACAATCAGAAATGATCTATTGACTTCAAGAATCTGCATACTCTTCCTGGACATGCTTTTAAGATACACATATCTATGGGGCACCTGGGTGACTCAGTCAGTTAAGCAACTGCCTTCAAGTCAGGTCATGGCTCCTGGGATCCCTGCTCTGAGAAGAGCCTGCTTCTCCCTCTCCCTCTCCCTGTCACTCCCCCTGCTTGTGCTTCCTCTCTCTCTCTCTCTCTCTCTCTGTCAAATAAATTTTTTTTAAAAAATCTAAAAAAAGATACACGTATCTAGAGTAACATTACCAAAGCATGTTCTCTGGGATACTAAAAAAAAACACATATTTTGAAAAAATAAAATTTATGTGAAATATTACAAAGGCAATAAAATAAATTTCTTTTAGTCTTATGTATGTATAGTCATTTTAAGTTTTTGAGCAGACTTATAAAGATATAACAAATGGAACATTTCCCTAACTTCTTTGACCAAGAAAATTCCCCCACCAACCACATATATACCCAAAAAGTATGTAAAGCAAATGAAAAAGCTGAAATAACTAAGAATTTGCTTTTTCTTCAGTGAAATTGAAAAACCTTAAAGAATAATGACAGAAAGCTAAGTTTTCTGAAGAAAGTTATGGTGATACCTACAAGGTATGATAAAAATTTATGCTTCTGTTCTCTTTAATTAAACTTCTATAGAAATACAGAGAAAATGAATTTCAATGTCTTTAGCCTTCTGCTAATGTATAGCAATCAGAATTTACATATTTAAATTAAATATGCTTGTTTAGTAAGACTACAGCATACTTTGGAGACAGGCAATGATAGGTGAAAAAATCTACATATACACTGTGGGACATAACTAGTAAATGTAAAACAGACTGTGTCTGTAGTGATTTGTGAACACTGATGTTCTCTTTTTAAATTGAAGTATAATACATGTAATATTAGTTTCAGGTGTACAACATAGTGATTTGATGATTCTATACATTGCAAAATTCTCACTATGATAAGTGTAGTTATCATCCATCACCATACAAAATTATTACAATATAATTGACTATATTAATAATAACATACTTTTAATTTTCAAATATAAGTGATCTTGCAAGAAATGTATAACATTGTTGACCTGTTTTATTATATTAAAATTTAGGATATGTATCTTTTTTCCCCCAGATATTAGGGGGTGCGTTTTTAAACAATCACAACCTAAATCCATCACACTGTTAATGTTATTGGGTTTTTTAAACAAAAGAAATTATAGGATTTTATAACTTAAATGGTCAACTTTAAAGATGGGCACTTTAATTACAATATGACATAAAAGAATAATTGTAGAAGACTCTCTTTCATGAATCCTTATGTACCAAATAGTATAGCTTCAAAATACATAAAGCAATAAATATATTAACTGCAGGAAGTACAAAGAGAAAAAGACACAAAATAATGTTAAAAGACTTTACTATTCCTCTTTAAGGCCATGAAAATTAAAGTAGGCAAAATATTAGTAAAGTAGGCAAAATATTAGTAGGGAAAATATAAATAAAATCATGAATGTAATACATAAATGTAAATACATATGCTCCTATATTTTGATTGTATAAAAAGTAGGATACCTTTATCTCAAGTGCTACAGAATATTGAAATAAATCAGACAATAAATTCAACAATGGAAAGGAATACACATGATGTTATAAGACTTTAATAATGAAATTATAAAGTATTGACAAAACTCTTACAGTTGTTTAATTTTTAAACTCTCTACTAAACAACTCTAAGCCAAGTAAAAAACACAAACTGAATTTAGAAAATATCTTTATAATAATTGTTGTGAAAGTATTTTGTATCAAGAATATGGATGACAGAAAAATTGTGCTCTGAAAACAAATACAAAATAGTTTTAAATGTTTATGTTGCTTATAAAGAAAAGTATAATATAAATGAATTAAACATTTAACTTAAAAAAGTGCTAAAAAGGTAAAGTTGACCAGAGATGAAATACTGATTGCTAAATTTTTCTTTAAAAAGGACAAAAAATATCAATAAATACATCCAGAAACTGATTTTTCAAATCAACAAAATTTTCAATAGTTAAGTTGCAAAGTAACTTCATAGTAGGGAAGAGACTAGAGGTTGGGGAGCAGGAAAGGAAAAAAGCACATATGCATCACAAGATGAGAAACTAAAGATAGGTTGCTGCAAGGAAAGATTAAATAAAAAAGATAAATATTTAGGTTCTTTGACACCTCCCTCCACTCCCTCATGTTAGTCACTCTTTATGATCTGAGAAACCATAGAAGATTTAAGAGTAAAGAGCTAACCCTTCCTAATATTAATTATGGGGAACATGGATAGCATGGGTAATTAGATATACCAGTGATTAAAAACAGGTCATTTTAATTTGCCCTTTCTCAATTTTAAATAGATTTTTAGAAGAAGAAGTATTTCCTGGTATTAACATATGTATTAGTAGAGATACTGCTGACAAACTGAATCACTCCAAATTAAGTTGTCAAAAATATTAATAGGAAAAAATATATAAAAAATCTACTGTGACAAAGTGAAGGTTAATATCCATATCCTCAATGATTATATTGACCACATGCATGTCATAATTTGAGACAACCATGTAAATAAAGATGGATATTGTTAGGTAATGGGTCACTACAAAAATATTAACTTAGTTTTTTATCTTTCTGACTTCCTTTATACTATTAATGGTACTTTATTGAAGTAAACAAATTAAGAATTTATTAAATTTAGCTTTGTCTTTATTGGCTCACATATTCAGTAACCAAGAATGAATTGTCATATCTATGTTAATTTTTTTTGTTGTTGTTAAATCACAACTGTCCCTTTTTAAGAGGGAATGTGAACGTAATTGCAGAACAAATGGTCATTAATTTTCTCAAAACAAAATCACTCAATTTATATTTAAAATAAAAAATTTGGGGCTTCTTGTCAAGCAATGGTGAATAATGTTTTCTATGTCAGTAAACACATTATTATGCAGAGAGATAATATGCTGAGAATTGGTAGTGTTTGTTTAAAAGGGCATATTTCATGTTTATGCCATATTGAGTTTCCTTATAACCCTGATAACTGCATTTGTATCATAAATACCTGCATACATGCATACACTAAAGTGCATTTATTAACTGAAAAAGAACAACACATTTTAAAATAGAAGTATGTGTTGTATAGCAGCTTTATGAAATGACTCACCAATTATCTTTAGGTTGACACATTCTTTGCAAAGATAGTGTGTACATATTCAAGTGAGTTCATTTAAATTCAAATAACATGTATTTCGTAAACACCATGGAGAGTACTAAGATAACTAAGATAAGATTCTTCTAAATAATTTTGATTGAATTGTGTAGGTGGATCATACATACAAATTCTAAAATGAAAGGTAAAATTAAATTGATTTTAAAATGAAAGAAAATAATTATTAAAGATAAAATTGTGGGACATAAAATGTAGGAGAGGTCATTGACAAGCTAGTGATCAATCATTTGAAGAATGACAAGGCTTGGCCAGTAATTAGGAAAGTATGTTGAAAAATAAAAGCAAAACAGAGTAGGAAATTTCTATCTTTAGGAAAAGCAGAAGTTCTACCAAGTTATAAAGAAAATAATCTTTTAATACCTGAATTAAATAATATTTGCTAGTCAAAAGCACATTAATATCAATTTAGTTGAATATTATATTATTTAACCATATTACTAATCTCTAGAGGTTAAATATTATTTATTCATATTACTAATCAACAATCATTACAGTACACAATGATTAAACAAATAAATAGATGTGTCACAATAATCCATTTTTATTTAGAAAGATGGTAATAAATACAAGAATAATAGCTATGAGAATTAGTATTATTACCTTTGGAGATCATAACTGGACTAAAGAATGGAAATTAATAACTTATTATTAATATTTTATTATTACTTGATTTTATTTTTAAGGTGCATGAATTATCTTATTAGGATGTTTTAAAAATGAAGAAAAATAATGGAAGGAGTAAGCAGGAGAAGGCAATGACTTAGAAGACCAGAAATTTAAGAGAAAAAAAAATCCCAGAAAAAAATATTTAATAAGCTAAATGTTAAAAACAAGGGAAAAGGCAAAAAAGAATAGATTTTGAGACTCGATCTAGAATATCCATCATTTAATGAAGGTGAGTTCCACATTTGTTAAATCAGTAATCCAGCACCCCTAGGAACAACTATTTTGAACAAAGCAGGTAAGACTTTTTTCCAGGAAGGAGATTTTCAGGTAATCTATTAGATCTTTTTTTTTTTTTTTAAATTATAGTCATGGGTGATATTTACACTGAAGTAATTCCAGAAGTTAGAGATTAAAGTATTGAGAGTATTATTATTATTTTTTTTATTTTTATTTATTTATGATAGTCACAGAGAGAGAGAGAGGCAAAGACACAGGCAGAGAGAGAAGCAGGCTCCATGCACCGGGAGCCTGACATGGGACTCGATCCCGGGTCTCCAGGATCACGCCCTGGGCCAAAGGCAGGCACCAAACCGCTGCACCACCCAGGGATCCCAGTATTGAGAGTATTAAATCAAAATAACTAAAAAGATAAAGTCATGAGAGGGAATACCACCAAAAGCTACAATTTCAAGTATTTGGCAAGAAAAGGTTAAAACTGATATCTGGGGCTGGATGAATTAATAATGTCAAGAGTTGGGGAGACTTTTACAATGTGGGATATCTAAGCATGTTTGTAGGCAGAATATGGGAAGCCAGGAAAGAAAGATGTTGTAAATGTCATAATTCCATTGCAGGAGTTAGACTTGTAATGGAGGAAATCACAGACTTGCTTTCTCTTTCCATACCACAATCTTTGAGTATCTGTGGATTTGTTCCTCACATCCTTGGTTGAAGTCTCAGATAGCATAATTTTTCTTACGATACTTGGGCCTTAATTTATAGTCTCAAATCTGAAGGATTTAATATTCCAATCCAGTTTTATTCATGTAAACTCTACTAATGAAAAAATTCCTATCCCACCACTCATTCCTCCTTGAGGCTAGATTTTGAGGGAAAATGGTATGGGGTCAGCTACTCTTTATCATGCCTCTTTTTATACCCCACTCACAAGCTATTATTTGGGTCCAGGGAGTAAAGTTGGAAGAAAGGAAATATATAAGATTTTGAATAACCAAAGTGTTGTCATCAGACAATGGTTCCTTCTGGCTGAGGCAAATATTCAAAGCTGACTCTACCAGGGGCCACTTGGGTATCTTGGGAACTCACTACTGGTAGTATTCTACTCTCAATTCCCATGCCCATCCTCAGCTTGCATATCTGGCAGGATCCTTAAGACTTTTGTCTCAAGCCTTAGCTGCCAGAGGTCCAGCCCTCTGTGAGAGTCATCTCAGATAATCTCCTTAGGTAGCAACTATTTTACTAAAGATAAATTCAATTAGGTTTCTTCTGTGAAGTCCATATGTGGCACACAGAAAACACAACTAAACTTTTGCCCTCACTTGTGGTGGTGTTGAAGCATTTTACGCTTCATGTCTCCAGCTCAAGTAGTCTCTAATCTCCAGACTTTTAAAGGCATGAACCTGGGATCCCTGGGTGGTTCAGCGGTTTAGCGCCACCTTCAGCCCAGGAGAGGTATTTATTTATTTATTTATTTATTTATTTATTTATTTATTTCTGATTTTTGGGCTAAGGTTCTAAGCTATATCTGTGTTCATTAGGAGTACAGGTGATTGGCTAGGTGACCATAACACTAAGACAGTCTGTTAAGAAAATATTTCATGTTAAGGCATTGATGGAGACTTAACTGGGTAAGTGAATTAACACTCTTTTTTTGTTTTTCCACTTGATTTTGGCCTTAAATTGAAGAGCTGGACACAAGCAAGGAGAGAAGTGATGGTCTACCAGGGACAGAACCAGGCCCCCAGTCAGGAGCCTGTTCTCAAGGGGCCTGATGACAAGCTTCCTGTGCCCACTGATTCTAGAAAGACAGAACATTTTTCTGGACAACAGTCTCCCTCTGCGACTCTTGGAGTCAGTAGTGTAGATGTAGCTACAGATTCCCCTGTGATGACTAGGGCAAGCTTAGGAGCTTCTGGTGATTTGCATAGTTCCCTGTCTCCCACAGGCAGCTCAACAGCCTGGCCTCAAACTGTTCCCTTGCCTTTGACATATTCTCCCAGTGAAAAGTCTAGAGAATTGGGAAGTCAGAGACAAAATCCCATCCCAGGACAGGGGTCCCTTGAGACACTAACTGGCTTGTCTAGGGGAGACCTAGGGCTATCCTGGAGATCCAGGATCCTGTTCCACATCGGGCTCCCTGCATGGAGCCTGCTTCTCTCTCTGCCTGCGTCTCTGCCTCTGTGTGTGTGTGTGTGTGTGTATCTCATGAATAAATAAATAAAATCTTTAAAGAAAAAATAGAGGCATGAACCAGGTACAAGTTCCTGCCTATCATCCAACTAGGGAATATATATCAAGTTCTCTGTGTATTCTTCCAAAAGGACCCCTTGGCTGATATTTTCCCTTTGTCCATTCATGTCTTTTCTCCACCCAGTTCCAACCTGCTCTATTTATCCTGGGGTGGTTTGCTCCAACTTTGAGTCCTCTGGATTCTTGTTAGTTCTAGCACCTTAAGGAAAAAGGAATTATTGAGAGAAATAGAAGCTGTGGTATTTGTTCTCCCGACCCTACCCTGCCAGGCTACAGGTTGGCAGTGACTCTGTTCCCCTTCTGAATGCATAGTTCCTCTTGGAGACCCTCTTCTTCAGCTACATAGCTGCAATTTTTCTGGAGTCTGAGAACCACTAATTCTATTTCCTCCCTTCAGGCCAAGGAATAACAATAATTCCTCTTTGTTGTTTGCTCTAGATTATTTCACGTTCCATTTTGGGTTCTTATAAATTTCTCTACAATTCTGTAAATTATTCCCTTAATTAAAATGTCTTTTTAATTAGCACTTTAGGTAGGTTTTCTATTCTTTTTTTATTGGAACCTTGAATGTTATACTTGGATTGAAGTGAGAAGCACCTGATTCCTTCTATGTGCTCAATAGCATTCTGTATTATTCCACACCAATATGACACTACTCTCTTTAGACAAGTCCTCATCCTAGTCTTGCCCAATTAAAAAAAAATGTGCTCTTATTTAGCCTGGAAGTGGATGATGGGCTAATAATGCTGGAAGAACCAGCTTCGTGATTTTTTAAATATTCAGCAGAAGTGAATTAGCACCTCAATAAGAATGTGGCAAAAGAGAAAATAGTGACTTTTCAATATCCTATAATACGTTTTATGGAGTGAGGTCTGGGGCCAGAGGGAAGAATGAAAGTTTCATGCATGTAAATTAGAGGAATATTTCTTCCTCTGAGAAAATAGTGAAGCAAAGGAGTTATGTGGAAAGGAACAGAAAAAAAAAAGTTTAGGCAAAGAGCAAGACTGCAGAAGGTCTCAGTGTTCCCAGCAAATGAGCATGTAGTTGGAGGACTGGCTTGCTCAGAATGAGAGGAAGCATAATGAAGGATAAGGAGAGTTAAAACTGTTTGGAACATTTTCTGCAAAGCCTACGAGGATGCCTACTAGTGGTGAATGGAGGAATTGCTAAACAACTGTGAGGGCAGTAGAAGTTTCTCATCTTACAGAATAACCACTGCCAAATACCTGCATGCACACTTCACAACCCTCTCTTATATAGTGTGTTGAAAAAAATTAAGTGACTTTTATGCAACATGTAATTTTTCCATTTAAAAAAGGAAGATAAATTTCATTTAAGTTCCAAGAATTATTGAAGGGAAGTTTGTTTTATCTTCAAGTAGCTGTAGGGGATTGTTAGGATATATACATATATTTTTTTTTTAATTATTTACTTATTTAGGAGAGAGAGACCCAGAGAGCACAAGCAGGGGGAGCTGCAGAGGGAGAGGGAGAAGCAGGCTGCCAGTTGAGCAGGGAGCCTAACATGGGGCTGGGATCATAACCTGAGCAAAAAGCAGACGCTTCATAGACTGAACCAGCCAGGTGCCCCAGTTATGACATATCTTGAAGTAAATTTTCTTCAGTAAGAATCAGGTTCTGTCTTCAAATGTGAGATAAAGTTGTTGCTGAAAAAGGAAACTTTAGCAATTTTACATGGCTAGTGCACAGAAATTATTTGTATTTAAAAAAAAAGAGCTGAACAAATCAGTTGTTTCTGAGTATTGCAAAACTATTCAGGATTACAAATCTTTTCAGCCACTTCCCTTAGAACTTTATTATTACTATTCAAATTTAAGTTCTATAGAAATGGTCATTGGGTCTAGGAAAGTTCTTTAGCCAAGACATTTTACAGTTTTTACATCTGCCATGTCCATTCATACCATCTTCAGTGTAAGATGTGTGTATAACTATGAAGAATTGGAGTTTTTATCCTACTGGGAAGTCCTCTAACCATAACCTCATGAATGTTTGCAGAAACTGAGAGGTTCTTGCATAATAACATTAGCCAGAAGATCAGCACTTTTGCATTGGCTTTCCAAGCCCCAGTTCACAAAAAGCAATATGAAGAAGGCTTGAGGACATGCTCACAGAATGGGTTGCATTATAGGAACGAAATTCTGAGTTTAGGGAACCCACACCTTTTATAATGGGAAGTAGAAGAATACCTGCCATTGCTCAGCAAGAAGATACTATCATGATCTTCAAGGTTCTAAACAAATTGGGCCTTTGCTATGGAGGTAGATGCTCTGTTTTCTGGGATTGTTCACCACACAAATGTTCTTGATGAGATAGTTCAAAGGATGCTCAGTACCTCTGCTTGTAGGATATATGGAAATGTGAGGACCACACTAAGAACTGTCTTCCAACAGGGTATACATATATGTGACATAAATTTAGATTTATGATCCCCAGTATTCAAATATCTGTGTCTGTGTCTAATTCACAGCTTGCATTTATTTACCACAGTGATATGTCCAGAAATTATCAACCTTATGATATCAAGCTTCTATTTCTCTGAGACCCTATTTCAGTGTGATTTTGACAGTATAATGTTGTCTACTAAGAATTAAGATTAATTTGGGTATATAATCTGAGTTACTATTTTGAATACGAATTTAGTAATACAAGAAATTATAAAAAGTTCAACGATATGAATTCTCATATTAAATTACATTTTTAAATTTTCATTAACTCAGATTATAAATTTTCATTTCCAAAAAGAATACATAACACTATACAATTTGTTTCAGTTGGGATATAAGACTATTCTTGGTCACAGAGAAAGTTACAGAGTATCATTGGGAAATAATTTTAGGCTACATAACATCTGAGCAGAAATTGATTAATGATGAGTTTTTTTAGGAAGTAGCTTTAATTATAACTTACATTGTTTTAATGTATAGGGTGAACTCAATGTTCTAACTCGACCAATAGGAGATGGTGGATGATATAGATCAAAGACAAAAAATTTAGGCTATCGATGTGGAGTTCAGTGAAAAAAGACAAGTAAATCTGTCCTGCTGCAATGTAATGCAGATTCTGCTGTAACTCCCCTTACTCATGCACAAATGCTAACCAAGACCTTACAGAATGGGGAAGATTTTCCTGGAGGACATAATTCAGATCTTCTAAGCTTTAGGGAGAAAAGCTCTATTTTCCTTAGCCCTCTTTTTCTTAAAGTTATTTTGACTTGCCTTTTTTCATCACTGGAGTAGCTTAAAAAGCATGGATTAAGTGTAGGATAAAACACAGTATCTCAAGCTCTGGTCTAAGGGGCAGGAATAGTCCTTGAAACTGATGGATGGTGTCTCTATGGGAGTCAGGGCTATGTGGTCATACAGGCCAAAGCTTTAATAGTTCAAAGATTAATCTTTCTCTTTTGTGTTCCTACTACGTAGCTCTTTCATGAGTTTATGTCCATCATAGGAATCACATCAAGAATCAAGAGCTCTGGAGTTCCAGATCCCTGCTAAATATCTTTCTTTCTCCTTGCAGGGAAAACACATTCTGCTTCCATCATCACCATACAACTTCATCAATTGAAGTAAATCACTTATCTCAAGTTATGTTTTACAATTATATAATCATATTGTTTTTTTTTCCCTATAATTGCCATATTTACTCAGGTTGTATAGTAATAATTTTGACAAAGTTAAAAAAGAAGTTATACAGTACAAATGCACTATACAAACTAGCATTTCCAGACAGTCTCCCCCCAGAAAGTAAGAAATTTCACTGAAAATATCAGGATTGAATGGGGGAAGCTCATTCCTCAGGATCCCAGGAGAGCAGTCAAAGGAAATGGACCCTACTGTCCCAAACTGCATGCTGCTGTGGGGAGTCTCCTGGGTTAATAGCATGAAATTTTAAATGTATAGAGACAAGTAGGCACAGCCCAGAGCAAGCAGGATAAGAGGGAACCCACAACTAGGAGAAAAATATGAGCTGTGGTTATGTGTGATGAAACTTTGAGGAGAGAAAAGATATTGAAGGAGGATTATAAGCATGTTGTGCTGTGTGCTGTGTTATGAATTGCCTCATTTTTGCTTCCTCAAGAGCTCTTTAGTAAAGGTCAATATTCATTTTGAGTCTCTTTCTAGAACTTAATGTTTTTTTGGATAGGATGCTGACTCGCTGCTGGGCTGGACTAGTGGTGGCCCAGCTTAGATGAGTTACTTATATAATTCTAATCACATATGGAAAGAAGATGGAAATAAAGTTCTCTTATAATATTGAACAAGTATCCCACCAAATATAATATTAATGGGTGGTTTATAGCTTAGATTTAATTTGATGACTCCTCATTATGTGATGAGTTACGCATACAGACACCATTCATACATTAATTTTGTACTTATTTCCCATTCAGCCTTCCACAATATGATTAAATAATAATTCATTATTTGCTCCCCTGTTTGAAAATTTACAGTAAAGTAATTATTAATTAAATTAAACTAAATAAGAGCCCCAACCATAATCAAGATTATTCTGAGATTCCCATTTTGAAAACCTGCTTCTTTGAATCTCAATTAGGCCTTAATTTTCCTCCTTACAACATGAAAAGGAGGGCAGGTAAAACCTATAAACTCAATATTTTCATGCTATAGAGGCAAACATGTAGCCCTTTAAGAAGAATTATCTTGTCAGATTATTTTTCTTCTGACAGATTGGTCCCAGAAAGCAGGTTTCACCTTTAGCAGTTTGAGGGGCAAGAAATACTTCATTTTCCCAGTGAAGATAGCACAGCATTATTTATCATTTCTGCAATAGCATAATTACTCACTCAGCATGGCAGCCATGGTTTATAGAACCATGCTACAGCTTGGGTTTGTTTATTGGTTGCACTTTCCACAGCTTTCCATCATCAAGTTTCATCCCTTAGCCACTGAGCTCCTAGGGTAATCAATGGTCAGGGAAAATCATACAGGTGCAAAGAACCTCTTTCTTATCATTATGTTAAAGGACATCAGTACTTCTAGAATATGCACTGATAGATGTTGTTATGTGCTACAACCCTATTTATTGCAACTTATGAAATAAACTATGGTATTTCTATAGGCATTAGCGATAAAACCTCCATGAACAGGTCATGATGGCACATATTTATTGGTTTTGAAATACCAAAGAGGATCCCTTTGTGTTTTCAGTCTCAACAAATTATCTTCAGTCAAGAACAGTTACAAAGCAGTTACAAAGTAATTAGAATTATTTCACATGAGACACTATAATTTGGCTTTAGCATATATTTTATAACTGAAATGAATGTGAAAAATATCTGTTTTCCTATCTATCTCTGAGTTTCTATTTGTATATATTCTCGCTCCTGTATCCTGTCCAAAGTGTCCAGGATTCCTGAAATATAGTACAAATGAATTCTAGTCAGTGGCATGTATTCCTCTCCTGGACAGTATATCATTTTTTACTGATATTCTCAAATACAACACTGGTGAGGTAGACCAAAGTACCCAGACTTGAGTTGTTGAATACTTCCTACACTTGAGTCTATTGTAAGCCTTAAGCTCCTCTCAGCCCCAGCCTGACATCCCTCTCACTCACCCAACACTAAAAAAGAAAGTGACAAGGGCCACAGCTAAATCTCCTTCATCACCTAAAAGTCACATAGAAACTACTCAGTAGGTCTTATTATTTGTTCTTAAGAATCAACCCTATTTTTCTTTCAAATTTCAATACTCAGATCCATACTTCTCTTCACCGCAGGCTTAGAGCCATGACATAGGCTTCATCAGAGAACAGTCAGATGTCCAGGACTAGAAATAGGGACAGGGAAGTCAGCAGAATCTTAATCAGATGGGCTGGGTCTTCTAGTGGTAATGTGTCCTCAGCATCATGGTGATTCAAACTGGTTTTCTCTGAAGTGACGGACATGGTTTTTGGCCTCCTTCATCACTAAAGATAACTTTGAAAGGAAATTGGACCATCCATCTACCTTGCTTATATATTAAAACCTCCACCAGCTAACTTGAGACTCTTACTGTCCTGGGAGACAGTGGTCTATCCCACAGCTCCTGTCAGTTCTTCTAACCTCCATACTCTTTTCATGGAGTTAGGAGAACTTCTGGAGATCCCTCCTTTTCCCCAGAGGGCTTCAAAGAATTGGGAAGTGGTGGCAATACTTTGCCATCATCTTTTTAGTCATGCTACACAAAATTCCCTTGGATCCTTGTTACATGCCATTCCTGAGAACTTCAGGCTGTCTCCTCATTCACACACAAAATATCTAATTTCCTTAACCTCTGGAAAGACTTCTGCTTCAAAGGAGGCCCCAGTATAGTCTGTTTGACTTACAGCACAACAAGGAGAAAAATAATGAGATGGCAGGATTCTCTTCTGTAGGCACCCAAAAATGTTATCAAATTTCTCTTGGCGCTTCCCTCACCTTGATTTAGAAGTTACTCACATTCATTTATATTAAACCAAGACAACCTATGGCAGAATGGATGCTTCATTCCCATTAAGCCAGCCCAGTCTTCTTAAATTGATTGGAGGAGAAGAAAGGTATGTGGATTGGTTTAGAGCATGGGGAAATTTGGTCTCCCCTCTTAGTAAGACATAAGTAGGAGGTCCCAGATCCCAACTAGTGGTAACCAGCATCAGCTCGGTATATAATGTTGGGGGACTTTTTCACCTATTCTTAGCTTTCATTCTGGCCCCTAATTTGTGTGCCTAACTTCTACCTGCTACATATAAAACAAACAAACAAACAAACAAAACAGTG
The DNA here is from genome assembly GCF_048164855.1 of Canis lupus baileyi. Taxonomy (NCBI): domain Eukaryota; kingdom Metazoa; phylum Chordata; class Mammalia; order Carnivora; family Canidae; genus Canis; species Canis lupus. The sequence goes on along the minus strand of NC_132854.1, from coordinate 17,792,551 downwards.
ATTTCGCTTATAATATAACAAATAATCCTAGGAAGCAAAAAAGTCTTCTATGATAATAGATAAAGAGTGTATAGAAACATTTTTGAATACATAATCATGAAGATTACAAAGATAATACAAACAATAACATGTAGAGTATCTTAAAATAATAGAGCATTGAAGCATCAACAATGATTCTATTCTTTCCCAACATCAAGCTATTTCTGAGCTATTAGACAATTACCACCTGTGACAGATGTTTGAGGAAATGTAGAATTAGAAAATCCACAAGTCATGAGTACAAAAAGAAAAAAAATCAATAGGACTGCATTCATGGCAAATATTGACAATATAATGCAGGGGTTAGTGATTTTTCTGTAATTGAATTGATTCTGATTATCCTCAAATACTTAAAGGCAGGTCCTAACACAAGCCTTCAAGAGAAAAAAACAACAAAAGTACAGTATGGGAGCAGTAGTAGCAAGAGATGTGAATATTTTAGTGGCTACCTTGAGGAAACATTTTTTACTTGACATTTGAAGAAAGGGAGACCAGACAGGGAAGGGATGTACTTAAAGTAGACAACAGATTTGTAAGGCTACCATGGAATATGAAAGTGTGAATGGAGCAGTAAAAAATAGTATTACAAAAATAGCTAACATTTAATGAGCAATTACTATGTACAATGTGCTATTCTTGGTCAACTTCAAAATATTAACATTAACGTAGTCAATATGAGAGTGCTTTAAAATAGCAGATGTGGTAATACCAAGGCAGAAATTGAGCAAACAGATTTGGCAATATAATAAGACAGTTAAAGTATATATATTAGCAAGTATTTTTCCCTACTATATTCAAAGTGATCATCTAAGCCTACACTAGAAATACATAGTATCCATGTAAGAATTTTTATTGGTGTATAATTATATTTTACTTCTCAGTTTAACCAAAATGGATTTTTTGGCAAAACCTTTTATTTATTAGTCAAATTTATTAATAACATTTTAAAATTAAGGAAATACTTTCTGATTATAATAAATAAAAACAAGACACGATGAAGTTTCTTGTAATCAAAGCAGAGACAGTAAAACACCACACGATTCTCCTCCTGGGAACAGTTTGAACAGTTCAGCCATGACCCATACGGTTGGCCTCTGGAGTTTCAATTTGTCCTGACCAAACTGCTACAGAGCAATATTATATGTCAATATCCCTTCCCTCTGATGTGGAAAGACAGGCCTTATATATAATCTTTTAGTCCTCTAATTTCTTATTATGACAAAAGTCCAGTTGGCAGGGTAAAGATTGATTCCTTTATTCATCTGGAATATGCTACCTGAAGGTAGCATTCCATATTGCATATTTTTTTTAATTTTTATTTATTTATGATAGTCACAGAGAGAGAGAGAGAGAGAGGCAGAGACATAGGCAGAGGGAGAAGCAGGCTCCATGCACTGGGAGCCCGATGTGGGATTCGATCCTGGGTCTCCAGGATTGAGCCCTGGGCCAAAGGCAGGCGCCAAACCGCTGCGCCACCCAGGGATCCCCATATTGCATATTTTTTAATGTGAAAACCACTGGATTTGGAATATAAAACATAAACTATCTTATGTGTTATCTATCTATGAGACTTTCATAAATTCATTTGATCTTTTATATTTTTCTCTTTATGTATAAAATGATACTTTACATTAAAAGATTGTTATATACCTGCCCTACGACCCAGCAATTGTACTGTTGGGGATTTACCCCAAAGATACAAATGCAATGAAACGCCGGGACACCTGCACCCCGATGTTTCTAGCAGCAATGGCCACGATAGCCAAACTGTGGAAGGAGCCTCGGTGTCCAACGAAAGATGAATGGATAAAGAAGATGTGGTTTATGTATACAATGGAATATTACTCGGCTATTAGAAATGACAAATACCCACCATTTGCTTCAACGTGGATGGAACTGGAGGGTATTATGCTGAGTGAAGTAAGTCAGTCGGAGAAGGACAAACATTATATGTTCTCATTCATTTGGGGAATATAAATAATAGTGAAAGGGAAAATAAGGGAAGGGAGAAGAAATGTGTGGGAAATATCAGAAAGGGAGACAGAACGTAAAGACTGCTAACTCTGGGAAACGAACTAGGGGTGGTAGAAGGGGAGGAGGGCGGGGGGTGGGAGTGAATGGGTGACGGGCACTGGGTGTTATTCTGTATGTTAGTAAATTGAACACCAATAAAAAAAAAATAAAATAAAAGATTGTTATATTAAATGAGAACATGTTTGCCAACTGTTATTTAAAAATAAAAGTGAATTATTTATCCAAAGAAAGAAATTGCCTTTTTTTGCTTATTCTGTTACTCTATTTTTTTAAAGATTTTATTTATTTATTTATAAAAGACACAGAGCATGAGAGAGAGAGGCAGAGACCTAGGCAGAGGGAAAGCAGGCTCCATGCAGGGAGCCAGACATAGGACTCGATTCCAGGTCTCCAGGATCACAACCTGGGCTGAAGGCAGCGCTAAACCGCTGAGCCACCTAGGCTGCCCTATTCTGTTATTCTAAATAATAACAGTAAAAGTCTATTTTTAAAATTAAATTTTTTATATGTTTCTGCAACTAATGCATACAGTGATAGTGCTTCAAATATACTCTTTGCATCTCCAGGCTGCCAAGGTTTATTTTTCTTTCCCAACTCAGTCTAAAATTAGATGAAATATAATTTAAAAGGTGACATAATATCAAGGAGAACATCCTAGGGATGTAATAACTGTAAAAACCACACATGCATTTGCTTTGACAACACAAGATCATGAGATTCCTAAGTATTTTAGGCACTTGGAAGATGATATCACAAATACAAAACATCCTTCTCTGTTTATCTGCAATAGCATTCAAAGCTGTTGGTTGACACATCTGAATGTCAAAGAAGAGAGAATAAAAACCTTGCAAAGGAAAAGTATGGTTTGGTTTCCTTAAGATTCTGATACCTGATTAAGTGCAAGTACAGAATCTTCCCTCCAGATAAACTAAGCTAGCATAACATAAGAGTTATTATCTGTTGCTGAGCTTGAGAAAGAGCAAATATTTACATGCAAAAATGAGGGCATAAGAATATTATAAAAACTTTCTTATTGTAATGAAATAAAATCATGCCCTCCTTCTTACTTGTGTAGCCCATTAACAAATTTGTAGGCTAAGTACAAAGCACCGGTGGGTGAATGCTAATTCTACAATTGATAACAAAGATCAGATAGATTTGAAGAGGTAAATTCTAGAAATGGTATTTAGGTATTTAATTCTTTTAATGACTGAAGCATCCTCAAAATATTTTAATTTTTATTCTATATGTACTTACTCAGGTTTATTTTATTTTTTTAATTTAGCACATGACCAAGAAGTGCAAATCAACTGTGACATTCCAGTGACTTCATTCTCCTTTTGGAGGAGAATATAAATTCATATATATGTATATATATTAGATCTACCCAACTGTTTTACTGATCCATAAATGCAAGCATTAAGTAAAGTGTTTTAGTTACTAAGACTTTATAAATTCTTTTAATATCAGGTAAAGCAGGTAAATCATATTTGTTTTATTTTTCAGATATATCCTTTACGTTTTTGCTCTCTGATAAGAGGTTATGAATCATATTTTCTGAGTCAAAGAAAGAAAGATATAAACTTTCATTTTTGTTTAGACCATGATAAATGTATACATTTAGAAAATATTGACCTTTTTTATACTCTCATTTTTATAAATTTAAATTTTCTGATTGGTTAGTTATTTGTGTGTATCTAAATATATATATATATCTTTTAAAATTTTAATGTGGTAAGAACATATAACATGAAATTGCCACTTAAATTTTAAAAGCACATAATACAGCATTGTTAACTATAGGCACAATGTTGTAATGCAGATTGCTACAGCTTAATCATCTTGTGTAACTGAGATTTTATACTTTTTGATTAGCAAGGGCACATTTCCCTCTCCTACTTCCCTGTACCCCTGCGACTACCATTGTACTTTCTGATTCTATAACTTTGACTATCTTAATACTTCATATAATTGGAATCATGCAGGATTTGTCCTTCTGTGTATGGCTTATTTCACTTAGCATAATATCTTTGAGGTTCATACATCTTACATATTGCTGGATTTTCTTCTTTTTTAAGGCTAAGTAATATTCCATTCAATACATGCATCACACTTCATCTACTCATCCATCAATAGATATGTAGGTATGTTTATATCTTCTTGAATATAAGAAGTAATATGTGTCCCAACATATTACTAAATATTTTTATTATAATAGTTTTCAAATGACTTTTACATTTACAAGTTTTCATATTACTTACAAGAAATTTATTGATTGATTTTACTTTTTTCTTAGAGTATTTACCTACTATGTTTTTTGTTTTATTAACCAGTACTTCTGAGGATTGTTAATGACTATAATAGTAGATTGTTCAACTTGTTTCCTTGTTAATGGGAATGCATCAAGTTTTTCTTCATTAAGGGCAATGTGTGTCTGCATATATCCACGTTTTACATATGTTTGTGTTTGTTTTTGTGTGTACATGGGTTTTGTGTGTGTACATGTGTGTGTATGTGTAGTTATCATGTTAAGAAATACCACTCTCCCTACTTTATTAAACTTATTTTAAGTTCAAGAATAAATATTATTTTCAAATGCATTTGGTATCTTTGAAGATAATGCTATGATTTTCTTTTTTCATTTATTCATAGTGTAAAATATACTGATAATTCTAATATCACTCTAATATTGTTACTATGAATTTCACTTGGTCATTGTATATTATTTTTTACTGTATCCCTCAGTCCAATTTACTAATATCTTATTTTGTGTTTTCAGCATCAGTTTCAGATTTCTTCCTCTGGTTTTACCAGCAGGGCTAGGTTTACTTTATAGACAGAATCCCAAGGTTGCCATTCTCTTCATATGTATTCTGAAAACATTTTCATTATCAGGCAAATTATCTGTTCTTCAAAATCTGGGTAGATTTAACACAAGACACTGGTGAGTCCTCACACCTTTTTGTAGAGTAGAGGAAGTGATGAGGGTAAGAAATGATGCCTTTGAATTCTGGGTATTCTCTGTTTACTCTGTCTGTATTCAATGGTCACCTTTGATCTATAGACTCTGGTGTTTCTTTAGGTCAAAAGTATTTTTTATATTGAATATTCAATTCTTCCTCAATATTTTTTTCTTGAAACACTAATTTATGTACCTAGTATGTATATTTTCATACCCCATGTAAATCACTTTATAATCATTGTAATCTCTTTGCCCACTTCCTTTGGAATCTGAGTGAAATTCCCAAGTTTGCATTTGCCATAACTGAGTATTCTACAGCTTTAATCTTCTCTTCACTGCTTCTAATGCAGTGTTTAATCTCCTTTTGTACTTTACGTTTCCTTACAATGTTGCCTTAACTCACTATCCTGGCCTACTCATTAGTAAGAAAAATATTATTTATTGTATCTTATCTAGTGTTTTTCCATTTTAAAATATTTTAACACGGTAATTTTTTTCTGATTGTTCATATATGTCTCATAAATATTTTGTTCAGAAATAAACCTTTTTTCTCCTACTTTTTTGTTCATTACATTATTAAAAAAATTTTAATTTCTATGCTATAGTCTGTATATGTATATAAACTAATATCTAAATAAGACAACATCTACACATTCTCCAGATTGCCCATAAACAGTGCTTGTAAATTTCTCTTGGTTCCTCCTTTATTTATCTGATCATTGGTAGAATTCTCAACAGATCTTAGGTTGCAGACTCTAAAAGACCCAACCCTTAATCAATTTTGCATTTTTAGAAGTGATGTACACTTCTGTGAAGCTTAGCTCTTTTCTTCTGTCAGGTTTATTTTCCTCATAAAACCTCTCTTCTCGTACTTTCCACCTCTGTTGGACTTCTTAAAATATTAGAACTGGAATATATACAGAAAAAAAAAAGAATTCATGGTAAATTTGAAAGAACAAAACGACGATGGCCACTTTTTAAGCCAAGTATTGCCCATTCGAATTGGTTACTAATGGCCAGGAGATTTGGAAATGGATTGTAAAACAGAACAGTTTAATCAAAATGCCATCTACTCTTTTTTTCCCCTCAAAGGCTCTACTGTTCTACTTGAGCATCTAATTTGACATTTTATTAATTAGCCTTTATACAGGAGTCTGGACAATATTAATCAATTTTCCTAATTTATAATACTGTACAAAAATATCTCTGTATTTCAATGAGATCACTAATTTTGTAAGAAATCATGTAATACGAATCTATTAGATATTTATTTTGCATCAGACAGATGTTACAGAAAATAAATTGGCATAATAAATATTCGTCTTGATGATTAAAACATATAACTGTAAACAATCATCACAATAAATAGTCATTACGGCAGTATAGAGGTAAACACAGAGCTACTGATATGTGTAGGACCTAGCTTCCTGGGTTTAGATGTACTTTCCCTATTTTGTTTCCTGCTTTTCCTGACAAGCTGTCAGTGATCACTTCACACTACTGAAAATATAACTGCCTTTAGCAGTTCCCTCCCTACTTCTAATCTCCTACTTTGAAGCAGAAGCAGAAAATTAGTTTGGCTGAGAGTCAGAGCCAGACTGGATGTTGTATTACACGAGGGTCAAAAGTCTCTGAAAATGGACTGGGGACTTTATTGATGAAAGAAAGAATATAAACCTTTATTCTGTTGATCTTCTACTTCCTAACTTTTACACTTGCAACTGTGGTTTTGAATTTTCAAGTTTGGTGGTCAGGTAAATAAGACATTATTATAGAACAAACTTATATATGTGCCCCAGATCTCTGGTGTTCTACACCAATGAAAGCTACTGCATCTTATTCTCCCTTCTTTTTCCAGTTCTTAGCAACATTCCTAGCATAAGGTGGGTATTCAGTGAATGTTAAATTGAACTGAACTGAACTGAAGTACTAATTATATGTTCCTTTAATATGCCACACACATCAGGAAACTTAGTATGTAGAAACTAAACTCATCATCCTTGTCCCCTACTTGTTTGGTCTTTTCCCTTCTTCATTTTCTATTTTGATGAAGAGTCCAACCCTTACCCACTCACATGGACTAGGAGCCTAGCAGCCAACATGCATGTATCTTTTCCCCTCACTACCCCTGGTTAATTGATAACCAAGTCTTCTCAATGTTCTCCTCTAAATATCTCTTAAATCCATGACCTCCTCTTTACCCTCATTGTCCTGCCTCAATTAAGACCCTCACAGTTTTGTAATTTAATGTTCTCTAATAGTCTTATCCCTTCCAATTCCTTTTTCAGATCCCTGCCAAAAAAAAAAAACACACTTAAAAAAATAGAAATATGAACATTAAATTTAGCTCTCCTTAACAGAGATTAGAATTCAGAGAGGCCAAGGCAGCTAGAAATCACAGGGTAAAAGAATGAACCATATAGAGAGAGAACTTCAGAGATTTGAGAAAGGTTTTTTTTTAATTCTCTCTACCAGAATACTGATCAACACATGTGTGAGGAAACAACCAAAGGCCAGAGGAGCTACTAATAAAGAAAAGGCAGAACAATTTCTAGAACTCATTCAGGGCCATGACTAGTTTATGTTCCTACTAGTTAGAGTAGAAAACCTTGGAGTCAGGTAGAACACCTAAAAGGATAATTTTCCACTTGTGTAGAAAAATTCTACCTAGAGTAAAAGTTGTTCTGTTTCCACCAAGCAAAACCTTAAATTAGCTTCAAAAGAAGTAAAATTTTCTCAAATGACTGTATTTGAGGGGGGAAAAACCCAACTATTTATAAAAATACAGCATAAAACAAGCATCCTATTAAATACACAATGTCTAACATACGATAAAAAACTAACCAGGCATTAAAAAGTTGGAAATTATCCATAATCAAGATAAAAAACAATAAATAGAAACAGACTAAAAAATAATGCAGTTGGTAGAGTTAGCGGATAATGACATTGAAACAGTTATAGTCTATGTTTCAGAAAGTAAATGAACACATGAATGGAAAAACATGGAAGATACACAAAAATCCTAAATCAACTACTCCTAGATAAAAAAAAAAGTCTAAGATGAAAAATACATGGAATATAATTAAAAGCAGGTTAGCCATGGCAGAAAAAAATAGTGAATTTAATCACATAGTAATTCAAACAAAACATACAGCACAAACAATTCACAAACAATTCAAAATCACAAACAATTAAAAATGTTAAAGATGAGGAAAAAGACTGTGAAAAAAATAGAGTATCAGTGAGCTATAGGACTTTCAATGACATTCCCTCAAGGGGTTAATGTTTCCATAAAACAGAAGTCAATACTACCTGTAAGCCATTTAGCCAGTAGTTTCTTAGTGACCACCACCACCCACTTTGGTCTGTGTTTAGAGGAAAGCACATGGTGATGACTACTTGTTAACTTAATTGGAAGAGGAAGTGATAGGGAAAATATTCATGGGGAAAAAAAGTCTCTATCTCAGCAATCTCTAGATTTGAGAAATTCTGATTTTCTAGTTTAACATAGTATTCTGTTAGTCTTTTATTAAAAACTAATAAGGATTTTTGCAAAATAATTTTGTAATAATTATAGTATGTGGTCATCTGTTTTCATCACATCAGTTCTGAGTTTAAATAGGTGGACAGGTGGTCAAAAAATTGGGCTACATGTTCTATAACATCTTGTGTCATAGCTTACTGGGATATGCTTCAATATGTTCAGTAAAACATTTTAGGTAAAGGGCACAGAAATTATTACAGAGTAACTCCAATCACAGAATAAAGAAATGTATTCAGCATTATCTCCAAAATATATTAAAAGTAATCTTGTTATAACTTACCAGCCACTAAATTTAGTGAAGCATATTAAATAGCTTTATATTCCAGTATAATCTTACTTTCATAATGCTATTCATTAAAAAATAGATTCTATTGTAAAGTTTCAAAAAAAAAGGTATCAAATCTTCTTTTGTCTTACTTAAGCTAAGACATGTTTCCCACCTTTTTCTATATTTGCTAAAAATAAAATGAAAAATCAAATGACTATATAAAGTGGTTTTTAAAAGGCTATAACACAGTTCCTGTGAAATCCTGCCTGATTTAAGTCCTATGAGTACCTGGCTCTCTTGAGATGGCAATGTATTGCTCACAGAACAGTGCACTATTCAAGCTTGTCCATGGAGTCTCATTTATCACAGTGACCTGTGGGCATGATGACATAATCTATATACAGTGTTTAGTTTTCTCTGGAGTGGCTGGGCATTTTTAAGCCAGTTACTCAAAGATTATCCCTTCAATCCTACCTTATATATATTCTTTATTCTATTCACTTAAACTGAAAAAAAAATTACCTATTTTTTTTTTCACACTTCACCCCTTACCTTTGACAACCACTACTCTCTTCTCTGTATATACAAGGTTAGGTTGTTTTTAAGATTATATTTATTTATTTGAGAGAGAGAGAAAAAAAAAAAAAACATGCGCGGGCAGAGGGGGTGGTAGGCAGAGGGAGGGAGAAAGAGCCTTAAGCAGACTCTGTGCTGAGCACATAGCCCATGCAGGGGTCACTTTTCAAGACCCTGAGATCAAGACCTGAGCTGATATCAAGAGTCACTTAACGAATTGAGCCACCCAAGTACCCCTCTGTGAGCTTAGTTTTGTTTTGATATATATGTTTTTAGATTCTATATATGAGAGATCATATAGTATTTTTCTTTCTCTATCTGGCTTATTTCATTTAGCATAATGCCTTGTGATCCATATATGATGTGATAAATCACAAAATTTTATTTTTATGGGTAAATAATAATCTATTACATAAATAAAATGTATATTACATATATACCAAAACTATTCATCAATTGATGGACACAGATTATTTCCATTTCTTAGATATTGTAAATAATGTCAAAATGAACATGAGGATATGCATGTCTTTCCAATTAGTGTTTTGTTTCCTTCAGATAAATATCCAGAAATATTCAGATAAATTGCTGTAGCACATGGTAATTTTATTTTTAATTGTTTAAGGAACCTCCATACTATTTTCCATAGTGGCTACACCAATTTACATTTCTGTCAACAATATACAAAGTTTTCCTTCTCTCCATGTCCTTAACAACACTTGTTATTTCTAGTCTTTTTGATAGTTGCCATTGTAATAGGGATGAGATAATATCTCATGGTTTTAATTTGCATTTCCTTGAAGATTAATAATGTAGAGCATTTTTTTTTTGTATCTATAACCTATCTGTATGTCTTCTTTGAAAAAGAAGGGAATACTCTAGCTTCAGAAAAAGCTGGATGTGAAGCAGCTGTTTGTTTGTTCTCAAAGTGTCTCACCCTAGACTGCTAAGTAATAACAAAAGTTACTAAACAGTGGGGGGAAATGGAGGGAACAATAGTAATACACAGTGGATAAAGTAGATACCGTCTTGACCTGATGATCCAAATTAGCCTCATTAGTAAGTGGCATATGGAAATCATGTATTTTGGGATGCGTTACCCTGAAAAGGATATCTATCACTCCTGTATTGTTTCAGCTAGAGATGCACAACTTGAATCTATTTATGAAAACATATTAGTTAAACTCAAATTAGAAAGTCAAATTAAGAAAAGTACTAGCCTGAAGTTTTCAAAAATGTCAGTGTCATGACAAGGGCTGAGAAACTCTTGCAGATTCAAGGAGGAAAAGGAGATATGAAAATTTTAAACAAGGGGATCCCTGAGTGGCTCAGGATTTAGTGCTGCCTTCGGCCTGGGGTGTGGTCCTAGAGACCCAGGATCGTGTCCCATCTTGGGCTCCCTGCGTGGAGCCTGCTTCTCCCTCTGCCAGTGTCTCTGCCTCTCTCTCTCTCTCTCTCTCTTTCTTTCTCTCATGAATAAATAAATAAAATCTTTTTTTTTTAAAAAAGGAAAATTTGGGATCCCTGGGTGGCGCAACGGTTTGGCGCCTGCCTTTGGCCCAGGGCGCGATCCTGGAGACCCGGGATCGAATCCCACATCGGGCTCCCGGTGCATGGAGCCTGCTTCTCCCTCTGCCTGTGTCTCTGCGCCTCTCTCTCTCTCTCTGTGACTATCATAAATAAATAAATAAAAATTTAAAAAATAAAAATAAAAAAAATAAAAATAAAAAAGGAAAATTTTAAACACAATTTCTGGCTCCAGACTTGGAATATGCAGTATAGATTTGATGAAAATATTATTTGAATGTGAAATTTCCTAAATATGCATCATTATCAAATGCTTATTTGAAAATATTTAAGTTTGGAAACCACTATTCTACTTAATGGTTAGTTTTGGGTGAAGAAGTTCTTCAGCTGAAAGACTTTGATAATATTATCTATTTTCTTCTATAGTAACTTTTTTGTTATAGTTTTCTGTAGTTCTTTTTTTCTTTTCCTATTTGCAGGTATTCTTTTTGGACAGGGTTCATAGTTTAAGAGCAACGTTTTCTAAGAGTATGGCGAAGTACAATTTCTTTAATGGAAGATGTTGGTAGTTTGGGCAAAGGGCAGTGGTTGGTTTGTCTTGCCTCTCTTTCATTTCTGCATCTTTTTAAATTTTACCCTCTCACTTTTTTTCCCCTTTCACTATAATGGCCCCAGACCAAATAGACAACTGACATTAGTTTTCAGAACCTGACTGTCTTTTATTATTTCTTCTACCAGAATCCTAAAAACATCCAGATTATTAGTCCTTCAAAACATGTTTAAATTATATGCATGTTCTTATTTTCATGGCTGCTAATGACAGAAAAAAAACAATATTTCTAAAATGAAAGCTAGGAATTATTTAAGTCATATCATGACAAGTATTTTTGCTTTTCCTGTGGTTTTAGTGTACCTAAATAAGGTACAACTGCTGTGAATGATAAGCCCAGGTACACTAAACTTGAAATTTATTGTTGAAAGCAATACAACTAGTGAGGTTTGTTTGAGTGGTCTCCTGATCAACAGTATGGTAGGTGTCTCTCAGCTCTGTTTATTTGCAAATTCAGAGCACTCTTACCTTTTTTATGAAAAGTTTTCTCACCTGTGGCTCATGTTTCATTATAGCCTCCTCTTGGCAGCATTTCATAATGCCTCAAGACTGAATTAAACTTACCCTGTTCAGTGTTTCCACAATTCTTCCAATTCGTGGTAGTCCAGTGGTGGATCGACAGGTCTGTACATTAATTACATGGTGAGTTCCTTGAAGGCAAGAGTTTCTCTCACTCCTTCAATCTCCCAGAGAGTAAAGAGGATACCACCTCTGTCTACTAACTTAATTGGATTGGGTTGTTACAAAGGGAACACATTTAAGTTTTAGCCTATCCCTTGAACTTACAAAGTGTGTCCTGAGTTGAATGTGCACTTGTGTTTGGATAGTTTTGCTGCAGGGACCTAAAATGTTCTCTGTAGAGTAGTGAGAGCAATGTGGGAGAAAGAAAGAAGAAAGAAAAGAAGCAAAGTATATATAAGAAAGTAGAGAGTAGAGTACTTTTCAATACAGAAAACTGAAACTAGAATCCAGACTAGGCAAAGAGGCTGTATTTTTAAGGCAATGATTAACACACATAAGGTATTTGCAATGCTACAAATGGACTACATATAATTTTTTGTGGTTCTCAAAAACTTGAGTCAAATCTGTTATACACACACACACACACACACACACACGCACACACATATACATACATGACACATGGACAGCTTTTGTTTTATGAACATTAAGGAAAATTCTGAGTTACATGACTGCATCAAAATAAGTAGAGTAAGAATCAAACACATGGAATACCTACGTAGTTTTGAAGCTAAACTAAGTCAGATTCTTAGTAGAAAGAAGAAAGAATGACCACAGAATTATAAACCTACAGATGTTACTAAAATCTTGAGTAGGATTCTCCAATGTGGCTGAAGACTTAAGGCAATCTCATCTAGTGTTTAAGAAGCAACGTGTCCTTGATGATTTCTCAAATTGATCTGCGTCTTTACACATGCACAGCACCCAGCACACAGTAGGCTATATATTTGCACAAGAGGTGAGCCCAAGTTTTTATACCTGTAGATTCTCTGCTAGTTTTAGAAATAAGTATCTAGTGGGATCCACTTTAGCCTTGCAATGGAAACTATCAAAATTGGAAAACATCTAAGTGCCTAACAATAGAGTAATGGCTAGAGAATTTGCAGTAAATACGCTCTTTTTGTACATGCCCTAATTTCAAAAATTTATATTTATTTCTATAAATTGACATAAAGTTCTCTAGATACAATGCTATGTGAAAAAGACACATTACCCAATAGTACATATACCGTCATCCTATTTTATGAAAAAGCTCTTGAAGCACATATATTAAATTATTAATAACAACTGCCCCTAATGAAAGAATTTGGGCATAAACTAGACCAACACTTTTCATTCAATATCCTCCTATACTATTTAAAGTATTATCATGAGAATTTATATATATGTTATATAAATATAGTAACATTAATACAATATATAAATATATAATTTAATACACTTACACACCATAAAATAGAACTGTGTTTGAAGCACAGTTAAATGAATGAATACAAAAAGCTTTCTGTTGCAATTGAATACTGGACAAATGTAAACATTTTATGTGTGTATATTTATATGTATTGCATATAGTGCTGAGTTCATTAGAAAATAATTGAAAATGGCAACCCACAGATACCCCCAATAAATGGGAAAGAGTTCATGTCTATAAATGGGGAAGAGGTAACAGTTCATGTCAAGTGAGAACTATGTATGGTGAATCTTTGTTGGATATGCATGTGGTCCATAGACTCAGAAATAGGCCATGACAAATAGATTTTTCATACCTTTATTTAGTTCATTGAAGCATAATTTCTTAAGGTAGAACACAATGAGTTTTGATAGGTGCATAATTATATAAGTACCACCACAATCAAAGTATAGAACAATCTCATCATGCCAGGAATGTTTCTGGTGCCCCTTTGTAGTCAGTACCTTCCTACCACAGTCAGCTTCTGGGAACCATTAATCTGGTTTCTGTCCTTATAGTTCTGTGTTTTCTAGAACTTCATATAAATGGAATAATATGTTAACTGCTTTAATCTAACTTTTCACTTACCATAATGCTTTTCAGATTCATTCTTGTTTTTACGTGTATTATTAGTGCATTCTTTCCTTTTCTTAAAGTAACATTGCATTGTATGGTATACCACAATGGATTTATTTATTCATCAGTTAGTGGGCATTATAGTTGTTTTCCAATTTAGAGTTATTCTACCTAAAGTTGTATGGAATATATTTTCTTTTTTTTAATTAATTAATTAATTAATTAATTAATTATGATAGTCACACAGAGAGAGAGAGAGAGAGGCAGAGACATAGGCAGAGGGAGAAGCAGGCTCCATGCACCGGGAGCCCGACGTGGGACTCAATCCCAGGTCTCCAGGATCGCGCCCTGGGCCAAAGGCAGGTGCCAAACCGCTGCGCCACCCAGGGATCCCTGGAATACATTTTCATTTCTCTTAGTGACTATTTAGGGAAGGGATTGCTAGCTAAGTCATATAGTTAATACATATGTAAATTTTTAAGATAAACTGCCAACCTGTTTTTCAAAGTGGCTATAGTAATTGTTCTTCTCATCAGAAATCTATCAGAATTTATCTATTTTGCATCTTTTCCATAAACGTTGATTTTGTTACCATCGTTGCTATATCTTTGTTTTATGTTCTAATAGACATGTAGCCATATATAGTTGTGGCTTCAATTTGCATTCCTTTAATTATCAATTATGTTAATCAGCTTCTTATTTTTTACTAAAGTATCTGTTTGAATCTTTTACCTATTTTTATTACTAAATTGTTTTTTTAATATTGATTTGTAAGAAAACTATATATATTCTATACAAGCCCCTCTATAGGTATATGATTTGCAGATATTTTTTCCTGTGGGGATTGTGTTTAATTTTCTTAATGGTAATTTCTGAAGAGCAAGAGTTCTTGATTTTTATTGAGTCCAATTTTTCTATTTTTTTTTGTTTTAATTATTTGTCTTTTTTGTTTGTTTGTTTGTTTGCTTTGGCAAAGATACCTTTGCCTAAATAGGTCCATAAAGATTTTCTCATATTTTTTTTTTCTTTAACTTCAAGCATTTTATGTGTTCTGTTTTGGCCTGTGATCTATTTCAATTTGGTATTTGTGTAAGTAGAGAGGTAAGGATCAAAGCTCATCTTTTGTGTGTGGGTGTGTGTGTGTGTGTATGGATGACCAATTATTACAGCATCATGTATTGAGAAGACTCTTTTTTTCACCACTGAAAATCAATTACAATAGAATTAATTGACTATTATGTGTATGGATCTATGTTTGGACATACCATCTGTTTTATTGACTTATGTCTCTCTTTCTATCCATATCACGATCTCTTGATTACTATAGTATTATAATATAGATTATATTGTAAGCTTGGTATTCTTTACATCAAGTACTGTAATAAGGGCTTTATTTTTGTTCTTTTAAAAATTGGTTTGATTATTCTCTGACCTTTGAATATGAAATGTAGAATCATCTTGTCAATTTTTAAAAAAGAAAAAAAAGATAAGATTTTAGTTCAGATTGTGTTGAATCTATAGATTAATTTAGGAGGATTTGGCATCTTAACAATTTTTAGTCTTTTAATACATAAACTTAGCGTACCTCTCCATTGCTTTGGTCTGTTATTTTTTTCTATCAATCATTTTTAATTTCTACCATATAAATTTTGCATATGTTATTAAATCTATTTTCATTAATTTTACAACTTTGATATACCCTAAAAGGTTTTGTGTTTGTAATTTCAATTTCCAAATATTTTTTGCTCATATATACAAATGTCATTTATTTTTGTGTATGGACCAGGCATTCTGAGACTTGGAAAATTCATGTGTTAATTATTTTAACTTTTCTAGAGATTCTTTGGGTTTTCTGAATAGATAATCATAGTATCTGTGAAAAAAAAAAAAACTCTTTGTTTCTTCTTTTCCAATCTGCATGCCTTATATTTTTTTTCTTCCTTTGTATTTACTCAGATCTCTAGTATAATGTTGAATGGAGACTGTGACATCTGACATCCTTACCTTGTGCTAGACCTTAGGAAGAAAGCCTTCAGTCTTTCAAAATTTGGAAATTTGGTATGATATTTGCTGTAAGCTTTAAGTTCCATGTCCTTCTAGTTTGCTAAGAATCTCCTTAATAAATTAATGTTCAATTTTTTAAAATTCTTTTTCTGCACCCATTGTAATAATCACTCTCACAGAGCCATGAGATGAGATTTTTCTATGTGGTTGAAGCAAGAAGCTGAATCTAAGCTGTCTACAAAGACCCTGAATTAAATGCAGCACTTTTTGTTGAGAGAAACTACAAAACTTGGGGCAGCCCTGGTGGCTCACTGGTTTAGCCTTCAGCCCAGGGCCTGATCCTGGAGACCCGGGATTGAGTCCCACATTGGGCTCCCTACATGGAGCCTGTTTCTCCCTCTGCCTGTGTCTCTGCTTCTCTCTCTCTCTCTCTCTCTCTGTCTCTCATGAATAAATAAATAAAATCTTAAAAAAAAAAAAAAAAAAACCTACAAAACTCCTCCAATGTAGCCAGGTATAGGACAAGGAATCTCAATTCCAACTCTGTCCCTGGGTGCCAAGAAAATCTCATGAGATAGTGGAACATGAAGACAACCTCAAGCAAGTTGGAGACTTTAATTTGAAATATAATAATAGCATTCTCAAATTCAGAAACTAGAATAAAAATGGTTTCTGAAGCCATTATAGGGACAAAAACTGAATATTCTGGAAAGACACTTCCATCATATAGGTTACATGTTACCTTTAATTGAGAATAATGAAAGCTAACTCTTAAACTCTTCTTATTTCTTTGAAATTTAATTAGAATATATGATAGAGTATATTTATTCATTCCTTCAACAAATATTTACTGAATGTGTCTGTAAGAGAATGGGCATTTTTCAGGCTCTAATGTGATTCAAAGGAAATATGAAGATTCACATTCATCCTACAGATTATTATTATTGACATATACATATATCAGTACCATATATGTATAGTCTTATTGAGGTATATATTGATTATATCTCCTCTCTGAACTTTATCTTATTAGAAATGATTGTACAAAATTGCTGCTGGTGAGAGAGGTCAAAATGTTACTTTACCTTCTTTGTATTAATAAATAGCATTGTGTTCAGTTTTCTTATTGGATCTTTTGGAGTTATTTTAAAATACAAGCTTCAGTATATAGCACCATCTAATATTTTTATAAAAATATGTGAAAGTCAATTATTGATGGATAATATTAGGAATATCAAATGTTTCTATGGAATGGCCAAAGTGAATTTTCTCCCTAGGGTAGATTTAATTGATTCACCACTATTCTTCTCTTCAAAATATTCTTTCCCTAAGTACTTAGAGTTATTTTAATGTTTTTTCCGGATATTTATTTCCTCAACCCTTTAATTTCTAAGAAAGCTCATTTGACTTGAGCTAAATGAATAAGTATGTCTAGATTTGGTAGTGCTTTTATTTCCAGATTTGCTGCACACACCAGGAAGTTATATTGAGTTCTTAATATATAGAATATAATAAAACTCTGGGTTGTTGTTTTCTAAGTAGTTTATATTGACTAAAATATTAATTAGAGCTACTGTAAAAATTAATCCCTGTTGGTACTGTGTGTTGTTGGATGAAGGATAATCAAAGCTGGGTTATATGTTACTTTTTGATGTCTCAGTTGATACAGTAGCTCTAAGTTACTTGTTTAGTATAACTTTAGAGTCCTACTCATGGACTACTCAGCCTTCTCATAGAGGATGGTTTTCATGAGTTAAGAGGAATCAAGTATGCATACTTATCAGCTAGAACTTTCAATATGCAATGGGCTTCCTTATGACTTCATGTGTTACAGTGGTCTTTATAGCTGGAGCTTTTGGCAAATACCGATAATGTATTGCAGTACTATCCAGAGAAAGCGTTATGTTTCTTCTCTGATCTTAAGCAGACCATGGCATATTTCTAAATTAATAAGCAAACTGAGGACCACAGCATTTATTTCTGTAACTTTGTTGCTGACATTAGTATGCATGTAAATATTTAATCTATTCTTCTCTCAGTTGTTTTTTAACTGCTGTAGAGTTTTAGAATGGTATATATAGACTCCCCTTATTCAATCTCTTCAATAATTTGATTCTGACCAATAATAAATATATCCATCATAGCAAGTGGTGCTCTTATTATTCATACTGATATATATTTATTCAACACAAAATCCTATTTGCATATCCCCACTGAAGTCCTTGGTAATTTCCAACTGTTTATTAAGTTGTATTTTAAACTGACATCAAGCTTCAAATCATACTGAGTAAATTGTTGATGATATGACAATCATATTTTATTTTAAAGCCATGAATAGTATTATTTACTTTTCTGCGAAATGAACTCAGTTCCAGTGCAATTACAGGGAATTAAGTAAATGTTTTTGAAGTAAACTCTGTAGTGGGAAAAAAAAAATCAAACTTTGATGTCAGTCAGGAGATTCAGATTATCCTCCTGGCCAAGCCACTTGTTATTCTGTAAATTTGGAAAATTCGCTTGGCTTTACATTGTCTGTCTCTTTGTCAATAAAATAAGTTAATAACTTATTCTTATTGCCCATTTTCTTTGAACTCTGAAACTCTATGACATTAATTTGCAATTATTGTTTTACACTTATGGCAGTACATTGAACACATGAAAAAAATGCTAAGTGTATGCCATTTGCCCAATTTGATGCTTCAAAAACTTCACAATTGATGGGTCAGTCTTATTTAGAAAAATGTGCAGAGCTATAAGGGTGAAAACTCAGTGTCAATTTGAGTTTTTTGTTGCTGTTTCTCATAATTACCTCATCTGTAAGATTTTATTTTTAATGTAATTTGTTCTAAATAATCTCATTTAAATTTAATCTTTCCATTTTTTATTGAGTGTAGAGTTTCTCTAATTCTTCAGTGTTCTAATTGTTTATATTTTAGGTAGGCATGCTGATCATTCAGGATTTGGGAACTTTTCCTTTTGAAGTCAATGCTATAGGCATTTAGAATTAACCATTTGAAAGCGAAGGGATTGGTTTTCCATTTGACATAACTATAGTTTTTTAAGAAATTTATGTCACTGTCCATAGGATTCTGCTCTCAAAAATGTCTCTTTTTCAGTGATTTCTAGAGTATATGCCAGCAAATGGAAAATATAATCTAATAAAAAGATACTTCCAAGTGTCTTAGACAAAATATTTATTTTACTATGAATTTAATTTTTAATAATTATGTTATGATTATCTAGTACTAAAACATTAATTATGAATCAGCATTAGGTTCTAAAATAGAAGTATGGGAAATAGAAAGTGACCATATGTTCCTGAAAAACCAAATAGTAGGAGAATTCATCAATGAGGAATTTAGGATCTTCTGGGAAAAATAACTCAAAGAACTGAAATTTGAGTGAATTTATTAAAGCCCTTATAAGTTTTCATATTAACAGATTAAAAAGAAAAGACCACACATATATTGCATGCACAAAAGTGAATATTGCACGTGATTTTACATTTACAGTCCCTTGGTTTCCAGAAAGTTTTCAAGATTACCTCCCACAATGTTTTTTTTTTTTTTAAGATTTTATTTATTTATAAGAGAGAGAGAGAGAGAGAGGCAGAGGGAATAGCAAGCTCCATGCAGGGAGCCTGATGTGGGACTCGATCCTGGGACTCCAGGGTCATGCCCTGGGCTGAAGACAGGCGCTAAACCACTGAGCCACCCAGGGATGCCCCCTCCCACAATGTTTTGAAATTATGTTTGCTTTACTGAAGATTATATGCATTTTAAGAATTATTTTTCATATGTGTAATTTTTCTTTCAGTATTCAGTGCATTTCTAATTTTATGATTTGTTTGTGAATGACTCCTCCAACTTCACTATGGTCCTAGCCAATTAGAGTAATTAAAATTTCTTCAACAGTATCCACTATCTGGGGATTACTTTATCTTAATTTTCTTTATTTTTCTGTTTCATTGTAAAGTTGATACTATCACCTTATTGTGAGTTTTATTTCTATTTCTTTTAAACTCCAGTTCCTTTGTTATTTTTTGGGAGTTTTTTTGCTAATATCTCCCTATATAAGTAAATTAATATCTGTTTGTATTAAAAGTTTTAGATTGAGAAAAAGGGCCTAAAGGAATACATGTCTAGTTATCTGAAATTAATATCTATAAACAATATCCATCATCTGGATTGGTAGCAGATTGAGGATTATATCACTTAAAAAGATGACTGACTTGACAAAACACATCTACAAAAACCCCACATTATACATAATTGTCAGAAACTAGATACTTTCTTGCTCAGATGGAGAACAAAATAAGAATGCCCTCTCTCACAATTCCTATTTAACATTGTACTGGAAGACCTAGCTAGTGTAATCAGACAAGGGAAAGAAAAAGAATGTATTCAGGATGGAAAGGAAGAAATTTTTATTTATAGATGGCATGGATGCCTATGGAGAAAATTCAAAAAATTATGAGAAAAACAAAACAAAGTAATAAACAAAACTCCTGGAACTAATAAATAAGTGTGAAATGTTACAGAACATAGTTAATATATAAAAGCCAATTTTTTCCTATATACCATCAATAAACATTTTGAACTTAATTTTTTACAAAATGAAATAGCGTCAAAAACATGTCCATTAGTAACAACAATAAAGAAGGGAAAACTTAAGTATAAGACTAACAAAATGCACACAGGATTTCTATGCAAAAAACACTGATGAAAGAAATTGGAGAAGATATAAACCCTATGTTCATGGTTTGGAGGACTCTGTCATTTAGATGTCAATTCTTTACCACTTGATCCATAGATTCAAAATAGTACATATGAAAATTGCAGTAAGTTATTTATATCTATCAATAATTGACTCTAAAGTTTATGTGAAAAGACAAGATACCTAGAGTAGTCAATACAATAATGAAAAAGAACAAAAATGGAAGATTAACTTATTGCAAGATTTAGTTTAAAGCTATAAGAATACATGGCCTTGATCAACAAATAGATGCATGGATCAATGGAAGGGAATAGAGAGCCTAGAAATATAGATGAATGGATCAGTGGAAGGGAATAGAGAGCCTAGAAATAGAACTACAGTAATTTAGTCCTCTGTCTCTTCCACAGGTGCAAAATAAATTCAAGAGAAAAAGAATAGTCTTTCCAACAAAAAGTGTTGAAATCATTAGATTTCATTTCACAATAATCAACTCAAAATAGATCATACACCTAGATTATAAAATGCAAACTATAAAATACCTAGAAGAAAATATAGGCAAAAAATCTAGGTGAATGTGGATTGGCAATGAACTTTTAGATGTAACACCAAAAGTATAATCCATGGAATAAAAACTGATAATGTAGACTATTAAAATCAAAGAGATCTCATCTGCCAAAGACACAGTTAAGATATATAAAATACAAGCCACAGACTGGACATAATATTTGCAAAGCACATGTCTGATAAAAGACTCATATTCAAACAATGGAAAAATCTTAAAACTCAACACTAAGAAAACAACCCATTACAATTAAAAAATGAACAAAATATCTGAATAGATAACTTATCCAAGAAAATATACAGATGACAAGCACATGAAATTATGCTCAAATCATTTACATTAAGGAATCATAAAACAACAGTGAAATATACAATTATTAGAATGACTAATATCCAAAAAACAATACCAGTTGCTAGTGAGGCTGTAGTTAATAACAAAGTCTCATTTATTGCTGGTGGGAATGTGAAGTAACAGTCACTTTGGAGGACAGTTTGGCAGTTTCTTATGAATTTTTTTTTTTTTTATTGGTGTTCAATTTACTAACATACAGAATAACACCCAGTGCCCGTCACCCATTCACTCCCACCCCCCGCCCTCCTCCCCTTCTACCACCCCTAGTTCGTTTCCCAGAGTTAGCAGTCTTTACGTTCTGTCTCCCTTTCTGATATTTCCCACACATTTCTTCCCCCTTCCCTTCTTTTCCCTTTCACTATTATTTATATTCCCCAAATGAATGAGAACATATAATGTTTGTCCTTCTCCGACTGACTTACTTCACTCAGCATAATACCCTCCAGTTCCATCCACGTTGAAGCAAATGGTGGGTATTTGTCATTTCTAATAGCTGAGTAATATTCCATTGTATACATAAACCACATCTTCTTTATCCATTCATCTTTCGTTGGACACCGAGGCTCCTTCCACAGTTTGGCTATCGTGGCCATTGCTGCTAGAAACATCGGGGTGCAGGTGTCCCGGCGTTTCATTGCATTTGTATCTTTGGGGTAAATCCCCAACAGTGCAATTGCTGGGTCGTAGGGCAGGTCTATTTTTAACTGTTTGAGGAACCTCCACACAGTTTTCCAGAGTGGCTGCACCAGTTCACATTCCCACCAACAGTGTAAGAGGGTTCCCTTTTCTCCGCATCCTCTCCAACATTTGTTGTTTCCTGCCTTGTTAATTTTCCCCATTCTCACTGGTGTGAGGTGGTATCTCATTGTAGTTTTGATTTGTATTTCCCTGATGGCAAGTGATGCGGAGCATTTTCTCATATGCATGTTGGCCATGTCTATGTCTTCCTCTGTGAGATTTCTGTTCATGTCTTTTGCCCATTTCATGATTGGATTGTTTGTTTCTTTGGTGTTGAGTTTAATAAGTTCTTTATAGATCTTGGAAACTAGCCCTTTATCTGATATGTCATTTGCAAATATCTTCTCCCATTCTGTAGGTTGTCTTTGAGTTTTGTTGACTGTATCCTTTGCTGTGCAAAAGCTTCTTATCTTGATGAAGAGACTCATTTTAGACAGAAGGACACCTACAGCCTGAAAATAAAAGGTTGGAGAACCATTTACCATTCGAATGGTCCTCAAAAGTTTCTTATGAAATTAAGCATACTTTCATCTGGCCCTGCAATCATGCTCATGGGTATTTACCAACTGATTTGAAAATTCATCTCCACAGAAAAATCTGCAGATGAATGTTTGTTTATGGCAGCTGTATTCAGAGTTGCCAACAATTGAAATCAGCCAGGATACCCTTTATTAGGATAAGCAAATTGGTATTTCCATATAACAGAATACTGTTTAGCATTAAAAAGGAATGAGGTATCAAGGCATGTAAAGACATGAGTGACTCTAAAGTACATGTTGATAAGTAAAAGAAATCAGACTGAAAAGACTATGAACCACATTATTCTATGTATATGATATTCTGCAAAAGACAAAATCATGCAGTAGGTAAACATATCAACAATTCCCAGGGGATCACAGTGTGTGTAGGGAGGCATTGAATAGGTGGAACACAAGGCATTGTTAGGGCAGAGAAACTCTCCTCTAGGACATTATAATTATGGATACAGAACACTATGCATTTGTCAAAACCTATTGAGCTTTGAAACATAAGAAAATTAACGCAGTATAGGAAAACTTAAAAAAATTATTTAGAGATCAATGAAATACAAGGATGGAATGCAGAACGTTACAAAACTATCTATGTTACAGCCTCATTAAAGGGAGTGTGAGGGAAAAGTGCTGACCTAAGTAACTTGAAATGAGCACATACTGTGGACAAAGGGCAAAAAGAATCATCCACAGGCAGTGTAGACTGGTTGATCAAATATTCTTCCATGGAAATAGAAGTTATCAGTTCTGAAACCACTGTATGTGTATACTCGAATAATTTTTAAAAATGAATAACATAAGAGCCACATTATGTGTGCGAGAAGGAGCTGAAATAAGCAAGGGGCAGAAGCTAGAATGAGCCATATAGCAATGGGTTAGAAGTGGAACATCAGTATGAACTCAAGTTTAGCTTAATAAAGATGGTTACACATACAGATATTTTAGACATGTATGTATGCACAGGTTAGTATACACACATATTTCTTTGATTTGCCCACTGAGAGGCCCAGGGGCAATCACATACCAGCCTCCATGAGTGCACTAGTGTCTATCTCTTGATTTTTAATATTATTCTCCAATAAAAGGAATAAGGATTCCATGGAGAAATGCTTGATTCTAGGAATGCAGTGGAAAACATGCAAATGAGTTTATACAATCTTGTGCCAGGAAGTAAAGAGATGCTAAATACACACAGACACACATACACACACAGTGATATGTCAAAGGGACAAGCTGAGTTTTCAACAGCTGAAGCTGTAGCAGCCTCAGAAACAGAATATAGTAGTACTAGATTACAATCCAAAGTATAAAGTAAATATGAATTCATACTGATTTTTTAAATAATTCTATAAATAGAATAGATAAATATGCTGTGCAGAAGAAGTCCAAGTAATCTATGTAGATACTCTGGCTTCCATGAGATTGAGCATGTATAATTCCCTATTCTTTAAGTAAAAGCTATGTATAGTGAATGCTTTCCAAAGACTATGAAAATTTGGGGCAAAAAGAGTACTTCACCCTGGTGATCAAGGTGATTAATAACAATAATGATAAGTAATAACACATACCCTTGCTATGATACAAGAATGGCATTTTCTTCTGTAGTTGTCTTCCCAAAACCATGAGTAAGCATCATGCAAAATCCTAATTGAGGAGCATCCTACCGAATACCTAACCAGCACATGTCAGAACTGCCAAGGTCATTAAAAACATAAAAATCCACAAAAGTCTCACAGCCAAGAGCACCCTAAGGAGATATGACAACTAAATGTAATATATTTGTGATGAGATCCTGGACAAAAAAAGAAGCATAAAGGAAAATCTAATAGGATATAAATAAATATGAGCTTTAGTTAGTAATAGTATTTTGATTTATTCATTAATTGTGACATGTACACCTTACCAACGAAAGATGTTACAAATGGAAGAAGCAGGGTATGGTATATGTGGAAATCTCTGTTCTATCTTCACAATTGTTTTGTAAATCTGAAACTATTCTAAAAGTAAATGTTAATAAAAATAAATATTAAGGGGCACCTGGGTGTCTTAATTGATTAAGCATCTGCCTTTGGCTCAAGTCATGATCCCAGGGACCTGGGATCAAGCCCTTGGGCTCCTTGCTCAGCTGGGAGCCTGCTTCTCCCTTTCCTTCTTGGTCCCCCCTGCTGTGCTCTCTGGCTCTTTCTCTCGGTCAAATAAGTAAATAATTAAAAATAAATTTTAAGTGTGGCTGATATTTAAAATAGTATCATTATACAGCTGATGTCATAATTGAAATATTAAGAATAATATAACAGATTCATGTTTGCTGACATGGAAAATGTAAAAATATATTATGAGGAAAAAGTAATTGACAAAAACATTGTGACTCATTTTATGCAAAAATGTAAACACACATATACATGGCACAAATATTTGGAAGATTAGCCCCATTGAAATGTTGTGACTTTAGCAAAAGCCCTGGCATTTAGGATTGTTGCAAACGGGTACATGTTGGCATTGATTTTTTTTGTCTGCTCATGCTTCCCTTATTTGAATATTTTATAATAAGAATGTATTTTTAGATATTTGTAAATTACTTATGACTTAAACCCCTTGTATATACTTTAACATCTGTCTGCTACCAAGCCTACCTTGATCAATTATTCCTTTTTACTCCATAACATAAAGGTTTTTTCCCAATATGTCCTCTGCTGAGCATATAAACAAGAATAAGTTTTTCCCAGGTTAAAAAGAAAACTAGGAAAACAAAACAAGAAGTGTATCTTTTGTCTATTAGTTACTCCATATCTCTTTTCTTTTGCTGCCAAAATTCCTGAAAGTGTTTTCCACCCGTAGTTTCTACTGTCCTCTGTGTTTTTCTCACTGTCAGCTCACTGCCTGATGTTACTTCTACTAATTCTAATGATATGACAGCCTTCCTGATGGAAGGGCTATGGCAAGGAGGCAGCAGCCCTGGGCTCTGCAGTTGGGACCTTACAAATCCTACTTTACTTTCATAAACTTGCTTTCCACAGCTTTAAAAGGAGGGTTAAGACTATATATTGATATGTCTTATAAATAATACATTTCAATAAATATTGATCAGGAGATCTAGAAATAATACCCAGAATCTGAGCATTCTTTTCTTCACTATTATCGCTCTCACGCAAGCCACCCTCATCTTTCTTCTGGATTATTGCAGTTGACTACTACTAGCTCACTGGACCAACTAACCTCCCTAACAGGCATCACTGCCTCTGCCCTAACAACCCTTCAAATATCTCTTGATGCAAAATCCAGGGAGGAGCCATTAGGACCTAAATAAGAGTATGTCTCTTTTTTCATAACTTTGCAGAGGTTCTTTTGTGCAAGAATGGGAGTTTAATGTAGTGTGAGTGTGTGTCTGTGTGTCATCAGCAGTGGGATGAAGAAGTATGTCAAATAAAAGAGAGGTGTCTGGGTAGCTCAGTTGATTAAAGCCAATTCAGGTCATGATTTCAGGATCCTGCTCTCAGGATCTTGAGATGGAGCCCTGCATTGGGCTCTGCACTGGGTGTGGAGTTGCTTAATATTTTCTCTCTCTCTCTCTCTCTCTCTCTCTCTCTCTCTCTGTCCTGCCTCTCCCTTCCCCAACCCTAGCTCACACTCTAGAAGCCAATAAAGGGTGTGTTATTAAGCAGATTATTGCTGTGGGCAACTGGGGCTGATCCCACTGGTGAATGCTGAGAGACAGTGTGAACAATGCCTCAAAGTACTTCCAACCAGGATTTAAGGAGCTGAGGATTTTGGCAGCAATATCCTATCAATTTTTAGTTCAGGATTGCTGGAAAAGGTGAAAGGAACACATTACCTTCCATCATGCCTCACCTGCTCTGCTCTTGAGCCTAGTAGATTAGCAGCTAAGGAAAGCACTCAGGTAAATGCATAGAAAGGAAACATACACAGGAGCAGTGTAGGTGGTGAGGGACAAAAAGATATGTATAGGTAGCTGATAGCATCTGCTAAAATTCTTTTCTCAATTATTTTCTGAATTTTATTTCCTTCCTAGTTCCATTGATTATTCAGAACCCTTCTGGAAATAGATGGCACGCTCAAAGCAGGAAATTGAAAAGCGTTTAACAAAAAGACTATTTACAAGTATATGGACAATTTTTTAAAATCCACAAGTTATAATAAAAATGCTAGTGGACTAATTTCATTTCCATTGTCTGAAGGAGCCAGGGCAGGAGCAGATACTTGAAACCCAAGATCTATAGCTTACTGCATAAGTAGAGAAAAACAAGTCACTGCCAAGCCCCACCCTAGTGGGGAAGGACCCTAAAAATATTACCTAGATGTTCTCTCCTTCCCTCTCTGATCTTCTGCTTTTGCTTGTCAAACCAACAATAAGCCAGCAAACAATTGGGTCAAGCAGTGCCTGAGGTCAGTGGCCAGAGCACAAAGCACAGTGGGGATAATGGGAAGTAGATGCCCAGGAGTTGTTGGAGACTATCCAGTGTACCTGAATACAATGGAAGCTCCATGAATTTTTTCCAGTTTTATCGAGAAATGATTGACATATAATGTCATGTACATTTAAGGCATACATCATGTTAATTTTTATAAGAATATATTGCAAGATGATTACCATCATACCATTAGCAAGCACCTCCATCACATCCCATAATTATTATTTCTTTTTCCTTAACTTTTCAGATGATTATGGAAACTCCACAAGAAGCAGGTCAATAATAAACAAACACAATGACATAGGATGGAAGTTCAATTATTTATTTTGAGATAGATTAAAACTAAAAACATATAATAAATGTATTTAAATGCAAAGGAAAACCCATTTATTTAATGAAAATATTAAAGAGGTAGGAGAAGCATAGTTCCAGAAATAAAACTATGCCTTCTTAGTGCTCTTACCCCAAGCCTCCATTCTGAAATCTCTTCATTCTATGTGTATGCTCTAACCCTGGATCTGGGGCTAAGTTTTACCTCATGTCCAGATCCCAGTGCATGAGAATATGACACAAAGCATATAATAAAGGGGGAAATACCAACAGCTAGAAGTGAATTAGAGAAGCAGCTAGGAGTAGCGAGTGGAATGAAACTCATCATTTTCTATAGGTTTTCTTTTTCTGAAATTCAAAAAAGTTGAGAGGAAAGCATGGATGAACACTGTGAAGCAACGGGCTATTTCAAAGGCCATCCTTTTTGGAAGTATCAGCATTAGTTACCTCAAAATAATCACACATTCTGTTCTATGAATACTTTAAATTCTCTAAGATAAATCTGTGGAAAACATAAAATGGATTCTTCACTCTGATTTTTTATCTCGAATGTGACATTCTTTCAACTCTTCAAACTGTTACTAGAATCTAAATGCACAACCTGTTTGCTAGAAAACTAATAAAATCTGGATCGTCTGAATTGTTTTCCCTATCTTTCTGTTTTTTGCAAAGTTGTATGAATTATATTTCTATAATTGAACATGCTCATTAATAGAATATTTTTCTTTAAAAGAACTGCAAAACATGGGATCCCTGGGTGGCACAGCGGTTTGGTGCCTGCCTTTGGCCCAGGGCACGATCCTGGAGACCCAGGATCGAATCCCACGTCGAGCTCCCGGTGCATGGAGCCTGCTTCTCTCTCTGCCTGTGTCTCAGCCTCTCTCCTCTCTCTGTGTGACCATCATAAATAAATAAAAATTATAAAAAAAAAAAGAACTGCAAAACAACGTGCTCTTATGTGTAATATCAAAAACTTTGCTCTTAGGTTTAGATCTTTTCATTTCTCCAACCTGACGTGTTTATCTTGCATGCATCCTTCATGACTGTCACGATCTTTCTTGTCTGTGTAGGCATTAGTCACTAGATAGGGACCTTCTTGGGGGAAAATAATTATTCATAAGTATATCAGTTAGCTTCTAGCATCCCACAATAGGTAAGCATTCTATATGTTGTGTGAAATTGACTGTGTCTCATAAACCATACAATTATTCACTCATTTGGCAATATTTAAAGTTTATTAAAACTACTAAGTGCAGGATATAATACAATGAAAGAGGTACAATCTTATATAAAGTGTTTGGGAGTATATATGTTTGGAATTTAGAGTTTTTAATTTTGGGGGAGTTGATTTTAAAATGATAATGTCGGGGATCCCTGGGTGGCTCAGTGGTTTAGCACCTACCTTTGGCCCAGGGTGTGGTCCTGGAGTCCTGGGATCAAGTCCCGCATCGGGCTCCCTGTATGGAGCCTGCTTCTTCCTCTGCCTGTGTCTCTTCCTCTCTCTCTCTCTCTCTCTCTCTCTGTGTGTGTGTCTCATGAGTAAATAAATAAAATCTTTAAAAAATAATAAAATAAAATGATAATGTCATGCCCATGATATTTTCAAGTCACATTTTAAGCTCTAGATAGCACCAGCTTTGAACACACATCCACCAAGCTGAGGTTTTTCCACTAAATGAGTTTAGGCCAGGTCAAGTTTTGGTGCCAAATAAAATTATTTTAAAAATCTGATTTTAAGAGTTGGTATTTTTTTAACTTCAGAATTGTGGACTGTGCTGCAGATTGTGAGACAGTGGGGGAATAGGACTTTTTAAAAAATACATTTATTTATTTCTTGAGAAAAGGAGAGAGGTAATATGTGAGCAGTAGGAGGGGCAAAGGGAGAGGACAAGTATGCTCCACGCTGAGCACAGAGCTCAACTTAGGGCTCAATCCCATGACCCTGAAATCATGACCTTGGCCAAAATCAAGAGTTGGTCATTTAACCAACTGAGCCACCCAGGTACCCATATGACGTTTTTAAAAGACCTTAAGCTCTTATCTGAGAAATAAAACAAATCGTTAACAGGAAGCAGGAGATGTTTCATGTTGACCTAGGGTCACAAATTAAGCAAAGGAAGGAGAAGCAATAGAATCAATATCTACTGTGGAAGATATGTGCAGGTTTCAGTAAATAAGGAGGGAGAGGAGGGACAAGTATTGCAAGGGTAAAAAGGCATAAAGAAGTAGAGAAGTGAGAAAAATACTTCGGGAAAGACAAAAAAGCCCAGAGGACCAGGAGTATAGATCTTGGTAAAGGATCAACAGGTGGTAAATATGTCACAGTTAAATTATAGAGGACTTATGTTTGTTCTCACTTTTTTTTTTTCTTTTTAGCTTTCTCTCACCTCTTCCAAGAGCACTAGATCCACTATGAGTTATGCTGGCACTATTGATGACTCCCAAGTCATTAACTCTTTTTTTAAATTTTTATTTTAATTCCAAGCATAGTTAACATAATGTTATATTGGTTTCAGGTGTACATTATAGTTATTCAACACTTCCATACTTTACTCAGTGCTCATCATGATAAGTGTCCTCCTTAATCCCCATCACCTATTTAACCCATCCCTCCACCTACCTCCCCTCTGGTAACCACCAGTTTGTTGGTTATTGTCATTATACTTTATATCTATCCATACTGTTGCAAGTGGTAAGATTCCGTTCTTTTTTATGGCTGAATAATATTCCATTGTATATATTTACTACATTTTCTTTGTCCATTGGTCTACAGACTCACATTTGGGCTGTTTCCATAGTTTGACTATTGTAAATAACACTACTATAAACATAGGAGTGCATATATCCCTCTGAACTAGTGTTTTTGTATTTTGGTGGTAAATACCAGGTAGAGCAATTACTGGATTTTAGGGGAGTTCCATTTTTAATTTTTTGAGGAAACTCCATTCTGTTTTTCACACTAGCTGAAACACTTTGCCTTCCTATCCACAGTATACGAGGGTTCATTTTCGTCCACATCCTTGTCAATGCTTGTTTTTTCTTGTTTTTTATTTTAGCAGATCTGACATGTATGAGGTTATATCATTGTAGACTTGATTTGCATTTCTATGAAGATGATTAAGGGATCCCTGGGTGGCGCAGCGGTTTGGCGCCTGCCTTTGGCCCAGGGCGCGATTCTGGAGACCCGGGATCGAATCCCACATCCGGCTCCCGGTGCATGGAGCCTGCTTCTCCCTCTGCCTATGTCTCTGCCTCTCTCTCTCTCTCTCTCTGTGATTATCATAAATAAAAAAAAAATATCGGGCATCTTTTAATGTGTCTGCTGACTATCCAAGTTCTTCTTCTAGTATTCTCTTGAGGATTTTTGCATCTATGTTCATATATATTGGCTTGTAGTTCCCTTCTTTTGTGGTGTCTTTTTTTTTTAAGATTTTATTTATTTATTCATGACACACACACACACACACACACACAGAAAGAGAGAGAGAGAGAGAGAGAAGCAGGCAGCGGGAGAAGCAGGCTCTATGCAAGCAGCCTGACATGGGACTCAATCCCAGGTCTCCAGGATCACACCCTGGGCTGAAGGCAGTGCAAAACCGCTGAGCCACCAGGGCTGCCCTATTGTGGTATCTTTATCTGGATCTGGTATCAGGGTAAAACTAGCCTTATAGAAAGAATTTGGAAGTTTTCCTTCCTCTTCTATTTTTTTGGAGTAACTTAAGAAGTACAGCATTTGCTGTATCCCCAAAATTTGGACCATTGTGTTTCTATTTTCTTTTGTTTCTATGTAATTTTTTAAATTTCTTCTTAGATTTCTTGGTTCATTCTTTGGTAGCATGATTTTTATCCATACATTTGTGCTCTTTCCAGATTTTTTCTTGTGGTTGATTTCTAATTTCACTATGTGGTCACAAAAGATGCATACTATGACTTCAACCTTTTTGAATTTGTTGAGACTTGTTTTATGGCCTAATATGTGATCTAAACTGGAGAATGTTCTGTGTGCACTTGAAAAAAAATGTGTATTCTGCTCTTTTAGGATAGAATGTTTTGAATATATCTGTTAGATCCATCTGGTCAGGGTGCCCATTCAAAGACATTGTTTCCTTGTTGATTTTCTGTTTGAATAATCTGTCCATTGATGTAAATGGAGGTTAAAGTCCTCTACTCTTATGGTATTACTACCAGTTACTTCCTTTATGCTTGTTATTAACTGTTTTTATTTATTTGGGTGTCTCTGTGTTGGGTGCATAAATATTTACAATTGTTGTATCTTTTTTTTTTTTGGATTACTACCTTCATTAAATAATGTCATTTGTCTCTTGTTATATTCTTTTCTTTAAAGTCTATTTTGTATGATATAAATATTACTACCCTGGCTTTCTTTTGGCATCTGTTTGCATAATAAATGTTTTACCATCCTCTCGCTTTCAACCTGCAGGTGTCTTTAGGTCTGAAATGAGTCTCTTGTAGGCTGCATATAGATAGGTCTTATTTTTTTTATCCATTCTGTCATTCTATGGCTTTTGATTGGAGCATTTAATCCATTTATATTCAAAGCAATTATTGATAGGTATGTACTTATTGCCATTTTGTTACTTGTTTTGTGGTTGTTTTTGTAGTTTTTCTCTGATCTATTTCTTGCTATTTTTCATGGTTTGCTGGCCTTGTTTAGTGATACACTTGGATTTCTTTCTGTTTATTCTTTGTATGTCTATTACTAATTTTTGATTTGTGTTTAACATCAGGTTTGTAAATAACATCTTTATGTATAACAGTCTATATTAAGTTGATGGTCACTTAAATTTGAAACCATTCTTTACTCCTCTGCCCCTCCTCCAAGTTTTAGGTATATGGTATTATATTTTACACCCTTTTTAAAATTAATACCTTGACTGATTTTTACAGAAATATTTGTTTTTACTGCTCTCATATTTTTTCTTTTAAATTCTCATACTCTTACTTATGGTCTCTCTTTTCTGCTCAAAGAGTCTCCTTTATATATCTTGTCAGGTTGTTTTAGTAGCCATGAACTCCTTTAACTTCTCTTTTCCTGAAGAAAATGTTTATCTCTCCTCTATTCTGAATGATAGTCTTGCTGGATAAAGTATTTTTGGCTGCACATTTTTCCCTTTCAGTGCTTTGAATTTATCAGACCACTCCCTTCTGACCTATAAATTTCTGCTGAAAAATCCACTGATAGGAGTGTGGGATTTCCCTTATATAGTACTGTCTTATTTTGATTCTTTAATTATTTTTTCTTTATCATTACTTTTTGCCACTTTAGTTACTTTGTGTTTTGGTGTGGATTTCCTTGGGTTGAGGAAGGACCTATAGAGGACCTATGTACTTCCTGAATCTGGATATCTATTTCCTTCCCCCCAGATTAGGGAAATTTTCATCTATTATTTCTCCAAATAATGTTTCTGTCCTCTTTTCTCTCTCTTTTTATTCTGGGATCTCTATAATACCAATGTTAGTTATTCTTGATGGAATCACTGAGTTGCCTAAAAGTATTCTCAATTTACATAATTATTTTTCTCTCATTTGCTCAGCTTGATTACTTTCCATTACTCTGTCTTCTGGCCATTAATACATTCCTCTACTTCCTCTAGCCTACAATTTATTTCAATAAATGTATTTTTAATTTCATTTCTTTGGTGCTCTTCATCTTTGATTCCTTTTTATCTCGTTGTTAAAGGTCTCACTGATGTCCTCCACTCTTTTCTCAAGTCCAGTGAGTATCTTTATGATAATGACTTTAAATTACCTATCAGGCATATTGCTTATATCTATTTCACATAGGTCTCTTGCTGTGGTTTGGTCCTATTTTTTCATTTAGGACATATTCCTCTGTCTCTTCATTTTATCTAACTCTATATCTGTTTCTCTGTGTTAGGAAGTCAGCTATGTTTCCTGCATTTGAAGGTAATGGCCTAACAAAGAAAAGGTCCTGTAGTGCCCTGCAATGCAGTGTCCCCACTTCCCTAGCATCTGATGCTTCAGGAAGCATCTCGTATGTGTGTTTTGTGTCCACTGCTATTGAGTCCTGGTATCTTTTTCCTTCACTCCAGTTGTTTGCAGAGGTTCTCTTTGCCTATTGTGGGCAATGTTTCATCCCCACTCATGTGGGGCATGTTTTAGCAAGGTGTTTGCTGGTCTGCTTACAAAATGAGACTGGCTGCTACCAAAACTGAGGCCCCAAAAAAACACGCAAGTCAGGAGAAGAGGTGTTGGCAGGGTTTGTGCTGGTCCTCCGCATTTCAGGGACTGAGGCAAGTGTGACTGGGAAGAGACCATCTGCCTAAGTGTGAGGGGATAGGGCTTGCTGTAAACAAGTTGAGTAGTGAATATAGGTGCTATGCTGGTTCCTGCAAGTGGCCATGTGTTTATGCTGGGGAGTGGGGGAGGGAAATGGCACATGCCAGCTCTTTTGTTCCCAGAGGGGTCTTCATGTGATCCTTGCCTCTCTGGCACACTCTGAGATGAGTAAATTACTCTCAATCACCTGTTCCCCAGGCATTTTGCAAACTGGTGGTTCTATGCTATATCAGCATAGGCTGTTTGTGGTGCTGTTTCTTTAAGGACAGGGACTCAGTAACTAATGCCCTCCAGGATCTCCCCAAATCAAGCCCACTGATTTTTAAAATTCCAGGCTTTGAGTCCTGCTGATTGTAAAAGCTCATGAAATTTGGCCCCTCCAGCTTTCAAAGCCAATTTTGGGTATTTATCTTTCCCTTGCAGGATCCCTGATGTGATAGTCTCTTATCATTCTTCTCCTCAACCCTGGATCCCTCCTGACCCCAGGCAGACAGGCAAGATCCATTTTGCTCCAAAAACCACATCTCCACTCTTCCTGATTTCTTATGTGTGGCCTTTTCTCTACTTATAGTTGTGGAGTTTGTTCTCCTAGTCTTTGGGTCATTTTTCAAATTATTTATGCTGATGTGAGTGTTATTTAGTTGTTCCCCTGGGACAAGGACAGCTCAGGATCCTCCCACTCTGCCATCTGCCCTGCTTCTTCTCTTCCAAATTTCCAATTTTAGACAGACCATTCCTAAGAATAAGTGATCCATATTTCCCACTGTTTACTGGATCTATCCACCTGTGTATCCCAAAGATGTCTTAAATTTGATTTTTCCAAAACCTAATTCATCATTAATTAAATAATTATTAGCCAATGTCCATTGAAGGCTTACTGGTAAAAGTTGTATCCCTGACCATGCTTATAGGTTTGTGGGGAAGCAGACCTTATTCAGGTCATTGCACTGAGGAAGTAAAATTATAAATGGAGGGTGATCTAAAAGAAATAATGTCATTCTGAGAAAGTGTGCAGGAAGAAGGCCACTGTTCATTTTGTGGGGCTGATATTCCCTGAGGAAATGATCTCTGAGATAAGGTTGAAGAGTAAAGGAAGGTTGTATCAGTTGAGGAGAAGCATGCCAAGTCCCTGAGGCAAGGCAGAAGGGGAGGCACTGGAAATATTAAAAGTAATATTGATAGAAAATGAAGGTGCTAAACCACTGAGTCACCCGTGCTGCCCCCCTTTCATCTTTTAGCAGGATGGTCTTTAATCTCTACGTGTTTGAATTTCTTCCAAATTTTGTCCTGTGATTGAGTTCAATTTTCAAAGCATTATGGTCTGAAAATATGCAGAGGACAATTCCAATCTTTTGGTATCATTTCAGACCTGATTTTTGACCCAGTATGTGGTCTATTCTGGAGAAAGTTCCATGTGCACTCGAGAAGAATGTGTATTCAGTTGCATTTGCATGTAAAGTTCTTTAAATATCTGTGAAATCCATCTTGTCTAGTGTATCATTTAAAGCTCTTCTTTCTTTTGAGATGTTGTACTTAGAATATCTGTCATTTGCAGAAAGTGCCATGTTGAAGTCTCCTACTATTAGTGTATTATTATCTAAGTATGTCTTTACTTTGGTTATTAATTGATTGATATACTTGGCAGTGCCCACATTAGGGGCATAAATATTCTGATTGTTAGGTCCTCTTGTTGGATAGACCCTTTAAGTATGATATAGTGTCCCTTCTCACTTAGGACCCTGAATATATCCTGCCAGCCCTTTCTGGACTGTCAGGTCTCTGTGGAGAGGTCTGCTGTTAATCTAGTATTTCTCTCCATATAAGCTAGGGATTTCTTGTCTCTTGCTGCTTTACGGATTTTTCTCTTTATCTTTGGCATTTGCAAGTTTCACTATTAAATGTCGAGGTGTTGAATGGTTTTTATTGATTTTAGGGGGTAATCTCTCTATCTCCTGAATCTGAATGCCTGTTTCCCTCCCCAAGTTAGGGAAGTTCTCAGCTATGATTTGTTCAAATATGCTTTCTGGTCCTCTGTCCCTTTCAGCGCCCTCTGGAACCCCAATTAAATGTAGACTTTTCCTTCTGAGGCTGTCATTTATTTCCCTTAACCTTTACTCATGATCTTTTCATTGTTTTTCTCTTTTTTCCTCAGCTTCCTTCCTTGCCATCAACTTGTCTTCTCTGTCACTCTTTCTTCTACCTCATTAACCTTCGTCGTTAGGACCTCCAGTTTGGATTGCATCTCATTTAATTGATTTTTAATTTTGGCCTGATTAGATCTAAATTCTGCAGTCATGAAGTTTCTTGAATCTTTTATGCTTTTTTTTCCAGAGCCAGAAGCAATTGTGCTTCTGAATTTGTTTTCTGACATCGAATTGTAATCTAAATTCTGTAACTCTGAGGCAGAGAGTACTGTTTCTGATTCTTTCTTTTGTGGGAAGTTCTTCTTTCTAGTCATTTTGTTCCATGCAGAGTGGCTAAAAACGAGTTGTGCTTGTTACAAGCACAAACTCTTCTCTCTGTAGCATTCCAGCTGTTCTCTCTTTAAATCTCAGGTCAAATTTGTAGGTTTTTGGGATGATTAGAAAGTTATCTAGGTAATTTTGTGGGTAGAGTTGACTTGGGGACCCTACTCCTCCTCTGGCATCTTGCCCCCACCCCCTCCGGTTTGTTCATTTCTTATGATTAAATGTATTTTATTCATTTGGGGAATTGTATAGGAGTCTTTGTATAGATATACCACAATTTATTTACTTTCTTGATGAGAGACAATTTCAATGTTTCTCTTTTTGTAATGATTGCAAGTCATGCCATTCAGAACATTCTTAAATACTTTGAAACATGTTGGCATGCATTTTCCCAAGAATAAATACCAAGAAGTATACATAAACATATATACAAGTATATTTAAACCAACGTACATGTAATAATAATGTAAAAGTATACACTTTCATATCTTTTTCCGTGTATTCTATTTTTCTTTTTTTAAATTTTTTTTAAGATTTTATTTATTTATTCACAAGAGACACAGGGAAGAGAGAGAGAGAGAGAGAGAGAGAGAGAGGCAGAGACACAGGCAGAGGGAGAAGCAGGCTCCATGGAGCCCAACGTGGAACTCGATCCGGGGACTCCAGGTTCACACCCTGGGCCGAAGGCAGGAGCTAAACCACTGAGCCACCCAGGGATCCCCTGTATTCTGTTTTTCATTTTTATTCTGTCATTGCATCATTATAGATTATTCCTCCCTATCTTCAGTTAATTATCTCTTCTGCAACTTTTCTATTGAGTTTTTAATTTAGGCTGTTGTTTTAGTTGTTGTATTGTTTTAGTTCCAGAATTTCTACTAGCTTCTTTTTTTAGTTAAAAAAAGATAGATCTGACCAAAACATTTCTGTTTTTTGTTTGTTTGTTTGTTTTTAAGATTTTGTTTGTTCATAAGAGACACACACAGGGAGAAAAGCAGAGACATAGGCAGAGGGAGAAGCGGGCTACCTCTTCTTGATTTGATGCAAGACTTGATCCCAGG
Organism: Canis lupus baileyi; assembly: GCF_048164855.1. Classification (NCBI taxonomy): domain Eukaryota; kingdom Metazoa; phylum Chordata; class Mammalia; order Carnivora; family Canidae; genus Canis; species Canis lupus. The sequence goes on along the minus strand of NC_132854.1, from coordinate 17,754,935 downwards.
ACCCCAGGATCATGACCTGAACCAAAGGCAACTAATCAACCATGGCCAACACATTTCTTTCTTTTTTTTTTTAAAGATTTATTTATTCATTTATGATAGAGAGAGAGAGAGGCAGAGACACAGGGAGAGGGAGAAGCAGGCTTCATGCCGGGAGCCAGACTTGGGACTCGATCCCGGGACTCCAGGATCACTCCCTGGGCCAAAGACAGGTGCTAAACCGCCGAGCCACCCAGGGATCCCCCCACCCCAACACATTTCTTAAATGAGTAGTCTATATTTGTCTAATAAAACCATTTGCTGTGATGGAAACATTCTGTAAATCAATATTGCACAATATGTTATTAACTAGCTACATGTAACTATTAAGATTTTAAAATGTGGCTAACAAAGCTGAAGGATTGAATTTTTATTTTTTATGTAATTTTAATTATTTAAAATTTAAAGTAAAGAAGCCACATTTCTCTAATAACTTCCATATTGGACAGCAAAGGTCTATATGTTGTGATTCTCTCATGAATATATACCTTTAACAACCAGTTATACTTTTTAATTATTTCTTAAAAGATTTTATTTATTTATTCATGAGAGACACAGGGAGAGAAGCAGAGACATAGAAAAAGGAAGAAGCAGGCTCCCTACACTGATACAGGGCTTGATCCCAGACCTGGGATCATGACCTGAGCTGAAGGCAGATGCTCAAACACTGAGCCATCCAGGCATCCCAACCAACCAGTTATACTTTAAAAAAAAAAATCCTAACATGCTCTATCTGAAAATTTTGAAAAATACAAACAGTTAAAATTATTTAAGTAAGATTCACTCATTAGCATTCACATTTTGGTATAATTATATGTATACATATGTGGATTTTTGTGTCTAAGGTTTTATATTTATACACACACATACACACACACATATATATAACACACATACACACACACATATATATATACATACGTACACCCAATATAAATAAAATAAACTTTTTCAATGTTTTAATATGTAGTTTTTTAGCATTCACTTTTTACATAATATTTATCAAATAATTTTGTCATTACATAATCTCCAAAGTCATAGCCTATAATGATTTTGTAAGATTTCATCTTTTGTTTGTCATTAATTTAAACATTTTGAGGTACCATGCTCTTTGTCAGAAGTCTTCCACTTTCAGTTGCCTTCTAAGCAACCCCATGTTCCAGAATTTATCATTTATCCACCCACTTAGCCAACCAAAATTTATTAAATGCCTACAGGAAGCTCTCCTTTTTACACTGTCATTTAGCTCTTGGTGTTACTTGGCCCTCACTTGCAGAGGGCAAGACATGCCTGGGATTTTCCTCCCCCATAAGGCTTCCACCAACTAATGACTGAGAGATTGCAGAAATGACGAAGTTTCAGATTCATTACCTGGATCTTAATAGGTTTGAGGCTTATATTTCTAAATCTGAATACTGTCAAGTTTCTCTATAGTACAGGCTGAAGCTTATTCCGTCCAGGCTTTTCTTATTGAGATTACACCCTTGCCTGGCCTCCTGTCCCTCTTGGTTCTGCTTTAACCAGTGTCTTATCCAGCTACCTTGGGAGTATTTCATTAATGAATAACTTGCACAGAGATTGTCCTCTTCAGCCCTACTTCTGGAAAATCCTTGGTAGGACACTTTTATTCAAACCAGAGACATCATCATGACTTTATTTATTTATTTATTTTATGATCATGACTTTAAAGGAGCTTACACCAAGTAGAAAAACAGGCATACAAACTAGCAATTTCAACTTTAATTTGATATCTGCCATAGTGGGTAGCATGTTCAAAGTCCAGTAAGATGAGGAGAAATATCTATCTCAGATTAAATAAGTCAGACTGGAAAGTCTACATCCTGAAAGTAATGAATGACCTGAAATCCAAAGAAGTAAGACTTTTTTTTTTTTTCAGCAGAGAGCAAAGAGAAACTATTCAGAAGGAAAAGTATAGGTAAAAATATCATGATATTAGAACATGACATTTTTCAAGAATTATAAATAGTTTAAATTTGTTATTTATTATCAAAGGACAATATATGACACAGGGGAAAAATGGAGGAGTTGGTGTGGCAGGTGATTAAAATGGCAGCAGTCTGGACTCAAAGTATTCATAGAGTACTTTCATAGGTGTTCATCTGTTTTATCTATTGAAGATGGTAATAAATGAAGAAATCAGGAAAGTGATGCCAATAGACTTAGAGTTTTAACTATTGCTCTGGCAGCATTATGAAGGATGGGAAGTGTGGAGATTTTAAAGTTGTCTGTAGATCTAGTGCAGAGAAAGGATTATCAGAAATTTAATTCCATGGTAAGTAAGAAATGCTGAAAAAAGATGATAATGAGAGATAATAAAAGGAAGGAGTGGCAATACTTAATAATTCATTAAGTCTAAGGATAGATAAAGAATATTACAGTCTTGGACCCCTCCTAGTAACCAAATCCAATGGACATTATTTAGTTTTTAGCTTAATATAATGTAGCGTTTCCCTTTCTTCTACATGTTCTTATTCAACTGTTTTACTAGATCTTCTGTATTTTCCAAATTCTCTATATTGGCAATCTGTCATATATTCACTATTTAATTAGAATAGACAGTAAAATGGAATCATAACATACACACTACTTGCTAAGAAATTGTTAGGCTAAGATGAATACCCACCATTTGCTTCAACATGGATTTAACTGAGGGTATTATGCTGAGTAAAATAAATCAATCAGAGAAGGGCAATCATCATATGGTTTCACTCATATGTGGAATATAAGAAATAGTGAAAAAGATTATAAGGGAAAGGAAGAGAATTGAGTGGGAAAAAATTAGAGAGGGAGACAAATCATGAGACTCCTAACTCAGGAAAACAAAGGGTTGCACAAGGGGAAGTTGGTGGGGAGATGGGGTAGCTGGGTGATGGACACTGAGGATGAGCACTATATGTTGGCAAATTGAATTTATATAAAACAAACAAAAAAGAATTGTTAGGATAATCACATAAAAGGATTACAAATAATATTTATATGGAAAATGTGTATGTCCAATCTCACACATAACTAAAGAAATTTCAATTTAATATCAGATTGGCAAAAATTTTAAGTATAAAATATCCAATTTGGGGAGGTATGGAGGAAAGCAAAATGCTAATGCACTACTGGTAGAGTATAATAGGCAAAATTTCTGGAGGGCAGTTGAACAAATCTCTGGACAATTAAGATGCTCATTGCTTTGATCCAGCAATGGTATTGTTAATAATACGAAATGAAAAGCAATTTAGATAAATATATGAAGATGCTTATTATGTTATATTTGTAATACCAAAAAAAAAACAATGAAAATTATTTAGAAGTCTATTATTAAGAACTAATTAAGTGCATTACAAAATGACCATTCCAAAGAACGTTATTTAAATGTTATACAGAATGCATTGATATGAAAATGACCCATATATAAATGACCCATATATATCTGTTTGCAAAAGGTGGAAATGGGTTTGTGGCATATAATCTCATCACCATATAATAATATACATACATTAAAATTTTCTGAAAAGACGCACCAGAAAGTACACAAATGGGGCTTGCAACTGATGTATCTTCGCTATTGTCATGCTTTTTTCCCCCATGACAAATAGTAGTTTGGCTTTAAAATGAATAAAAAGAAAGAGCCAGTGACTAGATAATGCAGGGAAGCAGCTTAGTTTTTTTGTCTGAACAGAAGAGATGAGGTGAAATTTTATATATAATTTTCTTGAAATTAAATAAAAATGAAATCCTCATAGGAACATCTTAGGATAGTGGGAAGGTCATTTACAGATAGGGAAATAGAGGCAAATTACACACTTCATAAGTATCTAATGAAGGACAAGAATTTAGAACTCCTGCCCCCTTGCAAGTGTTTTCTCCATTATTTTAAGCAATAGTATATCTATAACAAGAAAATTATATTAACTAAGATGCAAAGGTTCTCAGCCTTTATTTTTACCTCCTTTGAATATATGGAATTGATTATAAGTTCATAAATAGATTTACAAATTTTCAAGGGTAGACTCTGAGACACTAAAGTTTCAGTGTATACTGACTCAGAATATCCAATTCAATACCATTACCCTACAAGGATGCTTTCAAAAGCAATAAGAAATATGACTCAACTTATATCCCTAACTTGAAAGAAGAGATATTGGAGAATTAGAGGCAAATAAACTATGTAGTAGCACCCAAAAATTAGAATGTACTAAATACCTTACTTATTTCACACACAAGCTGACATGTCTCCAATAATTATCCTCTTAAGCACAGTTTAAATGACCTATTAGCACATATTATCCAGAGCAGCACCAATTGATTCATTTGTTGCTATAAAATATACATGCCCATTCACATAAAATTTCAAGTATCACTGTATGGAAAATGAGAAGTTAATCGCTAAGAATGTGAGTGAAGAGACTATTATGTATTTTCCTTCCTTAGAATTGCTTTTTATTGAAAGTATTAATGAGTCACTAACAGAAAAAATATTTAATTATTTTACCCAACTACATCTAGGAAATTACAAGTATATTTCATTATTTTAGGACAATAGAGATAGATTTTCTTTTGTGATTTTCAATATATTAAAATTATTTTTTTTCTAGTTTTGTTCAAGATACTTCTTCCAATGTTTCATTCAAATTGTCATGGACTTTTTATACATATAGTTTTACATGTACATTTGCCAAATTCAGTATTACTAATTTAATAAGGTGAAGGAAATAAAATGAAAAAAAAAGTTGGTGAATATTTAAAGATAAAATGTAATAGTATGTCAATGTTTCTTTTGCTTTTATAATGCAATCATGATTTGTTCTAATTTAAAACATACTAACAATTAAAAATATTTTTTAATTAAAATTCTATATTACATTTAATCATTATCTTTGCACACATGCCTATTTCTACATTCTAATCCCAGTTAGTAAATTGATATGTAAATATATTTTGCAAGATAGATGATCTTAGAAGATTAAGCATAATGAAGTTGTGAGTACTAAATTAAAATTTCTATTTACCATGCTAGAAAGCACTTTTAATGTAATTTAAAGTATAGATATTAGTGTTCAGCACTTAAGATTTATCATTAGGTGTTTGGACTGAAATCCAAACCTAAGTATATAGAAGTGGTATATCTATTTGTTAAGTTCCCAACACTAAACATGCTATGGGAATGTAGGATTTTACAAGGAGATTAGCATAATTCAATGGTTAATAACAAATATTTAAGAGAGGAGCTATATTATGGACTTTATATTTCCTTCCTCTTTGCTCCAGTGCTCATTTGTCACTCCTTAGCATTGGGACCCCAAGAATTCTTTAATGGGAAAATTATTGCCCTGTACTATACACATTTAACATGATTGGCAGCATTATGCTTACGTTTTGACAAGTGGTAATAGAATTTTATAAAATAGTCATTAAAAAAGGTACTTTAGTCCAAATTTTGCCTGAGATTAGTTGAAAGGAAGCACATTTCTGATCTACTTTTTCAGTTTTTTAGGATTCAGGATCTTGAACAGAAATATATACATGTATATGTTTATTTGTGTATCTGGGTAGGCACAAATGTACTGTGCTCATAAGAAGCTATTTAAAAAGAGAGAATAGATGCATTCTAGAGAGGAGGAGAACTTGGGGGGGGGGTTGTTAATAATGTAGAGCTCTTGAAAAAAAAGGCCACAATTGGGACCAGAAGCCCTTAGTTTTCCATTAAAAATATGTCAGAAACACAAAGATAGAGAAAAATAGAGAAAAATCAAACCATAAAGATAGCACCTGGAGAGTAAAAGAATAGGAGTTTTTCCTCTTTCCCTTCATGGGTTATGAAGGTTACAAAAGGAGGATTTCCACGTAATCAAGAGAGCGCAGTCCATAGGAAAGGACATGCTGGTTCTACTAGAGAGCTACAAGAAATCCATACTCAGCAAGAGTGCTGTCACTGATGCCTTGGAGGAGATGCCCTAAGACACATGCCCATTGCTGATGAGGTGAACAGGCATTTGTTTTACCATGGGACATGTTTGATTTTTGATTGCATGTAAAAAGAATAGATATTTTATTGTGATAATTCCAAACTATGATTCATGTGCAAATTGAGATTATAGTCCAACAATAACTAATTATCATCAAGAAACTTTACCTAAAAGTGGATAAATTCATGAGTTACTCTAAAATTTTTGTAAGTCTGGTGGGCATATTTTCTAAGAATTTCAGATGAGCAAAAAATATTAAGAAAGAAAATTAGGAATAATTTCTGTGTTACCTATGAATATAGACCCTCTGAAGACATATTTAAAATTTCATTTAGCACTATAAATAATCTTTGCTATAATATATTAAACTGTTGTCTTTAGACTTTGGTTTCATTTTTTTAGGCATCTGGGCTCATAAACATGGGCATGATTGCACATAATTTTTAATGAGATAAATGTTTCAAAATAAGTCTTTGTTAACATTAATGCATTTCATTATGGGAAAATTCAGAGGTTTTTTTTTTATTTTTATTTTTATTTTTTTTTGCTCTCAGTATTAGCTATTATCATTGCAGAAATTCTGATGCTATGAAAATTAACTGAGAACTTTGACTTAAAATAAATCATCCTAAGGCAATGAAAACATTTTCTTCTTCCTGTTTCTTCATACTCCTATATAACAGAAATGGTGAGGCCAAAAGATCCAAGCATTAAAACTTTCGAGAGCAGAGACAATACCAGCAATCCGCATCCAGGCTAAGTCTAAGCTGTTGAGAAGCCAAACCTTATCAGCGTTCCTTTAGAATTGAAATATCACTTTCAGAGAGTGCATGTTTCAATCTTCTCACAGCTGCGTGTAGCTTTAAGAGATTGCATTTTTAATGCTCAAATTGCCTTAAGGCTTTCAATTCTTTTTTGGCTCAAGTCCTGATTTCAGTTTTTGTTGTTTCTTTTCACAAAAAACTAATATTTACCTCTATAATGTTTATTTGACATTATGGGAAAAATCTCACTTTTGACAAAGCAGAAATAAGCTTGATTATGTTTCTGGCCTGCAATAAAAGTTTAAACTTATATAACTGGGTTTTCAACATTTTGTTCTCATAAACATAATGATTACATAAGCCTTACCTAAAATATAATTATAGAAATTAATGTTGACTGAATTAAAATATTTTAACAAATTTCATTTGAAATGTTTATGATCAGAAAACACATGAAAACAGTGGTGATAAATCAGTACTCTTATACTGTATTCAAATCAATCTGTTAGTTTTAGAACATTTTTGTACATTTGATTTTAATTCCCAGACAACACACTCATGGAAATACATCTTTATTTTGATAAAACTATAATATCACTATAATCAGGATAAAAATATATCGAATGGGACACCTAGATGGCTCAGCAATTGAGCATCTGCCTTTGGCTCAGAGCATGATCCCGGGGTCCTGGGATCGAGTCCCACATCGGGCTCCCTGCATGGAGCCTGCTTCTCCCTCTGCCTGTGTCTCTGCCTCTCTCTCTCTCTCTTTGTCTCTCATGAAAAATAAATCAAATATTTAAATATATAAAAATATATCAAATGAGTACACATGTATTGATCTGTATTAAATGCCTTGCCTTTAATTACACCAAAAGGCTTAAAGTACTTATATTACTACATTACTCATAGTCATGTAATTCTGTACATGTACAAAGATGTCACTTTTGGAACCAAGAATTCAGCTAAGCTGCTTATCCTTTGTTCTTCCCAAGATGTCTCTGCCTTAAGAATCTAATTCATGGTCTCTACTCAATTTATCTTTTTTCTTTTTTTTTTTTTTTTTTTACTCTGAGATGATGGATCTCATTCACATTTTTCACATTTGATTTCCTGAGACTACCCTCTTCTCTCTATTCAAAGATTACCCGGAAATGACGGCCACCATTCCTTCACTTTTCATACCTTAGACATGTACCACATATGCACAGGCATGCACCCATGGATGAACATACACACAGATACTTTCATAGACATAGGACAAGGGACACTATATTGTTACATATTCATTATTCTTGTCAAGTTAGATGGGGTGCCTGCTTGTTGTTTATCAAGGCTTGGAGCACACAAGCCTGACTTGCAAATTTCTGTCTCCCAAGTGGTAAATAGCAGTTGAACCCATCCCCTTTTCTGCATTTTTCTTTTTCTGTATTTTTCTTTTTGCCACCCAGGCCTCTGCCCCCTAACCTCTCCTCCCTTCCTGTTTCATGATTTGAAACTTCCTGCTCCAGTATCAGTGGCTTGCTATCATCCTCAGAGAAAACAGATCCCTTTTCATTCAGCATTTTGTACAAGGTGTCCTGTCCAAAAGTTTTCTCTATTCTACCCCATTTCACATTCCCTCATATTTAAGTGACATCTAGACTATTTTGGGATACTGTTCCTGAAACTATAGACAAGGAGCCTTGCCATTTCCCATAACATACCATATGTTTTCTTCTACGTATTTATACTAATAATTTTTATTGCAATAATTTTATATGCTTTAAACTTTTTCTCCTTAACATGTAAATTCCAGAAAAAACAGTACCTTACTCACTACTGATTTTCAGCACCCAGCATAATTCTTGGCACACAGTACTCAGTGAACTTAGATTTTACAAAGAAGTGAATTCATTGGTGCTATACACGTGTGTAGATAAGCCATGTACAATATAAATGGGGATCATTTTTTTGGAGGTAATATACCAAAATGGAAAGTTGCCAGATTCAAGGAAATGGAGCTAAATTCGGAGTCAGAAATCCAATATGGATGCCAAGGTGATGAGTCTGGGTAAATACTGGAGAGAGAGCAGTGATCAATATGAGGAAGCCAAAGGCTGGTGTGGGGTGGGGGTGGGGGGATCCAATGGAAACTCTGTAGTTGATTACAAGAATGATTGGTTGTCCCTAAACATTGATTTTATTCATACTCTATAGATCTTTCTTGGCGGAAATGAGTTTGTGTAAGGTGTTTTTTCTAAATGTCTCACCAACTTGTGTTTTGAATATATAATTCTAGAACTATTTAAGATCCCTCTATCAGTGCTGTTCACTTTTTTTTTCCTGCCAAATTCTGCATCTCTTTTTCGATAAATTTCTCATTCTTTCTAAGACCGAACTAACATTGAAAAGATGGTCATTTCCATTGTAGCTATGTTCTAAGGCTTAGTAGGATTACATAGGGCTTAGTTGGCAAAAATGAACCCTAGCCAGTTAAAAAAGAAGTCAGTCCAGAATTCAAGGCAAAAATATTAGTCTATCTTCCCAAGTATCCAGAGCTGTCTCTACTGTCTACTAGCTAGCCTTCAGCTTTTTCTCTTTTTTCCTCCTAAGGAAAAGATCGCACTATTTCAAATGCTCGTGATACTCTGCAGCTCTAAATATAAGAACACACTTTCATCTGTTCCATCTTGCAGTCCTGAAGCAGCAACATGACTACCTGTTAAGGCAAAAAGCTGCTTCTTGGTCTGATCTGCATTTTTCAGGTAACTTTCTAGGCAGCCTATGATCCATCAGTTTGCCCCTCAGCAAATCTCTGAAAAAGAACACCCATAAGCATAGTGCAGGGGTGTTCTGAAGTGTGACTAGTATTTTAGAATGTTGCAGATCCTAAGATGAAAGCAGTAAGGAAGTTGAAAAATAGTATTATTTATTCAACAGACTTGCCAGAAATCTCAGATCTTCCCTAGTCACTACATTCTGTCCTGTACATATAATATAAAACTCTCGATGAGAGCAGAACTGAGTCCCAGTGAAAATATTCAGAAATAAACAAGACCAGCCTCAAGGGAAGGCCTTGTAACCCATGCTTTCCCTCTTCTCCTATAATCACCTGAGATAGTGAGGAGGTCAGAGGAGGTGCTCTGCAAGGGGACTCACTGAAATAATCCTTTAAAAGTACGTATAAGTCAAAGAAAAACTCACCACTCTCTTTGGAGGCACTTTCAATGGCAATGAAACTACTTGACAACTACTTTAGATTTTGTGAATACTTTTCCACCTTTCCAGCTTTTATTCTCCATATTTAACCACTTTGTTCTACCTTCTCTGGTTAAAGTTTTATCTTACCCTTCCTTATATTGGAAAGCTAATCTCATTTGTGCATGCAAAGTTTAAAAACATATCCCTTTGACCATTAATTAATAGCTACTAAATCTTAGCTACTAAGATAGATAAAGGCAAAGGTTATGTTTTTATATGTGGGTATGTATTATAGATGTATACATATATAGATAGAGATACATGCTGTGTAGATCTATCTAGAGAGAAAGAGAGAATGGTCTTCTGTTCTGTAATTTAGGATTGTTATAACAAGGAACAGACAACTCTACTAAAAGCATCTTAATCCCAATGAAAACAACTTATTTTATGTAATAGAAAGATACAAGTTGGCAAACTTTTAGAGATCTTTGATTAGTGGCCCTGTGGTGCTATCTAATGCATAGGCTCTTTCAATTATCCTTAACGTTTCAGCTTCTTTTTTCATCAGCAAGAAATGACACCCCAGCTCTAGGCTTTATAGTTTTACCAAAAAAAAAAAAAAAAAATCCTAAACAGCTAAAAGAGATGACCCTTTTGGTGATAAGGGTGAGATAAATAGCTTCCAAAGCTTCCACCTTCTCTAGTCCATGGCTACCTGCTGTAAAAACAAAGATGGCCTTCTGTTCATGCAAGAAGGAAAAGAGAAGCTTGTAGGAGGAATAAAGAGGATGTGACATTGGTGTCATGGATTATTAAGAAGGGCTTATAAATTTGAAATAAACTGAAATAAGAGGTTCTGTATCAAAAAGGATACAGTCAGAAAAACGCAACTATGGTGCATATTTCAAAGAGAGAATTGGCCACCAGGTGTCAGAAAGCTGAAATAGCAAGGAAAGGATGCTAAAATTGTCCCAAAATTCATAACCGTAGAAAGTAGCTGCTTCACCAGAGCTGGGAGAACAAAAGAGAGAAGTTGCAGTTACCAGGGCATAGCATAAAGGGGATCCTCACAACTGGTACTAGAAACTCTTAAAGTGATGCCATGCAGCTGGTGCTCAGACCACCCAGGGGGCATTGCAAGTTGATGCAGGTGCCTCTGAGTCACCACAGCTGGTGCTCAGTGTGTCAAAGAGGCAAAAGGCTGAAGCTGTAGTTGTCCTCTGTTGCTTTGAGATGCTGACATGAGATATAAACAGAAAAAACCCTTCTGCCCCCCTCCTGCCTTCCAGTCTCCCTCTTAGTGCTTTCCAACAAGAGAAAGTCAGGCAGGGGAGTTGGGGAAATATTTGCAGGCCCAGAAGCACACAACAGAATATAGGGTGGTGGACTATAGCTACAAAGAACATATGTGACTTAATAGTACAGCATCTTGAAATCTTGAAACACTTTGAAATATATATTATACATATTATTATATATTATTCTATATTTTTATAATTATACAGATAAAGGTCTTTGTGTTTAACTCTGTTGCTTTTTTTCTACCTAACAACTATATTATGTCTCATCATAACAGCAAATGATGTTCTAAAGACTTCTCTGATCTTCCTTATCTCTAGTACCTACTGAAAGAATGAGTTAGGACAAGTGGCTTAGCCATCATGAGCTAAGCTTTATAGATCTGTTGTCCCATCTATAAAATGGACATAATGATGTGCTTACCTCAAAGATTTGTTTTGAAGATGGAGTAAGATTATCAAAAGATACATAAATTGCTCAATTGATCATTAAGTATCCTTTATCCCAACTTAGAAAAAAAATACTTGTCCTAGTCAATAATTTTTCCTATGCACAACTCAGATACCTCATACAAAGTTATCATTTTGCCTATTCACTTGCGTATTTACAACTGTTACTATTTGTCTTGAGAATATGCAATATTCTCACTTAGCACTGTGCTTCACATGTAATAGAGACAATAGTCAATACAAATTTGAAAATTCAAATGAATGATGGTGAATATAGGATATATATGTGAATATACAATATGTTATAATGTCATTTATAAGGAAAACAGAAAGCGCACCTTTTATAGGTCACTGTGCGATTTTTTTAATGGGAGGTGTAGTCCACATATTGTATAAATAAATTATGTACATAAGGGTAACTACAAAAACAGTAAGGCTCCATAATTTCTTGAATAGGAGATGTTATTACTATTATAGTCAGTTCAATGTGTAGAATTCATGTAGAGAACAAAAAGAGACTGGCAAAAATCTTGCAGGTGGGCTAATTAACATGGAAAATGTAGGCAGACATGGAAAACCTGGCAGACATGCTAGAAATAAATATATTCCAGCATCTATGAAGCAACATATATAGGGGAGATAAGTTTTTCCAAACTGGAGTGAGGTCTTAAAAGGGCAGTGCTTTATCCAGTGGGCAATTGAGAGTAACGTAAGTAAGTAGAGTTTAAGGATAAATCAGTGGTTCTCTATGCAGGACAGGTTAGAAATAGAAGACACTGGGCCTGGGAGAAGTTAAGGAAGATGTTGAAATGGTCTTGAAGTGCTAAGAGGCTGAGGCAAATACATTATAAAGTCATTGCCATGCAATATAGGTCAGGGCCATTTATTGGGAGATGTGAGAAGTGGGTAAAGAGGATTCATTGAGAAAATCTAACAATTTAGCAGAGAGAAGGTTGTCAGAATTAGTTATGAATCAGATGAAGTCAGATAAATGTTAGGGGGCACCACTTATATGTGGAATCTAAAACACAAATGAACACATGCAAAAAAAACAAAACAAAACAAAACAAAACAAAACAAAACAAAACCCAGAAGCAGACTCATAAATTCAGAGAATTGGTGGTTGCCAGAGAGGAGAAGGGTGGGGGGAGATGGGCAGACTAAGTGAAGGAGATTCAGTGGTACAAACTTCCAGTTATAAATAAGTTATGGAGATGAAAAGTACAGTATCACAAATATAGTCAATAATATTGTAATATACCTATCATGATGAGCACTGAGTAACATAAAATTGTCAGATCACTATGTTGCACACCTGAAACAAATACAACTTTGTATGTCAGCCATATTTCAACAATAAATATTTTATAAAAATAAATGGGTTAGAACTTCAGATTTTTTACTTCTAAGATCATTTAATATGACCTTAAATTTAGCTAATTCTCTTCCAATCTCATTTTGTTAATTTCTGCAATTTTGCCCCAGAAACACTATTCTTACCCAGTTTAGAGAAATACATGTTCATTTTTCTTCATAAATGCACAAAATTTTAGAATTTTCAGCAAAGTTACATTTGAAGTGAAATAAACTGTTTTAACATGATAAGGCATTTCTGTTGCTTTGCAAGCTGGTGACACAATGTGTCCTCTTATTTGTACTGTTTCCCTCTTTTTAAGTGCTTTTTTGCTTTTTCATTACAAGGAACCAACAGAAATACCTGATATAATACCATGACAGCTTGAAAAGCTTTACTTTAATAAATTCAGTGAATATTCCACAGTAGAAAACATAAAATTCTAAATAATTAGAAAATATTTTTCTCTAAACTTAGAACTTAAATACATACTATGACCCCGTGTGAAGGTATTTTGTATCATGGAATTCTTGGAAAATGGACATTAGAATAACTTCAGAAAAAAATAATTTTAAATACTCTTCTGAGCAAAGCAGACTAAACAAGAGAATGAGGGAATAAGATTATTGGTATTTTCAATTTTTTTAAATGACAATGTTTAAATGTAAAATAATAATTAATTACAGATATTTTCATGTTCACACCCGGAAGGTGGAGCATAAACTATTTAGGTGACCTGTGTAAAGCTTTATTGAAGGAGATGACAAATACTTGGATCCAAGAACTAAATATATAGCCTCACTAAGTGGTGAAGCTATAGTGGTGTTACTTTTTATGCAAAACAATTATTCTCCTAATTTCAGGAAACCTATTAGAGAAGAGTATACATTCAAATGAGGCTTCTCAATGGCTTTATCTAATGCTTATAATGAGTCTATGTAGTCAGTGGCTTTATCACAGTTTGAATTTTTTCCTGGGGTACTTGACCAAGTAGCCTTTGGATTATCAAGCATGCTTAAAAGTTATCTGGCTACTCTTTCAGGAGTTTAACATGGAACCTGCTTTACTACAAAGCAGGTAAAATTATGAGAGTTCCTGTGATAAAACTGTAGTCTTTGAGTTGAGTTAGAACAAAGACCAAATGCAATCTTTCCATGATGCTGGGTAATAAAACAGTGGAAAGATCAGAAGCTTATAGAATATTAGATCATCATACCATGAATCATTCAAGAACATTAATAATTTCTAAAAGGCTTTATGTCATCATGGTTTTATCCTCTTTACACTTTTGTTGATGCTTTAAGTGTATTTCTACTTCAGGGTATACAAAGGAAAGAAATTAGCACTAAAAAAAGAAGGGCTTCTTCACAACCTCAACTTTTTTATTTCTTTTAGCGCTACACTTTAGATAAAATAACAGAAATTCAGCATAACACTTCTGTGACACTTTGCTACCTGATAAAAATAGAGAAAAAGTAAAAAAAACAATTAAATCAGTTTGTATTCACTGCATGTATTCACCTGTTTTTATAAAAAAAAATCTTATAAAAAATAAAACTCAAAGGTAATTATCCAATTTTAATTATTGTTATTTTTATTTTATTTATATAAAACCAGTAAATAACACTATACCAGATACTTTGGTTTTATATTGCATATATTTTTATTCAAGTATAATTAACATACAGTGTTATATTAGTTTCAGGTAAATAATACAGTGATTGAAACAGTTCAATGCTCATTATAATAAGTGTACTCTTGATCCCCTTAATCTATTTCACTCTTCTCCCTAACCACGAATCCTCTGGTAACTACCAGTTCTCCTTTTAAGAGTCTATTTTTATATTTGTCTTATTTTCTTTGTTCATTTGTTTTGTTTACTAAATTCTACATGTAAGAGAAATCATATGGTATTTGCCTTTCTCTGATTTATTTCACATAGAATTACACCATCTAGGTCCATACATGTTGCTACAAATGCCAAGATCTTTCTTTTTTTATGGCTGAGTAATATTTCTATATGTATACACAACACTTTTTTTATCTGTTCATCTTTGGATGGACACTTGGGTTGTTTCCATATCGTGGCTATTGCAAATGATGCTGCAGTTAACATAGAGGTGCATATATGTTTTTTTTTAATCTTTATTTATTTATTCATGATAGACATAGAGAGAGAGAGAGGCAGAGACACAGACAGAGGGAGAAGCAGGCTCCATCCTGGGAGCCCGATGCGGGACTTGATCCCGGGACTCCAGGATCGCGCCCTGGGCCAAAGGCAGGCACCAAACTGTGGAGACACCCAGGGATCCCCCCATATGTTTTTGAACTAGTGTTATTGTTTTCTTTTGATAAATATCAGTAGTGGAATTGCTAGATCATATAGTAATTCATTTTTAATATTTAGAGGAAACTCTATATGGTTTTCTACAGTGGCTCTGCCAGTTTGCATTCCCACCAACAGTGCACAAGGGTGGCTTTTCCTCTACATATTTGCCAACACTTGTTATTTTTCTGTTTTTGATTTTAGCCACTCTGACAGGTGCAAGATGATATCTCATGGTGATTTTGATTTGCAATTCCCTGATGATGAGTGATGTTGAGCATCTTTTCAGGTATCCGTTGTCTATCTGTATGCCTTCTTTAGAAAAGTATCTATTTAGATCTTCTGCCAATTTTTTTAAATCAGATTGTTTTTGTTGTTATTGAGTTGTATGAGTTCCTTATATATATATATATATATATATATATATATATATATATATACACACACATATATATATTTAAATTTATTTATTTATTTATGATAGACAGAGAGAGAGAGAGAGAGGGGGGCAGAGACACAGGAGGAGGGAGAAGCAGGCTCCATGCCGGAGCCCGATGCAGGACTCGATGCCAGGACTCCAGGATCACGCCCTGGGCCAAAGGCAGGCACTAAACCGCTGAGCCACCCAGGGATCCCCTCTTTATATATTTTAAATACTATCCCCTTTCAGATATATCATTTACAAATACCTTCTTCCATTCAGTAGTTTGCTTTTTTGTTATGTTAATGGCTTTTTTCCCCACTGTACAAAAATTCTTTATATTGATATAGTCCCAATATTTTAATTTCACTTTTGTTTCTCTTACCTAAGGAGACATATCTAGAGAAATGTTTCTATAGCTGATGCCAAAGAAATGACTGCCTCTGTTTGTTTCTAGGAGTTTTATGGTTTCAGGTTTCACATTTAGATCTTTAATCCATTTTGAGTTTTTTTGTGTTCAGTTTATTCTTTTACATGTAGCTATCCAGTTTTCCCAGCACCATTTGTTAAAGAAATGGTCTTTTCCAACATTGTATATTCTTGTCTCCTTTGTCATAGATTAATTGACCATATGCTCATGAGTTTATTTCTGGGGTCTCTTTCCATTATTGATCTGTGTGTGTATTTTTGTGTCAGTGCCATACTGTTTAAGCACCACAGCTTTGTAATATATCTTGAAATTTGGGATTGTGATACCTCCAGCTTTTTTCTTCTTTCTTAGGATTGCTTTGGCTATTCAGGGACTTTTAGGATTCCAAATACAAAGTTACGGATTATTTGTTCTAGTTCTGTGAAAAATGTTGGTAATTTGATAGTGATTGTGTTAAGTCTGCGGATTGCTTTGAGTAATGTGAACATTTTAACAATATTGATTCTTCTAATCTATGAGCATGAAATATCTTTTTATATCTTCAACTCTTTCATCATTGTTTAATACTTTTAGAGTACACTTCTTTCACTTCCTTGGTTAAGTTTATTCCTAGTTATTTTATTATTTTTGGTGTAATTATAAATGGATTTTTAAAAACAATTTCTGCTGCTTCATTATTAGCATATAGAAATGCAACATATTTCTGTGTATTAATTTTGTATCCTTTGACCTTACTTAATTCATTTATTCTAATAGTTTTTTGATGGAGTTTTAGAGCTTTCTATATATAGTATCATATCATCTGAAATTAGTGAAAGATTTATTTCTTCCCTACTAATTTCAGTATTTAGGGCTTAGAATCCTCCTACACTGTTATCTTTCCAACCGTTTTTTTTTCCCCCTTTCATTTTTAAAGTAAGTACAACAGGGCCACTTTTTACTCCAAAATAAATAAACACAGCTCTAAGACTAGAGTTTCTTATGTGAATCTTACACTTTACTTATTGCATACTTTACATTAATAAAGTTCCATGTTCAGGTAACTAGAAACTTGTGTCTGAAGTAAGACTGGATGTTTTGTCAAAAACATAATATCCATATAGCAAGAATTGAGTTTTATGCAATGATTAAGCATGAGTTCTTTCTATAACTGCTCTATTGATTTTCACATATTATTTATTAGAAATGACCATCATTCCCATATAATGCCATATGTGAACATTTACCTTACATACATGGCCTAAAATATTTTATTATTTGGGGAAACAGCCTATGTATCTTTCACTGAAGTATTGTTCTTGTCTTAAAAACAAATGGCACTATTTTATTCAAAGTTTATATTTTGGAAAACCAATCAAATTTTTTTTTTTTTTTTTTGCATTAAATAACAAGTACTGGGTGATTGGGTGACAGGCACTGAAGGGGGCACTTGACAGGATGAGCACTGAGTATTATGCTCTATGTTAGCAAATCGAACTCCAATAAAAAAAAACATACAAAATAGGGGATCCCTGGGTGATTCAGCAGTTTAGCACCTGCCTTCCACTCAGGGAATGATCCTGGAGTCCTGGGATCGAGTCTCACATTGGGGTCCCTGCATGGAGCCTGGTTCTCCCTCTGCTTGTGTCTCTGCCTCTCTCTCTTTCTCTCTCTCTCTCTGTCTCTCTTTCTCTGGGTCTCTCATGAATAATTAAATAAAATCTTTAAAATCTTTAGTGTATATATACACTAAATAAATAAAATCTTTAGTGTGTATATATATACATATATATATATAAAATAAATAAATAAATAAATAAATAAATAAAACAAGTACTGTATTATTTCCAAAGGCCTGCTATGGTGAGAAAATTAGAACTCTGGTAAATTTTGTTGGGTGAGACTTTTGAAATAATTGTGCCATCATATAAATATATAAACACAGGCAAACTGATAATTGGTCAAAACTATACTTAAGATTCGAAGCAATGAGCAAATTTGGAATAGCTTTTGTTTTATTGTTCCAATACTATATTCCAATTATATATAAGCTTTTAGATATAGGTCAGAAAATGTGCTGCTCAGCATTTATTCTAAATCGATTCCCACTATGAAGTTTTCAGGAGATCCAATTGCCATTACAAGAACATATTATGAGGTCAGATTAAATCATTGGTCAACAAGAAAACTCAAAGAATAGAGTTGTTTAGCTTTTTTTTTTTTTTTAAAGATTTCTTCAAATAAAGAAATGAAAGAAATTGTACTGTAGTGCTGTGGATAAGACAGATGATTACATAATCAGGAATATCTCAGGTTCAGTCACTGTTCTACCATTAACTAGGTAATCTTTCTAAGGTTTCCAGTGTTTTCTTTTTTCCTTTCCCCGGGATTTTTGAAAATATACAGATCATTAACACTCTACAGAACAACATTGGCTTAGCCTAAAATTTTTCATTTTGCTTTATTGAATAACTCCCATATAATGAAGCATAAGTGGGAAGGAAACATAAGATCTACTCTAAGGACTATGTACTTATGAATTCTACAATCTATTTGGGGACACCAGATACATGGACAAGTCAGATAACAGTAAGTATAGAAACCTTTTATTCAAATATAATTAGGATCAGTCGTTGGATGATTAATCTAAAAAATCACCAAAAATGTACAATTTTTAAGAATACAAATGCAGGGCAGCCTGGGTGGCTCAGTGGTTTAGCATCACCTTCAGCCCTGGGTGTGATCCTGGAGACCCAGGATCGAGTCCCACGTCAAGCTCCCTGCATGGAGCCTGCTTCTCCCTCTGGCTGTATCTCTGCCTCTCTCTCTCTCTCTCTCTCTCTGTGTGTCTCTCATGAATAAATAAATAAAATCTTAAAAAAAAGAATACAAATGCACATTAATTGGCCCATACTTTAATGTAAAATCAGTGCCCTTTGATCATCACTCTATTGACTGGAATTTTTATACATTATCTATCTCCTATAAATCATAATGAATCAGTTATAATTTCCAATTTTAATATATTAAAATAGAAAAAATAATGACTGCCAAATCTTTTAAATTATTATATTTGTGCCATTATTATTTTATAATTTTTCTTCAATTTTACAGTTGCTTAACCCTCCTTATAATTTAACTTAATATTTTCTAATCTTTTCAAAGCACAAACTATTTTTGTAGAAACAAAACCCATCCTTAAAAATCATATCATTGATTTCATTTATGTAATAATATGGTTAAATTTCATAATAACTGAAATAAATAGGTGAGGAGATCCATTTGAATTCTGGTTAACATTAAGCTATGTTGAGGCAGTCAATACACATAGACACACCAGAAAGAATGCTATTTTACAGGAAGAATGTACAACATCAGTTAATCTATTAAATTAATTAAATGAAGCTTAATTAAAAAGATGTATATGATAAGTTTTAAATTATGTTTTTCCTTCATGGGCTTATAAGGAATAAAAGTTCTGAAAAGGAAGATATTTGGGAAGGTTCATCATTAGGTCAAATTTGCAATTTGCCTTTCCTTCATGGAGATGGAAAGATGAAAAGAATGAGTAATACAGAGAGACTTCTAGATAAAGAGAGAAATAGTATCAGAGACACAGGCAGGAGTAGACATGGAACCTGGTTTTGCTCAGAAGGAGAGTATGTATTGCTGAGCAAAGGTTAGAATGAGCTGTTGATTGTAACCTTACACCAGACCACATTAACAATTAGAAATCCACATTCCTTACTTATCTGTCTGCTAAGCAAATCTGGCACCCTACACTGAGACTAGGAGACTGGTTATACCAGCTCATCCTCAACTCCTTTGGTCCCACAGAGACTTTGGATTTGGAAATTTTAGAGTAGGCTTTGAATAGGAAGCTCTAGAGAAGGATCAGGGTGTGTGTGCCTAGGTTTTCCTTAATTGAGAAAGGAAATATATTTCCCAAATTAATTATAACTTGCCAGGTTTCTTTTTTTTTTTTTTTTTTTTTATTGAGTTAGGCCACTTGGGGTTTATGTTCAGCATTTCTCATGACCCTGACTACGTACATCCTTTTACAAATGGGAATTATGGGTTGCCAGATTTAGTAAATAAAAGTATAGGACATTAAGTGACTAAAGCCACAGGCGTGAACAAGTGAAGACAATTAGTATTCTCATTCTCTCTCTCTCTCTCTCTCTCTCTCTATATATATATATATATAAATATATATTTATTTATTTATTTTTATTTTTATTTTTTTTAATTTATTTTTTATTGGTGTTCAATTTACTAACATACAGAATAACCCCCAGTGCCTGTCACCCATTCACTCCCACCCCCTGCCCTTCTCCTCTTCTACCACCCCTAGTTCGTTTCCCAGAGTTAACAGTCTTTACGTTCTGTCTCCCTTTCTGATATTTCCCACACATTTCTTCTCCCTTCCCTTATATTCCCTTTCACTATTATTTATATTCCCCAAATGAATGAGAACATATAATGTTTGTCCTTCTCCGACTGACTTACTTCACTCAGCATAATACCCTCCAGTTCCATCCACGTTGAGGCAAATGGTGGGTATTTGTCATTTCTAATAGCTGAGTAATATTCCATTGTATACATAAACCACATCTTCTTTATCCATTCATCTTTCGTTGGATACCGAGGCTCCTTCCACAGTTTGGCTATCGTGGCCATTGCTGCTATAAACATCGGGGTGCAGGTGTCCCGGCGTTTCATTGCATTTGTATCTTTGGGGTAAATCCCCAACAGTGCAATTGCTGGGTCGTAGGGCAGGTCTATTTTTAACTCTGAGGAACCTCCACACAGTTTTCCAGAGTGGCTGCACCAATTCACATTCCCACCAACAGTGTAAGAGGGTTCCCTTTTCTCCGCATCCTCTCCAACATTTGTTGTTTCCTGCCTTGTTAATTTGCCGCATTCTCGCTGGTGTGAGGTGGTATCTCATTGTGGTTTTGATTTGTATTTCCCTGATGGCAAGTGATGCAGAGCATTTTCTCATGTGCATGTTGGCCATGTCTATGTCTTCCTCTGTGAGATTTCTGTTCATGTCTTTTGCCCATTTCATGATTGGATTGTTTGTTTCTTTGGTGTTGAGTTTAATAAGTTCTTTATAGATCTTGGAAACTAGCCCTTTATCTGATATGTCATTTGCAAATATCTTCTCCCATTCTGTAGGTTGTCTTTGAGTTTTGTTGACTGTATCCTTTGCTGTGCAAAAGCTTCTTATCTTGATGAAGTCCCAATAGTTCATTTTTGCTTTTGTTTCTTTTGCCTTCGTGGATGTATCTTGCAAGAAGTTACTATGGCCGAGTTCAAAAAGGGTGTTGCCTGTGTTCTTCTCTAGGATTTTGATGGAATCTTGTCTCACATAGAGATCTTTCATCCATTTTGAGTTTATTTTTGTGTATGGTGAAAGAGAGTGGTCTAGTTTCATTCTTCTGCATGTGGATGTCCAATTTTCCCAGCACCATTTATTGAAGAGACTGTCTTTCTTCCAATGGATAGTCTTTCCTCCTTTATCGAATATTAGTTGACCTTCAAGTTCAGGGTCCACTTCTGGATTCTCTATTCTGTTCCACTGATCTATGTGTCTGTTTTTGTGCCAGTACCACACTGGACTTTCTTCAGAGAGTTAGAACAAATTATTTTAAGATTTGTGTGGAATCAGAAAAGACCCCGAATAGCCAGGGGAATTTTAAAAAAGAAAACCATATCTGGGGGCATCACAATGCCAGATTTCAGGTTGTACTACAAAGCTGTGGTCATCAAGACAGTGTGGTACTTGCCAGGTTTCTAAATCTGTTTAGAGAGTAAATTTTCTTCTTCAAACATCTGACTATACTTTTACATTTAATTCTTGTATTCAGTGAATACTTAGTGTATGCAAATATAAAGATATAATATTTTGCACTAACCACCTTATTGTGGGAAAGAGTCAATAGATACATGAAATAAAATAATTAATATACAGATTTTGCTATATCTTAATTACATCAAATGATAGTAAATGCTATAGAGAAAGTCAAAACAGGGAAGTGGTATGATAACATTGAGCGTGGAGCTAAGGCTTCAATTTTAAATATGGTTGTCAGGGAAGTCCTCATTGAATAAAAGAATGACATTCCATCAAGAAATTGACGTTGTTGAGACAGGTCATAAAGTGGATATAGGAAGGAAGACTATCCTAAGTAGTGAGATCAACAAATGCAAAGAGCTGGAAGATGGTATGTTCGAGAAACAGCAAGGAGGTCTCTAGGTTATAGCAGTGACTGAGGTGGAAAATAGTAGAAGAGTTCGTGAATATAAGGCAAAGGGGTGGCCCAACTACGGAGGGCTTTACACACGAGTGTAGAGATTTGGATTTTATTGAGACTGAGATGGAAGCTTTGAATAGAGATTGACAGAATACACAATTTAAATGACCTCCTGACTGCTGAGATAGGAATTGATTGTAGGGATCAAGGGTAGATGGTCAAGGTGCTTTTGCTGTCAGCCAGGAGAGATATATAGGATGATTTGTACTAGCACTGTAGTGGGAAGAGGCAGTCATATTTTTTTATATATATATTTAAAGTAAAGTGAGATTTGCTAATAATTTTGACATTGGAATGTGATCCAAATATTTTACCTAAGCCAAAAGGCAGTGAAGTTCCTATTTAATTAACTATAATAAGATGGAAAAGATGGGAGGAAAGGAATGGATTTAGGGGAGGAAAAATCAGAATTGGGTTTAGACATGTAACGTGGAGAAACCAAATGGAAATATTGGATATTTAAATTTGAGTTCAGAAACTATGTATGTATAAAAATTTGGATCACTATCATGTAGCTGGTATTTGAAACCATAAGACTGGATGAGGTCATTTTAATGTATTTTTATGTAGTATGTTTCAGGCACCATGCTAGATACTTATTTTTTAGTTTAGTGTATTTTACATACTATATTTCAGACATCATGCTAGATATTTACTAAAGGATAATCTTTGGTAAATTTCACAAGAATGAGGATTTGATTTACCTATTGTTCTCAGATGTATGGCTCTAGTAGGATGTATTATTTCATCATATCTAATTTCCTATGAACTTCAAAATATTAGAAAGTCCCTATATTTATTAGGAGCATTTCCCCCAGTATAATACTCTTAGTCAGATAGAACTATATTACTTATTTTCACAGAAATATATCTTCATGGCTTAGTGACACAACTATTATATTACAAATTGTGAAATCATGCTGACTTGTGGGTAGCAACAGAGCACACGTTTTGATATGTTAATTTGCATAAATTACTTAAGTTATGAAAATACTTTTGGAGATCAGACAGATTTTGTTAATTCTGAGTTATGTCAAGCTATCATTTAATAATTCTCAAGGGTCCAACACTGGCAAAACCAGTGTATGCTGCAGTGTATGTGTTTCCTGTTTCCTTCTAATACTTTTCATCATGGTTCATGAGTGAATGCTATGAAATCTAATTAATTTAATTAATGGATCTCAGGACCATTGGTCCATGCATTAACATAAATTACTCTGTGAAGAAAGGGCTGTCTCTCTTTAGCTCTCTTGTTTTAAGGGAAAAGAATTTTTGTGACCTCCAGTCACCTGGCTAAGCTAAGCAACAATTTCTTTCAGAACAGACAAAATAATGCACTTCTAACAAGCCTTAAGCATAGAGTGTAACACTATCACTAAAATTTCTGTTTGTGTTGTCTAAGAGCTAATAAAATGGAATATTATAATCTAAGCCTGAGGAAATTTGAGATAGTCTTATATTTTTTTCAGCTAAACCAAAAAATAATTATAGGGAAGTGCCAAGGACTGCCCTCATATAGTCTGAAAAGTAATTTCTATCCATCCTACATGTGTTCTGTGTTTTATCCCTGCCAAGATTGTGTTGCTCTTTCTTCAAAGTTCTTTGACTACTTAATTTTCCTATTCCTTTTTAAAATTTTTCCTGTCATTTCAAATCAAAAGCCATATGCACAAAAGAGCAAAAGTTGTCATCTTTTTGCTTTTGCAACAACTGTCAGTGGCAGCTATAGGATTATAAATTCTCTATTTGTGTGTTTCCACTGATAGTCCTCATTCAAAAGAGAATTTAGGCAACCAAGCAAAAGGCACTTGTGATAAGGTCAATAATAAATAGAAAAATAAATTGACATAAAGAGAAAATAAGGCCAAGTATTGGTGATAGATGACTATAATCACTTAAAGATGTCATTCTTCTGGTCAGATTATATAGTGTAATTTGTGTAAAGAACCCAATACTTACTTGACACATATTTGTTGAGAATAGTGTAACCGAGTTGAAGCTCATTCTGCTTGCTACACAACAATAAGTCAAGAAGGCAAGATGTTGGGGCAAAGCAACTTTTTTTTCAGAAAGTCAGCAAATTGAGGAGATGATGGACTATTGTCCCAAAGAACCATCACCCTTTGGCATGAAATTTGAGGTTATTTGAAGTTAGGAGATGAGGAAGTGAGAGAGAGTTAAAGTCAAAAGGTGACCAATGTCTGTAGATATCTGAGGAAGGTACTATAGCTTCTTTGTCCTTGGTTAGTGGATCTTTGCATATAGGAATCTGGTGGTATCACTCCTATAAGTCTTAAGCATAGCAATAGCACAATCATTTCTGTAGGTACTTATCTCCTCAGGTAAGGGAGAGTTCAGGTAAAAAGCAGTTTTTGCAAACTTAGCTGTAACATGCCCATGTGCAGAGCTAAGCAGATGTTTCTAAGCAACAGGTCATAGTAGCAAGGGAAATGGAAGCAATATAGAGCATGCTAAGTTTCCCCCGCTATAGTAGTAATAATGATTAATATGATGACTGAAAACCTTTATAGGGGAAGTAACTAATGGATATGTATCACAAATCCTTTCCTGAAAAGGTGGAGGGAAATGTATATTGATCTGGCCCACACAATATAGCAGGAAGACACAGAGAGTAACAGGATTATATAAGCCTGGGAATGAAAGGCTCTCATCCTGGTACATCTACAAAACAATGTTATTAGGAGACTTGTTCAGATCCATACACCAACTGCTAATTTCTCATTTCTGCCTGGATACCCTTCAGGTACTTCTACTTAATTCATGATCTTCTTCAAAGTTACTAGCGTCCAAGACAGAGAACAGTGAGCTAGTCTAGTCTCTGTCCTCTCCCACTAATTTAGAGGGTCAGATAATGGAGTCCTGGTCTAATTTAGAAGGTCAGATGATATTGTCAGTGTAGCTCTGTGTGTGTCCAGATGCTTCTGAAATCTGTGCGATCTAAATTTAGAGATCTGTTTTTTCTCTCTTTTCCACCAATACATACTCTAGTATCTCTTCGTCTATTACCTTTTATGAGATACTTCCCCCCTTCAACTTCTCCAACCCCATCTGCAGTCCAGCCTGCACACCACTCTCAGGGCAATGGTTCTAAAAGGCAAATTTCATCTTGTTGTACTTCATTATACCTTCAATGTCATACCCTTGTCTCCTGATAAAATCTAATCTGCTTTACTTTAGATTGACCACCACATTTTTTTTTTGGCATTCAAGGCTAGAATTTTATTTATCTATTTTTTTAATATTTTTTTATTGGAGTTCAATTTGCCAACATATAACACAACACCCAGTGCTCATCCAGTCATGTGCCCCCTCAGTGCCCATCAACCAGTCACCCCATCCACACGCCTACCTCCCCTTCCACTACCCCTTGTTCATTTCCCAGAGTTAGTTGTCTCTCATGTTCTGTCACTCTTTCTGATATTTCCCACTCATTTTCTCTCCTCTCCCCTTTAATCCCTTTCACTGTTTTTTATATACCCCAAATGAATTAGACCATATAATGTTTGTCCTTCTCCAGTCAACTTACTTCACTAAGCATAACACTCTCCAGTTCAGTCCACATTGAAGCAAATGGTGGGTATTTGTCATTTCTAATGGCTGAGTAATATCCCATTGTGTGTGTGTGTGTGTGTGTATTATTTCTTTATCCATTCATTTTTTGATGGACAGCGAGGCTCCTTCCACAGTTTGGCTATTGTGGACATTGCTGCTATAAACATTGGGGTGCAGGTGTCCTGGCATTTCACTGCATCTGTATCTTTGGGGTAAGTCCCCAGCAGTGCAATTGCTGGGTCGTAGGGTAGCTCTACTTTTAACTCTTTGAGGAGCCTCCACACAGTTTTCCCGAGTGACTGTACCAGTTCACATTCCCACCAACAGTGCAAGAGGGTTCCCCTTTCTCCACATCCTCTCCAACATTGGTTGTTTCCTGTCTTGTTAATTTTCACCATTCTCACTGGTCTAAGGTGGTATCTCATGGTGGTTTTGATTTGTATTTCCCTCATGGCCAGTGATGTGGAACATTTTCTCATTTGCTTCTTGGCCATGTCTATGTCTTCCTCTGTGAACTTTCTGTTCATGTCTTCTGCCCATTTCATGATTGGATTGTTTGTTTCTTTGCTGTTGAGTTTAATAAGTTCTTTATAGATCTTGGATACTAGCCCTTTATCTGATATGTGATTTGCAAATATCTTTTCCCATTCTGTAGGTTGTCTTTTTGCTTTGTTGACTGTTTCTTTTGCTGTGCAGAAGCTTTTCATCTTGATGAAGTCCCAATAGTTCATTTTTGCTTTTGTTTCCCTTACCCTCATAGATGTATCTTGCAAGAAGTTGCTGTGGCCGAGTTCAAAAAGAGTGTTGCCTGTGTTCTCCTCTAGGATTTTGATGGATTCTTGTCTCACACTTAAATCTTTCATCCATTTTGAGTTTATATTGTGTACAATGTAAGAGAATGGTCTAGTTTCATTCTTCTGCATGTGGCTGTCCAATTGTCCCTGCACCATTTATTGAATAAACTGTCCTTTTCTAGTGGATTGTCTCTCCTGCTTTGTTGAATATTAGTTGACCATAGAGTTGAGGGCCCGTTCCTGGGTTCTCTATTCTGCTCCATTGATCTATGTGTCTGTTTTTGTGCCAGTACCACACTGTCTTGATGACCACAGCTTTGTAGTACAACCTGAAATCTGGCATTGTGATGCCCCTGGCTCTGGTTTTCTTTTTTAATATTCCCCTGGCTCTTCAGGGTCTTTTCTGATTCCACACAAATCTTAAGATGATTTGTTCCAACTCTCTGAAGAAAGTCCATGGTATTTTGATAGGAATTGCATTGAATGTGTCAATTGCATAGACATTTTCATAATATCAATTCTTCCAATCCATGAGCATGGAATATTTTTCCATCTCTTTGTGTCCTCCTCAATTTCTTTCAGAAGTGTTCTGTAGTTTTTAGGGTATAGAGCTTTTACCTCTTTGGTTAGGTTTATTCCTAGGTATCTTATGTTCTTGGGTGCAATTGTAAATGGGATTGATTCCTTAATTTCTCCTTCTTCGGGCTTATTGTTATTGTATAGAAATGTCACTGATTTCTGGGCATTGATTTTGTATCCTGCCACACTGCTAAATTGCTGTATGAGTTCTAGCAATCTTGGGGTGGAGTCTTTTGGGTTTCTATGTATGGTATCATGTCATCTGCAAAGAGGGAGAGTTTAACTTCTTCTTTACCAATTTGAATGCCTTTTATTTCTTGTCTGATTGCTGAGGCTAGGACTTCTACTACTATGTTGAATAGTAGTGACCACCACATTTTTTTTTATCTAACTCCATCTCTCTCCTTCTTAAGTCTCTCCACCTAATACTCTGCCCATTGTATTGAATAACTTGGACCTACTTGCTTCCTTTTAACCCATAATAGTTTTTTATTACCCCCTTAACTTTGCACACAGTGTTCCTGCTACTAAAACAGCTTTCTCCTTGTCATCCTGGAAAATTCTACTCTTCCTTTATGACCGAATTCTGTCTTCTTTTCTCTGTGAGTGACCTTCCTATGATAAATTGACTATATCTTATTTTGTGGTTTCATGGCTCATTAGGTATTCTTCAAATGTCCAACATAACAGTGTATGATATTTGTCATTATATGCCTATTTCCCCTGCTGGTTTTGAGAAACTTAAAGCAGTGTTGTCACCATTCTCTTTCCCTAATATCGAGCATAATTTATATATATTCATGATTTGGGGTAAGTGAATGAATGAATGTATAAACACATGAAGGAATGATGAGAAAGCCAAAACTGATACTTGTCTGTGCCTTTTAAACTATATTATAGAAAATTCCAGCTCATATTCTTTTGTTTGTTTTTGTTGTTGTTTTTGTTATATATGTAGCAAAAAGCTTTGTTCCTTTCAAAAATTTGTTCTGCATTAGCAACAAATCAGTGTCTCTTGCAAACAACATTGTGTCCTCTCTTCTTTTCTCTTTTTACCTATTACTGTTTTAAAAAGAGTATGACTTTATGATTTTGTAGATTAATTTGTTACAGTACATGTAATAGGAGCCCTGCTATTTCTTCATAAGTAGTTATGATAAAATATTCATACTTATGTTTTGTGAAGATCTATATGTGACAGAGCACAAATTATAATCTTATTTTAAGAGGAAATATAGATGAAAGGATTTTCTTTTATTGTTCTTAATGTAAAACTTCTAAATTAAATATATAAAAGTGCTCATCTAGAAGATAATGGAATCATAAGCGGAACACAGGAAAAGGCTTACAAAGCACAAATTATATTTAAAAATGTTAGTTTTATTCCAATAGAATTACTGAACTGGGCTATGATAAAACAAAAGATTTATAATAAATTTTTATGTAAGTAAATTATTTAATACAGCTTGTGTAAATTTTACCTATAAAACTCTATCAAATTGTTTATGGTATTTCAAGAAGTTTTCAATTTATTCATGTTCAACACAAAAGTTAAATATAGATGAAAAATAAACTAAATGAAAAACATTGGATTGATATTTCATGGCTTTCTATGAAACATGTAAATGTAGAGATAGTATTAAAACACAAGAGAAAGCTCTTCTCCAGTCTTTACATTCTGAGAATAGGATAATGGCCACAAGGCCAAGAACGACAAAGTCTAAACAAAATGCAGTGGAGTAGAGGGAGTTATGACCCTGAGGTATGAGATGAAATTTGGTTCTGGGAGTTTTTACTACCAATGGGATGAGATATCTATACCAGAACAATTATTTGTGAAGTCAGTAAACTTTGGAGACAAGGCCAACATTAGGGATGGGGCCATTCCCAGAAAGATGAATGAAGTATATATTGATGGGCAAAAAGAATGACAGGAATGAGAGAGAGGAGAAAATGGTTAAAAAAACATAAAGAAGAAATGTAGAAAAACCCACAAGGATCCAAAACAGTCTATTTGCAAAACAGCTTATTCCTAAGGAAGATGGGTTCCATGGAAACTGGGAAGATAATGCTCAGAGTTCTATCTCCATGATGTAGGACACCAGGTAGGAAAAATAGAACACAAGATTTTTCTTAGAGTGAAATTTGTTAGCTCTAAAAATGAGTGAAACTGGACCTGCTAGAGGCCTTTAATTATACATTGATATCAGAGCAGATGCAGACTAATGTGTGTTATTTCAATAATCAAGTGTTATAAATAATTTACAAATTTTTATTTACTTTTCCTATTTTGCTTTGTAGTTAATTTCATTAATGTATTTCAACATTATTATTCGAATGAAAGACTATGTCAGTTCTTGGACACAATATTTCACTGTTCATTCATCTCAATGAGACATGATAGAAGCCATATTTTTTTTTAACTAAGAAACATTATATTTTTTTTAGCTATTTTAGGATTACAGAAAAAAAATGAATGAAAATATGGAGAGTTTCCATATGCTCACTTTCCCTTCCATTTCTCCTATTTTTTAATATCCTGTGGTATTTTTAATATTTGAGTGTAACATTTGTTACAATTGATAATATAATATTGATATGTTATTGTTAACTAAAATCTATAAACACATTATGGTTCACTCTTTGTTTTGTATATGCTATGGGTCTTAACAAATGTGTAATGACATGTATCCATCATAACAGTATCATATGGAATAATAGTTTCACTGCCCTAAAAATCCCTTGTGCATCATTTATTTATCCCTTCTTCCTTCCCTCCCCAGCAGCTGCTGGCAATGACTAGACTTTTTACTGTCTCCATACTTTTGCCTTGTCCAGAATGTCATATAGTTGAAATCATTCAGTATATAACCTTCTCAGATTGGCTTCTTTTGCTTAGCAATATGCATTTAAAAGTCTTCTGTGTCTTTTTATGGCTTGATAGCACATGTCTTTTTAGCACTAAATAATATCTTGTATGGCTTAGTTTCTTATCTATTCATCTATTGAAGGATATTTTGCTTCTAAGTTCTGCCAATTATGACTGAAGAGTTATAAACATTTGTGTGCAGGTTTTGTGTGGATGTAAGTTTTCACCTCACTTAGGATATCAGAGAACATGATTACTATGATTATATGTTAAGAGTATATTCAGTTTTGTAAGAAACCACAAATTCTTCCATAGTGCCTAGACCATTTTGCATTCTCATCAGCAATAAATAAAAGTTCCCTTTGCTAATCTTGGCATCATTGGTATTGCTAGTGTTTTGGATCTTGGCTATTCTAATAGGTACATAGTGTTACCTCACTGTTGTTTTATTTTTTTATTATCATTTTTAAAAATATTTTATGTATTTATCCATGAGAGAGAGAGAGAGAGAGGCAGAGACACAGGCAGAGGGAGAAGCAGACTCCCCACAGGGAGCCCGACGTGGGACTTGAGCCCGGGACCCCAGGACCACACACTGGGCCAAAGGTGGTGCCAA
Organism: Canis lupus baileyi; assembly: GCF_048164855.1. Classification (NCBI taxonomy): domain Eukaryota; kingdom Metazoa; phylum Chordata; class Mammalia; order Carnivora; family Canidae; genus Canis; species Canis lupus. The sequence continues at coordinate 17,723,965 of NC_132854.1, read as the reverse complement.
ACCGCTGAGCCACCCGGGCTGCCCCTCGTTGTTTTAATTTGCAGTTTCCTAACTACATATAATGTTAAGTATCTTTCTATATGCTTATTTGACATTAGTCATACTTTTACCACCTCTAAGATCATCACCCTGTCATAATTTCCTTCCCATTGTCAGTGAGATCCAGTATTTTTTAGTGGAAAATAAAACTACTGTTTACCACACCCTTTGTGTATAGTGTAATAAATTCTGGTATCTGATAAGACAAGACAATCCCCAGTCTCTGCATCTTTTAATAGTAGTGTAGTTATTTTTGAGAATTTAATACTCTGACAATTTTAGAATGTAATTTTTTCATTAAAATCACTCACAATATTAGATTTATTGAGAAAATTTTTTAAAGTTGAGAGAAGTTTTAGTGGTAAATTATCACATACATTTACATGACATAATTTCCTCATTTATTGGAGTCATTTTTAATAAAATCCTTTTGTAAAATATTGTACATAGATGGATTTAGTATTCTTTTGTAGGTTAATTACAACACTATAGTATCTCAGTTTATATTACAGTTTTACACCTTCAGTTAAATTATTACTAGTAGAGAAGAACATGTTCTATATGTGTGTGTGTGAGGGGTTATTTATGACAGTATTGATGAATTTACTTATAAGTTCTAGTGTGTTTGTGCTTACTTGATTGGGCTTTCCTATAGTTGATTATAGCATTTGCAGATGATGAAAATGATGAAAAAAAACCACTTTGTATTTTTCTCAAGTATTTATGCTTCATTTTTTCTCCACCTAATGATATTGACCAACCTCCCCAATACTATATCGAATAGAAATTATAACAATGGTCATCATATACTTTCCCCAAATTAAAGAGAATGTATCCAGAATATCTCTATTAGTATTATATATGCCATAGGTTTCTTTTCTTTTTTTTTTAGTTAGAATTTCACAAAGTTCAAGAAGTTCGTTCAAGAAGTTCCTTTTGTATTAAAAATTGTGTGTTTCTAAAAAAGAAACAACTTTCTTAATGTATTTTTGTTTCTATTGCCATATCTGCTCAGTATTTCTTTTGTAGTCTACGAATGTGTTAAATTTAGACTTTCTAATGTTGAACCATCTTTGTATTTAGAATTCCTACATTAACTTGTCTCCAACTTTTCTCTGAGGTTACCCTGCCACATCTGGTAGATCTGTTTTCCTGTCTCATGATAGAAAATAGAGAATTAGGTACCGCTTTGTACAGGTCTGTATATGTTGGAGAATAGAATGTCCTTAGAAAACTGCTTTTAGATCAGTCTCTATCCTGGAATTTAGTCACCTTCTTTTCTAGTTCATAGATATATTCCCAGGGTTTCTTCCAGATTTTGTGTTAGTTTTTTTGTTGTTGTTGTTTTTGTTTTTTGTTTTTGTTTTTGTTTTTCTTTTTTGTGTTAGTTTTTGACTGAGGCTAGGAAACCCATTGTAATAGATTCTATCATTGTTCCCAATTACTGCTGTTTCCACCAGAGGATTACACTTGAGGCCTTTGACTTCATGCTTAGTGATTTGACTTGCTTTGGTCAATAAAATATGAGAAAAGGAACCAAAGTATGATTAGTAATAAAAATGTGTATATTTTGTTGTTTTATAACACATGATACAATCTTCAACTTTTTAGAGAAATTACAAAAATTATTTTGATGGCCATAAAAGAAATAAATCCCATAAGAAATTATATTAGATGGGCAGCCCGGGTGGCTCAGCGGTTTAGTGCCGCTTTCAGCCCAGAGCCCGATTCTGGAGTCCCAGGATCGAGTCCCATGTCGGGCTCCCTGCATGGAGCCTACTCCTCACTCTACCTGTGTCTCTGCCTATCTCTCTCTACGTGTGTGCGTCATAAATAAATAAAATCTTTATTAAAAAGAGAAATTATATTAGAGCTAAAATACTTATTATGTTGTATTTTTCTTCATGAACCAGACAATGTTGTACTTCCACCTCCAGACAAACTCTGAAATATTATCTTCTGGCTTTCATTGTGTGAAAATCCCCTAACTTACATCTACCCATATTCTAAAAGATTATATCATTGGTAAATAATTCAGAAATCCAAATATTTGGATTCAAATGTTGATGCTCTAGAAATCAGTTTTCAGAGATTCTTCTTACCTGAAATGATTCTGAATGTTGAAACAGCTGCAGAGGGAAGGAAATAAATGGTGGTAAAGTAGCTCTAAATGACTTTTACCCTAATGACATCTTGGTTCAGTAGCATGTTGATATAGTTAGACATGAGAGCTGGGGTATTAAATAATACAAATTAATCAGTTAATTGTAAGAAAGGAGGAGGAACTTCTCTACAGCATGCAGTGTCTATATAGGTCATTTCCTATGTATCTAAAAAAAACTCGAATTTTTTCATTCTCCTTTATGTGATAATCTACATTCTGGGAATCTATTTTAGAAAGTTTAAAGAATGGGTAAAAAAGTGATGAATGCCTTGGCATATCAGAGACATCTAAAAGCTGAGCTCATAGGGAGAATACATACTAGAGAAAGTAAAAGCTAATTTGAAGCTCAGAACTCAAAAAAGATCAAGAAACAGAGACTTTGATACCTTTCAAATGTCAGAGGATGGCTGAAGGACTGGAAAAAAAAGATTATTTGAAAACGCTTTTCATTAAGGTCTTATAAACTACTCTCAGTTCAGAGAGAGGTAACTGCTCCTCTCCCCTTGACAGAAGACAGGAAGTACGCTCTGTGGAGAGACTGAATGGAAGAGACTCGTGGTATGCAGGATGCCTCACAGGGCATGCTCCTTCTGTGTCTTCTTTGCTAAATTCTTTTCTTACTTTAAAGCTTAAACATTGGAAATTCACATTGTTCAGTCCCACAGGGCCTGGATCCATGTCTCCAAATTCTTGATTTATCTATCCAAGTCTTTACAAAGACATCTCTATCAGGATGTTTAATCATCATCTCAGGTTTGAGTATCCAAAATGATGTTCCCCAGTCTTCTCGCATCAAACAATTTTGCTTTGTTCATATTCTTCTCAGTCTCAATTAATAGTAATTATATCCTTCTCAATCTTCTGACTAGAAATCTTGGTTATAATCTTGGCTGACCCCATGCTCAGGCAGATGTCAGATGACAGTAGGACTTCATAAGAAAATCCTCCTGGTTCTATCTCAAAATGTGTCAAGAATCCAGTCTCTTTTCACCACCTCTCCTGCTATCTCCCTGGCCCAAGTTTCCATCTTCCTTCTGGATTATCACAATACTATTATAATAGTTCATTCTGCTTGTACTTTTGCTGATCACATTCCCAAACAGCAGCCAGTGTGGTTTTTATGAATGCATATCATTCCTCTGATCAAAACTCCAAAGGCATCCATCTCATTTGGGGGAAAAGCCTACGAATATCCTGCAGATGTGTCTCTCCAGGCCACTTCCATGCCTTCCCCGTTGTTCACTCTACTCCAGCATATCTGGTTTCCTTGGCCATATTTAGCATATTCCACTTCAAGTAACCACACTGGGTGCTTCACTGCCTCTAGTGCTGTCCCCCAAATAACAACATGGTACACTTACCTTTTTCACTTCTTGTTCAAATGTCCAGTTGTTCCAAAAGTCTTTCTCATATTAAATTTCAGTTCTTTCTCCATCTCTCATTTATCATCTGCTAATATACTCTAAATGTATTCATTTCTACCTTTCTGCATAATCTGTAAGTTCCATGTAAATTATGCCAATTTTATGTACTGCTATTACCTCAGAACTGACAATAATACCTGGCACATAGGAGGAACTTCATATTTTTGAAGGAATAAATTAATAAATATTGGGAATATCAGGGAATATGTACATGTCCAGTGGGGGCTGGACCCTAGAGTATGAGCGCTCAATCTTCATCCTCTCTAGGGAAGATAACAGATATCTAATGCTAGAAATTAAGAAATAATTATATAAATAGCTTATTTATAATAGGAAAATAAATACCTCTAAAAAATATCTATATTATGTTTGCCCCTAGAAAGGCTAGAGAATTTTCTCTATTTCTCTTATAAGACTTGTTGAATCTTTAAACCACTTATTTTAATTACTCTAACCCATTTTATGGATATAAAACATTCTTTATAAATTCTTTATTTTTCAAGAATTTATTTAGAAATATTTTAGTTTTGAGTGATATGTTATATTAATTTGAGAAGGGTATGCAAAAGACTAAATGGTAGATTTTAGTTACTGTCTGGTAAGTTTTAATATAGTCCTGGAAATATCCATCTACAAATAAAAACCTAAAATAGATATTTGAAGCTAAGTAAATCACCTAAAATGCTACAAACACTAGATGTACACTGAGATTTAACACCCAGTTGTTTTTTTAAAGCTTTGGCATTCTTATTTTCTTGTTTACCTCTTATTCTACTACATATCATTGTTCTATAAAAGGAATAAAATGTATAGTTGGTGCATAATCTTTTTGTTAGCATTATATTCTGATAATTCCTCTGAAGGGAAATAAAATATGTTTAAAAATTGGACTATGTAATGAGTATGTTTTGCTTTAATAGACAGGTAATCATGACTAGATCCATTCACTAATTTCTCTCATTGGTATTGGAAGTTTACATTCCTATTAAATTTAGGTTCACTAACTAAAACAATTGAGTAAAGAAAATAATACTTTGCTTACATTCCAATTTGCAAAATCTCTTCTGGTTTTATGTTCCAAAAATAACTCTTTTCAAGGCAACAAACTTAGAAAAATTAATAAAGAATAATAGTTACAGCAAAGTTAGATAGCATTAAAACTCATTTCTTAGCCCATGGTAACATTAAGCTTTATGACAAGATGAGAGGATTGCCATGAATGTACATCTACTACTAATGGAGAATAGGATTTTGTGATTCTCTGACTTAAACAATTAAAAAGGAAATTTAATTATGGGCTATTAGCCCAATCTTTTTGAAGATTGTTTTCCCAAATGAAAACTCATCAAAAGCAAAATCCTGTCAAGAATACAAGATTTCAGAATTGAGTTAAATTGTTCTTTATGCATAGTTCCTTTAAAATACTCACAAAACTTGTATGTTTTTATAAAGGGGAAGTCAATATCTTGCTGATACTGAATAATATCAATGATGATCTATTGATTATTGAGCTATTGGTTTAAAAAAAAGAGTTATTCCATGTACGGTAGGACGATTCCTATACAGTTTTTATCTTATGCAATCAATTTTGTATTATCAGGGGTACTAAGATAGTAAGACTTCCATATATTCACATATTTTGTTTAAGAGGTTTTAAATATATACATAATATGTTAGTATATATTATATACATAAAAACTTGAGTACATAAATATGTATGTATATATAAGTGTTATATACTAATTAAGCATTTAGAGGTCTTAATATGTTAGGTCTTTATTAAGAACAGCATTTTTTGGTCTGCTAATGGAATATGCAATTATGGGTTGTACTAGGACTGATATTTTACCTAAAAATCCAGTTTGTGCTTTACACTGATTAAATTGAGAGGATGTGTAATAGTTTCTAGTGGCCGTTTTCTGTCTTGCCAACAAGCCCACTTAATACTTTTTAAATTTATTTTTATTGAAGTACAGTTGACACATAATGGTACAGTAGTTTCAGATGCCCACCTAATATTTTAAAACCGACTTCAAATAATTTTTATCTGGCCATCCATCTATATAAGTTTTGAATTTAGTGCAGTAAGGTAAATAACATACTGTTTCTAGTGAGTTTCCATATGCAAATTTTGCTTTCTATTGATAATTCATTTTTCTGCTCTTTTTCCAAGGCAGTTTATTATGCAGTTAACAAATGCTAAATAAAAGATATTTTTTTTTCTGAATAGGTTTTTATAGGACAGTGTTGTCCAATACAAAAGTCACTAGCCACATGTGACTACAAAGCATATGAAATGTTGCTACTCCAAATTGAGACATGCTGTAAGTGTAAAGTACACAGTACACACCAAGTACACAGTACTTGGAAACAGTGTAGAGAGAGAGAGAGACAGAGAGAGAGAGAGTGAATGTAAAGTATCTCATTTATAATTTGTATATTGATTATATGTTGAAATAATAATGTCAGATTCATTGAGCAACATGAATATATATTCATTAATTTCACCTAGTTCTTTTTTTTTCTTTTCAGTGTTGCATTTTAAAAAGTTAAAATGACATAAGTGGTTTATATTTGCCCAGAATATGTTTCTGCTGGACAGCACTGTATTGTTTTAAGCTTACATCTCTTTCAGATTAAATAAGATTGAACAATTGTATTACAAGCTTTTTAAAGACAATAGAGAAAAATAAATTAAAAAAATAAAGGCAATAGAAAGATCTCTTTTATACTGTATTGTTCCACTGCTTTATTTAAATACCCAGCTCAGAACATCCATTAGTAATATTATTATTCAATTAAATGGGTAGAAAAACAATTCCTTTCATGTCTTTTTTCCTTTAATGAATTCATTTGCCATATGTTTAGGGCACAGGCATTTTACAAATGTCCTTATGTATAATCAATCTATATAATCCGGAATTTTAAATGAATAATTCAAATTGTATATAAATAAAATATAATTATGGATTAACCTTATTTTTGTTCTACCTCATTGGTGATTATATCTAGTGATATATTAGAACATATTGGTCTGATCTCACTGAAATGGACTATTGACCTGCTAATAGCAGGATTTCCAATGGAAAAATATATATACAATAACAACAGTTTGGTGAAACAAAGGCTCCAAGAAAGTATGGAGTAAGCATCCACACTTAGATTCTATGTTGCCCTAATATTGGTGGGCTCTACTTATTGCTCTCAGCCATTAAAGAACCTTTAGACATTCATTACTCTGCCTTCTCATGAGCTTTCTGGACAAAGGTGTTAAACTGCCAATAAAATTCTCTCCCTCCACGATGATAATTGACTTCCCTCCTGGGTATGAAACTCTCACCAGTATCTTCCTCTAAATCACTAAGACAAATTGAAGTACTTACACATAACATATTATAAACATTTTAAATTAAACCATTCACACTTGACATAATCTGTGTTTCACTTTCCAACTCCTTATTCTATTACTCTGCTACCTTGAAGTATCTATATTTGTAAGTTCCATTCACCAAAGTCCAAGACATAAAGAGATATCCCTTAGAGGTGGATCATGAAAGCTGACCCTATCAGGGAATAAATGCACACTGACTGTCCACCTGCCCTTCTCATATAATGCAGACTCAATTCAGTGAATCTTGGTTTGCTAGTCTCCTAAAATCTGTTTCTCCTGATTCTTTTTTTTTTTTTTTTAACTTGCCATGGGCTTTCTTGACAGCCAAAAGAGCAAATAGTACAAGAGAGGCCTGTGCGAATAGCACAGATTTGCTATGTGGTAGTGTAGAAACCGCTAAGTTTAATTGAGAAACACACTTAATTTCCCCATGTAATTATGATAGGAAAGCTTCTCTTTTTTGTATATGCATACGTACAAAATTAAGGAACTGCACCCTTTATTCGAGAAAGACTGGCCATATTCTAACGAGAACAGTTTTCGTCCTTCTAAACATTGACTACAATTCTTTAAAATATACAGTATATCTAGTTAGGATGAGTAAAAATGTTTATGACCAGAAGTGAGACCCAATAATTGTGGTAAGGTGATTAGAAGGTTTTTACTTGGTTGGATCACTGGTCCTTTTTTTGAATATTCATTAAACTTGATTTTTGGTAAAGGCAGTCATCCAACAAATGACAATCAGATTCCAGATTTCACAAGCTCCTGGGTAGAGATGATCAAGTGTTGCAGGGATAAACCAGCTCACTAGATAATTAGTTCTGGGAGTTTGTGAACAAGGCAAGGAATAGAGTGTTTTCAAGATGGAATGAGGATAGTGTCATGGACCCTGTCATGTTGAGTATTTATTTTCAAAATATCTAGTTCTAATTTCTGAAAGAAGTAGAATTAACTTGAGAAACACCATACTCATGTGGTTGGATTATTTTTCAACTAATTTCAAATACAAAGGATATAAAACTAATTTTATCCAACTTGATGAAGAGTAAACCATATGACATTCATAGCCTTTTCCAAGGTTATAGAACATTTTCTTCCATGATACTTGGATTTATCAGTGTTCATCTTTTCGACACAGCAGTGTACTTTAAGTTATACTCAAAAGTTTCAATGACAATCAAAATCGGTATCCTCCTTATATGGTTCTTCTGCACAACATACCCTCTACTGCTTCTGATAGAGTACTAAGTGCACTTGGATGCTTAAAACATATTTTATGATTGTAATCTTGGACATTTGAAGTGGTTCTCTATTCTACTACAGATATAAACACCATAAATTGGAAAAGACATACTTCAGTTGAAAGGTCAAAAATCCTTGCTGGACTTTTCCTGATGGTGTTTATGAGAAAGACAGCTCAAATTTATTGGTAGAGCTAAATTTCTTGTACAGGAAAGTCAGAGTGAAGTTTCGATAGTGAGATGGAAAAAACTGTCCAGACCTAACTAAAGTTGGGGGACAAGAGATGTTACTGGGAAGTTCAGCAAGTGCAAACTATCCTTTAAAAGCTCCCTGTAAAACAGGTGAAAATCACAGATCTATCAGTGAGTGTCATTGATAAGTGCCACCAGCAGTATCTTAGTATCTTAGCTGTTTATGGAAATCCTTCTCAAGATAACACAGCATTAATACCTACACAAATCTAAGTTTAGTTTATTTTTTTTTATTTTATTGCATTAATACTCTGAAATCCCAATGATTTATAATAACAATAATTTTTTATAGATTTATTTTTCATGAGAGACACAGACCGGGAGAGAGAGAGGCGTCCCTCCCTCTCTAGGGAGAGGGAGAAGCAGGCTCCTCGCAGGGAGCCTGATGCAGGACTTGATCCTAGATCCTGGGATTATGACCTGAGCTGAAGGGAGGAGCCCCACCGCTGAGCCACCAAGGCATCCCAATAACAAGAATTTTTAAAAGATTTTTCTCTAGCAGTTTTAAGTTCACAACAAAATTGAAAGGAAAGTACAAATATTTCCAGTATGACCTCTGCCCTCACAAATGGATAGGCTCTTCTATTATCAACATCATTCACAATAGTGCTACAGTCTCTTTTCTTTTTTTTCCCCAAGGATGTACATGTACTGACACATCATAATCACCCAAAATCCACTGTTTACCTTATTGTTCACTCTTGATATTTTATATTCTGTTCATTTGGACAAATGTATAATGACATAGATCCACCATTAAAATGTCGCACAGTAATCCTCATGTTCTGCTATTCATCTCCTTCACATCCCAACCCCTGGTATCCACTGATCTTTTTTCTGTCTACATAGATTTCCCTTTTCCAGAATATCATATGTCTTAAATCATATGGTTTAAATAATTTTCAGATTGGCTTCTTTGATTAAGAAGAATCTTAGATGCTTATGACTGTGTCTTTTCATGGCTTGATAGCTCATTTCCTTTTATCATGGACTAATATCCCATTGTCTGGATATGCCAGTTTGTTTACCCATTCACGTACTGGGGGACATCTTGGGTGCTCTCAAGCTTTGGCAATTATGAATTAAAAAAGCTAGAAGCATCCATGTACAGGTTTTTGTGTGGACATAAATTTTCAGCTCATTTGAGCTGAGCTGAAAAAAACAAATTTGCAACTATTTTGGGTTGGAAACATCATGGAGCAATGTTTCTACACCATATAGGAAGAGTCTGTTCTGTTTTATACAAAATTGCCAACCGTCCTCCAAAGTAGTTGTATTACTATGCATTTCCTCCACTGATGAATGAGAATTCCTATTGGTCTACATCTTCACCAGCATTTGATATTGTCAATGTTTTAGATTTTGGCCATTCTAATAGGCATTAATTGTATTTTACTATTGTTTTAATTTGAATTTCTCTGATGACATTTGATGTGGATAGAGTATCTTATCAAATGCTTATTTGCCATCTGTTATATATTCTTTGATGAGTTGTCTGTGTAAGGTTCATTTTTTTAAAAATCAATTTTCCTTATTTTTGAGATTTAAGAGTTATTTATGTATTTTGGATAATAGTCCTTAATTGGAAATGTCTCTAGCAAATATTTTCTCCCAGTCTATGGTTTGTCTTCCTAATTCCCTTGAATATGTCTTTCATTCTCTTGCCAATTTCTTTCAGGGATTCTATATTCTGTGTTGCATCTAAAAAGTCATTATCATACCTACAGTCATCTAGGTGTTTTCCTATGTTATCTTCCAAAAGTTTTAAGTTTTGCATTTTACATTTAGATCTATGATTCATTTTTAACTTCTTATTTATTCATATATTTCCAGTATAATTAACATATAGTGTTATATTAGTCTCAAGTGTATAATATAGTAATTCAATAATTCCATACTCAATGCTCACCATGATAAGTGTACTCTTAATCCCCTTTAGTTATTTCACTCATCCTCCCACCCACCTCTCCTCTGGTAACCACTAATTCTCTGTATTTGAAAGTCTCTTTTTGTTTGTTCTTTTTTCCTTTGTTCATTTGTTTCTTGAATTCTACCTATGAATATGAAAAAATCTACATATGATTAAAATTATATGGTATTTGTCTCTCTCTAACTTATTTCACTTAGTATTCTACTCTATAGATTTGTCCATGTTGTTGCAAATGGCAAAATTTCATTTTTTTTTTTATGGTCGAGTAATATTCCAGTGTGTGTGTGTGTGTGTGTGTGTGTGCCCACTTATACACAACACTTCCTCTTTACCTATCCTTCTATCAATAAACATAGAGTGCTTCCATATTTTGGTTATTGTAAATAATGCTGCAATAAACATAGGGTTACATTTATCTTTTTGAATTACTGTTTTCTTTTTTTTTAAAGATTTTATTTATTTATTCATGAGAGACAGAGAGAGAGAGAGAGGCACAGACACAGGAAGAGAGAGAGAAGCAGGCTCCATGTAGGGAGCCTGATGTGGGACTTGATCCCAGGACTCCAGGATCATGCCCTGGGGCAAAAGCAGATGCTCAACTTCTGAGCCATCCAGGTGTCCGTTTTTGTTTTCTTTAGGTAAATACCCAAAAATGGAAATACTGGATCTTATGGGAATTCTATCTTTAATTTTTTTAAGGACCCTCCATACTGTTTTCCACAGTGGCTGTACTAGTTTGTGTTCCCATCAACAGTGCACATGGGTTCCCTTTTCTCCACATCCTTGCCAACACTTGTTTCTTTTCTTTTGATTTTAGCTATTCTGACTGGTGTGAGGTGATACCTCATTATAGTTTTGATCTGTTTCCCTGATGATTAGTTATGTTGAGCACCTTTTCATGTGTTTGCTGAATTCTATGATCCATTTTGAGTTAATTTTTGTAAAATGAATAAGATCTATGTGTAGATAATGTTTTTCCTTGGATGTACAGATGTTCCTGCACCATTTCTAAAAGCAAGCATTTATATTTTTACTCATGTTACATGTCAATGCTGGCAGGTTAGCAAGTGCTGCTCTGTGCTATGTATTTTCTCATCCTGGAACTCTCATTGGTAGAGGGAAAGGACAACAGGAGGAAAAGCTGATGGGAGGAGAGGCATGGGATGTCACTCAGAACTTCTGCTTAGAATTAGTGCTTTTTATCACGTCCTACTGGCTTATATCATTACATGGCCAAGCCTAATAATGGGGAGGAAATGTGTAATCTACCTTCAACGAAGCACTTCAAGTCAAATTACAATGGGCAGAGATATACTCCTCTTGTAAGCAAGTGACTCAACATTTGAAAACAACAATGCCATCTCCACAAGTAGTGTTTCAAATGTAGGAATAATGGATTTCAAACAATCGGGTTCTAGTCATAACTCCTCCTATTGTTTTAGGTCAATCCCATAGTTTAAGAAAAGAGAAAATCTTTTCATAGAGAAAAGATTTCATAAGAAGGAATTCATCTATAGAGGATAAAATCTCAGGGCTCTCAAAGGACATCTGGACTTTCTGGTGACTTATAGGCACTAGCAGAGATACTACTGTGGAGAAATATGATAATGGAACAATAAGGGTTTCTAGCTTTCACATGAACTTCCAGACTAGCTCCAAAGGCTCCAATGTCCATAGTAGCCAAGAATCATACAAATTACTACCACAGTTATATGGCACTTGACACTTGTCAAAACCTAGGAATTGTCTCTTTAAGTTATTAAAAATATTTTATGTATCTGAAAGGATAGAGTGAAAATCTAACAAATTGGTTTTATAATTCAAAGGAAGATGGAAAATAAATATTTAGCTTATGGACTTTCTTGCTTCCAGATAGTTTACTATCCTGAGGTGTAACAATACTGAGGGATGGGAATCTGAGGCAAAATATGAAAGATCACCTAAATTATCAGAATTGCCTAAAAATATGCATAATAGCACTTGATTACAGTGTTCAAGGCAACAGTAAAAAGTTGAGCAGATTATTATAAAAAAAGAGTTTAAATACTAACCTATTCATTGCCATTTAAAATTACAAGTTTATGGTCTGGTGGTCCACATTGTATTTCAAGCAATTAAGTCAGCATTCTCAAACTTTACTATGTAGAGAAACTACTGAGAGCTTGTTTAAAACACTTATCCCCCAGATTTTCCTAGGTTGTAGCCTAGACATGTTAATTCAGCAAACTGGGTGGAGTCTGATTATCTAGTTCTTAATAAGCACTTGGGAGATGTAATGCAAGTGGTCAAGGAAACAAGCTTTGAGAAACAGTGAAATATAGAACCAAAAACAGATATTTTTAATATTCTTTACATTAACACTTAATTATATCCCAGGAAGAATTATTTTTATATGATAAATATGAAAAAAATTAATGAAGACTGAATAATGACTCTATTTTGTTTTATAAAAGTTACTAATTATGCTCGTCATAGTATGTAATGTGTTGAAAAATATAAATTGAGTATTGTGCATTATGCATATAGTCTAATTTCATAAAAGTAATTTTATATTTAAATGTTCAATGCAATTGAGTGATATGAAAAATGGACATTTTAAAAATAATAAAATACTCTGACATCAAAAAGATATATATCAAATCATAAGAGACAAATGTCTTTGTGCCTTGATTAATATTATCACTATATGCACATTTTACCACACAAGCCCACTAATTAAAATGTTCATATGGCTATAACATTCTACAGAACTTCTAATAGAAATGAATTTTACATTTTATAAAAATGTTTGCCTCAATGAGGCATTCTATCATGTCTAGATGATAAAATTAAGCATAGTTTATATTTAAGGCAAAACATTTTTATTTAAAAACATACTCCCATCCCACAATTTTATTTTTATTTTCTTGTTCAATGGCAGTAAACAAATCTACAATTTGGAGATGTTACGATTCTATCTCAACAATTGGTAGAGCAACGGGAAAGAAAAATCAATAAGGTTATATCACCTTCAACCAATAGGCTTCAAGAAAATATCACAGTCAACCAACAGGCTCTAACCAATATTTACTATAGAATATTCCACTTCAAAATAGCAGAATACATATTCTTTTTAAGTACCCACAAATATAAGCAAAGATTAGTCCTATCCTGGGCCATAAACAAACCTCAAAAATTTAGAATTGAAATTATATATAATAATAATAACCAGAAAAACTCCAACAAGAGAACACACTTCTAATTAATCCATGAGTCAAAGGGAAAGTCTCAAGAGAAATTTTAAAAATACATCTGACAGGTTTAATCTGATTGGTAGTGAAATGGAATAGAGAGGCCAGGCAAAAGTTGGTCGAAACAGGCTTTTAATGGGACAGGCTCTTGGGCGAGGTTCCACCGCAGGGAAGGTCCAGCCGGCTTTTTAAGAGGGGAGGGGTAAAGGGTGGGGTATCTCTGCAGGGTGATAGGTATTAGGCATATCACTGGTGGAATCAGCCTGGGGCAATAACTGCTCATGCCCTTATATGGGGTCTGGGTAAGTACGGTTCAGGTTTCCTGCATAGGTCCAGTCTCTACCTGATGAGGTAGGTGTCCTCCGGTGGTCTGCTGGTGATGGGAAAGGTGGTGGGGGGGGAGGGGGGTCCACCACCATTTTGTTGGTGCCTCCCGGTCCCCCTTAATCCCACCACCCAACAACATCAAACTGAGCAAGAATAAAAACACAACATATCAAAGTTGTGGCACAATGCTTTAACTGAGAAAGATTTTTATAGCACTAAATATGTGTTTAACAAAAGAGAAAAGTCTACAATCTGATTTCCTACCCTACAAACCTAAATAAGAAGAAAAGCAAAATAAACCCAAAGTAAGCAGAATGAGGGAAATAATAAAAAGCAGAAATCAATGAAATTTAAAACAAAAGCAATAGAAAAAAATTTTAATTAGTTTTTTGAAGTTTTTTAATAAAATTGACAAACCACAATGAAGACTGACAAATTTAAAAAAGAAAAGAAATTCAAATGGCCAATATCAGGAAGAAATGATATATTACTAGAGACCTTGCAGAATGATAATATAGGAACAGTAGGAACAACTGTATATAGATAAATATGACAACTTAGATGGAAAAGACCATTTCTTCAAAGGCACAAAACTACACCAAATCTAAAATGAAATAAATAATTTGAATAGCCTCATTAAGGACCTTTTATTTGTAATTTAAGCACCCCTCCCCAAACAAATCCAGACCCAGTCAGTTCACTGGAGAATTCTACTAAACATTTAAAGAAGAATTAGTACCAATTCTATTACATTTTCTACTTCAGAAACAGAAGAGAGTAAAAACTTTTGAATCCATTTTATGAAACTAGACTTACCTTGATACCAAAACAAGATAAAGATATTACAAAAAAGGAAAAACTGCAGACCAATATCAGTTATGAATAAATATTCTCAAATAGATTTCAACAATATATAAAAAATGTACCAGAACCAAGGAGTTTTTTCCAAAGTTGAAAGCTTGTTTCGATATTTAAATATCAATAAAATCCACCATATTAGCAGAATAAAGAAGAAAAATCCAATGACCATATCAATCAAAGCAAGACAAGCATTTAACAAAATTTAACACCCATTCTTGATAAATACCCATTAAAAACAGAGAGGAACTCCCTAACTTAATAAAGAATGCCTACAAAACACTACAGGTAGCATTAAATATAGTGGTAAAAAACTGATTTCTCCATAACACCAGGAATAAGCCAAGTATGTCTGCTCTAGCTAGTGCTATTCAATATCAGACTGGGAGTTATAGCCATTGCAATACAGTAAGAGAAAGAAATAAAGTCATACAGACTGTTAAAAAAAAAAAAAGAAGAAATAGAACTGTTCCTATCTGGAGATGGATGATTGTTTATATAGAAAATTTAAAAGATTCTATTATGTAACTCCTAGAAACAAAAAGTGGTTATAGCAAGATTTCAAGATATAAAATCAATAAACAAATACCATTTGTATTTTTATATACTAGTAGTAGAGATGCAGACACCCGAAATAACAATACCATAATATTTACAATCACTCAATTAACTGAGTTATAAATCTAGCAAAATATGTAGAAGATTCATATGCTGAAAACTCAAAATATTGATCAATGAAATCAAAGATTTAAATAAGAGACATACTGTGTTTATGGGTAGGAAGTCTCAACAAAATAAAGATGTCAATTTTCTCTCAACTGATTTACAAATTTAACATAATTCCTATGAAATCCCAATAAGATTTTTATAGATATAGACAAGATTATTTTAAAATTTATATCTAAAATGTTCTTGAAAAAAGAGCAAGGAAATGTAAGGAAAAAGTCAATCTGATTTCAAAACTTATATAGTTACAGTAATCAAAATATGTATTTGAGAAAGGATAGACATATAGATCAGTGGAACATAATGGAGAACCAAGCTATAGAGCCACATATATATATATATATACCCAATAGACTTTTTACAAAATACAAAACCAATTCCATGGAGGAATAATAGCTGTCCTAAAAATTTACTAGTAAAATGACTGGATAGCTATATACAGAAGAAAACAATAATAATCTTGATCTAAACTTCACATGCCATATAAAATTTAACACAAAATGGTTGTAAATTTAAATGTAAATGGTAACTCAAACTGCTTAAGGAAAGAAAGCAGAAAATAAAGTTTATGGGTTCTAGACACCTGATAAATTAAGAGTTCATCAAAATTAAAATTTTTGCTTTGGGAAAGATCCTGTTAGGATAGAAAGACTAGAAGAAACTACTTGCAAAACACATGTTAAAGACTGAGATGTGCCCCCCACCCCACCTCAAATTCATATGCAGAAGTCCTTAGGCCAGTGTGTCAAATGTGACTATATTTGGAGAAAGGTCTTTAAAGAGATAATTAAGTTACAATGAGGTAATTAGGCAGGCCCTAATCCAAAATGGCTGGTGTCCTTTAAACAAAGATTAAGACATCTAAAGACTCTGTGAAGACAATAGGAGAAGACAAAGGGCCATTTGCAGGCCCAGCAGAGAGGTCTTCAAAAGAAACTAACCTTGCTGACACCTTGATCTCGATTTCTAGTTTCCAATATTGAGAACAAATGAAGTTTTGTTGTTTAAGCCACCCAGAGTGTGTATACTTTGTTATGGCAGCACTAGTAAACTCATGCACCATGTATCTAACAAAGGACTAGTGTCAAGAATACGTAAAGAACTCTAAAACTCAACTGTAAAAAAACAAACAATCCAATTAGGTAGTGTGCAAAAGACTGAAGAGAAATTTCACTGCACAGGACACACAGATGGCAAATACACATGTGAAAATATTTCCCATTAGGAAAATGCAAATTAAAAGTATAATGACTTAATGCTACATACTTATTAGAATGGCTAAAATAAGAAAAGTTGAAAACACCCACTCTCAGTAAAAATATGGAGAAAATGAATCAGTCACACATTGCTGCTGGGAATATAAAATACTACACCACTCTGATAAACAGTTTAGCAGTTTCCTGTGGAACCAACTATAACATCTCTTGCCGTCATAGCTCACCAAGGAATTCCATTGTTCCTCAATGTCCTTCATTCTATTCCAGTTTGTTCTTCAAAACAGCTGATCCTGTTTAAGGAATGATCTCTATCTTTACAGTTTTCTTTCTGATCTGTAAGTTTCTCATTGGTGAGCTGAATTTCTTGCAGTCATTTGCCTCATAGTACCTTGGAAGCACCACTTATGCACCACTCTGGCTCTTGATGGGAAGAAAATAGCTTTCCAGCTACATTTCACAGATATCACTGCATCTAGGAACTTCCTGGATCATTATGTTAAGTGTTTTCTTTCCCTTTCCTCTGCTGCTCAAAGGTTTGCTATTAAACCATGTTATGGGGGGGATCCCTGGGTGGTTCAGCGGTTTAGCGGTTTAGCGCCTGCCTTTGGCCCAGGGTGTGATCCTGGGGTCACAGGATCCAGTCCCACATCGGGCTCCCCACAGGGAGCCTGCTTCTCTCTGCCTGTCTCTGCCTCTCTCTCTGTGTCTCTCATGAATAAATAATTAAAATAAATAAATAAATAAATAAATAAATAAATAAATAAATAAACCATGCTATGGCCCTTCCTGTATTAGCTACATACATTGATACAGGAGAAAATGAAAATTATTGATAGATGAAATCAGAAGCTATTTTTAATGTAAACATGAACAAAAGAATTATTGCCAGATAGCTGTGAACCTCAAGCTGAATATATCCCACTTAAGCTTTTTCTTTTCTTTTTTTCCTATTTTGGTCCTCTTTTGTGTTTTGTTTGCTTTAGTTAGCTGGATAAAAAATACCACTGCCAAGGATATTGGGAAAACATCGCTTAAGTTCATATAAAGTTTCATAGTAATTGAAAACTCTTCTACCTCCACTATCAACTTAAATAACATCAACCTTCTTAGGCATCTATCATTCTCATTTAATAGATGAGGAAATTGGGCCTTGGAGACATTAATACATACATACACATTTTTTCCAATTGTAATTGGCAGAGGCAGCTCTTCAATGTGAATGTTCTTTCCATACCTCATGCATCAAGACTTCTCTAAAAAGAAGTTGGTCAAACAACATAATAAAGGACTTGGTCAAGCAACACAATAACTTCATTTCTTCCATGGCTGAATGCTCGGACATTGTCTTTACATTCTGTTATGAAAAAAAAAAATAAAATCAAGCATTACTCTCAAAATGTTGAACAGAATTGCCAGGGCAGTTTCCTAGAAAATAAAAGATTGTTCTTTCCAATGAGAGTGCATGCGTGTTTCCTTTTCAGATGTGACCCTGAAAGCATTTACTATAGATTTTAAGATTGGAAAACTCTTATAATTTGAACATTTCTTAATAGCCCATCCCTTAAGGCTATTTATTGAAAAGTAGATTGCTACTACTTCTCCTTTTCCCAGCTTTAACTTCAAACTCAAGCAACAGTGAACTTAAAGGAGGCTTATGAAGAGAAAAATAATTCCAAATGACTGACTACACAAGATAATTTGATCAATAGGTCTCTGGTCTCCTGACAGCAAATAATACAGAAAATTAACAATTAACAAGAAAATATGGTGACCTCATTCATTTTCAGTAATAATGCTATCTGGACTACTTGAGGTCCTTTATTTCGCTGTTTATATCTGCTATGGAATTTTATCTCATGTGTTTTCTTGACTCTGGAGAGTTTCATTTAACTCTTATTATACTGTACTAAGACTTAACCACTGTAAACGGTAGAGGATTTAGACACCCTGAACCACAGCTGACCCTGAGTTTACATGAAAAAGGAAGAAATAAGAAATAAAAGACAATTACAGAAAAGTTTTGTTGGTGAATGACAGGGATTTCTATAACAAACACAGATTTTGTCTATATATCAATTTCTGAGCTGCAATCTCTTATTTATTGTGTGTGTGCATGCATGCAAAATGCTTAGAAAATTAGTTATTCAAGTTAGCGAAGATTCTGATCTAACACGTAATATGCAGAACATGGTGATTTTGACAGGTATCTTACCTATCAAATTCTTTCTAAGATGCACTATCCATTTTTGCTTATTAAATTTTTCTTATTTGTTCTCATTGTAAAAGATGGAGGGTTGTAGATGGCATGAGGTACAGGGATTTGTAAACCTTTTCTCTCATCCATGGATTCAGTGAATATGCCCAGAGTCAGTCACCCATCTGTACTTGGAAACCTATCCTCTAGGGCCTTATTCTTCATATAATCAAGCATAATAGCAACATAATGAAAATAATATTTTTCATATTCCTATGAAGTCAGCTCCTATTGCTCATCCTCACCTCCTGCTACCTCCTGCCTCCATATGTATAATATACATATGTTCTTCTGTCCCTCTATTAGACTGCTAGCTCCTTGGAATCAAGAATTATGGTTTCAACATTGCTATATCCTTGTGCCTACCATGGCATCTGGCACAACGTATATCTGCCAAAGATTTTTGATAAATTAATACATGGCTAATACTGCCTTTCATTTTAAAATATAGTTTATGGCCTCCCTAGTATGTTATCTTGTTGCTCTTTCAAGATCATTTTGAGAAGTAGATAGAGCAGAATGAAAAAAACTGAAGCTCAAAGAGGTGCACATCTCAGGATAGTTGGTGTTAGAACCTGGCCTTCTTCTATATACTGAAGCCAACTAAACAAACAGCCAACAACAACAAAAAGAAGCTTTCTTTAATACCATTTAATACAGGGGCTAGGGAGAAGACATTTAAACATTTTATTTTCTCCTCATGGTAACCTTACAGAGGAGGGCATATATAATATTATCCTCTTTTCGAAGAAAGAATATTGAAGTTTGGTGAGCTTATGTGGCTTTCCCAGAGTGGCATATACAACAAACAGAGGGACTGAAAATCAAGTGCAACTTGGATTCACTCCAAATCTGTTTGTGGAAGTGCTATATTATACAGCTTCTCAAACCATATCCTTTCTGATGACTAAGATTACTTCTCCAAAACACTATTTTATTCCTTGTGTCTGTTGGTCAAGCTCTACAAATGTGCATGGTTTGGTAACATAGTAGTAGCCATTCAATGAAATGTGATTGACATGTTTTCTACTATTGACAAAGATCCAGAGCTCTAGCAGAATCTGGATCCTGTTATGTGAATTATCAGATACAGCACTTGCCTAAACATAGGACTCTAGAAAACATACTAATAAACCACATTATATAAGGAACTACAATTCAATAATAAAAAGACAATTGAAATAAAAACTTGGAAAAATTTGAACAGACACATCAAAAAATATGATACAAATGGGTAATTAGCACATTAAAAATAGCTTGGTAGCCTTAGTTATCAGGAAAGCACAAATAAGTAAGTCATGAAAATAAAAGGTACAGCGTAGAGAATATAGTCAATAGTATTGTAATAGTGTTACGTGGTGACAGATAGCGGTCCCACTTATGGTGAGCATAGCATAACAATACACAGAAGTTAAATCACTATGTTGTACACCCGAAACTAATGTAACACTGTGTGTCAGCAATACTTAAAAAATCTTTTCAATCAAAAATCATAATGAGGTGGCAGTATACATCTACTAAAATGGCTAAAATTGAAAAGACTGATCAGTACCAAAAGCCGGCACAATGTGGTATGACTAGAACTATCACACATTGTTGGCAAAAATATACAATGGTGCAGCCACTTTGGTAGACTGTCATGTATATGCCTCATTATGTAACAGCAAAGCTATTCTTAAGTATTCACCCTAGAGAAATTAAAAAAAAAAAAAAACTCTTGGTTTACAAAAAGAAAAATATATACGCACACACACATATATCTTTTCTTCTGGAAATATGACATGGATATAGTATTTATTTTAATTTTCCCTTTGAATGATATTTTTAAAAAATCAATTTGACCCAAATCATATTCAGATATTTAAAGAAATAATTTTATTCTAATTTATAAAAGTATTCTCAGATCCAGAATTTAAGGGTGTTTCACTCTGCAAAGAAGCTGATGTTACATTTTAATTCTCTCTCTCATTTTACCCTACTACCCACCAAATGTGTATCTTTTTAGCAGTTATTTCATTAAACACATAATAATTTAGTTGTTAGAGTAAATAATAAATTTTTTTGTTTCAGAAATTCAAAGTGTATTAGAAAGAGGCACCTGAGTGACTCTACCTTCAGCTCAGGTCATGATCTCAGGGTCCTAGGATGGAGACCTCCCCCACCCCATGCCCTAGTTGGGCTTCCTGTTCAGTGGGGAGTCTGCTTCTACCTCACCCTCCTCTTTACCCCTCCCCCCATTCATGTTTTCTCTCTCTCTCTCTCTCTCTCTCTCATGTGCTCACTCTTTCTAATAAATAAATAAAATCTTTAAAAAAAAAATCTAACAAATTGTACTAAAAAGCCAAAAGAAAAAACTTTTAGGAAATAACTCAGGGCTGAACATTATTCTTTCCCTTCCTTCAATTTGTACAAACCTTGAGGGTTAGTTCCACGTAACTTAGAGACATCATTCATTGGTATTTTGTAGTGAATGTGATTTTTCATTTGAAACAATGTTGCTCTAATTGCTATTAAATGCACCGAAAATACATAGATGATACCTATAGTCCCAAAAATGATTATTTCACATATGAACATGAAATACAAGTTCAAGTGATCTGATTCCTAGGTGACTTCTCAATATCTACATTTAATTTTCACAAATATCACAGGTGATAAAATGAAAGATTTTGGTCTTTCAGGGAAAAAACTATGCTACTTAAAATAATGAAACCATTTACTTGATGACTAAGATTACTTCTCCAAAACAAATTTTTTTAAGTTTTTATTCAAATTTCATTTAACATATGGTGTAATATTAGTTTCAGGTGTACAATATAGTAATTTAACACTTCCATACAATACCCAGTACTCATCACAACAAATACATGCCTTAATTCTCACAAAAAAGTGATATTACTCCTAATGCTATTTCCATAGTATTCCACATGATTCTATAATTGGACATTGAATAATTGGTTGCACTGTTATACTCCTTTATTTATTTATTTTTAAAGATTTTATTTATTTATTCATGAGAGACACACACAGAGAGAGGCAGAGACACAGGCAGAGGGAGAAGCAGTCTCCATGTAGGGAGCCCGATGTGGGACTCGATTCCGGGTCCCCAGGATCACGCCCTGGACCAAAGGTGGCGCTAAACTGCTGCCTACTGACAAAAAAATCTAAACATAAATTATCACTACTTTGTAACTTTCCAAAATTATCAGAATTATTTTAAGCATGTACTCAGCTAAAAAAACCTACCGTCAAATGACTTGACAATCCCATACTCCTAACAATTCAAAAGAGTAAGATATTACACTCCCAAATTTGCCTAGGCCATTTATTTTTATTATTA
Source organism: Canis lupus baileyi (assembly GCF_048164855.1). Lineage (NCBI taxonomy): Eukaryota > Metazoa > Chordata > Mammalia > Carnivora > Canidae > Canis > Canis lupus. The sequence continues at coordinate 17,701,569 of NC_132854.1, read as the reverse complement.
TAAAAGGAAAGGCTTGGAGTACCAATTAAAGCATTGTTTGCTCTAAACTGATGTCACATATTGTCTTCTAGCTTCAGAAAAAGTAAAGTCCCTAATGACCATGCAGCTTCTGTTCAAATATTTATAATAAATTTTGCTGTCGGCAAAAGGCACTAAGATTTGAATTTCAAATAAGACTATAGATTACTGAATCAATTAGGAAATGATGAGAATGAAGATCTTTTCCTTTCTCTCCTGTTGGTAAGTTTCTCTTCTACACATGCTACTTGAAGGCACTGAGATCCTTGTTTCCCATACCAAAGAGTGCTTGTTATTCTGTTCTTCAAGCTGCCCCAGCAACCAGTGACCTGTTTGAGAACCTGCTTTGACAAGCTCCACAGGTGTCCTGGCTTAATGTTACTCTAGAGTGCTTTTAATAGATAAGCATACTCTATCTGCTCTGGCAAAGAAAAATAGGGCAGGCAATCAGACAACCATCTTCTCTAACCTGAGCTGAATACTTAACATAAGTCAAGGGTAAAGGAAAAACGCTTCTTTTACAATGCCCTGGGATGCCATTGGAGGGCTGCCCTTTACCTTATATTTATTTATCATACATATAAGCAGCAACTAGTGCATTAAATAAACTACACTGAGAAAATAATGATTTAAAGAGGCTTTCACAAACAACATAACCAGAGGCACTTGACAATGTTATGAAGAGTCAATAATACATTTTACTTTAAGGGTTCAGCCTTTAAGATACTTAATTTTTTATGGAGCCATATTTTATTTCTTATGGGTAACATTTTGGGTTAACTTACATTAAAATAATTAATAGAAACTTTATAATTAATCTAAGCATTTTTCTTTGTAACTGTCAAAAATAAATACTGATGAATACCATAAGAAAATGTTTCATGTTACATAATGTACTTAAATTCAAATACATTTTGAAATCAAATCCATTATTACCTTACTTACAGAGAATGATTATTTATTCATTCTTAGCTGTTGCCTAACAAATGTGGCCATGGTCATAGGGGAAAAACATGACAAGGTTACACAGGGGGGAATCTCTGAAGTATGATGCATAGTGTACTTAGTAAAGCTATTTACAGGGGACTGCAAGCTTGCGCCAAGTATTTTCCTGTATCAAAAGTTATTTTCAGTTACATCAAGAATGAGCTGCTCAGAGGGTACTCAAAGTTAAGACAGAGTATAAGAAAAATGTGTGGGTTAGTCCACCTATCTAGAGAATGGACCTAGTTATACTTGGTGTAACGATTCCCTTTCTGGATATTTGAAGTGCTATATGTAAACTGCTTCCAAGCTACTGTTAAGATGGACTTTGGTAAAGGCATATGAAGGATCCAACAATGATCAGTGGATATGTATGTTCCCAAATTACTTCCCCTTCTCCATGCAAACAGAATGAGTCCACCCATTATATGAAGCGCTAGATGTATAGGGAACTCAGTGTAATGCCAAAAATTCTTCCTAATGCACAGAATAGCCAACCAAAACCTATCCTTTGCTTGTCTCTGTGCATAAAAACTCTAGAGGTGGCAACTGCTCATAATGCAAAATAATGGTTCCAAATGATACTCTATAAACATTCTCCATAAAAACAGAAATTAGACCCTGGAACAGAATGTAAGATGATGAGAAAAAAGGTAACTTCTTTATTTATAGGTTGAAGGGAGGAGTATTTCTTAATGACACAATTAAAAACATAAAATTTTTAAAAATTTGTATCTAAAATCAATTTATAATCCAAATAAAGTGTGACTGCTATTTTAGGCTAACTGAAACAAAGAAGAGAAATGATTGCTAGTTTCAAAAACTGAGGGGCTTGACTTGGAAACTCAAAACTCACCACAATCCCAACCCTTAGACCATCTCAATGCCTTTCTATTTACTGCAAATTTTGCTGAAGTGCTCAGAGCAAAATGATTCTGCACCCACTTTGAACTGCAAGGCTTAGAAAAAAACTAACTTTTGTGGAAGTGATAAACTGGACTTTTTTTTTTGTAATAAAAGGGGTGTATGCAATTTGGTATTATCATTATATAGGGAAAAACCATTCAGTATGATGGATTAACCAAATGCCTTATTCACACATGATAGTAAGTCACAGCCTTATGGAAAAAAATCAAGGAGGCTCATAACATTCACCTCTTCCATGTTTAATGAGGCAAGGAAAAAACTCGTATGACCTATTTAGGGGTCATTTCCATTATAAAACTATCATTAAATATCCAGTTCAAGGGTAAATTTGGTAAATGATTAGTTAGATGACACAGATGGGTACCTAGCTGAATCTTTAATTAGAAACACTTAAACTGCCAACCTATTGGCTTTCTTTTGATTTTTTAAATCATATTTTATTTTTCTTTTAATTTTATTATTTATTTAAGACTAGTTTGACTGTATATCTCAGTATAAAATAGACTTCACCTCAACTTTTCTTCCAGTTTTGGAAAGCCACTGCTTTCTTCCAGAGGATTTTTAAAAGTCTTGTCCCCAGTGGTTTTAGTGTGCTTTTTTTTTATTTTTTATTTTAAAGATATAAGCTTATTTCAAATGACCTGAAAGAAAGAAAGAAAGAAAGAAAGAAAGAAAGAAAGAAAGAAAAGAAAAAAGAAAGAAAGAAAGAAAGAAGAAAGAAAGAAAGAAAGAAAGAAAGAAAGAAAGACAGACAGACATGTAGTTCGTGTATGGTTTAAAGGGAAAATGCTTTGTCTCTGACAGGGTATGACTAAATACTATAGTATTTTCCATCTCATTTATTTAAATAAACACTATCAAGAAAAAAAAAAAAACTTCTGCTACGGTAGTGAGTAGTTTTTAATCTCTCTTTTCAGTCATGGACTCCTTCATAATCCAGTGAAATGTAAGGGACATATTGTCAGAAAAATGCACTTAGTCACTTAATACAAAATGGTCCATATATATCCAGCATACTTAAGAAATGCATGGGCTCCAATTAAGATGTCTTCCAAAACATGACAGGGAAAACAATCCATCAACCTCCTTTTGGGATTATAAAACAAAGGAAAAAGATTAATGATATATAGGCAGATCCTTTACTGTAACAACAAAAAAAGTGTAACTTGCTTTGATAGAAATAAGGAGTGGAATTCCAGGGTGTGATTTAATTACACAAAGAAAAGCCAGTTTGATTAGGAATGTCTGAACTCAAGAATATCTTTTGTATTTTAAATACAAAATTTTGATAACTTATCAATTTCAAAGTTGTTATTTAGCAGAAATTATAAAAATTGCTACTCAGTAAATGACTCATATTTCCCATTTTACTTTGAATTCACATAAACGAGCATAGCCAAAAAAATATGTACTTAGATGAAATGTGGCAGAATGGAAATAGCATGAATAGCATGAATTTGAAATGGGTTCAAATCCCAGCTCTACTACTTATTAACAAAGTAAATTTGGATATATCTGAAGCTTAATTTACTCTTTTGTTAAACATAAGATAATAATATCTACCTTTAGAGCTATCACGAGAATGAGAGCCAGCTATATGAAGCATCTAGTCCTGGTTCTGAAGATTGTAATTAATTGTTCATAATTCAAACACTGATGGTAAGATTCATATTAATTTAGCATTACAGTAAAAGGAATAAAACAGACATCTATCCTGATTCACTAGACCAAACAAAGGTTCTAACTCTCCAACAATTTCTTCTTAAAATTCACTGGAAAAATGCAGATATTTATTTTCTGTACCTAATAGAAAATCTTTAAGTTAATCATAGACCGCTGGTCAGACCTAGGAAGCAGTCAAATGTACATCACTACTTGTTTGCTCCTGAAAAATCATAATTTGTACTTAGAGTGTGTCAGTATGGTAGCCATATTGGTATTTGCGGCCGTGGACCATGTTAGCCTGATGTGATTCTCTCCACTTCATAAATTCACTGAGAAATTACCACAGCCCTCTCCACCCACCCCAGTCCACCTCCAAATAAATTGCATTTTCTAGTTTTTTAATATGGAAAGAAAACTTGTACTTGAATCCACAACAAATATTCTTATGTAAAAACATTCCTACTGTTATTTTTCCCCTTCTTTCATCTCAGTCAGGATGTTGCCAAAATGGAAGGTAATAGGCAATGTGTCTTTGCATGCCTTGTGAGAATTATTTTCAGCTTAGTTTCTTCAGGCTTTTACTATATATTTGTTTCCAGAATTTTTTTTTTTTTTAGAAAGGTCAGTTTCAGGTCAGAATACGGTGTATCTTGTTGGAAATCAAATTCTATCATATGGTGAGAATCTTTTACAGTAGGATAATTAAAGAGTAACAGACCACATTGGAAAAATCTATTTTCCCTCTTCCTGTTATTCTCAATTTAAGTAAGAAGATTGGCTTAATTTAACAATTTCCTTGTATTTCATAAATGGAATTGGAAGTTAAGAAAGAATAAGTTTTAAAAAAAACCTTCAAATATGATTTATTTTGTCTTATTGATTTTATTGCATGTTAAAATATCATATTATGGAAAAAATAAGTTAAATGACCATTATTGCTTTCACAGAACTTTAGTTCTGAAATTATGTGAAGTCAGAAATAAATTAATATTGCCTCTTCAGAATCAGATTTTTTCCTCAAAAAAACAGGTTATACTCGGTTTTTATTTTTTATGCAAAGGATATAATTTATACTTCAGGAAATTTTAGCACAAACCTCTTACAAAGAAATCAGGCCCACCAGTTTCTTCATAAAAATAAAACACTAGCCTTCTTTATCATGTTAGAGCAATGGACTCTCTTAAATATTTAGAATAGTTAGTGGTCTATGGGTGTTGAAATTATCCCCAGTCAGACCACATCTTCACAAATGAAACATTAAAAAAGCTTCATATGTATGGCTGTAGAGTGGATTTTAAGTCAAACCTTGAACCATTGTACAAAGGTCTACTTAATAAATTCAACCACTGAATCTACAGTTTTATCATCTTCCAAATGTTGGCATTTAGAAACTGAGTTATCTCTCTCTCTGTCTCTGTCTACCCCTCTCTCCCTCTCTCCTTTTGCTAAAAGAGTACAATTTTCTTTTTATTTCCAACTATTTATGACAGCAATGTTAGTGCCTATTCATTTCTGAGTATTATAACCTCCTGGTAAATTTACTGTGCCGCCTAATGACATACACTCCTCAAACACATTTCCATTCTTTATCCTTTTTTTTACATCAAAATACTTAGAAACATACAATTCATTTTCAGAGTTGAGCAAGGTTAAGCAAAGTTTTGACCTCTCCCTGCCAAAAAATCTTTAAAGTAAATAAGTGGCACTAGTTTGACAATTGCAATTCTATTAACAGTTGATCTGTAATTGAAAGAGAATGTTTATATTTGTTCTTGCTACCCTTCAACCCAGTGGTTTCTTTTCAGAACTAGGACTTCTGAACTATTTCTTAATAAATGATAAATCCTTCCAAAGTTAAACTGTTTATTTTTGTACTTGAATGTATTTTCTTTCTTGAAATGTAATCTTGTTCTCCAGCACATATCACTTGTCCTTGTTTCCTGGTTCAAATCAGGTGTTGCAATGACAGGAGCAGAGGATCAGATTCCAAAACAAGGCAAAGCAATAAAGAATGTATTTTATTAGTGGTCTGTGAGATTTCTGAAACCCAATCAATATGGCCAAGAAAAATTGAGATTGCTTCTGTAAAGATAAATACTCTGTTCTGAATATACTAACAAATCAAAGCCCCAAATGCATTTATTTATGGAGAGAAGAGGTGCTAGAGACTTACTGTGAGAGCTATAATTCCTAGGAATAAAAATGTCACTTGAAATGCTTTTGATAGTAGGAAGATAAAATATCAATATGCTTCCTAACCTATGTTTTCTCTTAATTGTGGTAGAAATGCATTCAAACTCTTTTTATTACAGTGATAAACAAAGGACATGGGATATCTTAGTTTAAACCACCTTGGCTTAACACAATTTGTAATGGCCATCATTAGGAGTTTATGTGGAACCCTGTTTTATGTCAACCACACAAAGATAATGTAGCTTGGGGTGCTTTTTGTATGCTCTTTGAAAAGTGTGCATAAACAGACACTTCTGCCATGTATCTGTTTTGTCATTTATTCTGCTGTGTAAACAATGTTATGATATTTAGTCTAATCTTTTTTTGGTTAATTCAAACATTTTCACTATGTTCAGATAAATGTAACCAAAGCCAGATGTTGGTCTCTGTATGAAGAACGCTCACTTAATGTAAACAAAATTCTACTTCCTCCCTTTCTCCTTTCAGTCCAGATGTTGCAATTGATCACAATGCCTTTCCCTTTGCCTCATCACAGACCTCCCAGAAATCAAGAGCCTCCCTTCTAAGCAGTTGGTGTGTGGGTGTCTACCTTTGAATTCTTACTCTGCCTCACAACCTCCATAATGATGTCACAAGTGGCCCCACTCAATCTTGGCAGATATCCCAAGCAATTCGTCTCCTTATTATCAACTGTCTTCTTTATGGATTCTCAATTCAGTAGACACTTTTTCAGGCTTCATTTACTGTGCAGAATTCTGCTACCCACCTTCTCAGTTGTGAAAAGAAACATGCTCTTAATGGATTCTGCTGACTCTCCATTCATTTTCAAGACTTCATTGGAGATAGTCTTCTTTATACAGCAGCCTCCTTGAAAATTGCCTCGTCCATCCTTTGTCTGCCATTACCATATCATACTGGGCCTTTAACCACCACTCTTCTCTGTATCTCCACCTTCTCTAACAGGTATTTTCCTGTCTCCAACTCATTGATTCAATGTGTTTTCATACTTCATATAAAAATATGCATACTTTTGTCAGTACTTTACATTTCCACCTTCTGTAGGTTTTTTATTGTTTGTCTATTGTTTTTTTTTTTTTTTTTTTTTTGATGACTCTTGGTATTTCTTTCATGGTCTAATTTAACTCTTTGGATTATATTTCCTAAGAAAGTAGCATAGAATGGCAAGATAATTTCTAGCATGTTTCTCTTTAAGACTACTAGCTTCATAATAACTTATTTCTTAGTACCCTATTTGCTGTAGACATTTATTTGTATAAACAAATAGATTTTTGTTTTATCATTGTAAAGTTGGAGGCAGTTTCTTCCTCTTTTAGGTGGCTCTAGGAAAGATTGAAAGGCATGTTTGTTTTTTTATGAAATGTGTCAGCCCACAGGTAGCTTTAATTTGCTTAGATCCTACTTTGTTCATTTCTTTTAAATTTCTATTGTTTTATTGATTTAACTGATCTTGAATGTGGGTGTAGACATAGATGTTTTATGTGAGTCTTTCCTTGATTCACTATGAGTTACCAATATATTGTTTCCAAGTTTATTTCTAAAGAATGTACTAAAGCAAAATACTCAAGATTTTGTGGGCTTCAAAATTCAGAATCCATTCAGCATGAAAAAAAAGAGAAAAATCTCACAATTGGCTAAATTATAATAGTTTTCTCTTCCAGGAAAAGTGAGGAGTAAAAAATTAAATGTTGACAATTATAGAATATAGCATTGGCTGTTACTATTTTAAATTTCAATCTCTACCTTAACGTTTTCCCAGAATAAGCTTAAATAGCCAGGTTACATAATTATACTGCTCTACCTCCTAAATACCAACTTTGACATTTCTGCATATATTTATTTAAATCTTAAGCCATTTTAATTCATGCTTTGCAATTTTTGCACATTGTGATTTTAATTGGGGAAAAAAAGAAATTATCTAATGCAATTCCTTGATTTTATAATGGTAGAAAGTAGGAACTGGAGATAATAAGTTTAAGTGACTTAAGTCAGGTCACATATTTAGTTAGAAACAGAACTGGGGCAAAGAGTTTACTAACCCTCTCATAAAAGCTATTTCTGTTACACTCTCCCAGAATTCAATATTCATCCCAATTGGTGCTTTGTTGCTCCAGCTCCCTCTGCCCATTCCACAGGCAATTTAGCTACACAGCAACATTTCCTACACAGCCTAGATTCATTTTGTTATTCTGTTTCCTTCATTTAGTGTGTGCTTCTCTCCTTGAGTATCCATCCCCACAGGCTGTTCTTCCTTTGGATATCTCCCATGTCTCCATGAAGACTTTAAAGTTTCACTCAATTGTGATCTTCTGTGAAACTTTCTCTAAATTCAAGATGATGTAAGAATGTGTTCTATTGTTTTGTACATCCACCACACAAATGATCATGTTTTTCCCATAACTGTTGTACCCCAGGTCTTTACTTTTTCCGCATAGTAGCCACCAGCTACATGTGTTGACTGAGCACTTGGAATATAACTAGTACAAATTGAGATTTTCTCTGAGTATAAAATGCACAAATTTCAAAGATTTAGTAAAAAAAAAAAAAAAAGTAAAATGTATCATTATTATGGTGTAGTGATAATATTTGGATATGTTGGGTTAAATTAAATTTATCCCTAAAATTAATTTTATGTTTATTTTTTATCATTTTTATGTAATAGAAAATTTTAAATTATATATGCAATTTGTCTTATTTTTCTACTGTACAGCACTACCATACAGTAGAAAATGATCTACTGAAATGACCAAGGCTTATTTTTATGTACCCATCATTTGGGGCTTTAGCAATTAGCTGATGGACCACTATCTGTTGAAGTTGACTGATAGCATTAAGATGTTGCTTGAATTGCTCTTGTCATAAAAGTAAAACATGAAAGATAGGTTTGGAACCCAGATCTTCTGATTCATCCTGCAATACTTTTTCACACATCATTTTATTATAGTATAGCACTATAATATCTATTAATAAGTTATGTATGCAAAATACTGAATTATTAAATGTTTTAAAAAATGTTAAAATGATTGGCCATCTCAAATCAGTCTTGAAATTCAAAGTAATTTCCATTTCACGTATAGCTTAGTTAAAGTCTACATATTAAGTATGCTAGAAATATTTTTCACTTAGTGTGTCCCAGGGACACATAAAAAAAAAAAAAAAAAACTAATTATAGCCGCTTTGGTTTTCTTCCTTATTCGTAGAATAAAGATGATTAGAATATGTTTTACGATTTCTTAGCACTTCTGGTAGGAGTGCTGCATTATGTTTTGAAACAAAAACAAAGCCCCTATATCCTCCCTCACCACCCTCTACCCATTGGTTTACCTCTTATTAACATTTGCATTAGAAGGATACTTTTGTTATACTTGGTGAATCAATATTAATACTTCATTATTAACTAAAGTCTACAGTTACATTAGAATCAATCTTTGTACTTTTGGGGGTTCTAAAAAATTTATAATGATTGGGGTGCCTGGGTGGCTCAGTGGTTGAGCATCTGCCTTTGACTCAGGTTGTGATCCCAGGGTCCTGGGATGGCTCCCCACAGGAAGCCTGCTTCTCCCTCTGCCTATGTCTTTGCCCCTATCTCTGTGTCTCTCATGAATAAATAAATTAAATCTTTTAAAAACCCACAAACTTATAATGATATGTATCATACAGAATAGTTTAAATTCTGAAAATGTAGCAGCTGAATAATCATGTTTGTGATCCTTTCTATGAGCATTGTGCTACAGTGCACAAAACAAGGCTATCAGTAGAGCCTTGGGAAAGATAATTCTATATATCTGAGGTTAAGAAGTCTCCAGAGGAGACTCATTGGTTCAGAGTCTCATTGCTTTCCTGGGGAGGAAAGCTGAGAGCTTAAGGGCTGTGGAGACTGGAGCAAAGACTGCAAATTTAAACACTAAGGCTGAAAAAAGTGTCAAGTCCAAGTGTACATTCTCAAGATACAGAGTAGAACTGAAGCTTCCAACTCTCCTTCCTGCACTAACACACCAATTGTGTAGGTACCAGTAGTTTCAATGGGGCTTAGCTGATGGTGATAATTGTTCCCAATTTGTGGTATTATGCAGGTACTGCCTCTGTCTCATTTGCACTTGGAGTGAACTGAGAACAGGGTAGCCTCGTTCAGATAACTCCAGAGATACATTCCAGATTGTTCACATATCCTATAAAGGCCAACTGGAACAAAGACTACCATGTATTCTTCAGCCTTCTGGTGATCACTGAAGGAGAAACTCCAACCTCTTGATCAACCTGGGAGCTGGTAATCTACCACCACAACAAGAGAGACAAAAAGAGAAAGATAGCTCAGTAATTTGAGGGAGAGAAATCAGAATAATTAGAACAAATTGACCCCACAGAGTACATATAATAGAAGAGGAAAAAGAAAATACTAAAAACCCAAGCAGAAAATAACTTAATGTGTTGCAATGCAATTAGATCTCAAAATAAACTTTCTAGAACTATAGATCAAGATTTCTAAAATGTAAGTTTTTAGTAGAACTGAAAAATATAACAGTTGCTTTGGAGAATTAATTTTGAAATAGAAATTTATAACATGAAATAGAAAAAACAAACATGGAAGAGGCATGGTGATGAATATATAAATAATATGCAAATACCATGGAAATTATAGGTCATTTCAGTAAAAAAGAAAATAAATAGATAAAGGAGATTAAGATCCAAAGAATAATAGAAGAAAACATCCCTTAAAGGCTTGAGTATTCAGATTCAAAGATGTCATTGAGATCCTAGTGGGATTAAGAGGAAAATAAAATCATCTTGACATAGCAAAGGAAAATGACTTAAATTAAGAGTAAATTTTACAAGCTTCCAGACAAATAGAACAATTTTCTAGAAAGGAAAAAGTATCAGAATTTATCTAAAGAAAATACTAGAGGGATATTTGAACCTTATGAAAAAATAAATAAAAGATCTCAAGATAGGTAAAAAAGAAAACATGCTTTAAAATAGTATTAGACAACAAATTATTTATATGAATGAATATTGATAATGTGATTTATAATTCATGTCAAAAAATGTTTCTTGAATTTGAAGAGTTATCTTGTAAAGGGCAATGTAGTAATTAGCAGAGGAAGTAGGTAAGGGAAGATTCTGTGACAATGTATGGTGGCAGATAGAAGCAGGATAAAAACAGAATAAAAATCTGTTCCAGTATAAATAACATATGGAGTTATATTAATTACAGGTGTACAATATACACATCTGAATTTTATACATTACTTAATACTCCTCACAATAAATGTATGCTTAGTCCTTTCACCTATTTTACCCATTCCCTCACCCACTTCCTTTCTGGTAATTACCAGTTTGTTCTCTATATTTAAGAGGGTTTATTTCTCTTCATTTCCTCATTCATTTGTTTTCTTAAATTCCACATATAAATGAAGTCTTATGGTATTTGCCTTTCTCTACCTTATTTCACTTAGCATTATACTCTATAGATCCATCCATGTATTTACAAATGGCAATATTTTCATTCTTTTTAATGGTTGTGTAATATTCCAATATACATATTATATATATATATATATACATAAATACACATATACATACATACATACACACATACATAACCACATCTTCTCTATCCATTCATTTTTTGATGGACCTTTGGGCTCCTTCCATAATTTGGCTATTTTAAATGCTACAGTGAACATGGAGTTCATATATCATTTCAAATTAGTGTTTTTATATTCTTTGGGTAAATACCCAGAAGTGGAATTACTGGATGATATGGTAATTTTACCTTTAAATTTTGAGGAAACTCCATACTGTTTTTCAGATATATTACATGTCTCTGTTTAATTTTTCTCTCTTGCTGTGTTTTTGACTTGTTCTTTCATTTGGGACATATTTCTCTGTCTCTTCATTTTGCCTCTCTGTGTTTCTATGTGTTAGGAAAGTCAGTTATGTCTCTTTCTCTTGAAAGTAGCAGTCTTATGTAAGAAGAGCTCCTGTAGTCCCCTGTAGTGCAGTATCTCCTATTCCCCAGGAACTAGCACTTTAGGAGTAGCTCCTATGTATGTTGTATCAACCCTACTATCATGGCTGAGTCTTTGCAGCTGCAAGGGCTGTCTTTGCCTGTTGTGGGCAAGGTTTGGTCCCTATGTTGTTAGAAGGCCAGTCTGGTGCTGTCTTGAGCTTTGGTTGAGTCAGACAAGGCATTTGCCAGAGCAACAGTCTCCCCAAACTGCAGGATACTATCCCTGTATTGTCTTCTGGGAAGCTTATTGGTGGGCAGGGCTTCAGTTGACAAATATATGCCTCTGGCCACTTCTAGGCCCATAGTCAAGTTGGTGTGATTATATTTCTCTTTTCCCAGGTCAGGAGTCATTTTTGAGTGGCACTGGTCCCTGTTGGGGCTGCTTGCACACTACTACATTTATGGTGCCACTTTAGATAGACTCCAGTGAAGGGTGTGTTAGAAGGGGCAGTTCATAGAACTCAGTGGTCACGCACGTGGTATTAGCAAGGTTTACTTGAGCTGGTTTACTGTAGGAGGAGACCTGTTGCTGCTTTGGAGAACTGCTGAGGGTGGGTTGGAGAGGGTGGATCTGTGGAAAAGCTGGGGGCAGGATGTGCTGTTAGCAAGCCACATGGAGAGAGTCAGCATTGAGTTGGTTCTTACAGGTGCTGTGTATCTAGGCTAGGGGATGGAGGTGGGAAATAGTGCTACCAGGTCTTTTGTTCTTGGAGAAGTGTCTTAAAGACCCCTGTCCTTCTAGAATATGTTCTGAGACCAGTTAATACATCTCGTTTCCATATACCCCAGGCAGTTTTTGAAATTGCTGCTTCCATGCTCTATCTCTGAGGGGGCTGTTTGTTATGTCTCTCAAGGGCAGGGACTCAGTTACTTATGGCCCTCTGGCTCTCCCAAAGCTGAGCCCAATGATATTTAAAATTCCAAGTATTAAGCCACACTGATCATAAGAATTCATGAAGTTAAGCCCCTCTGTTTTCAAAGCCAAATGTGATGGGAATTTGCCTTTCCTACGTGGGTCACCTTTGCCTGGTATGTGTGGCATGGTATCTGCCCCTCTCCCTTCTCCATGACAAGAGTGTCCCTTCTCCTGTGGACAGTCTCACAGGTCATTTGTCTCCCAACCATGCCTTCAGCCCTCCTACCCTTTTTTATGTGGACTCTTCTTTACTTTTAGTTGTACACAGTCTATCATTCCAGTCTTTGGGTCATTTTCTGGGTTATTTACACTGATGTGGGTGTTGTCTAGTTGTATCCATGGAACAAGATGAGTTTAGAGTCCTCCTATTCTACCATCTTCCATGGAAGTCCTAAAAATCTGTTTCTAATATGTCTGTGGAGAGGTGGAAGAATTCAAATTTTTAGCAGGAGCACACATTTTATTGAATTTTGATTTTAATATGTTATTGGCTATGACTATTAAATATCAGGAGAAAGAATGTTCCTCTTTTGTTTTCAAAAAAATATCTTTTACTTGGTTCCAAATAAAAGCTTAAGAGTTTTTAAAACTAGAAATTTAAAAACCCATATTCATATACCATTTATAATATAATAAATCAAAAACAATTTAATATGTTCATCATAAAATTTTTCATACTCTCACACTTATTACTGTTTTGAGGTTTCTCTTACCTTTTCCCCAACACTAAACTTTTAAAATTATTCTTTATAATACTTGTATATCTTTCTTATTACTATTATACTTTGATTTAAAAAAATTAGGAGTATCCTCTAAATTTTATCAAGTATGTTTATTGTGTTTATTGATTTGATTTTATCATTACTTTGATTTGTTGATTTGTTTTCTTCTTTGCTTCTTTAAGCTTCTGCAAATTTGGAAGCTCTATTATAGATATCTGTGTATCACTCAAAATGAGAAAAGAGAAAAAAAAAGCAAAGAAGATTTAGAAACTTTGAGGTTTAAAGTAATGCCTGATCTAGAAAACTCCTGGAAGGTAATTTGCATCTTAAAGTATGGATAGAGTAAAACCATCAGTCCCGAAAACCTTCTTACAAAGTACGTTCCACACTTTACTGAAGAATGGTTTGATTTGTCACTAAACTCAACCTGGCTGTCTCTACTGCCTTGGTCTTTAATGTTCTGATAACCCATTTGTTTGTGCTTTGGATGCTGTGTGCCTTACTTAGATGCTTTCTAACATTACCATCTGTTTCCTGGTTCATTCGCATCCTGAGAGTCTATTCTTCCCCCTCCAAATTTGCTTTTAGCTTCTCATTCCTCACTCCAAGATCCTGTCCAAGAACTAAGTTTATTCACTTTTTCCTGAAATTATCCAGCACTCAATTTCTTGCTGCTGTTTCTTTGACCAAAATTTCCTTACCAATACAGAAAGACTATTGAAGGATTCTTCATTTGATAGTCTTGCTCCTAGTAACTAAGTACAAATTTATCACAAAGAATGATAGTGCCATTATGTAATTTATAGTTTCAGGGAAGTGGAAATAGTTGGAAAACCACAGTGGAAGCTACTCATGGCATCAAGAATAGATACCTAAAATTCTTGTTGAGTCAGTTGATATCAAAGGGAAGATGTAGAGAATCAGTTGAAATCCAATATTGTGCTTATCTTCAAAATCTCCTATGTACAATATTTGCCTTATTATGTTAGAATCTGATCTTTTTTTTTTTCTTCCTTGCATTTGAGGGTATTGGACTTTTTGTGGTAAATGCATCATCTTTGTTTTAAAATATTTTGTCTTTCATTCATTAGTTCCAATAGTCATGAAATTGAAACTTCTACTGTTACTCAAAATCATTCATCCATGACATAGTGAATTTTGTCCTTGTTAAGTTGCTTGGGTTAGATATTCCATGGTCTGTGACCTTCTTCTTATTCAGTTGAATTGATTAAAACAAGTTGTATGAAAATTAAATGCAAGATGTATTTACATAATGTGACAAACTGACAATATTTAGAATTTCAAATGTAAGGATTATTTTGCTGCTACGTTCCTATTTCTCTGAGGATTGGATGCTTTCAGCACAATAGGTAGTCTCCATACAGTTGCAAAGTAAGAAGATGATTGTTTGGGTCTTATTTTACCTTTAAACAGCAAAACATACACCTTTTTTAAATCTCCTTTTATATCATCGTGGACAACTTTTTTCTTAACAGTAAAATTACTTCAACAACATGACATTTAGTTTAGCAAGAGCAGGCCATTAGTTCTATTTAAAATATTTTAGGTCATTTGTTTTTTACCTTTTGTGCAAAAAATTTGGGAAATAATTTAAAACAGTAGAAAATTGCTCTACTAAATGTTAGCTACTAGAATCTGAACATGTTAAATGTCTGAGCTTCTCTTCAACTATTATAGAATGGCTGAGGCAGCAGAGAAAATGTGTTCTGGTAATTGATTTCTCTCCCTTATGTTTCTATCTAAATTTCTATTCAGAGTTTGCTTGATGGTATTGGTCCATGGTCAGTATACATCACTCTGCCACAAACACATCTGGCTTAGGCAGATTGTCCTCTCTGATTCTGTTTCTTCATATAAAAAGAATGGATTTTGGCAAGATCTCCAAAGTAACTCTCAGCTCTAAATTTCTGAGATTCTAAGACTGACTAACTCCCTTTGCATTTCTATGTTACCCCCGTTTCATATTTGTATTTCCTCTTCCTGTCAGATAATACAGATGTTGTTAATGTCAACAGATCAGATACAATAAAGATAAGGACATGGTCATAAGGAAATACTATGTGTGATTAAACTATTTATAAATACTATATACTCAGTTTTTACATATTTTTAGGATAAAATGATTTATGGGATAAAAATAATAATTCCAAACTAAACAAGTTGAAGAAACATTCCTTTTTAACTTGTAGAATTATATTAAAAAAAAATCCTATAACATTTCCAGTTACCTATTCTCCTGTTCTTACTGACAGTCCATATAAAGCTCTGGTGTTTTATATATATATATATAATTTACAAAATATAGCATTATTTTCAAATTAGAAGATCAGGTGTACTTTATGCTTTGTCTTTTCTGTTTGTTTTTTCCTCCCAGTGGAAAACAAATTGCTGAAGCAACACCTGTAACTTAAGTGTATCTACCCATGTTCTTCCACAGAAAAATATTTATGACACTTTGATCCAAGCACAAATATTTTGGAGTTTTCCTAAAAACATTAACTTTGTTAGTTTTTTCTCTATTCTACACAAAACACAGTTGCAAATGCACATAAACATCCACAGAAAACTAATCACTGCAGCAACATTTTAAAAAGATATGCTATTTTATTTTTAATAATTTATATTGTGTAGCAATACGTAAAAGACAAACACAGGCATGACAGGGCTTTATCTTTCTAAGTGTGCTTTAGAATCCACAATAGGCTCTTTCATCAAATTCTCTTTTAACTACCTATTGTTGACAAATGCACAGAAAAATATTTGCTTAAAAAAATCAAGCCAAATATACATGTATTATAGCATTTGTAGTCTTTACAAACTCTCAAAGAGCTTTGATTTTCCCATTGTTTAAATAGTACAAAGATATTTTAAAATATAGCCATCTTGTTAAAATAAACTTGTTTATTTCATAGATTTATTTGCTTTTTACCACCATGTTATCTCCATTTCTTCAGATAAATAATACATAGCTGACTATATTTTCCTTCTGGGTTGTAACTTTCCAATTGGAGTCAGGCCTTTCTTGGCCAACATTTTAACCCAATACCATATGCTGAGGAATAAGCACAGACTACCACATCTAATGGACTTTGTTTAAATACTGATTCATTCTCTTTGTTCATAATGTGACTTTGATTAATTACATTAAATTTTAAAGAGAGAATAAATACCAAAAATTTTTGGTATCTATTTCCTCTTTAAAATTTAATATATACTTCAAAGTTTGTGAGAACTCCATTGAATGAAAAAATATTATGATATACTCAAACTAGAAAGTGCTGCACAAAGAGTCAGTTCTCTCAGTGAGATAATTGAAAGAGGAATGTTACCCACATCATACCTTTCTAAACCCAAGCCTATGTCTGGAATTAGATCCAGACCTGGATTAAGATCCAGTTCCTGATACCCATTCCTTGAATCAACAAGAGCAAATTACAGAGCTTCACCATATATCAGCTTCCTTATCTATACATCAGGGATTAAAATATTGCCTTCATCATAGTTTTTATTATAAAGATTAAATGAGAAAATGTAAATAATGCATCTATCTCAGTGCTTGGTATTAGGAAATACCCCTGAGTATTAGCTGTGATGTGAAGAAGGTTGTTGTATGTAATGATGGGACCTATGATATAAACAGCTAAATGATAAATTCCATAATATGAGTATACTGGAATCCAGGAACATACAAGGGCTGCTCACCCAGCCTTCCTCACCTCAGACCTGTATCACCTTTTACCTGGTTCTTCAGACAAAAATATATACATATTATTTGATTCTTCTTCCACCCTCTCCCACACCCTCTCCCCTTCTCTAATCCATCTAGATAGTCTTTCGGATCTACTAACAAGTTATATTTTCAGTTTTTATGTTTTTATTTCCACTGTCACCACTGTAAAGGAAGCTGCCATCTTTTTTTTTTCCTTTTTTT
Source organism: Canis lupus baileyi (assembly GCF_048164855.1). Lineage (NCBI taxonomy): Eukaryota > Metazoa > Chordata > Mammalia > Carnivora > Canidae > Canis > Canis lupus. The sequence goes on along the minus strand of NC_132854.1, from coordinate 17,684,164 downwards.
TTTTAATTTATTTTTTATTGGTGTTCAATTTACTAACATACAGAATAACCCCCAGTGCCCGTCACCCATTCACTCCCACCCCCCGCCCTCCTCCCCTTCTACCACCCCTAGTTCGTTTCCCAGAGTTAGCAGTCTTTACGTTCTGTCTCCCTTTCTGATATTTCCCACACATTTCTTCCCCCTTCCCTTATATTCCCTTTCACTATTATTTATATTCCCCAAATGAATGAGAACATATAATGTTTGTCCTTCTCCGATTGACTTACTTCACTCAGCATAATACCCTCCAGTTCAATCCACGTTGAAGCAAATGGTGGGTATTTGTCGTTTCTAATAGCTGAGTAATATTCCACTGTATACATAAACCACATCTTCTTTATCCATTCATCTTTCGATGGACACCGAGGCTCCTTCCACAGTTTGGCTATTGTGGCCATTGCTGCTATAAACATCGGGGTGCAGGTGTCCCGGCATTTCATTGCATTTGTATCTTTGGGGTAAATCCCCAACAGTGCAATTGCTGGGTCGTAGGGCAGGTATATTTTTAACTGTTTGAGGAACCTCCACACAGTTTTCCAGAGTGGCTGCACCAGTTCACATTCCCACCACAGTGCAGGAGGGTTCCCTTTTCTCCACATCCTCTCCAACATTTGTTGTTTCCTGCCTTGTTAATTTGCCGCATTCTCGCTGGTGTGAGGTGGTATCTCATTGTGGTTTTGATTTGTATTTCCCTGATGGCAAGTGATGCAGAGCATTTTCTCATGTGCATGTTGGCCATGTCTATGTCTTCCTCTGTGAGATTTCTCTTCATGTCTTTTGCCCATTTCATGATTGGATTGTTTGTTTCTTTGGTGTTGAGTTTAATAAGTTCTTTATAGATCTTGGAAACTAGCCCTTTATCTGATATGCCATTTGCAAATATCTTCTCCCATTCTGTAGGTTGTCTTTGAGTTTTGTTGACTGTATCCTTTGCTGTGCAAAAGCTTCTTATCTTGATGAAGTCCCAATAGTTCATTTTTGCTTTTGTTTCTTTTGCCTTCGTGGATGTATCTTGCAAGAAGTTAGTATGGCCGAGTTCAAAAAGGGTGTTGCCTGTGTTCTCCTCTAGGATTTTGATGGAATCTTGTCCCACATTTAGATCTTTCATCCATTTTGAGTTTATCTTTGTGTATGGTGAAAGAGAGTGGTCTAGTTTCATTCTTCTGCATGTGGATGTCCAATTTTTTTTTCCTTTTTCTTTTTCTTGTAAGTACTAACTGCTTCCAAATTAGATGTCCTGCTCACACTTTTACTTCTACATCCAAATACATTCTTCTTGGAACAGCCAGAGTTACCTTTATAAAATGTAAATAAGGTATTCCTTCCCATATCTGCACCACATTGAAATGAACATCTTCTGTTGTAGTCTGGACTCCATTCTATCTTAGCTCCTTCCTGTATCTCCAAGATCAATTTATTCCTCCACCCCACTTCTGCATCAGGTTCTCACAATCAATGTTAGAGTACCTAGGAGCTACTGTACTTGATGTTCTATTTGTCCTGAACATTTTCTCCTATCTCCTCATACCACCTTTAGCTAATTGGCTCCATCTCATACTCTGTAAGGTCCATACTAGGGTCACTTTCTCAAACAAACTGTCCTTAACCTCTCTAGTGAAAACAGCTCTCAATGCATTGCCAAAATAATCTCTAATATAATCCTAATGAGATCCTCCACTGAATTTATCTCAGTGTAAAATTATCTTTGTATTTATCTCTATACATGTTTCTTATCTGCTTTTTGCACTCTCTCCCTTCCCTCTCCACCCTCCAGAATATAGTTTAGCTGGGATTTCAACCCTTACCTGTCTAGTTCAGTACTATGACCTTAGCCTGTATAAATTTGCCTAATATGTAATATATACTCATTAAATATAGATTTAGTGATTAATGTACTGAATGAATAAATGAAAGAATTAAATGATGAAATATAAAAGTACATAGGCTACATTTTTCTAATAATCACTTCCTGCTAAGCCATGGGGTTTGAGCTAGGCCTAACATTTTAAGTAACTATTCACATGCCACCTCTGTAATTATTTCCCTAACTAAAGGCAAATCACTTCCTCTTATACTTACACAGCAATAGTATAGCATTCTTCACACTATATAATAGTCCATAGTTCTGTACCAACATTGAAAAGTATCTATCTAGCTAGATTACTGACTACTCACAGGCAGGAAATATTTATTTTCATGTCTTTATATCTAGTACCTGGGCCCAGTGGATGCTCAAACATATACTGAATTAAACTAAATTTCTTCCATGATTATATAAAACTACCACTAAAATAGTTTGGGGAAAAAATGCACAAGGAAGAAATGATCACTAAGCAGCTCATACTTCTGTGATATTTGTAGATCAGCTTCACCCTCAGGCCTATTTGAAATTGTATACTAATTCTGACAAAAGAAAAATCTGAACCAGAAGATATCTGGACAAGCACTTTATTCCATCATATCAGGTTGTGCCTTAAAAAGGATATTGCAGGGGAAAAAAGGATATTGGATTCACTATAAAATTAAGAAAACTGGCAATGAATCAAGTTTGAATGAAAGTTTGGTTTTTACTTAGATAAAACTTACAACTTATATTGTTTCATATATATTTCCTCTTTGAATAGTGTAGAAAATGTGTTTGGTTTTACTGATGCTTTTGCATCTAGAATATCAGAAACACTCAAGAATAAATACCACCTTTTGAATCTAACTCTAGAATTAAAAATGACATGTTTTCCTAAAAGTAGCTCTTCCAGTAGTTTGGAAATATAAGTATGTGACCTCTAGACTATATTGGTTCAAGGAATGACATTGTCTACAACCATTCTGAAAAATATCTTGTACCTTATAAATCAATGTCATCTCTTTGACAGAATTTTTTTTACCTTTTCCAAAGATACAAAACTGCTAAGCATAATTACATAATTGTTATTATTATAATTATAATTATGACTATAATTATTACGAACCATCCCTGTTCAGTATAAAGACCACTTCTTAAAACATATAAAGGATGACAGTTTATCATTTACCATAGTATTTCTAGATATCAAGATTAGCATTGATATTTTGCATGCATTTCAAACTTAATTTTTCATTGACTTTCCTTCAGATACTCTACTGATGAATTATTTCAAATATCAAAAGTGAGAAAACACACATGTATGTAGAGATGGCTCTATTAGGCAAGGATCAAGTTGTATTTAATGTTAAAAATGTGCTGATTGTAAAGACAGAATAATAATTAGTGAAAAGCAAACTATTCAAAAATAACAACTTAAATGTGAAAGTTTTTTTTTTTTTATAGGACTAATTCACTATGCTCATAATTCAAGGGAATGTTTTATTTTGCCTATACTATTCTGCTTCTCAGACCAAGTTCACATTACCCAGCATTTCTCAAGGCATATTCTGTAGACAAGTGATCCTGTAGGGTCTTCCATGGAAAAGAGGTTACATGGTCCAATAGGTCTGGGAAGCCATGCATGGCCTATCCCCTTTTTGAGTATTTACATACATAAGTGGACTAAAGGCTCACAGAAGTCCAGGAGTGAAGTTCACAGTTTAACTTAAATTTTTCAAGCTTATTTGGCCATGATACACTTTTACTTATGAAGTCTCTTAAAAGCCACAGGAACAGACTTTTTTGTGGTGCTTGCCTTACCATAATACCCCTGAAGATTACATTATATGAACTATGATGTGGGATGCCTGGGTGGCTCAGCAGCTGAGCGTCTGCCTTTGGCTCAGGGCGTGATCCCCAGGTCCTGGAATCTAGTCCCACATCAGGCTCCCCATGGGGAGCCTGCTTCTCCCTCTGCCTATGCCTCTGCCTCTCTGTGTCTCTTATGAATAAATAAATAAAATCTTTTAAAAAAATAACTACGATGTTGCTGGCTATAATTCATTTTCATAGTATTTAGTCTTAAGAAATTGATTTTCCATCACCACATGAAATGTTAATTTGGCAGGTCATTATAGACTTCTAAATACATATGCAATGTCCTTACTTATATATAAACATAGGTTTCTGTTTTAACAAATTAATCTGTATAAAATAATACTAAGATACTTCAGAGTGTTCATTCTCCATTCTAAATTTAAAGATTGCCAGCTGGATTTGACAAATTAGTGTACCTGGAACAAAGGTAGAATTTAAACTGAAAATGAGAAATACATTTAATTAGATAAGGATAAACATTAATTGACTAAGAGTTGAAGAACATAAGGAGAAATTTAAAGTTGGAGTCAGCATGTTGTAGCCACAGGTAGGTTTTGTTTTTTACTTCTCAAAAAACAAGAACAACATTCTTAAGCCTACTTTCTGATCATTCAATGAAAAGGACCAATCAAATGAGACTTTCTGCAAGTTCACCTTACATCTTTTCATTTCTCTGCCTCTGGACCATGTAGTCTGCTTCTCTTCAGTTTCTTTGGAGGAACCTAACATGGTTGTAGCAAATTTGTGTTCTGAATCCAATTTCCTCTCACCTTTTTAGGACTATCATTACATCATGCTTCATCAGCACCATCAATTTTTCTCTCTCTTCTGGAATATTTTTGTACGATTGCTATTATTGCTTCCATCCTGAAAATAATAATGCCTTGATCCAACATTCCTCTCTAGTTCTGCCCCACTTTCCTGCTTTCTTTAGAGCAAAAATGCTGGAATGCACTATTCTTTTTTTTTTTTTTTCATTTTTTCTCCACTAATTCCTCAATATCCCCACAATATATGTTTTATCTATTTTCAAAGTCACCAATGACTTTCATATTACTTATTCCATAAGGCCTATAGGCCACCTCTGCTACTCCTCAGTCCCTGTCTTCTGAACACCTTCCTTGCCCTCTCTGCTCCAGTCATAGTGACCTTTGCTATTCTTCAAATGTGCTAAGAACCTGCTTTCTGAGTGTTTGCACTTGGTGTACCCTCTGTCTGAAATTCTCTCCCCTCAGCTATTCACAGAGCTTATTTCCCCACTTTCTTCTGGATCAAATGTTACCTCAATGTGAAATTCTCCCTGACTCCTTATATAAATTAAGTACCCTATACTCTGATACCTCCTTTCATCTTGTACCCTGCTTCAATTTTTACCAGCATTTATCAATTGAATGAATAAGTGTTCAGTATTCATTTGTCCATTTGCCATTGTCTATCTCACTATGGAATAAAGCCCAGTGTGCAATAGGTATTCATTGAATATTTGCTGAATAAATGAATGTAAGCATATATCAAGTGGTTGTATGCACAATTAGATTAGGCATTAAAGAGCTCAGTTATGAAGAAGGTATAGGTTTATTGATCTTTTTAACAGAGCTAGATGGGCCAAGAGTACCAAGAAGACTTCATGGTTGACCATGGACTACTCCTGATAGATTTGTAGGATATCTATACATGGAGCTGCTTCGGAATTGCAAGCATATACTAAACAGAACACAGGTAGGAAAGTGTTAAGGAAATAGTTGCCTAATGTAGTTTGTCAAAAGCAAAAGACTGATTGAAATGAAATCTCATATGTTTTTTATTGTGGTAAAATACATACAAATTTCTATCTTAAGTATATAATTCAGTGGTATTAAATACATTCAAGTTCTTATACAATCATCATTCATTTTCAAAACTATTTTCTTAGTGCAGAACTAAAACTCAGTACCCATTAAACAATAACTCCCCATGACCTCCTCCCTCCCACCTCCTGGCAACTGCCATTCTTCCTTTTTTAATCTTCCCTTTTTCTCTACACCTTAGCCTCTCATAACCACTATTCTACTCTATAGGGTCTTTTTTTATCCTTTAAGAATCCACATAAAAGTAAGACCTGTAATATTTGCCTTTCTGTGTTTGGTTTATTTCACTTAGCATATGTTTCTGAGGTCCATCTATGTTGTCAAAATGGCAAGATTTCCTTCTTTAAAAGATATGTAATATTTCATTCATCTGCCCCAACAGATACTTAGATTGTTTACATATCATAGTTATTGTGAATAATGCCACAATGAACACGGGAGTGCAGATATCTCTTTTAAATTGTGATATTATTTCCTTTGGACACATACTCAGAAATGGAATTGCTAGATCATTTGATAGTTTTATTTTTAATTTTTTGAAGAAGCTTCATACTGTTTTCTCCATAGTGGCTTCACCAATTTACATTGCTACCAACAATACATAAGAGTTCTTTTTTTTTTTTTTTTTTCACATCCTTTCTAACACTTGTATTTCTTTTTTTTTTTTTGTCAAGTTTTTATTTAAATTCCAATTAGTTAACATACGGTATATTAATTTCAGGTGTAGAATTTCGTGATTCATCACATCATAAAACACCCATTGCTTATTACTTGTGCCTCCTTAACCCCTATCATCTTTTAACCTATCCCCTGACACCATTCTCCTCTAGGAATTCTCCATTTTTTCTCTGTAGTTAATAGTCTGTATCCTGGTTTGCCTCTCTCTTTTTCTCTTCTATGTTCATCTGTTTTGTTTCTTAAATCCCACATATGATAATAGCCATTCTGACAGGGATAAGGTAATATCTCATTGTAGATTTGATTTGCATGTCCCTGATGATTAATGGTGTTGAACATCTTTTCCTGTGCTTGATAGCCATCTTTATGTCTTCTTTGGAAAAATGTGTATTCAGGTCCTTTGTCTATTTTGTTAGTTGTGTTATTTGGGCTTTTGGTTGACTTATAAAGCAGGGGAAAAAATAAAGCAGGGAGAATGCATTGGGGAAAAAATAGTCCAAATACCAAAATAGCTTTTCCCCTCCTCTCAAATGTTTTTAACTCTATTTCATTTTTAAAATTCAGAGACAGGCATTTTCTCTTTACATAATCTATATCAATTGTACAGGCCATACTAGTTTTAGTAATTTCAGAATGAACAATTATTCATGTATTATGTTTGTGAAAATATGTATATGTATATCTCCTGCTCTATAGTAAGATCTTCAAAGGTAAAAGCCATCTGATTAATGTACTTATTTTCATTTCTGCATAAGATCATTCCTTCTACCAGGTAAGAATTCAGTAAAACTTTATTGCATTAATAAAGGCAGAATTTTTTTAGTGGAAAAACGTACTAAACTAAAATACTGAAGAGGTAAACTGAGGAAAGATTTTAGAAGTTCTTTAATGTTGACTGGCTTGAACTTGTAGGTAGAAAATGGAAACCTAAACAAGATTTTTGAACTTGAAAGTCACAATCCAAATTTTACTTTAGAGAGATTAATCTAGCAGCATAGATTTTATTACAGCAGGGAGATTTCAGAACAGGGAGGCAATCTGGGAGTTAATTCCAAAAGGTAATTCCAACTAGATAAGAGGTAATGAGTATCTGAAGTGAAGTGGAACAAATGAAGATGGAAAAGAAAGGACAAATGGAAAGACTATTGTTAAGGTATCAGCTATAATATTTAGGGGCTTATCTTTTTAGGGAACATCATAGAGTGTTTAAAGAATAATGGAGCCATTACCAGAAAGAGGAAAGTGTGAGGTTTTTTGACAAAAGATAATTTTGTGTTTTGACACCTGACCTGGGGGTTCTGTTGGCCATCCAGGTAAAGATGTTTAGAAAAGAGCAATTATATTTAGATTTAAGGGAAAAGATCAATACTGAAGATATAGATTTTGGATACACTTGCAAAGAGGTAATGACTAAAGTTCTCCTTGATTATTTTAATTGTTCTTAAGATGAATTAGAATGAGGAAGTAAAAAATTACAACAAGCTGACTTTTGAATTAGAGCAGGTGTAATTTGTCAATGAAACTCCATAACAAGAACATAAGTAAAAATAAAATGAGTCAAGTGAATCTGTGAATAAAGAAGTAGCATAAATTTGGGTTAAAGTAGAAGTAGCAAATATACTCAAATAATATTTTAAAAGTAATGATCTCTACATATGGACAGAGGTTGAGAATACTATGGTTGTAGTCTTTCCTTTGGTTAATATAGAGTTCACGTCTACTTTTTGTTGTATGGTATGATCAACTAATTAATTCCTGTCAGCCAGAATTCACTGTGATCTTATTTTGTGCCAAGTGCTGGTATTAAAAAAATTGAAAAACTGATTTCTACTTCTCAGAGCTTTCTTTCCAGTAATCATAGACATATAAGTGAGAAAATACAGTGGCATGTTTTGCTTATGATGGTAGAAGTATTTGTATATTCCATTGTAGGCACCAAAAAGCCAGTGGTTGATTCTGCTTTTGGAAATAAATGGGAGAATTTGGAAGGGAGATGTTAAATGAGTTGTCCAGAGAGAGGGATATATACCTTCTCTTCTGTTCCCTCTAGGAATGGGAGAGAATGTGAACAGAAAGCATGAGAAGGGGTTTTCCAGATGTCACAGCACTGTAAACAAAAACTCAAGAACACATTGTAGCTTGACATTTAGTAGAACTTCCAGCATATTGTGTAAATATAGCACAGGTTATTATGGTATGAGATGAAGCTAGATTGGCTATCAGGGGCCCTATAATGGAAGTTTTTGTCTACCCAGAGGGGAATACTCTTTTGTAATGAGAGAGTTTTAAACAGGGGAGAAGCGTGATCTAAAATTTGCATTTTAGAAATGTCCCTGGTCTCAGTGTAGCTGGTGACACAATGAGGGAGGAGGATAGAAATCAGAAGGAGGATTGGGCAGGGTAATGTAATAACCCTGCAATCCAGAAAAGAGATTCAGGTCATCTCCTCTAGATTAGCAGCAATGGGGATAGAGCAAAATAGACAGAAATGTTAAAAGTAGGCTCACCAAATTTGGTAATTGTTTAGGTGTAGGAATGAGGGAGAAAAGAACACAATAATGCCTAGTTATCTTATTTGAAAAACTAGATGAATAAAGGTGACACCTATGAGGTAGGAAAGTGATAACAGGCATATACCTGTCAGAACAAGTCATGAGTTGCTTTTGGATACGAGGAGCCCAGGATTTCCACAGTCATCCAAAAAAAGGTGCTTAGTAGGCAGGTATTAAATGGCTTTGGAATTGAGGTAACTAGTTAAAGGAATGGCATAATATCAGGTTGAAAAAGAATGTCACTAAGCCATAGCAGAGGATGAAGGGAATGAGGGTCTAGAGAATAAACCTAAGTCAGCCTGTAGCAAATCTCTAGCTTGGAAAAAAAAAAGTGACAATTTAGATATACATATTCAGACATATAGATATCCATCCCACAGAATGTATGCATGTGTTCATGTTTTGTAACTGTGTTTACCACTTCTCCCCGTTGTACTGCAAATAGCTGAGGAGCCTCGCCTTGACCATTCCTTGTTGTATCCTATGATTCATAATAAAATAAGTCATAACTATAAAAGACTAAACATATTACTGATAATACAGATATATTTAGGTTGCTTTACTTATGAAAGTATCAAATTTACTTCTCTGGCCACTTGGCATTCATTTTGAAATTTTGGTCCATGATATTGATCAGCATCTCATATTAGAATGATCCGATTTATATGGGAAAAGTGCCCAAAACAAGACAGGAGTCCGTTAATCCAGCATAGACACAATGCAGGTCTTTTTACTGAAGACTTCTGAGTGGTGATTTATGCTTTGAAATGCCAGTAGCAAGAATCACAAATTCTTCATATTTTAGCATCTTTGACACTTCCACACACTGGATGGATTTCTACACTGTACCTGGCACCTTTGAAAATGTTAAGTCACATTAGAACGATTATTTTGAATTCCAGTCCTCTGGAATCAGTGATGCTGAAGGTTTCTTGGTAAAGCTTCAGTCTGAAATAACTGTGTGTTTCTTTTCCTCATAATTTGGACTCATATGGTTTATAGAGATTTGGCATGGTCTCGAAAACTTCCCTCCAGCCAGCTTGCCACTCCAGATGGCATTGCCTTTCTGAGCAAGCTGAATCCTCTGGTCATGAAGGTAAAACAGCATTTATTTAGAAGTCTTTGGCTAGTCTTGCTTACCACTATTATTCACTTCATTGATCATGAATATACAGTTCTTAACTCTTAATATTCCCGACTGGTGGCAGGCATTCTTAAAATTCTCTAGGCTGATCGTCAACAGTAAAAACTAATAGTTAAATTTTTCAAAGGCATGCTTGTTACCTATATACATGGATTCTGAAAATGTCAGGTTAAACATAGAGTTTACCTTTAAGCAGCTTACACTCTAAGATATTCTTTGAATTACTTAAAAATATGATTGATTCTTTTTCTTTTTAATTGACATCTTTTTATAAATTTAAGCTCATCATTTATGTATTAAAGAATTCTAAAAGCATTCAGCATTTCTGAGGAACGCAATAAAGGCTTTTGAAAAAATACATCTTATTTAATCTATTAGTTACACTTAATCAGTTTTGCTTTTCTTTTGTGGGTTTTTTTGGTGTTTTGTTCTGAGTTATAAGATGCTTAATTTATCTCTCACTAGTCAAGCAATACAAATATTGGTCCCTAATCTGTCATCTAATTGTTTCTTCAAAATGGAGTATTGACCTAGCACATATACTTAACTTTATATAGCTGAAAATTGAACCATAATAAATATAATAGCTGTGTAAGAGGTACTTAATAGGGACACATCAATTTTCATTTGAAATTTTAAATATTTAATACTATCTATATTTGGTCTTTCTGCAAAACCAACTAACTTCAAAATAAATATTTTGCTCAAAATAAATATTTTGTTCACTATAATTTCAACTAAGAATTTCAAGTTATAAAAGCCAAGTAAGTTTTTATAATCTTAGAGGACATTATTTTTTATAGACACCTACATTTGTTTAATTTTTAGTTCAATTTTATTCTAAGTAATTCTTCCACCAAATAATCATGGATATGATGCATCTTCCCAGTAGTCCATTTGCAGGTACCTCTGATGGCAGAAAAATTCACAGGTTTTTCCAACTGCCTTCTGTTTTTGTGGGATAATTTTAATACCCAAGTTGTCTATCAAAGTTTCAGGTCACATTTTGAACTTATTAAGAGTTTACTACAATATTGCTTAATTACTCAATAATTATTCTTACAGTAGATTTTAAGGACAATATTGATTATCTTGATAAAGATAACATTCCATTTAAACCAAAATACTTATCTCATAATTTCATTAATATGATAACTCAAAGTCTCACAAATAATGGATTTGTCAACAATCCAATCATGAAATGGGCAAAAGACATGAACAGAAATCTCACAGAGGAAGACATAGACATGGCCAACAAGCACATGAGAAAACGCTCTGCATCACTTGCCATCAGGGAAATACAAATCAAAATCACAATGAGATACCACCTCATACCAGTGAGAATGGGGAAAATTAACAAGGCAGGAAACCACAAATGTTGGAGAGGATGCGGAGAAAAGGGAACCCTCTTACACTGTTGGTGGGAATGTGAACTGGTGCAGCCACTCTGGAAACCTGTGTGGAGGTTCCTCAAAGAGTTAAAAATATATCTGCCCTATGACCCAGCAATTGCACTGCTGGGGATTTACCCCAAAGGTGCAGATGCAATGAAACGCCGGGACACCTGCACCCCGATGTTTATAGCAGCAATGTCCACAACAGCCAAACTGTGGAAGGAGCCTCGGTGTCCAACGAAAGATGAATGGATAAAGAAGATGTGGTTTATGCATACAATGGAATATTACTCAGCTATTAGAAATGACAAATACCCACCATTTGCTTCAACGTGGATGGAACTGGAGGGTATTATGCTGAGTGAAATAAGTCAATCGGAGAAGGACAGACATTGTATGGTCTCATTCATTTGGGGAATATAGATAATAGTGAAAGGGAATAGAAGGGAAGAGAGAAGAAATGGGTGGGAAATATCAGAAAGGGAGACAGAACATGAAGACTCCTAACTCTGGGAAATGAACTAGGGGTGGTGGAAGGGGAGGAGGGTGGGGGGTGGGGGTGAATGGGTGACGGGCACTGAGGGGGGCACTTGATGGGATGAGTACTGGGTGTTATTCTGTATGTTGGCAAATTGAGCACCAATAAAAAATAAATTTATTATTAAAAAATAAAAATAAAAATAAAAAAAAGAAAAGAAAAGAATGGATTTGTCTCCTTGAGTCATTAGCACATATATGGATATTCATCATTGACACATCCATTTTTAGTATTTTGGTAAGCTAGCCTAACAGTTATTTGTGTTCTATGTGTAAGGGGCACGTTATAGTTTCCCTGTTTTGTAGAGAGCCAACATTTTTAAGTGTTAAAGAACTTAATGTGTTGTATTTGATAAGCCCAATGGTATTCTCTTGGATTATACCTTTGAACCAGACAAATTAGGAGGAAAAAAGGTAGAAATTATGGGGAAAATGCATCATGGTTTGCTTCAGCCTGTGAGTAGTTATATTTGGTCTTGTGTTGAAAGAGATAGAGAAGTCACTTTTGTTTTAGAGAGAGCTGTGGGAAATAATACACAGGTCACTGGGTTATACACTGACCTCCTCCTTTCTCCTTTGGTAAATGAGTCTGAACACTGGTTATGGATTGTATTGATCATATATTAAAATGACAAATGGCCTTCACATTAGCTTCCACACAAGTCTCTTAAGGAAACCCATTGTAACTTGTCAGATGCAACTTGAGAATTGAACTAGACATTGATGGACAAGACCTTCTACTGATCATTGAAAATGTAGATTCTCCTGATTAAATTGATGCTTCTGACTTTAATGAGTTGCTATTGATTGGGTGTTTACTGCAACAATATATTATTATATTGCTGCTCACAGTGCCATAGTTAAGAGGTTGTAAGCATTTCTGTTATAAATCCTTTTTTTAAAAAAGCTTGTAGTTCTAGCATAAAATAAACTAGTGATATGATACATAACATGCAGAGTCACTTTGACTGCAAATTAGTTTCCACAATTTATACACACACACACACACACACACACACATATGTATATATTTAGCAACTTCAATTTTATTTGAATAACCATAAAAGTGAAGGCCTGAGTTAGTCTATGAATTATATGAATATGTAATAAAGAGTCTTTTTTGTTGCAGGAATTTAATATGATATGCTTACTAAACTACCGCATATGACCACAAAAAGCAGTTCTAAAAGTGGTAAATGAAAAATGATGTTTGCCATTTTCTCCTTAAGTTCAAATCATGGACTGTGAACTTAGTACTTAAGCTAGCTTAATATACTCTGTTATTATTAAAATAATAACAATATAAGACAAGGATTATTCCGAACTGAAAAGCTGAAGAAACTGGTCTTTTTATTGTAAGTAATTATTTGGAACTCTGAGACACTAAAAAATAGTCAAATATTTTTATTTTATTTAAATCACAAAGGACTGATTTTGGAGCACATTCTAACTTACAGAGAGGTATTTCTGTCTGTATTTTTTTGACAAAAATACCCTTTTCCCAGACCATTACATTTATAAATGAGATACTATTTTAAGCACCTAGTACATTTTTTTTTATTCTTTGGAGTAGGCATTTAAATGTTTGCTAGATGATTTAGTGAATGGATGAATGAGTAAAAGTTACAAGACTCTTGATTTCATCTCTCTAGTTCTAATGAAATTCTGAATATTACTTTGTCAGAAGAGTATCAGTTTCTGCCTTTACTGTAAAATTCTAGTTCTTTAATAACATTTCAGAATTTAAAGGAAAAAAATAAAACAACTTTTCAGACTACTTGCACCATTAATTATAGGTACTGTTTAGATACATTTTGAGGTCCCTGACCAAGCAGGATATACTGATACACTCTGGAACTGCTCTTATACACTGAAATGTCAGTGTGCCCATTGGATTATTAAGTATCACCATGAAACCACAAACAACACAGCTTCTTTGCACCAAAGTAGTAAAATCTAAACAAAAGACAATTTCTTAGTACTCTAAAAGGCATGTTTTAGATATTAAGTAATGAGATATTGAGCCATTCTTAAAATATATTGTGTATAATACAATGTCTTACATCATTGCTAGATATTGCTTATATAGGTGGAAGTGCTATAAATCATGTCCTATTAGTAACTACCTAAATGCTATTGTATTTAAGACAGTTTATATTTTTTGAGAAAGTAATGCATGCTATTTCATGTTTCACAATATATCTATATATAAAACCAAGAGTTTTACTGACAGTATCCTGTTTGATTTTGATGAATTGAGTGAAGACCTCTTTTAAATGTGACCATGAAGCCCAATACTCCAAACACAAGTTATTAGTTGATTCTGACTAAAGTTTTTAATGCTTTTAAAGTAAAAAGACATATGTATTAACATTAATAAGCTTCTGATGACTGATTTACCAGCTTTCCAATAGACTATTTCAATTAACATTTGCTATAATTTTAGTTCAATGAAATCCAGGATGTGCATGGGTAGAGAGTATAGTAATATGTAATTATGCTACAAGACACCTACCATCAAAGAACTACTAGTTTGTACAATTCAATAAAGAAAGAAACATATTCAGGAAATTCAACCCACCTTTCTGGCTATATAATGAAGATAAGACTGTTGGGGAAAAAAATAGAGGGCCAGATTCTCTGTGCACTAAAATCAATGGGAGTTTTATAGTAGGAGTATCTGAGCCAGCTTATTTCTTTCCCTGCCAGACTGTAGTTCACTGAGCTATGCAGCTTTATAATTGTCACAAGTATTAAAGCTAGACTGATTTTTTTTTCAGTTTTATCCACAAATATAAAAGGTAGGCTGAACTAGAATAATCTTAATGGGGCATTTGAATAAGCATCTCCATAATGATCTCTTTAATTTCCAAATAACATTTAGAAAAGTTGTAGGGTTTTTTTTTTTTCTTACACAATGTGAGAAGAAATAAAAGGAAAAGTCATATTAATGCTAATTCTTAAGGCTGTAGGAAAAAAAATTTTCTCTCAATCATTTTGTAGACCATGCTAAAACGGACTAGTTCCCTAACTTGTGATGATACTCCATAGACAAATGCATTTTCTTGTGCCTTATCTTAATAGTTTTATGTCAAGCTGATTATATATCAGTGAATTCTATCATTCTCAGTTTTCCCTCCTTGGGTTAAATCGCCTTGGAACAGTGAGTGTTATGCGGGGGGGTAGGGAATGCCAGAAGAAGGAAAAGAAAATTAAAAGCAGGGAAGAGAAAGCAGAAAATGAAAAGACATTAAGTCTCAAGAAAATAAGAAAAAGACAATGCAGACCATGTACAATTGTACAACTATCAGCTTCTAGCTAGCATCCATGAAAGGAAATTGTCCTTCTTGGTTCTCCGTTGTCTGTACTAAGAGCCTTCAACTATTCAATTGATGTTCCACTTCTGGTATCTAAATAATTTTCTATACTCATGGTAATCACTCAGACTCAGAATTTGACCCTCAGTCCCAAAGAGGACTAATTCTTTAATTCAGCTCATTCTGAATTAAGTATAGACTTTGAAACAATGGAAAGGCTGTAGGTCTGTATGGAGTGCCATTGTTATTGTACCTTCTGTCTCTGAGATCTGAGCCATTAGCTAACCTATCATCTCTCTTGTTTATAGTCAAGGATAATACATATGTTTCCGACCTTCAACAATGCTATGCCCACAACACTCTTGCACTAAAAGCATTTCTATAGAAACAAAAAAGAATGAGGAAAATACTTATCACTTACATTGTTATAGGATTTTTCTTTTCACAAGCTGCTTTAAATAGGCACGCTTGTAGTATAGTAAGCAGCTCCTCTAAGGTATAATGAGGCACAGAGTGTACTGTTTATGAAAAATGATTACCTTTTGCTAAATCATAATGCAATTCATCTTTCATTAGATGTGCACACTAAGATATGAACATTTTCCTCCTACTGTGAGCTAACACTTTCCAGAGACTAATCTAAAGAAAGCAAACTGTTTCATGAATGTGTCAGTTTATGGAGATCTTTGAAAAGATACCCTTATATGAACAGTTTTGGGGAAAATCTTTGGTCATCCCACAACCTCATTTTTTTAATAAAACAAAACAGAAAGGAAAGTTAGAAGCTTACCTCCCAAAATCATAAAGTATTATTATTTTGTTCTTAGTCATTCCAGTTACAGAATCTGGAATTAAAAGTGAGCTTTAATTTATGGAGAAGAAGATTTGTAGTGTGCCAATTTAACAAACATAGGAAATTCTATAGCTAAAAAGAAGGTAATTAGCAGCTGATTAATTTGTACATAAAATAACTTACAGACACGAGAAGAGTCTTGGTGCTTCTAATTGCATATTGTAGAAGTGAAAAGTGAAGTCTGTAGAACAGAACTTCTCCATCTAAGTATTGATATTTTGGAACAAGTAACTGTTACAAAGAGTCTGTCTTGTGTACTCTAAGATGGTTATATCAGCAACCCTGGTCTCTACCCACTATACCTCTTGTATTCCCCCTCCCACAGTTGTGACAACCAAAAATATCTCTAGACATTGACAGAAATTTCCTGGGGACAAAATCCTTACCCCATCCATTGAGAGCCACCACTCTAGGGTAATACTAGCTCAACTTCTTCTTCTTTTTTTTTTTTTTCATTTCTTATGGGGACAATGCAAATAGTAATTATACTTACTTCACGGAGTTCTCAAAAAGATTAAAAAAGTGCTCAGAACATTGTCAGGCACATAGTAAACGTGTGGGAAAAATACAGAATTATTATCATGGGCAGAAGATTATGAATGGCAATTGCCTTAAACATAGAATGGGCATTCTTTGACTACTACAAATATTTGGTCATTAGATGGGTTGACATCACCTGTGTTTACATTTATGTTCAGGATTATTACATTAACTACATAGATCCCATTCATTTTCTCTTTTCAGTAATATTAAGTAATGATTTCCCCCTTACCCATAAGGACTAATAAGCCAGAAATTACAATAGGAATAAATTGTTTAATTTTATGTGAAAAAGATTTGAGATTTAAATTTACATTATGATAATGCATGAAGTAATTCATTCTTTTATTTCCAAGCAAAAGCAAGAGGAAATTTGAATTTAGCATGTCAAGACCAAGGCCACACACTTTGGGTGGAATTTAATTTTAAAAATAACTCTGTGATCCTCTCAAAATTAACAACTTCCATACTCAGATTTTTCAGAGATTTATTTTTTAATTTTTAGATTTCTTCAGAGGGCTTATTTGGGAGATGAGAAAGGACACTGTGAGGAAGAGAAGCAGTGTGCAAGCTGATGATTTTGTTGACATCAGTGTGGGGCCATCTTATTAGAGTAATAAGCTGCCATGTAAGACTCACTGTGTAGGTATTTTCCCCATGGTTGTCTTATTGATTCTGGGCCATACACATGTTGCGTACAGGCTGATGGATTTAAGAACAAATCTAATGACTGCTTAATGTAGCCTGGAAAACAGCTTTTAAAAGTCATTAGAACTACAAAATGATAGGGCTTACACCCTTGAGACATTGTTCTACAGACAAATGGATTTCAGTTTGAATTTTCTCTCTTAATTCATTATAAGTCTTCATATAATTTATTAGGCCAGTAAAATTTTTGTTCCGCTGAAAAGAATTCTAAGGCTGGAGCCAAAAGCTATACTTAACCTATGGTTCTACCACTTTAAAGCTGTGACCTGGGCATGGTCACATAATTTCTTGGTCCTCAGTTTCTTGTAATGTAGAGATTGAGCCAGACCAGTGGTTCTTAATATGTGACCCAAGAGCCACCAGCATTAGCATCACTTGGAAACTTATAAATCCAAATTCTCAGGCTCCATACCAGATATACAGGATCACTCTGGGAATGTGACCAAGATATTTGTGAATTAACAAGTCCTCCAGGTGATTCTGATTCATGATAAAGTTTCAGAACCATTGCTCTACTTCAGGGATCAGCAAATAGTTTCTCTATAAGCCCAGACAGTAATACAATAGCCCCTCTCCCCATCCCTGGGGGATATATTCCAAGACCCCCAGTGGATGCCTGAAACCATGGATAGTACTAAACCCTCTATATAAAATGTTTCTTCCTACAGGTACATGACTATGACAAAGTTTATAAATGAGGCACAGTAAAAATTAATGACAATCCTAAGAAAAGAGAACAATTATAACAATATAGTATAATAAGTTATATAACTGTGGTCTTATTCTCTTGAAATACCTTATTCTAATTTGTTCACTCTTTTTCTTGTGATGCTGTGAAATGATAAAATGCCTATGTGAGGAGGTGAAGTGAAAGACCTGAACATTGTTATACAGCTTTAGGTAATTGACTTAGACCTCAGTTGATCATGGAAAAGGGGTGACAACTGTATTTTAGGCTGTATGGAACAAGATGCAGAATCAAAGATATCATCTAGACATTTATATAAAAAAAGAAAATATTTTTTGATATGATTTAAGATAATCATAAGAACATTTATTGTTGCTGTATATGTCTACTGATGTAAAGAATGGAATCTACTTTAAAAAGGATACTATTTTGATGAATTGGAGTTCAAAGTTAATGTTCCTTCTCATCAAATTAATTGCATATATTCATCTGTAATAGTCATTCTTAGCTCATGGGCCTTATAAATGAGATGGAAAGTTGGATATGTCCTGCAAGTCAGAATTTGCCACCCCTGATATATAGGACCTCTAGTCCTTTCTGTCTCCACCTTTTATAAGTCTACCGGCATCAATTTGGATTACCTTTCCATTTTTCCTCCTCTTCAGGTAAAATTAGGACACAAATTACAAATCCTAGCACTCCATCCTCAACCTAACCCCATCCACCCACCCCACCACTGCATGTAGATCTTTCATAAAAACTAAACAATAAATGACTATATGAGATATGAAGTGCAAAATGAGTCCTTATATTCCTCTACAGATTTCTTCCAGAGTGAAGCCAAATAGTAATAATGATCTTCTAGATAGACTTGAAATATGCTGTAGTATCTATCGGCAATATTCTTTGTGAACTCTTTATTGTCTGTTGGGAAACAGACTGTTAAAAGTCAAGAGTGTTTCAGAGATTAGCTGAAATAAAATATATCAAAGTCCTGTGTTCTTCTAAATAAGATATAAGCAGGAACTTAATATCCCAAGCAATTACCTGTTATCAGATTGTGAATAAGACATATTATTCAGATTCTCTTTTATCCATTCAGGTGGGAATACTAGATACAGATATCTTTTTTAATCAAAGTTTCCATCTTAAGTAAAAACATTGAGAGGGCACAAATTAGTTGAATCAATTCATTTGCTTTTGCCGGAAGGTTGCCTCCTGCAATTAATTCAATTGACTAGTTTAATTTCTTTATACATTCATTAGGGCATTGATGAGGATATGATTATTCAGTTTTAAACATCACTTGGGCTCTATTTTCTCTAATCCACTTGACTCAGAACCACTGCAATTCTTCCAGTTACTATGCTCTCTGCTATCTGGAAGAAGAGCCCAGTGCCCCTCAAAAGTGTGTGAATAATGCAATTCCCTACCCCCACTCTAGACTGAGCATATCTATTGTGGGTATTGAGCACTTGGTCATCTGGTCAAATACTGAATCAAGGTGCTTGGCATGAGGCCGAGAATTGACCATGTGGGAAAGGAGGGCAGTGGTAACACACTGGTTTTCTCTTCACAATGTAAAACCAGAAAAATCTTCCTTTCTGCTTGTATGGAAATTTAGTTCCTTTCAGTTTCTTTTGGAATTTGCATTGGAGATTGTAGATGTAGTGATAACTGCAAGCTACATTTCAATCACCAATATTTTTCCACCTAAAGGGAAGGACTGAATTCCTCCAGTTTCTATTTGCTACACTGACTAACAGATTTATTCTTTATTCTTTCTTTTTTCATTTCCTGATGAAGTAAAATACACATATGGTAGGATACATAAAGTACATTAATCTTAGGTGTACATATCAATGAATTGTTACCATCCCCAGGTCACAAGAAAGAATATTCTCCACAGTCCAACCAGTCAGCACCCACCCAGAGCTAAGCACCCTTCTCACTTATAGAACCATAGATTAGATTTGTCTGTTGCTTAAAAGTTTATGTAATCATTAATTATTTAGTCTTCTGTGTGTGTCTTTTTGCTCAAAATTATGCCTCTGACTAGATATGCTCCTAGGTATATGTATAGAAACAGCCACAATTTTGGATCTATAATTTATAAACCCAGGTCATTCATCTCCTTAGAAAATGTAAAACCATACCATCAAGATGAATTAATGTTAATAAAAAACATTAACCAAATATAAATAATGAAATGCTGTTTCTCTTCTGTTATCTAACGTAATTGTGATTTTCTCATATGTAGAGCTACAAGAACAGATATAACTATTCATCTACAATACAAATTAAAAAATGAATTGTAGGTTTTGCATGTTTTCATGATTATCGATACCCTGTAGATTTTAAAACCTACCTAGGAGTTCATGATGATGAATGTCTTTACTTTAAGAAAATTTATAATTTTCATCTACTTTACTCCAAACTTTATGAGCCTAATTTTTCAAGGATCATTAATTCACTTTTCTCTGGTGGCTGTTATATATTGTTTGTATTTCATTCTTGTCAATTTTGCCCTCTAATCTATACTGTGTTCCTTTGCAATTTTTGGTTCTATTTAACTCAGTCCTTCCATTTTTGCACCATTTTCTATGCATAATATTATTGTTCCCCTTGATTGATTTACCTTTATCTAAAAAAAAAAATCCCTCATAATCAATTTTTGTCCAGCCACTCCTTTATTTTTGTTATTTGCCAATGCTCTAAGCTAGCCAGTGGGAGTCCTTCGACTCTCTTTCCACTGTCTTCCCACTGCCACTCATAATTCACATTCTCATCACCACAGTCATGATTGCACTGATGATCTAACATGCCTGCCTGGTCCACCTTCTCCCAGCTGCAATTCATCTACTATATGCTCCCTAAACCTCTGATGGAATTAGGCAAGTCCTCTGCTGAACAACTTACATTATATTTCTCCAACTCCAAGATTATGTGGGTCCATTTTAAAGGAAAAAAATATCCTATAGATCACCAACATCGACTTAAATAATTTTCATTATAGTGTAATATAAATAAGTACTAACACAAGCCTATGCATAAAATCCTTCTTCTTACAGACCTTATTTAAATAGAAGATCAAATAAATTATCACCTAACAGTAACAAAATTATGAAACTAACATAATTCAGATGATTACAATAAATGAAAATAAATCCCTACCCATTAAGTGAGCATTGTACTAATTGCTACTTTTTGTACATTGCCAGGCCTAAGATGAGTGTTGGAGGATTGCATCATCTCATGGAACACAGTATTATGGCAGAACTATAAATAACACCTGCAATGTGAGCTGATGTAATCCTCCTAACATTTTTCTTCATTCAAAATATTCTAAAACATTCATGCTTTCATGCACTGCAATGTCATTTACCTTCACTTGTTTCAAATGCATCATTTACTCCTTAAGTCCACCTGGATTCTTTTCTCATTAGTTCACTAAAATTAAAGCAGCGTTACCTGATTACCATGCAATGAATGATAAACACACATAAATGAAATAGTCTTGCAGTTTGTAGATAGGAGGCTGGCATCCAGATGGCACAGAATATGTTTACATTATTTTATAGACTATTATTTAAGTGAAAACCCCAAATGTAGTATATCAAAAAATATTTCAGAGGACTTGAGTTTAAATGCATTGAGTTAAATAACAGGCCTACAATCTATATGTTCGCACCCTAATAACGAAGTAGACTTTGTTCTCTTTAAAATGCATTTGTATGTGAGTCATGCTTCATTAGCTAGATTTTAATTTCCTTAAAGGCAGAAGCATAGCTTATGTCCCTTTGTGCTTTCAGATGCTAGTTCCAGACTTGTACATATTGATCACCACTAAAAGTTCTCATCAATTAGTTATTCACTTAAAGAACAGCTTCCATTGCTGTTCTAAAAAACGGCTTCCATTGCCGTTCCACTGAGACTTGATTCCCCTGCTAGCTCATTCTTCCTTACCCCAAAACTTCACCTTAAACAATATCATATCCATAACTCTGTTAATGATAGACTTTCCATTTAAAATAACTCTTTACACATCCTATTACTACATATATATATATGTCTTATATATATATTTTTTAAGATTTATTTATTTATTCATGAGAAACACAGAGAGAGGCAGAGACATAGGCAGAGGGAGAAGCAGGCTCCACGTGGGAAGCCTGATGGGGAACTCGATTCCAGGACTCCAGGATCATGCCCTGAGTCAAAGGCATATGCTTAACCACTGAGCCACCCAGGTGCCCCTACATCTTATATTTTTTAGCTTTCTGTATATCTTCTATTTCTTTGTGAAGACTATGTTTTTCATCTGTCTCAAGCAGGTTCTCAAAAGCTGGTTGAAGTATTTTTATGATACTTCCCTAAAACCTTTGCAATTATCTTTGCAAGATAATTATCTTTGTTATCTTGGTACCAGCATCTATGGATTGTCTTTTTTATTTTTATTATTAATATAGGGTTTGATATCATTCTGATTCCTGATATCAGCGTTTTTCACCTGAAACCCAGCCGTCCTAGGTATTGTATGTTAGGAGACTCTAGGCCTTACCTTCCACCAATGTTTTCACTACCACCACCCTTTCAGGGCAGAGTACCCCCTCATTACTGCTAAGTGTGGATTGCCTACTTGACTTGTTGGCACTCAATGGTACTTCTCATTTTTTCTCTTGGGGTTGGAAGTTGTAGAGCCACTGACTCCAGGAAAGTGGGGGTGTACCCAGTACCAGGGGTAGTAGTGCTAATCTTTACTCCCCACAAGCCTAGAGGGGAGGTGGAGAAGTGGCTCAACACTGCAGGAGACTGTGGAAGTCCAGGCTCCTTCCATGGGCCTCACTGACATGACAAAGTGGGACGTCATTATAGCCTGGCAAAGATAAAAGCGTATTTCTCTATTTAGACTTGTTTGACACCCCCCCCCCGGTGGGAATTTGAGGTGCTTCTTCATAGCTTCACAGGAGTGGACTCCAGACTCACCACTTGGTTTTGTGATATTCCCCATAATGCCTATCTCAGAAAATAAAATCTACTTTTGAGGTCTAATTTATTTTTCAAGAGTTTTATTTTTTCCCCCACATCAAGTTGCTCTGAAAAGTTAATTCATTCACAGAGATACCTCTAAATGATAGTTTCCTAGTGCTTAGTCAATTGTCTTTATATTTCCATCTGCATTTATTCTGTAGATTTCATCAAATCACATTTTTATAAACATATCTTTTATTTCTTATAACTCCTATTTCTGGCTTCAGCCTCTTTTGAAATCTAAACTTTCATATATGTTTGCCTACATGACATCTCTATTTAACTTTAATTTTAATAAATTTTAGTTAAATTAAATAAATTATATATAATTTATTTAATTAATTAGTAGTCAAAATTTGACTAATTTTTTACTTAAATAGTCTAATTAATTAGTCAAAATTGGACTGCTCCCATCTATACTACTGCCCCCAAATCTGCTCCTGTACTGATTTCTTAATTCAGACAATAGAAACTTTATTCTTCCAGAAGATCATGCTAAAATAATAAGTTCCTATATTTTTCATCTAACATTCTGAATTAATCCCAATGAAAATCTTATAGGTTCAATTTTCAAGATATACATTTCTGTTTTTTCAAACCCCCACTGCTACCATCAAACCCCAAGGCACAATCATTCCTCACCTGGACCACCACAATGGTCTCCCATTCTGTTTGCAACCTTCTTTGATACTACTCAAGCACAGTCCCACAAGTGCTAGAGTGATTTTGGGGAAGTAATTTTTAAGAATTATTAATTCCAGTATGGTTAACATATAGAGTCATATTAATTTCAGGTGCACGATATACTGATTCAACAATTCTATACATTTACTCAGTGCTTGTCATGATAAATGTATTCTTAATCCCATTCACTATTTCATTCATCTCCCCACCTACCTCAACTCTGGTAACCATCAGTTTATTCTCTATAGTTGAGTCTACTTTTAGGTTTGTCCCTATATTCTTTCTCTTGTATCTTAATTTCCAGATGAGTGAAATCCTATGGTATTTGTCTTTCTCTGACTCATTTCACTTGCATTATACCATCTAGACTCATCTATGTTGTTGCAGATGGCAAGATTTCATTCTTTTTTATGGCAAGTATTATTCCATTGTGTATATATATCACATATCTAGCCATTCGTCTATTAATGGACATCTGAGTTGCTTCTATAATTTGGTTATTGTAAATAATGCTGCAATAAACACAGGGATGTAATCTGTTTTCAAGTTGGTGATTTCATATTCTTTGGATAAATACCCAATATTGAAGTAGATCATATGGTAATTATTTTTTTTATTATTTGAGGAATCTCCATTCTGTTTTCCATAGTGGCTGCACCAGTTTGCATTCCCACGAAAAGTGCAAGACGGTTCCTTTTTCTTCACATCCTTACCAACATCTGTTGTTTCTTGTCTTTTTGAGTTGAGCCATTTTGACAGTTATGAGGTGTTATCTCATTGTGCTTTTGATTTCTAATTCCCTGCTAATAAATGATGTTGAGCATCTTTTCATGTGTCTGTTGGCCATTTTTATGTCTTCTTTGGAGAAATGTCTGTTTTTATCTTCTGACCATTTTTAATGGATTATTTGTTTTATATGGTGTTGAGTTGTATAAGTTCTGTATATGTTTTGGATACTAACCCTTAATTAGATGTCATTTGCAAATATCCCTTCCAATTCAGTTGGCTGTTTTGTAGGTCTGTTGATTGTTTTCTTCACTGTGCAAAAGTTTGTTATTTAGGTGTAGTATCAATAGTTTATTTTGATTTTGTTTCTTTATGCCTCAGGAGACATATCTAGAAAAATATTCCTATAGCCAATGACGCAGAAATCACTGTCTATGCTCTCTTCTAAGGATTTTTACAATTTGGCGTTTCACATTTAGATATTGTATCCATTTTTATTTTATTTCCATATGTGCTGTGAGAAAATGGTCCAATTTCATTCTTTTTCAAGTACCTGTTCAGTTTTTCCAGCACCATGTGTTAAAGAAACTATCTTTTTCCATTGCATTTTCTTGCCTTCTTCTTGAAGATTAATTGACTGTATAATCATGGATTTATTTCTGGGCTCTCTATTCTTTTCAACTGATCTATGTGTCTATTTTTGTACCAGTACCATACTGTTATGATTACTACAGCTTTGTAGTATGTCTTGATATCTGAGATAATGATACTTTCAGTTTTGCTCTTTTTCAAGATTACTTTGGCTACTTAGGGTCTTTGTGGTTCTATAACAAATTATAAGATTATTTGTTTTGGTTCTGTGGAAAATGCTGTAAGTATTTTGATAGGGATTGAATTAAACCTGTAGATTGATTTGGGCAATATGGACAATATTTGGGGCAGTATGGACAATTTTTAGGACAGTACTGTTTTCCTAGTCTATAAGCATGGAATATCTTTCTACTTGTATAATCTTCAATTTCTTTCACTAATGTTTCATAGTTTTTAGAGTACAGGTCTTTCACCTCCTTAAGTTTATTACTAATATTTTATTATTCTTGGTGTGATTATAAATGGGATTTTTTTCTCAATTTCACTTTCTGCTACATAATTATTAGTGTATGGAAATGCATCAGATTTCTGTATGTTGAGTTTTATCCTAACTGAATTCATTTATCAGTTCTAGTATTTTTTGGTGGAGTTTTGAGGGTTTTCTATATATAATATTGTGCCATGTACAAAATAATCAAAGTTTTACTTCTTCCTTACCAACTTGGATGCCTGTTATGTATTTTTATTGTCTGATCCCTGTGGCTAGGTCTTCTCATATTATGTTGAAAAGAAGTGTTGAGAGTGGACATCCTTGTCTTTTTCCTGATCTGAGAGGAAATGTTATCCATTTATCACCATTGAATATGATGTTAGCTGTGGGTTTTTTCTACATGGCCAGTGTTGTGTTGAGATATGCTCCCCCTAAGTTTACTTTGTTGATGATTTTTATCAGGAATGGATTTTGTACTTTGTCAAATGTTTTTCCTGAACCTATTGAAATGATCATATGTTTTTTACTCTTTCTCTTGTTGACATAATGTATCCCATTGATTGGTCTGCAAATATTGAACCATTCTTGTATCCCTGGAATAAATCCCACTTGATCATGGTGAATGATTTTTTTAATGTATAATTGGACTTGGTTTGCTAATATATTGTTGAGAATTTTTGCATTTATGTTCATCAGAGATACAGGCCTGTAGTTTTGTTTTGTTTTGTTTTGTTTTTTGTAGTTTTGTTAGTGTCTTCATCTGATTTTGTTATCAGCATAATGCTAGTCTCAGAATGAATTTGGAAGTTTCCCTTCCTCTTCTGTTTTTTGGAGTAGTTTGGGAGTAGTTATTAATTCCTTTTTAAATATTGGTAGAATTCACCTGTTAAGCCAACTGGTCTGGAAATTTTGTTTACTGGGAATTTTTTGGCTAATGATTCAATTTCATTGCTGATAATTGGTGCGTTGAAATGTTCTACCTCTTTCTGATTCAGTTTTGGGAGGTTATAGGTTTCTAGTAATTATCTATTTGTTCTAGGTTGTCCGATTTGTTGGCCTATAACTTCATAATATCTAAATACTTTGTATTTCTGTGATGTTAGTTGTTACTTACCCTCTTTTATTTTTAATTTTGTTTATTTGAATCACCCCAACTCTCTTTTCATTAATCTGGCTAAAGTTTTATTAATTTCATTGATCTTTTCAAAGAACCAGCTCCTGGTTTCATTGATCTATTCTATTTTTTTAGATTCTATTTCATTTATTTCTACTCTCATGTTTATTATTTTCTTCCATCTCCTGGTTTGGGTTTGCTTGGTTTTTTTTTTGTTTGTTTGTTTGTTTGTTTTATTTTGTTTTTTTGTTTGTTTTTTTAAGCTCCTTTAGGTTTAAAGTTAGGCTGTTTGAGATTTTTCTTGCTCCATGAGGTAGGCTTGTAATGCTCCCTCTTACAACAGCTAAAAAAAGTATTGTTCCCTTTCTGATTACATAGTGTCTTTTGTCTGTTGTTACAGTCTTTTTTTAAGTCTATTTTTTTCTGATATCCCAGCTTTCTTTTTCCTTCCTGGCATATTAATGCCTTTCCATCCCTTCACTTCAATCTATATGTCTTTACATCTGAAATAAGGCTCTTGTGGGGAGCATATGGATATGTCTCACTTTACTATCCATTCAGTCACTTTGTGTCTCTTGATTAGAGCAGTTAGTCTGTTTACATTCAAAATAATTATCAGCAGATATGTAGTTATTGCTATTTTGTTACTTGTTTTATGATTGTTTTCTTTCTTTTTTGTTCTCTTCTCACAGTTTACTGGCTTTCTTTAGTCATACACTTGGATTCATTTCTCTTTATTTTTTGCATATCTATTACCAGTTTTTTTTTTGTGTGTGTGTGTGTGGTTATAAGTTCATCTTATAACTTCTTATAAATATGGCAGTTTATATTAAGTTGATGGTGCCTTAAGTACGATCCCAAATTTTATTCTTCTCCTTCCCCATGTATTTGGTGTATGGTGTCATAATCTACATCCTTTTATTTTGTTAATCTTTTGACTATTTTTATAACTAGATTTATTTTACTGTTTTGCTTCTTCCTTTTCCAACTCCTACTTATGATCTTTCCTTTTATTCAAACAATCTTCTTTAACATTTCTTGTAAGCCTGCTTTAGTGGTAATGAATTCCTTTAACTTTCATCTCTTCTTTATCTCTTCTTCTATTCTTAATGACAGTCTTTCGAGATGGAATATTCTTTGTTGCAGGGTTTTTCTTTTTTCCTTTCAGTGCCTTGAATATATCATGTCACCCTCTTTTGGCCTGCAAAATTTCTACTGAAAAATCTGCTGGTTGCTTTATGGGGTTTCCCTTGTATGTAACTGTTTTGTTTTGCTGCAGACCTCTTTGGGATGACTTTGTGGGGTGCTTTCTGTCCCTCTTGGGTCTATGGGTCTATTTCCTTCCCCAGTTTCAAGAACTTTTTAGCCATCTCTTATATATATTTCTTATAACATCCCCTTTTCTCTCTCATTCCTTCGAGGATTCCTATAATGCACACATTATTACATTAGATGGTGTCACTGAGTTCCCTAGTCTATTTTCATTTATTATGAATCTTGTTCAGCTTTATTGCTTTCCATTACTCTGTCCTCCTGTTTGTTCATCTTTGCTCATCCATTCTTCTGCTTCCTCTAGTTCATTATTTATTCCCTCTAGTGTATTTTTAAATTCAGTTATTGAGTTCTTCATTTTTTATTGGTTCTTTGTTTTCTATCACTACTTGAGGCTCTCACCAATACCCTTCACTCTTTTCTCAAGTCCAGTGAGTATCTTTATGACTATTACTTTAAATTCTCTATCAAGCATATTATTAATCTCCATTTTATTTAGTTGTCTTGCTTTGATTTTGTCCTGTTCTTTCTTTTTTTTTTTTTTTTTCTAGTATCACATTTTTGTGTATTGATAAGCCCTTCATGAGCTAACACCATTGGGGATTTGACTTCTTTCATTTGGTACATATTCTTCAGTCTCCTCATTTTGTCTCTCTATTTTTATATTTTAGAAAAGTCAGTTGTGTCACCTGTTCTATAAAATAGTGGGGATTTTGGTTTTTTGTTTGTTTGTTTGTTTCTTTCTTTCTTTGTTTTTTTAAGAAGAGGTCCTGTAGTGCTCTGCAGTTCAATATCTGATGTTTGCCAGAACCTGCAACTTCAGGGGTGTCTTCTATGTGTGCTTTGTGTACCCTCTGTTGTAGCTGAGTCATATTTGTCTTCAGTCTAGGTATCTGCAATGGCTCTCTTTGCCTATTGTGGGCAAGATTTGGTCCCTGTGTTGTTCATGGGCCAGACTTAGGCCACCATGAGCTTAGGTTGAGTCATATCAGGCATTTACCAGAGATGCAGTAGCACTGAACTGCATGGCACTCTCCCTCTGTTGGCCTGAAGTCAAACCAGATGTCTACCCTCAGCCCACCTCTATGGCTGCAGTTGGACTGATGTGTGTGGTTATCTTCCCCTCTTCCTGGGGCAGGAGTTGCTTTGGAGTGGTGCCAGCCCCTTTTGGGGCTGCTTGCACTGCTAGTCTTGTGGCATCATTCTCATGGGCTCTGGTCAAAGGAGTATTGAAGGATGTGTGCACAGGAGAATTCAGGAGCAGTGTACACAGTGCTGACAAGGTCCAGACAGGTCCACTGCAGTGGGTGTCCTATAGGTATCTGGGAAAACTGTCATGGCAGCCAGGTTGAAGGGGGTGGACCCACAGAAGCATGGGGTTGGGGGGAGGGTGCACTGTTGGCAAGGTAGGCAGAGAGTGTTGGAACTGAGTTGGTTCCTACAAATGTCTACGTATCTAGACTGGGAGTGGGGAAGGGAGATGGAAACTGTCAACTCTTGTTCTTGGAGAAGTCTCCCAAAGATCCTTACTCCTCTAGCACACACTATGAGACCATAAATAAATCTTCTTGTATATCTCAAATTTTTTCAGACTGCTGCTTCTATGCTTTATCTCAGTAGGGCCATTTGTTGTGCTGTCTCTTTAAGGGCAGGGACTCCACCTCCCAGCTCTCCCAGGGCCAAGACTACAGATTTTTAATGTTTCAGGTGTTAAGCCTCACTAATCATTAGGCCCCTCTGATTTTCAAAACCAAATGTAATGGGAATTCATCTTCCCCATAGGGGTCTCCAAAGCCTGGTGTGGGATTCTGCTCTTCCCTCTTATCTGTTCCTGCCATGTCCTCCCCTCCTGAGGACAGCCGCTTGGGTCCATCTGGCTCTCTCTTTGATGTGGCCTGCTCTCTACATTTAGCTGTGGAGAGAATTTTTTGCTTCTTTGCAGGTCACTTTTTGGGTTATTTACACCGATGGGAGTGTTACCTAGTTGTTTCTGTGGAATGAGGTGAACTTAGGGTCCTCTTACTGTGCAATCTTCCCCAAAAGTCCCACAGAGTGATTTTTTTTTTTTAAAGGTTTAGTTTGTGTCTCTGCTCAAGTGCCACATTATCAGAAAGGACTTCTCTGATTACCTACCTCCTCTATCTCATTACCCTGTTTCATTTTTCTTTATAGTTCTTATCATCACCTGACATATTGTGGTTTGGTCATTGATTTCTGATTTTTCCATGGAAGATAGGCTCCATGCAAATGGGGCTTCTCTGCTATATTTCCAATGCCTAGAAAAGTTAGGGGAACGTTGTAGATACTCAATAAATATTTGATGATTAATTCAATGTTTTTTTTACTGCAGTTAAGAATTTTTTTTCTGGTTAATGTATCTCCTTCCAAATACAGGTAATAGTTAACAAAAATATGTATTTTATATAACATTCTTTTCCAGATTAACAAACTTTTTGAGAACTTCTATTGACATTACAATCTTTCTGAAATCACAGTTCACTCTCTTAATGATGAATTCTAAAATATAACTGGATATCTGAAAGAGAATCTTCTCCACTAAGATTTTCAGATGTGTCCAATGACTTCCCTATATATTTGATTGTTAGAAGAAAATTTATCAAGTGATTTATTTTTTCTATTTTTTTAAGATTTTATTTTTTATTACTTATTCATGAGAGACACAGAGAGAGAGAGGCAGAGACACAGGCAGAGGGAGAAGCAGGCTCCCTGCAGGGAGCCTGATGAGGGACTCCATCCCAGGACTCCAGGATCATGCCCTAGGCCAAAGTCAGGCACTAAACCGCTGAGCCACCCAGGGATCCCCCATCAAGTGATTTAAATAAAATCACAATTAGGCCTTCAAATCCTCCTGAGAAAGCCACAATAATCTACCAACTAGTTTTCTTGCCCCCAGACTGTTGAATGGCTTAAAAAACCATCTTCCCTTCTCTCTTTACAACAGTGTTCTTCGACCCCAAATTTCCAAAGGCTGCAATAGCCTTTCAATAACCAAAGAAGAAAAACCCCACATCTTTCATGTGCCAAACAAAGCCTTTCACAGGTTAACCCTGATCAAGATCTATCTACTTCACAGGTACAGCCTTGTAGGTCTGTAAAAATCCACATCTTGCAAGTGTCTCATACCTTTACCTAAAGCACATTTCTCTCTGGCCTGTTAATGTTCTATAATTTTTCAAGGCTGAATTAGATATCACTCTGTATTAAGGAAAAAAATGGAAAATTTACCAGTTTTCTGACATTGCTTAGGTGTGAAGAATAGGAACTACCCTTCATAGTTGAATAACACATAGATCCTGCCTTTCTAGAGCTCAGAGACTATGGATTTTTCTACACACTGCCCATTGAATCCTTCCACCCATCAGAATTAGATTAGTTCCCAAACTCTATCATAACAAATTTCTCTAGTCGTTCCCCTTTGAATCCCTCTCCAATCAGAATTAGATTAGGTTCCCTAACTCTATAATCATCATATCTAAATCCATCACTAGACTATGTACCTTTCGGGATAGTACCTTCCCATAATTATCCATTTTAATCCTGAATTGAGCCCAAGAGTTACAAACTCAATGTTTTTAGATTTGGGATTAAGAAAGTGAGATGCAATGCAAGGTTGAGTCAGTTAATCATCTGAGTATTTTTCTTCTTCCTAAGGTAAAAGATTTTTAAATTTTAATTTGATATGAAAAATATCACTTAAGAACTTCTTTTAAAAGAGAATACTTTAAGGAGAATTTTTATTGGCTTGGGTTATTGAAATATACTAAAATTTTTTAAATTAAGTTGCCTCTTGTTCAACATTGACAAATAGAGGCAAAATTAACTTTTTAATGTGAAATTATCAATATTAATTTTTAATATTTTCTAAGAGAGAAGGACACCAGACACACTCCCACTGCCCTCTAGTTTTGGGGGTATTTTTTTATATTGAAAATGAGGTTAATGGGCAATTTATCCATCAGGGTTTTTAATGAGTCACAGTATTTGAAAACTATGAACTGAATAGTATCATTCATTTATGGTCTTGTCCTGCAGCTATTGTGTTTTGTATAAGACAATTTGAAACAAAGAAAACATAGCTCTTTAATAAGCTTCACTATTAAATGCAACTGAGCCATTTCAGGAAATAATGGCATTTCACATGGGAATAAAAAGCATAAAACATAATTTTCCTCAAATAACAAAGATGTAAATGGCAAAAGAAGCATAAATATTAATATAGTGACCAATAAATAAGTTCTTGTTTTCATCTAAGAAAAGTTATTGTAGCAAAACTGTCTGCAATTTAGTTTTTGCTTCAAATAAGCCAATTGTCAGTCAATTATAGTGTATTTTCTCAACAGAGCATTGTCTCTCTTTTTTTTTTTTTTCTAACTTGCAATAGAGTTACTGATAATTTAATGTGTTCTAAAAAGTTACACCAGAGGCTGATAACCAAATTCAGGCTGAGTTCCATTGTCCAGCTAATCCACAATCACCAAATATCTTTAATTACAACTTCCTATATATGCTTCCTTCCTTTCCTTTCCCCAGCCTCTGTATGCACAGACCTTAAAACTTCATGTGTAAAACTTTTTCAGTCACTTCTTAGCTGGGTTCTCTTCCTACCACCCCCATCTATTTAGCTCACACCCACCAAGAGTTCTAGTTCTAAAGCACAAATCTAATTATATTATGCTCCTGCTTTAAAAACCTTCACTGACATCAGTCTTAAATCATTTCCTAATAAATCACACAGGCTGTTGTTTACCATATGTAAGTTTTACTGTTCTTGATGAAAAATTCATTCATCACAAAATGACTTCTAAGCAGTTTAAGCACTGTGGCAAGCAGAAGAAGGATTGTCATCACTGAGTTAGATGCAATCTCTGCTCTCTTACATGGTGCATTAGTGACCTATTGCTGCTGTGACAAATCTTCAAAAAATGTGTGGCTTAACAGTATATCATCTTATTGTTCTGAGGATCAGAAGTCCTAAAATCAAGATTCTGGGAGGACTTCCCTTCTGGAGGCTCTAGGGGACAGTCCATTCCCTTACCTTTTCCAGCTTCTAGAACCAACTGCATCTTAGGTTCTTGTTCCTCTCTCCATCTTTAAAACTAGCAAGTGTAGGGGCACCTGGATGGCTCAGTGGTTGAGCGTCTGCCTTTGGTTCAGGTCGTGATCCCAGGGTCCTGACATCGACTCCTAGTTCTCCCGCTAACCTATGTGTCTGCCTCTCTCTGTGTGTCTCTCATGAATAAATAAAATAATACATACATACATAAATCTAGCAGTGTAGTATCTTTAAATTTCAATCTTTCATATACATCTTGCCTTCGGTAGCCAATTTCATTCTCTGCCTCTAAATCTCATAAAAACAAAGAAACAACTTTGGGTCTACCCAGAAAATCCAAAATTGAAGTCTCTTTTATCATGTAAAGTAATGTATTCACAAATTCTATGGATTAGGAAAGAGATCTCCTTTGGAGGTGGAGGCATTGTTTTATTTACCATACTTGTCTAACAGAGTGGGCAGATACTTGACACCTAAACAATGTTTTTTACTGTTCTATATGTTCCAAATTTTATCATACCAATATATAGTACTTTTCTAGTTACAGAAAAGTTTTAACTGTAAAACCCCCATCAATTTATCAGATGGAATTCAAAGTCTTTATCATAATAAAACAGACCCTGGCCAACCTGATTATTGACACACTGTCTTTTTGACTCAAGTCCTGCCATTCTCCTTTGTACACGCTAGACCTCAGTCATAGTAGGACACTCACTGTTCCCTTAATTAACTATTTTTTTATAAGGCTCTATCTATTGCATAAACACTGAGGAAGTTTTACCCTAACCTTTCAATCTGATAACTTGATATTAGTCAAATATCATTTTTTTTTTTTTTTTTTTGCTAGCTCTTCTCTGAATTTCGGGGCATGGTCACTTTTCTGCTTCCTGTGTTTCTGCACAGAATCTTCTTTTCTAGAAATTTACAGTTATTTATGTCCTACCTCTGCCACTTACTGCCCCATGCCTCCAGGATAGAGATTATGTTCTTTGATTTTCTCTACACCTAACACTTATCATGGTGCTTAGCCCCACGACTGAATAGAAATTTAAAGTTTGAATTAAACAATGTTTCTTTGGAAATAGTATACCCCCAAATATGTCTCTTAATGTATCCTTGAGGCTACAGAAGGTAGGAAATTTATTGAACTATCAGGATGTTTAAATTATTTTCATGGGAATGAAGCAATGCCTGAGGGTCATAACACAACTCTGAAAGTGCAGACTTCCTGTCATATTTAGCAGCTGAATGTGTACAAAAACAAATCCCCAAAATTTCAGGAACAATCTGATTTTTCCTAACAATGTGATAATTTTTACTGACAATTTTAGGGCATTTATATATTATACTTATTTTATAAAGAATGCTTTGACTTCTTGACTATTTTGGGTTATATCTCATGGTGTAGTTTTTAATGTGTGGAATTCTAGACAGGTAGTTTTTTAGGTACTGCTTTTCTTAGAAGTGCTATTGACGGGCTTTTTACAATTTGCTTCCTGTTATTGTCCATCAGATTCAGAATAAAAATGCTTAATCTAGGTCTCTATTAAGAGTAAATATTAATTTAAATTGCTTGCCTATATTTTGGACTGAATAACATTATTTATGAGACAGATAACATGTACTTAGTGCAGGTGACATTTACTCCAAAAACATACTGTCCTGATATTAGTTCCAATACTAAATCTCATTAAAGTGATCTCATCCAGTAATCATTTCTAGTTTATTTTTGAGATTTTGCCCATAAATAGTTCATAGAATTCATTATCAAAGAAGATCTGGGGAAGGAATTATGTCTATTCTGGTCTCATTCATATCTACTTTTATTATTTTGAGTTTTAGTGCTAATCAACTTCTGTATCCAACATAGGTCAGTTTAAACAAGGTAATAGTATTAGACTTGTATTTTCAGACTGAGTGTAGCTACTACTTTATTTGTATCGACTCAATATTACAGTATAAAATTTGATCAATAATTTTAAAAGCCATTTAGTCCTTGTTACTTATTTACCTTTGTTTGCAACTGTGAAGTACTAGAATATAGAAGTGTAATTCTTCTCTCAGTATTATTCCTCTTCATATTTGTTGCATATGTGTGTGTGTGTATACACATATATATATATATACACACACACATATTCACCTTCTCCCTCATCTTTCATTCTCAACTGTGCTTCACAGCTGGGAGGGGCAAGATAGACTAGCCTGATAATTTACTTGGAAAAAAGTAACTTCTAACATGAGTACCATCTGTGGAAAAATAAAATGATGACTCTATATATTTTCCCAGCTTATGTTAGCAACCATCCTTCCCTCCTGGAATAGCAATAACTTTGGGTTTTAATGCTCAATTTATTCCTTAAACCCACCTTCTGTGGATGATAGATATTCATTTGTGAAGTCTCCTGGAATCACCGTAGATCTAAAGTGTTATATAAAGTATACAAGTTTAAAACATTAATTTATCAACTGACCCAGAAATAATTGTTCTCCAACAGATGATACAAACTAAATTTGTAATGACAAATTAATAAACCAGAGAGCTAATTTAGTCATTGTATTTAACAATATTAATGCCAAGTGTTTCAGAATACTCCCAAATGTTAGAAAGCTATTTTCTTTACAAAAGATAATTCTTTCATACAAACTTTAAAACCAGGAAGTTGCCAGTTCAAAGTTAAGTCAGTGAACAAAGTTAAGCAATCATTTTATATTCCCAAGCTACAAATTTTTTATCCCTATTAAGGGTAGATTAATTAAATAGTGGTATGTCTATTAAATAGATTATTATACTACAGTTTTTTTACAGTATAATTTCCTTTAATTTTACATTTTTTGGAAAGATGGCTACTAAATATTATTATTTAAATCTATCCAAAATCCCTTATGATTCAAGGCTTTGATCAGTGAAACATTATTAGTCATTACTACAATGTCTTAGATGGTACTTTAACTTATATTTCATTTAATCTCATTGCATTCAAGTGCTTAATCTCATCAAAGTGATCTTACCAACTGATCTTTTCTAGTTTATAACAAAGATTTTACCTATATAGAATGGATAAACTCAGTGTCAATGATAATTCTCATGAGCTCCAAGGGAAGGTGGAATATTTCTGAAAATATCACCATGTTGATTTTGAGTCCAGACCCTAGATTTTAGATCCCTGATTATATCCTTTTGGAAGATTCACATCCTATCTCTCAAAGAATACTTTGTTAGAATATTGATTATGATTTAAATAACAGCAACACATCACCAGCAAAATCCCAATATGCAGAAAATGCTATGAAAATATATTCAGTCTAAGAATGTCAGATATTTATTCAGGTTAATAATGAAATTGTTTTATCTGTACTGGTTCCTTTTCTTTAAAGATAATTTTAAGACTTTTGAACCAAACCATAATTTTGTTCAAAAAAATCTCTCATTTTATATTAATATCCACATTATATGAATCAACATCTTAACTCTTACAGAAAACTTACATAAATAGAGGAAATTGACTTGACTATGAAAAACAAATGGCTATTTAAAATAAATGCACATTTAAACTCTTCTATATTTTTTGGGTTTTTAAGTTTTATTTTAATTCCAGTTAATATAGAGTGTTATACTAGTTTCAGGGTACAATATAGTGATTCAACAATTCTGTACATCACCCAGTCCTCATCATGAAAAGTGCAGTCCTTAATTCCCATCACCTATTTTAGCCATACCCCCCACCCACCTCCCCTCTGATAACCATCAGTGTGTTCTCGATAGTGTAAAGTCTGTTTCTTGGTTTGTCTTTTTCCCTTTACTAGTTTGTTTCTTAAATTTCTCATATGAGTAAAATCATATGGTATTTGCTTTTGACTGATTTACTGCACTTAGCATTATACTTTCTAGTGTATATTACAAATGGCAAGATTTCATTTCTTTTTATGGCTGAAAAATATTTATTTGTGTGTTTATGACTTCTTTATCCATTCATCAACCAATGGACACTTGGGCTGCTTCCATATTTTGGCTATTGCAAATAATGCTGCTATAAACATAAGGGTACATGTATCCCTTTGAATTAGTATTTTTCATTCTTTGGGCCAATATCCAGTAGGGTGATTGATGGATTGTAAAGTAGTTTTATTTTTTATCTTTTTAAGGAATTTCCATACTGTTTCCCACAGTGACTATACCACTTTGCACTCCAACTAACAGTGCAAGAGGGTTCCTTTTTCTCCAGATCCTTCCCAATACCTGTTGTTTCTTGTGTTGTTGATTTTAGCCTTTCTGACAGGTGAGCTAACATCTCAGTGTAGTTTTGATTTGCATTTCCCAAATGGTAAGTGATGATGAAAACATCTTTTCATATGTCTGTTGGGTATCTGGATGTCGTCTTTGGAGAAATATCTGTTCATGTTTCCTGCCTATTTTTAATTGAATTATTTGTTTTTTGGGCATTGAATTGCATAAATTCTTTATATATTTTGGATACTAACCCATTATCAGATATGTAATTTGCATATATTATCTCCCATTGTCTAAGCTGTCTTTTAGTTCTGTTGATTATTTCCTTCACTGCTTTTTATTTTGATGTAGTCCCAACAGTTAATTTTTGCTTTTGTTTCCCTTGCCTCAGGAGACATATCTAGAAAGAAGGTGCTATAGCTGATATCAAACAAGTTACTGTCTGTGTTCTCTTTTAGGATCTATAGCTGATATCAAACAAGTTACTGTCTGTGTTCTCTTTTAGGATTTTTATAGTTTCGTGTCTCACATTTAGATCTCTAGTCCATTTTAAACTTATTTTTGTATATGGCATAAGAAAGTGGTCCAATTTCATTTCTTTGCATGCTGTTATCCAGTTTTCCCAACACCGTTTATTGAAGAAACTTCTTCCCATTGCATATTCTTGCCTCCTTTGTCAAAAATTAATTGACCATGTAGATGTGGGTTCACTTCTGGGTTTTCTATCCTGTTCTATTGATCTATGTGTTGGCTTTTGTGTCAGTAGCATACTGTATTGATCACTACACTTTTGTAATATAACTTGAAGTGCAGAATTGGGATGCTTCCAGGTTTTCTTTTCTTTTCAAGATTGTTTTGGTTATTTGGGGTCTTTTGTGGTTCTGTTTAATCTTGTTTGTTCTAGCTCTGTGAAAAATACTGCTGGTATTTGATATGGATTGCATGCAATGTGTAGATTACTTTGGGTAGTATGAACATTTTAACAATATTTGCTCTTCCAATCCATGAGCATGGAATATCTTTCCATTTCTTTGTATCATCTTCAATTTCCTTCATCAGTGCTTTATAGTTTTCAGACCACTGGTCTTTTACCTCCATATCAATTTGGATGCCTTTTTTCTTTTCTGATTGCTACGGCTAAGACTTCCAGTACTATATTGAATAAAAGTGGTGAGGGTGGACATCATTGTCTTATTCCTGACTGTAGAATGTTAACTGTGGGATTATCATCAATTTGGAAGCTTTCTTTTCTATTCTATTTTTCTGGAATAGGTTGAGGGTAGGTATGAACTCTTCTTTAAATTTTTGGTAGAATGTGCCTATGAACCCATCTGGTCCTGGACTTTTGTTTGTTGGGAGTTACCTGATTACTAATTCAATCTTTGCTAGTGATTGGTCTGTTCAAATTTTATACTTCTTCTACTTCAGTTTTGATAGTTTATATTTTTCTAGGAATTTATCCATTTCTTCTAGGTTGTCCAATTTGTTTTTCTTATCAATCATTCTCTTAGAATTGTTCTTTTGGTCTTCAGGTCAATTTCTGGGATATTTAGGATGATTTGATTGTTATCTGGTTGTATTCATGGGACTAGGTGAACCTAGGGTCCTCCTAATCCACCATCTTCCAATCTCCTTTACATCAAAATTATTATCACAATATAGATAAGGGTTTCCTTAACTAAATAGCTATGTTGAACAAAACTAAGCATTCCTATAGATGAATTATTGAACCAAGACAATAACTCAGAAAAAAATATAGCTATTTAAAATTTCTTTGGCCAATCAAAATTCTAGATACCAATACAAATTACATAAACATAATGAATTTCTGGAAATTCACACATTAGCTGCTATAGTAACAAATAGTGTTGTTTTATTAATTATAGTATCTTCAAAATATATATACACATATACTCACATAAAAATTTTATCCTATGTATTATTTCCTTTTTTCATTCAGAATTATATGGTATAAATGATAGCATAGGAAATTTTAAAATTGCTTTCTGGATATCTGATACCCTTACCTAAACACTTTGTCATCATGAAATTTAAATGTGAATACTTTGTGGCACCAAACTGACCCAGAAATCTGAATGTTACATGCACAAACATAATGGGCCCTTAGAAGAGTATAATGTTTATTTATTTCTATGTACAAATTTGTTTTGTAGAACTCTAGATGGTATAGGACAGCCTCTGCTACACAATTGTTTCTAGTTCTTATATATAAATAAGAAAGAAACCATCAGAGTGATTGACTGAACCACTTGTAAAATTAACGTTGAGAAGTGCACTTTTCTTCCTATTCCTATTTCTCGGGCACTATGTTGAATATTATCAATGAATGCAAATGAGAATGTGTAAAATAAATAAGCTAAAACTTACATTATTAAAAACTTTACACAAATGTTTATTTAAATGGCAAATTCCCCTGGGCATTTAAAAATATTTGCAAACAGATTGCTAACAGTGACTGATAGGAAAAGATAGTAAAGCTACAGCATTAGGAGCCGCTGCCAGCCAAGGATCAACTAGAAATTGAGATTGAGCAGCTGTGAAGCTACAGAGCAAGTTAATTGCCAAAATAATTATAAATAATGTGCACAAAAATAATTTCCACACAATTTTCAGGGGTAATAATATTATGTATGTAATATAGTGTGAAAGGCATTCTGGTCCATTGACCTATGAACAAATAAGGAGGGAGGAAGGGAAAAGAGGAAGGAAGAAAGAAAGGAAAGAAAGAAGAGAATCACAAATATTTCACTATCATTTGTTTCCCTACAATGATTCTGAATAAATTTTTCACCCCTCCCTTTCTTCCACAAATCCTTATTGAATTGTTGCCTTGTTTTTTGTGTATAGTATATACTCAGGTATATAGTATTGGCATATACTGTGCAAAGGAGAATAGCCAATGCCCCGGTGGGGCTTTTATTCCAAAGTAAGGATACACATAAGCAAACAAGTGAATTGCTGATAGATAGTTGGTCTATCAGCAAATAAAGGTCCCAACTCCATCAATATTTAGTAATATTTTTTTTCAAACTTTGGGCTTCTGAATTTAGGGTTTGTTTTGTCCCCAATGTCCATTTTCCTTTTGAGATTAATGATGATACCATCTGACATCTTGATAAAGGATAAAGGCTAAGACTATGCTCTTCAAAGACAGAAGAGTGAACTCAGAAGTCAGCTTAAAAAGAATTTGTTGTATAGGAAAATTTTTAATTTTACAAAGAAAATGTACCAGGAATATATTTTATTCTCTTTCATTGTAATGGGAAAAGGTCATTCCCTTTAGTACTTAAAACCTGATCTTCAAAACTTGCTTTGTATAGTATCCCTAAATGGCATAGGTATTGTTTTTAAAAGAATGAAGAATTTAGGACAAAACTATAATTAAACTCCAAAAAGCAAAGCAATGCACAAAAGTATTTCATGGAAAACATCAGGTATTTCAACAGGCAAGAATGACTTACAGTTTGATTTCAAATATTTGGTTGATTTAATAATAGTGAATGTCCTTCATTTAGAAGAAAATTAAACAAATAGTTTGGTTTATACTTAGAGATAGAATACCATAGTTTTTAATAAATAAATTATCTTTGATATAATTAGTGGGTATGTCTTGTTCTCAGATTCTTAACGATTGTCAGTTATGTAATAGTTTGGCTAAAGTTTACAAAGAAAGTTATTATGCCATTACAGTGGTAGATTTAGCCATGATGAAAATTGCCAAAGAGAGTGTAACTAATTATTAACTCACACTGCATTCAAAAGTCTCATTTCCCTCCCAATATTAATGAGTGGGTTGATAGTACCAGTCCATCTAAAAGGTCACTTCATCTGTGACATTCCTTTTGTAATCTTTCCATCAATATTAAGACAAGGGTAAATGCCATGTTCTTGTGCGGTTTGCTTTGAAAACATTTAGCAAATGCCAACCCATTGTAATTCTTCTAGCCACTCAATATAGAAGGGAGCTGTGAATTATTTTTATTTTCCTTCAGCAATGGATCAACAGACAGTGATGCTTTTTACAATTCCCACTAAAACACGAAAAACATTCTGGGTTCTTAAGATGAATCAGAAAACTTTTGGTGTTGCAATAGTTACTCACTCTCTAGGAACATGTGTTCTTGCAGGCCACAAGCCCAAAACAATGATTATCTAAATATTAATGTGTGACAAATTATTAAAGACCATATTAAATCATTTAGATATTTGATGCCTGATTTCTTCTCTCTCAGTCTGAAAACATGTGAAGTAAATGTCTACAAAATGAAACTTTTTTTCATTATTTGTATATAGTTACACAATGGGGTATGGAGCAATGGGAACCATTAATTCAATTTCCATATTTCTCTCCCCACATCATTAAGGTTACTCTTGTGTTTGAAGCATTTCATTTCTATAGGAGATGGTAGCTAAGAAAATTCATTTTCTATAGTCTGGAAACCACAAATATTTATAGAGAAAGAAATGAGTTCATGTTACATCTATAGAGTTGAAATCATGACCGGGTATAATCATTAACTACAGTTCTCCACAGAATATATAATTAATCTAGAAATCCATCATGTAGCAGTTTGGTTTGTTTGCTTTCTTTGGGAAGTGATCTTGCCATCATTCATTTGTTTAGTCCAATAAGGGGTGACATGTATATTGAGAGGTGGTAAAATATGGTGGTTAAGAGCATGGACCCAGGAGATAGATTACCTCTGTGTAAAGCCCCACCTGCAATTCACTAGCTATGTAACTTCTGAGAACACTTCTCTGTGTGGTACTATTCTCTATGCCTCAGTTTCTTCATCTATAAAATAAGGAATACCTGCCTTACAGTTTTTTATGGATTGAATGAGTGCTCATATGTTAAGTAGTTATGTAGAATCTGGCATATGAGAAGCTCTATGGAAATGTGAGCTTCCATTGTTATTGTTATATGTACTTC
Source organism: Canis lupus baileyi (assembly GCF_048164855.1). Lineage (NCBI taxonomy): Eukaryota > Metazoa > Chordata > Mammalia > Carnivora > Canidae > Canis > Canis lupus. Next base: position 17,641,979 of record NC_132854.1, on the reverse strand, counting down.
CTTCAGTCTCAATTACTCAAAAATGAGCCCTTCTTAAAATACGAATAGTAAATGTTCCCCAATGATGGATGTTGTAATACTGAATTGGGTATGGATTGGAAATTGGTAGTTAATTCCAAATGTTAATTAATTTGGCCAATCGATCTACAATGATTACATAAAATATTTACACAAATAAGTCACAAAGTTTTTCATGATGGAATTTATAATGCCACAGTGAAGAGATACAGTGGATTTTAATAAAATGCAGGATATATAAAGTGCTCAGTAAAGGCATAGGCATAATTTAATTCTAGTGGCCTTACAAGGTGTTTAATTATTATTCAGATGAGATATTTGGTCTGAAAGTGGAAAGACATATATCATTTTGACAAGTAGACATGACTGGATAATGGGGTTTGTCGTGGCTAAGTCACCATATATATATATATAATATATATATTATATATATATATACGTGTATATATATATGTATATGATAGAGATATAATGATAAATGATTGGACAGATCAGATCTTGATTGGGAATGTTAGAAACCTTAAATTCCTCACTAGTGACATTGACTCATCTTGAGATGAGAAAGCCAATGTATGTGTTTAAGCAGAGCAGAGATATAACTGAAATTTATAAAATAAAATGAAGAAAATATAAACACCAGATGTAGCCTCACTCAAAAACAAAGTAATACCCTATGGAACAGAAAAGGAACAAAAGCCTGGAGATGTGACCCAGTAGTATCTGTACCCAATATCAAGAAGAGTTACTTGTAGAGTAATGAGAGAAACAAGGAACACGCATCTAGTGAAGGGCTAATAACTAATTGTATAACTTATTGAATTGAATTGAATAACTAATTGTATAACTTAGAAAGGAAAAGGGCCATTATCTGATGAGATAAAGAAGCCACTAAGAACATGTAACAATTCTGACCTTGTATGTACTTAAAACAATAAATGCTTTTATTTATTTCTTTATTTTTAAATTTATTCATGAGAGACACAGAGAGAGAGGCAGAGACACAGGCAGAGGGAGAAGCAGACTCTCCCCAGGAAGCCTGATGTGGGACTTGATCCCAGGACCCCGGGATCACAACCTGAGTCAAAGGCAGGTGCTCAGCCACTGAGCCACCCAAGTGCCCCAATAAATAAATGTTTTTAAAACTCAGGAGGAATTACAAGGAAAAATGGGGATCTATCGAAATATCTCTCTCAGATCATAAGAATACATATAGAAAAGGATATGAAGTTAAACAACAAATGATCTACTATAAATATATAAAATTGAAATCTACAAATATACGATGTTCACTTTTTCTAAAGCATTGCATGGAACCTTAACAAAAATTGACCACGCATAGATGGAAAAAAAAAAGACATTTAAAAGAATGATATCCTAAAGTCCACATTTCTTTTTACAGTGATGAGAGAGAATTTTTCCAAAGCTTTTTCTTAGTTACTGATTAGAGGACCAAAATATCAAAGCCAATAATGATAATTAGTATCAATTTATTAATTAAATGTAAAACTTTGTTGAGTCCTATAATGACTGTTTAGAAAATAAGGATTGCAACCTTCTGTAGAATTTATGGGCACTTAAAGTATAAACATGTTCTCTCTTATTGTACTTTTGACTTAATTCCCATTTACCTATTTCTTGATTTCCTTATCTTCAAAATAAGGAGATTTGATTATATAACCGTTAAGGACCCTTCCAGTTCAGTAATTGCATCTTGATGCATCTTTGATTTTTAACTGCTGCATTTTCTCCATGTTTCTTATAGAAATACTTTGCCATTCTTAGAAGTTACAGAGGGAAGATAGTTTGGAGAATCAGACAAATCTCACCTTGAATCATGTCCTGCAACTCACTAATTGTATAATTACATGAGCTGTTTATGCTGTTGAGCTCAGCTCTTTCATCTCTGAAAGGAGGGTGAAAAAATGAACCTCAATTTTCAATGATGTGAAACTGTATGAAGTTTCAACCAATGTTGAACTAAAAAATTGTAAGTTACCTACTAAGTTCTGGGCATTAAATGTGATAAATTAGAGAGAGAGAGAATCTAGACTCTGGAACACATAGCAAGTATTAATTCCTTCCCTCTCCATTCCTCACCTTTCTCCCTAAGTCCTTATCCCCAAGCAGTAACATATCACTCAGTATCAACAAGCCACATTGCTTTGTATTTGTTAAAATGGGCATGCGGAAGAGAACAAGGCACAACAATACTGAGGAGGAAATGTCTCCCTGATGGAAAACTGGACATCTGAGACCAAAGCATACTATTGGGGCCCAATCAAATTCCAGTGTCATAGTTTATGGGTGTTTGTCTCCAGCTCTTTGTTGAGCACAACACTAAGAGAGCTGCTCAGCAATTTGTAGGACATAATAGCGAGGTAGGCACTCTCTACTCTTTTCATAATTTATACTAAATTAATGCAGGCAGATAGCATGCAATGTCATTTTGTTTTCCAGGTTTGAAACAGCTAGTGAATCATTTAAATGTTATTTTCCTTATTGGGAAATTAAATATTCTCCATATTGAGGATCTTTTGAGTTATTTGAGAGGGGAAAATTATTCCATTTGCCTTATGTGATAATAACCTACACAGTAATTCAAGCAAATTTACTTCTCAGGATATAAAATTTCAAGGCATTCAGACAGGAATATTCTCTCAGTTGTTTGTGGGATTTTCATATCTGTGTTTAATTTAGTCTTTAAATTTCATGCTAGATATGAAGTACAATTTCTTTGCTACAATTTTTAGCCTTTACAAAGTAAAACCTCACTTTAGATTAGACTGTGGCAAACTTTCCTTTTCAAAGCATTTAAAACTTCTGAATTTATGGTCAGATAGTATATTAAGCCAAAAGACAAACATTCAAAAATTAAGCTCACATTAATTATAAATGTACACTGCCACAAGAAAACTCTAAAAGCAGCTTTACTAAATGAACTGCACTACTGAAATACATATTCTAGATCCCTTGCCTTTTCTGTGCTTGGTCTCTAAGAAAGATTGCATAAAAACAGAAACAAGTAAATTAGAAAGATCTTTAGAAAGGATTCTTCTCACCTTAGCAAGACTTATTATCAGACTCGCATTTTTTTCTTTCGATGAAACAAAAATCCCTTTTGTACCTTACTTCCCCATTCCTGGGGATAAAGGAGGATATATAGATGTTTTTGACATATACATAACTGGAAGGTGACTGACTTCATGTTGATTTCACATATTTCAAAATCCCTGCCACCCAGAAAATCTTCCTCTCATCCACTTAAAAATCCCAGATTAAGCTCCTGTGTCCAAGAGAAAACAAATGAACATGAAATGTTTATATGTTAAATTGGCAGACTGTTCTATATAGTTATACATTTAAAACTATTTAACAGTTACATAAGCCAAATATTGTTCTTTGTTCTATTACCATATTAACTCATGATAGTTGATCAGATTATAAGTCTCAAAATTTTTTTAAAGAGATCAAGGGATGGTACACATGATATTTAAAAATTTGCATTTGATAAAGAAGATGTGGTATATATATACAATGGAATATTACTCAGCCATTAGAAATGACGAATACTCACCATTTGCTTCAACATGGATAGAACTGGAGGGTATTATGCTGAGTGAAGTAAGTCAATCAGAGAAGGACAATCATTATATGGTTTCAGTCATATGGGGAATTTAAAAAATAGTGAAAGGGATTATAGGGGAAAGGAGAGAAAATGAGTAGGAAAAATTAGAGAAGGTGACAAAACATGAGAGACTCTTAACTCTGGGAAATGAACAAGGAGTAGCAGACGGGGAGGTGGGTGGGGGAATGGGGTGACTGGGTGACGGGCACTGAGGGGGGGCACTTGATGAGATGAGCACTGGGTGTCATGCTATATGTTGGCAAATTGAACTCCAATAAAAAGAAATATATATATAAATAAATAAAAATAAAAATTCACATTGGGACAAGAAGGGAAAACCAGAAATGTGCAGGAAATTAATTTAAAAGTAGAAGGTAGGAGGAGGGGCAAGATGGCAGAGGAGTAGGGTCCCCAAATCACCTGTCCCCAACAAATTACCTAGATAACCTTCAAATCATCCTGAAAATCTATGAATTTGGCCTGAGATTTAAAGAGAGAACAGCTGGAATGCTACAATGAGAAGAGTTCACTCTTCTATCAAGGTCTTCTAAGCACAACATCTCCAAAGAAACGAGAGCTTTAAATGATACACTGGACCAGATGGATTTCACAGATATCTACAGAACTTTACATCCACTCAACTGAATACACATTCTTCTCAAGTGCACATGGAACTTTCTCCAGAATAGACCACATACTGGGTCACAAATCGGGTCTGAACCGATACCAAAAGATTGGGATTGTCCCCTGCATATTCTCAGACCATAATGCCTTGAAATTAGAACTAAATCACAACAAGAAGTTTGGAAGGACTTCAAACACGTGGAGGTTAAGCATCATCCTGCTAAAAGATGAAAGGGTCAACCAGAAAATTAAGGAAGAATTAAAAAGATTCATGGAAACTAATGAGAATGAAGATACAACCGTTCAAAATCTTTGGGATACACCAAAAGCAGTTCTAAGGGGGAAATACATCGCAAGACAAGCATCCATTCAAAAACTGAAAAGAACTCAAATACAAAAGCTAACCTTACACATAAAGGAGCTAGAGAAAAAACAGCAAATAGATCCTACTCCCAGCAGAAGAAGAGAGTTAATAAAGATTCGAGCAGAACTCAATGAAATCTAGACCAGAAGAACTGTGGAACAGATCAACAAAACCAGGAGTTGGTTCTTTGAAAGAATTAATAAGATAGATAAACCATTAGCCAGCCTTATTAAAAAAAAAAGAGAGAGAAGACTCAAATTAATAAAATCATGAATGAGAAAGGAGAGATCACTACCAACACCAAGGAAATACAAATGATTTTAAAAACATATTATGAACAGCTATACGCCAATAAATTAGGCAATCTAGAAGAAATGGATGCATTCCTGGAAAGCCACAAACTACCAAAACTGGAACAGGAAGAAATAGAAAATCTGAACAGGCCAATAACCAGGGAGGACATTGAAGCAGTCATCAAAAACCTCCCAAGACACAAGAGTCCAGGGCCAGATGGCTTCCCAGGGGAATTCTATCAAATGTTTAAAGAAGAAACCATACCTATTCTACTAAAGCTGTTTGGAAAGATAGAAAGAGATGGAGTACTTCCAAATTCGTTCTATGAGGCCAGCATCACCTTACTTCCAAAACCAAAGACCCCACCAAAAAGGAGAATTACAGACCAATATCCCTGATGAACATGGATGCAAAAATTCTCAACAAGATACTGGCCAATAGGATCCAACAATACATTAAGAAAATCATTCACCATGACCAAGTAGGATTTATCCCTGGGGCACAAGGCTGGTTCAACACTCGTAAAACAATCCATGTGATTCATCATATCAGCAAGAGAAAAACCAAGAACCATATGATCCTCTCATTAGATACAGAGAAAGCATTTGACAAAATACAGCATCCATTCCTGATCAAAACTCTTCAGAGTGTAGGGATAGAGGGAACATTCTTCAACATCTTAAAAGCCATCTACAAAAAGCCCACAGCAAATATCATTCTCAATGGGGAAGCACTGGGAGCCTTTCCCCTAAGATCAGGAACAAGACAGGGATGTCCACTCTCACCACTGCTATTCAACATAGTACTGGAAGTCCTAGCCTCAGCAATCAGGCAACAAAAAGACATTAAAGGCATTCAAATTGGCAAAGAAGAAGTCAAACTCTCCCTCTCGCTGATGACATGATACTCTACATAGAAAACCCAAAAGCCTCCACCCCAAGGTTGCTAGAACTCATACAGCAATTTGGTAGCGTGGCAGGATACAAAATCAATGCCCAGAAGTTAATGGCATTTCTATACACAAACAATGAGACTGAAGAAAGAGAAATTAAGGAGTCAATCCCATTTACAATTGCACCCAAAAGCATAAGATACCTAGGAATAAACCTCACCAAAGAGGTAAAGGACCTATACCCTAAAAACTATAGAACACTTCTGAAATAAATTGAGGAAGACACAAAGAGATGGAAAATATTCCATGCTCATGGATTGGCAGAATTAATATTGTGAAAATGTCAGTGTTACCCAGGGCAATTTACACATTTAATGCAATCCCTATCAAAATACCATGGACTTTCTTCAGAGAGTTAGAACAAATTATTTTAAGATTTGTGTGGAATCAGAAAAGACCCCGAATAGCCAGGGGAATTTTAAAAAAGAAAACCATATCTGGGGGCATCACAATGCCAGATTTCAGGTTGTACTACAAAGCTGTGGTCATCAAGACAGTGTGGTACTGGCACAAAAACAGACACATAGATCAGTGGAACAGAATAGAGAATCCAGAAGTGGACCCTGAACTTTATGGGCAACTAATATTCGATAAAGGAGGAAAGACTATCCATTGGAAGAAAGACAGTCTCTTCAATAAATGGTGCTGGGAAAATTGGACATCCACATGCAGAAGAATGAAACTAGACCACTCTCTTTCACCATACACAAAGATAAACTCAAAATGGATGAAAGATCTAAATGTGAGACAAGATTCCATCAAAATCCTAGAGGAGAACACAGGCAACACCCTTTTTGAACTCGGCCACAGTAACTTCTTGCAAGATACATCCACGAAGGCAAAAGAAACAAAAGCAAAAATGAACTATTGGGACTTCATCAAGATAAGAAGCTTTTGCACAGCAAAGGATACAGTCAACAAAACTCAAAGACAACCTACAGAATGGGAGAAGATATTTGCAAATGACGTATCAGATAAAGGGCTAGTTTCCAAGATCTATAAAGAACTTATTAAACTCAACACCAAAGAAACAAACAATCCAATCATGAAATGGGCAAAAGACATGAAGAGAAATCTCACAGAGGAAGACATAGACATGGCCAACATGCACATGAGAAAATGCTCTGCATCACTTGCCATCAGGGAAATACAAATCAAAACCACAATGAGATACCACCTCACACCAGTGAGAAAGGGGAAAATTAACAAGGCAGAAAACCACAAATGTTGGAGAGGATGCGGAGAAAAGGGAACCCTCCTGCACTGTTGGTGGGAATGTGAACTGGTGCAGCCACTCTGGAAAACTGTGTGGAGGTTCCTCAAAGAGTTAAAAATAGACCTGCCCTACGACCCAGCAATTGCACTGTTGGGGATTTACCCCAAAGATTCAGATGCCATGAAACGCCGGGACACCTGCACCCCGATGTTTATGGCAGCAATGGCCCACAATAGCCAAACTGTGGAAGGAGCCTCGGTGTCCATCAAAAGATGAATGGATAAAGAAGATGTGGTTTATGTATACAATGGAATATTCCTCAGCCATTAGAAACAACAAATACCCACCATTTGCTTCAATGTGGATGGAACTGGAGGGTATTATGCTGAGTGAAGTAAGTCAATCAGAGAAGGACAGTGTATGTTCTCATTCATTTGGGGAATATAAATAATAGTGAAAGAGAATATAAGGGAAGGGAGAAGAAATGTGTGGGAAATAAATATCAGAAAGGGAGACAGAACATAAAGACTCCTAACTCTGGGAAACAAACTAGGGGTGGTGGAAGGGGAGGAGGGCGGGGGTTGGGGGTGAATTGGTGACAGGCACTGAGGGGGGCACTTGACGGGATGAGCACTGGGTGTTATTCTGTATGTTGGTAAATTGAACACCAATAAAAAATAAATTTATTAAAAAATAAAATAAAATAAAAGTAGAAGGTATTGAAAATGAAGTGCAAACAGAATCAGGTAAGGAATAAGGGGTAATAGATACAGATGAATAATAAGTTTCAGAGGAGTCTTTTCAGTGAGTTCCCATTTTAAAGTTGCTTTGGTTTTATTGTTGGATCCTCTAAAAATGTCTGGGTTTGGTTGTTTGCATTGATACTACCATGTAGTCATTCCAATAAAAGCACCATCCCCACCCCCGCACCCCTTTGTTTTCTAAATGTTTTCTCCATTGCTTTTCTCCTTTCTCTTTGCCAACTCACTTTTCTCTTATGCCATTATAGATAAATATGCATTCAAACAATTTTCACTGTCAGGGAAGAGAAAAGAAGGCGAATAAAAATGCAGAAGACAGAACCACAGCTCTGGTTCAAATTTCCCATCTCATTATACCATATTTTAGATTTTAAGAATTTTCTGCCATGTTAGGTTGGCAAGTTCTTAACTTACTATCAATTCCCATTCCAGAGATATGATAACAGCTCTGGATCTTCAAATCTTGACTATCCAAAACTAGATAATCACCCTTGCTTCCACACAAGGTAAAAATCACAAAACCATTTACTTTGATCCAAGTATTCTATTTATGACATTTTTAAAGCTTCCATATTTCTGACAAAAAATAGTCTTCTTCCAGAAGTAAAAGCTGTGTATAATTACTGGTATTTCAATCGCTGGTATTCACTAGGACATTTGCATGACAAACCTTCTTTTGAAAGCCCCAAATAGATATACCGCCATCACTGTTCCAATACGTATTACATGGCCTCTTCTCACTTCTTGAAGATATGAGGTCATCAAGTAAGAGCCTATCACCAACCTTTTCTTTAGTCATTGTGCTTAAGTGCACCCTTAACTACACAGCACAAGGGGCATCTCTATGTGCAATAAGAGCTGTTACAACAATTTGTATAAAGTGAAAACTCTGTCCAAATGATCAGTATTACAGATGGCAAAAGCATTTCTAAATCTTCCAGGATGGCTTTCCATTAACTAATGAATCCTGTACACTGCAACCACCAAACTTCCAGAAATAGTGTTCCCTCTTTATGGAGAAAGATTAAAGTCTAGAAAAGAAATAGAGCCAAAGAATGATACAGATATACGGAGTAAAGAACCATATGATCTACAATGTCCATTTTCCTCAATATACAGATAAAGAATCCTAAGGAATTGAGACTTTCTCAATGATACAGAATTTGTTGAGAGCAGAACAAAGATTTAACTTCTGATATTCTCAATGCTCAGTAATATCTTAGGTTGGTTCTTTTTTTTTTTTTCTGTTCTTTTTTGGTGGGGGGGTATAGAGAAATGTCAAATCCTCCAGCCCTCAAATAATATTTTTAATATTCTTTAACCTTTTCTGATTATCTTAAATGATGACTTTCCAATCTCCATATTGTTGTAAATGTCAAAAATTATTTGCAAGAATATAAGGTCATTTCAAAATTTACAAAACTACCTCTAATTATTCTTGACTTCAGATGTCTTAACAAAACAGATTTTTTTTGTTGTTGTTGTTACAGGATCATCTGCCATAGTGATTAATTGTATGTATTCATCCTACCTATATATATTCTATTTTTCTACCTATATATTCTATGGATATAATCTATCCTCCTAATCTTCCCTAAAAATTAATGGCTTTTCACATACTTGCCTTGGGTAATGCTTATGACCTTTTTAAAGTATTTGGGATCTAACAAAATGAATATAGTTCAAAAACTTTTACATGTCTACATGACAAGTGGCACACAGCATTTTTACTGAAGTATTTTGTGCGTGAGGCTCATGATTAACACTGCCAAGGAATTTCCTGGAATGTGGGCTGGAATATTCTAAATTCTGAACACATTCCCCCAAATTTCAAGTACCTCTGAAAAATGGAAAAGAGAATTCTGTCATTTATTTGACTTGGCTTGAAAATATTTTTAAGAGCACTTTCTTCAATAGGATAATATTTATTAAGAAAATAAAAAATATTCTACTTTAGTAAGTAGTACTCAGGAAAGTATGCCTGAATTTATTATAATGCTTTATGAAAATAATGCTGATTTAATTAACCACATCAATAATGTGCCACTAATGTGACTGTTCTATATTTATGAATAATCAGATCTCAAAGCATTAATTCGGCAACCTCAAGTGATATGGGCTAGTTCATTGCTGGAAGCAACTAAACCAATTAGCAGAGTCACAGATTCTGTGACTTTTTAATTTTTTTAAATTTCCATATTGGAAATTTAAACCCCTTTCAGAGCCCCAAATCCCCTTTTGTGTAATATCTACATTCTTATTGTAGTAATACTATATAAATCTCTTGCTCTATTCACCTTGAAAAAATTATTTGTAAGCTAAAGTCTTGGCATGAACAGCTTTCTCTTTGTGTATATCCTCATATTTTTAACTTTTTCTCAATTTTATTTTTAAATCATTGATCATGTACACGTCTTCCATCTGAAAAGACTGCAGGAGCTCTAATTTTGTGTTCAAAAGGGTAATATCTTCATGTCTGAAATTAACAAGCAGATAGTGAGTGTTCCACGGCACAAGGTAGCTCATCAATTGTTTCCCTGTACAGTGGTTTTGCTTAGTTAGCCTCATGGAGATACTTCCCTTCACATCCCCCCTGAAAAAATAAACCATTTTGCCACAAATTAGGTAATCTAAAGCACTACAAGGCAACTCACAGGCTTTTCTGAATACAAGTGTTAGCATTGGGCGTTTAGCAAAATGAAATGTTGTGGACAGCTCGTGGGAACAGAGGTTATCCTGAGAAGAAAACTACTTTTGGGCCCAAAGATTTTTTATTTTCTGCCCAATAGAAACTCTTTGCAGTAATCAGCTGAAAGTTTGTAGACAACAATATCCGTATCACTTATATGAAACACTCAATAGAACATTTAAGGTAAAACAGAATTTCTTGTCCTCTAATATTCAATGTGAAAACAGACCTTTCTTAGAGCCCTCAGGTGACAAAACTACCATTTTTTCTCTGATGAGACAGCAGAGCATAATAGTAAAGAACTGCCTTCAGCATCAGATGTGTCTGGGTCTAGGGAAAAACTATGCCATTTATTGATTATAAATTATAAGACAACTTCTTTTACTTTGGTCACTCTATCTCATCTGTTCAATAGAGATCATTATAATATTTTACAGAGTCGTTACGGAAATTAGAAGGGATAATAAAAGTGAAGCCCTTAGCACAACACCTGAAATTTAGGAAGGACCATAAAAAGACATTGCTGTTATATTTTTATATTTGTAACTAGCACCAAGGTTGTTTAGCTTCATGCAGTCACAGAGAAGTGGTTCACCAATAGTCCTCATACACAAAAGCAGAATTCAACAGTTTAAGACACTGTAAAAGCTCTTTGAATAAAGAAAAACAAAAAGGAGAAGTGTTAAATCTCAAAATACATATTATGGTGGATAGTCATCTGTGTAACTTGTTCATAATGTCAATTTATAGAAAAGAAAGGCTATTTTGTTCAGTAATGCGTTGAAACTTGAGGGAGATTATCAAAATCCAGAGTAGAGTCAGTTTTCCAATAGCCACTGCTTGACTGTGTGCTCTGAATCTGAGGTGAGATTCCTTGCATTATTCTTCTGGTATTTGTTGGCTTTGTATCATTTTGCCTCCTTGTCAAAATTCAATGTTGGCTGCATGAAAGCAACCGGCATTTGTTTCTTCTGGCAAAGAGAAGTGGTAGAAGGGTGACTGGGAGCCTTGTTTATAGAATAACGGCATTCGTGAATATTTTTTATCTTTAGGCTTTCATCCTGAGAAAAACCATGAGGGAAGTTGCAAACAGTAAAAATTATTTCCTTTGCTGTAAAATTGTAACAATAACAGGACTTTTTTTTAAAGGTGCCTATTTGTAAAATCAGTACAACTGACATTCCCTTAGGTACGTTAATATATAATGCAGACAACTGATTTGGCTTTTTTCCCCCATGAATGTGCCAAACATTTAACATATTTTAAATGAGTAATTTAATTTCAATGTGAACCTGTCATATACACAAATAATTGATAATTTTGATGTGTTGTTAACATGGTATGTGAGTTTTTATATAGGGATTATAGAAACTGATCAGGAATAGGAATAAACATGTCACGTGTCAACACCAATTCAAGGTTATGGGAAGAAGTCAAATGTTTCTAACAGTGCATTCACTATTCCCCCAAAACATACATAATCATTAAAAGGAAAATGAAAAAAACATTTTTAGAGATCTGCCGAACAAATTTTATTGCAAACAGCCCAAATTTTTAGGTCTGAAGTGACTTGCTTAGATACTTTAATGCTTTGAAAGAATTGCTTTTCTCCTTAAGAAAATTAACACAACTGCTTCCCAGAGAGAGTTTGATATATTCTTCTACTTTATTTATAAACATACAATGTACCCAAGGTAGGGCAGAATATTATGCTTAAGTAAATGTCAATTGCAATTCCCTTTATTTGCGCTTAATATTTTTCAGCTTTATTAATGGTATAACTGACAAAATTGTAAATTATTTAAACTGTACATACTGATGTTTTCATATACATATATACTGTGAAAAAATTCCTCCAATTCAGTTGATTAACACATCTACCAACATGTTTTGTTTTGGTGAGAACATTTAAGTTCTACTCTCTAATGTCAATTATGTAACAGTGTTATCAACTACAGTCACCATGTTGCACATTAGCTCCTCAGACTTTATTCATCTTATAGTTGAAATTTGTACCCTCTTACCAGTGTCTGTTTCCCACCACCCCCAAAACCCACCAAGCTCCTGGCAACTACTTCCCTATTCTCTATTGCATGAATTTATGAATTTGACTTTTTTTGTTTGTTTTAGATTCCAACTTAAGGGAAACCACAAAGTGTTTGTCTTTTGTTGGCTTATCTCAGCATGATGTCCTAAAGGTCCATCCATAATATCACAAATGAGAGAGTTTCCTTCTTTCTCATGGCTGAATAAAATTTCTCTGTGTGTGTGCGTGTGTGCGTGTGTATGTGTGTGTGTGTGTGGTCTGTGTATCCATCTGTCTATAGACACATTTTGATTCTATATTCTGGCATTGTAAATGCTGCAATGAACATTGGTGTGCAGGTACCTCTTTGAAATACTGTTTTCATTTCCTTTGGATAGGTGCCCAGAAGTAGGATTGCTGGATCATATGGTAATTCTTTTTTTTTTTTTTTTTTTATGTATTTCTATACTGTTTTCTGTAGTGGCTGTACTATTTATATTCTCATCCATGATGCACAGGATTCCCTTTTCTCCACATTCCCACCACCACTTATCTGTTTTCTTTTTGATGATGGCCATTCTAACAGGTATGAGGTGATATCTACTGTGATTTTTGATTTACATTTGCCTGATGATTAGTGATGTTGAGTGCCTGCTGGTCATTAACATGTTTTCACTGGAAAAAGCTAATCATTTTTTTTCTTATTAGAAGGAATAATCATGATGGGGCTTGTTCTGATACTTTTAATGAGTGAATTAGTTTCAACCTAAAGTCTGATCATATGAAAGCTTCATTGTAAAGGCTCTCAAACTGTTATCAAGTATCTATAGAACTCAAATTCTGGCTGAATTTATACAAAATTAATGTTTGTTGTAATACCTTTATTTAAGTGAAATATATACAATTTCTCTCTCTCATACATACACACACACATAAAGGCCTTAAATATATACAGACTAAATCAACCAGTTAGCAAAATTGCAGTTCTAGAACATGAAATATCTCATATTATTTGATTTTTAATTTTGTTTTCTTTTGTGTATATTTTCTGTATTTTTTTTTATTCTTACTTTTAGCTTCTTTCTTTCTTTTTTTAAAAGATTCTATTTACTCATGAGAGACACAGAGAGAGAGACAGACAGAGAGAGAAGCAGGCTCCATGCAGGAAGCCGGACGTGGGACTCGATCCCGGGTCTCCAGTATCACCCCCTGGACTGAAGGTGGTGCTAAACCACTGAGCCACCCGGGCTGCCCGTTTAGCTTATTTTCTTGTTAACACTGTAATGCATAGTATTTCTCCTAAGAATTTACCCTTGAAATTTGTATCTATTTATTCCAAGATTATTCTCAGATTCTTAAAAATGAGAGCATTTCTTTCCTGCAGTCAGTGTATTAGGGAAAAGATAAAACAATAGCAGGTAAATGTTCTCTGCTATACCTTCCTCCTTTCAACTATGATTAGACGTTGACAATTTCCAAAGTATAAAACTAGGAGATAGACAACAACTTGAGTTTTAGGGCTAGTTTTGCTATCATCTATTTACACTTAAAAAAAATTGATTTAGCCTGTTTGTTCAACTATGAAGAGTTCAAAGGAATGGACGATTACTGTCTATTAAATAATTATATGAGAATGAAAGAATTTATAGCTATTATCACCCAAGTATAGCTGGTATACCACTAATGAAAATAATGTTTCTATCTTTAACATATCTGAGTTTGATGTAGTTTTTTTAATTATGTAATGTAGATACTAAAAAAGTAAGGTTAATCTGGCTGTTGGAAGGTCTCAAACATACTGGAATAATTCAAGTTTGCACCACAGAAAACATGTTCACAAAAAGCACATCACTGGGATCCCTGGGTGGTACAGTAGTTTGGCGCCTGCCTTTGGCCCAGGGCGCGATCCTGGAGACCCGGGATCGAATCCCACGTCGGGCTCCCAGTGCATGGAGCCTGCTTCTCCCTCTGCCTGTGTCTCTGTCTGTCTGTCTCTCTCTCTCTCTCTCTCTCTGTGACTATCACAAATAAATAAACACTTAAAAAAATTTTTAAAAAAAAGCACATCACTGTGCAATCCAGTAAGGTGAGAAGTATGGGTTTTGTTATGTCTATGGTACACTTGACAAAAAAGAGGAGGAGGAGGAGGAGGAGAAAAGTTAAATGACTTGCCCAGGGTAGTGAACCAGAGCCCAGATTCAGACATAGGTCCTCTAACTCTAACAGGAAGTTTCATTGTTGCACTTGCATTTCTAAAAGGGTACAGTGTAGGGGCACATGGCTGCCTTGGTGGGAAGAGCATGAGATTCTTGATTTCGGGGTCATGAGTTCAAGCCTCATGTTAGGTAGAAATTACTGAAAAAAAAATAAACTTTAAAAAAAATAAAAGGACATAATCCCTGGTTATTTTTAATATAGATTCACACTTTACTTATTGTGATTTTTTAAATTTGTAATGTTTCCTTTCTTTAAATTCAGCCTTAAAATATTTTCCCTGTTTATTTTTTATTTTATTTTTTTATTATTTTTTTTTATGATAGTCACACAGAGAGAGAGAGAGAGAGAGGCAGAGACATAGGCAGAGGGATATATTTTTTATATATATATATTTTTCTAAATATATATATTTATTTTTCTAAAGATTTCATTTAAATATATTTTTCTAAAGATTTTATTTATTTATTCATGTGTGGGACTCGACCTCGATCACACCCTGGATTGAAGGATCAATTGACAGTATATATGTAGGTCTATTCTCCAGGATCACACCCTGGGCTGAAGGCGGCGCTAAACCGCTGAGCCCCCCGGGCTGCCCTCAGCAGTGATGTTCACTGAAAGGCAAAATGTGATCATTTTGAATTATCATTGTTTTAAAAAATATAAAAGTTCTATATAATGAGAGATAGCTTCTTGCTAAGGCAGAAGAGGGACATTCATGATGTGATACAAATATAAGCAGGATATCTGTTACAAAAAGAAATAACCTTTCAGTAGCTGTTAGTATATGTGAATATAATATTTAGAGAAAAGTAATTAATTCATTTTATTGGTACTATACTAACACCTCAGGTGTGTAGTGAATTCTTTCTGAACTTCAACTTCAGGTTTTCCATTTAGTCTTTTGCATTGTTTACCTGAGAAATTTGACCTTGAGAAGATGAATCCAAATTCAGAGGGGATTATTTATTACCATTTGTGATTACTTTTAGTTGTATTCATGGAAATAGCAGACAGGATCCACTCAATCTTTATATTTTTCAAGGACTTGTCTCCTTTCATGCAAAAAAAAAGCTTATTAGGTTTTAAATACCACACTATGTAATGGTGTATTTTTATATATAAAAAATAAACAGGGGATATATATATATATATGATATATATATATAACATATATATATATATAACATACATATATATGTTACATATATATCACTGCTGAATTACAGTATTAGGAAACAATTTGATTCATATACATTTATAGCTCAAACATAGATTCACAAAGGATGATCTGTGTAAATAAATCTGCTTAGCATTAAAGTTATCTCACAAAGAAAACCTTAAATCTAACTAATTGATTTATTTTTAAAAATAGGCTACTCAGAAAATAATTTTTATTGTGATAAAATATATGATACAAAATTTGCCATTGTAACTCAGCGACATTAATTCCATGTTGTACCACCATTACCATTATTTTCAAATATTTTTTGTTGCCCCAAAAAGAACTCTGTAACCACTTAGCAATGATTCCTCATTCTCTAGTTCTTCCAAACCCTAGTAACCTCAAATACTTTTGGTCTCTGCCTATTTCAGATGCCATCATATAACTGGAATCATACAATAGTTGCCTTTTTTATGTCTTGTTTATTTCATGAAGAGTAATGTTTTTAAAATTCAACCATGTTATAGCACATGTCAAAACTTCATTCCTCCTTATGGCGGTATGTATATAGTGCATTTTGTTTATCCATTAATTTGTTGATGAACACTAGGGTAGTTTTCACTTTTTGGGTATTCTGAATAGTGCTCCAAATAAACACTGGACCCACAGGTATCTCTTTGAACCCCTATTTTTAATTATCTTAGATATTCACCTTTGAGTAGAATTTTTGATATATGATTATATGATAATCTTGCCACTTATAACAATATCCACGGAACTTGAGAATATGATGCTAAGTAAAATAAGTCAGAAAGATAAATACCATACAATATCACTTATATATGTAATTAAAAAAAACAGATACAGAGAACAGACTAGTGGTTGTCAGAGAGGAGGAGGGAAATTGGGTAGGCAAAAGGAATGAAGGGAGTCAAAAGATACAAAATCACAGATATAAAATAAATGTAATTGAGATGTAAGACACAGCACCTTAACTATAGTCAAGAATGTATTGCTCAGGGCAGCCCAGGTGGCTCAGTGGTTTAGCAGCGCTTTCAGCCAGGGGTGTGATCCTGGAGACCTGGGATCGAGTCCCATGTTGGGCTCCCTGCAAGAAGCTTGCTTCTCCCTCTGCCTGTGTCTCTGCCTCTCTCTCTCTCATGAATAAATAAAATCTTTTAAAAAAAGAATGTAAGAATGTATTGCCTACTTAAAAGTTGCTAAGAGTAATTATTAAAGGTCTCATCACAACAAAAAAATCTGTAACCTTGTATGGTTATAGAAGGTAACTAGACATTATGCTGATTGTTTCACAATGTATACAAATATCTGTATTTGTATTTGTATTGTATATAAATATCAAATCATTGTATACTAATAGTGTTATATGTCAGTTATACCTAAATTAAAAAAAAGAATATTAAGACTGTGTGGTATCTGTATCAAGATAGACAAATAGATAAAAGAAACAGAGCACAGACTTACATATATACTGTCAATTGATTTTTTTCAAAAGTAAAAAGGCAATTCTGTCGAGAAACAAACAGTATTTTCAACAAATTGTCCTGAAACAACTAGCTATGCATATAAACTTTAATCCATACCTGACATCTTGTGCAAAGTTTTAACTCAAGTTCAATTTAGGTCCTAAATATAAAACCTACAACTCACGGAAGAAAATAGGACAGATTTGGGGCAGGAAATCAGAGTAGAGAAGTAGTCAAAGCCTCATGATATAGGCCTTATAACACTTTGGATGTTTTTCTACATTTGATCTGGTATCACTGTAAGTAGGAAAGTCACTAGTAGATGCCAATGGTGCTGGCTTGGACTCCAGTGGCAGTAGTAGAATGGGGAAAAGAAGAAGTCAGGTTTGGAGTATATTCTGAAGGCAAAGCTGACATGCTGTGCTTATAGATTGGTTGTAGAATTTGAAACAAGGTCAGGGATAATTCCAAGGTTTTGGGTCTGAGAAGCTGATGAATGGAGGTGCTATCTTCTGAAATGAGAACCCAGGGGAAGAATAGGGAATAGGAATCAAGAGTTTGGCTTTGTACTTGTCATGTTTGAGGTAACTATTAAGCATCCAGGTGGTGATATCAAATAAGCAGTGGGAAATAAAACTAAAGAGTCTGAGAGAAAAATAAGAACCAGAAATATCATTTGGTGGTCATGAGCATGTAAAGGATATTTAAAACATAGGATTGGATCAGCTCAAGTGGTTAATGAATGTTTATACAGGAGGCCAAAGACTAGATCCTGGAATGTATCAAAATTGCTTATATTTGAGAGGAATAAATTTTTTCAGTGTGTCTATCATATACAAATTTTTCATTCTGTTATAGCACTATAGCCAAAAAAGTAAAGTGATGATAGGAAGGGGTATTGGGCAAGTCCTGGAACTAAGCCTTCAAACCCTGGATTGCTGGTAACTAGATCCTGGCTTTGAGCTCTATGACATCCCTCCCTGGGCTTCAGTTTCATCATCTATAAATTAAAACAATAGAGCTTGTTGGCTGTTTGAGCAGGAGGAATAAAAGAAAAGAGTAAAACTAACTCTAGGGTTTTGAGATTCATTGGCTTCCTGGCAGGAAAGCTACTAGTTTAGGAGAGAAGATTTAGCTACATTGAGCATGACCTATGTCATCTGTAATGACCCCTAAATCTTTTGCAGCTGTTCTTACATAGCTCTGGCTTCTTATTTTTCAGCTTGCTTTTCACTTGAATTTATTGTTCTATAACTTAGTCAGGGATGGTTTGGTTTCAAAACCCAGAAACTCTCTGAAAGTAGCTTGAGCAGAAAAGAGAATATTTTGGAAGGTCCAGTGTGCTTCACAGAATTCTAGGATCTCCTGAGACAGAAACAGGAAATGGGAGACGGTAACTCTCCATTCTGGTTTCCTCTTCTCTAATTTCACATCATCATCTCTCCTGACTCCACCAAGAAAGTGCCTTGGATTCCTGAAATATATTCTTACAAATCCAGTTTCCATCAATATCTGCACCAGTCTTTGAAATTGTCCCAATTTCACATTCCTAGGAGAGAGAATTTGATTGACTCTGCCTGGCTTCATTGTTGCTGCTTTCTGAATCAGTTGTTCATCCTTGATCTATTCATATAATTAAAATGTTCTTAAATGAGTCTTACTTTCAGGTTGGGAGCTTCAGATGACATCTCATAAAACAAGAATGAAGCTACCCCTAAATGGATCTAATCTAAGAATGATAAATAACATTTCAAAAACCGTTCTCAATTGCCTATTTTTAATTTTTCCAACTCACTCACCCCCTCATATACATGCAAATTTCCAAATACTATTATTCAGCAGGAAATATGAAAGTAATAGAAATCTATTTTTGTTTTCTAAAATGCTAAAATTTTAATGCCTTTTTAAATATTTTGGTTTGTGTAAATAATTTTTTAAGTCTTTTATCAATATCATATGTTACATGAGGTAAAATCACTGAGGACATATTTTAGTTCTTGACTCTACACAAATATCCAATAAAGCAAAATCCTCATGGAAATAATAATGCATTTTGACAGCTAAACTCTTAAAAAAGAAAGGAAACCTTTCTTAGCATTTGGACTAATTCCTAAGGAATTATATCTTTCTATCAAGACTGTATAAGTAGAAACGTTAATATTTCTAAGAGAGGAATTAACTACCACATTATGGCCTTTTAAATTCTTCTAAAATAACAAGGAGGGCCCATGCTTACAAGACTAGGAAAATCAATGCAAGAAAAATACTTGTCTTTCTTCCATATGCATTTAAAGTACACGCTGACTTCATAGTGCTGCTCATTTATTATCCTTCTAATAAAATAACAGTATTACACATTAGAGTTATATTTAAAGAAGTATTTGTTGATGTCTTTGGGGAGTTCAAATGTAAGTCTTGGTACAAATACAATGTTATGAACTTATACAGAAAACAATATTTGTGAAAGCCAAATTCTAAGCCTATTTAGAATTCAGAGTTTCATGAGATCTTGTTTCTCCTCCCAACCCACTAACTACACCTCTTAGTGGGCTCTTTCTTCATTTCTTACTTCCCTCACACTGGGAATGGCCAAAGACTTGGTCCTTCAGCAACCATTCTTTCATTCATTCAACTAAAGCTATTGGGCATCTATTTGTAAAGTGTTATCCCCACCTGCTCTGAAGATTTGAAAACAAATTGGCTACAGTCATTGTCTTCAAGGATCTTATAGCTTCTGGGTAAAACAGAATCTGTACATAAGTAAGTATAACAGAAGATGTTGTATAGATACATATAGATACATATTATAATAGAGCATAGGGAAAGTGCTATGTGATATCAGGAGAAGGAAGATTTTTTAAAATTATACTTCCTAGATAACCAAAGATCTGTCTGCTTGACAATCCTTCAATCATCAGCAATTGATTACTGATTATATTATTTGTAGGGATCTTTCCAAACTTTCCCAACTTTTAAATAATAATAATAATAATAATAATAATAATAATAGGGATGCCTGAGTAGCTGGGTAGGTTGAGTGTCCGACTCTTGGTTTTTCCTCAGGTCATGATCTCGGGGTTGTGAGATTGAGTCCCAGGTTGGGCTCCACAGGAAGTTTGCTTGAGATTCTCTCTCCATCTCTCTGCCCCTCTCTCCATTCATGTACACTTTTGCTCATTCTCTCTCAATAAAATAAACCTTTAATGAAAAATAAGAAGAATAAATAACACCAGCTAGCAATTATTAGTATTCACTAAATGACAGGCAATGTTCTAATCACTTGTATGTATTCTTATGTAATCCTCACAACTGCCCTCAAAGTATAGCGTTATTTTTCCCATTTCACAGATAATAAAACTCAGGCACACACAGGGTTATGCCTAGGGCTATATAATCAGTGAGTGACAGAATCAGGATTCTGCATCCAGGTAGTTGGTACTCAAGCCCAGGCTCTTAACCATTACATTATATTGTGTATAGTCACCAAATTTATCTTTACCAATTTCACTCCTTACCAGCAAACAAGGTTCATATTTTGCTATAAAGACAGATATCACCTGATAAGAGCTGTTTTGACCTCAGACCTTTCTATCTCAACATTTTTCTGAATCTTTATCCCCACCTCTCTCTGAACAAACAATGTTTTTTATGATGAGGTTTTTGCTTGCTTGGTTGGTTGATTTTTGAATCCTTGTCCCTATTTCTTTGGGCCTTTCTTCACTTCAATTTCCCCCCATCAAATCTTTCCTGACTTTCAAGTGTGTTCATAATCTTTATATCCGAACTATCCAAGCACTGTCTCACATTACTCACTGTTTTTGCAATAATTTTGGCCCCTAATGCATTATAAATATTTTGAGATGAAAAATGTGTTGACAAATTTCTTTCTCCATAGCATTAAAGTACTGAACAAATAAGTCAGTGTACAAATATTTACACCTGGGGGCACCTGGGTGGCTCAGTCAGTTAAGTGTCTGACTCTTGATTTCAGGGTTGTGAGATGGAGCCCCATGTCAGGCTGGGTGCTCAGCAGGGAGTCTGCTTGAGATTCTCTCTTTCCTTCTCACCAGTCCCCCTTTTGTGCATACTCGTTCAAAAATAAAAACATCTTTAAAAAATATTTACACATGGATTTTTATAGCTTAAAAAATCTAAAATGTTTAGTTATCCTTAAAGAATTTAAGGCTTTAAAAGTTGACTTTGAGAATTTGAATGGTCTGTACATTGCTTTCAGATGGAATCATATTTAACAATTCTGGTATTTTATTTCTTCCTTTGTTTAGAAATTCTTCCTTAAATATCTGCCCTAAGTGAAATATTCTAAGGGTAGCTTTTTGTTTGCATAACCTTCTAAGCTTTAAGGCTTAGAAGCCTTAAACGAAGCCCCCACAAATTAGTTAAAATATTAACATAAAATTAAAACGAAACTAAAATTAGTTAAAATATTAACATAAAATTATTTGATTTAGGGTATATCATTCCTTGAGTATATTTTGATCTTTGAAAAATTAATCAGAATTGTCATTAGTAGTTATCTTCTGAACCTCTGTTTTTTGTTGTATTTCTTTGGAAATTTTATTTCCAGGTTAAGATGTTTATTTCTTCTGAAGACCCTGTTCAAGTCCTACAGGTACACTTTTCACTAAAAGTCTGGGAAAGAAGACTAAAACAGGCCCCCCCAAAAAAGAGCAAGCACTTTGAGTTTGCTCTGTTCTCACTTCAGTCTTCCAAGTCATGTTATTTGACCATAAGATATAATGCAAAATAATGTCTTGCTTTTCTATTTACCTCTTCTTTAAATATTTTGAGTGAAGAAAAACCTGCCATTGCAGAATATTTTGGTTAGAAAGTAGCGTTTCTACAGAATGGTCCACTCAGGTAATGAACATCTTCCCAAATTGCTTATTTTCCTTTTCATCTCTTGAAGTTTGCTCCAAACTCTTTACTTCCTTCATATGATTTATAAACAGTTACTTAGCTGATTCTTAAAACTAAATGCCTTTAACTTACTAAAAAGAGGATAGGAAACCGTGCTCTTCTTAGGAATGTGTCCTTCCTCCCTGGGAAAGGAGTGATCCCTTTTAAGTGAGGAAGGCTGAAGTAGAGGAAAATGAATAATCAGGTTGTTGGAAGTAGGGTTTAACAGCCGGTACAAAGTAAACAGATGCAGGTATTGAAAGAATACAGGCTTCCAGTCCATTTCCTTTTTTTGCAAAATGTCTAGCTCCTGCATTCTTTATTCAGATGGACTCATACCTGGCAGTGAAGTTTTTTTTGGCTGCATTTTTGTGAAATATCTGTAGGAAATGAGTTGAGAAACTTGACAGGAACAGCTTGAGGTATTTGATGAATAATAGAGAACTTGCACCATTCAAGTGTCTGACTAGGGCAGAATGAGAAGTATTAGAAACTTGGAAAAAAGGACAGATTGATTGAAAAATAATACACTGCTCTAACCCACTAGCAAATACAGCTCTTTCTAAAGCACTGTAGACAGATCACATAGGGAAACAGCTTAAATTAGGTTTCCTTAGGCTTACTTGGATGGTCTTTCCCATTGTTTGTCACTTGCTGCCTGCTTCCTCCCATCAAAACCAAAAATATTTAAGGGGAAAGGAAAACATAGCCCAGATGTACCAGCATTTTAAGGGGCTCTTTCCCACGTATGTGAAGGGCTGTTTATTTTGCATTCTCACGCAATGAAAAGTGTTTGAGTGAACGCCTGCAGTCCTCATAGTTCTATTTCCCATTTACCCTGACAACTCGGAAAAAAAGGAGTCTTATTTAACAACCCTGTGATAGCATAACAAGGATAGGATGTTTTCTTCTCATTTTAATATAGAAAATATCTAGCACATGCTTAGAATGGCTTGACTTAATAATATAGTGTTCTCTGTGTAGACTTCATAAGCACTGAAAGAATTTTTAAACTCCAGCACAAAATCAAAAGGAATGAGGAAGTTGATCCTAGAGAATAAAAGGGAAGTAAGTTTGGGCTAACTTGGCTGAACTTTAATCCTCTCATTAATAAAATGAGCCTGTTTGACCAGATGAACTGTAAAATGTCTTTCAGTTCTAATAGTCTGTATATCTAAATTACTTTTTAGGAATGAAGTTTTCTTTTATTCATCGCTGATTTTTTTTTTCATTTAAGTCCTGTGTTTTTCTAGGTTTCACTATGAGTCGGAGGGTATGTATTATCATTTCACACATCCATCCCCCTTGGGAAAGGTACAGGTTAGCCAAACACTGGACTTAATAGTAAATAATACTATGCCTCATGTTCTGAATTCTATCTTATTTCCAATTGGCAGGGTGGGGAAGAATATTCTAGCTTAAAATTTTTCAGGACTATTATCAGTTAAACTCAGTGGACACTTTTCAGCTCTTATTTTACTTAAACTCAGCAACTTTCAACAGGACTGCCTCCCTGCTCATATAAAAATATACACATATGGATACACAGTACTCTTTTTCTGACACCACCCTCTTGGCTTTCCTTCCATCTCCCACATTGTGCTGTGTCAGTCTCCCATATATGCTCATCTTTCATCCTTCACTGTCCTACCTTAAGTGGTCTTCTCTTCTCTGCTTCATCTCTCGTGAATACCTCATCTCTGTCCATGGTTTCAATCATCAAATGTTAATACATGCCTAAATCAATATCCCCAACTCAAACTCTCTATTGAGACACAAACTAGTATATCCAATTACCTAGCGCACATCCCTATTTGTTTCAGAGCCACAACACCATGTGGAGAACCAAATTCATGCCCCACCACCCTATCAGGCTCCTTTCCTAATGCTTCTTCAACAGTGAATCTCATCACTGACTCATCAACTAGTGAGTTGCCAGGTCATCATCAAAGACTCTAGCTTCTCCTTAAACCCCACTTTCAAGCAACTACCAACTATCAAGGTAGTACACAATACTTTTCAGTATATTGGGGTTTTTTCCTGTCCATATCCAGTGTCACCCCTAGATCCAAACAATCATCATCTTTCTTTTTTTTTTTTTTTTTTTTTCTTTTTTCTTTTTTTTTTTTTTTAAAGATTTTTTATTTATTTATTCATGATAGTCACAGAGAGAGAGAGGCAGAGACACAGGCAGAGGGAGAAGCAGGCTCCATGCACCGGGAGCCCGATGTGGGATTCGATCCCGGGTCTCCAGGATCGCGCCCTGGGCCAAAGGCAGGCGCCAAACCGCTGCGCCACCCAGGGATCCCTGTCATCTTTCAATTGCATTTTGTTCCCAGTCTTTTCCTTTTGAAAGACTTTCTTTACCCCTTACTCTCACCTCCCAGCAGATAGAGCAAATTTACCAAAATGCAAATATGATCACATTACTCTTAAACTCTTTTGTCTCTCATTAACATCTAGGAACTACATCTACAAACTCATTAATGAGGCCTATAGAACCACTCCTTACGTGGCATGCATGTATCCTCTGGCCTCCACCTCTCCCCTCTTCCTGCCCCAAACTTAAGGTTACTGACACCCTGAATTTCTTTTGATTCCTGAAATTCATCATTCCTTTCTCTTCTCTTGAGGCCTTTGTGTAAACTCTTCCTTCTGCCTAGAAAACATGTTTTTTTTCTTCCTTTTTAATTCTCCGTTGAGGCTGACTCTAATTTTCTTAACGTATTTTGTATAAATCCTTATTCTGAAGCATTTTGCGTGTATTAACCTCCTTAATTCTCACAACAGCTCTCTATTATAATAATCATTTAACAATGAGGAATGTGAAACCCAGTCAAGTTCAGGAATTGCCCAAATCAGAAAGGCAGGTACTGGCAGAGCCAACATTTGATCTTCTGCAGCAGAGCCAATGATTTGGGGCATTATGCTTAAAAATCATTTTCCCTATTTGGACTCATACTGTCTCTCCCCATGGCCCTTAACCCAGATGAGCATTGTTGCTCCTGACATCATGTCTCTTCTGCCCCCACTGCCAAAGCACTTACTTATATAAGTCACTGCTTTTTAACTTTCTTCCCTGCCAGACTATCTAGTTTTCAAGGTAGAAATCACACTTATTAAAAGAATGAATGAGTGAGTGAGCAAAGGAGCACCATCAATGCTCTACATCCATTCAGCATTTTTTAGAGTTCTGAGACTTCAGACAGAGGCTTTATTCATATTTTCAGTACTTCCTTTTCACAATTTGTGAAATTAGAATTATATGATATTTTCTCTTAAGAACAGCCAACTCATAATCATTTGTATCTTTCACAAGTCAATATGTTTGCTTCAACAGCCCCAAGAAGGTAGAAATGGTCTCTAAGTCTTTTTTAGTTCTGCACCTGGCAGTGCTTGTCCGACATTGAGAAACATCTATCAGAAGCAGAAGTATTCTTTGCACCAAGCAGCTGGCACAGCTACAATTGGAGGCCCGAATTTTCTTCCATCTTTCACATTGCTTTCTTATTGTTTTCCCTAGAATGTATTTTCTCATAAGTATTTAAAAATGATACTGGTATCCCTGAGCAGGCCCACCAATACTTATTTAATTGATCCTAATAGTGAAACTATTAAAATGAAATGGCCAAATGTTATGCCTTTAAGAGTTCTATACATTAGTTAACTTTTTTCTCTCCTGGGAACCCAGCTACCATCTTTAGAACTTTTTTCCCATGGCAAAATTAATTCTGTAATACCAACCACAGAGTTAGGTATCGATTCACAAAACACAATCTTATTATAAATTGAGATCTGTTTCTATTGGCCTTCAAAACATGCCCATAAATGCATGAGAAACAAAGCCACAGGGAAGAATAATTTTGGATATACAGGATGGATGAACATCTTTAAGAGGTACATGATTATCATGAAGGTATAAATCCATAGTGTGTATTACAGAAATCAAGTTCTTCTTGTTGTCCAGCAAACAATCTGAGAAACTTGAACAAGCTACTGAAGCCCCTTGATTGTTACATTTTAAAATAAAATATGACTAATTGCCTTGATGAACTGTTACAAGGATTAAATAGATAAATATGCATACCCATAGGAAAAGTTGAATAAACTCTAATTTATTAACGTTAATATGAATACATACTAATTTATTAATAATATTAACTGCCTTAAAAAGTATGAGAGTGTTTTTTCAAGGTAAAATTTATGGAATAGGTAAAATAACTATTATACAGTAACATGTATTTAGCACTGGCCATACATTCCTTTTATCCTTTCACTCATTAACTCCTCATAACAGCTCTAAGAGGTAAAGATTATTATCATTCCCATTTTATGAATAAAGAAAAATTAAAGTATAGAGAAATTAGTAAGGGGTAGCCCTGCTGATTCAAATCCAGAAAGTCTGACTTGAAATTTACTGTACTCTTCATGGTACATGGTTTTAAAATTTGTTAGCGATATCATTGGTCAATGACTAGGAGATTTCTGACCAATGTAACATTAAAGATGAAGAAAAGGTAACTCAATAGCAAACTGAAACAATGGTGAACTAAGAGGGTAGAAGTGAAATGAGGATCTTATAGATGTCCCTGTTTCTCAACGGAACTGCTCACATACTTAGACAACATGCCTGTATCTGTACGTGCAGAAAAAAAAGAAATCAGTAGGAGAAAAGTTTGATCTTCCTTGAACTTCATTAAAAGAAGCAGTCGTATCTTACGGAAAGAGAAATTTACATTGAAGAAGCAACATAAATCCCCAGGGATATCTTGATATTGTCAGAATGGCAATTCTTCAGCAGATAATCAACGTCCAGAAGAAATTTTTTTCATTAAAAAGTATTCAGCAGATAATAACGTCCAGAAGAAATTTTTTTCATTAAAAAGTATTCTTTGAAGGGAAGCTGTGTTCTTTGTAGTAAATGCTTTTTGAGAATGTGTGAAAAAATCATGAGTACCACAGAACCTATCAGATGCCTCAGTGTTTTTTTCTGCTAAAAGGTTAAAGAAGGTGACCATAGTTAGTAAAAGGACAAAAATGACCACCAGATGGAACAACTATTTTTTCACCTTCAGATTAAACTGTTGTTTCAAAAATGTTGCTGTCACTTAAGTTGAAAAGTGAAGAATTAATATATTCATGAAAAAAAAGGTGAGCCAGGTGCATAAGAGAAATAGTATAGTTTGGCTATAACAAACCTCCCTACCAGAAAAAAAAATTTAACCAGCTGTGTAAATAAAACATTCTTTCAAAATGTCAATATCTACTTAAATTTTATTTTCTTTCAGATGACATAATGTAGAAGAAATGATGGGAAAATACAAAGAACTGTACAAATACAACTTATTAATGTAATTATTTGGATTCAGCTGGCTTTCTATAATAGTTTTATGAAAATAAAATATGCCTAGAAAATTGAATAAAGCTTGAATGACCAGAAAGAAAAAAATATCCCAGAGGGATTTAAATACTGTAGAATGTTCTATGATGTTCATTACACCTTCTTAGTATTGGTAAATAACCCAACAATAAGGAAATACACTAAAACAAAATCATCTTAAAATATGCAAGCATGCAAAAAATGTTAATTGATATTGAAAACCCATATTTAAAAAGTATAACAAGGAGCACCTTGGTTAAGCACCTGACTCTTGATTTCAGCTCAGGTCATAATCTAAGGTCCTGGGATCCAGCTAGATCAGGCTCAGGGCTCAGTGGGGAGTCTGCTTGAGATTCTCTCCCTTTGCCTTTGCCTCTGCCCCTCCTCTCCACTCACATGTGCTCTCTCCCTTTCTCCCAAATAATCTTTTAAAAAGGATTTTCTCTATTTGAGAGAGAGGGTGGGGGGAGGAGGAGAGTGAGAAGCAGACTGCCTGCTAAGCAGGGAGACCAATGAGGGGCTCAATCCCAGGACTCTGGGATCATGACTTGAGCCGAAGGGAGACACTTAACTGACTGAGCCACCCAGGCACCCATATATCTTTTTTAAAAAGCTAGTATAGGAAGCTGTGCTTATCTCCTAGTATTGCAATTTAAAAAACAGCAACGAGCTCTAATGATAAATTATGCAAAGAATATAGTACTGAGATGTAATGGGAGTAATAGCATAACATACTAAAGACATACGTATGTGAGGAAATATTCTAAATACTTTCCATCCTTTCTCCTATTAAAACACCACCTAAGGGTGCATGGGTGGCCCAGTTGGTTAAGAGTCGGCCTTCAGCTCAGATCATGATCCCAGACTTCTGGGATCAAGTCCTGCATCATGCTCCCGGCTCAATGGGGAATCTGCTTCTCCCTCTGCCGCTCCCCCTCCTTGTGTGTGTACACATGCTCTTGTGCTCTTTCACTCCCTCTCTTAAATAAATCTTAAAAAAAAAAAAAAGAATAAAACACCACCTAAATACCAATATTCAAGTTTACTTTTCTCTCCAATTCCCTTTAAATTGTTATATATGGAAATATAAATTAATCTCAATACCAATTTAATTTCCCTGGACTGGCACTAATCTGTTTTCTCTCTTTGGTGTTGATTTATTCTTTAAAATTTCTATCTGGTCCTGCCATTCCAGCAATAGCAGTCTACTTTGCACTCTCATTTCCTCCCATCAGCACTGCAGTGGTAGGTCCTGGCTATTGGAATAGAATATGTATATAGTTCCATATTTTTAGTATCATAGAACATAAAAGGTGTTTTAAATGTTTTTTGTTTTAAATGTAGGCAGAATAGAAGAAGTACTTGAGTAAGGAAAAAAAGTAAGTAGACACTACCATCCTCAGGCTTCATCAACTGAAATTTCTTTTTCAATATATATATATTAATGTGTCAATGCAATGAACACTAACTTTATTTTTTTAAGATTTTTAAAAATTTATTTGAGATAGAGTGAGGGAGCATGAGCTGGGTGCGGGGGGCGGGGGCAGGGGCATGGTAAAAAGGGAAGGGAGAAGCAGACTCCCTGCTGAGCAAGGAGCCTAACATGCAGTTCGATCCCAGGACCTAGGATCATAACCTGACCCAAAGGCAGATGCTTAACTGACTGAGCCATGCACATACCCCTGAATATTGTAACTTTAAACCAATGTCATGGGGATCCCTGAGTGGCTTATTGGTTTAGCACCTGCCTTTGGCTCAGGGCATGATCCTGGAATTCCAGGATCGGGTCCCACGTCAGGCTCCCTGTGTGGAGCCTGCTTCTCCCTCTGCCTGCATCTCTGCCTCTCTCTCTCTTTGTGTCTCTCATGAATAAATAAATAAACTCTTTAAAAAAATAAACCAGTGTCTTATTTTAGATAGCAAACACGTCTTTTAAAAAAGCTTCTTTCATTCTAGCATAACATATATGTACTTGAGAATATAATTCTCTTTTCAGAAAGAGAAAACTATCCCTTGTGGTAACAATCTACAATCCTCTGCAATTACATTCATCTGGAAGAAAATATAAAATAAATATAAAATAAAATATAAAATAAAACTTTGACTAATTCTTCTTTATTCCATTATAGTTTGCATGGCATGGCATTAAAAAACAGAAAAATTTGCTCAATGATTTACTGTTATGAAGCTTTGAGCTTAGTTCTTATCCAAGGTGAAGTAGGAATTTTAAAACCTTTCTTTTGTAAATCTATTAATACAAGTCAGACAAACTATATAATTCAGGCATCCAATTCTACTTTGGGAAGTAAACATATTCTGGAGAGGGAATTTGAAGTGTGTTGGTCTCTATGATCTCTAATCAAATAAGTATAACTCTATTCCTGAGAAGTCCCCTTCTCTAAATTTCTGAGAATCCCCGAGATAGAATAACTGTACAATCCATGTGCTTGAATTTCCTTCCTGTCCAAAAGGCATTAACAATGAAGAATTTAAACAGTAGGACATTTCATAATTTATAGTAAATATAAATTTGCATTGAAGTTTTAAGTACACTAGGGATATTCCTAAAATCTCATGTGTCCTAAAGATTAAAATCAGTCCAAAAATATATGTAATACACCAATGGAAAAATAATAAAGTCAAAGGTAATACAAAATAATTCTGAAAGCATAAAAACAAGACAAATATTATTAATGCAATACATATTATGGGAGATCCATGGTCACTCTCATAACTCTAGTTGGCTTTTTCCCAAAGTACTAAAATTCCAAGGTAGCCCCAAGATACATTGGATATATAATACTGTATGTACAGTATAACATGAATTATATACTTGCAACATATCTATGTAACCCTTACATAGCATGTGTATCAAAGGCATGCCAAATAAAGTACCAGGAATGATGTCTGCTGAGAATTTTATATATTGATTTGTTTAATTATTTTAACTCTATTCTTCTCCCCCTTTATTTCTCCTCCCCATACCCACCTATGGGTATACCGTCTATGCTTATGGGCAGTCTTTCATTGTTCTTTATATGTCCTTGTAACATCTGTATCATTTTAATGTGTGTATATTTTGATATGTATAGAAGTCATTATGCTATAGATCTCATTCTGTTCCATACATTTTCACGGTGTTATTTTTTCCATACTAATCCATAATGTTGTGAATACGTAAAATCTATTCATTCTCAAAACAGCATATTTTTCCTTGGAATACATTTTTCATTTCTTATCTATCCATTCCCCACTGACAGGCCTCAGACTGCTTCCAATATCTTGCCAGGATAAACAAAGCTCCAGTGAATATTCTTTTTTTTTTTTTTTTTTTTATTGGTGTTCAATTTACTAACATACAGAATAACACCCAGTGCCCGTCACCCATTCACTCCCAACCCCCGCCCTCCTCCCCTTCTACCACCCCTAGTTCGTTTCCCAGAGTTAGCAGTCTTTACGTTCTGTCTCCCTTTCTGATATTTCCCACACATTTCTTCTCCCTTCCCTTATTTTCCCTTTCACTATTATTTATATTCCCCAAATGAATGAGAACATATAATGTTTGTCCTTCTCCGACTGACTTACTTCACTCAGCATAATACCCTCCAGTTCCATCCACGTTGAAGCAAATGGTGGGTATTTGTCATTTCTAATAGCTGAGTAATATTCCATTGTATACATAAACCACATCTTCTTTATCCATTCATCTTTCGTTGGACACCGAGGTTCCTTCCACAGTTTGGCTATAGTGGCCATTGCTGCTAGAAACATCGGGGTGCAGGTGTCCCGGCGTTTCATTGCATTTGTATCTTTGGGGTAAATCCCCAACAGTGCAATTGCTGGGTCGTAGGGCAGGTCTATTTTTAACTGTTTGAGGAACCTCCACACAGTTTTCCAGAGTGGCTGCACCAGTTCACATTCCCACCAACAGTGTAGGAGGGTTCCCTTTTCTCCTCATCCTCTCCAACATTTGTTGTTTCCTGCCTTGTTAATTTTCCCCATTCTCACTGGTGTGAGGTGGTATCTCATTGTGGTTTTGATTTGTATTTCCCTGATGGCAAGTGATGCAGAGCATTTTCTCATATGCATGTTGGCCATGTCTATGTCTTCCTCTGTGAGATTTCTGTTCATGTCTTTTGCCCATTTCATGATTGGATTGTTTGTTTCTTTGGTGTTGAGTTTAATAAGTTCTTTATAGATCTTGGAAACTAGCCCTTTATCTGATATGTCATTTGCAAATATCTTCTCCCATTCTGTAGGTTGTCTTTGAGTTTTGTTGACTGTATCCTTTGCTGTGCAAAAGCTTCTTATCTTGATGAAGTCCCAATAGTTCATTTTTGCTTTTGTTTCTTTTGCCTTTGTGGATGTATCTTGCAAGAAGTTACTATGGCCGAGTTCAAAAAGGGTGTTGCCTGTGTTCTTCTCTAGGATTTTGATGGAATCTTGTCTCACATTTAGATCTTTCATCCATTTTGAGTTTATCTTTGTGTATGGTGAAAGAGAGTGGTCTAGTTTCATTCTTCTGCATGTGGATGTCCAATTTTCCCAGCACCATTTATTGAAGAGACTGTCTTTCTTCCAATGGATAGTCTTTCCTCCTTTATCGAATATTAGTTGCCCATAAAGTTCAGGCATTAAAGGCATTCAAATTGGCAAAGAAGAAGTCAAACTCTCTCTCTTCGCCGATGACATGATACTCTACATAGAAAACCCAAAAGTCTCCACCCCAAGATTGCTAGAACTCATACAGCAATTCGGTAGCGTGGCAGGATACAAAATCAATGCCCAGAAGTCAGTGGCATTTCTATACACTAACAATGAGACTGAAGAAAGAGAAATTAAGGAGTCAATCCCATTTACAATTGCACCCAAAAGCATAAGATACCTAGGAATAAACCTCACCAAAGATGTAAAGGATCTATACCCTCAAAACTATAGAACACTTCTGAAAGAAATTGAGGAAGACACAAAGAGATGGAAAAATATTCCATGCTCATGGATTGGCAGAATTAATATTGTGAAAATGTCAATGTTACCCAGGGCAATATACACGTTTAATGCAATCCCTATCAAAATACCATGGACTTTCTTCAGAGAGTTAGAACAAATTATTTTAAGATTTGTGTGGAATCAGAAAAGACCCCGAATAGCCAGGGGAATTTTAAAAAAGAAAACCATATCTGGGGGCATCACAATGCCAGATTTCAGGTTGTACTACAAAGCTGTGGTCATCAAGACAGTGTGGTACTGGCACAAAAACAGACACATAGATCAGTGGAACAGAATAGAGAATCCAGAAGTGGATCCAGTGAATATTCTTAAGCATATTTGTTGTGGAAGACCGAATTCTAAGGTAACTCTCAATGACCTATGTATGCCTTTGTATAACATTCTCTGGAAGGTGACAGGACCTACAAACATGATAGAATTTCACTCCTGTGATTAAACTAAATTCTAGTAGAGTGAAGGGATTTTGCATATGTAGGTAAGGTCTCAAATTAGTTGGTTTTGAGTTAATCAAATGGGATATTATCCTAAGTAGGCCTAACTAAATAGGATAAAAGCACTAAAAAGGCAATTCTCCTACTAGCCTTGAAAAACCAAGCCACTATGAGTTTTATAGCTGTGAGGAAATGAAGTCTGCCAACAACCACCTGAGCTTGGAGAAGAACCTCAAGTCTCATATAAGACCAAAGCCCCAGACAGTATCTGAATTGCAGCCTTGTGAGATGCTAAGCAGAAGATCCAACTAAGCTAAACCCAGACTTCTGACCCACATAAACTGTAGGACAATAATTGTCAGTTGAGACCTTCAAGACAGTGGTAAGTTGTCCTATAACAATAGAAAATTATTATTTTCTATAGGACAGGTTTGAGAATCTCCTTAGGATGTATCCCAAAGGACAGAATTTCTAAGTCACTAAGCACATGTATACTAAAATTGACCTTCACAGTGTGAGGGGTCCTATATTCTAATATTTCTGAGTCCACTTCAATTAATGCTACCATAATTGAAATAAAAATCTATCTTATTGATGTGTGTTTCTCATATTGCTGGTGAGTTAACTTTCATTCACTTGTTTCATGTCCTTATTATCTTGAGTTCCTCTTCTCTAGGCCAGTTCACATTCTTGGGCATTTTTCTACCAGGTTTGCTTTCTATTGTCTCTTTATAGGAGTTCTTTGTATGTTCTCATTATCATTAGTCCTGAATATTTCAAATATTCTTCTCCTATCATATATATATTTTTTCAAGTTAACTTGGAGTAAATAATTTTAATGTCATAAAATTAATATTTTTCCTTTGCTTTGAAAATCAGTAGTGAAGCTATTAATGAAACTTATTTGAGTACATGTCTGGGTTGGTCTAATAAGTCTAGGGTCTCCTCCATCTAAAAAGTATGCAATGGGAGACAGGAAGCAAACACAGGAAGAATGCAAAGAGCAAGCTAGATATTATTCAGCTTCTGACATTGAAGAGTGAGATTTTATATCCAGACAGTAGCAGTCTTTTAAAATATGACCATCAAAAGAGGATTTTTAAAATTATATTCTGTGGCTACCATTTAACACCTAATGGCTGATACTGGATGTTTTAGAATCTAAATTTCTCCTAAAGTGTAGCAAGAATATCTCTGAATACTATTTAGTCTTATTAAGTTGAAAGAAAGAGGTCATGACCTAGAAGAAAAGCTCACAACTTTTCGGCCTGTGATATGTTGGTAAATGATGAGGGAAAAAGATAGGGTAAGTCAGAGGTGTTTTATAGTTTTCTAACTCTGAATTACAAGACAGAGAAAGGAAGCAACTTTAGCTAACAGTAGAAAGTACCTTGCTCCCACTGCAGTTTGAGGCTTTGGGAATGAATAGCTTCACCCATACCAACCTGGGTACATCATTAGGGGCAGTACTTAGTATAATGTCTTTTCTTTAAAAAAAAAAAATATTTATTTATTTGAGAGAGAGATCACATGCACACAAGTGGGGGGAGGGGCAGAGGGACAGAATCTCAAGCAGACTACTTGTTGAGCATGGAGCCACTGCTGGGCTTGATCCCACCACCCATGAGATCATGACCTGAGCCAAACCAAGAGTCAGACGTTTAACCAACTGAGGCACCCAGGTGCCCCATCTTTACTTTTCTATAGTCTTCAGCATTCCTGGACAACAGAGATGGAGCCTATATGAGCCAAGAGCACTGACTAGGAAGTCAGTAGAGACTGCATCATTGACATGGAGACTTCAGAACAGACCTCCAGGAAGAAAACCATATGGGAGACAGAGCCAGAAATGAGACGGTTGGAGTAAACCAGGGAGTTTTAAGGAACCTGAATGAGGAGAGAGGGAAAGATAGGAGTTCAAGTTCCCTCCACCACTGCCAGGTGGAAGAAGTGTGAAAGACCCTACAAGGGATTGCTACAAGACACCGCACTTGAGGACTTTAACTCTTCTCTGTTTTATAAGATACATACACTACCAACCACACAGACAAATCTTAAGGCAAAATGCATGGGAAGCTCACATCTGAGACTCTGAATATTCTTATCCAAAAGAAACTAAACTCAACCAAATAAGACCAAGAAAGTTAATGTTAACTCTCCACCTTACTCCACCACATTTCCACACCAGCTGCTGAAGACCTGAAAGGAAGACTAGGCTGGTTACAGACAAAATAAAGAAGCTGTTTTTTTCCCCTCACACATCTGTGTGTCAGTGTGACTTAAACATTCCACGGTTTCATATAAATATAACACTATTCAAAGATTGTGACCACTTAGTGTTAAAAATACCTTTGTTTCACTTAGTTATTTAAAATTAGCTGTTCCTACCAATGTCCTCTGTCATGAGGTCAGTTAAACCATACTTGAAACTGCCAGATGTTTCACCCTATGTTGACATGTTTGCCCAGTTGCATGCAAAACATCTGGCTGACTGGTTAAATTTTGCACTGTTTTACTGTACATTTGATGTGATATAGACTCGATCTAACACTTAGAATCATCACAACATAATCTGACACAGCTGTAAGTCATTTAACACTGCTTTGGATCCCCTTGACCTCCATTTGTCTTGTGACGATCTTTGGTGGAGCATGACTGTGCACAGTAGGAAAACCCAACCCAGCTCTTAATACACTACTGGAATGATCCTAGAGCTCTGGCTGGGACTTTGTGAAAATGAGAATAGTACGTCACCTCATATTCATTCAAAGTTGTCCACTAAAACTTCACAAGCATGGCATTAAATTAAAATGCACCCTTGGGAGACATTCACTGGGGCAGATGTACTATGAAGCATCACCTCCTAATTTAGTCAGGGAATCTAAGTGAGAAACGGAAACAGATATAAATATAAATCTAGACAAAACACTACAGCAATGCCCAGAAGAAACTACAAATGCCCATATGTACCTCAGAGTCTATATCCAGAAGACTGAAAGTGATTCATCACATTGTCAGGACACACTTTCTGAAACAGGAATCATTTTACTTACGTGTTTGATGGGGGAAATGGCTCTGGAAGGTGAGTTAGGTCAGATACAACAAATTATTACCATAAAAGTACCAGCTCACATGAACATCATAAAATATTATTTCAAAGTAAGGCCTTTATTGAAATGGCATTTTTTAAATTCCAGACTAGGTACAGAAATAAAGTTTCATATGTTTCATTCTAAATCTGCTAAATGTGGACATGGAATAAAATCTCAAGCTCAATAGTATATTTTGTTTTGCCAGAGCATGGATTTGGCAGAACAAAATGCATATGACAACACCCTCAGGTCTTATATTTGTCAAAATAAATACAATTTTTAGTGGAGAAACCTTAATTACATGATATTTTTACTCATTTAGAACTAAATGTCTTTGAAGAATTAATTCAAATATAAAATATAATGACATTACAAAAAGTCATATAAAATATTACAGTGCTTTAGATTCTGAATGGATACCACTTTTTAAAGTTGTCTTTCATTAGAATTAAGTCTCTGTTACTTGGGCTTTTATTTATTTTTTTTACAACTTCCTGATTTTTTTGAGAAAAATGATTGGGAACAATTATTAAAGTGAGAAAAGATTGATAGGCAGGATAAAAATTGTTTTTGTTCTGTTGTTTTTACTTATGACATTTGCAATTACACAATATCTGTCCAATTCTTAAATGTTTTACCTTATTTTTATGAACTGCTTCTAATACAAGTTAGGATTTTTGGTTCAATCCAAGATATACAGGATAAGAGTCATTTAGGCAGTTGGAGGCGTTAAGTGTAATGTAAAAACCAAGTCAAGAAAATTTGAACTGAGGCTCTCATGACCTCATAACTACCAGCACAGCCATTGTTTCGAATTCAATATGCAACTACCCCACCATACTTGATTAATGATGTGTGCTTGTATAAATGTCCTTGGCTGTGTCATCATTCCCATCTTACATCTTAAATTAATCATTTTCTATGTTCCTTTTCCATGTTTCATCTCTAGGTTAAGATTGGTCTACATAAGCCAAAAATAAATTGAAATAGGATGTGCTGGAAATGTTTGATGCATATCTTTGGATCCCAGAAAATTCACCTCATGACTTCCTTTTACATTTCCAGATTTTTTGTATAGGAGATTTTAGAGGCTTCATTCCCATGATTTACCCAGTCAAAAGCTCATAGATCAATGGTCCAGCAATTAAATGTTTCTGATTACACTCTCTGAAAACAGAGACACAAAAGCTCTCCATTTCTCACATATCCATGTCCAGAATAATAATGGAATATGATGTGAAATAAGCCACATTGAGAAAGTCAGTATTTAAATGTATATTCAGAATACTATTAAAATCAATAACCATTTCACATGTTACTTTTTTAACACTTTATACAATCACTTTAAATGTGTTTTATTTATTGAGAATTATAAAAAGCCACCATTTTAAGATAATTTATTTTTAGCCACACTTGGCACCCTATGAATTGGAAAAAAAAAAAAAAGCTCTTTAAATGTACAAATATTACATAAGCTTTTGGACTATGAAATAGTAAGACATTCAAATTTCCCAAATATTAACTGCAAATAATTTTAAAATATGGTTTTTTTTTTTTTTTTTTTTTTTTTAGTAAATTGAAAAAGAATTCTGCCAGAGAAGTAGAACATATTTAACTTGGAAAAAGAAAAACTGCCTTTTTACTTTTAAATAAGAGTTTTCTGTTTTGGAGCAGTAGTACTTGGCTGTTTCAACGTAGATCTGTTTGATTACAAATCCAAAGAAAATGTTCTGAGAACAGTCTACTTGTTTGCTCTAGGTTTAGAACTTGATGTAAGCCTCAGTCGGTTGGTGAAAGCTTACTTTCACAAAGATTTCATGTTCGCAAATAACACCAGGAAATGATCCCACTGAGAAAATTATACAAAGTCGTATTCATGGCTAGGTTTGGCTTAAATTGGTAAAATGATAATATTAAACTGTTGCTGTGTTTTAGATGTACAGCAGAGTTTAACTGCTCTAAATTAAGGTAAATCACCATTCTTCTTGTTAAATCTACTTTGTGAGCCTTTCCATGCTACTTTTTATTTATTTATTTATTTTTACTTAGGGCATATGTATTATTTCAAAATTATTCATTCCAAAATGTCTAATTCAAATAGGCATTTTGGGACCATAATATTTTATTACAAGATTAATCCCATTTCTAGTCTGTGAGCTCCATGAGCTCAGTGAGCTTAGAAACCTCCTTTTATTTGCCTTTGCATTCAAAGAAGTGATCTATACAACTTCTCATTTAGATGCTTGTTTAATTATTAAGTGACTCTAGTAGTCTTTATGTCAAGAAGACAAAGAATCATAGAGACGAAGTTTATAATAATCCAGACTCTTAGGGTTGCAAGTAACAAAACATATAACTAAAACTACTTTAAGCAAATAAGGAACTTATTGATTCCATGTAATTGAAAAGTTCATGAGTATGTCTGACTTCAGGCATGTTTGGATCCAGGAGTTCCAATGATGTCACCTGAACAGTCTATATCTCTAAGGTATGATTCTCTTTACCTATTGATCTCTTTCCCACTGTAAGATTAAAAAAAAAAAAAAGTAGCTTCAATTAACTACCCTCACAGCTTATATGCAAAAGTAATTGTGACTGTTTTTGAGACCAGAAGCACAAAAGTCCTGAGAAGGCCTCAGTTTGACATTGCTCAAAGCATGTACCCATCCCTAAATTGATCATTGTCTAGATAGATGGGCTGACAATATATGTTCTACTCTTAGAAATCATCTACTCTCTACTTTTTTTTATTAATAAGGAAACTGAAGCTAGGAATTAAATTACTTAACCAGTAAATTATTTAAAAAGCTAAACATAGAGTTCAATTTTACTGTGAGTTGTTAAAGTTCAACTTGGCATTTGTCTGAATGTATTTCTTAAGCAATTGTTTCTGTTTGGCATTTATTTGAGTCTAAACAAAGATGTTAGATCTAAAAACTATGACAAATTACCAAACCAATAGAATAAGTTTCCAACTAGTTATCTAATGGTTTCCTGAAGTAGGTAAAAATAAAAATATTTGTATTTCTAATCTTTTTTGAACTTATACACTAATGTTCTTAACAGATTATTGCTGTATCACAAGTATGTGAATAAAGTAATTACTTAATATTTTAATTTATTTTTCACCTTACCTAAAATCCATATTTCTTTCCATAGTTAAGAAGTTCTTTACATTTTATTGCCTATTCACTTCTTTTGGCACTGTTACCTCTCTCTCTCACCTCCTCATCCACCCCAATCCAAACTTCCTATGATTTGAGAGATTCAAGATGGCTTCCAAAAATACCTACAATATAGCACAATGAAATACATTTAACAATGAGGAAGGGGGGGAGCTGGAAAATTTAAACCTAAACTTTAGTTAATATAAAAATGTATTCTTTTAAAACCTATATCTTTGAGGAAGATGAGCTAGATATTTGAATTTGAGCTTTCCAGAAGCCAATAGAAAGAGAAAACCAAGATAGGATTCACAATATCTATACAAGCAAAAGCAAACCAGTTGCGAGGAATATCTGTGACTATCCTCTAATCCAAAAAGAATTGCTACAGAACACCTCCTGACTACTGTAGTAGAGTGAACACAATCCCTTGCAGGTAACTGAATATCATTCAAGGTGATAGCATGACATCGAAGCATATTTCAGTAAAAGCAAATTGATGGAAAAAAAAGCAAATTGATGTACAGTCAAATGCTGTGATCTAAATACCTGGTGCGGGATCCCTGGGTGGCGCAGTGGTTTAGCACCTGCCTTTGGCCCAGGGCGGGATCCTGGAGACCCGGGATCGAATCCCACGTCAGGCTCCTGGTGCATGGAGCCTGCTTCTCCCTCTGCCTGTGTCTCTGCCTCTCTCTCTCTCTCTCTCTCTCTGTGACTATCATAAATAAATAAAAATTAAAAAAAAATAAATACCTGGTGCTCTTATTATCTGGTTAACCTTAGAATAGATTTTAGAAAACCTAGGTAAATAGAGAACATTCTTCCCTCACTTGTTCATTAATTCATGTCATGAAAAACTTGATTTCCTTCTTTATTCTGCACTATGGGATACAGGGTACAAAACATAGAAAAAGTCCTCTATCTTGAACTCATAGTCTTGGAACTGATATAGACATGAAACACGCTTTTATAATACAATTTGATTAGCATTTTATTGCAACATTTATTTTAAGATATATGGTATTACGGGATATCATTGAAGAAAATGCCAAGCTAAGGAGATCAGAGACAGCTTCATGAGAGAAGTTAGTTATATCAGTATGGAACCAAAAAGTAAATAAGTCAGATGAAGAATTGAAATCAGAGAGGCAGGAGCTAGTTTGTACAGCATATTTAAGGCATGAGAAATTTGGATTTCATCCAGACAAATAGAAGCCACTGACGGAGGGTAAGTAGAAGGACAATTTAATCTGACTTGAATTTCTGAAGCCTTAACTTAGAAGTCAGAAAAGCATCAGTGAAGATTTGGATTAGGGTAGTGACAGTAGAGCTGGATAAGTGTGAATGGATTCAAAAGGCAGAAGGTAAGATTGCCAAGACACTGGAATTTGTTGGAGAGGAGAAAGAAGATGATTTCACCTCTTGGAAGTTAATAGTTTAAAAAGCAAATTGCCAATAAGATGTGATATATCTGTCATTATTATTGCTTACTAGTTCATAAAAACTATGCAATGCCATCTTCCTGCAAGAGAATTTTTTTTTTTTAATTCTCTATTCAAAAGGTAAGGAGAAAATACACATTTTACCCAACATGTTTCCAAATTATAATTTACAAGAGTTAAAAAGCGGAACTGAGGTGTACCATTGTTTTATCGTGATATTACAATATGATTTACCCAAAGACTGTTCTTACCACGATTTCCAAACTTATATTAAGGGGAAAGCTGTTCACAAGCATCAATGACATAGTATCTGTATAGAAACAATCAAATTAGTCCATAATCAACTGCTGTTCCACAGAATCAACAGACCAACAAAAGTGCAATGAAAGCTTAAAAAAAATAAAATAAAATCAATGCCATTCCCAATAGATTCCTTCACATTGTGACAAACAATAAAGCAGAATCAATAGTAGAATAGCTACTTATACCCATACATACAATACACATACAATATTGGCCTAGAAGATCCCAAACTGAAAATTACATCTATGTATTTTTAAAAAGCTGACATAAATTTTAGAGGAAATGTATAAGCTAACGAGTCTCTAATTTGAGGCTATCACTAAAGATTGTTAAGGTACAAAAGTTGGCAAGAGTTAAGACCTACCATTCAGAACAAAGGCAAGGAATTTTTCTGGGACACACCTATTGGTGTTAGATTTTTAAACCAACGGTATTAGTCCTAAGAAGAAAGTCCTATTGGTGTTAGGTTTTAAACCAACGGTATTAGTCCTAAGAAGAAAGAAGCCTTGAATCTGTCTATTTGTGTTGAGCTTGGTTTGTGAAGTTGAGAAAAGCATTTGAAAATCAACTCAGGGATGCCTGCGTTGCTTAGCGGTTGAGCATCTGCCTTCAGCTTAGGACATGATCCCGGAGGTCCAGGATCGAGTCCCACATCAGGCTCCCTGCGAGGATCCTGCTTCTCCCTCTGCCTATGTCTTTGCCTTCTCTCTGTCTCTCTCATGAATAAATAAATAAAATAAAATAAAATAAAAAACTCATAGTTGAGCTTCTACATTTTTATTCAACAAATTGATATCAGAAAATCCATGATACAGAGTCTGTCCTGATTATTAGATTAAAAATCTACTTTATTTATTTTAAAATATTCTTTAAGAATTAATTTTTTAAGTAATCTCTGCACCCAATGTGGGACTCCAGCTTACAACCCTGAAATCAAGAGTCATATGTTCTACTGACTAAGCCAATCAGATGCCCCAAAATATCAACGTTAGATCCTATGACATGAATAGTGTTTCAAAGCCTGAGTTCCTATTACTTTAACATTGTTTTTTATAAACATACATATTTAACTTTATATAAATCCATAAATGTGATCATACAATACACAATTTTATTGTATTCTTATTCAGCTATTTTTGTGTGTATTGGATAACACATTTTCCTTCTTACTATGTTTCCTACTGAAATTCAGGTGAACTTCATATTTGCTTGATACTCAAATAATAATATACAAATATCAACAGGGATCATTTTTTTGTGCTGCAAAAGCAGGTACATGGACTTATTTTCCTGAATCTTAATTTTTTCAGTCAATGACACCTTAAGAAATTCCTCCAAGTCAATCTGGTTGACTCCTATCCATTATTTTTAATAGTTGTGTAATAGTTGTATCAATTTTTTAAGCATTTCCCTACTAATCGATATTAGTTTTGTTTTGAGTGTCTCTGTGTGAGTGATTATATAAAATTTTGCAGTAAACGTCGTTGGGCATATATCTTTATTTAGTGGTACTTCTATTTCTATAAAATAGTTTTCTAGGAAAAGGATTGTTAGGTTTAGGAATGTGGTTAATAAGTACATATCTTTGATATAGCAAGAACATTTTTTCAACAAAATCTCTAACAATTGACATCTTCACCAGCAATAACATTTGCTGTTCCTTTTCCTATATCCCCAACAGCAAGATGTGTATCAAGTGGGTTTTCTTTGTGTATTGCCAAGCTAGATGGCATAACAGGCTAAATTCAATCTTCATATCACTGATTTCTAGTTCTATTCAATATTGTTCTTAATCCCCAGATTCTGTGTCCAAGATTTTTTTACGTGATTTTTATATTTTTATCATTGAAATTAGTATTTTATTTTTAATTTATTTTTAAATATTATGCAAAGTTAGGATTCAATTTTATTTTCTTCCTGTTGGATAGCCAGTTGTTCCAGACCATTTATTTTATTTTATTTTTTTTATTTTTTTTTTCAGACCATTTATTTTATATCCATTTTATTATGTCTTAGTTTTTTAATTATTAAGTTGTCAAAAATATGAGTGTTTCTAGTACTGGCATCTTGCATCACTTTGTTATTTTTTATGACATTTCCATATATATTTGGTTACACTAGTTTTACAGTGTACTTAAATACCCAAAATCAGGGATCCCTGGGTGGCGCAGCGGTTTGGCGCCTGCCTTTGGCCCAGGGCGCGATC
The DNA here is from genome assembly GCF_048164855.1 of Canis lupus baileyi. NCBI lineage: Eukaryota > Metazoa > Chordata > Mammalia > Carnivora > Canidae > Canis > Canis lupus. The sequence continues at coordinate 17,598,596 of NC_132854.1, read as the reverse complement.
CTGGAGACCCGGGATCGAATCCCACGTCGGGCTCCCGGTGCATGGAGCCTGCTTCTCCCTCTGCCTGTGTCTCTGCCTCTCTCTCTCTCACTGTGTGCCTATCATAAAAAAAAAAAAAAAAAAATACCCAAAATCACAAGTCTCTACTCCTTGTTTGGGGTTTTTGTTTGCTGTCTCAATTATATTCATGCACTTATTCCTACATAGGATATTCTCCCTCATAATACTTGAATGGATTCAAGAGTCACACAAAATATCTATTACTTTTAATATGACATATATCCCAACTTAATATATTTAGATATATTTAATGTATTTAGATATATATTTAGATACAGTAGGTGGTCACTGTAAAGATCCACATAAGTGACTTGGTTGCTCAAATGGAAGAAATATCTCAAAGTCAATATGAATAGAGAGAAATCACATTAAAAAATAATTTAGAGAAGGAATCCCTGGGTGGCTCAGTGTTTTGGCGCCTGCCTTTGGCTGGGGGCATGATCCTGGAGCCCCGGGATCGAGTCTCACATCAGGTTCTCTGCATGGAGCTTGCGTCTCCCTCTGCTTGTGTCTCTGCCTCTCTCTCTCTCTCTCTCTCTCTCTCTGTGCCTCTCATGAATAAATAGAATAGAATCTTAAAAAAAAAAAAAAAAATTAGAGGGCGACCCCAGTGGCTCAGCGGTTTAGCGCCGCCTTCAGCCCAGGGCCTGATCCTGGAGACCCGGAATCGAGTCCCAAGTCGGGCGCGCCCTGCATGGAGCCTGTTTCTCCCTCTGACTGTGTGTCTCTGCCTCTATCTCTCTCTCTCTTTGTGTCTCTCATGAATAAATAAATAAATAAAAATAAAATAAAAAAGATTTAGAATATTCACTAAGAAAAAAACTTAAAAGAATAATTACATTACATATAAAAATTCCCTGTTTATTAAAATGGCTTATTAATTTCTAAGCTTGGGAAAAATATTCTTATATCTAGGCATATCTGGCGAAACTCCCCAATACCTAAAAGAAAAAGACAACCTTAGAAGCTTCCAGACTAAAAAAAAAAAAAAAAGAAGAAGCTTCCAGATTGAATGATACAATTTCTTACAGTGGATAATTAGGCTGGTGTCCACTTCATATCTGTTTTACTAGAAATCTGGAGATTCTTGAATAACATCTATATATTAGTAAGAAAAAGGAAATACACTGAAAGACCTACCTAGTCAAAACTATATACGTGGAAGAATTCAGAGAGCAAGGCCTTCCACTTCTGTATGGGACAAAAGAGAAAGCAGCAGACCACACTCCCACTGGGGGAGAGAAAAAGAAAATCAAACAAACAAACATAAACCATCTTTCAGAAGACAGCAAAGAACTGCTAAAACAGTCCTCTGATATGATAAATGATAACTAGAGGGGCTAAGATCCCAGAGAGGAGAGAACCTTTAAAAGATGACCTGATTTATACAGCAGCTATGAGTTGCAGAGAAGTATTTGCCAATAGGGGCCTAACAGTAGGTGGAGATTCCAACTGTGCACACACAGAGATATGCCACTGTGGGGACAGAAAACCAAATGTCCTAAGTTTCTCTCAAGATATTTGCTGAATCCTGGGTCTCTACATAGTTGAGGGAGGGCTTAAAATATGAAGAAAACCTCTGAAAAGCAATACGTCACAGTCAATAGTCTCAAGAGATAAATATCTGAATTTTAAATCCATCAGAAGGAGGTGCCAGAGAAAATACACTTGACTCTTAATTGAACCACTGGATGGCCAGGGCCACCAGAGGTAAGTGTCCTCATCTAGATCATAATCCAGGTTCTATTCAAGTCTCCTTCTTGACTGGGCTTAAGGTGACCAGCCACAGCTCTATACTAGTAGGTGGATGGTAAACCTACTCTATAATCATATAGTCTAGTACATCTATAATTTTTATACCCAATTTAAGGGATTTGTATATGTATGATGTGTTTATTACATTTTAAATACATTTCTGAGACATAAATCTTCATAATGAAGCCCAAGTATTGTCAAGCTAATCAATATCTGACTGTAATACCTTTTATCCATGACCCAAACTCTCCACCATACCTTTTCACTTTCCTTTCTGTAAACTCCCAGACACCACTCAAGATCTCATTGAATAGGAATATCTAGACCACATGTCACTTCAAAATCTAACCTTTCTCTTCAATGCATGAAAACTGGCTTATTGTGATATTATTGGCATGAATATAGGGCTTGTTAACTGAACTAACCAGGAATGGAGCTTGTATATATGATTCACAGTCTAAATATTCCCCCTATTTTGTAGACATTTGTCTATATTCTTGGCTCATCCCTTCCTTGTGATCATCAGAATGCCATAACTTAGAAATCTTTTTCTCCTTAATCTGTTTGAGCATATAAGTGTTATGCTGACCCAAAAATTTCTCTCTGCCAAATTATGCACACCTAATTCTAGTGACTTTACATGTTCAATAACTAATGAATACAATAGGACATAAAGTATTTTCATTTTACAAACAAATTGTACCAAGATAAAAACCTCCTGCATGTTAATTTATTTTTTCCCATTTTAATAGAGAAATTTTCATCTTGATCAATTCATCCCATCAGAAATAGTTATATTTTATTAGATCATAAGTGGCTTCAACAAAAAATGTTTATAGTTATAAAAACACAAAGTTTAGCATCCTAACCATTTTTAAGTGTACAGTTTAGCAGTATTAGGCATATTCACACTGCTGCGAAAGAGATCTATAGAACTTTTTATCTTGTAGATCTGGAATTCTGTATCTGTTAAATGATTCCCCTTTCTTCTCCTCTCCAGCTTCTGGCACCCATTATTCTACTTTCTGTATCCATGAATTTGACTATTTTAGATACTGCATATATGTGGAATCATAATGTTTTTGACTAGCTTAATTCACTTCATGTAATGTCCTCAAGTTTCATCCATGTTGTAGCATGTGATAGTGTTTTCTTCCTTTTAAAGGCTGAATAATATTCCGTTATATATACATTCTACATTCTCATTAGTTACTCATCAGTTAATGGACATTTGAGTTGCTACCACCCCCTGGCTATTAGGAATAGTGCAGCTATGAACATGGGTATGCAGTATCTTTTCAAGATCCTGCTTTTTTTTTTTTTTTTTTTAAGATCCTGCTCTTAATTATTTTCAATATATATTTTGTTTGCTGGATCATAAAATAGTTCTATTTTTAATTTTTTGTAAAACCACCATACTGTTTTCCATAATAGTTACACCATTGTACAGTCCTATCAACAGTGTACAAAGATTTCAATTTCTCCACATATTTACCAGTGTTTGTTATTTTCTCTTCTTTTGATGGTAGCCATCCTAATGGGCCTTGAGTGATATCTCATTGTGATTTTGATTGATATCTCTTTTATTGTATCATTATTGGCCAGTTGTATATCATCTTTAGAGAAAGGCTATTCAAGCTCTTTACCCATTTTTAATTGGCTTATTTGAGTTTTTGTTGTTGTTGTTATTGAGCTGTAGAATATATATATTCTGGATATTAACCCCTTATCATATATAGAATTTCCAAATATTTTCTCCCACTCCCTAGATTACCTTTCCATCTGTTGATTATACCTTTGGTGTACAAAGGCTTTTAAGTCTGATGTAGTACCATTTGTCTGTTTTGCTTTTGTTGCTCTTGCTATTACTGTCATATCCAGGAATTCATTGCCATATTCAATGTCATGAAGCTCTATTCCCCTACATTTTCTTCTGGGAATTTCATAGTTTTAAGTCTTATGTTTAGGTCTTTAATCTGTCTTAAGTTAAATTTTTCTATATTATAAAAGGATCCAACTTCATTCTTTTCCATGTATACATTCAATTTTCCCAAAATTATTTGTTGAAAAGACATTCCTTTCCCCATTGAATAATCTTGTAACCTTTTTGAAGATCATTTGACCATTTACCCAAGTGCATATTTCTCTCTATTGTGTTCCATTGGTCTATATATTCTTCTTTATGCCAATACTAATTATTTTACTTCCTATAATTTTGTGCTATGTTCTGAAATGAGGAAGGGTGAGTCTTCCAGTTTTGTTCTTTTTCATGATTGTTTTGCCTTTCCAGGGTCCATTGAGATTCTAGATGAATTTTAGGATATATTTTATTTTTGCAAAAATTATCATTAAAACCTAGATTAGGGGGAATGTGAACATTTTAACAATATTAAGTATTCTATTTCTTGAATATGGGATGTCTTTACATTTTTTTTGCATCCACTTTCTTTCAGTAGTGGTTTGTAGTTTTCAGTGCACAAGTTGTTCACCACTTTGGTTAGGTTTATTTCTAAGTATTTTATTCTGTTTGATGCTATTGTAAATGGGATTATTTTCTTAACCTGCTGTTTAGATTGTTCTTGGCAAATAGAAATACAATTCAGGGGGATCCCTGGGTGGCTCAGCGGTTTGGCGCCTGCCTTTGGCCCAGGGCGCAATCCCGGAGTCCCAGGATCGAGTCCCGTGTCGGGCTCCCGGCATGGAGCCTGCTTCTCCCTCTGCCTCTCTCTCTCTCTCTCTCTCTCCTCTGTGTCTATCACAAATAAATAAATAAATCTTTAAAAAAAAACACAATTCATTTTTGTGTGATTTTCTATCTTGCAATTTGCTGCATTCATTAGTTTTAATAGTTGTTTTTTGTTGAATCTTTAAGGTTTCCTACATATAAAATCATGTCATCTATAAACAGAGATCACTTTACTTCTTTCCAATTTGTATGACTTTTATTTATTTTTCTTTACTAATTGCTCCATTTCCTCAAAGTTTGTTCTACTGTCCAGGTGTTTCAGTTGGTTAGCCAGTGTGGCTCTTATGATTTGTTAATTATTTGGTTTTTATTTTTATTTTTTAAAGGGTTTTTTATTTTTTTAAAATTTTATTTATTTATTATAGTCACAGAGAGAGACAGAGAGAGAGGCAGAGACATAGGCAGAGGGAGAAGCAGGCTCCATGTAAGGAGCCCGACGTGGGATTCGATCCCGGGTCTCCAGGATCGCGCCCTGGGCCAAAGGCAGACGCTAAACCGCTGCGCCACCCAGGGATCCCCTGGTTTTTAATATCATTGTTGTGTGTGTTAATAATACTGATGACCATTATTACTAAACAGGTCATCAGATTAGTAAGGCCTATTGCTGCCAATATATCTGGTTTTAAAATCAGTAATTGAATGATACACTGTGTGCAATCTTTTCCCAGTAAGCAACACAAATAGTTTCTTTTTAACTTGTTGTGGAAATATTTTCCTTTATTGAAAGGAATGATAAATAGTGTAATGAACCTTCTTATACTCATCTCCAACTACAACAATCCTGAACAATCTTATTTCATGTATATTCCATCCATTTCTTTCCAATCCCATATTATTTTGACTCTCAGGTATAATATCATTTTACCCACAGGTATTTCAAAATATATAAGAGAAAATTAACTACAACACCATAATGATACTAAAATTTTAAGCAACTTCCTCTTTAATACTGTCAAATATTCACTGTTCAAATTTCTAGATTATCTCAATTTCTTTTAGGTTGGTTGTTCAAATCAGCATGAAAATAAAGTCTATTTACAATTAGTTATTATATCTCTTAAATTTTATATGATCTACAAGTTCCTCCTCTCTCTAGTTTTATTTAGAATTTATATAATTTTAAAAATTGGGTCAATTATCCTAGAAGAATTTTCCATAGTACAGATTTTGCTGATTATGGTCCACAATTTTGAAATTACTTTTAAGTACACAAATACGTTGATCTTTACTATATCCCTATCAAGTAGATGTTAGGTTCAGGATTCGATTTTATCCAATTACAAATAAATAAATTTACCTATTACTATTCATGAATGCTGGCAGAAAACAATGGACTTCTGAGTCAGAGAGCAAGAAATATGTTACTTATGGCACAATAATCAGCATGAACATCAGCACATTTCTGTTCCTTTCGTTTTCTTCTAAGTCCCATGTGAGTGGCATGGAATAGCCCAAATGGATTCTACAAATGCAGTGGGTTTCTCTCATAGCTGAATAACATTTAGCTTGGGGTAATCCACCAAATTTATAGCAAGCAGTAAGAAGCATGCCCTTTGTCCAAGAGAGATAATTCTCTCATTTCTCAAGTTTATGGGGGTAAATAAACAATCTTGAAAAATATCCCATGGAAGAGTGATCAAAACCTTGCAGACACACACAGAAAGACAAGTAAAATTGCTATAGGCCCAAGGAGAAATATTATTTCCCAACAATAGATATGATAGACTGATTTCTCATATTTCCAGTGAGGATATTAAGAGTCTATGTGAATTAGGGTCACACAGTAAACAGGAAAGCCAGGAATAAAACCTAAACCTTCTGACCTGTGCCATGTATGCTATTAAAGAGGGAACTGGAAAAAATTATCACAGGGAAGTAACAAGGCAGCTCTTCTTTGACTGATTGAAATATAAATATAGGGGAAGGTTAAAAAAATCATATGCCTAAATTAAATTTCACATTTCAGAATTCCTTTATAAGTATGATACAGGAACCTCCCAGATGATGTCTCTGTACTCCTCACAGAAATAAATATAAAGCAATTGCTAGAAAGCCACACCATCAATTAACTGTCTCAGAATTACTAAAATCCAAGTCCTAGGAAATATGTGCACATTTGTGAAAATACAAAATGCACAAGAAAATAACTCATCATAAGCGAGACACAGCAGACATGAAAGAACTTTAGTTAATAGAACAATTTGCTATAGATCATGCTATAAGACTCTTTAAAATGTTTGAAATAAAAATTCAAAGGCATGAAGAAATGAGACATAAAATATAACTATTTGAAAAGCCTAAAACTTCAAAAAGTAAAAATAACACAATCAAGAAAAATAAAATCTCAGATTAGATAGTTTCAGATCAGACAAAATTGAAAAGAAAATAAACAAAAAGAAGTACTTACAAAAATTCTCAAAAGTCAACATAGCAAGATAAAGAAATGGAGCATGTGAGAGATTTTCAAGCATGGCAAGTATTGTGGGAATATTGATCTTTCCACTCTAAGAAATCCCAGATGAGACTAGGAGATGAGATAAAATATTTTCTGGAATAAATGAAACAATGGAAATCCTCAAATTTATAAATCTCAACAAAAACAAATCCAAACCTAGATACATCATCATGATCTTGAAAAAGACCAGATTCAACATCCATTCATGATAATAATAATAAAAAAAAACTCTCAATAAAATGGAGCTAGAGGAAACATACCTGAGCATAATAAAGGCCATATATGAAAAACCCACAGATGATATCATACTCAATGGTGAAAAACTGAGAGCTTGCTCTTTATGGTCAGGACCAAGTAAGGACATTCACTTTTGCCACTTTTATTTAACATAGTATAAGAAGTCATAACACAGAAATCAGACAGGAAAAAGAGGAGGCATCCATATTGGTAAAGAACAAGTAAACTGTCACCATTTGCAGATGATGTGTTTCTATACATAGAAAATTCTAAAGATTCCACCAAAAAAACTACTAAAGATAATTAATGAATTCAGCAAAACGGAAGGATGCAAAATAAACTACAAACTCGAAGAGAAATTTAAAAAACACCATTTATAATTGCACCAAAAAATATAAAATAGCTAGGAATAAATTTAAACCAAAGAGGTGAAAGAATTGTACTCTGAAACTATAAAAAGTGGATAAAAAAAATTGAAGATGACACAAATGGAAAGATGTTCCATTGCTAACGGATTAGAAGAATATTGTTAACATGTCTCTCTTACCCAAAGCAATTTACAAAGTCAATTCAATCTCTATCAAAATACCAACATCATTTTTCACAGAATCAGAATACTAAAATTAGTATGGGACCTCAAAAGACCCTGAATAGCTAAAGCAATCCTGAGAAAGAAGAAGGAAGCTGGAGATAGCACAATCCTAGATTTCAAGATATATTACAGAGCTATAGTAATTAATACAATACAGTACTGGCACAAAAAAATGACACATAACTCAATGAAACCGAATAGCCCAGAAATAAACCCACAGTTATATGGTCAATTTATCTACAACAAAGGAAGGCAAGAAAATACCATGGGGAAGAGACAATGTCTTCAACAAATGGTACTGGGAGAACTAGACAGCTAAAGGCAAAAGAACAAACAGGACCACCTTCTTACACCATATACAAAATAAACTCAAAGTGGATTAAAGACCTAAGTCTGAGACCCAGAAGATAAAAATCTTAGAAAATAAACACAGACAGTAAATTCTGTGACATCAGTCATAGCAACATTTTTCTACATGTGTCTCCTAAGAGAAGAAATAAAAGCAAAATTAAACTATTTAGACAACATCACAATAAAAGACTGCACAGTAAAGAAAACCATAAAGAAAACAAAGACAACCTACTGAATGTGAGAAGATATTTGCAAATGATATATCTGATAAAGGGTTAATATCCAAAATACACGAAAAGCTTATGCAACTCAACACCAAAAAAAAAAAAAAAAAAAAATCTAATTGGAATGTCTCGGGGCCTCAGTGGTTGGGTGCCTGCCTTAAGCTCAGGTTGTGATCCCAGGATCTGAAATTGAGTCCTGCATCAGGCTCCCTGCAAGGAGAGTGCTTCCCCCTCTGCCTATGTGTCTGCCTCTCTCTCTCTCAGTCTGTGTCTCTCATGAATAAATAAATAAGTCTTTTAAAAAAATCCAGTTAAAAAATCAGCAGAGAACCTGAACATTTTTACAAAAAAGGCATATAGATGGCCAACAGACACATGAAAAGATGCTCAACATCACTCATCATCATGAAAATGTGAATTAAAACCACATTGAGGGACATCTGGGGGGCTTAGTGGTTGAACAGCTAGCTGCCTTCGGCTCAGAGTGTGATCCCAGAATCCCAGAACCGAATCCCAGTATTGAGTCCCACTCAATACTATGAGTATTTTGCCTATGTCTCCCTTCTTTTTTGCCTATGTCTCTTTGCCTATGTCTCTTCCTCTCTCTGGGTGTCTCTCATGAATAAATAGAATCTTAAAAATAAATAAATAAAAATAAAACCACATTGAGATATCACTTTAGTTAGATTGGCTAAAATCAAGATAAGAAACAAGTATTGGCGACAATGTAGAAAAAAAAGGAACCCTCATGCACTGTTGGAAGAAATGTAAATTGGTACTACCACCATGGAAAACAGTATATAGGTTCCTCAAAAAATTAATAATGAATACCATATGATCCAATAATTCCACTATTGTGTATTTACCCAGGAAAAATGAAACCACGAATTCAAAAAAGTATATGCATTTTGATGCCTATTGCAGCATTATTTACAATAGCCAAGACATGGAAGAAACTGAAGTGTCCATCAATAGATGACTGGATAAGGAAAATGTGATACATATATAATATGTATTTTATACATATATATCTTTGGAATATTACAGGATATCATGCCATTTGAGACAACCTGGATGGACCTAGAGGGTATTATGCTAAATGAAATAAGTCAGACCAAGAAAGAAAAACACCATATGATTCCACTTGTAAGTGGGGCCTTAATAAAAGAGCAGAGTATAAGAAATACAGTCAGTGATATTGTGATAGTGATACAATGGGACAGATGGTAGCTCTCTACTTGTGGTGAATATAGTATGATGTATAGACTTGTCAAATCATTAAGCTTTACAGTTGAAACTAATGTAACATTCTGTGTCAACTATTCTCAAAAGAGAGAGGTTTTAAAGGCAACCAGAAGAACAGATTACCTATGAAAAACTTAGAAAAACAAATACATTCATCAACAAAATGATGCCAGAAAATGTAATATTTTCAGGCTGAGATAAAAATTATTAAGTTTTATTAGATGCATAATCATTCAAAAGTGAGAGGAAAAGATATAATCTTTATTATTTATAAAAATCTATGAATACCACTCAGATCCACACTGAAAAAATAAATGGTATGGAAGAGGAAAATTAAACCAGATGGAAGGAGATAGATTGAGTAATTTGTTAGCTCCTTCAATAAAGATTTATTAAGCATCCTCCATGTGCCAGGTATTTTTCTTGCTACTGAGATTTTAACTGTCCATAAAGCAGTAATGTCTATTTTTCCCCTAATTGAAATGACTAAATCATATAATTACTATATAATGTGGATTGTTTTTTCATAATTTTGATATCCATTTATAGTACAGTTTAAAAGCACGGTCAATATTCTTCTCCTCAGTCTTTTAACATCCCAGTCTGTGGTTTTTTGTTTTGTTTTTTTTTTTTCCCCAGTCTGTGTTAAGCATGAACTTTACCTCTCATGCTGATGGACCCTTACTTATAGTCATTCAACTTATGATTTTTCAACATACTTTCTGGAGATGCTGGGTAGAGACAGTATGCCACAGCTCTGGGTCAGCCATTTGATCACAAAGGTAAACAATCCATACAGTGACAAATATTCTGTACCCTTAAAATCATTCTATTTTTCACTTTCAGTACAGTATTTAATAAATTACACAATATAGTCAATACTTTACTATAAAATAGGCTTTGTGTTAGATGATTTTGCTCACTGTAGGCTAAGCGTTTTGAGCATATTTAAGGTAGGCTAGGCTAAGCTATATGGATAGGTCAAATGTAATGCATATTCAACATATCATATTTTCAATTTTCTATTAGTTTATTGGGACGTAACCCTATTGTAAGTCGAAGATCTATATTTCCTCTTCTGAAACAATAAATCCTATGCAATCCAACTATTTAATCCCCTAGAACCACAGACTCTATTTTCCAGTATAATTCTCTCATCCTCCCAGAATTCAGCAAATACTCATCAAACTAAACTCAATTTGAATTGAATTAAATTGGCCCAAGTATTTCTGTCCTTAATGGCAAAAATAAAGGTAGAGCAAAAGGAATAGCAAACAGTATAAACATTATGGAGTTGAATTTGGGACTGAAGAAAGACAAAGACATTTCCAAAGGCATCTACCTTCCTTCCACTCTTTTAGTATTCTTAGAGAGAATCTTAGATGGATAGCACATATAAAAATAGCTCACACCTGAAGAGTTAGATCACAAAGAGCAAACAGATCAAAAGCAGGATGTGGCTCTGCATTTTATAATGTCTAAAGAGAGAAAGGTTTCTTGGTTCATTAACCATACATCACTCATTACTTCCAAATATTACAAGTGCATGACATCGTCTTTGTCCTTGAAAAAAACAGCTGTAATTTGACTAAATCTGTCATTGATGTTGCTAAATGACAGGTGAGAAAATTACACAGCTGATGTAACTGTGTCACTTAACTCTTTTTAAAGTAACTCTTTACAGAATAACAGTGCAATGTCTATGTTTATACAGAAGACAGAATCCTAGGACAGAGGGATGGGACCACAGATGGTCAGGATTGCCACCCAACCCTTCCCCCTGGCCGTTAAGCAGTAAGGTGATTCAAATAATTAGGATTTAGGACAATAGTACTGGAGGAGAACTTTAAAGATATCTACTCCAGCCACCTCATTTACAAATGAAGAAACTGAGAACTCCTAAAGGAACACAGTGAAACAGGCTGATTGATTTTATAAGTGATTACTACTTATTGTTATCTTGTTATAAGGCTACTTTTAAAGAACTTTGTTTATAACTGAGACTCCTTTTTATACTAAAAAAAATTATTGTTAAGTAATCAGGTATCAGTTATCCTAGAGGATACAACTTAACTTGGTGATATTTCTGCTGCTAGAATGCTGGCTCTCATCTACAACATGACATATTGTGTAATGTTCTAATTAAAACTCACTCACCGTATGAAACAGGCATGGAAATAAGCCACAGTCCATAAGCACAGAATGTGAAAGTAGTTAAGAGCAGATGTTATACGGGGCTACTGGGTGGCTCAGTCAGTTAAGTGTTCCACTCTTGATTTTGGCTCAGGTCATGATCTCAGGGTCATGAATCAGGCCCCATGTCAGGCTCCACACTGGACATGGAGCCTGCTTTAGAGTCTCTCTCTCTCTCTCCCAAACCCCCCCACCTTAAAAAAAAAAAGAAAGAAAGAAAGAAAAAACACACCTCGTATTAAAACAGATGTGAACATTTCGCAGAGGGCTTAGCCAGAGTCAGTCCTAACAGAAATCTAAAAGTACAACAGATTTCCTTAACAAATCCTTTTGTATTTTTATCTTATTTTTACAAGGGTAATTTGTGTGTGTTTTGAGTTTCTGATTTTATTTACTTAGACAATGTTTATTATGACATGGACACAGGTAGGTCACACCACAAAGTAAACAATTAGTCAATTATTTTTTACTTCCCAAGTATACTAACTTGGTATTTTGGAATATTCTGACTGGTGTTATTTATAAAACATATGAATATATGGTAAATAGACATACAAAAATTACTTAGTAAAATTCCTGGAAGTATATGGAAAGCCAAGAAATGTTTACAGAATTGAAATATTTTACTTGTAAATGCCCAGTGCATTTCTAAGAAAAGTGAGAAGGCTTATCTCTGAAACACTTGAGAGCAAAGAGTGTTCCTCAAACTTTTCTCATATCCATTCTCCTCAAAGATACAAATCCGAGGAAAAGTGTTTCTGAATCTCCATTTTTGTTTCTGTCCAAGTAACCATCACAGTTGCATTTGGGGACATAAGTCTTCCACAGCCTTCCATCTTTTCTTAGCAAATTTTCAGGAAAATTATTGGAATGATCAATCATTCAATAGTCAGAACAGCTTGAAATGTTTTATTTCCCCTCCTGATGAAGTTGGATACATTTTGGTCCCTAAAAAAAATTATATGCTCTGTCTTGCACTTCACAATGTGTTTAAAAGAAATGCAAAATTAAAGCATAGGCCTTTTGGTAAACTGAATATTTCATATATTTAAAATATGATAAGAGCATCCCCAGAGAATGTAGACTTATGTCTTTGATTGGGATGCTATCCTGGGTGTTTTATTAATGGGCTGCACCTGAAAGAATGGAGTTGTTTTATCTATTATTTAATCTTAGAAGAGTGAGAAAGAAAGTACCAGGCTCTGTCAGAGTAATTAGCTGGAGGCCCATAACTTTGGGCCATATACATTCTTTAGGAAGAAAAACAATAAAATATTCAATTTGATTGACTAAGTCAGGTAAATTGAAGTATCCCTAAATTATATTTTTCTCATAAACTCATTAATTCTATTCAATAACCTCAATGTCAATATGGTCACACAAGAATAATAAAGGAATTCTTTTAGTAGATAGTAGCCCAAATTTTCTAAATGATAAAAGTTCAGTGTGCAACCTCTCATCCCAAATCTGCATATAGTCTATTCAAAAGGAATTTCTTTTATAAGAAAAAGAATGATCAGATATTACATGCTGAAAATAGAAAAATTTATGTTGGGTTCACCTGAACTCTATTCTCATTAAATTCCCTTCCAGTGAATCTAAGCATTTAAATTTATATAAAGATGTAGTGTGATACAGGGGTAATTTTAATGAGATTTCCTGTTGCTCTCAATTCCTAGAAGCAGCGGTTTTTATTTCATCTTTATCATAGCAGCTGTGCCTGCAGAACTCTGATATAAAATGTCCTTCTTGTTATAGCTTGACATGGTAGCTCACCTATAAAGCTCACATGGGAAGTATTAACTTTTAGATGTGTTGTATAAATATAACTGAAATATGCTAAATATTTCTTAGTTTTCCAAGAAATACGAAATAAAATAGTATTAAGTCAACTATTAGTAACAACCTTATTATATTAAGTAGTTAAGTAGCATATCAGAAAAAGGTAACAGGGCGGCCCAGGTGGCTCAGCGGTTTAGCACCACCTTTGGCCCAGAGTGTGATCCTGGGAACCCGGGATCGAGTCCCACGCCGGGCTCCCTGCATGGAGCCTACTTCTCTCTCTGCCTGTATCTCTGCCTCTCTGTGTCTCTTATGAATAAATAAGTAAAATCTTAAAAAAAAAAAAAAGGTAACAGATTTTTTAAAAAAAAACTAACAATTATGTTCTCAATATACAGGAAATTCTTTGGGAATTAAACTAAAAATCACTTTATTTGATTTTGCATTGTCCATGAAAGTTTTGCAACTACAGCCCACTTTGTAATTACGGAACATTCTTCTGAATGCCACTGGTGCTTATTTGCCAAAATGACCAACAGAGAGGAACCAACAGTTGCCATGCCTCACCATCAATAAAATATAACTTGCCCAAGATACTCCATTGGTCTGTAATTCCCTATTGTTTCCATAAATATTAAAGGCCCTAAGGAAAAAATAATATTTATGAATAGATGTTTCCTAATATATTTTTTAAAAATCTAAATATTACTATCACCTAAAATAAGAATAAGAAAAGAAGGAAAAAGAAGGAAGTGCATGATGCCTTCCTGTGCCTATCTACATTTTAAAAATCCTGAATATAAAGACTTTACTTCAGGCTAATCAGATCAAGATCTCCAGTGACAGGAGTTATTTGAAGTTGTGTGCTCATGCTCAGCTAAGTTTGAGATCAACTGGCAGAAGGTACACAGGTTTTCCTAGAGCCTCTTATCTCTTTTTATTGTTTTGAGTACAGGAGGAGTGGTTTTGTGTTAATGATTAAACAATGATAAATGGACATAACAGGTTTCCCAGAGTAGAAGGTTGGGAGAGAAAGGCAATGAATTAGGAAAAAAAAAAAAAAAAATCTCCAAAACTATAAAGTTCGAATTGTTTTTCATTTATTAATAATAACCACTAGTATTTTATTGTTACTGTGTGCCAGTCACTATGCTAAATATTGTATATGCACTCTCATTTTTCCAGCACTCATAGCTAATAAACAAAAGAACTAATATGTAAGCTGGATTGATCTAAATCTTCTTTTCAAGTTTCAACCATTCTACTTCAGTATTTCTCAAATAGGCATATGTAGAACACTGGAAAATCCAGAGATGATTGACTGTCAAGTTTTAATTCACTGAAAGTTGATTTTTTGAGTATATATTTTATGTTAATTTGTGTCAATGTCCATGTTCATTCTGAATCACCTGGAAAACTGCTTAATAATCAAATATAAGCCACCAATATCAATATTCACATTTCTGTTTAGGATCACATTGACAAATACTACTTACTTGCCCACCTCTAATGAATGAGAAAGGAATACAGTGACTAAAAATGTAGATGTCTGATCCCATCAGGTGATGGCCAATGTCATCATGGTTCACAGTAAAAATGAATAGTGAATATAAATACGCAAAGGAAAATTGGCACTTGGATGAAGAAATCATATGACACAGAAGAACAAGCATGCCTAAATCAGAACTTGTATGACTGCTGCTTTGCACACTCAATTTTATGGCTAGGTTGGTAGGAGAGCACCCAGTTCATGTTGGGCAGTTCAGATTGCATAAGTTAGTTGCCCATAGTTAAGTGTTCAGTCTCTCCTAAGGCCCAGTAGCAGGTCAAGAGTTGTTTCTGAAAAGGAGAGTAGTTACTTGCAAAGGATAGAACAATTTGCTCTAAAAATCCTAATTCCTGCACTGTGAGTCACCTACAGGGGCCTGCCAAAGCCCCCAAACAGCATCACTACTTGCCACTGACATTCAGGCGTCCTTAGATCTACTGGATCATAAGGCCCAAGTGGCAGAGCAGCTTGCCTGGCAACCTAGACCTGTTGGATTGCCTTCTCTTATTCTGGACTCCACTCAAAACTAGCAGTTTATATGTCACCTGGCAAGAGTAACACATCTAAATGAGGAACATGTTACCTCTAAAATACAAAGAGGTTCACTAAACATTGGTCCTCTTTTTTACATTATAGGAGAGGCCAGATGAAACAACATTTTCTTCTCCTTGGAAAATATATCTTTATATACCCCATACCACTGAACCTTTAGAAATTCCACTGAGGTAGAAAGTTCTCAAATTTTTGTCATATTTATTTTCTACCCTCGGCATGCAAATGTCTTACAAGTCTAGAGCAGTTGCTACTTCTCACTAGGTCCAATCAACATAATGTCACTAATATAATGAACCAGTGTGATACCTTGTGGGAGGGAAAGAAAATCTAGATCACTAAAAACAAAATTATGACATACAGCTGGAGACTTGATATAGCCCTGAGGTAGCACAGTTAAGGTATATTGCTCAGCTTGCCCACTGAAAATAAACTGCTTCCGGTAGTCCTTATTTTCAAGGATGGAGAAAAAAAGCACTTGCCCAATCGATCACTGCATACCAGGTACCAGGAGATGTATTAATTAGCTCAAGTAATGAAATCACAGCTACAATTCAACTCACTGTTTGATCATACTTATAACAACCCACTGTCAGTCTCCAAGAACTTAGAGAATCTGTTTTCTACCAAGGCCTTAAGGCAGGTTGAGCAGGGATGTTGTGGAAATCGTCATGCCTGTATTTTTCAAATTCTAGATAAAAGGGATCTCTTATCTCAGTAATTCCCCCAAATATTTTATTTTACTATTGTCTTTCATAGAAGGAATTCTAGTGATTCCCACTTAGGCTTTAAAAGTCCTTACTCCATGGGTCAGGGAAGCAACATAGGAGTTGTGTCACCTTCTAATCATGGATTCCAGAACCGGGGAAGCAACCACAAGATGTGTTCAGCAATCCACTAGGCTTACTGTGAGAAGAATCTAAGCCAAAACTCTGTTGATCACCTGACCTTCATAAGTCCCTACAGTGGTCGTAGAGCAGAGTGACACTCTGTGTCTGCTGGAATTAGTATCAGTTCAGAATTAATGCCTGATAGTACTGAAAATACCTGATTCTTTTCCCCTTAATGCACATTTACCCTAGTAAAGAGACCTATGGCTCTTTATTAAACTTTTGATTTTAAGAGTATAAATTTTTGGCTTTGTACTGAGATCTTTCCTCAAGGGGACTTATCTGGCTTCTCTTTCATTCAAGGGGTTCTAGATCTGTAAACGGAATCAAGTCTGGGAATTGCTTGAGGAGACATCCCTCTCTGTTCTTATGATTCAGATTAGATTTTTGTTTACTTGACCTAGATTTGTTTTGCTTATACAGATCAAGTAAGAATTTGGTAAGCATCCCATTTATTTCTCTTCCAATAACACCATGATAAAGTAGCCCACACCATAAGTCTGTATGAGTCAGTGTTCTGATTGCTGCTTTGACTCTGTTTTTTATCATAGTAAGGTAACTACATGCACCTGCCTTTAGTGGTGAGCACTAGCACTTGGCCTTTCCACCCCAGGATCTAATTACTCCTATTGCATTTCCTAGTTCAATGATCTAAGTTCTCACTGTAAGGACTGGCCTACAGAGAAAAGCAATCATAGATCTTTTCAAGGATGCTGGGGCTCCCCTCACAAATTTATTTCTCACAGTCATGGCAAAAAGTGTGTCTTCTGGACCCTCTCAGGTTAGGTAAATAAGTCTTAAATGACAAATGCACTCTAACACTCCAGTCTCCCTAAGCCTTTGAATCCCTTTCTCTACATTAAACCAAGGCCTGTCAGACATTTCTAACTTAAACTTAGCCCTGCAGCTACAGGAGGTAATAATCTCCTTCAGGCCTCAGGAAGAAGCTTTTGGGTCATTTATGCAGCACTTGAAGTAGGAATTCAAATCCCTGAGCTCATCCTTTTCTTTCCTCACTTTGTCCAGCAACACTAGGACAACCAACCAATCGCATTCCATTCCTTAGTTCGACAAAATGTTCAAAAATATCCTATACACAGTCACCCAGAAACTTGCTTTTTATAGGTAGTTGGTGGAGTATCCAATGGAAATGTTTTATATATCTCTACTGCCAGATCATGCCAAGCACTACCGCTGCTCTCTTGACTACTGGAAATAGTCATTAGCATCTTTAAATCTAATCAGATTAGATAATTAATTATAGACATGCCAAAATCAATTTAGAAACCTCATTAAAATTCTGTTCCTCTAAAGCCACTCTTGATACCAAAATCTGTATTATTTTGGGTTCTCCAGGGAAACAAAAAAATCAATAGGCTGTATATATATGTATATACTATGATTTTTTTGCTGTTGTTATCATAAGCAATTGACTTGCATAAGTCCCCAAATCTTCAGGGTGAGTTGATAAGCTATAGACCCAGAAGAGCCAATGGTATAGTTCCAGTCCAAAGGCTGGCAAGCTCAAGAATCAGGAAGAGCTCATGTTTTAGTTAGAATCCAAAGTCAAGAAAAAGCCAACACCCCAGTTTAACAGCAGCCTGACAGGAAGAATTCTTTTACTTGGGGGAGGATCTGCCACCTCTTTGTTCTAGTTGGGCCTTCAACTGATTGGATGAGGTCACACACACACACTACAGCAAACAGTCTGCTTAAATCTGTCTATCCATTTAAATGTTAATCTTATCCAAAACACCTACAAAGAAACACCAAAAATAATCTTTGACAAACATCTGGGCACCCTGTAGCCTGGTCAAGTTGATACATAAAAGTAACCATCACACCGTCTGTAAGTATTCACAGGACAGAGGGAGTTGAGAGTTGGGAGGACTAAGGCATCCATCACATTAATTTAATGATAACTTTAATATTGTTAATTTCATCATTGTTTAATTTGTAAGACTGTTTTAGCTTTACATCATAAAAAGAGTTTGCATATTGTTGTGCAGTTACATATATTTAGTTAACCATTATAAATTAAAATCAGTTTTCTAAAGTGGGGAAAAATGTTTTCCATCTAAAATTGGCCAAAAAATTACACTAACAATATTGAGAAACCATATTACATATAAATACAGCCATTGTCTCAAGATAATAATTTAATAAAGTATAGATTTTGTTTGGGGGATAAATTTGGTGTTCAGTAAGGGATTCATTTTAATTGAATCCTGTTTGCTGTAGTGATTTTTGAGATCCTACCTAGCACCCACTACTCTGCTTTATTTATGCACATAATAAGTTGAGAACAGAATAGCAGCATCCCAGATCTTGATCTTGTCAGTTGGTGTCACAGATTTGGTATTCCATAAACAAGCTAATATTAGTGAGAATGTTATGAGAGACCTTTATCATGTGCATAATGTGTGCCATCTGGTTGTAAGTGACAGTCTTCATACAATAAATTTGGTTTAACTCATATTTAGATAACTTCTAGAAGATTTATCTGCACAAGCTGCTGAAATTTTCCTTCACATATGCAAGGAAATTTTAGAAAACGGAAGTGTGCAAATTTTTTGAGAATGTATATGTACTATACATTACTGTTTAAAATAAAAAGTATATCTTAACATCTTTTTTTTAAATACTCTTTGTCACCATTCCTACTCATGACGTATGAATTGTTGGCGTTAGAACCATATGGCTCACACTTGGTCTCATATGCAGAGGTAGTGTGATATTGTAAAACTGCTTGGAGGTACTCATGAAGAATCATTTCCCTCTGGTCCCTTTTTACTCATGTTCTATTGTATAATATCCTCCAACCCCACCTCCGAGGACATATTCTCTCTTGATTTTGCACTTTGAAATGATATTTCCCCTCACCTCATTCTGTGTTGAAATTGACCATTCGTCAGAATAAAATCCATCACTTCGAGACCCAAGTTCCTTTTTTACATCTCAATGGTCTTGAAAAGAAATAGATTTCTGTTTGCACAAGTATCTCATGCAGTTGTAACAAGTCAGGAAGCAATTTCATGGGAAATGGGTGAGGAAACTTAGTTTACCTAAAATTCTCTGGGAACAATGCCTTTAAAAGCAATACCAAAGTCACAGTCCACAAAAGAAAAAACTGATAGGGTGAACTACATTAAAATTAAAAACTTCTGTTACAGTGAGAAGATGAATAAGTTCCGGAACTCTAATACACAGCATTATGTTTTAAAAAATATATAAAACTAGGGTACATGGGTGGCTCAGTCTGTTAAGCCTGTCTTTGGGGCTCAGGTCATGATCTTGAAGTCCTGGGATGGAGCCCTAGGTGAGCTCCTTGCTCAGCAGGGAGTCTGCTTCTCCCTCTCCTATTGCTCCTCCCCCACCCCCACTATTTGTGCTCTGTCTCAAATAAATAAAATCTTAAAATAAATAAATAAAACATACATAAAACTTTTACTCTGCAAAAGGACAACATCAAGAAAATGAAAAGGCATGCCCATGTAGTGAAGCAACAGGAAATCTTGTATGTTGCTGGTGAGAATGAATAATGGTATAGTTACTTTGGAAGACAGCTTGACAGTTTCTTACAAAATTAAACCTACACTTATCATAAGATCTAACAATCAAGCTCCTTGGTATTTACCCAAAAGAGTTGAAAACTTATGCCCATATATAAACCTACACAAGGATGATGATAGCAAGTTCGTTCATAATTGCCAGATCTTGAAAGCAACCGAGATGTCTTTCAATAGGTGAATAAGTAAACTGGTACTTGCAGACAATAGAATATTATTCAGCACTAAAAATAAATGAGTTATTCAGTCATGAAAAATCACAGAGAATCTTTAAATGTATATCACTAAGAGAAAGAAGCCAATCTGAAAATGCTACATTCTGTGTAATTCCAAGAATATGACATTCTAGAAAAGGCAAAACTATGGAGACAATTGAAAAGATCAATAGTAGTCAGCAGTGTGTTGGATGGAGATAAACAGGCAGAGTATAGAGTATTTTTAGGGCAGTAAAACTCTTGATATTATAATGAAAGATATATGTCATTATACATTTATCCAAACCCATAGGATGTATAATATCAAGAGTGACCTCTAAGGTAAAAGTTTTGGGCGATTATAATATGTTGATATATGTTTGTCCTTAGTGGAAAAAAAGTAACAATCTGGTGAATGATGTTGATAATAAGGGAGTCTATGCATGTGGGGGGCAAAGGGCATATGGGAAATCTCTGTAATTTTTTCTCAATTTTGTTATAAACCAAAAATCACTCTAAAACTCAAGGTCAAAAAATCTTTGGGAGCAAGGTGAACCATCTGTCTTCACAAGAAAATGCAGAGGTTGAGTGTGTTGTATTGAAGGTTTGTTTTATATTTGTGGCTGTTTATATAGGCCCAGGTTTTGCATAAATTTATTTATTCAAAAACATTTATCAAGTGCCAACCATGTAGGGGGGCTCAACCTGTATATAAACTAAATAATCATCTTTGCTAAACTTGAAATTTAAGAATGTATGTATGTATATAGTGCAGGTAGTTTGATTTAAGGCAGCAAATCCCTTTGCCAGGCTCTGACTGGGAATCAGGAGTCTGGCATCCTATTTCTGCATCCGTTGGCTACTATCCAAGGAAATGTTGCGGTTCAACTCATTTTGCTTGCCTCAACCTCTAAAATTCAAATGATAAACATATTTCTGTCCATGTAAAAAATTATAAAATGTTTACATGTTTATTTAATTTTTACATCTATTCTGGGGAAGGCTTTATTATGTAAATGTTACAGATGAAGAAACTGAATCTCAACGACAAGGAATTTTATAAGATTTCCAGGGCTTGAACCCAGTTTCTTTCCACCATACTCCACTGTCTTCTAGCCTGAATTCTAGGAGTCTGTTCAGCTCCAATTTATTTATTTATTTTTAAAGATTGTATTTATTTATTCATGAGAGACAGAGAGAAAGAGGCAGAGACACAGGCAGAGGGAGAAGCAGGCTCCATGCAGGGAGCCGGACACAGGACTCGATTCTTGGACTCCAGGATCATGGTCTGGACTGAAGGTGGCGCTAAACTGCTGAACCACCTGGGCTGCCCCTCAAATTTAAATAAATTGAAAAGAAGGGCACCCCCTACGACCCAGCAATTGCACTGTTGGGGATTTACCCCAAAGATACAGATGAAATGAAACGCTGGGACACCTGCACCCCGATGTTTCTAGCAGCAACGGCCACAATAGCCAAACTGTGGAAGGAGCCTCGGTGTCCATCGAAAGATGAATGGATAAAGAAGATGTGGTTTATGTATACAATGGAATATTACTCAGCCATTAGAAACGACAAATACCCACCATTTGCTTCAACGTGGATGGAACTGGAGGGTATTATGAGTGAAGTAAGTCAATCGGAGAAGGACAAACATTATATGTTCTCATTCATTTGGGGAATATAAAGAATAGTGAAAGGGAATATAAGGGAAGGGAGAAGAAGTGTGTGGGAAATATCAGAAAGGGAGACAGAACATGAAGACTCCTAACTCTGGGAAACGAACTAGGGGTGGTGGAAGGGGAGGACGGTGGGGGCTGGGGGTGAATGGGTGACGGGCACTGAGGGGGGCACTTGACGGGATGAGTACTGGGTGTTATTCTGTATGTTGGCAAATTGAACACCAATAAAAAATAAATTTATTATTAAAAAAATAGAAAAAATAGAAAAAAAAAGAAGAAGGGCACCTGGGTGGTACAGTCAATTGAGTGTCCAACTCTTCGTTTTGGCTCAGGTTGTGATCTCAGGATTATGAGATCAAGCCCTGTGTTGGTTCTATGCTCAACATGGAGGCTACTTAAGACTCTCTCTCCCTCCGCCCCTCCACACCCCACCCTATAAAATAAATAAATCTTTAAAAAATATTGAAGAGCTAAATGCCTATTTATATATCAACCTTATCTCCAGTAAGTCATATATTCAAAAATCTTGTACCAAATAGAGGATACTATGAAGAGCTACTTATGAGCATCCAAGATAGAAAACATACAAATGATCATGACTTTGAGGGGATTAGAGTTAAGTAAATGAGATCAATACATGAACCCAAATAAAAGTGACAAAAACATATATTTTTTAAACAGTCCTACACTGAGTGATGACAAGTTGAAAATATATATATTCCTCAGGTAAAAACACAGCAGCATTTACAATTGGACAATGGATAGGGACAAGGACAGAAAGAGCTGACAGGATTGCTGAAAACTTACAGTGGTTGGAAAACTATGCATTTTATTATCATATGTCACATGGAATTAAACACCGGGGCAAGAGTGAATTGTGGGTTTGAAAAAGAATGAGTATGGATGTTATTTATTCTAAGAGATATAATGCAAGAATGGAAGAATTTCCATACTGGGTCAGGGAAGGTGATGCTGTAATTTTCAACATCCACATAATTCTCCTGCTTTCAATCTGAGAGTGTTCCCTCCTTACACATGCACCTGTTATTTTCATAATGTCTTGTCAACCTAAAGTACAGCAAATAACATATTTTAAAATGCTACATAGTCCCATCTGAATTCAAACCCCCAATTGAGAACGCCATGAGAGCAAGCAGAGATCCAGCCATCCCCCACAATCTAAGCACTTGTCCTCATGTGTGCTGTGTTTTGCAGATATTTTTTGAATAACTAACATTCTTCTCAAGGATGATGGCAATGGCTATTTCTTTGTATTCTGTTTATATCTAAACAGAATATATTAGCCTCTGGGCCAATATATTTTCTTCTTAAAAATAACATACAAAATATTTAGAGCTTGAAATATTAAGTATATTGATTTATAATACACATGATGAATTGGATATGCAAGCCAAACTAATTCATTCTATTTAATAAATGTAGTAAGCTTCACAATCTCTCTTGAACAACATTCTTAGACATTTTGACAATTTTTAGGCTCTAAGAATTAGCTACTTAATATTCTTCACTTACTGAAGTAAAACAGGGAAATTTTGTCTGAACTTAATTTTCACATTTCATTGGGAGAAAAGTTGTGTCCTCATCAGCATTCACATTTTACTTCCTGTAGCTACTTTTTAGCAAAAACTAGTAAGTGAAAATGTCATCTATTTATTCAGTGTCCAATCAAGTATCTGAAAGATATGCATTATAGGTCCAACAAAAAGTCCAAATAAAAGAAAATATTTAAAGGGCTCAAATTATAGCAATTCCCAATTTTCCAATTATCCTCAAAGCTCTATAGCTAGGTAGGACTTCTTCTAGCACATTCAGTGAGCTTTACAAGATTATACAGAAAATATGTCCTGGATTAAGCAACACAAAGGCAAAACAACCTGCCTTCCAGTCCTCTAATGTACATTCAATCATTCCTCTGTTAGGCGGTAGGTGGTTTTGCACTTTTTATTAGTGAGGAGGGAGCAGCCATGTTTTCCTATAAGTTTGCAGGCCAAATGAAACACTGTTCAGTCTTTTCAATGAAAATAATCACCATATTAGGGATGATCACCAAAAACAGCATCTACAGCAGGAATGCCAACCGGCTAGAACAGACATGGAACTGAACTATACCAGTGAGAAAAGGCAGAAGAGATGCAGGCTTACCCAAAGTCAGAATGGACTTCCCCTGGAAATGTTGCCTTCAAGATGACAGATTGATCAGAAAAAATATCTTATTCCTTCCTGCCACCACACTTTCTGCCTTCATTCTCTCCCATACATCAGTATGATATAGGAGGTATAATCTCTGTGGGGTATCTAGAATAGGGAATACCACACATGGATGAAGGCGAGCATTTTTCTAAAAAAAAAAAAAGGGAGGGGGGATTGGCTAATACACATCTATATCTTGTCTATCTATCTAAGGAATGTTAAGACCTACATCCTATACCCAACCTTCTTCTTCTTGACTCCCAAAATCCTCCCAGAAATCAGGGATTTACTTTTAGGAAGGACATTGAAAGAGTCTTCTTACAGATCTTCCTACCTTAAGAAACAAACACAGGAGAGTCTTCTCCCCTTGTACACATAGACTAAACATCCCTGCACCTTGAGGTTAGGGATTGTCATGAGATTAGCTTTGCCCAATAAACTAGTGAGCAGAAATGACCTGTGTCCCTTCCAGGTGGATGTTTTTAATTGCCAGTTTGTTTCTCCACCCCTGATTCCCCATGCTCTGGTGATCATGGAAGCATGTGTTAATATGGAGTTAAGGTATTAAGTTATAATGGAGAGAATTACCTGGATTGGTAGTGGACATTGCTACCAATAATTTAGAGGCATTTGTTTTTCTAGCCTGATCTCCCTATCCTTCTGTCATATGCAGATTTCCTAATAAGCATGGAAACAAGACCACACTTCTCTAATCATTACAGAGCCTCAAGCTCACAATTCTAATTCAGTTTTTCACTCTGTACTTTTAAATATTAGCACATAACCATGAATTAGGGATTACCACTTATCTAAAATAAATATGTAACATGAAAAAGTCATATTCACAAGCAGAAAAAATAACTTCTGCTAAATAACATTCTTCAGAGGGAAGAAAATTTTGAAAAAAATAATACTGTAATTGACATCTTAACAAGACCTGAGAAGACAAAAAAATAAGACTATATTTTGAAGAAAAACATCTACTTTAATAAACCTAAAATCTAAGTGCAAGAAAGAAAGTCTAAACAAAGACTGAAGAATTAAGTTTAGGACATTTCCCAGAAAGCAGAGTAAAATGATGGAAACTAGAAAAGGAATTCAAGAGGACACCTTCTAGAAATCCAACATTCAAATAATGGGACTTCCAAACACAACAAAGAAAATGGAGGACAATCAACAATGAGAGAATTCAAGAACATTTCCCCAGAAGGACATGAGTTTCTAGATAGGAAGAGCCACTAGGTTCCCAGCACAACAGATGTAATTGTCCCACACTAAGGGACATCACGATGAGATTTCAGAACACAGTGAAAGAATTATCACTACATTTCTCTGTATACTATACATCTTTTTGTTTTATATCCTTAAATAAGCCTTGCTGTAGGTTTTTAATTTTATTGTGTTATAGTCAGAGAACTCCTGTTTTGTTAAAATTACTTATGGATATTTGCTTTGTAGCCTGAAATGTAATCTCTTTTGTAAATGTCTTATGTATGCTTTAAAAGAGTGTTTATCCATTGGTCATTAAGTTCATTATGCTACTGTAACTCTATCTTGCTGGCTATATTCATTTATTACATCAAGCTTGTAAAAGTCTGTATCTGGAGCTGGTGCAATAAGTATAATGGGTAGCATTTATCTGAGGTTAGTATCTGAGGTTAGAACCAATTAAAACATAAGCACACATAAAAAAATAAAAATACCAGCTATTTTATAGTTAAGAACTAAACTAGAGAATGTGCTTATATGTGATATCTGATCTCTCATCCAGGAACTACCATTAGGTCAGAAATGTAGCTAGAAAACTATAGTTCTTCCATGCAAAAACAGTTGGCCTCAGCTCATGTCATGAAGAAGAACAGGGAAGAATGTACCCTCACTGTGGGCAAGTAAATCCAATCCAAAGAGAAAACTCTAAAAGGTCAATATTCTGGTTTTTCCTTCCCAAATTGCTATCCAGAGTGTTGTGTTCTCTTTCTATGTGAAGGAACTGGTGAGGTAGGGCAAAGAGATGTAAGGAGTGTTACTAGAAACCAAGGCAAGAAGGTCAGGGAGTTTTTTTTTTTTTTGGCCCCCCAAAGACTCTGGTTATCAATATATATATATATCTTCACTGATTTTCATCTGCTTGAGCCATTTATTACTGAGACATTGGGGTTAAAATCCTCTACTGACTGTGGAGGTGTCCATTTGTTACTTTATCCAATTATTTTCCTTCATTGATATTTATTTTAAGAATATTAAAGGAAATTTAGGCTCAGAATTATGTGTTGAATTATTTGTCTTGTCATTATGTAATGAATTTTCTTATCCTTTTAAATGCTTAAAATCTATTTTCTTTTTCATTCCTATGATGACAGCTCTCTTTTGGTTATTATTTGCTTGTAGTATATTTTGGCAAGCATTTATTCTCACCCCTGTTGTATCATTTTGTTTTAGTGTGCTGCCAGATAGATTTTTAAAAAATCCAAATTGTCTGTTCCCTAATTTGATTTAGTTCATTTCACTTAGATATTACTAAATTATTTGCATACGGTTCTAACATCTGATTTTGTGTTTTCTATTTGTCAGGCATTTTTGTGTGTTTGTTCTTTCCTCACTTCCACTAGATTCTATTAATCCCCCTTTTCTCAGTAGATTTGAAACATATATATCCCATATTAATTGTTTGCTATGTCTTGAGTTTTTTACATTTAAATACATCATTTTCCTGACAGCAACTAAGGTTAATTAATATTTCTCACTTCTTCCCAAATATACAAACACTTTAGAATGTTTTAACATTTACAAGTATTTCAATCATATCCTGTTTTTATGCCCCTAAACTAGTCATTCTATTATTTTTTCAACTAACACACTTAAATATATAATCTAGCTGTTTGCCAATTGATTTGATCATGTCATCCCATTCCTTCATTTGGCTCAGTTTCTTGAATTTTTACACATACTCTTTAATAACACATTTAGAATTGTTTGGGGAGTGTTAAAAACTTACTCTTTGTTTGAAAAGCTTTATTTCTTCCACACAATTAAACTCTGTATAGAATTCTGCATCTTTTCATCTTTAGAATCAACTTTTCTTATTCTATTATCTGTTTTGCTCTTGAAAATTAATCTAATTTTTTTTTCTTTCTGTTAAGGGCAATCTGTCTTTTTCCTGGATACTTTAAAACTTTTCTGTTTGGAGACTTCCAGGGAAGAGAGCAAAGTGTTAGAACCTTAAGTTCACCTTGTCCCACGAATATGTGTCCCACATTAGTGTAAATGACTGAGGAAATGACCCAAAAACTGACAGAAAAAAACTCCACAACTAAATGTCAGTAAGAGGCCACATTGAAGAGGATCGAAAGGATGGAGAGGCAGGGAGTTAAATACCATGGGTCTGGCCACAGGTGTGAGGGAGCCACCAACATGGAGAGAGGTGAGAAACAGGCTATCACACCAAGGAGCCTGAATGGTGAAGACAATAGTATTCGGCTTTAAAAATCAAGGAACTGAATTTTGTGAGTTCTTACAAGCAGAAAGCTCTTTTTTCTTTTATGAATGAATGAATGAAGTTTGTTTATTTATTTAACAGAGAGCACAAGCAGGGGGACCGGCAGGGAGAGGGAAAAGGAATCTTCTCTCTGAGCAAGGAGCCAGATGTGGGGCTTGAGCCCAGGACCTTGGGTTCATGACCTGAGCTAAAGGCTGATGCTTAACCGACTAGGTGACTGAGGCTCCCCAACCAGTGAGATCTTAATGCCTGTAACTCTAAAAATCAGCAGGCTCAGCTCTGGAAGAGTCCAGAGGGCAATAGAAAGCTGAGTCCATATCCTTAAAGAGACAGCATGACAAATAGAGAAGCACAGAAACAGCAGTTTGAAAAACACCTGGGACATACAGGAAAGGGAATTATTTACTAATCTCAGAGTTCCCAAAAGGACTTCTCCAGGAACAAAGGAGCTGGCAACCACCGTTTCCCTCTCCCACCCCCATCATAAACACATGGACATCTATAGGAACCAGCACACCAGCATTCACTACTAACTTGCTTACATCCTGCCCTGTCCCTTCTAGCAGGACTTGCCTCTGTCCCAGTGCTGCAGGTCCCCTCTCCAAGAAGACCTGTGCAAACATTGCCAACACTGAGTCTCCCAACTGCACACTTTGCAGGACCTCAGTCTAGGTGGCAGGTGATGGTCACTTCTCACTGAGGATATGTACACTCCACCCATGCACACTTTCCAGAGTGACCCCAGTCAGCTCCAGTCTCAGTGGCAATTGGGCATCCCCTGTAGAAGAGACCAGTACCACCTTGTTAAAAGTGCATGCCCTGCCTACTACTTTCCAGAGCAAGAGACATAACTGAATTTCCTAACACAGAGAAATAGACACAGTTAGACAAAATGAGGGGACCAAGCACTTGCCACCTAGACTGAGATCCTGCAAAGTGTAGAGTTGGAACAAGACAAAAAGAAAGGAATCCAAATATATCACTAAAGAAAACCAGTTTATATAAAGAGAAGACAGCAAGGGAAGAAAGGAACAGAAGATCCTGAGTGGCTCAGTCAGTTAAGCATCTGACTCTTGATTTCAGTTCTGGTCATAATTTCAGGGTTCTGGGGCTGAGGCCCACACAGGGCTCTTCACTTGGCATGGAGTCTGCTTAAGATTCTCTCTCTTCTTCTCCCTCAACTACTCCACTTTGGGTGATGGAATGGATTTAAAAAAACAAGACCCATTTATGTGCCACCTACAAAACACATGCCTATTGAAAGTGAGAGATGGAGAAACATTTATCATGCAAATGGATGTGAAAAGAAATCTGAAGTAGAAAAACTTTTATCGGGCAAAATCAATGTTAAAACAAAGACTGTTACAAGCGACAAAGAAGGACACTATATCATCATTAAGGGGACAATCCAACAAGATATAACAATTGTAAATATTTTCCCAAACATGGGAGCACCCAAATACATAAAATAGTCAATAACAAATCTAAGATAACTAATACAACATAATAATAGTAATACAATAATAGCGGGGTCTTTAACATACCACTTACATCAATGCACAGATAATCTAAACAGAAAATCAAGAAGCAACTAGTGGCTTTGACTGACACACTGAACCAGATAGATATAATAGATATTTTCAGAACATTTCATCCTAAAACAGAATACACATCTTTTCAAGTGTGTACAGATCATTCTCCAGAATACATTTCAGATTAGTCACAAAATAAGTCTCAACAAATTCAAAAAGATCAAAGATATGCCACTTATCTTTTCTGGACACAACAAAATGAAACTAGAAATCAACAACAACAACAACAAATCTGGAAAGACCACAGATACATAGAGGTTAAATAACATGCTATTAAATATTGAATGGCTCAACCTAGAAATCAAAATGGAAATCAAAAAAATTCCTGGAGATAAATGAAAACACAGTGATCCAGAATCTTTGGGATGCAACAAAGCAATATATACCTGCCTCAAGAAGCAAGAAAAATCTCAAAGAAACAACCTAACTTTATAGATAAGGGAGCTAGAAAAAGAACAACAAACAAAACCCAAATCTATCAGAAGGAAGAAAATAATAAAGATTAGAGCAGAAATAAATGATATAGAAACTAAAAAGAAAGGAAAGAAAAAAGAACATATCAATGAAAACAGGAGCTGGTTCTTTGAAAAGATCAACAAAATTAATAAACCCCTACCCACATTCATCGAGAGAGAGAGAGAGAGAGAGAACTCAAAACCAAAAATGAAAGAGGAGCAATAACAACTAACATCACAGAAATACAAAAGAGAATATTATGAAAAATTATATGCCAACAAAATGAACAACCTTGAAGAAATGGATAAATTCTTCAAATTGTATAATCTTCCAAAACGGAATCAGGACAAAATAGAAAATCTGAACACCGATTGCCAGCAATGAAGTTGAATTAGTAATTCAAAACATTCCCAAAAACAAAAGTCCAGGACCAGAAGGCTTCACAGGTGAATCCTATCAAACATCCAAAAGAGTTAATATATATTAGTCTCTACTAGAAGTGGAAGGAAAGCTTCCCAATTCAGTCTATGAAATCAGTATTATCCTGATACCATAGCCAGAAAAAGACACCATAAAAAGAGAGAACTATAGACTAATATTTTGAACATATATTTAAAAATACTCAATAAAATATTAGCAAACTGAATCAAACAATACATTAAATAAATCATTCACATAGTTGAGTGGGATTTATTCCTGGGATATAGGGGTTATTCGATATTCACAAATCATTGGGATACATCACATCAATAAGGATAAAACCCATATGATCTTTCAACTGAAGCAGAAAAAGCATTTAACAAATTACAATATCCATTCATATCAAAAATCCTCAACAAAGATCATTTAGAGGGAACAGACTCAGCATAATCAAGGCCTTATATGAAAAACCCACATCTAACATCATATTCCATGCAGAAAAGCTGAGAGTGTTTTTCCTAAGTCAGGAACAAAACAGGAATGTCTACTCTCACCACTATTATTGAACATAGTACTGAAGTCCCAGCCACAGCAATAAAAAGAGAAAAGAGAATGGGGTGCCTGGGTGGCTCAGTCTGTAAAGCATTTGCTTTCACTTGGGTCATGATCCCAGGGTCCTGGAATTGAGCCCCATGTTGGACTCCCTGCCCAGTGGGGAGCCTACTTATCCCTTTCCCTCTGTCCTCTTCCTTACTAGTGCTCTCTCTCTCTCACTCTGTCACAATTACACAAATAAAATCTATAAAATATTAAAATAGAAAAGAAAGAAAAGCCACCCAAATTGGTAAAAAAGAAACAAAACTTTCATTATTTGCATATCACATGATATTATATGTAGAAAACCCTAAAGACTTTACCAAAAAACTATGACAATTATAAATGTATTCAGCAAGGTTGCAGAATACAAACTCGATGTACAGAAATTTGTTGCATTTCTATACACTAATAATGAAGCAGCAGAAAGAGAAATTAAGAAAACAATCCCATTTACAACTGCACCAAAAATAATACCTAGGAATAAACTTAACCAAAGAGGTGAGAGGTCTGTATTCTAAAAATTATAAAATGTTGATGATAAAAGTTGAAGATGACTAAAAAAAGTAAAAAGATATTCAATGTCATGGATTGGAAGAGAAAATATTGTTAAAATGTCCATACTACCCAAAGCAATCTACACATGTAATGCAATCCCAATCAAAATGCCAACAGCATTTGTTACAGAACTAGAACAAACAATCCTAAAATTTGTAGGGAGCCACAAAAGACCCCAACTAGCTAAAGGAATCTTGAGAAGGAAAAATAAAATTGGAGGTATCATAATTCAAGATTTTAAGTTATATTACAAAGCTACAGTAATCTAAACAGTATGGTACTGGATAGAATGAAACAGTATAGAAAACCCAGAAATGAACCCATAATTACATGGTCAATTAATCTTTGACAAAGGAGACAAGAATATGCAATGGGGGAAAAGATGGTCTCTTTAACAAACGGTACTGGGAAAGCTGGACAGCTACATGCAGAATAAAACCAGACCACTTCCATATACCATATACTAAATAAACTCAAAATGGACTAAAGACCTAATGTGAGACATGAAACCATCAAATTCCTGGAAGAGAACACAGGCAATAATTTCTCCAACATCAGCCATAGCAACATTTCTCTAGATAACATCTCCCGAGGCAAGGGAAATAAAAGCAAAAATTAACTATTAGGATCATGTCAAAACAAAAAACATTCTACACAGAAAAGAAAACAACCAGCAAAGCAAAAAGAATAGGTTTACTGAGTGGGAGAAGATATTTGCAAATGACCTATCTGATAAAGGGTCAGTATCCAAAATATATAAAGAACTTATATAACTCAACAATAAAAACAACAACAAAAAATAAACTTGTCAAAAATTAATGGACTACAATTAAAAATGGACAGAGGGTGGCTCAGTGGTTGAGCATCTACCTTTGGCTCAGGTCATAATCCCAGGATCCTGGGACTGAGTCCTGCATCAGGCTCTTTGCTTCTCCTTCTGCCAATGTCTCTGCCTCTCTGTGTCTCTCGTGAATAAATAAAATCTTTAAAGAAAAAAATGGGCAGAGGACATGAACAGATATTTTTCCAAAAGTAGCAGACACAAAAAAGATCCTCAACATGACTCATCATCAGAGAAATGCAAATCAAGACCACCTTACACCAGTCAAATGGTTAGTATCAAAAAGACAAGAAATAACAAGTGTTAGCAAGGATGTGGAGGAAGAGGAATCTTCGTGCACTGTTGGTGTGAATGCAAAACTGGTACAGCCACTGTGGAAGGTAGTATGAAGGTTCCTCAAAAAATTAAAGATAGAACTACCCTATGATCTAGGAGTGGTTCTACCAGGTATTTACCCAAAGAATATGAACTAATATGAAGAGATATATGCACCATTGTATTTATTTCAGCATTATTTAAATAGGCAAACTGTGGAAGTAGCCCAAGTATCCATCTATAGATGAATGGATAAAGAAAATGTGGTATATTTAAATACCATGGAATATTCTTCAGCCATTAAAAAGAACAAAATCTTGCCACTTACAATAATATGGACGGAAGCAAAATAAGTCAGTCAGAGAAAGACAATACCATATTATTTCACTCATCTGTGGAATTTAAGAAACAAAACATATGAACAAAGGGAAAAAAGAGAAACAAGCCAAAAAAGCTCTTAGCTACAGAGAACAAACATGGTTACTAAAGGAGAGGTGGGGGGAGGGATGGATGAAATAGGGCAAGGGGATTAAAAGAACACTTATCTTGATAAGCACTGAGTAATATATGGAATTGTTGAATCACTGTATTACAGTTCTAAATAATGTAACACTGGTTATGTTAACTACCGTGGAATGAAAATGTAAAATGAATGAATGAAACTGAATTTGAGGAACTAAATAAACCTCTTGCAAGAGACATACAAAGGACCAACAGGTGCATGACAAAACTATGTGCTAAACATCTTAAATCATTAGAGAAGATGTTAGCTGAAACTATAGTGGTAACCATTTGTAATATTTAAGTATTTCAAATCCATGTGTTGTATACTTTAAACTTACACAATGTTGTGTGTCAATTATATCTCATTAAAGATGGGGAGGGAAAGAAAACCTGAATTAGATAAACATTTTTTATAATTTTGTAATTTTCTGTATTTGTTTAAATTATCAATTTATTAATTGACATAATTATTACCAAATGCCTACTAGGCAAATATAAAAATTAATGAGGGATACCCTACCCTCAGAGAAAGGCAGCTATAGACTCAAATTTCAAATACCCCTAAAGATCATGAAAGTGTATAAAGTTATATCAAAATTTTTTGTACCAGGGATCCCTGGGTGGCGCAGCGGTTTAGCGCCTGCCTTTGGCCCAGGGCACGATCCTGGAGACCTGGGATCGAATCCCACGTCAGGCTCCCGGTGCATGGAGCCTGCTTCTCCCTCTGCCTATGTCTCTGCCTCTCTCTCTCTCTGTGTGACTATCATAAATAAATAAATAAATAAAAAATTTTTTGTACCAATAAATATCTACTCTTTGAATCATTTGTAATAATGTATGCGCTTAGTTTTCTTAACCCAATTTACTACTAGTAATATTTATTTTTTTATTCTAATTGTACAGATTAATATTTTGTGAATAAGTATATGCATATTTTCTTAATTATTCCTATAGGCTTACCTCATAAAAGTGAAATTATTAGGTTAAGGTAACATATTTTAAACATTCTTATGTATTTTGGCAAATGCCCTAAAAAGAGGTTTGTATCCTTGGCAAAACTGTTATCTCCTCTCTCCCTTGCCTTTGTCACTGGACATTAGGTAATTGACATCTTATGTGTAAAATGATATTTATTTGCTTTCTAGCAAAGAAGGCTTTTCAGCTTTTCCTTAGAGATAAATTAACCTTTTATCTTGTAAATATCCATTTACTTCCTTTCACCATTTTTCTAACGGGATTTTTGTTGTTTTCTTATGGATTTTAAGAACTTTCTATGTTAAAGATGTTGCTTCAATATGCACTGTGATATTTTCTCCACTTTGCTATTTGTTCTCATACTTTTTCATGTTGCACATTCTTTTAAGATGTTAAAGCTATGACTCTTATAGTCTGCCTAAAAATCTGTATGCTTTCCCCACCCACACATAAATTTTAAAAACCAACCTGTATGATTTGTCTGCATCCTCATTATTTATAGTGAAGTCTTTGGGGGTCTTATAGTTACTTACTTTAGAGAATGCTGTGGGATAAATAACTAGCTTATTTTCCAAATACTTAATAAATTAGTCAGCACTGTATTTTGACTAACTCCTTTCTCACTGAAAATGCTGTCATTTCAAAGTTCCATAAAACAGAAGTCATGTCTCAAGCCATCCAGCCAGAACCAATGTTTGACTGCAAGTTTAATGCTTTATTTGTATAGTGGCAGACAGCATGGTGCTCAGATCAAAGAGAATCCCATTTGACTGGGACACATCTGAGATTTAGCTACAATCATTACCTTGAGTAGACTACTATTTCAGCTCCTAATCTGTAGATGAGAAAACAATTCTACCTAACTCATTTTACTGTGTGAGAATCACAGTCCTTCTTCAATTTATTCATTCAAGGTATTTATTAAAAGCACACTATGCAATAGACATTTTTATGCCATTTCTAGAGGTAAATTATTTTGACTTTGTTGAATTCAAATAATGACCTACAGTCCCACTCCCAACATTTAAATCTGCACTACATTTTCACCATTGGTAGAAAAGACACCTGTTGGCTTTTTTAAGCCTCATCAAAATATGAAGAGGCAGCCTGTAAATGCATAATGTATATTCAGTCTCCAGCACGGTGCCTGACAGAGGAGTAGCAGAAGGTAAACTTTGCAAGTGAGTGCCCAAATTATTAATTCTTGCCCATGTAATTTTCCTTATTAAAAATAAAGAATTATTATTTTTTGTTTGTTTGTTTTTTAAATTTTTATTTATTTATGATAGTCACACAAAGAGAGAGAGAAAGAGAGGCAGAGACATAGGCGGAGGGAGAAGCAGGCTCCATGCACCGGGAGCCCGACGTGGGATTCGATCCCGAGTCTCCAGGATCTCCCCTGGGCCAAAGGCAGGCGCCAAACCGCTGCGCCACCCAGGGATCCCCAAGAATAAATTATTCTTGAACATAGTCTTCACTGTTCAGTGAAGACAATTTTCTAAATATGTGGATAGATGAAGTGCAAAGAGGGAAAAACACCCACATTCCCCTGCCACAAGAAAAAAGCCAGTATATGCATGACATAAAAGAAGCTAAAATGGGCACCTGGGTGACTTAGTTAGGCTCTGACATGTGATTTCGACTTGGATCAGGGTCTCAGGCTCCTTGCATCAGGAGGACTCTGTGATCAGCCAGAGTCTGCTTGAGATTCTCTCTTTGCCTCTCCCTCTGCCCATCCTTCTTCTCTGTCTCTAAAATAAATTATTTTCACATCTGAAGTATAGATGTTATTAGTAAGTGTAATAGTTCTAAGGATGATGGACCCTGAGACCCTGAATTATGAGACTTAACGTAACAACAGTGAAAGATCCCTTCAAGAGCCTTGGGGTGGAGGCTGGAGGTGGATCTAATCTGTTAAGAAATCTTAGAGGATGGTAGCTTCCACTTTAAAAAAAAAATAAAAAGAGTGTAGAGATTACTTAAAAATAAAATCTTTCAGGGCACCAAGAGGCTCAGTGGTTGCATGTCTGCCTTTGGCTCAGGTTGTGATTCCAGGATTCTGGGATTGAGTCCCGCATCAGGCTCCCCAGAGGGAGCCTGCTTCTCCCTCTGCCTATGTCTCTGCCTGCCTCTCTCTCTCTCTCTCTCTCTGTGTGTATCTCATGAATAAATAAGTAAAATCTTAAAAAAAAAAGATTACTCAAAGATTACTCTGTTTTTGTTTAACGTATTAATGTAATAAGTTCCCAAACTAATTTTTTTCTTTTACGGGTCTTTGGTTAAGCTTTGGTGTAACTTACAAGCTTCGTTAATTAAACTCCTTTAAGAAAACTATCTTTGCATCAAGTAATTGTGGGGCTAGCCAGCACACTCAGATGTGAAAATGACATCTGATTGAAGGTGGGATATTCCACCTGGCATCACCTGACTTACAGACATAAAATTTAACATCTTTCTACTTTCATATTTTCACTCATTAGGATACCCCTGAACCCTGACCAGTGGCTGGCTGAATGAATGAAACTCAAAAAGCATAAGAAAAAGTTACTCATGAATCCAACCCAAGCACCTCTTCAAAGTGCTTTAAAAAAGAAAAGTAAATCCCTTCAAGCTCAAATTTATACAGTTATCTTGGAAAAAAAAATTTTTAATTGCCTAAAGTCCTCATAGCTCCTTGTTAAGCTCTGGCCATAATAAGAAGTATAAAACCATGACTAAAATATTCACACTCTGGTCCCTATAAAAAAAAAAAAAAAGAAGAAGAATCACTAGTTTATTCATCTTGCCTAATGACACAGAAGGGCAAAACAGGTATCCAAACAATGAATAATAATGTAAGAGCTCAGACTGTAAAATCAATATGTCAGATCAGTAGAGCTGTGCTTCGTTTTAATGTTCTCATTTCTGAATGCAGTACAGCTTACTTTCTGAGTTATATATATGTATTGACCTAATTACATAAATATTGACTTTTCCTTATATGAGGTTTTTTTTCAATCTCACTGTAATTACGATGTCAATATTTATGGCTGTAGCAACTTGAATTTAAACTTTATTAATTGTGAGTGATAGTGGCATGCCATGAGATATTTCAGATGGCCACATGGTCTCAAAACACTGAAGATCCTACACAGTAGATGATAAGTCAGTAAATCCCCACATATATCATACTAAGGTAAACTTTTTTCAGAAAATGATTATTTCATCCCTAATAATTTGGAAGCTGGTCTCCTCAGTTTGTCAGTTTTCAGAGCACTAAGAAGTAATAACTAGGATGTACCTGGATCTTGGTCTATGATATTGCCCATTTTGTTTAATCAAACACTTCATTCCTAACATTAATTCCCATTCTATTAACAAATTCTTTGATCTGTTGACAGATATCCACACCTCTGTCCCCACAGGTGTGTATAAGTATAAAGGATATCATTTAATATTATTCTTTGATATTTTTCCAATAAGGAGCCTATGCATAGTTCAGTCTAAAACAAAATAGGATCTGTATAAATTCTACTTTTAAAAAAATGTCCTATTTCTTATAGGATTTTATTTTCACTAGAAAAGTTTCATATAGTTATTGCAATTGTTACATCTCTGAGGCAAGCAATAGCGCCAGACCTCAGGACTTTTTAATTAACTTTTTAACCAATCAGTGACACTAGAAAAATATTCCAAGTGCTTTAAAAAGCTGGAGAGATTTTTCACTTTGCTCTTACAATAATATTGAGAACTCCTACTTAAGTGCCTGCATCTTCTCATTTAAGAGGAGCAGAAGTGGGTTGCCTGAGTGGCTCAGCGGTGGAGCATCTACCTTTGGCTCAGGGTGTGATCCGAGTTCTAGGATTGAGTCCCACATCGGGCTCCCTGCATGGAGCCTGCTTCTCGCTCTGCCTATGTCTCTGCCTCTCTTTCTCTGTGTCCCTCATGAATAAATAAATAAAATCTTAAAAAAAAGAAAAAGAAGAGCAGAAGTAACTGCTTCTGCTAACTGCTTCACATTACCCATTTAGAGTTAGGTGAACACATAGGGAATCCTAGGATAAAACAATAGTGCCTACATTTGGGGGTGAAGAGGTGTTCTAGCCACATCATGGTGAGGTGGTCATGCATGATCCTGTGTTTTCTTATTTGCTTCTGCAGGGTTGCCAGAGGAGATGAACCTCAGTGATGTAAAGCAGATCCATCAGACGGGTGGAGGTAGTACTTTAGATACAACTGCAGCAGGATGTTCAGCAGCGACAGAAACTACAGCATTTATACTGATGGGTGTAGTAATGTTACTTCCTTGGCTTTGGTAACTGAACTCTTCCACCTGATATACTGACCTTATTGGAGTTGTGATTTCTCCCATATTCATCTGATTAGAATAAGATATCTTTTGAATGCAACAATTATATTTATGAAAAGGTATGTCACACTAACTTCTTATAAGCCAAGTGGGAATGTTCACAAAGCATCTAAAAATGATAGACTGTTTGAAAACACGTCTTCTAGGATTCTAACTTAAATCTTCTTAAAGTCTAACACATTAAACCTGCAAATGTGAAAAGCACAGAAGCAACTTTGAATAAGAAGGATTTAGTATATCTATAATTTTACTATCTTTGATTCTAAACCCTTTTCTTTATAAAAGAAAAATGTCTTAAGTTAAAAGTGTATTTGCAGAACAATGAAAACAGCACATAGTGTTTCTTAAAATACTGAAATTAGAATTCCATTAAATGAATCAAAATAAATGATGGCAAATAGTATGCATGAATTGTCAAGAGATTCTTCCATTTTTGCAAGCTATATGAAGAAATTACTTGAAGTCTGTAAGTTATAGAGTAGATTGTTGAGGAGCATTTCATGTAATTTCATTGAGGAAGCTTGATAAATTTTATCCACTGTAACTTAGCCACTGACAAACCTTAAGCAGAGTATTTTGGTAACATCTTAGCTTTGTTCCATTACATTCAAGATGCATCTTTCGTATTGTGGCTCTTTTCTCTGTCTTTGCCTAATGGATTTAGCCATGTTGCAAACACACACTTGCTCTGGGAATATCTCTAAGAAAGCCATTAATTATTTAGTAGAAAACTTGCAACGTGATATATTCATTCATCCATCCTCAAAATATTATTTGCTATTTTTTAAATCTTGATATTAAACAATTGACTACCTATACATTTCTAAGGTTCCTATGAATATCTAAGACATGTACTAATACAGAAAATATAGCATATAATGTTTTAGCTCTTTTCCTATTGCACATAAGCAGAGCTGCTAATCCACAGTCCCTGATTTCCCAGTTGTGATAAGATGCCTCAGCAGACCTCAATTAGGATCGGTCTATCGTTGTACTTAAGAAGGAAGAGATAAGTCAGCTTTTATTAAGAAGTATCACATCCAGTTAGTAGCCAGAAATTATTATTAATACAAAGAGACAGAATTGAAAAGAGAGATGCTGAATTTGAAATTTAAAAAAAAAAATCAAAAGGATTTGAAATGATCTCTCAGGAAAAGTCAAAGAGGACTCAATCGACAGCAAATATTTGTAAGGTGCAATCAATCTCTCCAAATCAGGAAACTGTACATGATCAAACCATGTTGTCTCGTGGGTTTTAAATTAACCGAATAATCTTACAATGGTCAATTTAAACTATGCTATGTTTAAACTGCCAAATCAGATTTTATTGCCTGTTTAAATAGACCTCAAAACTGTAAGTGTTATTCTACCTGCCAGGTCTGGCTGTCATTTTCTTAGGCTTCCATTCCAGATCTTAATATTTATTCCATGATCTACTTGGTTTACACTCATTTGCACCACCACGCTCCACAAATTATAAACTTAAACATATATTTATCTAATCTTTATTTTAAGCTCAGCTTGTTATTTAAATAACAGTGAATATGAAGTCACCCATTTGTGACACTCCTGCCCAAGTCATGGTTGGTTTGTTCTGGCAAAACTTCTTTCCCAACCTTACAGGAATTTGGAAAACAAACTGAAGGTCATAGTTCAGCAGACTAAGATGTTTCCAGATTAAATAACATTATAGGAGATAATGTTAGATGTGGCATAAAAGCAGAATGGTAACAAAGTCAATAGTATAAACGAATATTTTGAATCAACTCAATTTTACATCCTTAAGCTGGTGTTGTCTACCTCCAGGTAGGCACTTTGGACCATACATATCACAACAGTGCTACTCTAGCTTAAAACACATGTAGGCTTTTAGGATTCCTTTAAGAGCCTGAGGCATATTTTTCTAAAATTCTCAATGAGGATATTCATTCCTTAATACTCTACTCCATAGCATTGGACATTTGCACAGCTCTTTAATTTAAAATCTTTTTCAAACGGAATAAATGGAATATCCCATTTGACATTCCTCACCCCTCAAGGATGAGCTCAATTTTTAGCCAAATAAAAACAGTAACACTGAGGATTTTTTTAAAATATGGCTCAGAATTTGTTTCTGCAGTCTTCCATAAGTCTATAAAGCTTTGAGCAATGGTAAGATTGTTGAATATGTGTCTACTTTCTAAGATGACTTAAAGGATAACATTCAAGTAAGTATATATATTTTAAAATATCACTTACATCTTTATAGTCATATCTTATGCTTTGATCCTTTAAAACAAAGACTTTTTCTTAAATCTGTTATTTTTAATAAATTTAAGTGATCTTGGAACAGTCTAGTGTTTTGCATGTATTAGAGAAGAATCTGTTAATGAGCTAACATTTATGTGGCCCTTCCTCTCCATAGCACTGTGATCAGTGTTTTTTATGCACAATCTCCTTTGGTCCTCCCAATAACATTATCACCTCCACTGAACCAATGAGGAAAGTGAAGCTTACAAATATTGTAGTAATTTGTCTGGTATTATACAACCTATTACAGTAGAATCAGATGGGTGCATATAAAGGTCTCTAAATAAACTATAAACATTTCTGGTTCAAAGATAGGATAGCTCTGGAATAGTAGTTAAGAATCATGAGGATAGCATAAAAATTATTGAGAGGTAATGTAAACCTCCAAACTAGGATTTAAAAAACAAATTCAATTGACTATATAATTATAAAACTGCATATTAATGCAAAAGCACTTTGAAAAGGAAATGTTAACATGGACTTTTTTCCAGTAATGCTCTCCTACATGTAGAAAACCCATTCAAACACATCAACCCCCAAGATAAATCAGCTACCAAACATGGGAAAGAAAATACACAAGCTTTACAAGTAATATGGAATCCTGAAATTCCATTTCTGTGCAGCTGAAGAGTATAAAATATTTCTTTAGCTGTAAGGCACAGAAGGGCATAAAAAATAGCAAGGAAGGCAGGAAGAAAGGTAGGAAAGATGGAAGAAAGACACAGAGAAAGGCAAGCAGGCAGTAGCAGAGTATTAAAGTCCTAGATTTGCCTTTTTATCCTCTATTTGTTCAGGAATGTCTTATCAATGAAATAATGTCTGAAGTGTTCTCTTGTCATTAAAGGATAGAAGTTAATAAGCTATTTCCTCCCAAATACTCAGATTTCTCTGAAGTGCTCAATGATGATGCTTTGAAAGGGACTCAATTAGCTTAGTGCTAATTGTTTTCAATCACCTAAAATATTGTTTCTATCATCAGAACCCTTCAGGTACAATAAAAGTTGTTTCTTCTTGAGTGAAGGAGTTCATCCTAGACTTCTGTTATTCTATGAGATATTCACAGGGCAATCTGTGATATCCAGTATTTCTCTATGTTGCAAACTTTAGTAGCCTATATAATTACATGGGTTCTATGAAAATTCAGAAATCATTCTTAATGTTGTCAGGTATGACTTTGGGCATATCAACTTTTTCTTTAAATAAAGATTGTTGTATATTATTTCTGATTAAAATATAGATAAAACATTTCTCAAGTTGACAGTCTGGTTTCTTTGCTTTTGCTATAATTCCATGGTGACTGCAGTGGTGGTATATCATTATTTTATAAATGCAGATTTAATCTAATGCAGTTCTTAAACTACTCTCTGCTTTCATGTGCAGAAAAATACTAAAGAATGTCTTCACAGTATAGTTTATCTTCATAGTAGAAATAATAATATTTAGAACAGGGTGGGATGGGATGAACATTTCTGGATAAATTTGCAAAGATATGACTCAACAGTTTCTCATCTTCCTGTACTTACCAATTGTCAAAATGGAATCATCTTCACTATGAAGGATATGAAAAAAACTCACATCCCCCAAATTTTCACTTTGCCCATAGCAAAGGCAGGGGAAAGAGAAGAAGGTAAAAGAATTTGAAACCCCACAGAATTAAAGACAGAATAGTAAATATTTAAGGATCAAGAAGTCATTGGCGACAAAAGGAATAGGATTGACCCACAGGAATAATTTGGATAACCTGGTAAGTAAATTAGTAAATTACTACTTTTATGAGTTTCCATACCCACTTTTGAGAAGCACTGAACTAGAAGAAAGGAAGCATCTTAGAAAGAAAGCAGCACGGGAAAGGTATCTGATTTTCCTAAGATTACCCAGTGAAGGCCACCAGCATTAGAAAGAAAAAGTGTACAATTGCAAGACAAAGGCTGTGAGCAGTACAGTGTGTGCATCTGTCTCGTCCTAGCTCTTTATGAAATCTAGGCACTGACCAGGTAAAGAATTCTCGACAGTAGCAATTTCTTCAGAATGAGGTAGAAAGACCCACATGGAATCAAGAAAGAGTCCAACTCCATAATTGTGGTCAACATTGTCAAAGACTTCCAGAATGCAATTTACAAAGTAACTGTCCTTTTCCAACTCACCCTGCATGCCAATGGTTCAACCTGCTACCCACGTACACACTTTCACACCCCACACACATTTTCCTGCTGTACTTTCTATTTCAGTTTTGGTTTCTTATCTATAAAATTGAGTTAAGTGTATCTAACCCACAGAATTAGAGGACTAGATAATGTAACACATGTTAGGAATCCTCCTGTCCCACTATACACCTTAATAATTCATGTGTGTTCTTTTCCTATTAAGCCTTTTGTTCAAATGCACATGTTCCCAGGATGTGACAATGACAAAATATTTAGTTACAAATTCTGCCTGTGGATAAGCTTTTGAATTGTAAACAGAGCATCAAGTAGAAGTTTGAAATTGAGTAAGTAGACTTTAGGAAAGGGAAAGAGAAAAATTACAGGAAAAACCCCTCCTGCTTGGTTTCATATTTCAAGTTTTGCTTAGCTTTATCCTGGCAACAAGGCAATAACCTTGCTGAAAATATATTTAAAAAAATACATTGGGAGAGTGGTCTTGCTTTCATTAATTTTACTTTTTTTATATTTCCATAAACATTTTTTATGGGAGTTCAATTTGCCAACATATAGCATAACACCCAGTGCTCATCCCGCCAAGTGCCCCCCTCAGTGCCCATCACCCAGTCACCCCAACCCCCCGCCATCTCCCCTTCCATTACCTCTTGTTCATTTCCCAGAGTTAGGGGTCTCTCATGTTTTGTCACCCTCACTGATATTTTCACTCCTTTCCCTTTATTCCTTTTCACTAATTTTTATATTCCCCAAATGAATGAGACCACATAATGTTTGTCCTTTTCCAATTGACTTATTTCACTCAGCATAATACCCTCCAGGTCCATCCATGTCGGCTTTCATTAATTTTAAAGGGATGTTATCCCTGACCCAATGTTTACTTGTGAATTGATCTCTGTAACAAACTGAAAATCTCAACTTTTCCATCCTGCTTGAAAGTCTTCTTGACCATCATGTTCCAACCACCATGTTGGCAACTATCCCATGAGGCAGAGCACAGCCCAAGTGAAGCTGAGAACCAATTATCAATAAACAAGCAGTGTGTTGCTCAATATTGCACCAAGAGTCACCACCAACTTGGTGTTTCTGAGTGGCAAAATCACTTCCTTTGGTATACATTGCTAATAAGTGACAAAGCGAGTATTTTAAATTGAACCAAGCGTCAAAATCTTTCTACTATATCATTCGGTATCCCACAAGCTCAAAAAAACCTTTGATTGGTCAGATGATTAGGTTGGCCAACTTGCAAATTTTGCAAGGTATTTTTAATGTTTTTCCTTGTTACATTTACTTTTTATTCCCATCTAGTCACCCAGATATTTTTTTCTTTTGTCTTTCTTTCATCTCAAATTTATCTCTAATAAGGTGAGCATCCTGAAGAGATTCCATATGCTAGATGTCCTAGTGTGGCCATCTGATAGAGAGATTGGCTCAATCACTGACTTATAATCATCCAAAAATGCTGGGGAGATCAGAACAAACACAGCTTCAAAGGTTTTGTACTAATTTTGTGTATGACCTCCAGCAACTTCCATACCCTCTCTGAACTACAATTCCTTATCTGTATAATAATGTGCTTGAGCTAAATAATCACAAAATTCCCTTTGGGATTTCTAGTTTTAAAGCAAGAAACATTGACGCAGTGATAGAGAACATTTATTTACTTGATGTCTTATAACCTATTATTGCTTAATATATAAAAAGTGATTTCAAAAAGTAAAAGATAGAATGTAATTTTAGTTACAACTTTATGCATGTGTTTATAACTCAAATTTCCTTATCACAGAGAGAGATGTGGCTTTTCTATATAAGATTGAGTGGGATAATCTTTTCATAAGTAAAGGGAAGAATAGCT
Source organism: Canis lupus baileyi (assembly GCF_048164855.1). Classification (NCBI taxonomy): domain Eukaryota; kingdom Metazoa; phylum Chordata; class Mammalia; order Carnivora; family Canidae; genus Canis; species Canis lupus. The sequence continues at coordinate 17,553,910 of NC_132854.1, read as the reverse complement.
ATACCAAAGGTTCTTCAGCTTTCATATATTTTTTATAATAAATTTATTTTTTATTGGTGTTCAATTTGCCAACATACAGAATAACACCCAGTGCTTTCATTTAATGGATAGGACAATACGCCTGAGCAAAGAAATCTACTAAATCATTACATACTTAGCAACTAACTGCTTTTTGTTTTAGCTAATCTTACAGGAGTTGTGATCTGGCGCCTTCACTTGAATTCAGCTGTGGCATCTCACAATATTTAAAAACAAATAAATACATAGAGTGACACTGTTGAACGAACAAAAGATAAAAGGGTGTGGAAGTAAGAGATGAAGTTATAAAAGTTAGTTTGACAGTGTTTTCCCTTCTCACAGATTTTCCCAGGAGACCCTTTTAAATAGAACTAAACAAATGCTGTTGCCTCTGATGATTTATTGCAGTACAAGCTGACAGAGCATAGAAGCATGTTATCTGGTCCCCTGTAGTGCAGGGGCTAATTCAGAAAATGAAGAAAGACCAGAAGCTCAGCAGTGGGAGCAAATGCTCTATATCACGCAGCAAGTAAGCAGATGGAAGCTTGGAATCACAGCTTATTTAAAAATATAGCTCTTAAACATCGTGTGTTGGTAATTTTAGTATTTTTTTCTTCATTTATAAAAGAATTAATGAGAATCTAAAAATTTCATCACAGATGGTTAACTGCAATAAATTTATAATAAATATTTTTACTTTACTACTATTTTAGCTACACATCTATTATGGTATGGGTGTAATGGAAGTGTATATACATTCATGTATTTACAATTTATGCCTACCTATAAAATATACATACACATTCATGTATTTGCTGTATACATACAGCAAATTGGTTCATTGGTTTATGTTTTATAAACATATATAAAACTCCTCATGTTAATTTGCTCTGGCTTTTTAATCAAAGACTGAGAAGGTCAGTGAAACATAACTTTTTTTTCAAATTGCTACTTGTTATTTTTCTATAGGAACTTTCATTTTTAATTTGAAACAGATCAGCATTAAACAAGGCTCTCTCGCTATACACAAGAGAATATATATATGGCCACTGCAGCAATAAGATGCATGTAAAAGTTACATATTACAGAAACTTTCACTTACACAGTCTTATATATACATTCTATTTTCCTTAAAAGACTTCCTCAGGGGAACAATGCAACAAACACAAATCGTTAGCTTAGTATTCTTATTACAAAATATATAAAAGTGACTTTTAACTACCCACTTGCTTTTAGCTCATTACCTAACTGGAGGTAAGCTGACCAAGCAAGGAATGGCAAATGAAAGTAACTAAAATTTATCATTTTCCCCAAGTCACAAATTGTGCTTTCTTCTCCTTTAGTGACACTCACTCATCTTTTATCATTTCATTGTCTTGATTATCCAGATTCCGAGTGCCTGTGTGGGCTCTATGTGGGGAAACAAGCACTCAGGCTTGGAAAGAAGATGAGTCCTGGTTTTGAATACTAGCTCTGCCACCAACTCACTGAAATATCTGTAAAATAAAGATTATGATACCTCCACCCCTGATTTATTGAGATTCCTGCAGATTTATTGAGAACTTTTCACTAGTGATTGTACCTATTGTGAGTGGAACATTATATTAATATTAGTTAACATCAAAACTTTCTCTTAGGTGAAATCCTTCACAATAAGATGTGAATAATATGTAGAAAAATCATTTGATTTTAAAACTATATGGAAGTCTAAAGATCATGTATTTTTCAGTAAAGAAAGCTAAAATCCAGAAGAGATGTGAATTACTCGAGGTAACACAACTGATTTGAAACAGAAGGCCCGCGAGGGCTCTTTGTTTAAATTAAGTTCTATGTATATTTTATTGAATAAAAATTTTTGCTTCAAATCAACTAAAAGATGTGTGTTTGTAAATCCTGATATTCAATAGAAATTGCCTCATAATCACAGGGACTAAACAGAACCCGGCAAATACATCAACATGGAGAATATGCTTCAACTCTTGATTCTGGGGGTCCCAAAGAGAAGATATAGCATTTAGAGAAACTATAAAATCTTAACATTACCTTGACATTCATTAAAATAGTAAGATAATAGAGTTTCATAATATAATAGAGTTTATATATAAGAGAACATATTGAGAGTATTCAGCACATCTTAAGTTATTCTAAAATATAGATCATTTTCAAATTTGCCAATAATTTACTTTGAAATATAGGAAATAAAATGTTTTGTGTCACATTTAAAGGTATTAATAGAAACTTTTTTTTTTTACTATTGTTACTGTTTTCTACTATAATATTCGGATTTGCAATCTTCAGATTTTACCATCTCTGTGCCAGATTATATTTAGGTTGTATCCTGAAACATGAAGATCAATAAAACATTTCCATGTTTATTTTAATTGATGGTTCTTCATTATTTAAATACTAGTTTATTGTTTAAATACTAGTTTAAAATCCTCTAGATTTTAAAATGAGAAAATACGAATATTTGAAATTCTTAACTTCCCATTACAGAACAGGTCCTTCATTCTACTGTAAGTCATAAGGCCAAGTCAGCTAGAGTTGAAATATGTGGCCCTTATTTCTTAGAGTTTTATTCTTTTCTTATAATCCAGGGAGATGTTGTCTTTATTGAGCCAAAAAAGAAAAGTTCTCTGATGCTCTTATTAGCTACCTTTTGTTAAAGCAGAGTAAATTGTCTCCTATAATACAATAAACTTTAGCAACTAAAGGATGGATTCCATTGTAGTAATAGAAAAAATAATGTAATGGTAAGTATATTCATAGATATTAGCTCATATAGTAATTGAGAAGTTTGCATCTCTGTTCAAGATTTATCTAAAATACAAGATTTTCTATAAAACCTTAATCAACCTTTGTTCTGATTAAAAGTTTCCATTGAAAATAGGAAATATAACCAAAAATTCTGTCAACCTCTGTTAATGTTTTGTTGCATTCTAAAAAATCTTGTAAAAATGCAACTATATAAAATATACACACATATATCTAGGTACAGATATCCATGAAGACGACACAGATATATGCATGCACAAAAAGATACAGAGGAATGTAGTGATTATATCTTTACACATATATTCAAATATATAACACTTTATAATATTATGATATGATATTTCTTTAAGCCATCTTTATTGCTTAACAATATATCATAAATTATAATTGATAAAATTATAATTGATTCAAAATACTTTTTGTAAATTTCATATCACATATTTAATCAATTCCCTATTGATTATTGAATTATTGCCAAAGTCATAAACAATATTCCAATGAAAATCTTTATAAATTTATACACCTCTACCTTAGAATAGTTCTCCTTTCTTAGGTGGAATAAGGAAAGGATATTCTTCTACTTGGAATGACCACAATCATAAAGAACAAACCAACCAACCAAACAATAAAGACACTGGTTACATTTTTCATAATCATTGATCCTGTTATACTTCAGTCTAATTAGAAGTAATTCTCTCCTTAAATCAACTTAATATAAAATTAGATTATAATAATTTGTGTATTTATCTTATTTTCTTTGGTATATTAAAGGTTACTAAAGGCTTCCTGAATACTTCACAGTAGCATAGTCGTTTGAAATTAATAGATGTCTAAACATGTGTATTTGATCAAATCTAATTACAAGGAGACACAAAAAGTGTTACTTACTATATTTGTTCTAATCGATTAATCTTAGAAATTTTCTATCTCAAAATATCCTAAAAATAGTCATAATAGGAATAATTTCTGCCTATGAAAAGTAAACTTGGAGAATAGATGATATATAGTAACATGTGAAAATATTTGTAAATAGAAAAAGAATACAGCTTAGAACTGCTACTGTTATAGCTAGTTGTATGATTTGCTGAGAGCCCATACATTTTTCAGTATTCCACATCTTACCTTTTAAAGTAGTGAAATATAACCTGAGACCTGAAATTTTGAATATGTCTGTATCAGAAAAGTTTATTAGATTGTATCTGCCCAGCTCAGAGTCCCTTCTGACGAAAATCAAAATATGATCCCCTTCTCTTAACAGCTGAGTTAATAGGGTGATTTAGGATAGTACTATTCAATGAAACATAATGTAAACCACAAAAGTGATTGAAAATTTCCTAAAAGCTACACTTGAAAAAGATACAGCTGATATTAATTTAACAATACATTTTATTTAATCCTATGTGGAATATTATTTTTTCAAGTTCTAATCAGTATAAAATCATCAGTGAGATATTTTCTATTCTTTATACTTTTTTTTTTTTAATCTAGGGTGTGATTCCTGCATAGCTCAATTTGGACACACCTTACTACAGTTGCCCAACTAGTGGCTACTATCTGCACAACACAGATATAGAATTGGAGAAACCAAGGCACCTTGTTAAAAATAATAATTATTAAGGAAAAAACTAAAGTAGCCTCTCATAGTCAAAATCTGAAGCAGGAGAGTAAATATTAACCTGGAGAAACGCCTTTTCTTCATATATTAGCAAAACCTGTCCTTCCCAGTACTGATAGGAATTGAAAATTAGAAAAAAGAGATGTCTTGGACGAGGACAGGAATTCTCTTCTTGATCAAATTCTACTCAGTCTTTTCTGAACACTCTTTTCAAACAGGCCCTGACTTTGGGACTTTCATATTGGTGTCTGTATTGCCCAATTTTAGCAAGAATCCTGCTAAGTCTATTCAGCCAGAATTGTCCATCTGCAATATCTAGTCACCTTCAATATCTAATAGGGTTCCTCATCCTTTACTGTTCCCCCATGTGGTTCTGATCACCCAGGCCTGCTTTCAACAAGGATTTTGTTAGATCACATTAGCCAGAATCTATGTCCCCCCTCCCGCCCCCATATTCATGATGTTTCCTCTTAGTAAGTGTTCATCCATTGAAAACAACTAATCTACTTTTCTCCTTGGATATAAATTCCCACCTAGCCTTTTATTCTGAATCAAACATGATCTGTCTCCCCCACTGCAAAGCCCTATTGAAGTAGTCCCTATAATTTATTGCAATAGTCCCCCCTGAATAAAGTCTGCCTCACAGTTTTAACAAGTATCAGATAATATTTTTTATTTAAAGGGTGGTACATTCAAAACAGCAGTGTGAGGAACTCAAGGAAGCACTTCCACGAAGAGGCATCTGCTAAGTTAGTCAAAGTTAGCACTGATAATCACCCAAATTCTCTGGAAATTACTTGAAAGGTTTCCACAAATTCAGAAGCACTTACTCATCAAAATCTACGAAAATCCGGTACAAGCAACATGAGGCAGTGGCAACCATCTCCCACAGATAAGCCTTGAGGAAAAATTCTTATGACAACAGGAACAGCTAAAAGACTTTTTCACCTTGTCCCCACCCTGCCTACCCTCCAACACCCCCCAACCCCCACCCACTCCCTCTGCTCTCTGCCATGGATGAGCTATTCCAGATAGATTATACAGACAGCCATCATCAGTACATCAGTAGATTCTACTTCTCATAGCTTAGTGTTATCAGAGGCTTATATTGGCAGTGGCTCCAACCTAGTAGCAGTGCCTATTTTCCTCACACTCAACTTCCTCTAAGCAGAGAAGATGCATTGGACAGTGGGTGAAGAGTGCAGTCTTTCTTACTCAAGCAAGTCAAGTTGCAGCTCCCATCTCATTCAGTTCCCACCGTAGAACAATTCTAGGTAGGTTTGGGAGCAACTGAATATCAGCAGGTTCCATCATCCCTGGCTCTACAGAAGATCTGTACTGGGCATGATGGTAACCCAGTAGAATTACCAGTTGTAGCCAAGTATTAGTGTAGCCAAATACTATACAGTAAACAGACAACAATAATCTCTGAAGAGGAATCAGTATCTAGAATTGCTAAAATAGAAGGGAACTTCCTCAACCTGACAAAGCTTATTTATTAAAAAATCCGCATCTATTATATCTAATGGTAAAACTACAAGTTTTTTTCCCTAAGATGAGAAATGAGAGAAGGAAGGTGGCTCTCTCCACATCCATTCAACATTGTGCTGGAGGATTTAGCAGGATAATTAAGCAATTAGGCAAGAAAAAGTAGCAGAATAAAAGATATCCAAATTGAAATAAAAAGAAGTAAAGCTATCTTTACTTAAAAATGACTTGAACTTGTATGTATATGAGGAATTCACTAAAAATGTTATTATCAGTGAGTTTGCAAGACGAATTATATTTCTATATCCTAACCATGAACAATCCAAAAAAGAAGAAAGCAACTCCACTTACAATAGCATCAAAAAGAATACTTAGAAATAAATTTAACATAATACGGGCAAGACTTATAAACAAAAATTTATTATACAACTATAAAATAGTACTGGAAGAAATTAAAGATCTAAATAAATGAGAAGATATCTCATGTCCATACATTGGAAGAGTTGATATTATTAAAATGGAAATAATCCCCAAACTGATCTAAAGATTCAATATAATCTATCAAATCCCAGATGGCTTTTTTTCAGAAATCGAAATGCTGATCCTAAAATTCATAAGCAAATGCAAGAAAAAAAGAGACAAACAATCTTGGAAAAGAACAAAGTTGAAAGTCTCATTCTTCCTAATTTCAAAGCACAGTGAGATCTATAACCAAATTTTTAAAATGGCCAAAGAATCTGAACATTTCTCCAAAGAATATATACAAATGGCCAATGAAACCATGAAAAGATGCTCAACATAATTTTTGTCATTAGGGAAATGGAAATCAAAACTACAAGATACCACTTTGTACCCACTAAAGTGGAAGAAAAATAATAAATGTTGGCAAAGATGTAAAGAAATTGGAATCCTCACGTATGGTGAGAATGTAAAATGGGACACTTTATTAAACAGTTTGTCAGTTCCTTAAAATGTTAAAACCTATAATTCAGCAATTTCACTCTTAAGTATATACCCAAGAGGAATAAAATCCTATATCTACACAAAAACATGTACATTAAGCACTATTCATGATAACCAAAAAGTAAAAACAACCCAAATAGCCATCAATTGATGAATAAAATACGGTATATCCACATAGTATTGTTTGAGAATAGAAAGTATTGAAGTATTGGTAAATGCTACAAATAGATGAACCTTGAGAAAGTATGCTAAGCCGAAGAAGTCAATTACAAAAGATCGCATATTCTATGATTTCATTTTAATGAAATATTCAGGATAGGCAAATCCATAGACACACAAAGTAAATTAATGGCTGTCAGGACATTGGGGTTGAGGCAATGGGGAAGGTCATGAAAGTGTCCTAAAATTGTTATGATACATATACAACTCTGAATATATTTAAAACCACTGAATTGTCTGTTTTAAATAGGTTAAACTGATAGTTTTATTGAAATATATGAAATATATTTCAATAAAGCTATTAAAAACAAAGAAAAGGATTGGACAATTTAAACCCTTAAAAGATCAATCCTTTCATCCTAATTCAAAATTAGGGAAGATATCAAGGTGAATACTGACCAAGGACTAATTGCAACACAGAGAAATCTCTACCTCAAGAAATGAAATTCCCACACCTGTGGACAAAACTTAAAAAGGAGGAGGAATGGGGTTTCTAAGACACTGAGGTGGAAATTACTAGAAGACCCTGAGGGAAAGAGTTGTGACCTAATTAAGTGTCTATACGAATGGGTCAAAGACTGCTGCAAGTCTGTCATTCTGGCATGATCTCCCTTTACTGAGCCAACCCTGAGGAGAGAAATGATCTACCCTGTAAGACCTACAATGGTAATGACAGGCACCTGCACCCGGGGCTCTTGAAGACAGTTAATGCTTGGGACTTGACTTTAAAGACAACGCTGCTTCTTCAACACCTCTTTGATACTTCTATAGAAGGAATGTTTGTGTCTATTTCCAAATTCATATATTTTAATCTAATCCCCAGTATGATGGCATTTGGAGGTGGGGCCTTTGGGATGTGATTACGTCCTGAGGATGGAGAATTACTGCCTTTATAAAGGAGACCCCAGATTGCTCCCTTGCCTTCTTCTACCATGTGAGCTGTCAGTAAAAAGATTTACATCTACGAACCAGGAAGTGGGCTCTCACCAGACACCAAATCTTCCAATACCCTGAACTTAGGCTTCCCAGCTTCCACAACTGTGAAAAACAAATTTCTGTTGTTTTCAAGCCACCTAATTTATGGTATTCTGGTATAGCAGCTTGATCAAATTTACACAGTTACAGAATTTTTTTCTTTTTTTTTTGCTATAAAGGATACTTCTAAACATTTAATGGAGTTTAAAAGAGCTGAATCTTAGAATAAATCATTGAACTCCTTGACAGAGAATAACCTGAGGGAGGGTATTGATCCTCTGTACGAGAACCAACTGTCATTTCCCAGCAAATAGAGAGTCTCTCTGAATTTCCCGCCTGACAGCTGGGCACCAACTCCCTGGACTGGTGCTATGGCAGCCTTTCCCAAGGTAGTCTCTGGTGGCGGTTGCAATACCTAAGTGTGGATTTTAGTTTCATGTGGCAAAAGCTATTAGAATTGCTTCCCCCTTCCAGCTACCCCAGCCCAGACATCAAACAATTTGCTTTACCAAACTTTACCAAATATTTACATGATAAGAATGTCTTGAAGGAAGTGGACTATACATCCTGCAAATCCATTTATATAAGTGTGTTTCACTATAGAATGCTGCCTGTGGATATTATCTGCACCACAATTTGTGAAATCTAATGTGCCTGTGTTACCTGGGCCTTGGCACCTGTGTTGTGAGGCATGGTTTCCAAGCAGTCGATTTCAAAATCCTTTGATACTTCACCTCTGTTTTTCTTATCTGCTCGGGCACTCCATCCACTGTCCTCATGCACATCAATCTTACACAGGAGCATTTAACCCCTTCATACCTTGTCAGCATGGGACCTTTGGATACATTTCCTTGACACAGGAAATTCATTCCCAGGCAGAAGCCTATACAGATTAACATTTCACTACCGCTGCCCAGGCAGTTATGCTTTTATCCAAGGCACCTTGTAATTATAGTTAAAAATACCCCAAAGCAGAAAGTGAATAATACAAGGAGGAAACATATCTTAGCTGGTGCCTATGAGTGGATCTGGCACAACAGTCTGCATTACCACTACCTCTTTGCCCTAGCTATACACCCACTTTTTTTTAAACAAGATAAACCAAGTGAGTTGCTATTCCTTGTATTCTGAAAGAGGTTAGTTGGTACACATATGCTCTGTAAAGTACTAGAAAGATGTTCACTTTCTAGAGGGCAGGGATGCTTATTAGAAATTACCAGGACATAGAGAACATATCCATGAAGACTATTTCATTTTGCTTTGATTTCCTGCTCATCAGAAATATTCTAGTTTGTAAAGATTTCCACACACCTTGATATTTATCAGATCAAGAGAATGAACAAAAGTATCACAAGCACTGAAAATGAATTACAAATTATACACTATAAATTCCAATGGAATTCCACTTTTTAAACCAGTTTCTTGTGAATTTGGAGGGCATGAGTAAACTACTTATGTTAATTCTGAATGTCTTAACAAAAAACTAGTTTCTGACCCTTGGCCATATCCACTGCTATCCAATGAAAGATATGCCAGTCACTGAGATGTTATTAGATTGAGAAACTAATATATTTATCTTACTACCCTCAAAATATAACATGTTCTGACTCTTGCTCTTTCTAGTCTCAAAAGTGTGAACATTGGCTCCCTAACATATTTGAAAGTGTCTGCGTCAATGTTCTAGTTGTAGTAGCCTGACATTCTTTCATTTTCCCTACAAGGTTTCTGGAAATGCTTGTTTTCTATTCACAAAATGTTGCTGGATATATTCAAGGTTAGTTGCCATCCCTGCCCTTAAGTAACTTACTATCAAGATAGATATAAGACCTATGTGACAGAGCCAGATAATAGACCCCCAAAATCCATTCTCCCCTTTTTTTCTTTGGTAAGAGAACTCACTCATTTTTTTATATGGATTCCCAGAATTTCCCAGTATTATTTGCACCTAGGTGAGGCCAAGACTGAGTTCTGACCAGTGAAATGTAAGCAGAGCTTGGGATGGTTAACTTCATGTGCCACCTTGATAGGCTAAGAAATTCTCAGATAGCTGATAAAACATTATTTCAGAGTGTGCATGCATGTGTGTCTCTGGAATACATAAGCATTTGAATCAGTAGACCAAGTAAAGATCTTCCTCCCCAGTGCAAGTAGGCATCATCCAGTTCATTAAAGGCCTAAATAGAACACAAAGAGAAAGGATGAACTTACTTTCTCTGCTTGAGCTGAGACATTTTCTTTTCTGCTCTTAGAAGTAAAGAGGGTTGGAGTTTGTCCTTTGGCCCTTCCTACCTTCTCTAACTTGCTGAAACAGAATGTGGATCCAGTGGCTGGATTGTGAAACAAGAGCCACACTGTAGAAATTACAGAAAGTTAACAATGGGCTAGATCCAATATGACTGCACAGCTGCATATTGGGTTGTCTCCAGTCAACTTTTACAAGAGATTTTCCATGAAAAACTAAAACTCTCTTGTTGCAGGACAGTTTTTAAATTTTGTTCTATACAGTGTGCATAATTCTGATCAAAATTGAGGCACCAAGTAGTAACTTACAACAACTAAAAAAATGAAAATAAAAACAAAAACAAAGCTAATCAAGACAGGTATTTTTCTCAATAAATATGAATGGAGAGTGTGATGAGTACCTGGCTCTGTGTGGATAAGAAATCTTTCCAGATGTCACTGACTTTTCATGCTTTGTTACCAAATTGTATGATTTGTATGATTAAGGACCCAATGAACCGTATAGGCAATAAGTGCTGAAAAGGCACAAAAAGAAGACAATCCTATGGATTTTAGTCTTTAGGTAGCCCCGAAAAGCCATTTGATGACCTAGATCTTACCAGAAAAATTGGTAATTAAGAGAATGAAAGAAAAGCAATCTTATCAAGACAAAAAAAGGCCAAAGTGATGTCAAAAGCAGGGCCCAGTGTGTATATCCTTTTAAAGTAGAAATTAGAGAATATGGTTAGAGAAAGAGAGCTAAGAGTCAAGAAAATGGGTTTGGATTTCTGCCTTAAGGGAAGCTGCTGAAAATTTTTGGTATATGAGATTTATGAAAATTTCAAGATAGCTATCCCTTTGCTTGAGTTTTAAGTTCAAATCTGTGCAATTTTAAAAAGTGACATTGCCTATGAATCTACTCTGAGACAAGCCTTCTATAATTGTTTTATTTAATGTTTACAAGAACCTTGAGAAGTAAAACCATCATGAATGACTTTATAGATGAGGAAACTAAAATATTAAGGAGTCAAGGAGTTTGTCCAATATTCTTCAAATAGCAAATGGCAAAAGCCAACTTTTCAAACCCAGTGCTGTATGGTATATACAACTTCCTGTTCCTTCCCATTTCACCAGATAATTTTGCCAGAAATGGATGACAAACTCAGAACTGCCAGTTAAATGTGTACTATGGAATTGAAATGCTCTACTACTACTACTATTTTTTAAGAGGATATATAACTTGACCATAGTAGCTGAATTTCTTCTGAAAATAGATAGCATGTAGTTCTCTGAGTTGATATATGTCTTTTATGGTTACTTTATTCATTTGATCTTTATCTTTAGCATAAAAGCATTGAGGTAAAAAAGACACAAAGAGTAAAATTAAATTAGAACAGAATAAAAGCAATCAATGCTTATTACATATTCTATACCCAAGATCACAAATCTTCAAGGCCACTTAAAAAATAACTGCTCCATTATTGAGAGGCCTTTGCTTTAAACCACAAGGTGGAAAGAGACTAGCTTTGAAGCCTCTCTGAAAACCTTTGAGCTGAATGTTCAGCTCAATTCTGAGATTTTAAAAAAAAAAATTAAAATGCTGATTTAACAGTATGAGGACAATAGTTTCCTTTAGTCTTTATTGTACTCCTAAGCACTTACAATTTTTAAACTGTAGCTCTTTCTTGAATATCCCTTTCTGAAGGATATAATTTCAAATATGCAATCAAGTCCTTTTATTGTGTGACATCATTCATATCAACTGAATTTTCTTTGGTACTCAGTAAACATAAATAACTATGAATGTCAATGAGCTCATTGAGCAAGCATGATTTAAAGTAATGAAGTAATCTCTGATTGTAGTATTGATTATAAACAAAAATTTGTAATATATGTTGCCATGTGGGATTTATTTCAGAATATCTGGACTTTCCTCTCAGATATATGGAGCTTTGGCTTTTGCATGAACCCTTTAAAGATCCCTTATTCATGTAACCTTTATGTAACTTTCCATTTCTTGTTATAAATTTCAATATGGGAAGTCAGGAGTTTAGATGCTCATTTCCCATGCATTTTCTCATGTGGAATCACTTCATGAGGCATGCCTTCTTTTAAGATCAAGTTAGGATAATGTATTATTTTAGAAGTAACTCTATTGGTTTTGAAATCTATTAAAAGCAAGGATAAGCACAGTTAACCTAAGATATACCCCCCCCACACACACAAAAAAAAGTGTTTTGAATTTTATAAGCCTTATTCATCAAAACAAAAATTACAAACTCTCTAGATTATTCATGTCATTGACACATGACTTTATAACAAAAGTTTATGCCAACTACACGTGGCTGTGGGAAAGGATTCTAGAAGTATCTCAAATAATTAATAAACATTAAATATCTGTACTTCCAGTTATGCTTAGAGAGAATTATATCTTTAATGATAAATAAAAACTAGAGATAACACATCAATTTATATGGACCAGATCTTTTCTAGGTGCCTTAATCTTTATAACATGAGTGTTTTGGTTATCAATCTCATTTTACAGTTGAGGAAACTGAGGGACAATTACTTTCCGGAGATCACACAACCTCACAAATAGCAAAGCTAGAATTTGTACCAGGTTCTGGCCCCAGGGTCTTTGCCATCAACTACCCTACATATATATTTTTTACCTTTTGAAGTGAATTAATGACCCAGGCAGTAGCTAAGGGAATAGTAAATAGATGACTAAAGTCAGACAGGGTTTCAAGTGCTGATTCTGTCAATAACTGAGCATGTGATATTAGGTGAATGACCTCCTTTTCCTGAGCTTTAGTTTTCTCTTTTAAAAAATAAGGAAAATAGTTACACTTATCATAATGAGCATGGAGTAATGAATAGAATTGTTGAAATCACTATATTGTGCACCTGAAACTAATATAACACTAAACATTAATTCTACTGGAAATAAATAAATAAAAATGATGCCTACTTGATGAGTTGTTATAAAAATTAGTAAAAAATATATATAGTAGGAGATAGATGGGTATTTATATATATGTTCAATACAGTACCATGTGCATGGTAGAAACTGAAATAAAGATACTTCTTTTATTATGTTTTTATTCATTTAATATACTACACAAACCAGACTCAGCAATTGGTGGTTACCATGCTGATAGATAGGGAACTAGTGACCAGGACACCAACTTCAGTTTCTCACTAACGTTGAAATTCTCATCAAGTCATTCAACCTCTCTGGGGTCCCCGTGCCCTTTCATCCCTAACATACACAGAATGTATGGCTTCCCTCTATTGCCTATCATGGTCTGAACTTTTGTACAATCCCTAAAATTAGTATGTTGAAACCGTACCCCCACAGTGTAATGATATTAGTAGCTGGGGCCTTTGGGAGGTAATTAGGATTAGATGAGGTCATAAGGGTTGAGCCCTCACAAACGGGATTAGTGCCCATCACCAATCACATGAAAGTTTGCTTCCACACTTTTCTAGCATGTGAAGATATCATGAAAAGTAGGCAAGATACAACTGGGAAGAGGGCCCTCATGAGAACCCGGCTATACTGGCACCCTAATCTCAGACTTTCAGCCTTCAGTATTGTGAGAAATAAATTTCTCTTGTTGATATGCCACTCAATATTTTGTACTGAAGCCCAAACAGACTAAGACAATTCCTAATCACTAATATGAGTATTATTCCTCTTTCTTCTCCATCCCTGAAAAGCCTAATCTTAAGAAGATATATATCTGCTTTCTGACCTCAAAAGGATACTTGACATTATCAGAATCCTTCTTTGAAGGGTATATTAAGCCCAGTAAGCATGGAAGCTATCGACTTAGTGTTCTGGAATCTAAGAAACCAACCTGGGGAAGGAAAGAAAACTAAATGTGTCAATCCAAAGAGGAACACGTAAAAAGAGAATACATCAAGGCCTTTAAGAGAATCTAAGAGTTACTACAGAAAGTAAAGCCAAGTCCAAGGGGCAGACTCAGGCTGATAGTTGGAGAAAAAGAATCATGAGTCAGAAGAAATTATGATAATAGCCTCTGTGGTTCTGTGAAAATCTAGAGGATCTAGGTCAGCTTCCCAAAACAATGCCAAAATCTTTTGTAAGACATGCAACTATGCTGGAGTGAGAAAGGCAGAGTGAGAGTATACAACATACTCCCTAATATAAAATCTTACACTCCTCCCAACCAACGCTTCTCCAATTAAATGTTCTTAAATTAAAATGCAGATTCTGATTTTGTATGTCCAGCAAGGGGCCTGAGATTCTGCTGATTATATTGGCCACGGGACCATTCCTTGAATGGCAGGTCTCCCAAAAGAGGTAGAATCTCCCGCCATTCTTCCATTTGTTAAATCCATATCTTCTGCCTCAACCTCCTCAATTTCCAAAAGACAACCCTACTCCATCCTTGAGCAGTGGGAGACCTTTGCCCCTTCTTTACTAGTTCTAGAGCTAGGACATTCCACATCTGCCTCTGTTAGAACATCTAACCATCCCCAGGAGCTGGAGAAGGGGTAAAGAGTATAGGTGAGTATGAGGAATGGAAGTAGGCAAATAAGAAAAGCTACAGCTGTGAGCCAAGATGTTTCTCCATTATTTTAAGGTGGAACTTCAAGAAATACAACTATAGATGTTGTCTAATGTCTAGAAAAGCACTAACACTATGCTATGGACTGAATGTTTGTGTCATATTCATATGCTGAAATTGAATCCTCAATTTGAGGTATTTGGAAATAAGGGCTTTGTGAGGTGATTAGGGCATGAAGGCAGAGTCCTCCTGAATAAGATTAGCACCCTTCTAAAAGAGACCTTAGAAAACTTCCTTGCCCTTTTGTCATGTGAGGACACAGTGAAATGATGGCCCACTATGAACCCGGACACAGGTACTCACCAGACACAGAATCTGCTGTCATATTGTTCCTGGACTTTCTAAGCTCCAGAACTGTGTAAAATAAAGTTTTGTAGTTATAAACCTCCCACTCAATAGTATTTTGTTATACCAGCCCAAACAGATTAAGACACGCTACCTTTCTGCCAAACACAGGGGAAAAATAAGATTCGCCAGGATCCAAATCACTGTTTAAATCATTGTTTCTACTGAATAATATATTCAAAAACCAAAAACTAATAAAAAGTATTTAAATATAATCAATTCAGAATTGGGGCATGCTTAACTAAACACATAAAAAAAATTTTAAGTGTACTTGACTCAAAAGATATCCAATGATATAAAATATTTAGCTGGTACAATATTTGTTTCTAAGTATGCAATAAGCACACTACCAGAAGCGGTCTCATAGTTATAAAAATTACAGTAAAATTTTTTTTAATAAACATGAGAAATTTTGAGACACCTTGGTGGCTCAGTCACTTAAGCATCTGACTTAACTCAGGTTATGAACTCAGGGTCCTGAGATGGAGCCTCCATCAGCTCCATGCTCAGCAGGGAGTCTGCTTTTCCCTCTCCTTCTACCCTCTCCCTGCTCATTGTACGTGTGCTCTCTCTCTCTCAAATAAATAAAATGCTTTTCAAAAATGAGAATTTTTTAAGCTTTGGAGAAAGTTTAGATGATTTGTTTCCTTCTTGTCCTTAATTTCTAATATTTTAGATCCACTTTAATAATTTTGGGTTTGGAAAGTCTTAAGGTGCTCCACATTCTTAAAATTTGGTTGAGTTTAAAAAAATCAATAATATTATTTCAGTTTCTTAATGTTTTTAACCAGGTGTTTCAGGTAATGAAAAGAAATCTTGCATTTCTATTAAATACTTTCAAATTGATATTTCATATTATACCCTATTTCCAGATTTTATAGTAAACATTGAGAGCCGAAAAGTTTGAAAATGCTTATTGCTACTACAATTTTCTTGAGAAGATTCTTTTCTTTGAATATATTCTTAAAACACCATTTATTTTAGCTCCAATTTTCTATCAAAATGTTTTTATTTATTATTTCTTTTTAAGAGAGAAAGAAGCAAAGAGAGAGAAAAACAGAGAGATCTTAGCAGGTTGCATGCCCAGTGTGGAGCCTGAGGCAGGGCTCTCAGTCTCACAACCCTGTGATCACGACCTGAGCTGGAATCAAGCACTTAACTGACTGAGCCACCGAGGTGCCCCTCTATCAAAATGTTTTTATTTTTTATTATTTTTAATATATATGTATTTTTTATTGGAGTTCAATTTGCCAACATATAGTATAACACCCAGTGCTCATCCCATCAAGTGCCCCCCCTGCGAGTGCCTGTCACCCAGTCACCCCATCCCCCCATCCACCTCCCCCTTCCACTACCCCTTGTTCGTTTCCCAGAGTTAGGAGTTTCTCATGTTTTTGTTACCCTCTATAATGTTTTTAAAATTTAAATGTGTTCTATACATTGAATATGCTGCTATATGAAATAATTTGGTTAAAAATAAGGCTTACAATCTTCTGTTTTTAATAACGTGTCAATATTTTTAAGTAAAAATAAAAAGCCAATACTGAAATATTTAGAATGCCAAAATGCTCTAGTCATAACTAAAAGGGAGAAAGTTAAACTTCAGATGATTTCTTCTCTTCATGACCTTATACCCCAGAACTACAGAAAAATAAAGACTTCCCACATTCCTGCACTAAAGTTGCCAAAATACCTACCAGGAAAATGTAAAATATTTAAAATATTTCTATCATCAAAATATACAAACAAAGGAAATAAACAAGATTTTCAATTTTTGCCTTTTCTTTGAAAAACAGTGGATATGACCTTGAAATATATTTAATTCTCCTATGGCTTTTAAATCTTCTATCATCAACTTAGATTTCCTTATTATACTCAAGAAGCATAACAACTCCCTCAGACCAGAATGGGGAAGGAACTTTTTCCAACCTCCTCTAGATTCTGGTTTGAATCTGTATAGGCCTCTGAAGGTACAAAGTTTCCTCCTGATATGAAAGGCAAGTTGCTTGTGGTCTAAAGGGGTCCATCAACACAAGTTTCTGATCACAGCTGGAATTCTACAACAGGCACCATAAGAGGCCCCAGTAGCTAGTGACCTAAAGAAACATCACTGTGGGAACAATGTTGCCCTTCTTCTAATGCCCAAGCAACACACCTTTCCCAGGCTGTTCAGAAGAGAAAACCTAGATATAATAAGATTGACATATGTGTTCTGCTTATCTTAAGGAGAGAGAGAATTGCCCAGTCTCTGAAGATATTCTTCTGGGAGTACAGAAAAAAATGTGACAAAATACTTAGGCATGGAATGGCCAAGTCTGTGCAAAGAGAGCACCAAATTATCAACAGCTTTGAGCTCCATGGAAAAATAAGGTCCTATAGGCTTAAAACTGCTAATTTATGACTACAGGTTAATTTTCCATCATGGTTTCCTAACTCATATGGGCCACCAGGATAAAATTATATAAGGAAAATAATGCAGAGGTATTAAAGAAAAAACTCTTCATAGAAACTCTCTTAAGATTTATTCCTATACATGATATTTGTAATGGCCCTTTGTCTATATGTGGTACTTGTGGTACCAGGAAACACTGATAATACCTGAGGGTCCATAGACCAGTCCTACAGCTTCTAGAATTCCTAGGGTCTTCATTACAGAATACTAAAGATATTGAACCTGTTGATTTTTAAGATTTTTACCAATTCCCTGCCTAGGCATAGTTATAATTTCCTTTTACTGATTAAAAAGTCTATAACCAATCCTACTATCAGCTACTCAACTAACAATAGTTTCCTTCATTCAGCATGCATTTGCTCAAAAGCCCAAGTGTCCTCCACATTAAACTAAACTACTATTAAATACAGACGTGAACACAATTCAAACTGAGTGCATGCCCACATTGGATTTACTATTCTATAATTAATCGCCCATCAATTTTAAAAATTGGCAGTTAAAAAACAGATATATTAGAGATACTTAAACAATTCAAAGTTTTCAGAGGAAGGATGAAGTAATATGCAGTAAACAGTTAAGTGTAAAATCTAATTGTAAAATTTCCAAGTGAATTGTTTAGTAGTTGCTTTAGGGAAAGAAGAGTTAATGGCTTGTCAACTTGAAACCATAGCAGCTCTTCTGCAAATATCACTACTCAAATATCAGTTAATGCTCAAAGGCTAAACAAGACAGTGCCTACAGTACTACAAGTTTTCTGTCAAAGACGCCGTATTTATAGGTGAAATTGGCCTTGCTACAAAGAGAAAATTGTACTTCAAAAAGTTAATGAGAAAGTTTGCACTGAACTGAACAGCATGCACTGTATTTTAATGGCATAATTCTATTCATGACTGTTTCTGTGGCATTTACTCAGTGTATTATCTAGAAATTAATCAAACGATTTAGCAACAAATTAAAATATTAAATGCCATTTTATCCATACAATTATTTCATAATTATTTTTATTTTATAGCACTGATACAGTCCAGAAATAATGATAAGTAATTAGCTAGTTATCTCTTTAATGTAATTAACCAGATTCAGTTGCTTTTACTGATTGAATTAATAAGTGTTTCCATCCTTGTGGGGCCACCGAAAAAAAGGAAAAGGAAAGAATTAGAGACGAAATTTGGCTTAAATTTGTTATTTTGAAATAGTTTCGATTCAGAGAAAATTTGAAGATTAGTATAGAATTTTTTTTTACAATCATCAGAGAGTAAATTTTTGCATAATGCTTCATCACTTCTGAATATTTTATGTATCCTTCAAAAAAGGATATTTCCTACATAACTACAATACAACCATCAATATCAGAAATTTTGCATTATTTTTTCATCTATTCCACAGACTCCCTCAAGTATTATCAACTGCTGCAGTAATATACTTCATAGCCAAAGGATCAGCTCAGAACCATGTCTTAGTTTTCATGCCACTTTTGTTTCCTTCACTCTAGAACTTTCTTTAGTCTGTCTTTGATTTTCATGACCTGGAGCTTCTGAAGATTAAGGTTGGTTATTTTTTTTTAGAATGTTTCTCAAATTGTGTTCATCTGATATTACCCATGATTAGGCTCCAATTTTTTATTTTAGCAGAATTACATGAGGAATATATGTTCTTTTCATGGCTTGATTTTTAGGTACTCCTCTTCGTGGAATTTGCACTTAGAAAACATATTTTGGCATTCCTTTTCATAACTCCAGTTCCCGGACATGGCCAAAACTTGATTAAAAGTTAAATCATGAAGATAGTGTTTAGATCATAGGAGTTGTCCTGTTGTTTGCTTAGAAAATGTGTTTGTCCTATTAACTTGCAAAAATACAGTTAATATACATATATTACAGTGACTGTTCCCTATCAGCTCTAGAAATTGATAAAACTAGCTTACACATTAAAGAAAAGGAAGTACAAAGAAATACAAATCACTGAACAAAAGCCTTTTTGTATGGAATGTGTGATGTTTAATAAGGAAAAGTAGTTCTCACACAGCTGCCTTCAAGTAGAAATCTGGTTTGTGCTCTCTGGAATTCCAAGCAACATACACAATGCTACTTTTCTGTTTACTTGAATGATCGCCTTTAAAACGATTGCAAACTCTCTATTTTGTATTTCCAATACGAAGTGTCTCAATAAAAGGCAAAAGCTATGTTAGATAACATGATGGATCTCAGCCCTGCCCCTTCTCATGCTGCACCCCCCCCCCCGAGATGTCTAGAGATTTCTCTAAACAGTAGGGGTAATAGAAATCTCCGCTCTGATGGAAAACATATTGAGGCATAATGGACTACTAGGGCACATGACACGGATGGCACAGGGGAACAATCCTGCAGCAAGCACTTGTTGCCCTGAGGAGGCATCAACACTGGTGCTGGGGACAGTCATCACACTTCAATCCGTTCATAGGGCTGCCTGGCTTGGAAGAGCCAAGCTGCCATATGGCATATTAAAGATCTCTCCTAATAAATCTAGCTAAGCAGGCCATTCCTTCAAGCTGCTTTTTTTTATATATGTGTATAATATAGTTTATTGGTTGTTACCAACATCTGGGCCAGGGATGGAGGACAGTATGTATCCCACACTAAGAATGCTGGTTCCCTATTATCTGCATCATTGACTTTGAATGTTTGAAAGTATATTTTCCTGCTGATGCATAGCTGTCTTTATGGGATCCTGTAGAAATAAAATGTACAATGAGATACGGTGCTGACAAAAAGGGAGAGGGGTGCTTAATCCCTTTTTATTATATTTTTATGAATGATTACACAACTAGAAAAAATATATATATGTGTAGAAACTGAGTTCAAGATTAGGGAGAAGCATGGTCTCTAAAATGGTCATCAAAGTATTATCTGCTTAGCTCAATGGCACAAACTTGTTTCTGTGGTTGTCTAATAACATTGATCACATAGTATATTTTCACATGGCTTTGGAAAATATGAATTTATTCATTTCAAATCCTTCCCCAGAACACTTCCATCACTGCTAAAAAGAAAGGGAAAGGGTTGATATTAGACACCCCATACTGTGCAGGATACATTCTACTGAGCCTTTCCTAAGATGGCATTTTGTCACAAAAAAAGAATGGGACATGAACAAAGTTATTGCCATAACTTAAAAGAAAAGCTTTCATCTGACACACAAGAGTTTCCATGATGTTTCTACAACTACGGAGACAGAAAATTGCCAAGGAAAGAAGGACATGGATTGCTGATTATTTTGGCTTGGTTTAAGTGAGCTCTCTTGTTACCTTGGGGCAAAAGTTTTGAGCAGTAACTAGGACATTCGCTTTGTGACTATTATGGCATTTGTAAGTAAAGTCTTTTTTTCTTTTAAGCACCATGCTCTTCTTTTCTACAAACTATCTCCCTGATATTAAATGAAATCAAGACTACAATTGATGTATACCTATTGAATAAATTTTTCTCTTGATGCTCCTCTCCTTTTTTATCCTAATATTTAATGTCATGAGTCAGTAATTACTGTCTTCATATTCAATTTAAACATTCACTATACTAATTGCTTTTTATTTCTGGACCCCAAATCATACATCTGGCCTCTATCATATCATGACAATACCAGCAGGCTATATTATATATGTATATATCACCTTTGTGTATAAATAGCACATTTATTTATAAACATAAAATATTTCTTTACATATAAAATTGAAATTATACCAGATTCCAAAGCTCTTCAACAACCACATATCTTTGAATAATGGCCTTGAAAAATATATAGATAGGTCTTCAGGGCAATCAAGATATATTCGTGACATCTGAGATTTAAAAGCCTGTCTCAGAATGAACTGCATTGTGCAAAGTCCTGAATCTGGAGTTTGGGGAAGTTTTCTAATTCTATAAAAATAGAAAAGGTAGAGTTGAGATAGAAGGAAGAAAGAGTTGAGATAAAGTATAAAAAATTGGGGGAGATGTAAATGAATTTTGAGTAGGAATTTACCATTTCAAACCATATGTCACTAATCATCTTTGTTGCCAAGTCAGGAAAATGCTGTGAACTAACCAACCATGGCACTGCTGATTTGTCTACCTCCATAGAAGGTTAAATCACTTTAACCACCAGGTGGCAATGACTCACCACCTTCTAGAATGTATAGCTTTGTTTTTTTTTTTTTAACAAGGTCACATTTTGCATTGTATTCAGAGAAGACCCTTTGCCCACCAGTGACATCTTAGTCACTAATTTGTCATCACAGAAGGAGTATAGCTCTGTTTAGGAATAACTACCATGGCTATGTACTAAATTCTGATGATGAAAACCACAGTTTATTTGTGGGTCAGTATAGAAATGCCAAAGTATGACTTAATGACAGATTCAAGAAGCTGGAATATGCCTGACTTCCTTCCTCTTCACTGCAAGTATTCCAGGAAGGCAATTACTAGAAATGTTCAGGTCTATAGCTCTCTCAATCACCTACTGCCCTACACCACTCAAGAATCCAGAATTAATGAAGCTCAGTACAGCTGTGGGAATCATTGAAACCCAGAAACCTTCAGAAAAGGCAGAAAGAAATATTTCAAAAAAATGAAAAGAACTTGATTCCCATGAAGCAGTACAGGCTAGAAGTCAAGTACATGAATTCTGTAGTCAGATTTGGCAAAGGATGGAATCTGTCGCCACCACTCATAAGTAGTGTTACCTTCATGAAAGAGCTGAAATTTCTATACCTCAGTATCGTCACCCATAAAAGGAACTGTTGTGAGGAATAAATAATATATGTAAATCATTTCAAGTTGCAATATATTTCTGCTTATAAAAACACACAAATAAAAGTCTTAACATATTAGACATACTTTCTAATTACCTGTAATTCCCAAAAGGTCTTAGTATGGTGATTATGTTATAAATAAGAGGATTTGTTTGGGGGGGAAAAAAAGACCAATGCCTTTTTAAAAAAACTGTGCTTATACTGGATCATTATGGTAATAATTATGGAAATATACATTGAAACTCAAAGATGGACTGTTGCACTGCGCATCTGTACCCCTACCAAAATCAGAAAGTTAAGGGATGTCAGTAACTCAATCAGACTCTCCAAACTGATTGAAACAGAGGCAGCCCTATAGTTGTCCAGGATTTTCTATAGCAGTCAGTTGTTTAAATGAAGTTTTAAACAAAATTGCTGAAAAATGTGACATTGGAGCATGGCTGACAATAAACAATCTCCCACCAATATGATTGTTTATGCTCCTCAGTAGAGTTTCCTTGGCCACTTTATTTCTTATTATGAAACATGGTAGTACAGCTGCCATCCTGTAGAGATATATGGTAAACATTTTATGAGATAGGCAAAGCTTTTAGAATTCCTTTTGAGCTTTGTTCAACTGAACACGTGAAAATAAAGTTATCCAGTGTGAAAGGAGGGAAAGCAGGTTTTTGTCTGGTTGGAAAGAGGAAATCATGCAGGGGAACTGGAGGTCCTGATTTAGTCAGTGCCAAACGCGTCTACATGACTCATTCTGATTAAGGAATACATCCGTTTATTTTCATGTGGGAGATACAGCTACATCTGGTGAGCTCTTGTATCCCATTTCAATTCATAAGGGGTTTATTATTATTTTACAGAATGAAGACTCTGCTACAAATAAAGGAGTGATAAATAATAATTGTTTTATCTTGTATGGGCAAAAGGGAATAAAAGAACATGAAGAAAATGAAAGCTATCATGCCCTAATCTTGCAAGTTTTGTGTAAGAAGGCTACATTACCATTGATTTGGAATAATACTGCTGTTATCAGGTTAATGATGTACAGTTCTGTCAAGCTGTTCACACCATTTTGGAGAAGCCTGTACATTTGTTTTAAGTCTTTGGACTTCTATAGATAAAAGCTGTTTTATCATAAAAGGCATTCTTTTGAGAGATGAATTCATATTAATGAATTATACTCAGTCTCTCTCTGAACTAAAAAACAAGTGGTATTTTGTCCAAAAAACAAAAGAGAGAAACTCTTTCTCTACTTCCACTTTTCCAAAATTTCAAGTGTACCTTCCCTCTGCAGAATTTATGTCAAATGTTGAGTTACAGGAAACTTTGGGGAGCAATGTAGTTCTAGAAACTATCTAATTGGAATGTTTTGTAGCTGATAACGATTTTATATTTCTTCATTGAAATGATATTCCCTATAACATTACAGGGTTAACAAAATTAACAAAAGCAATAACAACTGAGTTCTATCTGAAATAAATGGCACATATTTCATCAAGCCAGTGTCTCTTTGGCATACCATCAAGTTATAGGAAGAGTTTTGCTCAGGCATTCCTTGACAGCTAATCATATGGAAGCACATTCCATGAAGAGGCTGACCAAACTATCCAAAACATGATGGAATACTCCTTCACACTGAGCACCTATGGTTGAACTTTGAGAGGTTGAAGCACTAGAATGGTCTCTCTAGTCAAAATTTAAATGAAAATTTACTAGAGATGTAATGTGTTAAGAGCTAGATGGCAAGGATTTAGGTAATGCTATTTCTTCTTCCTATCCCTCAAAGGATCCTTCAAAGGTGTATTCAAGAGAAACACCTAGTTCCTAGGAAACCTTCGAATTAGCAAAAGCACCCCACCTGGGCAGCAACAGCTCTGTGGACATACAGTTTGAAAGCACTCAGTGATTCATGTTAATTTAAAAATTCACCCACTTTTTTCAGGATTATGTATTTCTGTAGGGTACCATGGCTTAGAGAGTGGAGCCAGTGTATGTCTGTGCTCTTTTTGTTCCTTCACCTAACTGAAAACAATTGAAATAGCAAAAATAAAATTAGTTTTAAAAGGGAAGGCACATATAAGGTTAAAGTTGCCTGTGTTAATTTCTTTAAGGAAGAACTTGATAAAGAGCTAAATGATGCCCCTGTCCTACATAGAAGAGAAATCATATAGTATTTGTCTTTCTCAGACTTATTTCACTTAACATATGCCCTTTAGATCCATTGATGTTGTTGTGAATGAAAAAAATTTCATTTTTATGGCTGAATAATAATTTTATAGATCTATAGATATATCCATTCATCCATCAATGGACACTTAGATTGTTTCAATATCTTGGCTATTATAAATAATGCTGCAATGAACATAGGTGTACATAAATCTTTTGGAACTAGTGTTTGTTTTTTTCAGATACTCAGAAGTAGAATAGCTACATCATATCATAGTTCTAATTTTAACTTTTTGACAAACCTCCATGTTGTTTTCCTTAGTGGTCATACCAGTTTACATTCCTACCAACAGTGCACAAGGTTTCCCTTTTTGCCACATCCTCACTAACACTTGTTATTTCTTATCTTTTTGATAATTGCCATTCTAACAGTATGAGATGATACCTCATTACAGTTTTGATTTTCATTTCTCTCATGATTAATAATGTAGAGTGTCTTTTCATATACCTATTTGGAAAAAGGTCTTTTCAAATCTTTTGTCCATTTTTAAATCAGTTTTGGCTTTTTGTTTTTGGAGAGTTGTTTTGCTATTGAGCTTTATGAATTCTTCATACTTTTGGAATTTAGCCCCTTATCATATATAAGATTTGTAATTATTTTCTTCATTTAGTCAGTTGTCTTTTCATTTTGTTGGTAGTTTCCCTCACTATGCAGAAACTTTTTAGTTTAATGTAAATTCACTTCTTAATTTTTGCTTTTGTTGCTTCTGCTTTTGGGGTCAGATAAAAAAAAAAATCACTGTGAAAAGCTATGTCAGTTGCCTCACCACCTACATTTTCTTCTAGGAAATTTGTATGGTTTCAAGTCTTATGTTGAAGTCTTCATCCATTTGAGTTAAATTTTATTTATGGTAAAACATAGTGGTCCAGTTTCATTCTTTTGCATGTGTCTATCCAATTTGCTAAGCACTGTTTATTAAAGAAACTGTTCTTTCTCCATTGTATATTCCCCAATGTATATAAAAATGTTTTTAACTGAACTATTTTATATGACTACCAATATAGTGAAGCCTATTAATATGTTTATATATAAATATTTCAAAAATTTTACAATATTTTTAACACTCCCTTTCACTCTAGAAAAAAAAAAGTTCTAGTGTACATTTCTTTGTTTAGGGTATATAGTCTTTCTCTCCAAATCCATCTTCTCTAATAGCCTAAATACATTCTCCCAATGGTCTGTAGCAGAGACTGAATCTCAGACACATTTCCAGAGATTGTAGGAATTTATGGAGCAAGTGAAGGAGGATGAAGGTGGGACAGGGACACAAAGTTAATTGCTAATTGCTCTAATTGGTTGCCATCTGTCAGCTGTTATAATTTTTGAGCTACCAATATTGATGTTATGTTATTTCAGATTGATATTTAATGAATCCATGAAGTGTTTCCATATGTGCTTTTGTCCCTAAAGAGTGGTGATGATATTGGCTCCATGTACCTCATTTATAACTAAGATTTTCCCATGTACTATAGTAGAATTATTTCAGTTTGGAAACATTCATTCTTTTACAGAACAAAAAATGATTCAATAGATAGGACTTTGGTATCTGTGGATTTTTAAAGATTTTATCTATTTATTCATGAGAGACACAGAAAGAAAGAGGCAGAGACATAGGCAGAGGGAGAAGCAGGCTCCATGCAGGGAGCCCGATGTGGAACTCAATGTGGGACTCAATCCTGGTACTCCAGGATCACCCCTAAGCTGAAGGCAGACATGCTTAGCCATCCAGGTGTCCCGGTATCTGTGGATTTTAAAGTCATACCAATTTATTACTACTTTACAAGGAAGTTGAGGTTGAAATGGAAATCTCATTTGGTTTTCCCAGAGCATCAACACCAATCATTTTGGGGGAAGTTCTATTGGTTATAACACTACAAATGTAAGTGTCCATAAAAAGAGAAATCACACAATATAAGAAAGATTATAATAAGAATGTTCATTGAGAAAAGTTAGTCATAAAACTTGAATATTTTTCCCCAAGGGATTTATTTTTCAGAATCAATATATATCTACATGTATGGAAATATCCCTTGGTAGGAAAAAAAATTCAATTGGCATTTCAAGAAGGAATTTTTTATATGTAGGCCAGCAGATACCAAGAAAAAATAAAGTTTACATTCAAAATAAAAATTCTTCTAATCTGTATTATTTAATTTAGAAAGGGAATTTTTTTAAAGTCATTTTTTAATTTTTTAAGTATTTTAAAAGTCAATGCTTAAATTCCCATTACTAAGAATTTTTTAAAATCCTTATAAAAAGAAATCATTTATGTAAATTAACAAAAATTAACAAAGAACTACAATAAAGTAGTAAATATGCCAGATTATTATCCTTCTTATACTGTTTGTATTTAAAAAAAAAAAAAAAAAAAAGGAAGAAAGAAAAGAAAAACCAATAGGATACATTTGTTTCTGGCAAGACATGTGAAAAAGAGCTCAGAAGTCCTCACTCTTATCGTTGCAAAAAGGAAAAAAAAAATCTGAACAAATTGAAAAATCAACAATTCTTTTTTTATCTTTCAGAAAATTGAGGTCGTAGAATAAACTCCCCTCAAACTGGAGAGATATAGGCAGACAGAATCACATAACAGAAGCAGAAGCATGGCTTCTGGAGCCACCAACAGACAAGAACTCTTAAAGTGTAATTGACTAATTGCCAGAGACACAGCATGGACTATCTTGAGAGATAAAAATTGTTGGAGGCTCAGCTTTGGAGGGCTACCCCCATTTCCATGACTTACCTGCTAAAGTCCTACTAGAATTTCAGGTTCAAGATTAGAAAAATCCCCTCAAGCTTCTATCAAGGGGAGGAGAAAGGTAACCATTTTGAAATACATCCAGAGTTTACTTAAAAAAAAAAAAAAAAAATAGCCCATCTTCTAGAGAAAGTATTTTACCAAAACCAAACCCAAGTGGGTTTTTTCTGGACCTAAGTTACTACAGGAAGGAAAACATACACACTCCAGCCACCTCTCACTTTTGAGGTGAGAGAAAGTAAATACCCAACTCCTGAACCCCCCACCCCCACCCCAGCCTGCCTTCCTTCTTCCTCTGAGGTAGTGGGAATGAAGCTGAGGAGCATTTGTGAAAGTTCACTAAAAGAATGAGATCTAATCAAAGGAGGACAAAACACTTCCCCTCTCCCCATACTTTACTACCAGATCAATGATACTGATTGTGCTTTTTGCATTATAGGAGATTATAGCTGAAAGAACTATAAGCTTCAAACTACTTTTGAGAAAAAGTCTCTAGGAAAAGTCAAAGACATCAGGAGAGACCAAACCAGGGACACTAAAAGAAATTTTATCATAGTAAAGAGTAAAACACACCCTAACTCATAGCCAGATAATCTAAAGCCTCACATCAAAAGCCTATTTACTTCCTTTTACCCAATACATTATGTCCAGCTCTCAATTACAACAACAACAAAATTACAAAGCACACTAAAAGGCCAAACTACAAGCTGAAGAGAAAAACAAGCCTCAGACAAGACTCAAATATGGCAGAAATTTTGGAATTATTAGACCAAAAATTTTAAATAATTCTATTACACTAAAGCCTTTAATTGTAAAAGTGGACAAAATGCAGTAACAGATAAGTCATGTAAGCAGAACAATGGGAACACTAGGAGAAAAAAAAAAAAGGAAATGCTAGAAATCAAAAACACTATTAAAGGAGTAAAGAATATCCTTTCATGGGTTCATCATTAGACTAGACATTAATGAAGAAAGGACTCCATGAGCTCGAAGATAGGTCAATAGAGACTTCTAAAACTGAAAAGTAAAGAGAAAAACAAAATTAACAAAATACTCAAGAATTGTCCAGGAACAAAAGGTCTAACACACAATTATTTGAAATATCAGAAAGAGAACAAAAGAGAAAGGATATTTGAAGTAATGATGACTGATAATTTTCCATAAATAATTTCAGATAACACATGACAAATCCCAGATTCTCAAATGCCAAACATGATAAATACCCAAAAACCTACACATAGTCACATCATATTCAAACTAGGGGAAATCAAAAAGAGAAAAATCTTAAAAGAAGGCGGGGGTGGGTGGGCAGAGAATCCCTCACTCATTTATCGATAAAGGAATAGGATGAAAATTATATCAAATTTTTCTTCAAAGATTATTCAAATAAGCAGAGAATGGAATATTTTAAGGATTAAAAGAAAGGAAAAGAGTGTTGAAAGAAAAAAAAAAGGCAACTAACCTAGAAATCTGCATCCAGCAAAATTATTCTTCAAAATAAAAGACAAAAACTTTCTCAGGCAAAAATTGAGAATATTTTGCCAGTAGATCTGCATGGTAAGAAATATTAAGAATTTCTTAAGGGAGAAGGAAATGTTGTTCAGAAGCTAGAATCTACATAAAGAAGAGAAAAACATTAGAGATGGAATGAATGAAAATAAAATATTTTCTTTTTCTTAACTGATCTAACAATTGAAATTTTGCTCAAAATAATAATGGCAAACCTTATGGATTAGTGAAATGAATGACAGCAACATAACAAAAAGGGGAATAACTGGGAATACTATTATAATGTACCTGCACTACTTCTCAAGTACTATAGCATTATTTGTAAGTGTACTAACTTAGGTTAATTGTACATGTATATTACAAAGCCCATGGCAACTATGAAAAACTTTAAAAAGAAAAGCATAATAAATACATTAAGAGAGTAGAGAAAAGGAAGTCATTCGAAATTCTCAGTTAAAACCAGACAAGGCACAAAAAAACAAAACAAAACAAAAATGTATGAAGATCCATAAATAGAAAACAGCTACAAATATAAAATATATTAGCCCAATTATGTCAATAATCTCTTTAAATATTAATGGTCTAAATATACCAATTAAAAGACAGACACTGTAAGAGTGGATTTAGTAGAGAAATTGAATCAGTCATTATTGTTTCTTCCAAAACAGAAAGCACTGGTCCCAGATGGTTTCACTGATTTATTCCACCAAATATTTAAAGAAGACATGATACCAATCTCTGCAATCTGTTCTGCAACATAGAAGCAGAGGGAATACTTCCTATCCTGTGAAGCCATCATAATATCAAAATCAGACAAAAACATTATCAAAAAAGAACTAGGGCAGCCCGGGTGGCTCAGCGGTTTAGCACCGCCTTCAGCCCAGGGTGTGATCTTGGAGACCCAGGATGGAGTCCCACATCGGGCTCCCTGCGTGGACCCTGCTTCTCCATCTGTCTGTGTCTCTGCCTCTCTCTCTGTGTCTCTCATGAATAAATAAATAAAATCTCTAAATTTTTTTTTAAAAAAGGAGAACTACAAATATTCCTCATGATCATAGATGCAATCTCTAACAAAGTTTCAGCAAAGCCAAATTCAATAATGTACAAGAATTATGTACTGTGATCAAGTGAGATTAATTCTAGGTAAACCAGACTGTTTTAACAATCTAAGATCAACTAATATAATCCATCCCATCAACAAGCAAATGAAGATCATGTGATTGTATTACTGGATGCAGAAAAAACATTTTACAAAATTCAACATTCATTCAAGATAAAACTTCTCCACAAAGTAAAAGAGAACTTTTTCAACCTGACAAAGAACATCTACACAAAATCTACAGATAACAATGGTGAGAAATTGTCTAATATCTTCCTATGAACAGAAATTCTTCCCTATGAACAGAAACAAGAAAAACAATCTCACCATTCCCATTCAATATTGTAATGGAAGTTCTCACTAATGCAATAGACAAAAGAAAATAAAAAGATATACAGATCAGGAAGGAAGAGATAAAACTGTTTGCAGATTACTTGGTTATCTATATAGAAAGCCACAAAGAATCAACAAAAAAACTCCTGTTGATAATAAGTAATAATGACAAGTTTTCAAGATACAAACTTAACATAGAAAAGTCAATTGCTTTCTAATTTATCACAATGAACAATTAGACATTGAAATTTAAAAACAACACAATTTATATTCATGCCAAAAAGGATGAAATACTTAGGTATAAATCTAATAAAATATACACAAACTCTGATAAAAGAAATGAAACTTAAGTGCATGGAGAGATGTTCCATGTTCATGGGAATTCTGTATATTTTCTGCCCAACTTTTCTGTAAACCTAAAAATACTACTTAAAAAAAAAGTCTATTAATGTAAAAAATACTATGGACAATAATGCTTGAAAAGGAGTTAAAAAGACTGAAAGGAAATATTCCAAAATGTGCTGCCTTAGGTGATATGACCTGTTTACTTTTACAGACTTTCCAAATAAAAAAGCACGTGCTATTTTTACAAGAAAAAATCTTAATTACTAATACCATAAATCAGTAAATTCAGAAACCTTCAGTAATATACCAAACAGCTTTATTTTCCACGTACTATCCCCCATTTTTTTTACAATATCAAATGCAATGGATATTAAGAAGGATTATATTCTTGTAAAATTTTATTATGAGAGTTATATCTCTATTCTTAAAAAAAAATCTTGCCTTCAACAGAAGCCTTAAATACTCATTTAAATGTATGAAAGCATGTTTATCTCACTCGTAAGTTTGAGAAGGTAAAACAAAACCATTATGTATCATTTCTCACATATCAGACTAGCAAATTAAAAAGAACAAATTGGATTGACAAAACTTAGAAAATACATATGCTATTAATAATGGAAATATAAAATAATTCCCTTATTGAGAAGAATTGGCAACCTCTAGCACTATTACAGATGAATGTTGCCTTTGATTCAGCTATTTCTAGGAATCTATCTCGAAGGCCCTTTCTATAAACACAATATGACACTGGAAAAAGATCTTTCATTGCAGCATTATCTATAATGTTAAAAAAAAATTGAAACCTCTCAAGTGTTGATCAGTAAGGAGCTGATGAAATAAATTTTGGAAAATTAAAAGAATGCAGTAATATACTACACCCGCCCCCCCAGAAAAGGGTATAGAGGATCTCTCTATACTCATATGGAATAATTTTCAGGATTTAGTGTCACGTGAAAACAAGGTACAAAAATAAAAAAAAACAAGCTACAGAACGATGGAAATTACACACTAGGTTTAGTAAGAAAAAAGAGGAAAAAGACATACACCTAATAAACACATACTTGCAACAACAACAAGCAGAATAAAAGCCCTCAAAGAGAATCCAGAAAATAAAAATGCTTACATTTGGCACACATATGAAGAAGGGAGAGTATGGAGGTAATGCACGAGTGTGCCTTTTTATATAACTTTGGTTTGAGGTATATGTCAATATTTTATATATTAAAATTGTAAATCCAACCAAAATGAACAAAAGAGCCCTAAAATTGAAAACAAATTAACCAACCTAACAGTATGACAAATTGATAACAAATCCTCTCAGAGAAAAACAAAACAAAATTTACTGACAGTTCTTAATTGTCCATCCTTAAGATATATTCTAAGATAATATAGAACTAAAAGGGTATCTAAAACTTTATTCACCAGTTGGCATTTGTAATAATGATATCACAGTTGGGGTTTGGGTTTTTGGCTTTTGTTTAAGTAGGCTCCACACCCAACATGGGGTTTGAATGCATAACCTTCAGTTCAAGAGTCACAGGCTCTACCTACTGACCCTGACATCCCCAGTATTGCTGTTTCAAACTAGTGTATGTGTGTTTGTGTGTATGCATGCATGTGTATTAGCTCAAAACCTATAGTTTAAAACATATGTGTATGTATCTATGTATACCTAGTATTATCCTGTATTAGAAGTAGTCATTTTAATATTAAAAACCAGTTTCCATGTAAGACAAAATATATTCAAGAATAAAAAAAAAATCAGTGAAGTTTAGGAAATCCTTGATATGTTAAAAATGAAATGAAAATATCAGTAGGATTCCCCCGCCCCCCGAATAGCCCAGGCAGTCATAAATTTCCACCAGAATCCTGGTCCAGGAAGTGGGATAAGTGAACTAAAGTTACAAGTAGGAGGACAGGAAAGATGTAAAGGATTGACTTAATTTTCTTTATAATTCTGCTTTCAGCCAAGCCCTGGGTGCTTTTCTAAAGAAACTCTGACTCTGCATGAGCCCCCTGCCCCTTGGTCCCAAATCAAGGAGAAATCTGGGCCTCTCTACTGGTGGGAGTAGAACTATTTTAGCCTTCCTTTTCTACCAGATGTGTGTAGTTCCAGGGGGCAAAATTTCTTTGACAGTCATAATCCCATAAATGTATAGAGGTTCATGGAAGAAGTATAATTAATCATATGTAGGGAGCAACAGAACAATCATATTACTTCAATCAGCATCCGGAGAGCTGGGAGGGCTCTGGTAAGTCACTAACCCTCTCAAAGTTTTAATTTGTTTATTCATCTGTAAAATAAAGGGGTTGAACTGTGACCTCCAGAATTACTTTTAATGAGAATAGAATATTTTAATATCCAATATGGCTCACTTTATATGGCAGATATCTGTTATTGTGGCAATCTAACTGCAACTCTGTTTTGAGAAGTC
Organism: Canis lupus baileyi; assembly: GCF_048164855.1. Lineage (NCBI taxonomy): Eukaryota > Metazoa > Chordata > Mammalia > Carnivora > Canidae > Canis > Canis lupus. The sequence goes on along the minus strand of NC_132854.1, from coordinate 17,520,780 downwards.
TGTGAAACAAGGCACTACTTTTTTGTCCAAAAATCACTCATTTTACAATAAGGGAAGAAATAGCATTTTCTTAGCATAAGACATGTACCCCTATTTCCTTTTAAATAACATAAGAGTTGGCTGTCAAAGCACAAAAGAATGTAAAAACAATTTCACTCTGTCAATTAGATTCTGACACAGTCTTTTTTTCTTCTTCAGTGTATATAGAGGCACAATAAGGAAGTGTCTCTGTCCCACACTTCCAGCAAATAGCTATTTTGAAGGTGTAAAATGGAGACCAGAGAAGGGATGCTTTGTGCAGACTGTACATTTCAGCCCTACCCCCTTTTCTCAACAATTGAGGTGCTGTTTGGTTTTGCTTGAACAGTTTGCTTGCGTTCATTTTTTTACTCCCTCAAAGGAGTCGTGTTCTACACTAGAACAATGTGACCAAAACAACCACCAAGAGAATGGACTTTCTTTTAATACTCAGGTCCTAATAGAAAGAAGAGCAATGTAAAAATCTAACTTGTACATGAGAGCATAATTTGAAGCCAGCAAAATCCTTTTTCTCAGAGAGGACAGACAGGTTGTCACACCATTACTTTCTGCAGCAGAAAACAGGATCTACTTCTAGGAAAAATTGGTCGTACTTTCCCAAAGCCTTAAAAGCATTTGATTTCTAAAATATTGGTTTGGTGTGCAAATCAATTAACTCATTCTCTTCAATCTACCATTCCTACTGGCAATGACACAATTATTTGTCACTGCTCCAGTCTTTTCTAAATCAGCCTGATGATGCTCATTACTCTACTTGTGACAGCCATCATTTTGAGTGTGAAAGGGCAGTAGGTGTCCTGGTTTTGAAAACAGAAATAGCAAAGATAATGAATTCCCTGTAGAAACTAACAATTCAGGGCAAGTATGTTCAAAGATCAGTGTTCTCCATCACAAGGAAACAAAGCCTGAACTCCCTGGAAGACACACATAGTTACATACCCACAGGAAGGGTATCTGACTCCTTGAACTATAGAAGGGAACAAATAAGCTTTGATGCTAGAACTGGATGCTGGTTGGAAAGTTAGAGATTCCTGAAAAGAGGACTTTGTCTTTGTACATGTTTCAAGTAATCTAGAACATTCTCAGCCTTTTCGCAAGGTTCAGGGCAACATAGGTAGTAAAATACTGATGTTTGCAGAGAAGATGAACAACTTTGCTTCATGTCCAAAATGAGGGGCTTCATTAAAGATTCACTCAGGATTAGGTGCAAGGCAAGGGCTCAGGAAGAAGCCTGTGGCAGAAGAAAAATCAGGTCCCAACTCCCTGATGTGACAACCAAATCCAGGTCCAGGTGGCCAAATTAGTGGAAAAAGAACTCTTGAATCAAGTCAGGTGAGCTAGAGACACAGTGACCAGTGGATGCCATTAATCTGAAATTCACTGATACCTGGTTTGGAAAGAGGAGTCATCTGCTAGCAGAGGTGGATGGGAGGAGGATGAAGAGGCAGCGGGAGAAGAGCTCTCTCTCTGGCAAGGAGAGCTAAAAGTGGGGAGCACAGTCCATGGTCGATCCACATATTATGGAAGAGGTCTTGGATTGCAACTTCAGTTATTTAGGACCCTCTTCAAGAAGCATCAAAGCTTCAGAGTACATTTCCTTATTTATAGGTCAGGGTTGCTTTATTCAGGGTTCAAAGTGTATCATTCAGGTAGCAAGCAAATCAGCATGCACACCTCCAAGTTAACCATTCATCTCCTCTATAAATTTGGGGTGAATTGCCAACCTCCTATGATGCATTTGTTAAAAGAAGAGTAATCTACAACTTACAGCTTATAGTAAGGACAAGATGAAGTAATTGTTATAAAAAAAACTTCGCGTGATCCCTGATACTGGGCCATTGTTCTTACTACTGCTAGCTATATTACCTCATACCTTTTTGTTAACTAACTGATCCTGGGGATTAAGGTTGTCTGTAATTGAAATTTGGGGAGCAAGGCAAGGGGTTTAGTTTTCAGAGCCTCAGAGAATTATCTCACAAGAAGAAGAGGAGAAAAGCAATGGCAAGGGGATCCCTGGGTGGCTCAGCGGTTTAGCGCCTGCCTCCGGCCCAGGATGTGATCTTGGAGTCCCGGGATCAAATCCCACATCAGGCTCCTTGCATGGAGCCTGCTTCTACCTCTGCTTCTCTGTCTCTGTGTCTCTCATGAATAAATAAATAAAATCTTAAAAAAAAAAAAGAAAAGGCAGTAGGAAAGCTATCTAAAATAAATGCCTTGGTAGCATTGACTCAATCATTCTGGATAGTTGGGCTAATGGTCATCTATAGGGTCAGGAAAGAATTGTCAAAGCAGGTATCCACCTTTGGAGAAGTGGGGCGGTTGGTCCTCTTCAACTTTACAGGGTATCACTGACAGGGTAACTGCTATGTTCTACCCTGTTTTGGTCAATAAATAATGTAACAAAATCATAGGGCTTTTCTTACCACAAGAATTATTAGTAACACCTCCATCTCATAGCAGAACTAGTTGTCCTATGAATCCTACATTGTATATTAATTTTCACTAATTTCACTTTATATTTACTTTTCTAAAAAGGAAAACACACTGCATGATGGAACCAAATAGACCAGCAGGTTGTTCTGATTTGTGGAGGAAATACCCTTTGCCCAAAGAAGTCAAGATCTGGGCCCCGGGTTCCACTCCTACTTTGGCTAAAATACCTTTGCAAAAAACTCGTTTTATGCATTGGATAAGCACAATTTTTTAAATCCCACGTCTATTAAGGTTCTGCATTTTACTGAGTAAATTGGAACTGTGAGCAGTGAAGCAAGATTTGCTCAAGATCACATACCAGAGTCTTTGTCTTGATCAGCCTGAGAAGCTCTGATGTCCAGTTGGGGTGGGAGGGCTTGTGCTATGATGGAGCAATTAAGAGTGAGTGACATGGATTTGGGATTCATTTGCCTGCAATCACTCAGGCAAAAATGTTGATCATCTAGGGTTTCCATCTTCTCACATTAAATGAGTACCAATACATTCCTCAGAATAGGTACACTCAATATATTAATTGAGGGAATAGAACCATTCAAGAACTGAAAAAGTCAGAGATATCATGAATGCACTGATGTGTAGGACCCGGCATATAGATTTTAATAAAGTGTGTGTGTCAGTGGAAGGATGAGCATGTGTTATGTGTACTTCTACAAATAACTCTCCAGAAATACATACTGGCATAGAGGGTCTCCTGCATGCATTTTGCATGTTGCTGAAATCAGGGAACCTTAGTATCAAGATAGAAAGGAGGCAAGTGGGGCTTTATTTCAGATTCAACCCATTCCATTTTGACACACTGTAAAGGTATTTATGTCAGCCTACTCCCCCTCATGTGCAGAGAATAAGAGTCAATAGTCTCATAATAATTTTCCCAACAGCCAGCTTCTGAGGACCCGCCTTTGTTGTACAAGAAAATTTCTATCCAACAATTAGTGTACATGGCACAGCATAAATCCAGATAAATCTGAGCAATGAAGAGAAAAGAGCTCCAGGAAGAGTTTTCATAATCATCAAAACTTCACTAGTATCATTCTGTTTTGTTCAAAACGATTTCCCATGTTAGTTGCACAATATATTTTACATGTCAGCAGTCAAAGTGAGATTAGTAGTGTGTGTGTTTTGAGAGACCAATAATCTAGAGCACTTTAACCATCAACATAAAAGTCTGAAAGTACCTTCCCTATGAGAATTGGTGGTTTCTCATTTATTTCTGACTCAGGCAAGAGGATGACAGCAACATGAGAGCTGCAATCATGCTCCTTCTTTCAAAGGAGTCTCTATGCTGGGTCACTGCTGCAGAAAATGCTAATGTCTGCCTCATTCTGATTATTAGTTGTACTCAGAAAGTGGAGGAGAGGAATGAAAGGGGAAGCCATAGAATAATTGCTTTTATTTAGACTCATTGCAGAGAGGAAGTGCATGACAGATAATATAATGCATATGCCTCAAAAAAAAAGATAATTCACTTCTGATAAAGTATGGATCTGGAGAAAATAAAGCAAGAATAAACCCTCCCCAGTCTGCAAATCTAACTAAAGTATGAGAGCATTCCAAGGAAGAGGTGCAAATTCATCTTTAAAATGGGAATTCATCTTTAAGGTATCTGAAATATCATGGCTTTGTAGGATGAAACAGGACCATAGAGACCACCTTTCTTTTATTCTTATCATAAATCAGCATTTTCTGGCTGCTCTATAGCCGGCAGTCTGAGAATTGAATTCAGCGCTAAAGGCCAAGTGTTTAAGCCACTCCAGCATGCATTTATTTCACTATGATTTAGATACTAACCCAATGGAAGCTACTTGCTCTTGATCCAAATGAAATATAAACACACCAAAAAAGGTGAAAAGGGGTCCCCAAGTCTAATGGCTTGTCACTTTAATTCAGGGTCTACATTGAAATCATAAGAAATTTAAAGACTTGGTGGCTAACAAGAAGCTACCTGGCCTCTCAGGTGTATGTTCACCCAAACACCTTCCAAGGAAAGAGGTAAGAATAAGATCGCCATCTTTAAAAAGGTTTCATCTGATTTGTTATTGTTTTAACCAGACCCACCGTAACTCAGGGAGTGACCTGAGAACTGACAGGTCCCATATCTGTGTATTACAGAAAGTTCTTAAAACTACAGCTTATTGTTTATCTGTATTTAAAAAAAAATACTAACAGGAAAGCTCAAGTAGTTAATGTTCAATGACTCTCCAAATGGTTACAGTCCATCAGAAACGTATGTTCCCACAGTTCATTGCAGTTTTTTTTTCCCCCTTTACTTTTCAGGTATCTGAAGGTGATTGGAACAGAAGGAGGCAGACAATTTTTCTTTCTAGGAAGAATACAGAAAAGGTATCGAAGAGAACAACTCTGAAAGCAGCCAACCACCAACTGAGTGAGAGGCTTGAAAGGATACTGGTTTCTGACTTAATACACAGCACTTGGCAGTGAACATCCAATGTGTACTATAACAACTTCAGAAGAGAGCCTCTTAGTCACTTAAAGCTCTAAAGCTCAAGGTCATAGATTTTTCAACTCATGTAAGACATCACAGGCATTGAATTAAAACTACTATCTAGGGGCACCTGGGTGGCTCAGTGGTTGAGTGTCTGCCTTTGGCTCAGGGCATGGTCCTGGGATTGAGTCTGCATCGTGCCTCCCTCAGGGAGACTGCTTCTCCTTCTCCCTCTGCCTATGTCTCTGTCTCTCTCTGTCTCTCATGAATTAATAAATAAAATATTTTCCTAAATAAAAAATAAAACCATCTAGAATGCTATTGAAATGCCCAAATAATTTAGATTTCTTATTTATACTTTGTCATCATTTAAGATATGATTTCCCACATCTTTTCTATTATAAAAGGTAGAACATAACACTCAGGACTCTGAGTCCTATCCTGGCTTTGCCTTTAGTTTGCTATGTGCCAGTGTGATGGAGAATGACAAAAGGGTTGGATTAGATCCTTTCTGAAGTCCCTTCTAGTCCTAAATTTAAATATATATATATATTTAAATTATATTTTTATTATAATTTATTTATATTTATATTTATAATATATTTTTATTATATTTTAATTATATTAAATATATATATATATATATATATATATATATATATATATTTACAATGTTCTCATCACAACTGTTGGTACTTCAGTAGTGATTTTCTACCCAGAGAGCTAATGCTATATCTAAGATTCTGTATATGCCCAAGTTTATTCAAAGAGAGAAAAACAAAACTGTTAAGCTTTACAATAGGTCTTAGGTTTTCACATATATCATTTCATATTAACAGCAAGCCTGTAGGATACTTATTGGAATATAAATTGTGACAAAAATGGGAGACATCTCAAACTCAGCCAGCCAGTAAGTGCCAAAATCAGGAATTAAATTTAAGCTTGAATAGCACCAAAGTCCATATACTTTCTTCAACTTTGCTCCCCCTATTCATCAACTTTCTTTTGGAAATGTGAACATACAGGAAATATTATTTTCCACATTTTACTTTAAGACAGAGGAGAATGTCAATAAGAGGATTTTTCTTCCTCTCCCAGCTTTTTGAAAGCAATATTGAATCAACACAGCTAGTGATGGTGTCTCACACATTGAATAAATTCTTTAAGTATTAATTGAATAAATACATTGCCTCATAAAAGATAAAAAATGAATAACTGAAAATATTAAATGTGAGTTCAGAGATATTTGATTTATCCCTGAAAAAGACATAATTATTTGTTATTATTGATTGTAACATTTTTCAAAATTTATCTCATTCCAGGAATTTTGAATATTCTTTTAAAAAACTGGGACATCCATGTGGCTCAGTCAGTTAAGCGTTGGACTCTTGATTTCAGCTCAGGTCATGATCTCAGGGTCGTGGGATCTAGCCCTGCCTCAGGCTCTGTGCTGGGCATGAAGCCTGCTTGGGATTCTCCCTCTTCCTCTCCTCATAGCTTTCCCCTCAAAAATTTCCAAGACTTGTACATTCTAATATTTAAAAGGCATAATGTAATAGATACGAATGAGCAAACTTAACATACTGGAGGTCACAGCTGTAATTAAAAGAAAATAAAATATACACAACCTTGATAAATTCAAGTGATTTGTAACTAAGTCATAATTTGATAGTATCCTGAAAGCATTGCTCTTAGGAAATCCTCAAAGTGACTGAACATTTAATTTAAATTTATATCTCTACATAAACTATTGAGACTTTAACAAATATGAATAACTTTCTATACAAATTAAAAGTCCAGTTTTTCTACTGTAATATCTCCATCTTTTCTATCTTGAATGAGACATTTATTTTGACCTGGTTTAAAAGAGAGATTACTCAATCTGTTTTATAATCCTTAAGGGGTTGTACTATTTGTACAAAAGGGAATGATAATGTCCTGTAAGCAAAACTAATTTTAATACATTTTTGTAAAAAAAAAAAATCAAATATCAGTGTGAGCCATTTTAATATTAGGTGTTATAAACCAAGCAAAAAAAAAAAAAAAAGAGGTATTAGCACTCAGTTTTGGCAGCATAGCATAGTTCTCTATGTTCCAAATCTATTTTACAAAATGCACAGCTTATTTTCTACAGTCTTTGTTTACCTGACTCAGAGGTCTGATTATCCTCAAGGCATTGCTCCTTCTGTCCAAGTGCAAACTATATTATAGCTTTGTTCCAGATTTTTAATGGATACTGAGGAACTAAAAGGACATCTGGGAAAAGATGGAATATTGAACACACTTACTAGACCTAGACACACACACACACACACACACCAGCAAGAAAATATATTTTAAAACATAACAATATAAGGACAGATAAAAGGGGAGAGCAGGTGATGATACAGTCACACAATTTTGTGAGTGGAATAGCAGAAGAAAAAATGATGAATCAGCAGACCCAAATAAGTTGAAATTCAAGCAAGCACTGAAAAGAACCAAGAAGGAACTTAATTGGCAACGCACACAGAATATTGATTTAACCAAAACTTGGATGCAACCAAGTTGGAAGGATAGGATATGGGGAATTTGTGTGTGGTTGGGCTCAATCATCTCTCATAATAGGAAGTCAACACCTGATGCTTAAAGTTGAAAAAGCAGAGGAGAGATAAAGGCACATTACTTAAAGATCTAGAAATAATAGCAAAGCTAATGGGTTTTTTACATAGCAGAAAACATTGGTTTCTCTGAGGAACAGAAAATTTTTGAAGAGAGCGCAAGGTGATACTGCTTTTCTCATTAAGTCTTATAGGAAGTATTTACATATGTACCTCTGTAACAGATAAAAACCAACTAAACTCAAAGAAATAATGATCATTTCTTTTGTTGTAACAATAAATAATAATGTTAATAATGACAAAATTATTCCAAGGCCCACATGCACATGCAGTTTCCTCAAGAGTTTTTTTTTAAATCGCATTTATCAAAATATTGCAATAGGACAGTCTCATAAAAGGCTAAATACTTTCTTTCCCACTAACAGTGCATGACCTTGGACTAATAACCATTTAGGAATCTATTTTCCACCTGTCTAAGGATTAATTTATTTATTTTAGAGAGAGAGAGAAGGATAAAGAGAAAGAGAGTTTGTACTGGTGAGTAGGGGGAGGAGCAGAGGAAGAGAATCTTCAAGTACACTCCCTGGTGAGTATGAGCCCATCACATGGCTCAATCTAACCACCCATGAGCTCATGACCTGAGCAGAAACAAAGAATCAGACATTTAACTGACTGAGCCACTCAAGTGTACCCATTTTTCCACCTATCTAAAGATGACATAGTCATAAATTAGTGTCTTAGGATTCCTAGAATATAAATGGTTCTATAATAACACTGAGTTTTGTATCTAATCTTTTAATTTTGTTTCATTACCAAGAGGAAAAGTTACCTAGGTCTTTTCCTTCCCCTGTTCCTCTCCTATCTCTTTGCCCTATCCTTCTCTATTCACATTGTTATGCCTCGGTATTGCTCCTACCAAGTAAGCCAGGTAGAATGGGAGCAAACCATTCACTGATACCACTCAGTATCAATACTGAACTGGAAAATGGTACCAATACACTGTGTATCCAAGCAAGTCATCAAGAAACAGTCCATTGGAAGGAATACAGTGTTGTAGTTAAGAATTTGAACTCAATTGCAAGGGCTTCAATCTCAGCTCCACCACTGACTAGCTCTGTGATATTGGACAAGTTGCTGAACTCTTCTCTGTGCTCCTATTTCTAAATCCTTAAATTGGGATTAATAATACTACCTCCTAAAATTGCTCTGAGCATAAAATGACTTGGTGTATTTAAATTCTTAGAATAGTGTCTGGAGTATAGCTGACACATAGTGATGTTAATTTTATTATTATTGACCTCAGTGAATAAGCATTTGGTCATTAAATGGCTGGGAACAAAGAAAAAGAGCTAATTTTATTCAAAAGCACAAACTCCTATAATACATTAAAATAGCATCTTCCCTTTACTAATGGAGTTTTTTTATAGAAGAGAAATATTGCTGGTGCAGGAATGCATAAATTTATTCTAATAGCATGAAGATCCTGGTTCCTTATGATTACAGATATTTAGCTTTTCTTAATTCATATTTTAAAGTCACTAGAGTTCAAACACCTTCCCTGGATGTTAGTAAACATGAGTTTACAATGATAACATGATGATCCATTAGATCCGGACTTGAGAATATTTGAAATTGCTTTTGCTTCTTACTGCTTGTTAATTTTCAGGATTTAATTTCACAGCTTAAAAGAAATGTGTATCTTGCAAAGAAAATATTTACCAAGGGCAGGTAAGAGATACACAGAAGAACTGATCATGTACAAATTCAGCATGTCAAATAGCATAAATGGGCATTAATGGAAGTGGCCAGTATATCTACAGTATCACTGATGAATTCCTGTTTGATAATTGTAATTGCCTCCTAAAAGGTCTATCTACTTGCAATTGCTCTTACAAACAGCCGCCTATAGAATCCTTTCAGGTACAGTTATAAGCTTAGCAGTACTCTAGTCAAACATCTTCAATGTCTCCCCACCTGCTATGGAAAAATGAATTTCACCTGCTCAGTCTGAGGCGCAACTCCATCTGACCCAGTCTTTCTAATAAGCACAAAACATGGTTTGGCTTTGCAGGATACAAGCAGCCATTTGACGCTTATTAAATATGCCCTGTACTGGTCACTTCAATGCTTGTAGTTAGGCTTTATTTCACAATTTCCATACACAACTCTCCATGAGAGCCCACCTCTGGCTCTCCAAATTAAACTAGTTATTTATTAAATTAAATTTACTGCTTTCTAAAGCCTGGCTTGTTTCCCCCCCAGCATGTGCAAATGTTCTTCTCAAGACATGCACAGTGTTTTTGTAGCTATGCTTTAATGCTTCTTATATTATCACACATCTGTATCTGCTACTACATGGTAGTTTTATAGAAGGCAGGATTTTATCTTGTAACTGTCTTTTTTAAAACCATTGATAGAATTTGCTGAAGTGATTTGAACATAAGCAATGTTTAATTATTATTGAATTAGTTTGTATAAAGCACTAACACTTATTCAAATATACCATTTTACAGATGTCAAAGATTAATTTTCAGAATAATAAACCCGTCTCCCATCTTATAAATTATTTTCTAATGCCAAATGCTTAAAAACCTAACATTAAGACAACCTTAGAATACACTCCATCTACCATTTGTTAAAGCAAAAAATAATTGTTGGAAACTTATTTTGTTTAGATTTCTGAACACAAGTAATTGGATTATCAAATTAAAAATCACATGAATCAAAGATCTTACCTGCTGTTGATTTCCCTTTGCTGCTGTAACAAATTATAACAAACTTTGTGACTTATAAACAACACATATTTTTTATGTTACTGTTCTGAAGCCTGAAATAGATTGCACTGGGCTAAAATTAGGATGTCCACAAGGCTGCTTTCTTTTCGGAGGGTATACAAGAAAACCCATATCCTTGCCTTTTCTAGCATCTAGAAGCTTGCCTGCATTTCTTCACTCAAGACTTTATTCTCCCATCTTCAAAGGGAGTAAAGTTGAGCTAAGAGCTTTTCACGCTACCATTGTTATAACTCACACTCTTCTGCCCTCTTCTACTTATAAAGACCCTTGTGATTACATCAGACAGAGCCAGGTGTTCTAGGATAATCTTCCCATATCAAAGTCAGCTGATTCACAATCTTAATTACATCTTCAGCCTTAGTTCTGTGCCAAACAGCCAAATATATACTGGGTCCTGGGAGTTAGGACATGCATATCTTTGGTGAACCAATATTCTGCCTACCACAGCTAGTATCAAACTTTACTAATGATTTGAAGAATACAAGCAGGACACCTGGGTGTCTCAGTAGTTAATCGTCTGCCTTTGGCTCAGATCGTGATCCTGGGCTCCTGGGATCTACTCCCACATCAGGCTCCCTGCTCAGAGCCTGCTTCTCCCTCTGCCTGTGTCTCTGCCTCTCTCTGTGTGTCTCTCATGAAGGAAGAAAGGAAAGGAAGAAAAGGGAGGGAAGGGAGGGAAGGAAGGAAGGAAGGAAGGAAGGAAGGAAGGAAGGAAGGAAGGAAGGAAGGAAGGAAGGAAGGAAGGAAGGAAGGAAGGAAGGAAGGAAGGAAGGAAGGAAAAGAAAGCAAGCAATTAAGAGGCACAGGTAAAGCAAGGTAGATTTAGGCCAACCATGTGGTTCCCCAAGTCCTTCCCACTCAAAATATGTGCTCTCTGGCCCAACCAGGGCAACAGAGATCATCTCTAAATAAAATATACAAGTTATTTCTTCACAAACAAGTCTTTTCTTTGTTAATCCTTTCTATTTGGCACTCAGATCATTTAATCGCTTACATGATATTCTCCAGGGAAACTTGCTTCCATACATTATATTTGTTTATTATAAGTAATCCTAAAAGAGAAATATATTTTCTACTGGCAAGTACCCTCTTCCTAGCCAATATCATAGTCTATTTACCATGAGTCTCATTATTATCAGCATGTTGACAAGTAAATTAGACCAATGCCAGGCATTCTTTTTAGGAGCATTCCTTGATCAGGGGAGAATGGATCACAGGTCAGCTGCTTGAAATACCTTCTCCACAGTCACTATGCTAGGTGCTGATGCTGGAAAGACAGAAAGACCTCCTCTGTTATTGAGGAGGTCACAGTATTAGTGCAAATAAAGAAGAAACATAATAATCAGAGTAAGTGTGTTTTGCTAGGCTAGAGAAACAAAACTCAGTGGTGAAACAGTGAGGAGTCATTTAAAGATAATTTAGACAGTATTAGGAGGTGGGCCTATATGCAGATGGGAGATGGACTCAAATTTACTATACTGAGATATAAAAGAAATCTGATGAATGTTGTAAAGAAAGCAGAGAGCATGGAAATGAAGAAAAGGGAAACATATGACAATTCTCAAGAAAATACCATCACACTTGGTGAAGAGTGAAATCCCAGAGACACAGTGGGGGGAAAAAAGAGAAAAATATAAGAAGAGCAGGAAGCAGAAAAGGAAAGAAACCATGTTATCTGAAGTGGTAGTCACAGGTGTAGTATACACATAGATATATAAAAGCGCTTAACACCAAACACAGTTGGGAGAGCTAGAAAAGAGTCCAACCTTGTGAAGATGTTATCCAAGTTGAGTCTAGAAGCACATGCAAAAGCTAATCAGAACAAAAAGAAGAACAAGTGTAAAATCTTAGGTAATCTGATATTTTTCAATAACTGTATCTTATTTACTTCCAAAAATATTCAGAATGACTATATATTTTATTAACTTCTCAAATTCAAAGGATTTAATCAACCCTCAGGATTGAATATTTATGGTCATAGAAGATATTTTTAAATGTTGCATTAGCCTTTGAAGAAGATTCTACTAGAAATTCCAAAATTTGTTTATAAAATGCCTCATTTTTTATTGCATGGTTGTAAGCACTTGATTAATGTTAGCTATTTTTATTTACTTTTAATTATGAAATATTAACAATGTTGGAAAACTTATACTACTTTGAAAGATGATCACTCACTTAGATAGAAAATTTTGTTTTAAAAAAAGTTACATGGCTTATGCACATGACACCGGTTGCCTTCCCACCATTTACAAGTAGAAAATGGGACAAAATATATGAAAAAATAAATCCTTTCAGACAGTAATCCTGAGAGAAGGGTAAGTAAGCTCTATGGTTTTTCCAGTTTATTGCCTAGAGGCAGCTTGAGGCTTCAGTAAATGGAGGGACAATCCAAAGAGAGCTTGGCAGACTTATTTGAAAATAACAAGAATGGAGGTTGGGAGGCTGACATACTTAGAATTTGTTTGACAGAGTTTAAAAGACAAGAGGATGAAAAAAAAAAAGAAAAAAAAATAAATAAAAGACAAGAGGATGGAAGAGGTTTTCCAGAAATTTATACAGAGCTTTCATTGGGTGTTTGGCGGAGTACTTATCAATACAAGAGCAAGAAAATCCTTCTTGAGGTCAAGAGAGAATGACTGGAAAGCAGTATGCCAAACAATGCTCATACCGCTCACTGTTGTGCTCTTCACTAAAATATCCCCACTTCAACTATTTTTTATTATTAACTTCTCAAATTTAATACATGGAGCATTGGATACAATCCTCATAAGAGCCATGCCTTTGCAGTGAGGTTAATTAATCCTAGACTAAATGTTCTAAATGCCATAGGAAAGTCTGAAAAAAATCCATATGCTTGACATAACTAAGTGCCAGAACTGGGACACCTGGGGTCAGTGGTTGAGCCTCTGCCTTTGGCTCAGGGCATGATCCCAGGGTCCTGGGATCGAGTCCCACATTGGGCTCCCTGTGGGGAGCCTGCTTCTCCCTCTGGTGTCTCTGCCTCTCTATCTCCCTCATGAATAAATAAATAAAATCTTTTAAAGAAAGTTCCAGAATAAAATTCAACACTCTTAAAAGGAACACAACAAAATCCAGCACCCAACAAGGTAAAATGTATGATGTTTGGCATCAATAAAAAATGATCAAATATGCAAAAAAAAAAAGATAAAAATGTTACCTGTAACCAGGAGGTAAAATACACAGAAGCATTCCTAGAGGGATGATAGAATAAAAATATACAGAAAGAGAAAGTCTGAACTACAAGTCATGGTGGAAAGTGGAATAAACTCATAGACTTTCTGTACAGGGAAAGCAATCTCCTAGCCATGAATACATCAAACAATAAAAGCTGAAAATCTCAGTCTCAGTAGACACAATTGCTAACCATTTTGTGACTTACCACTAAATGCGGCTGACCAGGACAACATTTGGGAAGCCAGACTTAAAACTATGAGAAAAAATAATTGATCATGGAAATCATGTATCTAAGAACACATCACCAAAATACATGAAACCAATACTGGCAGAGTTTAAGTAAGAAAAACCATTCAAAAATAGTAATTAGAGGAGTGCATGAGTGGCTCAGTTAAGTATCTGACTCTTGATTTCTGCTCAGGTCATGATCTCAGGGTTATGAGATCAAGTCCTACTTTGGGCTCCATAGTGGGCATGACCCCTATTTAGGATTCTTTCTCTCTTATCCTCTGCCCCACTCCCCTCTAAAAATAGTAGTTCAATAATGACAAGAGAGAATAAATAAGAAGGATTAATTTTTTTAAAATTTAAGCCAGAAATCAAAATAAAATCCAATTTGGAAAATTCACAAATATGTGTAAATTAAACAACTAAACCCTAAATAACCAATGGAGCAAAAAGTAATCAACTAACTCCTAAATAGCCAATGGAGAAAATCATAAGGAGATTAGAAAATGTTTTTAGATGAATAAAGAGTAGAACATAACATACCAAAAGTTATAGGGTAAAGCTAAAACAGTACGTAGAGGAAAATTTATGGTGGTAAATCCCATATTAGAAAAAAAGGAAAGATCTGAAATAGGTAACTTCAGATTATACCTCAAGAAACTAAAAAAAGCAAATGAAACCCAAAGCAAGCAGAAGGAAGATAAAAATTATAGTGAGAATAAATAAAACAGAATATTTTTTAAAATGATAGAGAAAAATCAACAAAACCAAAAGTTGGCTTCAGTCATTTAAGGTGTTTGACTCTTGATTTAGGCTCAGGTCACAATCTCAGTCAGGGTCCTGATATCGAGCCCAACATGGGGCTCTGCACTCAGCCAGGAACTTGCTTCTTTCTCTCTCTCAAATAGATAAATAAATCTTTAAAACAAAGGTTGTAAGTGGATACTATTTAAAAATCCATGACAAAAACTTAGATAACTTAGATAAAGTGAACAAATTATAAAGAGACATAAACTACCAAAACTGGCTCAAAATAAACAGAAAATCTGAATAGACCTATAGTAAATAAAGAAATACAATTAGTAATACTAATAATAAACACAAAGAAATTCTCAGATCTAGATAGTTTCACTGGTGCATTCTACCAAACATTTAAAGATTTGTACCAATTTTTCACAATCTCTTCTCAGGTAATGGAAAGTAATACTTCCCAACTCTTTCTACAAGGCTAATATTACTCTGTCACCCAAACCAAAGACATTATAAGAGAAGAAAACTATAAACCAATACCATGTATGAGTATAGATGAAAAAATCCTCAATAAAACACTAGCAAACTCTATCTACTAACATATAAAAAGGATTATAAAACATGATGAAGTGAAATTTGTTCAAGAAATACAAAGTTGGTTTAACACCTAAAAATCAGTTAATACAATACATAATATTCATAAAATAAAAAGAAAAAAACTACATCATCTCACTAAGCACAGAAAAAGCATCTTACAAAATCCACCACTGTTTCATAATAAAAACATTTAAGAAACTGGAAATACAAGGCTTCCTCAATCAAATAAAGAGCATCTATGACAAAAGCACAGCTAACATAATACTTAATGATGGAAGATTAAATGCTTTTCCCCAAGCCCAGGACAAAACAAAAATGTCCACTCTCATCACTTATATTTAACATTGTACTGGAGACTATAAGAAGGGAAATTAGACAAGAAAAGGAAATAAAATTCGTATAGAATAAAAAGGAAGACAGATTATAACAAAGACATAAATTTGTATCTATTCATAGATAATATGGTGCTATATTTTTAAAGACTCAAGAAATCCCACAAAAAGCTATTAGAATAAATAAGTTTAGTAAGTTTTCAGCATACAAAATCAATACACAAAAATCAGTTGTATTTCTACACTTTTTAGCATTTAATTCACAACTGATATTACAAAAACAATTTCAGGTGCAATACCATCAAAAAGAATAAAATAGGAAGAAAGTATTTGTGAAACATAAACACCAGATTTAGCACTTTTGTCCAGAAAATATAAAGAGCATTTACAATTCAATACTAGGAATAACCACCTGACATTTTTAAAAAATGAATAATTGATTTGAACAAACACTTCACCAAAGGAAACATACAATTGGCAAATTTCCCATTAAGGAAATGCCTCTAATAATTTGGGAAGTGCAATTTAAAACCACACTGAGAGTCCACCAGATATCTAGTAAAATAGCTAAAATTTATTTTTTTTAACTGTCCAAAAGGCCTTTATTTTTTTTAAATTTAAATTCAATTAGTTAATATATGGTGTATTAGTTACAGAGGTAGAGGTCAGTGATTCATCAGTCTTATACAACATCCAGTGCTCATCATATCATGTGCCCTCCTTATTGCTGTTCACCCAGTTATCCCAACCTCCCACCACATCCCCTCCAGCAACCTTCCATTTGTTTCCTATGATTAAGAGTCTCTCATGGTTTGTCTCCCTCTCTGATTACTTTTTTTTAAGATTTATTTATTTATTCTTGAGAGACAGAGAGAGAGAGAGAGAGACAGAGAGAGAGAGGCAGAGACATAGGCAGAGGGAGAAGCAGGTTCCCCATAGGGAGCCCGATGTGGAACTCATCCAGAATCCCAGGATCAAGCCCTGGGCCACAGGCAGGGCACTCAACCACTGAGCACCCAGGCGTCCCTCTGCCTATGTCTCTTCCTCTCTCTCTATCTCTTATGAATGAATAAATAAAATCTTTTTAAATAAATAGATAAATAAATAAATAAATAAATAAATAAATAAAATGAATTGATCTCTTTAAGCATTATTCACTTTTCAACTCTCTTCATTTTTATAAATACCTTATCATCTCCAAGTACACACATATATACATCACATACATACTCAATCAAAAGTCTGTATTTATCTCTGGGAGGAAATTTCATAGGTTTTAACCATTGATTTTGAAGCTTGAATAATTACCTGGAAGCCTGAAATGATTTCAAAACAGAGTTGTTAAGGTTTCAAGAAAAATCTCAACTGAATACCCTGCAAAATAAAATGTGTTTTTCTGTTAATTAACAACTTAATAAATAACCTATGATCTTTTCTCAGGTGAAAACTTAATGTTCCAGGAATTTCACCTCCACATAGTCAAAAGAATGCAAGAAACGTTTTTCCTTTTCTAAGTAATTAATTGCTTTCAAGATATGGTGGCCCCATATTTTCAATGTTTGAGCAATTAAAACACCTCATAACTGGTGTGTGAATATTCTAAGTAGATGAGATCTAAGTAGATTATCAATTAGGTGAAACCAGCATCATGTATGATTTAAGGACCTCTAAGTTTTATGTTCTTCATGGCTTAAAATATCTCCAGTCTAAAAATTTCACTATATTGTCAATATAGCCATTAACAAATGATCATTTACCATTGCTTTTCTTGGAAAATTGAAGTCACCTTTGAAATGCTTTCCCAAAATAAAATTGTCATACCATTATTATTTACTAAATCAAAGTAAAAAATAGTTTATAAGATTAGCACCTGTATATAGTGCAAAACAAGCTATAGAATGAGGGGATTCAGAAGCAATAAATTCATGACCCAAGCTTTTATGTTTTGGCTTCTTTCTAAATTAGTATTATGAATCT
The DNA here is from genome assembly GCF_048164855.1 of Canis lupus baileyi. Taxonomy (NCBI): domain Eukaryota; kingdom Metazoa; phylum Chordata; class Mammalia; order Carnivora; family Canidae; genus Canis; species Canis lupus. The sequence continues at coordinate 17,503,331 of NC_132854.1, read as the reverse complement.
ATTTCTCAGTAATAATATTTATCAACATTTATATCCCCATGTTCTTTTCAAAGATTTACCTTCTCTAAGCTGAAAAAGTCCACAGCATTTAAAACTGCAGTCCAATTCTTCTTTTACAAAACCATCTCCTCTTAGAATACCTGGTATTTCCTATGTTCTTCCTCAATCTCCAACAGTATCTTTTGTCTCCTCTCCTACTTGTTTCCTAATCCTTTTGCTGCTGAAAAGTAGGCATTGCTCCAAGTCTTTCCACAGCTTTCTTCCCCTCTCTCAATCTTCCCTCTCATTTGGCCTGACCATCTCCACATTGTAAGCATTATATAATGTGAATAGCTACAAAGTTAGAGTTCCCAACATGACTACTCTATCTTATTAATTTGAGATACTTCCAACCACCTGTAGTACATTAATATCTACCCAAATTACCATAGATATTTCAGATTCTTCATGATAAAGGGTAAACAACTTCTCTTTCTCATGCCAGTTCCTACTCTTAACTTTCTCTTTTTCTTCAATAATACCACAATTTTTGCCAATAATCACACTCAGAATCATATATTTTTCTTTCTTCTTCCCAATCTGTCACTAAATCCCACAGATAATCTTGTTGAGACTGTGGACCGACCTACCCTCTTTCTTTCTATTTCTGGTATTATCTTCCTCTTTTAGGTTCTTACCTGAGCTATGATATTAACTCTCTGGTTTAGTTCTCCACATTCAGCTTCTCTCTCCTCTTTAATAAAAATAGTACATGATCACAAGATTAAATCTCTACTTGTGATATTTACCTTATTAAAAATTAAATGACTTTCCTTTTTAATGAATAAAGTAGTCTTATGGGACACTCAGGGACATTCAGATGGGTTCCAATCTATGTTGTTACCTCCTCACTCTATTCCTCCACCTTCATTAAAACCAACCAGGCTTACTGAGGAATCTCTATGCATATGTTCTATTTTCCAATCTCCCATTTCATTGCAAATATGGATTTTTTTTATCCAGGAAAAATTCTCCCATTTCCTCTAGTTGAAATTCTACCTATATCTGAGAACTCACTTTAAATGTGACTTTCTTCATGAACTTTCCTTTATTCTCTAACCAAAAAGGATCTCTCTCAATATAAACAACACATTTTTCATAGGCATTTACATCAGTGCCTTCTGCCTGGAGTATTTATGTGTTTTATCTTTACTATGAACTTACAACCTTTTGAAAGTGGATAGTGGGTCTTATTTGTGCATCTTCTATAATTATGGTTATAATGTTGATGGTCAAAAATTAAACTCTTTTATAAAGCATGAAGGGAAGGAGAGGCCAGAAATATCTGTGAAAATTTGTAGTCAATACAAATGACAAGAATTACTGCTATAATGGCAATAGATCATTACTGTCTAATATGTTGTTGGCATTGTTAAACACAATTTGAAATGACTGACTATAGTAGACTAGATTGTGCCCTGTCTTGTGGGTCTGATATTTTATTATTCTGTGAAATGCCAGCAGTACCATTTGGTTAATAAAAGGAAAAAATACACATAACATTACGTTCTCCCTTCCTTTTGAATTTGTCAACAGATAATTTCCAATTAAAGTGCATTTTGTGGACAATTGATAAGCACAGAAAGTGAATTTCTAGGTCCTAAATGAGCCAACCAGAAAACTTTATCCACACCATGATAAGAATTGCCAGACTGCTCCCCATTCTTGTTTTGCTCATAGAAATGATGAGAGAGAAAAAATACAAGAGCCAGATGGAGTCCATAGAATAGAAGATCTATGGTGCCTCATGGGAAGCAATAGAACAAGTTAGTTAAATTTAAGTGCTCTGAAGTTGAACTGGCTGGTTTTGAATCTATAATTCAATATTACCTAGCTTTATGATCCTGGTCAAGTTATTTAGCTTTTCCAAGCCTCGATTCTGTAAAATAGGGTAATAACATAACTCATGGAGATGATGGGAAATAAATGAGTTGATGAGAAAATTAAATGTTTTAAGGGCTTAGCATATTGCCAGGCATATGATATGTGTTCAAAATTCTTACCTATTATTTTTGCTATTTTCTTTTCTTCTTGTTCTTTTTTTTTTTTAAAGATTTTATTTATTTATCTAAGAGATGAAAGAGAGAGAGAGAGAGCACAGGCAGGAGGAGGGGCAGGGAGAGGGGCAGCGGAAGAAGCAGATTCCCTGCCAAGTGATGTGGGGCTCTATCCAGGCCCCTGGGATCATGACCTGAGTCAAAGGTGGACACATGACTGACTGAGCTACCCAGGTGCTCCTCCTTCTTTCTTGTTCTAAGTTAGCTGGTTTATTTTTTAGATTTGCCAACATAATCCATATTGTAAAGATGTTTTAGATGTGAAAAATGTCAGAAGAAAGGTCTCTAAAATTTTAACCGATCTTGAGAAAATCACGTTCCAATTTTGGCATTTATTATTTTCTTTTGTGTTTTGTCTGTGCCTTTAAAAAAAAGAAATCTAAGTATCTTTGTTAACAAAGCTTAACTCACCCAACAATCCAGATGTGCTGGGAAAATATAAACTGGCTTATTTTATGCGGTGAATCTGGTCTTCCTCTCGTACCTCCCACAACTGACTTGCAGAAGTAAAACAACTAATGATGTTCAATCAGATGTACAGCTTAGTCTTATTCCATAATTTATATAGGTTTGCCTTCAGGTTTGGTAATTTTGAGCATCCCTCTGTACATCTGTTTTGTGCTCAGACTCTGTTAGGTAAAAATAATTCAAGTAAGTCATATTCAGTAAGTTATATTCAGTAAGTCATATTTCTCAGTCTTAGGTTCTTCAAACCCAGCATATGTCCAAGATAGTACTCAGTTATGAGGGTGGGGAGGCAGAAAGGTATGACTTTTGCAGCTTCATAGCATAGAGAGGAATTAAGTTTATCTGGTTTCTATCTCCTCTGGCATGTCAGATATTCTTTGTCCTGTGAGATGCTGCTTCCTCTGCTGGCATTTGTGGATAACATCTGTGGTTGGTGAGATTATAATCAATTCCTAGAACTTGGATCATTCTCAGAGATCATTAGTATCAATAACAGTGTCTCATTATTCCCATTTCTCTTAGTTTTCAAAAGCTATATATTTGTATTATTTTGTAGTTGTTGGCTTTTGTTTTATTTCTAACTGATGCTGGTTTGGATATAGAAAAGGCAATGGTGTTTTCTTAATACTGATTTAAAATCTAATTGAATTCTACTATTATTTATAACAGTTTTATTTTTAGTCGTTTATCTTGGTTTTCCCCCAAGATTGGTGGCATAGCTTCTATTGAGGTGAGTATCCAGAGAGCAGGTCCCCTGCTGCCTTTTGTATTCTAGAGCAGAGCACAGAGATCTAGAAGACTGGACCTCAGATTGAGAAAGGGAACCCACACATTGAATTGTAAGTCTGAATGCTTTAAAAAAAACAACCAGTTTCTCTAAGGGATCGGATAAAACTGCAGTTGAAGCATTTTCACTGTCTTTAACAATAAAGCACAGATCCTGAGCCCACCACCACAGATCCATAGAATTCACTCGAAATGCAAACTTTCCAGGGCTGAGTTTTGGGTTAATTCTCACCTCTCCCATAATCTCCTAAAATAAAAACTTATGCTCTCTCCTTTTCAACATTTTTGTCTCTTATTTTCTTGCTTTGCTTAATTGTACTGGCTAGTATCTGAAAGAAAATATGAAAAATAATGTTGAGAGGACAATCATTTTTTCTAACAATGTTTCATCACCGAGCACTTGAGAATCATATATATGAATATAATTGCTCTCCCTGTATATGTATATATGTAGGTATTTATGAATCATCTTCCATATTTTCACAAAATCTGAATTTATCTGATTATTTTGTCTTGGTGTTAGTTAACTTACACCATTACCACTTTTTTTTTTTTTTTTTGAGAGTTATGATGGAGGAAGAGGTGGGAAGAACAGCGGGAGAGGAAGAAAGAGAATATTAAGCAGGGTCCAAACCCAGCTGAGCTCAATCTCAGGACCGCGAGACTAACCTGAGCCAAGATCAAGAGTCAGATGCTTAACCACCTAAGCCACCCAGGCATCCCACTCCATTACCATTTCTGTTTCCCATTAAACAAGAAATTAGGTTTAGGGGCTTCCAACAAAGAGTTTCAAAGTTTTATTTGAAGTTCTTCAAGTTTCTTCAAAACACTTCATATTGTTTGGAGGGTTTGCTTATTATAATGTATATATAAAGTGGGTTTTTAAAAAAATATTTTATTTATTTATTCATGAGAGAGAGAGAGAGAGAGAGAGAGAGAGGCAGAGGGAGACAGGCAGAGAGAGAAGCAGGCTCCATGCAAGGATCCCGATGTGGGACTCCATCCTGGGTCTCCAGGATCACACCCTGGGCTGAAGGCGGCACTAAACCACTGGGCCACCGGGGCTGCCCATTGTATATATAAAGTTTTATTCAGGACAAAGATGGAGTTTTATCAAAGGCTTTTCCTACCTATCAAAACAATTATTTGGTTTTTATCCTTTAACTTAAATGTAGTGAGTCGTATTTTATCAGGTTAGACCATATTTGCAGTCCTTGGGATAAACCCTACTGGAGTTATGTTGAGCTGTTTTTAACATATAGCTTTATTCAGTGTATTTCTAAATACTAGTCCTTAGTGTTGTGCTATATTTCTTCAATGTCTTCAATCTTAGCCATATGGCTTTATAACAAGAAATAGAAAGCAGACTTTTATTTTTGCTGAAATAATTCGCTTGACATGAAAATTAGATGTTCCATGGTTGAATTGATAAAGTTCAGTTATGCAATCATCTGAACTTTGTGATTTTTTAAGTACAGATCTTTTAGCATCACAAAACATCATGGGTTTTTACCTCTGGTTATTTGTATTCTTGTGTTTTGTATTTCCTTCTCTTCTTACATTCGTTTTAGAAATTTTAATTTTAAAAGAATATAACTTATACACCCAGGTTGCCAATTTATTGACATGGAGTTGGGTAAAAGAGTGAAATATAATCTTTAAATTCTCTAATGTCACCTATATGTGTTTTTCTTTTCTCATATCTAGTGTTCTCATGTTTGTGCTGCGCTTTATTTTGTTTTCTTGAATGAGCAAGTGAGGTTCAGTTTTTTCCCCCTAAGAATAAACTGTTGACAACACTACCATTTTTCTGTTCCCTAATTCCTTTATTTATGTTTTCATCTTCATCACTTTTTCCTTCTATGTTCCTTGGGTCCACTGTGTTGTTTTTCATAACTTTTTGATTTTATTGAATTTTATTATCTTCATTATTTTTGTTTGCACTAAAAATATTTGAGGCCATGTTATTATTATTTTATAAATACTCTGCAATTGTGGCTTCTAAGTGCTTCTTGCCCCAAGAGTTCTTTAGAAAAGAATGGTATTAAAATGTCAAATGCTTTGGAGTTTTTGTTTCTAAATTTGACATTTATTTTTTACTTTATTAGGCTGTGGTTTCAGAATATGATTTGAAGTATTTTTCCTGTTCAAAATTTCTTTTTGGCTAATACATGATTACATTTTTTTCTTTTCATAAATGCTCCAGGGGCAATTTAAAAAAATATTCTCACTTTGCAGATTATATCTTTTAGTACAGACGTTTATTTATTTGACTAGAATATATTAAAGTTTTACAATATAGTTTAGATTTTTATGTAGGAACGACTTTTATATACAACTTTTGATATTTCAAGGACAGAAATACTCTCTCTTAAGTTCCCTTTCTCCCGTTGCTATTCCATCTGTTTCTCATTTCAGTTCTTGCAATGTTTTCTTCAGGTATTCTGATGTTAAGTCAGTTGGTACATAAAGGCTCATTAAGAACTCAGTTCATAGTTTTAAAAGGATCACTTTTTATTTAATATTTTCCAAAATTGTATTTTGATATTATACATTCTTTCTTCTTTTTTTTGGTTTATATTCGCTGATTAGTCCCTGCCCATTATTTCAACATTTCTGAGTTACTTCAAACAGTTTATTAACATGGGTTGGAATTTACTTATTAGTCCATTTAATGTATGAATTTTTTTCAGTAGCCTTTTTTTTGTTATACTGTTTTCATTGCCCACAGGTGTATGAACTGATTTTTATACTATTAGAGACTATGGTTATACATTTAAATAAGATGGGTGCCTGCATATCAATATACCATTTTCAGAAACTGTCCAGAGAGGTTACCCTCTGTAAAAGACCCAGAAGCTAGGTTTCTTCACTTTTTCCATCTCAGCTCCTTTGGTTGTATTTGAGGTTTCATCCCAGTCTGTTATTTTCAAATCATAAGTATTTTAGCATGTATTTCAAGAATTGCCCCTTTCTTAACAGTTATTCACATCTGTGTAATTCATTTAAATTATTTATGTTCTTAAAAAATTGTGCTTGCATCTGGTGTTTTAAATATCAGCATCCCTATTCATGTTTTCTTTTTTTGACTATGTAGTATAGTCACATATTTCACAATTTAAAAAATATTAAGGGGCATATAGAAAAAGTTTGACTTTTGCCTGTGTTCCCAGCACCCCTCTAGGCAGATTGCATCTTCACAGATAACTAATGAGATGGCTCTGTAAGGGTGTATATTTCCAAAGACATATCCAGAGATGACAGCCTTCCACTTATTGGTCGTGTGCTGTGGGTCAAATTAAACAACCTACTTGAGCTTTAGTTTTGTTATCTTTAAATAGGAAATCCTAAATAAATAAATAAATAAATAAATAAATAAATAAATAAAAGAAATCCTTTATTCATTTATTCATCAAATATCTAGTGAGCACCCATGTGTTAGGCTCTGTGGTAGGTACTGAAGATAAAGCAGTACATAATACAGATAATGTTGGTTATGGTGTAGGGAAAAGAATGACAATGCCTTCCCTGAAATGACTCTTTATTACAATAGATGGGAAGTGTTTTCCAAGTGTTAGCTATCACACATACATTCTTTTTTCCTTCTTTTTTATATGGGTAATAACATGATACAAATTGGTCTATTCCTTGATTTTTTTAATTTAAAAAATTAAAAATGTATCATGGAGGTTTTTCCATACTTCTACACAAAGGCTTTTGTCATTGTTTCACACCTACATAATATCCATTGTGTGATATGCCATAATTTAACTTGTCCCCTCTTGATAGATTTTTGGGTTTTTTTTGTGGTATTTAGTTGCTAAAGGGAGATTATTGCAGTGAAATTTTTATTTCTTTATACATAAGTGAAATATATTGTACAGATGGAATTGCTGGGCATCAGGTATGCTTTGTATAATTTTGGTAGACAATATCTTCCCCACAAAGGGATTGTACCTATTTACATTATCACAAGCAGTGAACAGGTGTGGCTATTCTCCTCAACCTCACACGCAAAATAGGCTATTAACCTTTTGGATTATGGATGCCCTGTAAGGTAACAAATGGTATCACACTGCAGAATTACTCTTTATTTCTCTCATCCTGAGTGAGTTTGGTTGAGGATCTTTCCACATATCTAAAACTGAAACTATTTCCTTCTTTTGCTATATTTTCATTACCTTGTCGTTTCTTTTGTATTTATTTGTTGGTCTTTATTCCTCCAATTTATAAGAATGCTTTATTTTTAAGGGAAATTAGACTTCTAAGAATTACAAATAGTTTTACCACGCTTGAATTTGGGACACACTTATGGTGAATTTTGCCATTTTTTTCATCACTGTTTTTATTGTGTTTATGTAGTTGTAAGTCTCAATCATTTTCCTCATGGCTTCTGAGTTTTCTTTCACAGAAAGCCCTTCTTGGTTCTGATGTCGGACCATTTGTACCCACAGATTATTGTAGTAGTTTTGTGGTTTTATTTCTATCTTCTAATTTTTTATTCATTTGAAATATACCCTGGTATAAAATATGAGACATGGAAGAACATTTTTTAGTCCAGATGGCTACCAAGACACCCCAACACCATTTGGTTTTAGTAAAAAAAACTTTTCACTACTGTCTAAGGTATAATCTTTATCATTTAGTAAATTCTCATTTGATTTGCACCTATTGGGACTTTTTATGTGGTTCCATTGATGTATTTGTTTATTCATGAGCCATATGCCACTGAATTATCAAGGCTTAGTAATATTCTTTAATATCTGGTAACACCCGTTACTCTTCCTTTTCAGAATTTTCCTATTTATTTTTGTTTTCAGTTTTCATCTGTATTTTAGAATCACCTGTCTCTTTCCAAAATTATTGTTAGCTTTTTTTTATTGTGATTGTTTCAATTAAGTGTGTAGATGAATTTAAGGATAATTGGTTTATTTGTGATGCTGTTTCTTCCCATCCAAGTACCTGCTATTTCTATTGAAGTAAAATAGTATGTCTTTCAAGTTCCTCAAGTGTTCTTTTGCAACTTACTGAATCATTTCAAAGTTCTCTTACAATAAACATTGTACTTTTATTGCTAAATTTATTGCTAAGTATAGTAGGCAGAATAATGCTCCTCCCCACCCCAAAGATGTCTACATCCTAATACTCAGAAACTATGAATATATTATGTTACATGGCAAAGTGGAATAAAGGTTATAGATAGAATTAAGATTACTAATCAGCTGACCTTGAGATGTGGAGATTATCCTGGATTATTCAGGTGGACTCAGTATAATCATAAGGCTTCTTTATAAGAGGAAGGAGAAGACAGTGGAGGAAGAATCAGAGAGCTAGAAGTCTGAAAAGAACTTGGCTCAGATTGTCTTTGAAGGTACAAGAACAGGGCCATGAGCCAAAGAATGTGGGCACCTCTACAAGCTGTGAAGAGGAAAGAATATGTTCTCTACTACAACAACCAAAAAGAATGCAGTCCTGCTGATCCTTTGATTCCAACTCATTTAGATCCATTTTGGACTTGTCATATCCAGAACTGTAAGATAATAAATGTGTTTTTTTAAATCATTATGTTTGCAGTAATTTGTTACTGCAGCCATAAAAAACTAATACACTAGGCATTCTATCCTTTATTATTGATAATATAATAAGATCTTTTATTGCTTTATATTCTGCAGCATTGTATCAGTGGAGACGTGATTACTGTATATTAAATTTGTACATACCACTTTACTGAATTCTCTTATTAGTGGTTTTAGTTGAAATTTTTAAGTTTTTCAAATATCTCTACATTTCATTTGCAAGTAGTGATCATTTAATCTCTTTCTTTCAAATATTTTTAATTTCTTTCTCTTACGGTTGTTAGTGCCTACAGACTCAATTCAATTAACTGTGATGATGATGGAGTATATCCCTTGTTCCTGACACAGATGGGAATGCTTCTAAAGTTATTTCAACAAGAATTGTTGCAGTCTTTTGTTTGACAAGCTTATTTTATCACATTGGGATTCATTCTTTTCGACTTTATTTTTAAGAGTTAATATCAAGAGAGGTGCCTGGATTGCTCAGTAAGTTAAGTGTTGGACTCTCGATGTCAGTTTAGGTCATGACGTTAAGTTCATGAGATTGAGCCCTCATTGTGCTCCCCACTCAACAGGGAGTCTACTTGAGACTCTCTCTCCTTCTCCATCTGCCCCTCCCCCTTCTCTCTTTCTCTCTTTCTCTCCCTCTCTGTAAGAAATAAATAAATATTTTTAAAAGAGTTCATATCAAGAGTAAATATTTTTTAAAAAGAGAATAAATATTTAATTTTGAAAAAATGCTTTTCAACATTAAAATGACAGTATGATATTTCTTCTTTGCTCTATTATTATGATTAATTTTAGTTGTCATTGAACTATCCTTTCATTCCTTGAATAAATACCATTTTACAAAAGTATATAACTATCATAATATGCTCCAGTTATTTTGGAATTTTGCTTCCGTAGTCACAGTGAGATTGGTTTGTAATTTTCTTTTGGTATATAATTCTTCCCTGTTTTTCTTTGTTTTTCTTTTACAATTCTTTTCTTTTACAATTCTACAATTTCTTTTACAATTTACACATGCATAGTCTCCTCCACTATCAACATCCCTCACCAGAGTAGGACATTGTTATCAAAGATGAATCAACCTAATACATCACCCTAAGTCCATAGTTTACTAGTTTCCTAGGATTCACTTTTGGTGTTGTACATTCTATGGTTTCAGACAAATCTGCATGACATCTATTATTATAATATCAAACAGAGTTCTTTCACTGCCCTAAAAGTCTTATGCATCTTTTCTATTTATCTCTACCCCATGTACCCCTGGAAACTATTTAATCTTTTTATTGTCTCCATAGTTTTGCCTTTTACCCAATGTCATATAGTTGAAATCATACAATATGTAGCCTTTTTAGATTAGTAACTTTCACTTAGTAATATGCATTTAAAATTCCTCTATGGCTTTTCATAGCTTAAGAGCTCATATTTCTTTAGCACTGAGTAATATTCCCATTTGTATGTATCACTATTTATCGTTTCATCTACTGAAGGATATCTTAGTTGCTTCCAAGTTTGGACAATTATGAATAAAGTGACTATACATCTCTGTTCATGGATGTAAGTTTTCAACTCCTTTGGGAAAATACCAAAAAGCACTATTGCTGAGTCATATGGTAAAAGTATGTTTCATTTTGTAAGGAACTGCCAAACTGTCTTTCAAAATGGGCATACCACTTTGCACTCCTAACAGCAGTGAATGAGAGTTCTTGCACCTCCTAGCCAACATTTGGTATTGTTAGTGTTCCAGAATTTGGCTATTCTAATATGTTTGTGGTGGTATCTCATTGTTATTTTAATTTGCATTTCTCTAATGATATGTGATGTGGAACATCAATATCTTTTCATATGCTTATTTTTCATCTGCATATCTTCTCCGGTGAGGTGTCTGTTAAGGCCTTTAGCTCATTTTTTAAGTCGGGTTGTTTGTTTTCTTGTTGTTGAATTTTAAGTATTTATCATATATTTTGGATAACAGTCCTTCATCACATATATCTTTTACATATATTTTCCCCCCCAGTCTGTGGCTAATCTTCTCACTCTTTGTACGTCATCTTTTGCAAAGCAGACATTTTTAATTTTAATGAAGTCTAGTTTATCAGTTATTTCTTTTGTGGGCAATGCTTTTGTTGTTGTATCTAAAAAGTCCTCATCATACCCAAGGTCACCTACATTTTCTCTTATGTTATCTTCTAGAAGTTTTATACTTTTGTGTTTTACAGTTATGTCCATCATTTTGAGTTAATTTTTGTGAAATTATAGGTCTGTAGTTTCTTTTGTGTGTGTGTGTGTGTGCATGTAGATATCCAATTGTTTTAGTGCCATTTGTTGAAAAGACTATCTTTAGTCCACTGAATGGCCTTTGCTCCTTTCTGAAAGATTAGTTGCTTATTTTTATGTGGATCCATTTCTGTGCTCTGTATTCTCTTGGATCAACCTAATTGTCTAGTCTTTCACCAATGTCATGCTATCTTGATTATTTTAGCTATAGTAAGTCTTGAAGTCATTTTTCCAACTTTTCTTCACTATTGTGTTGGCTATTCTAGGTCTTTGTTTCTCCACATAATGTTTGTTTAGAAACAGTTCGTCAATATACACAAAAAATTTGCCGGGATCATGATTGTATTTTTTAATTAACATTATATTCATTTTATAAAATAATTTTTCTTTTTAAAAATATGTATTTATTTTGAGAGAGAGAGAGAGCAAGAGAAAGACAGGAGCAGAGGGAGAGGGAGAGATAGAATCTTAATCAGGCTCCATGCCCAAACAGAGCCCCACATGAGGCTTGGTGCTCAATCTCATGACACTGAGATCATGACCTTAACAGAAATCAAGAGTCACTTAACCAACTGAGCAACCCAAGCACCCCATAAAATAATTTTTCCACATTTTGTAATGGCTTAAATAGCCCTGGAAATATTGGTTATGAAGGCTTAGAGTCTATACGTAGCCTATTTTCATGACTGCTCCAGGAGCAGGTGAAGAAATACAAAGCTTTTAGGTACAAAATTGGTATATTTCAAAAATATCTACCTTATTCACGAGACCATTTGAGGCTTTGGTATCTTTATATATTTTTTCACAACTGTCATGAATTAAAATCTATGAATTAAAATATTTTATTTTCATTAATATATGTTCATTCTTCCTCATGTCTCCTATAGTATCTACTTTATGCATAATAATGTTAGGTTTGCTTGTTCATAGGCATCCATATCTGTTAGATCTTTATTGTTAATTGCACATCTTAGCATTGTTCTTTGTCTCCATTAATTCTTCAAGTGCCTACATTCAAACTCAACTGAATGCCAAATCATAACTCTACTTCTTTTTGTTTGCATTTGCTTGGTGTATCTCTGCCCACATTTTTGTTTTTCAATCTTTCTAAATTACTTTAGCAGTCCATTCTCTTGTGAGCAGCATGGCATAGAGTTTTTCCTTTGTAATCCAATCTGAAAGTCATCTTTATTGATATGTCTATTTAGTTACAGTTGTTGATAAAATTATTTGATTTTAGTTGTCAGTCTAGTTGATGCTATACTTTCTGATTTTGTTTTTTTTTATGTCTCTGACATTTTACTTCATCATTTTTTAAAGCTTTCTTTAATACATCATGGCGTTTATGCTTGTAATTTAATGTATAATCTTACCTAATACATGTAGTCTTCCATTTTGTTAGACAATAGATATTAATTTTATGCTGTAATTCATAAATTTGTTTTCTTTTTATCTTTTCCTTTGTCTTCACTCCCATTTTAAGTCAATGATTATCTTTATATTTATCATGATGCTCTAAATTTGGTTATATAATCTCTTTTCTGATAGGCACTTTTAAATAACTTTCTTTGACTTATAGTTAATAGAAATGAAAAAAATCACTATTACACTATATCCTACATTTTATCCTTTAATTTTTATCCTCTAATTTTTGTTCTTTACATTTCCAGTGCATTTGGCACTTCTATTCTATCCTTGCCATCTCCACATTTTTTAGTGTTATTAGTACACTCAAATTTAGTGAAGACTGCTAGTGATCCCCACATAACACCCTCATTTTCTTTTCTTTTTTTTTAAAGATTTTATTTATTTATTCATAGAGACACCGAGAGAGAGAGAGAGAGAAAGGCAGAGACACAGGCAGAGGGAGAAGCAGGCTCCAGGCAGAGAGCCTGACATGGGACTCGATCTAGGGTCTCCAGGATCACGCCCCGGGCTGCGGGCGGCGCTAAACCGCTGCGCCACTGGGGCTGCCCAACACCCTCATTTTCTATTTTAATAATGAGTTCCTTTCATTTATTCAGGTTCCAGTCATCAAACAATAGGTTAAATTTCCCAGCCTGCAATGCAGTTAGGTATGCCTTTTTGACAAAGTTTAAGCTAGTTGAGTATGAACTAAAGTGATGTGTTCTACATCTAGGATATTTCCTTAAAAAATAAACTGCCTGATATTGACTTCCATATTCCCATTTGCCTGGTTCGAGAATAAGCCAGTCTAAACTGTGGAGATGAAGTATGTAATCATCCTGGGATATAGTGAAGAAATAACATATAAAGACATAGGTCCCTGAATGTCTTCCTACAGGATAGCCACTATGTCAGCCCTGGATGGCTCACATCAGTATTATTTCATGAAAACAGCAAAAAACCAAAACTTTTATCCAATTTAGGTCAGTGAATTTGGGTTCCTTTTGTGATAGACACTTAGCCTCTACTCTAAGTAATATTAAAATAAATCCAGTGATCAGAACTGATTATTTTGTTATATTTTTGCTAATTATATCTTGATAAACTAAGTTTGCCCTCCAATTAAATTCCTCAAAAAGAGGAACTTATGGGGAAAATATTCCTTATGTTTGTGCAACTGAAAAACTGTTTGTTAAACCTTTAACCTAATTTCCAGTTTGCAGGAAATAAGAATGATAAAGGAACAGGTTAAAAAAAAAAAGAAAAAAGAATCAGGTAAATGCAAAATTGGAAAAATACATATGTCACTTGTCCTGAATTCTTCAAAGAGTGAATGTTATAAACCAAATTAAAAGCAAGGGACTTTACTACTAGGAAACTAATCAGACAAAATCACCATTGCAAAGCATCCATTTAGGATGGATCCTAGTTCCTAAGAAAGCAAATGGTAAAATATATAATCACAATCAGAAAATTTTCACATGGACTGGACATTAAGTGAAACTATGGAATAATTTTATATTTCTCACATGTGACAACAGTATATTATGTAGGGAATTGTCCTTATTCTTAGGAAATGAATGCTCAAGTAATGAGGAATAAAGTTGTCTAAAGTCCTAAGCTTACTTTTAGATATATACATATATATTTAGAGGGAGAGAGAGAGAGAGTCAGAAAGAAAAAAAGAGAGTGAGAGAGAAAGAAGGAAAGGATAAGAGAGAAGGAAAAAGTAGATGAGATGAGTCTGGAGATAAACCAAATATGCCTCCCAAAAAGGTAAAAATTATTGAATTCAAGTGGAGGATATATACAAGTATTTATCATACTATTCTATTATTATTCTTTTTTTTCTGAAAACTCTAAAATAAAAAAAATTGGGGGATAAGTATTTAAAGCACTCAAAAACATGTTTATTGCTTTTATACTTAAATGGCAGCAGGTTAGACATAAAATCCTTGGGTGCATTCTCTTTCCTTTGGCATTTTGTAGGTATTGTTCTACTGACTGTTTGCATAAAAGGTTGCTGTGGAGAAATGTAGGTTGAATTAATTTATATAATAGGCTACTTTATGTTCTCATCTGGCTTTCCAGTGAATTCTTTTTGTACATTAAAAGACAAATAACTTCCCTCATTGCCTCATTGTTAACCATTCTTGCTCGTTTTCTACTGAGAACAACACAACATGACCTTTCAATATGTAAGTTCATGTCTTTTTAATCTCAAAAATAGTTATGTTTGTTTTGCTGTTTCTTCATAGAGGATTCCAACTGTGCATAGGACTTCCAAATCAGTCATTTTTTAAATGTCTGTTTTCTTAATTGTGTAAGTCTCCTATTAATGTCTTTTTTCCATTTAACTTAATTTACTTTTTTCATTGTATCCTTTGTTTTCAGAATAATCTGTGCTTCAGTGAACGTCTTGCGAGTTCAGCTCAATTTGTTTAGTAGTTTTATGTCATTTCCATACTTTCCTGAGCACTACCAGCTGATCATTTTTATGGTCTCAGCATATCTTCCCAGAGCTCTTGCCTTTTGGCTTTGTATCTTACTTGATAGAAAAGTGAACTTATTAACATCTTCTTAAATTTATAATGAAAAACTTTCTTTTGTTCTGATTTTGTCTTTGAACAGATTCTGTGCTAGTGTCTTCTTGTATGATTGAGAAAAGTGAATGTTTCCTGCAGCAACTATTTGCCAGGAGTATTTGTCAGAGAAAGAAAGCAGTGGTATTCAGGACAGGCTTGATTCTTATGATCAGGGGTTCTGGGTGTGGCTTTTTCCCATGCAATGGAAATAGGCATCAATTTTCTCAAATTAAAGACTCTTTCTATGCTACAAATAGACAGCATTGCTTGCACATATGTATTGCCCATGGAATTGTTCATTTAGTCTCAATTCCTCAGCTTCCTGGAACCATACTGGGTCAAGTAAGTCATGCCATGTTTACTGTTATATCTGCTGCTGAAAATAAGGAACTTTGGTTTACCACCTGGCATGACCTTCATCACTGATAAAATATTTTTTATTGGCTCCTTCCCTGATCTAAAGCTCTTATAATCATTTATTGCATTCCTCCTACTTGCTCTACTGCATGCCTTCTACTGTAAGCCACCTTCCAAATATCTTTTTTTAAACCACTTTATTGAGGTATAATTGACATATAAAAAGCTATACATATTTAATGTATACAACTTAATGACTTTGGAGATGAGCATATCTCTAAAACCATTACTACAATCTTTGCCAAAAGCATATTTATTATCTCCAAAAGTTTGCTCCTACCCTCTATACTTTATTCTTATTCCTATTCTTCTTATTATTATATCTGATGATTTGGGGTTTTAGCTTCTTCCAGTTTCACCAAATATAATGTGTCTGTCATTGTTCTCCTTGGTGCTTTTGAATGACTTCTAGAAAACAAAGGAAAACACTGATTTTATATTCCACTGTTCAAACAAAAAGGTCTACTCATGATTTCTTTATTTTAAATTTTTATTCTTCTATTTTTAATGTGACTAGGTTTGGTCTTCAGGAAGATTTTTCATAATGGTTAATAGATGATATATACTCAGCTTTTACATATTTAAAATACTCTTCCTGTCATCTCTATACATGAAACTTGTACTTACAGACTAGACATGTTATTGGGGGAAAAGTCTTTTCACCTTATAACTCCAAAAAAGTGTACCATCATTTCCTGTTCTTGAACATTACTATGTGGAAAATCTCAGAGTAACCTGAACTTCCTCTTACCTGTGATTGTTTCTTCTTCAAGAATGATTATATTATTCTTTCCTTAACCTTAAAGTTCAAAATTTTCACCATATTATGTCTTTGTCAGTGTCTATTAGTTCTTTATTAAATCTTGCTATACTTACAGTAACCTCTTTCAATATGTGTGATGGATTGCTGTTCAAAATCACCACAACGATACCATCTATCTCACATGCTTGCCTTAAAGTGTGGCATTGCCACTTATAAAGAGGTGAGTGTATCATTCCTTGTCTGAAACGTTGGCAGGATTCTGACTATAGATGATAAGGCTCTAAGTGATTTTTGAGAGTAGGTGATAAAAACGCCATGCATTCCGCTTTGTTCACTTCAAACATTAGCTCTTAGAAGTCTTCAGTCACAGGGTAAACAGTCCAAATGCCCTGAAGCCCTGATGCTCCAAAGAGATCAAAACTAGCCCTTAGTGAGACTACATGGAACGGCTGAAAGATCTTTCTATGAAGAGAGAGAAAGATGCTCTGCTCTTCTAGCTCTAGCTACTACATGAGAGTTCCTGAACCAGAACCATACAGGAAGTCATGAGAGAATTTTTTTTAAAGAGGCTGTTATTGTTTTAGGCCTTTAAATTTTGCCCTTATTTCTTATACAGCAAGAGATAAATCATAAAATACGCATCTCTAACTTTTACTTTAAGGAAAGCTTTCTTCTATATATCTTTCAATATTTTTGTAATTCAATTGTTGAGTTCTCTTCCTGAGAAACACTAATTATCCATTTATTCGTGAAGATAGATGGATAGAGATTTCTGCACATGTATGATTTTCTAAACATTTTGCTCTTATAACTTTTCCCTTTACAGTATGTATGATCTTATCTTATTTCCCATGTCATGTTTTTGTTTCTTAAAGTGTTTATTGTTGCTGTGCTTTTTCTGATTTTTACTTTACCAGTTCTTTTAGTTTTTTCTTAAAACAAATGGTTTTTAAATATTTTAATTTTTATGTGTCTCCTCAATTTCTTTTCCTGAATTTGTCAGTAACTTTAATTTATATGATCCTTTGTTTCATAGAAATTCCATGATCTCTTTAAGTTCCTTAAGAATGCACATAATTATTTCTGAAACTTCCTTTTCTTTCCAAGTAAATTCCTCTTCCAAAATTCAGTCTTAATAGTTTTTTGAATGTTAATCCATTCCTTCATTTGTTTTTGTGGTCCTTTTTGCCCATCAAATCCTTTCTATTAATCATCTTTAAATGGAGGCCATAGTATCTGTTTTGCAATGTGTAGAAACATAGTGTGGGTAGACTCCCATTAGCCAGCTTTTTTTTTTTTTTGCCAGCTTTTAAAAAGAAAAATAAGATACCCCGGTCTCCAGCTGAAGAACAATATACTGTTTATTTCTCGTTTCCTCTTTAACTATTTGGGAGTGTTGGAGGCATGAAAACAGTAGAAAGGATTAATGCCTTGGGATGGCATGCAGCAAATGTATAAACTTTCATCTCTAAGTTCCAAATCTCCTATATCCTCTGCACAGAGGGTGCAGTCTATTTCTTGGGGTTCAATAACATTTTTTGTCTTCCAGTCTTTACATTTATCATTTCCTCTAGTAACTATATATTCTCAATGGCTTACTGTTGTCTCACCAATGCCTGCCCTCTTTTTGTTCTCTTTAAAAATGTCATTTGACACCAGGCCACCTCTCTGTTTAAGAAGCCCTGTGAAGAGTTTAAATGACATGGAATCTCAATACCTCCTTCAGACCCAATACATGATATCCTAGAAAAATGAGACTAGATCTCAAGCAGTGTGCACCTCACTGCACTTCACAGTTAGTTCCCCCATGTCCCGAAAGCCGTTGTCTTTCTGAGATAAGGATCATCATCAGGGTGATTCACAACTCTATCATTTACGTTATTAAAAACAACATCATATTCATCATTTTAGAGTAGTTGTTAAATCTCAGAGTCTTTCATTTAGTTCAGAATTTTCTATATCTGTCAGATATTCTTTAGAAGGTATGTCAAGAGGTTGTTCAAGATCCATGGTTTCTTTATAGGTTAATTTTCCCTCCTTTCATATGTTTTGTATATTTTAGGGAACCATACACAATATTCAGGGAATATTGGGGAGAAAATCATGCCAGTGCTCAGTAATTCTCCCATTCCACCCCCTCCCAATAAACCAATCAGCCCTTTTTAACAATCCACATCTGTGATTTTTTTTTCTCCTAAATTTACACATGGTGCCAAGAAGTTCACAGGCTTCCAGGAATTTTTATTAAGAATTTTAGATATTCCATCAAGGAATTTTATCTCTGCTAGAAAGATCAAGGGTATAACTGGAACTAACCATGCCTCATTTCATGCTAGTCTGCTGCTCTGTAGATAAATGTGAAACATCCCTTTGTGGCCAAATGTGTACAATTCAATAGAATTGTGTTGCCTCGATTCTTTAAGTGTCTTGTGAGTGGCAAAGAGAGGATAAACCTTTCCTGATTGATGTATGTCAACTGTCATGAGTTTTATGGACATACAAAGTGATAAAGAGAGTAAGTGACAGTTGGGACTCATGGACAAAAGCATTTACTATAGAATCTTGTGCAATAGACACAGTGTTCACCCTTCTGAGCTGTGGCCTGTTTCTGGCCTTAAGATTCAGCATTAAGACAGGCTGTCAAAGATAAGACAGGATGTGAAAGAGGTCCTGCTACGGGGCACCTCAGGTAAGGTTTTAATAGCTATCGGTGCTTGAATAAGAATCCTCCTGATGCCCCATTTTTCTTCCTAGCACAATGAAGTAATATCTTCATATTTCTTAAATGACATTTCTATCTGAGAGAATGAATAGTTCAGTGTATTAATTGATGCCAATTTTACATGCAACAATTTTATGGAATGCATTTAATTCTGATTCTCTAGGTAGATAAGAATTATGCAACTGTTCCTGTTTTGCCGAGTAAAGAGTTGTCTACCTGGCAGGAGGAAGAAAATGCCCTTGGCTTCTATATAAATAATAGGATATATGTAAAGTTAATGCTGACATTCAGGCTTCCCTCCCATTTGCAAACATATTCAATTGTACTACTGAAATAAAATATATGCCACTGCACTAAACTAACACAATGACTGGTGGTAAGAAATGGGTGATGGGGGATCCCTGGGTGGCACAGCGGTTTAGCACCTTCCTTTGGCCCAGGGCACAATCCTGGAGACTCGGGATCGAATCCCACGTCGGGCTCCCTGCATGGAGCCTGCTTCTCCCTCTGCCTGTGTCTCTGCCTCTCTCTCTCTCTCACTGTGTGCCTATCATAAATAAATAAAATAAAAAATTAAAAATTAAAAAAAAAGAAGAAATGGGTGATGGGTACAGTGAGAAAGATTAGGAAGATAATTGATGGATGATAAATTATAAGATAAACACACTGAAGAATGGATCTTCCTACTTTTCAAGTTTCTGTCTTTTCACAAATGTTCTCATGTTTTTCTGTAAGGCACAATAACATTCCTTAAATATAATATCGAGCATTTATATCTCTGCTCTGAACCAACTTTTCTTATACATTGCTCAGTCTTGACACTGAGTGATACCTCAGTGGTGTCCCAAGGATTATCATTCAATCACAAATATTCACTGAATACAGAGTGTTGTGTGTTGAGACTATACCATCCATTTTGAAGTGGTTCTAAAAAAGTAGGAAATCAGTTATAGCCCTTGATCTAAAGATAAGAATTCCTATTGTCCTATGAAGACAAAATAGAATACAATAAAGGATGTAATTTGGGGAAATTTCCAAAGGCTCATTTCCAGGTTCCTCTTCTCTCTCTCTCTCTTTCTTTCTCATTCTCTCTCTCATCTCTCCTGCATAGGGATTTTATCTATTGATAAAAGCATCTTAGTTCATTCATTATACAAACACATACTGGGCATTTTTAGTGAGTCATGTACCTGGTAAGGAGCCAAGAATTCAAAGAATAAGATAGATTCTCTGTCCTCAAAGAGAATACAGTATAATGATGGTGATGAACACATAGATGATAGAGCAAGTGTCATTATAAAGGAGGTGCATTACAAACATATGGGGCACTGAGTAAGGGCATCTAACCCTGCCTAGGAGGGGCTAGGAAGCATTCCTAGAGGAGTTAAAACTTGCACAGAATTTCGGAGGATGAAGGAGAGCCAAACATGAATAGGAGAAAAAAATATATATATATATTCTAAGCAGATAGGACATCATGAGCAAAGGTATGAGAAAGAGAAACTGCATAACAAGTGTTCAGTGTTGCTGATGCTAAGAGTAGAGGGAAAGTGAGAGGCATAAAGAGTGTAGCATGCAGAGCTTTTATTTCTATGTTAAGAAACAGACTATATCCTCTGGGCAATGGGAGCCACTCAAGAGTTTTAAACAAAGAAATGACAGCATCTAATTGATATTTTAGAACCATCTGATGGTTTAGTGGAGTTCTGACTTGAAAGGAACAAGCCTGAAAAACTGGTTAACAGTCTGTTTCAGTGGTCAGGTTGCAAGGTGATGTGGGTATTATCCATGACAGTGTTCACAGATGGAGAAGAAGAGGGCAGATCTGGAAAACATTTATTTTTTTTTTCTTTATTTATGATAGTCACAGAGAGAGAGAGAGAGAGAGACACAGACACAGGCAGAGGGAGAAGCAGGCTCCATGCACTGGGAGCCCGATGTGGGATTCGATCCTGGGTCTCCAGGATCGCGCCCTGGGCCAAAGGCAGGCGCCAAACTGCTGCGCCACCCAGGGATCCCTGGAAAACATTTAGAAGGTAATGTTGGCAAAGCTTTGTATTATTGGAGCTGGCATAAGGAAGAGGGCAGATTAAAAGAGAACCTAAACTACTCGATATACAAGAGTCACAACATTCAGTGCTGTCATTCAAGGACAGAGGTATCTGCCCTCACTGAGTTCACCTGTCCTCTTCAGTGATCAACTTAGATGTGAGAGGGTTTCTTTGAGCATCATCCATCCATGTTTCCACATTCTATGAAACATGTCATTGATGTAGAATCTAAAACACACCAATTAGAAATACTTGGCCCCACGTTCCTTGTTGTTTCCTACATGCTCTGAAGAAAAAGCTTTGCTAGCTATGTTCTCTCATGCACAAGCTTGGGGAACCTCTGGAGATGTTCCTCAAGAGTGCATTATAGGGAAGAAAGCAGAGGGCACCACAGTGAACCTCAGAGTCCACTTGTATCCTCTGTATGCATGATGTTTCCTCCTCCATCTCCTACCATGGCTGCAATTATTCATGCCACATCCAAAAAAAAAAAAGAAGGTACAAGAAAAGAAAGGACAATCTGAATCTGCTACCAGTAGAACAAAATGCAGCTTCTAGAGTTAGCTGCTTCATTATGCTCCAGTGATTTTGGCAAGTGGATCGCTCATGCCATAGCTATTTAAATAAATAATATATAGGCATAAAATGTAAGAGACTTTTCTATTCATGCCCAAAAGCTTAAGTTTATCAATTACGGGGGAGAAGTGTGCAATGTTTTCTTCAAATTCTTAGTTTGCAGTTGAGAGAGAATATCTACTTCCACAAGCTCTGTATTCTCCAGCATATTGATATATCATTAATATTATTTTAGTAATATTAATGATAATGGCAATATTTAATACCCAGAAAGTATACTTACAAAATTTTAAATGATGAATTGAGGAACAGTTCTTCCAATAGAAAATGTCTGTAACCTTTAAAAAGCATCATTAATGAAGTATAGACTAACAGCTTGAGACAAAAGCCATAACACATCCTTAATTCAGAGAGATGACACAACTTACGTCAAGTAATTAGACCCAAATCAATAAAGCTGTAAGAAATAGTTACCTGAACATGGAAAGGAGCTTCGAAAGCTTGTCTAGGAAAATAGCAAACTCCCTTTAAGATATATTCTCAAAGCCACTGCATAGGTAAGAGTATCTAATTCAAATACAGCAGAAAGGAAAATATAAGGCAAGTGATGCCTAACCAAAACAATAACAACAAATGTTAAAGCAGCGAAAGCCACATCCAAGGAAATCGTTTCCATTATAGATTCACAGACAGAACTTTAAGTGGAAAATTACTGTGCTATCTTCCAAATTAAGTAAACATGGCTACTTGTGTGGTGCTAAAACTCATCATTTGCACAGCATGTTTCTAGCTTGTATCCTGATGATTGTTGAACTATTCTAAACAAGTGTGACAGGAAGAGTATGTCAAGAATGACATACTCATTTTTTAGAGCTAACTGAAAAAATATGTTGTTAATGAAAATAACATTGCAGACACAAACTCCTTTCTCCACTGAGATGTTCCCAAACTGTAGTTATTGTATTTTGGTTCTTCGTTAGGAATTGTCATAAAAACATACAACCTTTTTTTGAAGCGTGCACCCATTCTTAACTAGTCCCATCCCTCACCTTTTAAGAACTTTGTCAATATGGAAAGAAATTGGGAACCACCCCAAGACTGAGCTGATTGCAAAAGCCAAAATAATACTCATTTGGATCATTAATATTTGCATCCAAGATATAAGCAGACTAATAAAATTTAGTTCCTATAAAATGAAATTATTTTTAAATTTTAGGTTTTGTTTCTTTCTTTTTTATAACCAGAGTGTAGGAAATAGGCTATACATGTGCTGAAATATTTGTCCTCTAATCCCTGGGGGTAGCAAGACCGAATCTCTGAAGGCTAAAGTCATTGAGGAGAGTCACGTTTTCAATGAGCAGCCTCACCTGTTTATTCTAGTGTTTTCTACAAATACTGTCACATTTTAATTTTTTTAAAGATAGATTAATTAATTAATTTATTCATTCATTCATTCATTCATTTATTTGAGACAGAGAGCTCAAGCAGGGGGAGAGGGAGAAGCAGACTCCCTGCTGAACAGGGATGTAGGCTGCATCCCAGGACCCAAGGATCATGACCTAAACCAAAGGCAGACACTTAACTGACTGAGCCACCCAGGCACCCCAACCTATCACTTTCTATGTGTGCCATGATGTGAAAAACTCGGGAGGAATTGTTTCAGGCAATAGGTTTTATGTTTTGGGGTGTGTGGGTAGACAGTGTTTGGATGTGTGCCTACATCTGATTTTAATATTTTAGCTGATTTCTTTTTGGTCTTGTGTAAGCATAGCTTGAAAAGACTTTCTTTAGTCAGTCAAGGTCTCTCTAATGGCAGCTGCTAAGAGAGATAATTTCAATATTATAATTTAATAGTATTCTGCCTAGAAGAATCTTATTCTCTGGATCTCCAGTAGGTGAAAATTTCATAGACTTTGTAATTCCCACTGATTTTATACTTATAAAGTTAATGAAAAATTTTTCTCACAATAAATATACTCATTCATTTGTATCCTTCTTAGTTATTTGCTAACCCAAAATTCTTGTACATGTGTTTCTCTTCCTAGAATGGTTGTTCTCCTTTCTCCATGTTTTTCCCCATCTTACTTAAATTAGCTTAATATTATGCTTCTCAGCCTCCAGAACTGTGAAATATAAATGTTTGTAGTTTAAGTCACTTGGTTTATGATGTTTTGGTTTTAGCAGTCTGAGCAGATTAAGGCACTATCATAATATATTTTCACTTGGTCACATACTTAAAAGTCACCTTTAGATCATCAGTACTACAAAAATCATAGAAATTCAACAAAGAAGGACAATTTATGTAATGCACATAAAGACATGAAAACAATAAAACAAAACACACTTTTACATTTACATATTCCAAATGCAACACCTCATGCTAACATACCTTGGTCTGTGTCCCTAAATTATAACATTTTGGGATTAGCCTTTTTCTAGGCAATTTAAAGAATTATTAGCTCAATTCTGTGACTAATATGGTTAAAGTTACCATGAAAGAGCTAGAATTAAGTCCAAACAATTCATGTAACCAGAGATACAAGCCAAAATAGCAAAGCACATCACTCATCTACAGGAATGGTCTTGAAAATGTTTAATTAGGATGGTGTGATTATGTGTTAGCTAAAGGGTTACATCAACAGATAATTTTATTTATTTTGCCATTAAGAGGAGAAATGTTGGAGTAGGAGGGAGACAGTCACTACTATCTGTTAATGAAATTAATTACAATATTTTTAAATTGTCAAGCCTTCTTTAATGCTAAAAAGAATCCCATTACACATCTTTCCAGTTGTCATTCCCCATATGTCATAACAAGAGGAAAATGCTAGTGTTCTGTAATTTTATAGATTCTCTTTTCTTATGTATACTCATTCTCAGTAATAACTAGACTTTTTCCCCCGTGAGAAAATGCTGAAACAAAACAAATATGACAAGTTGTATAACCAGGCAGTATAGGAGCATTGATTGTGTTTGACATTATTCTCAAATATCTACATAAAAATCCAACCTCCAGTTTCCCTACACAATATTAGTTACCCAAGGAACTCATAGTCAGATGAAAATAGTTCAACTATTTTCTAAATATTTAATATTTAATATTTTGTATTATCAATAATATTAAGCCCAGAAATCAGTACGTGTGCTATGATTTTATAAGTGCAGAAGACGGAAATATTGCTTCTAGAAAAAAAAATTAGATCTAAATACAATAATTTTTCAAGGACTTTATTTTTCCTTGGCCAAAATATTGTTTCCTTGGACTTGACACACTAATTATCTAGAATGTCACAAAGATTTTTAAAAATTATTCAATAAAAATATTTTGAGCACATTCTAAGTACTAGGTAACCTGGTAGTGATTCGGTACATACTAAAAAATAAGATATATTTTTTTCTCTCATTAGTCCACATTGTCTAGTAGGATGTTAAATAGGAAAATAAACAATTGCAATACATTTTGATGAGTGTTATTTAGGAGATAAGTAATGAATAGTTGAGACATAAAAGAAAGTTAAATCATTGCACTTAATTTGGTATAGAAACTCTTCACAGGGCATGTAATTTCAATATCTATCTAGGAGTTTGCCTAGTAGAAAATACGGAAAGGGAATTACAAGGAGGAAAACTGTAAAAGTCTAGTATAGCCTAGTAAGCACAGGGAGCTGAGCAATAATTGAAGGTAAAAAATCCTGACTTTAGTGGCAAGAGATGAAGTTTAAGAGACAAGCATAACCATAACCATAACCATAACCATAACTGTAAGCATAATCATGGATCATCAGGGACTTCAATAATAGGTTCAGGTTAATACCTATAGCCACAAGATGCCATCAATAAAGTGGAATACTCCATTTAGCTTCAGATTAATTTACTACCAGTTTTTCACTGGAGAATCAGGCCCTAAAAGAACATTCTACTCATAGAAATTGGACAAATTTTCATGAAGGGGAAGAGATAACTTCTACTCTTTTCTATATCATTTTATATTACTGGAAAGGTCAAAGTTCAACTGTGCAGCTAGGGAAGAAGTGATATGGAAACTCTTCTCTGGGCCCCTGGACAGGTTTGAGGATTGAAGCTGTACAAGGCAAACCATCTACTTCACCAACTTCACACAAAGAGTTCTTGAGATCTATCAAAGTACAGAGAAAGAAACTGTTTGCTGCATGAATTAGTACCAACATTTATTTAGATTAGCTAAGACACTTATGGTACATGAAAACAAAGTGATTAAAAACACATTTAGGAAAATCTCATTTGTGGCAGATAAGAGTCTCAGATTTGGCAGTTATGTAATCTAAGCAAATATGGTTTTAATAGTGAATTAAGGTTTAATTTATAGATTTTCAGCATTGGATTGTTTAGAAATTAGTGCCCGTTTGGGAAAGATCCAGTTGTACTGAAATTAGTGCATGGGGATTGGTATAAGGTTAATGAATTTGGGTGTTTAGAATACATTTGTTCACTCAGTTCATCAGAAAGACAGCCTGAGGTCTTAAAAATAAAACTATCACCAGCTGCCCGGCAACAGCTAGTATTAGTCCAAATACATAGTCAAAACAACCAGTTAAGTTCTATCAAATCTACAAAGAGGACCTATGGGACCCTTAGCTCAATTTCAGGCACTAAAATATGAGAACTGAAAAGGTTGCATGTTTTGTCTAATGTCATACTTCCAAGTATAAAAGCGAAGTCACAACCAATCCTAAGTCTTCTGATTTTAAAACTGTGGGGTTTTTTAGCCACACCATAGGATTTCTGATTCCATGGCAACTTATTTGTATAAGACAGAACTTTTTTTTTTTTTTTCCCCTCTGAGATGGAGATATCAGCCATCAGCTCAGATTGGGTATGAATTTATCAGTCCTCCAGGGTGCTGTGGTTAGTTAGCATGTAACTCTTACAAAGTATCTGTCTGATTTGTAACCTTCCTTTTTTTTCTGGGAATGTCCCTTACATTTCAAAAGATTGGACCTCCTGCAGCCATGTTTGTACTACATGACCCAAGGCCTCATTTACAGGTTTCAGATGGACAACAGGGTTGCACTGAATTAGACCAATCAGATTCTCGCTCTAGGATTTCAGAATCAGGACTGAGAGGTTCTCTTCTAGTATGAGTTATTCACTTGCAAGTTCCAGTAAACTGGAACTTCAGGGCAACCAGCAGGAGAACTGCAGGGAAGTGTCTTCAGAAGATAAGAATAAAGCTGACATGCAGAGAGAAGTAGAGGTAAAGACCATGTAGTCACTGGGGAAAAGGGCCTCAGTCCTCATTATTTTCCAGTTTCTGATGGCTTTCCATTCCCAAAGCTCATCTTTATTTTCTACTTTTGCATTCTATAAAATATCTCTAAATCCTTCTGAGGCATTCATACCAGTAAATGGTGCCTCTAGTAACAGTCTGTAAGACCTAGTGTGGTATAGGTTGAGACACAACAGCATAGCCATGAGGATTCCTCCGGCCCTGAGCATGCACCTAGCAGTCTTTGGAAATATGTTGGAAAAATATGACAGTGTTCTTGGTAAGTCTCAGGTATCATCAAGATATGAAACCAGAAAGAGACAAACTCTAATCCAGGCTTTTTACACTGAAAGTGGAGAAAATTAGGGCATATACATAGCCTTAATACATAGCCATATACATGGCTGATGTCTGTCTAGATCTAGAAATATATGATAAGAAAATTCTATGCTTTGCCCCTGTAATCAGTAAAGGTAGGCTAAGTGCTGTGGCAAATAACATCAAAATTTCAGAATCGTAGCATACTAAACATCTATTTCCCACTCAAGCAAAAGTTCTGTTTAGGCAGCAACCTTAGACAAATATCCTACCAAGAAAAACTCACAGATACAAGCTCAGCCCATCAGTGGCTCCACTGTGCACTAACCCTTTGACTCCTTTGTTGAACCTCTATATCCAGGTAAATGGAGAAAGAGAGGGAATCTGTGCAAGTCACAACACTGCCTGCTTCAGACTCCAAGCAAGAAGAGTTAAGGCCAAAAGGGATTTTGAACTGCAAAAGCCCTGTAAAACTCAGCCCCACAAAAATCAGAGTGTAGCCATCCCATCTATTATTTCAGAAGACAATAAAGTGGCCAATTATAAGCTTAGAAGAAGGCATGAGGGCAAGAAAGAAACAGCACAAATAAAACTTGAGAAATATATCTAGGAAGGAATTTGGCTGGTGGTCACTGGCATACAAAACCTACTACAAGCAAGTAATTAGCAGTCTACTAAATTTATAAGGGCATTGTATTAACCAAAAGTAAATCCCAGACTAAGTGCATCTTTGTAGCAGTTGTAATATAAATTTTGGCTATCAAATTTGCACTAGCAGGAAATGGACTCTGAAAGCCACCATATGGCCCCTAAGGAGAGAATAGTCCTCAGTGTCCATTTCAGAGGTGGCTATGGAGGATTTAAAAAAAAAAAAAAAAAAGCCATCCCCCAGAAGGTGGAGCCTGAGTCCACAGAGAACAACAAACAAGGCCATTGCTATAAAAGACTAGAAGCAGGTTCTAATCAGAGAACTTTCCTTATTCTTTGCATGGAATTTGCAACTCCTATGACACAATTACTGCTACATCTCTACCATTTCACCTATTTCTGCATGGTAGTTTTAATGCTGTTATCTGTTACTAGTTTACAATTATGTGGCGGAAAAGGGAAAAAATGGAGCAGATAGCTTAACATTTTAGTTCTAAAACCACTGGATAAACATCACGGGACTTGGAGAAAATGTAGTGAGCAGGTGGAACTTTGGGCTACCACTATGTACGGGAACAAAAGGGGAAACATATTTGGTCACCAAAAGAGAGGGCTGTTGTAGTTGCAGAGACTGGCTTCCAATTCACCAAATTACTGTCGTTTGCTTCCAGGGCACACTACTTTTCTTTTCCTCTGTTGCAGTGAGATCTAGTCATGTGACTGAGTTCTGGACAATGGGAAGGGGCCTTGCATTTCTGGACCTTGACCATGCAAAGCCCTCATGATCAATCCTCTGTCTTCTCTTGCATTTACTAAGTGGAGGGGAACTCCCACAAAATCTTTGTAAGATGGGACAAAAGCAGCCTAACCCCTCAAAGGGCCATCCTCTCCACTGCTACCTGACTATACTTTGTGAGTTAGAAATTTTTACTGTGCTAAACCAAAATGGGGGGGGGGCAGGTTATCTGTCAACATTTGGAATTACCTTTATTAATAAACTTCATATTGTAAAAAAGCTTAATGAACTTATGGAGAAAATGTAAGTTCCTGGCAATTAGAATAGAAATAACTAAGAGGATCCAGCTGTGCACTTTTCCAAGGATTGTAGGCTACTTTACCCACAGCCCAGCTCCAGTGGAATGAAACTAACTTAATAAGTCAAAACTCATAGAAAATAAAGATAAAACCAAATGCCTTGATATGTGCAGATGCATGTAAATAGAGCCTCCACTATCTCCAAGTCTATATTCTCTATGATGTCCTAAGATTAAGGCCATTTAGAGCGAAAATAGGATCCAGATTTGCTGCTAAGAAATTCAAGTCTCATGGCTCAAAACTAGTCTTTAATTTAAACAAGCAAGGATGTTCCCAGATCATGACTTTTCAAGAATTCTTGAAGCATACTGTAGGAAACCAAAAGCTGCAAAATGAAACTGAAGTTGTCATAGAAGTTGTAGTATCATAAGCACACCAGTGACAACAAAAGAAAAAGAAGATGAAGAAGGAAGAGGAGGAGGAGGAGAAGAAGAAGAGGAAGAAGAAGAAGAAGAAGAAGAAGAAGAAGAAGAAGAAGAAGAAGAAGAAGAAGAAGAAAGAAGAAGGAGGAAGAAAGAAGAAGAAGAGAGAAGAAGAAGGAGGAGGAGGAAGAAGAAGAAGGAAGAAGAAGAAGAAGAAGAAGAAGAAGAAGAAGAAGAAGAAGAAGAAGAAGAAGAAGAAGAAAGAGAAGAGGAAGGAGGAGGAGAAGAAAAAGAAAGAGAAGAGGAAGGAGGAGGAGGAGGAGAAGAAACAAGACAGTTACAGTCCCTCTGCAAGCTCTAAGACTGGTTAGAAAGACATAAAGAAATAATCTGTTAAGGCTACATAGCAACCCTAGAGTATCATACCCCAAATTTTCCACCCGGTTCCCTGAATACCATGAAGAAGAAAAAGCCATGAAGTAGGGAAAAATGGTGGTCAAATAAATAAACCAATTAACATGTTGCTACAACAAATAATTGATTTTTTAATTTACTTTCCTGCATGCCTGTATTCAGGTGGAGTTGATCTTTTAGGCACATACTGCATGAACTATTTTGGAGATGTTGATTTTGCTCCTTTAACTAAATGAAAAAAAATTATGACAATTTTCTCGATACTCCCCCTGCCAAGCCACTATAAGTTACAGGTGGCAGTGGTCTCTGAGGACTTCCTCAGCACACTATCGCTGCCCAGGCCTCTGGGTTGCCATGCAGTAGGAAATGATGCAATGCTTTTGTAGTCAGAGACATGCTTCAGAACATTCGTGTATACCAGGAAAGAGGGAAAGCTATTTGTCTGTTGGCAGCCAAAGAATAGAACTAGAGAGACACCTAAAATGATGTTTCCCCACCCATGACAATTTTCTTCCTATGGGCATTGGCCCTTCTCACCCACAGAGGGGAACAATGCCTCTGGTCATCTGTTTATAGATGTGACCACACACACATACCCCATTCAGGACATAACTGGTAGACCAGAAGTTGGCACAGCACTGAAAATAAACCGATAAAATTACATTTCCTAGAAACTGGGATTTGAGATTCTAGGTCAGCCTGGCAGTCCACTTAAACTGAGATCATGCCCTCACAGCAAGAATGAGGCTAGCATCAGTCGTTAGGATCACAGAGGAGCAGGTAAAAACAGACCACCCTGGAGCACCTGGGTGGCAGAGTTGGTTGGGGACACAGTTCTGGATTTAGCTCAGGTGGTGATCTTGGGGTCATGAGCTTGAGCCCCACCTCAGGCTCAGCAGAGTCTGCTTGGGATTCTCTCTGCCCCTCCTGCTTAGCTCTCTCTCTCTCTCTCTCATAAACAAATAAATCTTAAAAAAAAAAAAAAAAAAAAGGCCACCCATACTGGAGCATGATGCAGACATGCAGAGAAAATCAAAAGCAAGAGGCCATGAGACCCAGGAAGAAGA
This sequence comes from Canis lupus baileyi, assembly GCF_048164855.1. Classification (NCBI taxonomy): domain Eukaryota; kingdom Metazoa; phylum Chordata; class Mammalia; order Carnivora; family Canidae; genus Canis; species Canis lupus. Next base: position 17,472,452 of record NC_132854.1, on the reverse strand, counting down.
GACTAAGTACACAGACTTCCGATTAAGCTTGTGTAAGAGCAAACGAACTCCATAATCTTCAGTTTTGTAGAAGATAACTGCATCTTCCCAGTAAATGGGGTTTTTGGTGTGGTTTTGGTTAGGCTTTTACATTTTTTCCCTTAAGCTCACTCTGGTTGGTTTTGTTTTGTATTGCCAAAACCTAGCCAGTCCTTTTAAGGCCAGCCCTTTTGTGCAATTAATTCCCTAGTTTTAGACTCACCTGCTTCACTTAGCTCATTTTACACATTGGAAGACTGTTAAGGTGCCAGCACGCCCCCTGCCAGGTTTATGATGGTTATTGAAGAATTCTTGGTAATCCTTACCTGGATTTCTTTTTTCTTTTTTTCTTTTGTTTTAATTTGGCTGACTGCAAAATTTCTTTCCCTTTGTTTTAATGAAGTCGGATTTTAAATATGTAAGGATTTTCCTTTATAAGCCTTTATAGCAGCTACTGTGCTAATTCCAATTTATCTTTTATCTGTTTCACATTTGATAATATTTAAGTAGAAGATGCTTTATTTTGTACGATCTGAAAATTTGTGGGTTTGGGTTTTTTTATTGTTTTCTTTTTGGTTTCTTAGTTTTGGTTTTGGTTTGTTTTGTTTTGTTTGCCATTTGCTTTTGATGCACTGAATTCAACTTGTGCTTGGTGCAGGTTTACTATGTGGTTGAGTTAATCTAGCCAGGGTCTCCTACTACACTTCTACATTCATTTTCCAGGCTTCCCACAAGGTCAGGTTAAGTTCACCTGACCACTTTGGCCTGCTAGTTAGCAGCCACAATGACAAGAGAAGGCAGTACTGCTTGACCCAAGTAGAATATCACATTATTTTTTTCTAATTTTCATATCTCAATGATTCCTCTAGTTTCCTCCTCTGAGTAAAAACTCAGCTGAATAAAAACATCCTACTTACCTTATTTTTAAAAATTATCTTATGAGAGAAATGGCACCAAGAAGGGACCCATGAGTGGCTCAGTTGGTTAAGCATTTGCCTTTGTCTCAGATCATGATCCCAGTGTCCTAGGATCAGGCCCCAAGTCATCAGGCTCCCTGCTCAGTAAGGAGTCTGCTTCTCCTTCTCCCTCTGCAATCCCCTCCACTCATGTTCTCCCTGTCTCTCTCTGTCTCACATACATACATACATACATACATACATACATACAATATTTGTTTAAAAGAAAGGAATGACATGAAGGATTATTTTCTCCCAAGAAATATGACTTCTTTCTCTCTGCCCTTCATTTTTTAAAAAATTGTCTACTATATTCCCACAGCTTTAGGGTCAATTACAACATAGCCATCTGTAATATGCAATAGAAGAGTTAGCTTTCAAGCTGTACTATCCCCAAAATAAAGCATTCAAACACCTGAGAATACTTAACTTCTGGTAAATTATGTGTACATCAAAGCTAATTTTGTTTTCCTTAAGTCTTTGCTTTGGGCCTTGTACTCTTGTATACATAAGTAGAAGTCCATTCTCCAATTAGTGAAGAAACACTACACTTCACTGAGTACTTCTAGCCTCTTGTCTTATCTAATGCCATCCCCAAACTTATCCAGGTAAGTTATTTTATTGGACGTTGGAAAGCCAACAAGAAAAGATTGTTACGTCATTGCTTCTGCAGGTTGCCTAGGAATCTGCTATTCTAGACTTGGCTTAGATAGGACAGCTCACCTGGGCAACTCTGCTCCATCTGTCTCATCCTCTTTCTCAGACCAGTAGTTTAACCTGGGAATGTTCTTTTTGAGGTGATAAAGAGAACCAGTTTGAATCTACTCAAGGCTTGGCACTGGCACACTGTCACTCTGCTTTATTAGCCAAAGCAAGTCTCGTGGCCAAATGCAAATGCCAGGGGTAAGGAAATACACCTCCCTTTTATGTAAGGGACTCCAAAACCACATGTTAATGGACTTAAGAGAAAGATCTAAAAAATCAGAGGTCATAATGCAATCCACCACCAACCAACTAGCCTTTCATCACCGTATTTGAAATGAAGAAATTGGATTAAATATTTTAGATCTTTTCCAGCTCTAACATTATAGTTCTGCAAAAAAAACATTTTTAAGAGAAAGAGAAAGAGAGAGTGCATGAGTAGGGGTGAGGAGGCTGACGGAGAGGGAAAGAGAGACTCCCAAGCAGGCTCCATGCCCAGTGTAGAAGCCAACCTGGGGCTTGATCTTATGACCCTGAGATCTTGACCTGAGCTGAAATCAAGAGTCAGACACTTAACCAACTGAGCTACCCAGGTGTCGCTAAACTTTTCAATATATTGCTTTGCAATTCTAAATTATTTTTATTACTCTACAGATCGTAGATATCTGTACAAATTGAATTTATAACACACTATGATGCTTCAAAATATTTAACGTACCCATTGCTCTATTTCCAGGAAGGACCACAATTAAATTGCATTAGAAAATCTATCAGCAACTGTTTTTTAAACTTAAAAAAAAAAGTGTTTCTGTTCCTTGGGTGTAATTCATATAACTTCAGATTTTACCAGTCTTCAGAAATGAATGAGGTCACATCAGGATTTTTACCATATCACATTTTACTGAGTCTGTAATCTACCTGTATAAATTGCTGCAGTTCCAACCTCCACACCCACACATCTACTGAATCATTTTTAAGAGTCTCCAGGTTGTATGTATACTGTGCATACTTATAAATAAGTCCACTTTATTCTCCAGCTTCAGAATATTTACTGATACCTTGTCCCTGCAAATACACTTAAGGACAGCAACTTAAGTTTTTCTGACATAAGGTGAAATACACCCATTTGAAGTGTGTATTTCAGTGAGTTTTGACAAGTTTATGTATGTGGGTAATCTTAACTATAATCTAGAGTATTTCCATCACCCTCCAAAGGTTCCATGTACCCCTTTCCATCAACCCTTTGCCTCTGCCCCAGTGCCAGGCAAGCACTGACCTGCTTCCTTCCATTCTAGATTAAATTTGACTGTTTTGGAGATCCATATAAATAAAATTTAACAACAAGCTTTAGATCTAAGCAGGATTTTTTTTTGTATCTTTACAGAATTTATTGTAATCCATTCATATGATTGCTTGAATCAGTATGTTTATTCCTTTACACTGTTGAGTATTATTCCATTATGTACAGCCATTTGTTTATTCATTCAACTGCTGAAAAACATTTAAGATTTTTCCTATCAATAGGATCATAAGTAAATATTTGTGTACACGTTTTTCCATAGAATCTTGATATACTTTATAATTTAATCATATAATATTGTGTGATAGTATATAATTGTGGTTTTAATTTGCATTTTTCAGGAGGCTATTGATGTTAAGCAACTTTTCATGGGATTATTGGCCATGTGTATTTATTTTTGCCATGTACATTCAAACTTTTGCTCATTTTTAAGTACCTTGTCTTATTACTAAGTAAGAGTTACTATTGAAGAGTAAGTAAGAGTTCTTCACATACTCTGAACACACATCCTTCATCAGATATATATATATATTTATATATATATATGTATAGATCCGATATATATTTCCCCCTGTCTTTTTCTTATGAGTAGAAGTTATATATATATATTATATATATATATAAAATATATATATTTTACTTATGAGTAAAAGTTATATATATATATATATATATATATATATATATACACATACACACACACACATATGTGCCCTTTATCAGTTTATTCTCTTATGCTTTGGGCTTTTATGTCCTGTTCCCAAAAAGTGTGTCTATCCAAAGATCAAGAAAAAATTTCCTCCCTATTAGTTTCTGTTGTACACTTTTCAATTTTATGTTTAGCTCTCTGATCCAGGTTCAGTTAAGTTTTGTGCATAGTATGAGGTTAGGATCCAGGTACCTTTTCTGCATATGGATAATCAATCAGCTGTTCTTGAACAATTTGACCAAAAAAAAAAAAAAATTCTTTTCCCCAGTGCATTGCTTTGGTACATTGGTTAAAAAACATTAATTAACCATATGTATATTGGTCTATCTCTGAACTATATTCTGTTCCATTCTTCTGAGTGCCTTTGTTTTGTTACTATATTAATTATTATAGCTTTACAATAAGTCTTGAAATCAATTAGCATTTGTCCGTACTTTTAAAAATTATTTTGTCTATTTCAGGTTCTTTACTTTCCCATAAAAATTTTAGAAACAGTTTGGCAATTTCTATGAACTACCTGCAGAAATCTTGAGATTGCATTGACTATAGATCATTTTTTAGAGAACTCACTTTTTAAAAATTTAGTCTTTTGATTCATGATTTTATAGAATTATCTATTTTGGTCTTCAACTTCTCTCAGCAATGTTTTATGGTTTTCAGTATATAATTCTTGCATATTGTCTTAAATTTTTCTTTAAATATTTTATGGTCTTAATGTTATTATAAATATTGATTTCGATTTTACCTCCAATTGTCCATTCCTACAAAATAAAAATAAAATTGGATTTTTGTACATTGACCTACTATCCTGTAAATTTAAGTTGAGTTATTAAATGCAATAGTTTTGATGTTTTTATAGCATTTGCTATATAACAAGTATGTGATCTGCAAATCAACATTTTGATTCTTCCTGTCTAATCTAAATGTCTCATTTCTTCTTTGTACTTTATTGCTGAAATGTTGCATAACAGTAATGAAAAAGAACAATTTTGCTTTATGCCCAACATTAGAGCAAAATATTCAGCCTGATGATTAAGTATGGCATCGGTGTTATATTTTTTTTGTCAATACAGTTTATCATACTAAGCAAGTTCTATTTTGTTTCTAATTTGGTAATAGTTTTCCTTGTGGATGTTTGTTGAATTTTTGTCAAATGCTTTTTCTGCCTCTATTTAGAAGACTATATGATATTTTCCCCTTACTCTTTTATACTCTTTTCCTGACTCTTTTATATTTTCCCCTTACTCTTTTATAGTCCAAATTCTTGGTATATAGACTACTTGGTCATACACCTGATGTGTTAACCTTTTTAACATATTGTTGGATTTGATTTGTTAGTATTTCATAGATTTTGCACCTATATTTTTGAGAAATCTTGATATATAGTTATCTTTTTTGGTAATTACGTTGACAGATTCTCAACGCTGCTCTCATACAATGAACTAGAAAAAGTTTCTTTCTGCTCCTTTTTCTGAAAGAGTTTGGTACAAATAGTACTATTATTTTTCTCTTAAATTTTCAATAGAATTCACCAGCAAATGTATTTTTGCCTGCAGTTATGAGATTTTACTTATTAATTCAAATTCCTTAATATATATAAAGCTATTTAGATTTTTTTTTTTTTGGTGTAATGTTGAATAACTAAATTACACCCAAACTAGATTTTTTTTTCATTTATATTTCATTTTGTAATTTGTGTCTGCCCATTTCATGTAGGTAGTATAATAGTATAATTTATTAATGTATAATTGCACATAATAGTTCCTTATCCTTTTAATGTCTTGAATCTGTATTGATATCCATCTTTCATTCATTATATTGGTAATTTATGTCTTCTCTTTTGATTAATCTAGTTAGAAGTTTTTCAATTTTATTGCTTATTCAAAGAAAATTTCTTAGTTTCATTGAGTTTTTTTTTTTCATTTTTTCTCTCACTGATTTCTTATTACAGCCATCCTTTTATTTATTTTAGATTTAATCTTTTTCTATTCCTGCTTCTTAAGGTGGATCACTTAAGAAGATCACTGATTTTTAGATCTTGCTTCTATTCTACTATTGGCACTTAATGCCATTATTTTTTCTCTATATACTACATTAAGTGATTCTTATATTTTTGTTATATTTTTCTTTCACTCATTTCTAAATATTTTCTAATTTCCCTTGTGATTTCTTCTTTGACCTATTAATCTAGAGATACGTTGTTTAATTCCCAGATATTTGAAGTTTTCCTAGATATCTTAACACTCCTAATTCCTAATTTAATTATGTTGTAGAAAACAAACATACTTTGAATGGGTTCAGTCCTTTAAATCTATCAAGACTTGATTTATGGCAGCATATGGTTGAGCTTTAAGAATGTTTTTAGGTGTAGTTGACACGAATGTACATTCCATAGTTTCTAGGTGGAATATTCTATAATGTCACTCAGGTCAAGTTGGTTGACAATGTTGGTCTAGTCTTCAATATCCTTACTGATTTTCTGTCTACCTGCCCCATTGATTACTGACAGAAAAATGTTGTACTCTCCAAAAATAATTGTAAACTTAGCTATTTCTCCATTCACTGTATTTGATTCATGCATTTTAAAGCTTTATTATTTACATACACATCTAAAACTACCAAACCTAATTAGTGAATTGACCCTATATTATTAGAGATATACTGTTTTATTTCTGTTGCAAAGTCAACATTTTTAGGATTATTACATTTACATGCACATCTCTAATTTTAACATGTTTCTTTATATATTAAGAGAGTTTATTGAGGACAGTATATAGTTTGTGCTTTAAATTGGATTACAATTTAACAATCCCTTACTTTTAATTGGAGTGTTTAAACTATTAAAATCCAATACAGTTATTGGTGTGTTTGGATTTAACTCTACCTCATGCTTTTGAACACTTTAACATGGTAGAAATTTCTAGGTTGAAAGCTTGCTTGTTCTTCATTTACGTGCTTTACATAAATTTCTGTTCCATTGTCCTTTCTCTTGCATAGTTTCTGATGAAAAGTTATAGTAATTTTGTCTTTATTCTGCTACACACAGTGCATGTTTTTTCTTGAGACACTTTTATGAAATTCTATTTATCACTATATTTTTGCAACTTTCATTATAAGGTGCCCTATGTGTTTTTCCCTGTTTTAATCCTTGGAAAGTTTTTGGATCTGTATTCACCTTTCATCAAATTTGAAAAAATTAGCCATTTTTTCTTTAAATATTTTTTTCTGACACTCCCCCTTGGTGGACTCTTATTACACATATGTTAGAATGCTGTATATCATTACAGAATGCACTGAGTGTATGTTCATTATTTTTCAGAATTTATTTTCACTGTGTTTGATGTGACATAGTTTTTGTTGCTATGATTTCAGTTTTTTGATTTTCTTCTGAAGTTTCTAATCTTCTGCTAATGCCATCAGTGACTATTTCATTTTAGATATTTGATTTTTCCTAGAAGCTTTATTTTATTCTTTCTGTGTCTTCTATTTATTACCTCGCTATATTTGTATTTTCTTTTATGTAGTAGAACATATTTATAATAAAATATTAGTAACCCCCTTACTTTCACTTATGGACTTTTTTCTATACACTGATCTTTCCTGATTTTGTGTCAAAATTTCTTGTTTATTGGCATATCTAATAATTTTTAATTGAAAGCCAGGCACTGCGTTGTGAACTTTAGGTTATTGTTTGGTCTTTACTTTGTTCCTTTAAAGGCTGTTGATCTTATTCTGATAGTCATATTTTAAGGTTAAGTGTGATTAACTTTAACTTTATTAGAGTACAGAGTAGCTTACACTCTAGGTAAAATTTAGCCTCATTTATAAGGCATAATATTTTTGAGTGTCTTACCCTAAATACGAAAAAAAAGGAAGAGATCATCTACCAGGAAGAAGAAAAATATGACTTGCCTGTACATTCTCAGCAAACTCTGATGATGGTGTAACAAATTCTACAAAATTTTGAGTGGAAAACTTCTGGACAAGTTACATATCTAACCATTGCAGTTATTAATCACATGTGAAGGGATTCTCAAATATTCAGGGAATATTGAAATCATTGAATGATAAATAAGCAGTAGGTAGACAGCTAATTTCTTGGAAAAAAATTAGACCAATCCAGGCAACCAACATATTCAAATACAGAACTAACAAATGAAGGGTTTAGGGTATGAACATACCAGTGGGAAACAGAGAATAAATATAAAACTAGATTAATCTTAAATACTGATAGTGTTTATTTTTACCATACTATTACCATATGTATCACCATATACAATTATAAAGGCTAAAAGAAAACCATAAAGACAGAATTTAAGTAATAACAGTAATAAAATTGAATAATAGACTGGCACCAAAGTCCAAGATCATGTTGCCAGGAAAGGAAAAAAGAAGTGAAGAATTTCATCATCTTTGCAGATGATGAAGGAATTCAGTGTCTGTGGTTTAATGTCAAAAGTTTATCATTTAGGAAATATATTAAATGTATAATAATTATTTAAAGTTATATAAGTAATGATTAGTTGACCTAAAACATGCAGCATACCTAAAAATTACTAAGAGTGATGGGTACAGACTGGGGATTAGGGAACAGACAATATAGCAAAATTTAGAAAACAATAAAATGAACAAAGAAGTCTGGAGCAAAGACAAGATGGAAAACAATGAAACTTATCTATTATGAAAATAATATATTATGACAATAAATGTCAGTGAGATTGACTTCCATAATAGTAATTAATCTAACAACAATTTGAGATCATTGTAAGTTCCAGACATTAGAAATAAGAAGATAAACAATATAAACCAAGTTCACACCTTCATTTAGTCTGCCATATAACAGAAAAGTGGATAATAAAAGTCTTATGAGGGTTATGAAAGAGAAATACAGAATGCTAAGCATTTGTATAGTACAGAGAACTAAGTTGGTCTCAGGAATTAGGGAAGCCTTTAGAAGTGGCATTTAAACTCAGAACTGCAAATGAATAGGATTACCTAGACCATAAGGAGGGAGAGGATTGGAAAGCATTCCAAACAGCTCAAACAAATACAAAAGCACTCTTCTGAAAGAACACAGTGATATCAAGGAAATTTGAAAAATTCAGTTATGTCCCAGCCCAGGCAAATGAGAAGGAAAGTTTTAGATCATAAATCTAGCAAGGTAAACAAGTAGGCCAATTTAAAACTTTTGAATGCCGGGGCACCGCATGGCTCACTTAGTTAGTGTTGTCATTTGGTTTCAGCTCAAGTTCTGACCTCAGGGTCTTGAAATCAAGCCCTGTGACAGGCTCTGCCCTTAGCATGGAGTCTGCTTAAGATTCTCTCTCCCTCTCCCTCTGCCACTCCACCTCGCCCCACACACTCTCTCTCTTTCTAAAATACATAAATAAATCGTTAAAAATTAAAAAAAAACCTTTTGAATGCAAATTTTAAAATAAGGATCAAAAGATTTTAAAAAATATTTTATTTATTTATTCATGAGAGACACAGAGAGAGAGGTAGAGACATAGGCAGAGGGAGAAGCAGGCTCCCTGCAGGGAACCTGATGTGGGACTCAATCTTAGGACTCTGGTCTCACACTCTGAGCTGAAGGCAGATGCTCAACCACTGAGCCATCCAGGAGTCCCAAGAATCAAAAGATTTTAAGCAAGAGTTTGGTCTAATTAAATTTGAATTATTTTTTTATGGAGGAGTGTTCTAGGCATTATAGAACAATTAGCAGTATCCCTGAATTGTCCCTATTAGATAGATGCTAGTAGTACCCTCCCCTACTATTTGTGAGTAGTTGTGACCAACAAAATGACAAACAAATGCTCCTTGGATGACAAAATTGCCCCAACTGGGAATCACTGGATTAGAGGAAATCAAGAGAAGGTAGGGAGGCTAGATAGTAGGCTGTTGGATGGATTAGACAAGAGTTAATGTTTGCTTACATTAGAAGGTGGATGTAAATGAGGGGAAGTGAATAAATATCAATGCTTGAGGAGAATTGATCTTGATGCACTGAATGTTAGAAGTTGGGGGAGAAAAATCAGTCATTAATCCTGGGTGTGTTGCCTGAGCTAGATGGATACCAAACTGGAAAATATATGACAATAAGCAGAAATATATGGAAGATTTTAATTTTGCTTTGGACTTGTTGACTCTAAAGTATTTATGAAATAGACAAGGACCAATACATGTAACTGAAAATTATCTCTGATTTCTGGAATTCAGTGCACTGATTTTCTTATTTCCATTTTCTCTTTTGTTTTACTTATTAAAGCATTTATTTTACGAGTATGTGTAATTCATATAATCAGAAAGCCATTGCAACATTTTCTACTTTAAAAAGTTAGTATGGAGGGATGCCTGGGTGGCTCAGCGGTTTGGTGCCTGCCTTCAGGCCAGGGCGTGATCCTGGAGACCCAGGATTAAGTCCCACATCAGGCTCCTTGCATGGAGCCTGCTTCTTCCTCTGCCTGTGTCTCTGCCTCTCTCTCTCTATCTCTCATGAATAAATAAATAAAATCTTTTTAAATAAATAAATAAATAGTATGTAATTAACCTTATGATCATAAATAGTGCATAAGGAGGTACAACCTCCTTAACTTCTATTACTTGATATTATTTATTAGATATAAATATATCTTTTATGTTTCAGATGCTACTTGCAATATGTATCAAATATATATCTGTTTCTGTTTTCTTTTTCCTGGAAAGCTAATGACATATCTAATTAATGCTAATATTAATGGCTACATAGTGAAGAGATATATTTGAACTGATTAGATGATTAATATAAATGCCCTAAAAGGTTGAATTGATTTTAATTTTTTATATTTTTTTAGTTAATTCATCAAAATTAGATTTACAATTTCATCCTTTGATCCACTGAACAATATGGGTAGAAAATCTAATCCATTTATTTCTGTGATGAGCTATAGAACTGCTCATGTTTTATGTTTTTTAAGAAAAAAGGAAATAGTAGAAAATAAGATTTACCTATGAGTCATGAAAGTAGACAGTGCTACAATACCATGTTTTCAATTTTGCATAGGCTAAGTGGATTCCAGGAATAGGAAAGAAAAAACTCACATGTCAGCAATTCAAGTTCTTGCAAATTTTCTGCATTGTGAGTACAAGAATCTCTGGTCAGAAAAATTTCCTTATTTTTTCTTGACTTCCTTTATTTTCACACTGCCTTAAGTAGGTAGTAAATATTTCTGACAAGTACTTGGTTTGCAAATATGTTGTAGATGTTTCCATTATATTTTCCTCCAAGGAGTAGATGGGCTTTTCCAGGTTACCAGGGTCTGCTGCACTGACAACATAATTAATGAAAAGTCACTGAATTGGGCAAAGGTCCAAAGAGGCCAAAAAGTCAACAGTCCCCCACTTGCAATTCAGCATTCTTTTCTGAGACTTCCCCACTCCAATTTTGATATAATTCAGGTTGGCACCTGAGGAAGTGATTGGTACTTTCCTAGTTACAGGCATTACATTCCCTTTGTCACCTCATAGAAATTTCTTTTCTTGGGCGGGGTGGGGGGTGGGGGGAGAGTGAGTAGGAGTGGGGGGAGGGGCAAAGGGAGAGGGAGAAATAAACTTCCCGCTGAGAAGGGAGCCCCACATGGGGCCCATACCAGGACCCTGAGTGGAGGGCAGACGCTTAATAGACTGAGCCACCCAGATGCCCCACCTCATTGCAGTTTCTTACATGCACTTTGATTTTAACTGTAATAATACTGTTCTTAGACAATACTGAAGACATCATCATTACTTTGGCTAGCTCTAAATGCGAATGCACACAATGCACATATGTGTTTTATTAGGCATGTCCTTTGGTCAAGCCTCAGTGCAGATACATTTTCAACTTGTGCACAAAGAGACGCTAAGCTTTATTAATTGCCAAGGGAGGTACTGGGAAGATGGCTTACTCTGCCAAATTTTTACACCTCTGAACTAAAAATTTAAGGACCCTCGCAGCATCTCTGACAGATTTACCTTTAACTGTTTGAAGTAATATGTAAATTTACCCAACCTCTAACATAAGTAGATGGATGCTACAAAATAAAACCATTTAAGAAATGATGGCCTCCAAATTCTAAGACATTCTTCAGATATATTTTATTATTTATTTTTTGTTTGTTTTTTTCTTCAGATATATATATTTTTTTCTTCAGATATATTTTAAAAGCTCTTCAGATACATTAATTTAGAAAGATTATTCTATTCTATCATGACTTTTAGGGGAAGAAATGAAAGAAAGGTAGAGAAAAGGAAAGAAGGAAAAAAGGAAAAAGCTATCAGCACATAAAAAGCATCTGATTCATATTAATTTAATGAGGAGCAAAAGAAGGTGTTAACAATACGTTAGATATGGTAACGCATTCTTAGCCTCATGGAAAGGACATAGAAATATAACAGTTGCTTATGGTGTAGAAATGGAAAAATTTAGCTGTAACAAATTAGGTTCTTTTTAAGGAGGAATAACATTAAGGTTTACCTTTGATAACTCAGATGACAAGACTGGATTTACTATAATTTCCTGATTAGTCATTAAGTTAGAATGCTGCAAGGGCAGTGTGCTACTTCACTTTATTTCTCCATCACTAAGCACAGGGCCTGGGATATTCATTCATTGACTCAACAAATATTTATTGAGCTACAACATGCAGGACACAGTGCTAGTTTATGGGCATTTAACATCAGAAACTCCTCCTCCATAGAACTTATATTCTAAAAGGAGAGACAAATATTAAAGAAGAGACTGGCATATTTAAGATGTTCAGGGAACATTGAAAAATATAAATAAATAAAAATAAATAAATAAATAAATAAATAAATAATCATGTGAAAGTTCTGACTTCAAATTTCTCCTGTTGGCCTGTTATGCTTTAAATGTCACAAACAAGTCTGATTTACCACTTAAGAATCTCCCTGCTAGATCGCTCATTCCTAAAGAATATGCCAGAGAAAACTTATCCTCTGCTGAAAACTTATTAAGGGTATTAATGAATAATCAGTCTTATAAGTGAGATAGTGATTATTATAAAAGTCAGAATCTCAGTACTAAAAACATGAACAGATTAGAGTTAAAGACTGAGTGTGTTGGAGTAATGGGAAAAGGCCTACAGTCCAAAATTTACTTCTTCCATGGCCAACACTGCTTAAGGAATTAAGATTTTAAATTATCATTCAATACTACTGGAACAAATCATTTTTTAAAAGATTTTATTTATTTATTAATGAGAGACAAACAGAGAGAGACAAAGACATAGGCAGAGGGAGAAGCAGGCTTGCTGACATTAAGGGGAGCCTGATGTGGGACTCGATCCCAGGACCCCGGGATCATGACCTAAGCCAAAGGCTGATGCTCTGAGCCACACAGGTGTCCCCATTAGTTCATTTTAATGTCACTCAAAATGAAAAGTTAGTAAATAAGAGATAAGATATAGAGAGTACATGCACAAAGCCATTTAAACCATATACTCTATATTGTGTTATTTTTCCATTACATTTATATACCAAGCAACACATTATTATTATTATTATTATTTATTTATGATAGTCACACAGAGAGAGAGAGAGGCAGAGACATAGGCAGAGGGAGAAGCAGGCTCCATGCACTGGGAGTCCGACGTGGGACTCAATCCCGGGTCCCCAGGATCGCACCCGGGGCCAAAGGCAGGCGCTAAACCTCTGCGCCACCCAGGGATCCCCCAAGCAACACATTATTAATATTAAATGCTATGAGACCTAAGAAATTTACATAAGGTCTACATATATGTAGGCAAGATCTAAAATTACAGCCATACTCAATTGCCTAATTAAAATTATAAAAATCTGTAAATTTACCAAACCTCTAACATCAGTAGATGGACATAAATAAGCTCTTTTTGCATATGCTTGCTTTAACATTACCTAATTATAAAAATTTTTAGTGTCTTTAAGTCAATGTTAGTTTTTATTGGGAAAATCAACTCAACTACCTCCTACCTGCATTGATTTTGATCCCTACAGCAAAAATTCATAAACTTAGATTCTCACTAATATTTTCATTCAAATTGATCATTTTTAATTAGTACAAAGAAACACCAAATAATCTTCGGGGATTTTGGTTGAAAATTCTGTCTTGAGACCGCAGCTTACCAACACTGGGTAAGATCATATAAGTTTAGTTATGCCATGGTTCTGCAGCCACATTAATAAAATCTAAAATGGACAAGTCAACATCTTTCTATTCTACACTTCTAGTATTATTGAAAATAACCCAAAGGCTAAGGCTATACCAACCAGTATCACTGTACAAAATATGTTTGATGAAAGAGCTAGAAGGGAAAAAGAAATGATTGGATTTAAGGATATAAAAGCACATTCTGAGTCTTGTTCTAAAATATTTGTGAGATAAGTAAGATTGTTTTTTAATTGGAAATTTTTAAAATAAGAGATAAAATGGATTTAACTGTATTAGACACTGAAACTATGACAACAAAATGAATGGTAGGTTTAGTTGACCTCAATTTAGAAGTTAAATAAAACAATCAACACAGCCATCCTCATTTGGCAATGTGTTGAAAAGTTGGTTATTATTGTTATTTTTATTATTTTGCTTTGAATTTTTCAGCCAGTTGCTCTTGTTCCATATGAGGCACAGCTTTTAATTCTAGAGACTAGCTTGTTCAAAGTGATTGTTAGTTTTTTAGAAGAAACCCAGTTAATTAAGTCATTGTTTGTTTTGACCCCATGGGTGGTCTAATTAAAAAATAAGACAAAAGTCTGACAGAATGGTTTAAAAAAACCACCTATATTACTGATAAAAACCAATTAACATGGCTTTGAAAGGGAACTACAACGGCTTCCTCAAGGCTGCCCAGAGTTGGTCAGCTCACCCACTTGCTCGGAGGCGGAATTAAGGCAGAAGTCCCCACATGGAGTCTTCCCCTGTCAAGCTGACATTAAGGCAGAAGTCAGAAGGCCTGCTTTTAATCGGCAGATTGACCCTAGAGAGAAGGTAAGGAAAGGCTAAGAACTGACTCCCAGTTCTTTTGCCAAACTCAACAGCCAAGGAACTCACTCCACTTCCCTGGAGAGAAGTAAATGTTAAGATTCAAGGTTGAGAGTGTTTAGATAAAAGATATCCTCCTACATAGAAATTGTCCTGGAAGTCTCCTTCCCACCCAAAAGTCACATAAAGAAACTAAAGTTCATAAAGGAATTAAAAAGCTCTACAGTTCCACATTTACACAGGATGAAAGCCTCAAATGTTTAGAGTGAATTTACCTTTTTCCTAAAGAAAATCCATTATAGGAGCTCAGAAACCAAATAGATTTTATTAAGTAACTTTAATTAAAATATTATAGGCACGATTACTGGTTAGTCCAAGTTTTAAAGTCATGTGTTTGTTAATATCTGATATGACAACCATATTTTCAGACTCAGTGGCTTGATGTTGCAATATCTTGAAGATCATGCCATTAAATCATATCCTTACTTTTTTTTGTCTCCTAATCCTGTTCTCTATAACTGCATCTATGATACGGTAAAGTGGTTTACCATAAGGTTAAACATATTAATGGGTGATGTTGTTATTTAGAGATTTTTTTAGATTGATTTACAATTTTTGACCTGCTATATTTTTCCCTTCCCTCTCACCACACATAGTTCACCTGACTTCTTTCCTGTTCCAAATAACTAGCCAGCTCAGGGGAAGTAAGGTATGTAAAAGCCTGACAAAATGAATAGCCTGCAAGTCTTTCTCGTTTTGTTGTTGTTGTTGTTGTTGTTGTTGTTGTTGTTTTGTTGTTTTGTTTTTTTCAAAAACTTAGACTCTTAGCAAATTTAGCAAGGTTTTCTGAAAAAAAAAAAAAAGAATAAATTACAAGCAGATTTAAAGTAGAGGCTGATTGATTAGGAGAGTTAGGGGGAGACTTCCCCAGCCATGTTTTCAACCCCCTATACCAACTATATATTTCACTCCATGTTGGGAAGGAAAGAAGGAGAGAGGTCTGTTATGGTGAATCACTTGGCTTGGTGCAGACAAGCCCCCAGAAAGGAATGTCTTTCTGGGTCACAGGAACAAAACCAGACAGCCATATACTTAAAGGGCTCATGTAGTCAGGAATATTGGTTGTCTCAGGGTAACTTTGGAGACTTATGACTTGGTGACCCACCTCCAAAAAATCTAACACTGGAGTCCCAGACCCTGAGAAAGAATGGATGCCCAAGAATTACTGAGATTAAATTTCTTGTCGTCTGAATAGAATAGTGGGCTTGATGTAGAAATCAACTGATTTATGGAAAATAAAACATGTATTGTTTCTTCCTTGCTTGAATTTGTAGAGTGACATTCGTGCCCATACAAAATTCCAAGTAATTGTTTTTCATTATTATACCAGACAATGTTCAGTTTGTGGAAATTTAATTGAGAATTTATGTGGACAATAAACAGAAAGAGTTTATTTATGTAAGAGCATAATAGGGAGAACAGTGTATGAAGAATCAGAAAAGTTGTGTTTCAAAACCACTATTGACTATATCACTTTGGGTAAATCATATCTTCTTGTCTCTAATAATTCTTAGAAAACTATTCTAATAAAAAAAAAGAAAAGAAATCTAATAGTTTGTTTCAAGGAAAAAGAGCAGAGAATTTCAAGGTAGTTTAGACCACACTAGTTCCAGATATTATTGTAATGATTATAAATGAGAGGATTGACAAGACCATCAGATGATCTATAATTGGAAGTAGATAAAAGAGACATTTTTACATGGGAAATATATAATTTTACTGGTCCTTAATTCAAGGCTATTGGCCTTTTCACTTTAAAAATAAACTCAGAAAAAAAAATAAAAAATAAAAAATAAAAATAAACTCAGGTATTACTGTATTTTGATAGTCAAGCATGTACTTTAAACCATTCAGACATAAAGGGACCAAATATCAAATGTACCATAGTAGAAAATATAGACAATTAAACCTCTTGAAGATCAATCAGTGGCTACAGCTTGGGAATAACTGATGTTCAGAGCAGGTACCTCTCTGCTATATAATCTCTCTGAGCTTCAATTTCCACATCTATTATATGAGGGTAATAATATTAATGGCGGCAAGAGACAAAATAAGAAACAGAGCAATTTGTGCAAGATGTTATGGGAACTGAGAACAGAAGAAGCATCTTAGCTCCACCCTGATGGTCAGGGAAGCCCTCAAAAAGGAGTGAGTCTTATAAGTGGATAAGAAAAGGATGGAGTGTTAAAGGCAGAAGAGAAGGGATGTACAATGACTTAGGCAAAAGAGAACATGGCATATTAAAAGAAAATCCTAGTGATGTGGAGTGGCTAGAGATCAGGCTATGCTATAGTGGAATGCTGGGTGTTATATCAGGAATGATGGTTGGGACAAAAATAATGGCCTATGACATATTTGAAAACTTATTATCGGTTCTGCAGACAGTAGAATTCCAAGGGATTTTTTAAAATATTTTATTTATTTATTCATGAGAGACAGAGAGAGAGGCAGGCAGAGACAAAGGCAGAGGGAGAAGCAGGCTCCATGCACCGGGAGCCCGACGTGGGATTCAATCCCAGGACTCCAGGATCACGCCCTGGGCCAAAGGCAGGCGCTAAACCACTGAGCCACCCAGGGATCCCACCAAGGGATGTTTTTAAGCAGAACTTGTAATATTGATACACAGAATTTTTCCAAGAACCTGAGCAAATATAGTATCTAAAGCTTTTTATGCTCCTTCAATAACTTGTGCTC
The DNA here is from genome assembly GCF_048164855.1 of Canis lupus baileyi. Taxonomy (NCBI): domain Eukaryota; kingdom Metazoa; phylum Chordata; class Mammalia; order Carnivora; family Canidae; genus Canis; species Canis lupus. The sequence continues at coordinate 17,455,023 of NC_132854.1, read as the reverse complement.
CTGCTTGAAGTTCAACTATAGAATCCAGGACAGCCAAACTTAGAAATCAGTTCTCACCCTGATAGAAACCTAAATGTACCACAATGAGACAGTTCATTAGTTAATGTATGGATCCGTCTTGTTAAATTTATAAGCTACACAACTTGCCTTCATTCCTTAATCACTGTTTTCAATTTTTAATGGATCTATAATTGATAATCCAATGTGTCAAGCTCGTTTTCAGCTTCAGTGCCTGCCTGGTCCTCTAAGACTCATCTGTTCTGACTCATTGCCTGATTCTGATATTTTACTCTCTTCCTGATGGTTCATGTTATTCCAGCAACCTGCTTCTGATTTGATTATTTTCTAAGCATAAATAGCTCTTGAATTTATCACCTACCTAAATCTACATTCCACATTTTGCCTTAAGCTTCTTATTCAGGGAACATTTCTTGAATTTCAAACCTTCCATGTCTCCAGATCTTTGTGGAATGAGCAGGATCACCAAACTGTCTCCTTCCACCAACGAGATCCCAATTTTTCTGCTCTTTCGGTCACATAGGTCAAAGTAAGAAAATGTCAGAAATCAGGTCAAATATCAATAGCAAATCCTGCTTGGGTTTATGCTGAAGACAGAAATTAGAGAGCTTCGATCAAAAGTAGTGCCAAAATATACTCCTTTTCTGACAGTTCTAAGTCATCTTGCAATCCGCAGTAGGTCAGGTATAATGTGTGCAAGGTCATCCTGTATCGCCTTCCACATTTTTATTTGACAGGAAGAATATGCTGCATATCTCCTTCTCCGGACCATCATAGAATTCTTGTTACTATTAGCCAGTCCCAATAAGTCTGCTGCCAAAAAAAGCATGGCGGGATGGGAGCTGCCTGGAGCAGCCTGGGTGTGTGGCTGTCTCTGAACCTTGTCATCACTTATTAATCATCATGTACTGCTTGAAACACATTGGACCTCTACCAAGTCTCAGCAACCAGTATGAAGTGAGGTGAAATACACCATCTTTTTTTTCCTCCACTTACTTTTGACTCATAGTATCAAAATCAATTCAAAACAATCTTGCTTTTTTTTCCAGACTGGATGGAGCACAATTCAAGTTTTAGATTTCCACTTAAATACATGATATTCCCTCTTTAAAGAATGTTCTACTTTTATTATTAAAAAAATGACGTTTGCTTACAAAATCTGGAGAGCAATACTTTAGCAGATCAGTTTTTTTTTTTATTTAAAAAGTAACAAAACAGCAAGGGAAATATATATCAAGATGAAAAACTCACATATACTTTGATCTAGCAATCCTATTCCTAAAATTACATACTACCCTTATATCGACAAATATACAAAATAACTTGTATAACGATATTTATTGTAGCATTGTTTGCAACAACAACAAAATAATCTAAATCTCCATTAGCAAGAGTTTGGTTAAAATGGATTGTGTTGCATTCATAAATGGGATTTGTTGTAACTAAAGCAATGGGACAACATTCTGTGTACTATTAGGTGATATTGCCAAGGTATTTGTTAAGGAAATCAATCCTCATTATTCACAGATACAGCATTTGCAGATGCACCTACTCGGTAAAATGTCATAACCCCCAAATCAACATTCATAGGACTTTTGCATTCATTTGTACCTATGCACAGAGCAGCCAATATTTGCATCATCTCGCACGTGTGTTTCTGAAGGCAACTGGTGACTGAAGGGAAGCTGAAGGGAAAAAGGTGACTCTGCCTTCTTGTGTCATTGTTCATACTTTAAACAACTGTTCTTGTTGGGGTCTACAGTGTTACATCTTTTTTGTCTTTTTGTTGGCAATTTTGAGGTTTAAATTAAGTGCTCAAATTCTGCCTACTATGACCAAACCCAAGAACACTTTGGTATGCCTTATGGAGGAACATGTCAGCCTCATGATTACAGTAGCAATCTCTGTGGAAGGCAACTAAGCAATTGGAGGATAGACATTTGAACATTTGGGGATTTTATATCAATCGCACGTCTGAATCAAAAAATAAGTAAATAAATTTATAAAAGGACAACAGATTGTATTCTTCCTGTTTACAGTATTGGGAAGAGTGACTTCTGATTTGTTAGCAGTATAAAAAGCAGATTATCTGAAGAGGATTCTAATTTCTATGGTCTACCTTGATATCTGTTGTACACAGAGGGAGGAACTCCCACCTGGGAGAGTCTGTCATCCTGGGTGCTGAACAAACTGGAACACAGTTACCAGATTGCGTACTTTGTATCTTCAGCCAAGGGAGAAACAGATGTGCACCCTTCCAGAATTTCCTTTGAGAAATGCAAAGGGCAGAGGAGAGGATTAGAGTTTGATTTTTTAGGAATAACACATGGCTCTTTAATTAATGTAGGTTCACACAAGAATATCCGGTGAGGAGTACTAATATGAGCACTATTACTGAAAATAAGTTCAGGTGTCTTTATAGGAATTTAAATTATATCAAAACCTGTTCAGGAAAAAGAAAATTATACATGCTCAGTGATACCACATGTATTTTTCTCAGATGTCTCTCTTCTTGATGTAATCAGGAGCCAGAGAAAAGGAGAAGAGGTGATCCAGAGATGAAAATAAATATTTGGGAGGACTTTGGATTCTCCAAATCTGTTTTCAGAAATACAAATCAGGGATAAAGAGACCTGCTGAGAGCATATATAAATATGGAGCAGGATTTACACTAAAATTTCTCTTTTTCTAGCATTTTTAGGATATAACTGAAATCAGGAATATTTGAGCATAGAGGGAGCTGTTTGTAGATAGTTGTCGACAATTATAGCAATGAGGGCAGAGGTGATGGGCAGCAGATGCAGAGAACCTTGGGAATGCTGGCTACCGAAGTCTCTAGACTAATTAGCGAGTCTGTTATTATACCATCATGGGTGCACAAGGATATAACTGTGAAAAACAAAGAGTACTCCTTTCCAAGTTCAGATTATCATGTGACCCTCTCCCTCCTGAAGTGGCTAATGTTAAAAATATTTCTGTTAATCAGAAGAAACTAGAAAAGAAAGATAAAACCTGATAAAAATATTTTTCTATTGATAATAACTTTAAATTGAATCACATTAAATTTAGCAAGAGCTTTCCTGAAATGAATAGAGATGTAAATCAATTAAACACAGAGGCACTTTTCAAAAGAGGATGTCTCTGAAGTGTTGGATACTGTGGATAATGCCTGCTCTGTTCGTACAATTTTTACTTGACCTTTCCAGTCAAACACTTTGAATAGAGTATAAAATAACCAATGTTTATTTGAGGCTTTTTTTTTTTTTTTTATAAAACTGCTGTCACTACAGAGCTTCACCACCATCACCACACACATACACACTTCTTTTTTTTTTTTTTTTTTTTTTTTTTAACCAGATTTTACTCTTGGATTCCTAGTTCTTTATTTTGGTTTCCATTTTGGCTTTGGTCCCATTGGGGTTTGTGAGCTTTGTTTGTTTGATGACTTTCACTTTGGGCAGCTATCTGGGCTGATTAAAAATGTGTTTTAGTGTGAGATAAGACAAAAATCTGCTTCAACATTTATTAGCTGTATTGTTTCCCCATTGTAACTATAGCAAACTACCACAAACTTGATGGTTTGAAACAACACAGATTTTTGTCTCCATTTCTGGAGACCAGATGCCAAAATGGGTTCTTTAGGCTAAAATCAAGGTGTCAGTAGGGCTGCATTTTTTTCTGGGAACCCTAGGGAAGAGTCTATTCCCCTGCCTTGACTTGGTGAGATTAAAGAAAATCTCACTTTAGATTTTCCACATTTTTAATTTGGTTTCACCAAAGAATTTGCCAAGGAAACAATTTTGGAATCTAAATTTATTTTAAAATCCTCTTTATACCAATCAAAAATTAAAGACCAATGACTGTTTGGAATTCTACTCCCTTTTCATAGTATGACGGGATCAAATGAATTTTGTTCATATCAAATATCTCCAGAAGCAGCTCCTATAATTCCAAATGATCCTTAATTAAATTGAGCCATTCAGTGCTAACCATGTGCCATGGAATAATAGCATAAATAATGTAAGGAAGATAGCCCAGAGGAGGAACAAACTTCAGTTTAGACAGAGATGGTCTCAAGAGCACTACCATGATCAATAGGAGTACAGAGTGTGCAACTTCATGTCTGCAAAATCTAGCCATCAGACTAATCATCACTCTTTGGAAATCTGAGGAAACCACAGACTACTGATATCTGAGACCAAACAAAGTAGTTCTCAGGGATACAAAGACGAGATTGAGAAAAATCTTTGGTGTCTGGAATCGTGACCAAAGGGAAATGGTGTACAGGGATGCACGACAAGACTTTCTGGACCTGTTTTCATAGATGTACTTATCAAGTCTATACCCATCCTCTCCCTACACATTCACTCTAATAAATTTAAAACATACAGAGGCAAGAACAGATAAGATCAAGCAAAAACAGTACTTCTATTAGCCACAAGGCAATTTTCCATCAGGATTGAGAGTTCATAAATCAAATTATCAGAGAAAAATGGAAATCATTTCTTAGATAGAAATATAAACTTAACATTTGTGGCACAGCAAAAAATAATTGGAGCTCAAATCCAATTCAAGATTTGCCTCACCATTCTGATAATGGGAGTTTTTAAGGGTCTTACGCTGCCGCATTGAAAGCCATCTCATTTGGACACTTATGAGCCTCAATAGAGTAGAAATTTATAAAATATGGCTAATCTTAATAAAGCAAAATCTAAGATTATTTAAACTCAGTTTAAGGGGATCCCTGGGTGGTGCAGTGTTTTAGCGCCTGCCTTTGGCCCAGGGCGCGATTCTGGAGACCCGGAATCGAATCCCACGTCAGGCTCCTGGTGCATGGAGCCTGCTTCTCCCTCTGCCTGTGTCTCTGCCTCTCTCTCTCTCTCTCTCTGTGTGTGTGTGACTATCATAAATAAATAAAAATTAAAAAAAAACTCAGTTTAGGAAAGGAGGGAAAAAAACTGTTTTTCTTTATGGCAAAGGAACTTTACTACAAATAAAAACAATGAAAATAAAGAAGTATTAAGAAAGACCATTGATTCTGCTTTTAAGCCTGATGTTATCTTAAGTTGACGATTGAGTTCATTTAGCAAAAATGAAGAATAAATAAAACAAAGTTTTCATGTATCAGTAGGGACATATTAGAAGTGAGGTATTTATACGGTTTGTATTTTGGCTTAAATTGGTTTTAAAGAGGGCTTTTCAAAGTGAACCAATTGGGATCAAAGTTAAGGACATAATAGCTCAGGATTGGTGTACTTGGTAAGGGAAGGTTCTGGAAGCAAGTGTTGAGAAGTAAACTTTTGTTTGATTCGAACAGGTTGAACAGAGGAGTAGAATACTGTTGTCTCAGATAAATTGATTTAGAAGAATTTCCTGAAGCAAATAGTGAAGTTATTTATTGATTTACAGTCTTATCTTTTCTGGGCTGGAACAAACAACTAAGTCATGTTGACGCAGATGCTCCCAGTCTTAGCCCTAACAGTTCTGTCATATTGATGTAGGTGATCATTGCTTTCAGTCATGGAGTCACCCAGATAAAGACACATTTTCCTATCCCCTACCCCCACTAGCAGGTATGTAGGAATATATATCCTGGTTTTGGACAATGGGATAAGGGTTGAAATGATAAATGCAACTTTAGAGGTGTTTTCTTAAGAAGAAAAAATGTATCCCCATTCTTCCCTTCCTCCCTTCCCACTGCTTGGAAAGTGATAGAAGTATCCAAAGCAGTTATTATAAACCACAGAAATTTAATGTTGAAGATAGCAGAACAAAATAATGGAACCCCAGGTCCCCATCATGACCTATCACCTCAGTCCTAAACTACCTATGCTCAGACTGTTACAAAGAAAGGTCTGTCTTGTTTAAGCCTGTTATTTTTGGATGTTTTTCAGCAGCCCAACCAGTATCCTAACTAAAACTGCAATCTCAAAATTAATATGTCCATCTCTCTGGTATATTAATTTTTCTTTACATTTAAAAACCATGCTCAGTCATGCAATACATCCTATCAACAACCCCTTCAATCTCATCCCCAGACCTCCTACTTCTTTCTACCTCCACACCCACCACTCCCACTCAAGCTAGGAGCATTTCTTGCCACGTGCTACAGTAGCCTCCCATTCTTTCCTTGCTCATTTGACTGCTCTATGAACTATACTCTAACTAAAGCATGTCACTTTAAAACATAAACTGGATCATGCCATTCCCCGGTGTAAACTGTTCCTTTACACCTAAAATTAAATCCAAGCTGTTTCCCATGGCATACAAGCTACAATAAGATTTGATATTTGCCTATCTCTTAAGTGTCAACTGTGACCCCGCTCTAACTCATTCACTATGCTCCAGCCATACTGGCCTTCTTTGAAATCCTTGATAATCCAAAGGGACTCCCTATTCATTGACCTCCTGCACCCAATCTTCCCTCTAGCTAGATTGGACCTTCCCCTGATCTTTGTTATGTCTGGCTTCTCATTATACAGGTCTCATTTCAAATGTTTCTTCATAGCACAACACTTTATTTTCTGAAATCATCTTATTCTTTTCCTTGTTTCTCCTTTATTGTCTGCCTTTCCTACTAAAATTTAGCCCTATGAAAGCAGGTACTTTTCTGCCTTGCTCACCATTGCAATCTCAATGCCCAGAACAGAACCTGGAACATGATATGCACTTTGAAATATGCATTGAATGAATAAATGAAATGGGACCATGTATGCTAATTGCTTTCTATAGTGTCTGGCACATAACTAAAGATAACTAACTCCTAGGTAATACGCTGCTGTTGTTGCATTGATGTTGACTTGAATTCTCACCTACGTCCTACCTCTACAGTACTGGTTTATTTTTATTTTTTTTAAATAACATTTTTTTAAAAGATTTTATTTATTTATTCATGAGAGACACACAAAGAGAGAGGAAGAGACACAGGCAGAGGGAGAAGCAGGCTCCACACAGGGAGCCCGACGTGGGACTAGATCCCAGGTCTGCAGGATCTCGCCCTGGACTGAAGGCGGCGCCTAAACCACTGAGCCACTAGGGCTGCCCTACAGTACTGGTTTAATATTGTCTAGGTCCTAAGTTGAGGGAGAGAGCCCCCAAACTTCATGAGCCTTTGCTCCTCTGAGTCCCATCAGCAGAGCTCCAATTTTTTTTTTTTTCTCTCATCCACATCCAGACTACAGGGAGAGATCTGATGCCAACTCATTTGGGAGTTCCAAATATGTCAGAAAATACTTACCAGTTGATTTGATTATATGTCAGGCACTAACAAATACCACAAATATTTAAATCAGCAGCTTCATAGTTCTACCTGATTTGAATCTTTCTTCTTTGTTTATGACAAAATTTTGCATGTGTTTTATACTACATCCTCTAAATAGTCTCAGGAACTATAAGTTCATAGACTACTGACCAGGTAGTATCACAAAACAAAAGAGTTAGACACGACCTAAAACTTGAATATTGATTCATAGTCCAACACTCCCTCTACCTCACCATGGAATACACATATCTATTTAAAATAAACTTCCCATTTTTAAAGACAGGACAAGAAAGTAAAAAAAGGATCAGCTTTCTAACCTCTAGAATATAATTCTCTATTTCTTAAGATATAAACCTAAAAAGTTGAGAGAGAGTGGTAAAAAAAAAAAAACCTCATATATGTAAAAATGTCTTGAGAATGAAGTTACTACATGTTTTAAGCATGAAGGTTGAAATTTAGTTCCCAATATCAATCACCCTAGGAACCCAGAATGTGCAAACATATAGTGGACACCAGGGTATTTTTTCCCTCTTTCAGTTAATAGCCTTCTCATCTTTGTGCCAATAGGAGACAGAATAGAGCAGAAAATGTAGATTCTAAATCAAGCCAAGTTAACCCGTTAACCTCATTCAACACACACATGGTAATATTATTGTTAGAATAATGAAAATTAATAGTAATTAGACACAAAGGAAAAAGAGAAAGAGAATTTATATGCATTGTATGTTCCCTGAGTCAGAAAGAGGTGAATTAAATTATTGAGTTATTTGCAATAGAGCCAATTGCTACTTATGTTATACCTGGGATATCTCTCTCTCTCTCTCCCGATTTCCAGGGTTTAGCTCTGAAAGAACTACTGACTAATTATAGAAGAAAGAAGAAAAAGAAGTAACAAAGTAGAATGTCCAATGTAGCAATAAAATAGGGTACTACAGAAAGAATATGAGCTTCAATCCTCACCTCCACTATTCTTGAGCTGTGTGTCCCTAACAAGCTATTTGATCTCTTTAGGTTTTCTTCTCTGCATCTGTAAACATGAGATTTCAAGCAATCTATACAAAGTATGCGTTCCAAAAAAATGTATAGTTCCCTAGTCAGGTCACCTTGATCTTAGCACTTCCTGACCTTTTGTAAATGTCACACTCCACAAATCAGCTGTAATATACAAAGACCCAGAGTATTGTGAATAATAAAAATAGTGGCATCTTGTATTATCTTCAAAAAGTATTTCTCAATTGTATTCCCACTGTTTTAATTGTCTTATCTCATTTTAATGTATTTAAAATATATTTTTTTCTTTTAGGGGCACCTGGGTGGCTCAGTCAGTTAACTATCTGACTCTTGATCTTGGCTCAGGTCATAACCTCAGGGTCCTGAAATCTGCATCAAGCTCTGTGCTCAGTGGAGAGTTGCTTGAAATTCTCTCTCTCCCTCTCCCTCTGCCCCTTCTCCTCTTTCTCAAATAAATTAGTTAATTAAATCTTTAATTTTTTTCTTTTATTTATATATCATCTAGACAAATCTGACTTACCTCTTTTTTTTGAGAGAGAGAGAGAGATAGAGAGGGGAGAAGCACGAGCACGGGGAAGTGGCAAAGGGAGGTGGAGAAGCAGACTTTCTGCTGAGCCCCAAGTCCCACTCCAGGCTCAATCCCAGGACCCTTCAGATCATGACCTGAGCCGAAGACAGACACTTAACCAACTGAGCCACTCAGGCACCCCTCAACTTAACTCTTTTACATACGAAAAAAATGTAATAGAGTTGTTGGGTTATAAAACACTAGAACCATAAAGATCAACTCAATGTCCCTTGGATAACTCTAGACTTGAAGTTAATTAATTACAAAATCTTATCTGAAAAGCAGAACTGAAATTATGTGTCACCTTGGGCACCCATACAGAATACCGTAAACTGGGTGCCTTAAACAACTAACATTTATTTATCATAGATATGGAGGCTGGGATGTATGAGTTCAAGGTGCCTGCAGATTTAATGTCTGGTAAGATTTTTCCTCCTGGCTTGCAGAAGGCTGCCTTTCTGCTGTGTTGCCACATAGTAGAAAGGAGGCTCTGGTGTCTATTCCTTTTCTTACAAGGGCATTAATCCCATCATGACCCCTGTCTTGACCCCACCTAAAGCTAACTATCTCCTAATGGGCCCACCTTCTGACACCATCACTTTGGGGATTAGGATTTCAACATATGAATTCTGAAGGGGACACAAACAATGGTCTGTAATAAATGGTCTTGCTAAAAAGAGGAGAGAGAAGTAAATATGCACGTTGATGTCTAAAACCATTAAAAACAGGACAAATTAGCTTTGCAAAATAAGACACCTTAACTCATATCATTCACCCAAAATCACGTAAATAAATTCTGCTAAATTATATACTGTTTGCATTAATCCATGGAATAAATGAATAGTTACAACAGTCATCAAAGAATAAATATGAAGCTATCTTTTGGCATCATACAGTCAATGAACAAGATTCTTACTCTAGTTCATATTTCATTGAGTAATCAAAGAATTAGAATGAATACTTTTGTAAAGATTGATCAAATTTTGTAGAGATGCCTTGAATTAATTCAGAGGTAAAGTTGTATTTTTTAAAACTTTAAAAAAACCTAGTTTCAACTTAAAAATATTTAGTTGAAAAATCTGGAAAACAACAAAACAGAAACTTAAAAGTTAAAACTTTCCATAACTCTGGCATTTACTGTCAAAAATCCTCCAGGATATTTTGGGAGAAACAAATGCCTAAGTAGTTCAGAAATGAACATTTTCTCATGCATATAAAACAACCAGATGTTTTCTTCCTGGAAAAAGTTATCTTTTTTTGGAAAATGTTTGCTATCCTACCTAAATATCATTAATTGTGCAATAACAATTGTTTTTTTGGTGGTATCTTTAATCTTTTTCCCCAAATCATCAACAAAATTATCACTTCTGCAGAATAGGATAGTTTCTAAAGGCCATCTCATAAGAAAAAAGTTCTAGTTTAAAGAAGGATAACGTATTATATAATTTCCCACTATTAGAAAATACAAAGAAATGCAAGAAAGAAAAAAAAAAGAGCCTATAAAATAATCTCTCATTTTTGTTCCTGTACAACACTCATAGTTTGTCTTACCCTATCACTTTTATATTAGTTACAAATATCTAAATTGGTCATTTATATATATATATGTATACATTGTTTCTGTATCATTCATTTTTTTAAAGATTTATTTATTTATTCATGAGAGATACAGAGACAGAGACATAAGCAAAGGGAGAAGCAGGCTCCCTGCAGAGACCCTGATGTGGAACTCGATCCTAGGACCCTGGGATCACAACCCGAGGCAAAGGCAGATGCTCAACCACTGAGCTACCCAGGTGCCAAATGTACAATTTATAAACACAACTTGTATTAACTGCCAAAAAAACCCAAAGATTGCAAAACTTGCCCATGGCTATAGGAGATTATGGTGAAGCTATAAACTGAGTCTGAGCACAGTTTCAATTCATTCTACTACTTTTTAGTAGCCCTGAAATAACTAACGTAAAGAATAAAAGATTATCAGGATGGATGGATGGATGGGTGGATGGAAGGAAGGAAGGAAGGAAGGAAGGGAGGGAGGGAAGAAGGAAGATGGAATTACTAGAAAATGTGAAGGTGGTGAGAGGGGCAGGGATTGTTTCATTGCCACAAAGATTTAGCACCATAGCATTAAATTTGGTGATAAAGGAGAAGCCAATTGAGTAGTGAATATCGTATTTTCCATTGTGATATTCAGCTATGATAACAGAAGATGCTTGAAGATAAAAATAATGTTTTAAAACAGCTGTTTCTTTGATACAATACGAATGATATAAATACATTAAATTGTAAGTTGTACATTCAAGGAAAATAAAATCTAGCGTGGAAGAAAAAGCATAAGTGAATTTTTAAAAAGGATCTGTAATTTTAAAAATTGCTCAAGAAAACAATAAAAAGAATAGGCAAGGGGATCCTGGGTGGCTCAGCTGTTTAAGTGCCTGCCTTTGGCTCAGGTCATGATCCTGGGGTTCTGGGATAGACTCCCACATCAGGCTCCCTGCTCAGTGGCAATTCTGCTTCTCCATCTTCCTCTCCCTCTGTGATCTCTCTCACTCTTGCTCTCTCTCAAATAAATAAAAAAGAATAGGCAGGATAACCGGGTAAAGATGACAATATTTAAAATGATTATTTATTATTATTATTATTATTAAAATAAATATAATACAGGGGCACCTGGGTGGCTCAGTGGTTGAACATCTGCCTTTGTCTTGGGTTATGACCCCAGGGTCCTGGGATCAAGTCCCACATCGGGCTCCCTACCGATAGTCTGCTTCTCGCTCTGCCTATATCTCTGCCTCTCTCTCTGTGTGTCTTTCGTGAATATATAAATTAAAATCTTTAAAACACAAAGTAGGGATCCCTGGGTGGCGCAGCGGTTTGGCGCCTGCCTTTGGCCCAGGGCGCGATCCTGGAGACCCGGGATCGAATCCCACATCGGGCTCCCGGTGCATGGAGCCTGCTTCTCCCTCTGCCTGTGTCTCTGCCTCTCTCTCTTTCTCTCTGTGTGACTATCATAAATAAATTAAAAAAAAAATAAAAAAAACACAAAGTAAAATTAATACATAATTATAATAATATGAATTACTAATATATGAAACACAAATTAAATGTTGCTATAATAAAAATAATATATAATAAAATATTATTATTTAATGATGAGATTTGGAGAATTTTTCCCATCTTTCTAAAATAAAACAAGTAATTTTCCTTAAAGAAATAAAAATAATTTAATTAAATGTAATTTTAACATACCAATAATAATGATTTAGAAGTCAAACTTCATTTTATTGCATAATTATATTAGACAAAAAATATAATTGGCCAAAATTATTACATGGTCAGAGGCTTATTTTTCAGGTATACTATGTTTAGAAACCATAATAGCATTGCATTGTTCATATATTTATATAAATTCTGTAGAATACTGATATTTTGTGCTCTTTGTATATAAACATATGCTGATATTCATATGAGAATACCAGATTTGCATGTTAGTAAAAACATGGTTTGTGGGTTTGTTTGTGTTATCTTTTCATTCTTCTTGAAAATAATAGTGGTCCTTTGCAAACCTGAAATAGCACAATTTCCTGTATTTTTGATGTTCTCCAAAAGACAGAGACTATATATCAGTACAGATAGGATGTTGGCTTTAAATGAAACTGTTACAGTTGTTCTCTGTGCTTTTTCTAATAATAATTTTGCCACCCCATTCTTCCTTGGCTACAGTTTTTAAGTAGATTTAGTGGGAGTTTTTGTATGCCATATGAAATATAATCATAACCTTTAGAATCAAATTTCTCCTTCAAGCAACAGTATTTAAAGTGTATCATTTAAGATTTTCCCCCTTAGCTTCTATATTCCTATTTAATCATTATTTAACACCTCTACAGTCCTTTATCTGATCATCATTTCCCAAAATTTTTAAGCATGACAGCCCCCTGAAATACCCACTAAAAGGCTGTCTACTTAATTTCTGCACAGGGAATGGACACAAGATTATTCTACAATAAATTGTCAGTCTCATCTTCACAGGCTTGCAGAGACACACACATAGTGTTGCTGATCATCTTCAAGTCCACATTTATTGAAATGCACTATTTATCATTATTCAGGACTGAGACTCTCCTGTCAAGAGACAAAAGTGTCAAATGAAGTCAGCACGTTCAAGGGATTTAAAGCAAAGTCAGCTTTGGTTCAACAGGTATTTCTTTGTACTTAGGAACCTGACCCCAGATGTGTTAATGTGCAAAGCAGTAGGGTAGGTATGATGGAGTTTTACAGATCTACCCAGTGAACATGTGGCAGACACATGAATACAGCAACTCACATCATTTTTCATTGAATCCTCTACTCGGAGAAATAATTTAAGAACAGCAATTAACTGAGGACTAGCCACTTAGAAAACATTTATTGAGAGCCTACTGCAGCCTTCACCCACAAATTAGACAAAAATGGTCTTTGCAATGCATACTACTTGGAGGTCACTATTCTTTCCTTCACACATTGGTCTCTTCTCATGAGGAATATAAAAGACCCATTTGGGTCTCTTCTCATATTGTTTCATATGAAGAAGGAAGTCTGAGAAAGGCTTATCTGCAATTATTTAAAGTATGTCTGGAAGAAAAGTAGAAGGAGTGAACTCAATAGCTTCACTTTTTTCCTGCCTTGAGCAAGACTCCTTTCAAGATTTTTTTTCTGTACAGCCACCACTTTAAGTAATTCAATATTATACCTGAAATTTGGAAAGATAATTCTCTCAAATTCAGACTGGTCAACTTAAACTTATTTAAGCAGACATGACTAGTCTAATGTATGTTGTTAGAATTTAGGACTAATCAGCTATTAGAAGTAGGAAAGAAAAATATAAAAAAATCAGACTTAATGTAGGATTCTGTTTACAGGTTTGTGTTTTTTTTTTTTAAAGCATAAAGTTGGGCAGCCTGGGTGGCTCAGCGGTTTAGCGTCGCCTTCAGCCCAGGGCCTGATCCTGGAGACCCGGAATCGAGTCCCACGTCGGGCTCCCTGCATGGAGCCTGCTTCTCCCTCTGCCTGTGTCTCTGCCTCTCTCTCTGTGTTTCTCATGAATGAATAAATAAAATCTTTAAAAATAAATAAATAAAAATAAAAAGCATATATTTAAATGTATCCTCACCATTAATACCCTACTTCAAGAATTAAACCCAACCATATTAACCTATAAAGGAAAAATATGAAATTTATCATTCAAGATTACTTGATATGTAACAATTTCTATACCTCACACCAATTTTGTAAAGGAATAAGAAAATAAACATAAAATACATATTTTTGTTTTCTTTGTTCTGTCAGTCATATAAAAATTAAGACTTGAGAACTAAATAATGATTTTCTGAAACAAATATAAATTATAAATTATTGAATAGTAGAAAGTTTAGAAGATGGACATTGATGAAAATAACAGAATAAGGACATCCAAAACTAATGTCCCCACAGAGCAATGAGAAAATGGCAAAAAAAAAAAAAAAAAAAAAAGTAAAAATTAACTTTTCATGACTATGAAAATTAAGCCAAGGTTTGTGGTAACCCAGGGAGTATTTATTCAAGAAAGGCAACAATGGGGACACCTAGGTGGCTCCGTGGTTGAGCATTTGCCTTTGGCTCAGGGCATGATCCCCGGGTCTGAGATTGAGTCCCATATCAGGCTCCCTGTAAAGAGCCTTCTCCTCCTTCTGCCTGTGTCTCTGCCTCTCTGTGTCTCTCATGAATAAATAAATAATATCTTAAAAAAAAAAAAAAAGAAAAGCAACAATGAGTTCTGTGGGATTTTTAACTTCCCTTAGTTCCATCCCTAGCTAGCGCTACTGTAACTTGAAATCCAACAATCCATGTTATGGTGAAAACCAACAGCCTAGAGATCATTTTCTAGATCACTAGAAAATGGAATCGAAACTTCTGCTAAACTCCATTTCCAAAGAATTGCTATCAATTGACCTTGGTGGTTTCTTGAAAGACCTTCCTTGTAATGTTGTCTTCATTTGACCTGTGTTAAAACTTCCCCAATGCAAATTCCTTTTCCCTGAGAGTATTTGTTAAAAACAAATACAGGCATTTGCTTAACTTCATGGCTGCCTGAGGAAGCGGATCACAATTGGAGCAAATAATAGAATGACCAAAAGCTTTAAAACAAAAGCTAGAGAATAAGATGTCCACAGTCTCTTTGATAAGATCCAACAAACTCCTGAGAATCCAGAGGGTCATTTCCATACATGAGACTGTGCACATGCTCAGGGCTGTGTGGCTGCTCAAGAAAGACTTAAAATGGCCCTAAGCTATTTCTTACATCTGCTTGAACTTGAAACTCTTAGCAAGCAGGAAGTGAAGTCTAAGACAGAGGTATTAATTGCTAGCTGAGTATTGAAGTAAACCCTTAACATGCATACTGAGCCTCTTAGCAAAGACTGAGGCTTATTGGTTCTGGATTCATAAAGAAATCTAAGTTGAATCATTAGTTCACCACTAAGCCAACTGGCAGAGACAACAGCAGCCACACATGATAAATAATATAGACTCTACATAATTAGCTTAGAACGCCACTGAACAGTAGGAGATATATGAAGCTTTATAGGAAAAACATTTTTGTATAGTATGAAATTAAGTTGTTATAAGTAAGATACTAATTGTGATCCTCATGACAATCACTAAGAAAATAACTCAAAAAAACAGTTTAAAAAGGGGGGGGGAGGAATTTAAATGGCACATTAGAAAATATCTATTTAACACAAAGAAAGCAGTCATGAAGAAATAGAGGGAAAAACAGACATAAGACATTAGCTAACAAACAGAAAGTTATGATGGGAAGAATGATGTACTTTTTAAATGAGATTACAAACTACTGGAGTCAATGAGATAGAGAGATACACAAATGCTATGGGAGTAAGGTCTTTGGCTTTTTCCAAATTAGTCCATCTTTTGCCTTGATCTGCATTGATTTTTTTAAACCTAGAAATCCCCCAAGAATAACTATACCATCTTCCAATATTCTGCATATGGTGAGAGACAGATGGAAAAGCACCTTTCAAACCCTTAGAATAAGGGGTAAAGGAGAATAATTGTGCAACTCCCACATAAAACCTTCACTAATGATTTCATTAGAGTCTCCTATCTAGTGTTTATCCCAGGCTGATTGTTGATCAGGAAACAATTCAAAAGAAGACAAAAAGAATAAGAAAGAGGAGGACAAAGGACAAGAGAAGTGGAGACAAAAACTGATTCCAAAGGAAGGAGGGAAAACACATATTCTCCAGCCGGGCTTCAGGCTTTCAACAATAAAATCATAGATTATAATTCAAATTCTGTTTCTTGTTTCTTATTTCTTTCTTAATTGAGTCCATCATGCTAGTCACACAAGCCCTCAATGTACATGCTGCACTTTCTCACATCTTCTCTCCTATTTTGTCATTTCTTTTCCTAAAATGCTATTCTTCTCTCCCATGTCAAAAGTGTCTTTTCTTCAAGATCTCTTTTCTTCTTTAAATCCTATCTTCACTAATCTTTTTCAGGTGGGCTCTGCTCAAAATAATATCTCTACATTTAAAGGTCAGTTCATTTCAGTTGTCATTTATTATTTTTTGTCTTAATTCTGGTCTGAGCATGTCAGGCTCAGATGAAAATACTGGTGGCTTGAATTCCAAAGGGTTTATCAACAGATGAAATCTGGAAGTAAGCAGTGCAAGGATTATCTAGAGCAGGGATCATTAAACTACAGCCCTTTTGTTGAAATATAGTCATATCCATTCATTCACATATAGTCTATGACTGCTTTCACACTGCAATAGCAGAGTTGAGCTGTCCCAATGCCTTACTGGAAAAAGGTTGGTTTAGACACACCACAAGGCCATCAAGGACACAAACTTCCTCCACTTTCTACTCCACAATCTATCCTCAGTAACAAGCTTTTACCCTCACAGCCTTTCATGTTTCCAAAGCCTACTGTATTTCTTGTCAGTTCCAGTCATTGGGTTCATATTTCAAACAGATTTCATTTAGTTAAACATATCGCTACGCTTGAAAATATAAGGGTTCTGTAAAGAAGGAAAAGGAAAGATAGATATTGTGTCAGCAATTAGCAAACTCTATAATAATTAGGAATTGATTGATTTTAAAAAACAAACACCTAATAAAACTAGCTTAAGTTAGTATTTAATGAAAGAATTCAAAGGAATCTCATGGAATCTGAGGGCAAATGTATTATCTAGTCTTATAAAGGACAGAAACCAGAAATTAGACAGGACGTTCCTTTCCTTGTTTCCTCATCTTTTCTGGACCATGTGGTCACCCTGCTCTTCTGGCAAGGCCCTCTAATTCTGTCTCTGGATGCCAGATTTCTCCACAGAAGCAGATTCAATCCAAAATTCTATGCTTGTCTTTGAATATGGTAACAAATGACCTTTAGCCTTGACCATGTTTCTTTTTTTGATCTAGATCTCAAATACTATGATTAGAGTTTCTGAGTTCCAAATTAAGGTTCATGAAGGATAGAAACTCCCTGGTGTAACTTTGGTCATTTTTCTGCCTATAATTAGATCAGTTGTGGCCCTAAATAATACTTTCATGTGGACTAGCAAACTTTCCAGGCCCTAACAGGTAAATTCTCTGAGAAGGAATATGTGAGAGAAATAAAGATGACAGGCTTCCGGTGCCTAGCTTCTATATGCTTATATTTTATAATGATACACCGCCAAAAATACCTTACACTATTGGTGATATGTTTAATATTTTAGGTCGGCATGTATGGCACCCATTAAGGATTCTGTTTTTCAATTGGAGCAGATTACCTGCTATGGATCAAAAATGAGAATAAAGAGAGTATGTTCCCTCCACTTATTCTTCCAACATTTTCTAAACATAGCAATAAGCTGATCCCCAAATATATGGTGTAAAACCAGTTTCTTTTCCACTTCAGAAATAATAGGATCTTCAGAAATGATAAGATCTTAAAGGCAGAACACTAGTGGCCAATATAGAACCATTGACACCATCAGAAATTGACCAAAAAAAGCAACGTGGGCACAATTAAGCAAGGACTTCTGGTATAAGAATTACACATTAAAAAAAAAAAAAAAGAATTACACATTTTTTTCCTCCTAGCCCGATAACTTGTATGAAGACAAAAGCCATACCTTATATTTACTTATATTTATTACAGTATCCATTTAGAAAAGAAATAGTATTTATCAGGTATACAAGAAACAAAAGAAAAAACTCTATCTTTCTATTGTTACACTATTGTTACTGTCTGTATTCATTTCACAGAATATATTACCCATAAGACATTGTGTTCTCATGTTTCTTTTTTATCCATAATCTCCAAACTCCACTTGGGAAGAATAAAAATGATATTGCTATTCTAGTATGTCAAGTAAAGTGTAATTACATCTCCTGTTCTTCCATTATTATTATTTTTATTATTATTATTATTATAAATAAAACCATGAATATTTCAAATGCCATTTTATTTTCCTTGGCAGGTATTTTCCTAGTCATGTATTTATTTGTCATATATTTTCCTAGTGTGCCTACCTCTATATTCCATGAACCAGTTCAGTGATTTCAAGAAAAACTAGATTTACATGATGGGTTCAGGGTTGTGGGGAAAGGTAAGAGGCATGAGATCCTAATTGAAACTTATTTCATAATCTTTTAGAAACTATAGTATGGTTTGATCTTTTTTCCATATTTACTGCACTTTTATTTATTTTTAAAAATTTATTTAAATTCTAGTTAGTTACCATACAGTGGTATTTTAGTTTCAGGTGTACAATATAGTGATTCAACAGTTCCATACATCACCAGGTGCTCTTCACAAGTGCCATTCTTAATCGCCATCCTCTGTTTCATCCATCCCCCCACCCTCTGGTAACCATCAGACTGTTCTTTATAATTAAAAGTCTGTTTCTTGCTTTGACTCTTTTTCTCACTTTATTTTCCTTTGCTTGTTTGTTTTGTTTCTTAAAGATCTTAAATTCCACATATGAGTGAAATCATATGGTATTTGTCTTTGTCTGACTTATTTCACTTAGCACTAGACTATAGCAAGGTTAGGGGGTTTAAGATTTTATTTATTCATGAGAGACACGGAGAGAAAAGCAGAGACACAGGTAGTGGGAGAAGCAGGCTCCCAATGGGGAGCCCAATGCAGTACTTGATTCCAGGACCTCAAGATCACGACCAGAGCCAAAGGCAGACGCTCAACCACTGAGCCACCCAGGCATCCCTATAGCAAGGTTTAAAGCATTTCTTTTTATTTCATTTATTTATTCATGAGAGACAGAGAGAGAGAGAGAGAGAGAGAGAGAGAGAGAGAGAGGCAGAGACACTGGCAGAGGGAGAAGCAGGCTCCATGCAGGGAGCCTGATGTGGGACTTGATCCCAGGTCTCCAGGACCATGACCTGGGCCGAAGGCGGTGCTAAACCACTGAGCCACCCAGGCTGCCCGCAAGGTTTAAAACAGAATGAAGGCTGTTACAGAATTTGAACAGTTATGTAGGACTTCTTTCACCTTTTTTTTTTCCTCTTTCACCTTTTAAATATGGAGTACTCATAAAGCTATAATGAATCTGATGAGGTTAATTATCTTTTTAAGTTTTGGGTTTAGCTTTGTTTTGATTTTTTTTTTGACATCAATACTATTTATATAAAAGAACTACAAAGATAAATTCATTTTTTCATTAGTTATCTTTTGTGACAACCATCTCAAAGTCTGAATGGAATCTTCTGAATTTTTTAATTTCAAAATTGTAGCAATATCTACCTATGAAATATCATATATCTGTTATTAAACAATTAAATAGACTGGATATCAGCTAATTCTCTGTGAGGAAAAAAAGGATACCTTTTGTATTTTTCATAGATTCTATGGTTATTAGGGAAAAGCAAGAACGTACACTTTAAAAAGACAGTTTATCAATATATACTTTATGTTATGATTTTGGAAAGGCTTTTACAATCCTTTAATATGAATTGCATGGTAGGAATAGCTAACTTAAATGGATGCTACAAGTGCAAAAAAGTATTTTCCATTCTACCTCATGACCTTGTTTTACTTCTGTGACCAATGACAATGGCCTTGTCTTGATGATGCCATTTAGCTTACTTTGATCCTTACAATGCATAAGAAACACTTTCATCATTGACATTGATTTGTTATGCATTTGACTTTTTGATGAAATGGAGGGATAAATCCCTCCTTGTTCTATTAGTATGATGGCATGGTATTACAAATTACATGTTTGTTTTCTAGTAAAATATAAATGACACTAGAGAAAGCAATTTATTCTAAAACCATAGTATAAACTCCTATATTTTAAAAGAACTGATGTAATCAAGTTGATAAACCATGAACCAGGCTTATTTAAATGAGTTGTCTTTTGGCATATGGAAAGAATTATTTTTTGTTATGAAAATCAAACAAGCTGTTAGTGAATCACAGAAGACAAATACAGAAAATTGCCTTGTGAAATCACATTTCAGGAGGATCCATTGCCCATAGCAATGATAAAAGAACAACTGGAATATCAGAAAGAAATGTGCCCGTGTTAGTAATAGAGAAAACAAAATCTTCTTTCCCAATATTGTTCTAAACAAATTAAATATTAATCATGCCAATAACGTAAGTGTTTGAATAACTGAAATACCTATAGTACTGCCAAAATACAACAAAATTAAAACTGTGTTTTCAGGAGTATACTGGTGGATTAGATATTCTGGCTGCTCCTGTCATTGAAAACAGCTAAAAATACTGGATAAAATATTTTTCTAATATCTTAAAATACATCAATGAACTGACAAAAGCATTGATAAATACAAAGAGGTTAAAAAGAAAGAAGTTTTATTTCAGAGAAGGAAGCAGAGCACTAAAATTTATTTACATATTGAGAGAGGTTCTGCTGACCAAGAGATATTCAGCTTTAGTTTCCATAAGTTTTAAGGAAATTAAGCCTGGAGAAAAGCCCAAGAAACCACCAAGGTGGAGAGACTACTAGAAAACTTCCAAGATATTCCTGGAAGCTCAAAGTACTACACCTTCAATGCAAAGATGAGTTAGAAATAATCCTGGACCTCAAATGTTTACCATGGAATATTTTAAGAAAATTTCCTCAAGTGAAAACTTAAAGCTGAGTCTTCCCTGAAACTTTGTAACCATAGGTGGGCTTTCCCTCAGTTTGCAACTAGTGTAGTTCAAAAAGCTGCTAGGTAAGAGTTTGATTAAAAGTGGTCATAGGGGCACCTAGGTGGCTTGGTCAGTTGAGTGTCCACTCTTGATTTCAGCTCAGGTCTGGATCTCAGGGTCATGAGATTGAGCCCTGGATTTGGCTCCAGTCTGAGCATAGAGCCTGCTTGAGATTCTCCCTCTCTCCCTCTAATTCCGCCCCCCCCCCCGCCCTATGTGCATGTGTGTGTGCATACCCATGTACTCTCTCTAAAAAAAAAAAAAAAAAAAAAAAAAAAAAAAAGTGGTCAAAATCATAACAAATGAATATAGGGGAGAAAAAAGAGAGAAATGAACCATAAAACAGATTCTTAACTATAGAGAACAAACTAAGGGTTGCTGGAGAGAAGGAAGGCAGGGAGGTGGGTTAAATGGGTGATAGGTATTAAGGAGAACACTTGTGATGAGCACTGGGTGTTGTATGTAAGTGAGGAATCATAAATTCTACACCTGAAACTAATATTACACTGTATGTTAACTAGAACTTAAATAAAAACTTGGAACTTAAAAAAAGAAAGAAATTTGACATGGATTGGAAATGCCTCAGATCCCTAGAAGGGGAACAACTTTACTGAAAAAAAATCATTACTGGAGGAAAAACTTTTATATAACTTCTTAATAGTTAATGCACAAAATATTCAAGAAATAGAAGCACTCCAACAAAAGTGACAAACACACAAGGAAACAAGACACTATGAGGAAAAACAGCAGTAGGCCTTCAAAATACTTGACCTTTTAGTATTATCACATATTAAATATTATGTAATTGTGCTTTCCACAATTTAAAGAAATGATATAATTTTAGAAGTACAAAGCAATAATCTAACAGAATGACAATAAAACAAAAGCAAAAATATTTTAAATTATAAAATATATTTGAAATGTAAACAAGTAGAAGTTCTAGAAATAAAAAGCATATTAATATGACAATTTTAAAAATCAGTGAATAAGTTTAATAGCAGATGAGAATAGCTGCAGACAGAAGTAGTAAATTCTGAAGTATATCTGAAGTATATCTGAAGAGAATAATCCAGAAATCCAAAGGGATGGAATTTTTAAAACTGACTTTGAAAAACATGGACCAAATGATAAAGTTCAACTCAATCCCATTGGAGTTCATAAGGAAAGAAAAAAGAGAACAAAGCAGAAACCAGTTTTAAGAATAATAATGAGAAATTTCTAGAAAAGTTGAAAATCATCAAAAACATTCAAGAAAGCCAATGCATTGCAATTAGGATAAATAAAAAGAAAGCCATATCCAATGACACCATAGTAAAAGTAGGAAACCCAGAAAATTTTAAAACAGAAAACACAGATCACTTCAAATGTAAGAAAGACAGAGATATTTGGTGCAGCCACTCTGGAAAACAGTATGGTAGTTCCTCAAAAAGTTGAAAATAGAGTTGCCCTACTACCCAGCAATTGTACTACTAAGTATTTACCCCAAAGATACTAATGTAGTGATCCAAAGGGGCTCCTGCATCCCAATGTTTTAGTAGCTATGTCCCCAACAGATATGGAAAGACCTCAGATGTCCATCAACAGATGAGTGGATATATATACACGAGGTGGTATATATACATATACACAACAAAATACTACTCAGCCATAGAAAGAAAGAAAGAAAGAAAGAAAGAAAGAAAGAAAGAAAGAAAGAAAGAAAGAAAGAAATCCTGCCATTTGCAATGATGTGGTTGGAACTAGAGGATATTATGCTAAGCAAAATAAGTCAATCAGAGAAAGACAATTATATGATTTCACTCATATGTGGAATTTAAGAAACAAAATTTAAGAAACAAAATTGGATCATGGGGGAAGGGAGGGGAAAATAAAACAAGACAAAATCAGAGAGGGAGACAAACCATACAAGACTCTTAATCATAGGAAACAAAGTGTTGCTGGAGAAGAGGGGTGTGGGGTGGGGTAACTGGGTGCTGGACATTAAGGAGGGCACATGATGTAATGAGCACTGAGTGTTATATGCAACTGATGAATCACTGAATTCTACCTCTGAAACTGATAATACATTATATGTTAATTAATCAAATTTAAATTAAAAATAATTTGCAAAAGGTAAAAAAAATAGTTATCTAGTTCAATACCATTTACCTAAATTAAAAATCCATGCATACAGAGCTATAATCCACAGTTAGTAAGTCCATACAAAAACAAAAAGGTTCATAGGGATTTGGTATAACATGAGGGAAAATTAAGAAAAAACAAATATATAAATATGTACATAATAGAAGAGAGGGCCTGGTACACAAGCGGTGACGAAAATGATGATGTCCCACAAATTGAGGTTTATAGCTAATTCAGTGAGAAAAGATACTTGATAAATCCAAAAAGAGTAAGAAGAGAGAAAAAAAAGAAACTTTTATTTTGGAAATAAATCTATGATTATAACAAATGTAAGGTTAAATATATATACATATGTTATATACACATACATATATATCATATTAACTGTAAAATATGGATACTAAATAACGATAAATGTTTTAAAAGTTCTGATTCTCCAGGAAAATATAATAATTCTAACAAAGTATAGACTGAATAACATAGCTTCTGAATATACAAAGTAAAAATTGAAAGAATAAAAGGAACTGACAAATCCAGAATCATACTGATGGATTTTTGACACATCTAATTTACTGATTAAGCAGAAAAATCAACAGTAACATGGAAGATGTAAGCAAACATTTGTAGATGATCTAACACACACATATATAATAATGCACCCTAAAGTTACAAAACACATATTCTTTTCAAACAAATAAAGAGGATTTCCCATGCTAGTAATGATGGGCTGTCTTGTAGTAGATCAACCCAGATAAAATATAAAATCTATCTATTGGAAGACATTCAAGACATACTAATCTAGTGAAGATTTAATGAACAAAGATCTGGGAAGAAGTGGAAAATGAGGCCACTTCAGCTTCATTCATTCCCATTTTTTGCCTCAAGATGTTTGCTAAGCACAACTTCTTAGCAGTCTTAAAAGGCTTTAGAGCAACCACTAGAGTGCTGATATTTCCATGAAGGAAAATGTTCTAGTAAAGAACTCATGCTTTTAGCTTGGAATTCCTCTAAAGTTACTTTCTAGGGGTGGAATTGAACCAGAAATAGACCAGATATCATAAGTCTAAAACCCAGTCCATAATTAGGTATTTTATTAGGATGATAAAACATCCAGAGATTCATATTACCCCTAAAATTTTTCATATAACCTGTTCAGTATTGCTAAAAAATTACCCAAAATATCAGGACACAATAGCAAATGATCAAGCACCAAGGTGAAAAACAAAGTAGGCAAACTCTTATAGGTACCCACATGTTGGAGCTGTCAGAAACAAAACAGAGGCACCTGGCTGGCTCAGATGGTAAAGCATGAGACTCTTGATCTCAGGTTTGTAAGTTCAAGCACCACATTGGGTGTAGAGCTTAGCTAAATAATAATAATAATAATAATAATAATAATAATAATAATAATAATAGTTAAAAAACATAAACCTCAAAAACAAACCAAATACACTTATGTCTTCTATTAAACAAATAAAATTATTTGGAAAGTGATATTTGATAATTGGAAACTCCAAAAAAACTAATGTATATTCTAGAATAGATATATACAAATGAGATAAAGTTGAATGGATGTAGTTAACGCAGATTAGAAATAGCTGAACAGAGGGCAAACTGTCTGGATCAAACCATTAAGCGTCCAACTCTTGATTTCAGCTCAGGTCATGATTTCAGGGTCATGAGATCAAGCCCAGCATGGAGTCCAGCATTGAGCCCTATGTTCATTAGAGAATTAAATAACCTGGAAAATGTACTATATTCATGGATTGGATGACAATGTTATAAAGACAACACTTTTCCACAAGTTACTGTATAGAGTCAAAGATATTTCCAATCAAGACATTTCAAATCAAAACCACAACTTAGGAGGCAATGGAAGGGATGCCACAAGTTAACCTTATAATGCACACCGAAGAGCAAAAAGCTATAAACAGCCAAGACATTCTGAAGAAGTAGAGCAAGATGAGAAGATTTGATTCACAAGATAAAATTCCTTATACCTTTAAATAATGGCACTTTTATCTTGGTGCAAAGATGGATACATTGACCATGGAGTAGAGATCCCAGAAATAAGCCTACATATTTGTGACTGAGTAGCTATCATAGATGCCTGGGAGAAGAAAACAGACAATTTGTTTTTGTTTTTGTTTTGTTTTGAAAACAGACAATTTTATAAATGATACCTGGACATTTGTGTATCCATGTGGGGAATAAATGTGAAATTGGACCCCTACCAGAAAACATCCATAAATATTGTTTTCAGGCAAATTAATGGAAATGTAAAAGGCGAAATTTTGAAAGACAGACAGTATAGTTCATTTATCACCTAGAGGGGAAGGGAAGGGAAGAATTTCTTAAGCAAGGTACAATAAATGAAAGTAAAAGGGAAATATTGATAAATTTGACAAATTTAAAACTTCTCTTCAAGATATAATTTAATGAAAAGATGAACCACAAACTGGAAGAAGCTATCTATAACACATTAGTACTTAGATATATAAAGAACATCTACACATCAGTAAGAATAAAAAGTGAATAATATATATTAAAGCAATAATAAAATAGCAGTTAACACTCACCACTTCAAGCATCAGAAAGTATGAAGAACAATTAGAACCATTATTTAGTGTCCATGGGAAAACATACTACTGAACAACAAAAAGCAAATTACAAACATATACAATATAATTTCATTCCTATAAGCTTCAAAAATTTAAAAAACTAGGCCATATATGACTTAGGGAAATAAACATGTGTAAAGAAACCATAAAGAATACCAAGGTAGAAGGTAATGATTAAAGTACAATTCAGAGGACACCTGGGTGACTCAGTGGTTGAGTGTCTGCCACATCGGGCTTCCCACAAGGAAACTACTTCTCCCTCAACTTATGTCTCTACCTCTCTCTGTGTGTGTCTCTTATGAATAAAAAAATAAATAAAAATAAAATAAATAAAGTACAGCTCAGGTAATGAATGTCTCTGATGGAGTTAATTTCCTCTAGCAGATTGAAAAACAATGGTAATGTTCTTTCCCTGAAACTTGGTTCCATGTGTCATTATTCTTGATATCTGGTATCTATTTCATAAATAATTCTTTGTAACTATTCAAATAGTTAATATGGACAATTTTCATGAAGAGTTTTGATTTCCTTGTAGACAGATTCTAAGTAGCTTATTATAATAGTTTGCCAGTAATTTCCCAGAAATGGTATATTGGCTCCACAGCCTGGACAGAATATTTCATAATATTTGGAACTGAGCAATTTCTGGCAGCCGCATCCCTTTTGTAACCTTATTTAGCATATTATTGGCAGAACGGTATAATGGCTAATCAAGAGAAAGTCTTTCTGATGGATCTTGGAATGTCCAATAATTAGGCAAGAATTACCATGAATTTTTAAAGAAATGTATCCACAAACCAGAATAACCCTCTCTGCATAGAGTATTTTCTAACAGGGCAACCTAGAACCCAAATTTATGGGATATTACAGCACTGCCTTATCGAGATAGATGTTTGAATTGAATTTTATAAACTAAAGAAACCTCCCTTGTAGCTAGCTACTTAACAGTGGACATAACTTTTCAATTTTGTGTTATACCAAAACTCAGAGGAAAAAGAGAAGCCATCCTTTCTATATGGAATTTTCTGTATCAGAAGTTGGCTGAAGGCATCCTGTGGTGGACAGGCAGAGTTAGTCCCTAACAAAGTGATATGACCTCAGAATTCTCCTGTCCCCCAAAACATCTTCTTTACAGCTCACTGCAACTCAAATTTCTCATCCCATATTTAATATCTCTAGTAAAGATGTCCATTATCCCTTTGAGTGAATGAGTTTACAATGTCCTTTTCTAAGAGAAGTAAATCACAGGGTGAGCCACTTGAAGGGAAGAGGGAAAACTCGTTAGTCCAAAATCATGTGACTCACAGCTGAGGACAGGAGGGAGGCATAGGGTATGTAAGTGGTGAAAGAGTTACCACAAAAGGAAGAAAACAAGTGAGGAAATGTTTCCTGGAGTTTGCGAGGCCAAATTTCACCAACATTGCTATCTATCACATTCCAACTTTCATTAAAGATTCTTCTAAACCCTACCTTCCCTGAGGGAAGCAGCCACAAAAGGTGCTGTAAAGGAAACTACTTTCATCTTTGACAAAAATCCCTGACATGACTGCCAAAAGCCAGGATTTTGGTTGACAGATAAAGGGAATGAGTTGTATTTTTTTAATTATTATTTGTTTGGTTGACCCATGAAGTGATGTGGTGTTTTTTGTTTTTTTTTTTCCTTTTAGGTCAATGTATTTAAATGAAAATCTCAGTCTGTGTTATCAACTTGCCCACTTAAAATTTAAATTTAAAATTAAATTAAATTAAAAAGTAACTAATTAATCAAAATAAAATTTATATTCAAAATAAGAAAGAAAATCAAACAATCTCAATATGCAATTACTTACCTTTAGCATGCTCTTTCCTGATGTACATGATTCTTGCACATGAAAGATGAAGTAAACAATGTGTAAATGACTTTCAATTCTAACATGAACCATCATGTGCTACAGAGTCTCTCTGTCTAATACAGTGGTCATACATGGCTAGTAAGCCTGTCATATGTGTTGCTGCTTTGACTGCAGAACTAATTTTTAAATTTCAATTTATATTTAAATTTGAGAACTTATACTGAATTGAATTATTGGAAAACATTTAAGTTCGTTTAGACTAACTCAAGTGTGTGCATATGCTTTTTCAACTTTAAATTTTATAAAATGCATACCCAAGTTATGTATTTCTGATGAAAATTTAGCATTCAAATTGAGATGTGCTTTAGGTACACGCTGGATTTCAAAGATTTGGTACAAAAAGAGCTAACGTGCAATAGGCCATTAGTAATTTTTAAATAGATTACATGTTGACATGACAATATTTTTGCTATTAATGTTTGCTAATATTAATGCTTGCTAATATTAGATATATTACTTAATCACATTGATTATACCTTCTGTCATGCAGCTCTGGGAAAAATTTAAATTTGTGGCTTGCTATGTATATATTGTTTTGGAGGGAAATTTTGGTAACATGAAATATGTAGAAAATTTGGAGCTGAGTCACGTTCAAGCTGTGACTCCATCAGTTTATGCCAGTATCACCACGAATAATTCACTTAACTTCTTTGAACTTTAATTTGTGTATGTGTGAATCTGGTGAATGAACAAGATTGTTGCAAGGCTTAAATAAAATACCTTATAGGAAGATCTTGAGAAAACTCCAAAGTACTGGTCAGATGCCAGTTATTTTCAGATATTTTAATTTAATCAAATGTGCATTTGAATTGTAAGCTAAATGAGGGTTTATAAATAATCATGCTTCTATTTAATCACTGAGAATAGCCAAATTGGCCCTAAGCTATAAAACTGCATGCCAGGAAGTTTCCAGAATGCCAAGAGGCTATCTTACAGCAGAGATTCAAAGTGCTGATTCCTAAGCTAGGAAAAGTCTGGTGCTGTAATATTTGGCCACCCTAGCGATTACCTTTAAGAGTATAAAGCTATTGCCTGCAACCCACGTTAGTACATTTGTTTCATTGGCGAGTTTTAAAAATCGACAGAGTAGGGTATAAAGGTTTTCCCCACTTTCCGAAGTAATTACCATTAATTTATGTAGGAAAAATTTTGAGCATTTCCAAATCCAAAAAATCATCTCTTACGCCTTTCTATACCTTAGGACACATACTGATAATGGATGCACAAAATAAATCAAGATAAAGCACAGATGCTCACAGACACAGTTGAAAGCTCCGATGGCTTGAGGCTGAGATGCTGAGCGTAGCTCCCAGGGAAGGAGCCTGGCTGCACACACTCCCTGTACAACAGCCCACCGCAGAACAGATGCTGAATACCATTCACTGTTCTCCTTTGTTCATGAAAGCAAAAACCCTCTCTGGATTTCTTTCAGTTAGCGAAAACAGGTTCTCGTGGAGGTCTTCTGTAAAAGCAAAGCAGCAAAACAGGAACTTTTGAAAAGCAGGGATACCCATGGAAGACACTTGTGGGCTTGTGTGAAGTGCCAAAGTGAATCAAGTCCTGTTTTCTTCTCCTCTCAAGCCAGGGAGAGGAGTAGAACTATATGTGCAACAGTCAAGCAGCAGTTTCACTCGTTTTATTTAACAGATTACTTTCCACTGGAAGAGTGGGCTGATAAAATGTATAAATTAGAAAGTTTTGAGAAAATTTTACAAAGCTGTCCTAAATAATAAGACTCTGCAGATAACTTCTGAGCAGCAGCCATTTTGTTGAAAGCCTCACTTTCAAAGTGATATGAAAATAGCCAGCTCCATTGAATGTTGTCATTCTTTATGAGTCAAATTGTTCCAATTTGTCACCGATATGCCAATAAATGGATTTTTAAGATTTCATTTATTTATTCGTGAGAGACACACAGAGAGAGAGAGAGGCAGAGACACAGGCAGAGGGGAAAACAGGCCCCATGCAGGGAGCCTGATATGGGACTTGATCCTGGGACTCCAGGGTCAGGCCCTGGGCTGAAGGCGGCGCTAAACCGCTGAGCCACCAGGGCTGCCCTAAGTGGATTTAAATGGTCCTTTTTTGCATTGTAAAATCTCAGGCAACAACAACAACAATAAAAGCCTAGATGAAAGATAGTATTTAAAACAGCTTCATTGGGGATCCCTGGGTGGCTCAGCGGTTTGGCGTCTGCCTTTGGCCCAGGGCGGGATCCTGGGGACCAGGGGGGTCGAGTCCCACGTTGGGCTCCCGGCATGGAGCCTGCTTCTCCCTCTGCCTGCCTTTCTGCCTCTCTCTCTCTCTCTCTCTCTCTCTCTGTGTGTGTCTATCATGAATAAATAAATAAAATCTTCCAAAAAATAAAAATAAAAAATAAAAAAAAAAACAGCTTCATTACTGAAGGCATTCTAGAGCAAGTCCCTGAGTCTTGTCAGAAGTCAATAGTATAGACCGAAATTACTCATTAAAGAAATGGAACTTGCCCTTCTTGGCTTATGCTGAACCTTATTATGTGTACTCTTTCTTTCCAGGTAATTGTTCACTGACAAAATTGTTCACAGTCAAAATTCTTCTAGAATGATGACTATCACTCTAGTGATGACTTCTTGTCTATTTTGTCACATTTTATAATAATTTTGGGGTACAACTAGATTTGAATGACAAGATGTTAGCAATTAACTACCCTTGCTCTTTGGGGAATATTGGAAACAATTCTTGACCACTCCCTTCTAGTTTCCTAGAACACGATAAACCCCTTGGACAGCCAGAGGCTAAACCCACTATAATTCTCTTTGCCTTTTTTGCTAGTCAACCCTGGATGAATTGTAAAAGCACGTACTTTTGTGCCTTATCTAGTTTTCCTGTCTAATGAGATTATTAATGTGGTTTCTATGTTAAGCATATGTGGAGACTCCATGACTTTTGAATGATAGCACTGTTTTGGAAACAGTGAACAATGCAAGTAAGGGGTAAATCTCACAAAATTAATATAATATAATTAAGTGAACTTTTCAAAATTATCATTTAGGAAAAAAATGTAAAACTTCTGGATAGAGCTTGAAGTGTTTTACATTTGTTTTATATTTTAACAATAATGCTAATAATAGTGAACTTTTATTGAACACCATCTCAAGTGCCAAAGATGGATTATCTTTGATTCTAACAACAATCCTATAATATAGGAACAATTATTATATTAACTTTACAGGCTCTCTGAGACTGAAAAAGATGTAAAAAGCAAATGATTGCTTTGTGGAAGGATCTATTCATCAATTACTCAGGTTCCCAGGATGACAGAGGTTCTATCTGATTGAGGAAGGAAACATAGTGATCTCACACTGGTTTTCTTAGCTTCCACCTTGAAATGACACACTGCAGCGACATTGCATTGGCTAAAACAAGTTACATGACCACATCCAATTTCAAAAGGAAAGACAAAATGAAATTCTACCTTGCACCAGAATGAGAACTGGAACCAATGTGAAGAACCTTAATGATCTCCACACATACCAAAGATTTGCTGCTTAAGTGATTTGTTCTTGTGTAGGAGTTATATAATACAATTTAATACTACATTTATGCTGAACTCTGACCCTACATTCCAATTTCTTATAATTTATTTATTGCCAGATTCTATAGTTCCAATGTAGGGATAAATAAACTGCCTTAAGAAAATTCAGTCTATAACTTAGAGATCAATGGTAAATACTTATTTTGAAAATTCCGTTTTATTTTTCTCCTGGAATAATTGAACCAGGGACTTGGAGATGATGCTAATAACACTCTATATTACATCACTTTTCTCCTTGAATAGTTTTTCCAAATACATTACCCTCCATCATAAATGTCCTTCAGGTTAGTGTCTCAAGCTTCACCTAAATCATAAACACAATTTTAAAAATGAAGAATTTCTGTCCAATCTTTAATTTTTTACTCCACGTTTCCATACACAAGCAGTAAATAAGTAACCAGCTTCTTTACTTTTCTTTCCTTTGAAGTTATGTGCCATCTTTCTTGGTATTGCTACATAAGGGGTGTAGACATTTCTCTAATATTTAGGGGTGGTTTTTGACTTGACCGTGAAATATTAATTCATATGATTAGTTTTAAGCCTTTCCTTTTTCTAGTGAATTTTTAATTCACTTGCTTAATATTTCCTGCTCAATGGCATTCAAAATATTCCACATCATACAGTATTTGCTTGGCATTGTAGAATCCTACTCTCCTATGATCAAACCATAAATTTTTTAAGTTCCTTCTGTGATATTTTGTTCATTTTATTGAAATCTGAGAGAATATGAACTTAACATTTAGGCAATGACTAGAATGGTTATAAAATAAATAATTCAGAAAATAAATATTAAAATCTTTTAAGGTTAAACTCTGTTCTTTTGTGTGATAAAATACTGAAAACAGCTCAAATTATTTTGTATGGTGTCTGTCTGCAATAAAAAAATCTCAAGGGGCACCTGGGTGGCTCTGGTTGAACATCTGTCTTTGGCTCAGGTCGTGATGCTGGGGTCCAGGGACCCTACTTCTCCCTCTGCCAATGTCTCTGCCTCTCACTCTCTGTGTCTCTCATGAATAAATAAATAAGATCTTTAAAAAAAAACTCAAAAAAGGAAGAGAAATATGAACTAAAAACAAAGTAATCCTTTTAAATATTATTTCTTCCAACTAGTTTTCTTAGCATTATTCTTGTTTCATGAAAACTACTTTATTTTGATTAAACTTTTGATTTAAAAATACGATTTAATCAATATTTTTTTGTTTGCCTATTGTATCTAAAAATAGCTCTTTTCTACCCACAGATTGTTTAGAAGTGATGTGACCATCAAATTTTCAGGATAAAGCTCTTTATTTAATTGCATTTTAAAATGCAGTAAATTATCTCATCACTAGATTAAAAACATGATAAAAACCACTATTAAAAAAATTATGTTGATGGCATATCTTAATTAGAAATCTGTTTCAGAATATAATAATAATATTTACTTGTATTACTTTCTTGTCATCAGAAGTGATATCAATATAATTAGTATATTTAGTACTATTTATTTTATTAATTTTATGTTAATATTTTATTAGTCTTTTATTAGGATGGTTAATTGCTTCTGGTAACTATTTGGCCTGATACTAAATTTTGAAATAAAATATAAGAAGGGGTTGAATTTTAGAAATATTTTTAATACTTTGATTACATTCCAAAATTTATATGGGTGTGTATTAACATATTAATTTAAAATAATCAGGTGGTCTACATTAAACCAAGACTCCTAAGCTATAATAATTGTCATGCTTCTCTCCAATTTATCTATTTTTCTTTCCCCCCCTCACCTGAAAAGCTGGGAACAATACTGGCCCTCTTGAGATTCTTTTGTGAGCCTGAGAGAGCTTCCCTGACATTTTATTAAGGCACATGAGTAAAAATTACTAAAGAGGCAAGTTCTACACAAAGGTGACAAATCATTTGGGGACTGGGACCTGTACCGGTATCTTAAAAAATAAAAATTGAATATATCCAACAAAACATATCCATCAAAACATTTATTTTAATATACTCCATTCTCTTCAGTTGGGCAAAATATTTTTCAAAAGAATAACACTGCTCTCATATAATAGTATCCATTCATTACTATGTGGCAGGCAGTATACTGGGAACTAGAGTTAAATTATCTCATTTAGACTCTATGTCAAGCCTCTAAATTTTGGTATTTTTACCAAAATTTAAGATATAGCCAAACTAGACTCAGAAAAGTAAAGAATTTGTCCAAGCTAAAACTTACAAAGATTCCAAATCATTATAATATTCCATTTATCATAAACAGATGAACCAAGCAGGATTTTTCTTACATGGCTTTACATAATCTTTGAAATTTGGACAATTTAAAAGTATCCCCATTGAATTAACTAGTTGGGGGTTCCCCCCCCAAAAAAAAACTTATCCCTATCTTTGTCCAATAATTACATCATTTGTAAGGCCATATAAGACCTTACAAGATTTGAAAAATTTTCTTAGCAACATATTCGCTCTTCCAGGACTGAATGAAATTCACTTTTGTTTAGGATTACCAGTGTTTGCTAATAGTTCTTAAGTATCCTTCAAGTGCTTAGTAAGTGTCCTAGAATTCATATTAGATTTTGCCTAGACTATCAGATCACAGATAGGCTTCAGGGCACCCTAATGGTGTTGGTAGTTAACTGGCTTGAGACCAAACTTCCAAGATAATATCAGACAGATGGTTAGTTTTTATCTATGGCTTTGAAAAGGAATTCTAGGACTCTTGGAAAAATTATTCTAAACTCTATAAATACTTTAAAATGAGAAAGTAATAAACATCTAGAAATGAATAATTCTTTCTGACGGTTTGATCAGATAAATCACAGAGGGAAAGCTATAATGTATTTCACAAGCAATCTTTAGCATAATCAGGAGATTGGCTTTGTTTTTTACTTGAGTACTTACATCATTATAAGAGAAGTTCAAAATTATACTCAAGGAATTTAGATTTAAATAATTTCTAAGGAATAAGTTCAAGAAAAAGTTATTTTAAAAATAGCAATATTATCATTATGGTCTATTCACTTTTGTTCAGCATTTTTGAATATCTTAAAAATAGATAAATGATAGATAAGGAGATACTTAGACACATAGACATACACATGGGCAAATTTGTTGGCTCTTGACAAATTAGATATTACATAATTCTGATGAATTCAGGAACTCTTTTAAAGCTGTACTTTACTTTTCTAAATTAAAATGATAAGATCAAAAAAATAAAATAAAATAAAATAAAATGATAAGATCAACTGAAGCTTCATGAGATACCAAAAAATATTTAGCTCATTCAATTCATCATGGTTAATTATCTACCTGAACAAAGTCCAGGTCTTACAACAAACCCTATGTCTATATTTAAGGAACTTGAAATAAGATACTCCTCAAGAAGCTTAAAAAAATAAGAAGTCTTGTCCTCTGTAAGAAAACAGGTAGAGGTCAGACTTTTAGAGACTTTATAAGATCAATAAATAATAGGAATATCTGCTGTAAATATTGGTTTGGATATAAAATAGATTGGCAATAGAATGTTATTTCAGTCAGGATCTTAATCTATTAGATGGCACTGAGAGGTTAAAAAAAATTATAGGTAGAAAGACAACAGATAAGAGGAAATGATCCCTGTTGAAATTCTAGAGGAATTCATTAAAAGTAATTTTCAAGGAATAGGAATGAAGAAAATGGATGCAAAATTTAATTTGTAATGTTGACAGGCTAATATTACTTAATATCTTCTTGACTATTCAGACTATTTGATGTTAAAATTCCAGAAGAAAAGACAGCACCCCACAAACCTCTCCTGGAGCTGATCTCTACCTTAAGCCACAGGAAGTCTGATTCCAAATGAAACTAGCTTCTCTGAAAAATAAGGTGGGAATGAGTCAATAAACTCAGGTAAGTAATAGAACAACCATGAAGTGGTACTTTCTAAAGGGATGTTTATTGATTTGCTTGTTGCTTTTTAAAATTTTCGAAATAAGATTTTATGAAATAGTATGATAAGAAACAGAAAATCTCAACTACAGCTTATCAAGCATTTACTATGTCCTTGGGCTTTCCCAGGTATACTATCGAGTCACATTTACCTCATCCAATCCCCACTGTAACTCTATAAATTGGGTATAATTATGTCCACTTTAGGTTTAAAAGAGATCCCCAGAGAGTTTCCTAGATACAAGTGCATTACAAACTTGTGCACATATAAAAGCTAACTTGGTTACCTGATAAAAATCCAGATTCCAAGTTTCTTCCTCCTGAACTCCCTAATTCAGTAGACCTGGGATGGCAAATGAAAATCCATATTTTAAACAAGAATCCATGCTAATTTTTTTAGATGCAGCCAATTTGGGGAACACTGCTTTCTACTTAGCTGCCCTGTGCAAGAGACAAGCAAGTCCTGAGTTTAAGAGACAGTTAAGATAATTTGAGAGAAAATAATTGTGTACTTCTATTTTAGAAGACAAGTTTGTCATAAGTGAAAGACCAAAAAACATACTTTTTGTTTAATTTCATGTGAAAGGGGCAGCCCGGGTGGCTCAGCAGTTTAGCGTCGCCTTCAGCCCAGGGCGTGATCCTGGAGACCCGGGATCGAGTCCCACGCCCGGCTCCCTGCATGGAGCCTGCTTCTCTCTGCCTTTCTCTCTCATTCTCTCTCTCTCTCTCTCTCTCTCTCATAAATAAATAACATTTAAAATAAAATAAATAAATTTCATGTGAATGTGGGACAAAGACACTTTTAGACTTGTGTTAACATGGATGGCAACTGTGGCAATGCAGAGATGGCCAATGCATTAATTAAAAAGAACTCTTGACCAGTTAGCATAAGCATGTATTTATGACGCCAATATAAGCATTTGATCTATCAACAGTTTGAATGAGGAGATAGAAAATGTATACAGGAAATGGTTTCTTCCATCCTGGGACGTAGATCATCACATTTAAGGGAGCAAAACATATACACATCTAAAATATTATGTAAAGTTCTTGCACAAAGTATTAATTTTATGACTAAATTATCTACTTAATGAATGAATTTCAAGAACAGTATGAGTTCTGCCCTCCCCATGTGGGTATGAGCTGTAATGGGAGGGTCTCCCAGAGGAGTGAGCTGATCTAGGACCTTGCATGGCAGGCAGATATATATGCTGGAGTTGTGGGAGAAGATCACCCAGAACTACAAAAGGAATATGGCACCTTAGGCCTCATGAGGAGACTGACATAGGTGGAATGAGAGTGTGTTTAAATGGGATAGAAATTCTTAATAGCTTTATTCTTAGCTAGGGAGATCTTTGGAAGAACTATGCAGAGTTTTCCTGACCTTGCACATCATCTTAAATTGCATTCCTTCACTTAAGCAATCATCTCTGTATAGATAAGCAAATTTAATAGTATTATTTCATGCAAACTAATACAAAGCATTATTATCTTCTTCAAACTATGTCTCTAGTCATATTTATTTATATCTTCCCCTGCAAAGACAGTTGGACAATAATCTAAGTGAAATTATTAAAAAAAAAAAAAACATTTTGTCTTCTCAGTTTATCTAGGATATTACGACTTCAAAGTCTGATTCAAAGGTCCATAAAGTGTAAGATGTGAGCTCTTAAAATCCAGAAATACAGAATAATGCATTTTTCTTTACACTGCTTCTTTTATTTAAAAGCAGAGAAGGTAATTTTTAATTGTCAAAGGAGCCATATTTAGCAGATAAACACCTTCAATAATCTGACTAGGACTTATGGGTTCATTTTGTCAGTTTTACTGAGGTTGCATGATGGTTAAGGAAAAAAGAATTCTCGTTTCATTCCATGAAGCATAAATGTGCTCTCCAATTTGGTTTTCTTTTGCTCCTAACACTCATCTCCAGTTTGACTTCAAGTAGTTTTGTTTCTTGTTTAAACTCATGTACTTGAAAATTATTAGTTTCGGGGGCAATACAAATTTAGGCAAGGGCTGATGGTATCTGTGCTGTAATGGATACCCTCTCAGATTTCAGCAGTATGTATCCCTAACAGAGATAAACAGGAAATTTTTTATCAGTGGCATTGCTATCAGACCTAAGAGGATCAGAGTATATAATTGTTATTATCTGACAGGCACCAGCTTATCCTTTACAGAAAAAAAAAAAAAAAAAAACCTAGAAATGGTGAATGACTTTTTCATCATTAACCACCTTCTAACCACTCGTTTTTCTTACCCCCTTAGACTGAGATTATAGGCATGAGAAAAATACCAGTGACGAAATAATCTTTTCTCACAGCTCCTTCACACACTACTCCTTGCATTGCACAAGATGACAATGGTCAATAGAATGTATTCAAGAGCCAAGTGAGAACTGAAAGAGAGATCTGCTGATGATGTCAGGTAAAATAGGAAACCTCTGGCTCCTTACATCAGGTCTCCCAGTTCCAATTATAATTTCAGCCTCAGCTGTGATGGACAGCGCCATATTAAGTTCCCACTGACTACTCATCTCCAGCATGCTCCACATATCTTTACATTGTGTTCCCCAGAACATTCTCCAACACTTGCCCCCCATGCAAGCACAGCCCAGAAGTACTGGGTTAGTATTCCAAGTGGCAATCCCTAACTATTGGGGAACAAGAGCCAGCAGGTAAATGTTCCTGCTTTCTTTCCTTGAGGTTGGCAATTTTAGAAATACAGGTAGACATTCTACTTCTCAGTATGACCTGCTAGAACCAAGCAACTGCTACACAAGCAAAATCAGCTACCTCAATTATTACTACCTGCTAACTTTCATTACATCCCTGCCTCATCTTGATTGGTCCTTTACTCTTGCTCCCTAGATTATCTCCAACATAAATTGTTTGCACCTGTTATCTTTAGAACAGAGATCAGTAAACTTTTTTTCTAAAATAGTAGATTGTAAATGCTTACAGTTCATATAGTCTTTGTTGCTGCTACTAAATTCTGCAATTTTAGAGTGAAAATAGCCACCAACAATACATGATGAATGGACATGACTGCATTGCAATAAAAATTTTATTTATAAAAACTGGTGGTGGGCTGGATTTGGCCTATGAGTCATGGATTACTAACCCCTGTGAATCTCCTAAATTCTTTTGGTAATGAATTAGAATATGCTTAGATATTCCTGAGCTTAAGTATCTTAATGACAATAATTAATGAAGTTAATAATTATCTTTTATTAAAATTATTATATACAAGGCACTATTCCTAGCAGGTGTTTTACATACATTACCATGTTTTATTCTCAACATTTTTATTTCATTTATTAAGAAACTAAAGCTCAAAAAAAAAAACTGTGCTAGTCATTCCTACTGTTCACCAAATAGTTTTCTGCCTTCTGAATACATGATTGGATTATAATTCCTGGTAATTTTTCCAGTGGGGAAAGGCCATCTAATTATTTCTGGGCAATGCATTATAAGATTTAATTAATGTCAAATGACCCTCCAGAGCTCTTTTTCCCTTTGTAACAACTACTGACAAGTTCCAGATACTAAGCCCCAGCTTAAGGACAATATGAGGAAACAAACACCCAGTGAACATGTAACATAAGGGGGAAAAATATCTGAGATTTCAGAAGTTATTTGTTACCATTCATAACTTCACCATCTTGATTACTACAGAAAATAGGTCACTTGGCCACTGCCACATCTAATAAGTGACATAGACAAAACTTGAACATAGGTCTTCAGACTCCAATGCTTGATTTGTTCTCGCTATACCTCCATCACTATGTGTAAGCCTTTTTCTGCACATAAAATCATGTTAAAGCAACCTCTCCCCAACGAAGGATGTTACCCAAACACCAAAGACCTTCTTTCTTAGCTGTGCTCAAAATACACAAAAAAGAAAAATCTGGAAAAGGATGAGCAAAACGAACTCTGATTCTAGAAAAATTGTCAAGTACATAAAATTTAGACTCAGAGCCCTACCTTCTTTTTCCTACTCTTACCCATACTTCCTATAGATGAAACATTCTGGGACATCTCACCAGTCTTATGATTGACTTTCCTCTGGTTACTACTCCCATTTCTCTCCAATGGAGGCAGGTACTCCCTACTATGTGACCAGACTGTTTCTTTTTTTCTTTCTTTTTTTTTTTTTTATATAGCAATTTTATTTAATGGACCAGACTGTTTCTAATTGACCATAGATTGACCCCTGACCAAGACAGGACAATCAACTGCTCTTCCCAGGGAAACTAGGATTGGGGCTGATCCACTGAAGCTGGTTTTTCTAATGCATGAAACATTCTGAGATTATGGAGTAGCAGACTTCACTCTGCTGTCTGAACCAAGGTCTTCAGAGAGAGAAACAAGTGGACATGCAGAAAGGTGAGAAAAAAAGACAGAGAGGGAGCCCTCCCAGCGTTTATAGTGCTGGTTCCAGGCCCAGCTGCACTCCTGACATTGAGGTTAATGAGATGTACCTCAGTTCTGTCAATAAATTCTTTCAGTTTGCTTAAGACACATTAATTTTTTTCCTATGATTAGAAAGAGTCCTAAAAAATACAACTCCCAATTCACAAGTTCTTTTTGACAACTGTTCAAAAATTGAATCTTAATGGATGGACTACATTGTCTAGTAAAAATAATTAGCCTTGATGACTACCTCAAAAAAGACTTTAGTAAAATAATCCAGTCTTAAGTATTTTAAAGGAAAATCACTAAAAACAAATAGCTGATTGCAGAAACTGAGTATAACTTGAGCTATTTTAATCAATTACCTTTCCAATATTCTTCACATTATCCTCATCCCCTTTCTCACATCAGAGTAGACCTAATACAATATGTTTCCTAACCCCAGGGTCAGAAAATACATATTTTTTAATACAAACAGAAAAACTGAGTGAAAGTTTGAGTTTTACTATCATAAGTTATCTCCTATTAATTAGAAAAACAGAAAAGAATAATTAATTCAGTATTTTGGTTTTCAAGACATAATCAGTCCTCTTGGATTAATCTTTCCAAAAATATGCCCAAATTGCAAAATATTCTTCTAAGTAAGAAAGATAAATTATTTAAATTAAATATCTCATTTTTTTTTCTCATGGAAGGAAGTATGTTGTTTTCTATAGTACGTCAGTAGCAAGTAATATGATTCTATAAATGTATAGACTAGTTCACTCTGCATCACTTGCTATATAAATAGAAGAAAAATGTTTAGGCTTAAAAAGGAAAGAGATAAACAGCCATTTCAGGAATAAATCATTTAATCCTTTGACTAAAACCATGAACATAAAATAAATATATTATGTGGTCTGCATCAAAATTTCCTGAAATTCAGGAGGCTAAACTGAATTAATATTATATGTTGCCTCAGGAATTGCAGCTAGCTGCCCCAGGAAGTATATAGATGTATAGCTATATATCTCCTAAACTGTGATATAAAATAAAATTTGAAAAAATCAGACATTGTTTATTGCCTAAATATTTATAGTGTAGGGAACTTCAGCATCAATAAGTTTTTTTAGAAATATTCAGGCTTATTTGGATTTAGTTAGTCTAAAATAATTGAAATTAGAAGATTAATTATAATTTCATATTTCTAGTCTTGAATTGAATCAAATGATATTGTTTTCATTCTTACTATTTTTTGCTATTATTATCCTATTTTTTAATTTAATCCACATAACATTTGGAAAAACATTTTTGACTAGAGATTTTCTACAGAGATTCTATTTAAATAAGAAAAATTATGTACTGATATGCATTTTCATTACAAAAATGTTCATATTCAAAAATCATGAGTGATTTAAGTTTTCACTCAAATAGTGTAACATTTATAATAAGCCATATCTTGATTGTTTAATGCTTAATATTCAGCAGGAATTAATTTCATATTATTACAAATGATAAAGAAATGATGCCATGCTACAGAACTAGAATTTCTAATTTATAAACTCATTTTTATATTCACACATTGGAGAAAATTGTGGACACATTAAACTGCTTACATAAGCTTTTTAAAGAAGTAACTACAAAATGGAAAGTAAAATTTGCAGTGCCATTTGGCTGGCTAATTTATCTAAAATACGATAACTGTAAAACCAGGTAGAAGGTCATAATTATAATTTTTCTCAGTGAAATCTGCAATAGATCTCTCCACATTTAGAGAATTCA
The DNA here is from genome assembly GCF_048164855.1 of Canis lupus baileyi. Lineage (NCBI taxonomy): Eukaryota > Metazoa > Chordata > Mammalia > Carnivora > Canidae > Canis > Canis lupus. Next base: position 17,413,652 of record NC_132854.1, on the reverse strand, counting down.
GCATTTTTCTCATTCTTTAAAGTTTTTCTTTAAAAAAGTATCCAAGCAAGACAAACTACATTTGCAATTCCTTAATAAGACTGTGTGTAAGACACAGGTATAGTGATAAGTTTTACATTTCAAGAAGGATAGGGAATAATTTCTTTTTTACCCTAAACATCCAGAAGAGTGGTCCTATTAATTCAAGGTCTCTTACCCTTCCAAAGGAAATCATCTAAAATTTTATGTGGCCGTTTAAATGATTGCTTTGGGAAATTTATATGGTAGTCATGGGAACAAGTAAAGAAGTCAAGGCAACGTTGATCATTTTAATAGTGTGCAAGTGATCCATCCAATTTGTAAATACCTTGGACCACTCTTCTAGGTCATGAATGATCAGAAAAGGCATTTATACAAAATTAATGAAATAAAATACAAGCTCATTAATTTAAGCTAAAGTCCCCTAAAGTTTTTTAATTGGTCAGATTCATCATAAATACTCTATCTGAGCTTTTGAGAAAGCAAAATATACCTCCTTTAAAGTGTTATTACATACTTTTTAAAGAAGACCTATTTTCTCTTTGACAATTGAGAGATAATTCCTTTTTTCTTTTAACATTCTGAGTATTTCTACAAACAGTACTTCTCTACAAAATCTCCTTCAATGGTTTCATCAACATGTGTTTGCATTTAACTAGTAAAGATGTCAACATGGTGCTCATAGATCTCAACAGTAGCTATGTCTGAGGTGAACTGCAACAGGACAGGGCAAACCTGCAACCAGCACCGGCAGGAAAGTGAGTAGATGACAAAAGAACTGACCATGTTATAGATTCTGGAAAGAGACAGGACAAGATATATTGATAATATCTGGGCAATAAATATTCTAAAGTGGCAGTTTGGGAAACAGTTTGGATAAAGAGTGATCCAACATGCAGGATGTCCTGGGATTCCCGAAAAGAGTAATGGAGAAAAGGTGCCATGCATCTTCAGAATCCAAGACAAGAAAGCAGAGAGCATGAAAGAGGTCTGAGAGCAAGTAACTGAGCTTCAGTTTCAAAGCTGGGATTTGGAGACTAATCTCTGAAGGGGGATGAGGAGGACCCCAATCATAGAGGGATCAGAGGATCAAACAGATTGCACAAATGCAATAAGACAGAGACGGGAACAAAGTAGAGCCCCAGGTACTAGAATGAGAAACTTGGTTAGTGTACTAAATAATTGATAAGTTGTTTATGATTAATTTAAGATAACTAAAGTAAAAATCTAAGAAGAAAACTATATCAAGTAAATTTTCCTTTGGAACTGAGGCAACTCTGAATGTGAGGCTGGCAGGTCAAACCGCCCACACCCCTAGGCAAGAAGCCTCCAGAGAGCTGAGCAGACAGAGCCAAATGTTGACATGCAAGTCTCCATGTGGCTGCTTCATCTTTTACCCACATTAAAACTCAAGCCTAATGTCTCACAAGTACCATTAAGATCACAGCTATCACTCTGGTTTATAGAGGAATAAATGTATGTGTGTAATTAAAGCCCCTCACTCAAAGCACTGGCACAATAATGCCAGTAATAATGGTATTAGCATACCATTCTCTTTTTTTACACTTCTGAAGCAGATTTTCCAGACCTGTCCCACACCTAACTGCCCTAAAGTCTGATTTCTACTTATACTCTATTCCATCCAATTTGTAACTCAACCAATTCAGTATCACTTTCAGGTGGAAATAAGCATAGCTATATCTACCTCTATAAAAAAAATACATTAGCCATGCTTGTAGAATAAACACTTAAGTATCTTATGGAGACATATCAAGACACAGAAGACATAGAATCTAGGATGCTTTCCTTCTCTACATTACAACTCTCCTCACAATCCAGCCAAGGGAAGGCTGAGGGGTGGAGAGGCCTTGTTTTGCAGAACCCCCACTGGCCTTGTTGCAGCTCTTCCTCATCACCTTCTTAGGAAGAAGTGTCCATGGTGGAAGCATTCTCAACAATTTCATGATCTGTATGTTCTGATTAGATGGTTACTTATGGATTTAGCAGCACTGAGCTATTTGGATGGTATAGTAAGCAATGGCATAAAGTCCAGAAGATGTCAGCTCCTGGAGTTTGCAGTAAGGGCCTCTATAATTTCCCTGGAGGCCTGCCAAAGGCAACTCCAAGTCTTGAAGATGTAGCTTCCATGTGGTGGTCCTGCGTGAGACAAAGATATTTCTTCTTAGCTGCAGTAATTTTAGGCTATATAATTCAGCAGCTGACTCTCTGACTTTAGCAGATTTCAGATTCCCAGAATTCACTCTTTACTGCTATAGCCCAGAGAATCCCTCCATTCTTCCATCTTAACCCAAAGCCAAATCAATTCCATTTACAGAAAAGCCTATGTATTTAAAGGAAAAGAAAAATGCAGTTTCTCAGCAACTTGTTTCTCTACCAACATCTCTCTGTGGTACTTTTAAAATCAAACACACAAAAAACCTACCACAATATTTTTCATTAATTCCAATCAAGATATGGAGTCCATCTCTCTGTCATTTGGAGCTAGACTTGGCCATATGACTTGTGGTGGTTAGTGAGGACTTAATAGATGTGATTCAAGCAGAGGACTGGGGAAGCCTAGGTGGCTCAGTGGTTGAGCGCCTGCCTTTGGCCCAGGGCGTGATCCCGGAGTAGCAGGATTGAGTCCCACATCGGGCTCCCTGCATGAAGCCTGCTTCTCCTTCTGCCTATGTCTCTGCCTGTGTGTGTGTGTGTGTGTGTGTGTGTGTGTGTGTGTGTGTCATGAATAAATAAAAAAAATCTTAAAAGAAAAAAGCAGAGGAGTGAATAGGGCTTGCACCTCAGGCATAGCTCTTTCTTTGCTGCTGGGAACCCTTTTGTCACAATGTCAATTGACCCAGACTGACCTCCAGAAGCTTACACCATATGAGGAAAATCTCTGCTGTACCAGTGAAAGGCACCAACATAGGAGCGAGGCCTCCTAGATCACCCAGTCCAACCAAGCTGGCCCAGATAAAAACAGCCAACCCAAGGAACTATGGGAGAAAAAAGTTGCTGTTTTAGGATATTAGTGTTTGAGGTGGTTTGCTATGCAATAAGCAAGCTGAAATAGTCTCTTCCTTAGTTTTCATAATATAGAGCTCCAAAAACTAGCATTTAATAAGGATTAATTATACAAATAAGATCCTTAACAGGAGCACAGCTAAATATTTTGTTACTTTTCTCAGAAAAAAAATGGATACATTTATTTTGTCCTGATGAACAAGTAAAACAAGGTCAAGGATTATATAGCATATATCTACCTATGAATATACTTGCATGTGTATGTTCAAAAATAACTATTTCTTATATTTTTTAGCATCATTGATTAGAGAATTGGCAGGGGGTTGTTTGCTTGCTTTGGTTTTGATTTTCAAATTACTTCTCTTGGGAAATATTACCCAAGAATAAACACTTTTCTTGAAATAGGAAAGTACATTCATCCAAATGGATTTTGCTCCTGTTTCCCCAGACACAATCACATGGGTTATGATGTGGCCAACTGTGAATTTATGCTGGAACAGATTTAATTTTGCTTTAATTTAATAACATGGGGCAATGGCTCAGAGAAAAAACATGGATCTGTCCTCTAAGGAGGAGGGAAAATCAGAGTAGGCTGGACAGTGTGATGGGTAGTTGCATAGTTGGATTTTGTTGTTTAAAATTAGAACATAGGTTCAGTGCTCAAGGGATGGAAGCTGTGTTATTTATGGTCCTGCTCACTTACACCAGGTGTACCCTTGGCTTTCTGGCCACACCCACTGACTTACTGCCATGGAACTGTGTGAGCCTGGCACACCTAACTGCTTGAATCTCTAAGATGCTATAAAAACTTACCAGCCACATGGCAGTAGGCTCATTTCCTTTATATTATCCAAAAGATTCAGACCAAAATTAGAAAATTGAGACTTTTTTTTCCCCCTAGAGCAGTGATTTATTTAGTAACTCTAATCTGAAGACATTCACTTTCAGAATGCTGAGGAAATTGCAAACAATTTATCACACAGAAATTTTGGAAGTATCCATATCAATAAAAGTGTCTCTTGCTAGTTTATGACTAGAAATCAAGTAATGATCAACAGTGGTATTGATCTCTTCCTACACAATCATATTTTGATCACTAATTCATTAAAGAACCATTTAAACTGAAAAGGTCCACAGATTTCATGATCTTGAAACATCTAGGAGAAAGTATGAATTAGAAAATATTCTAATGTGATGATAAAATGATGTCACTTCAAGTAAAAATATTATTTAAAAACAAATCCATGTGGATAATCAGCTGTTATGAATGATTAGAAATTTTTTAAGTTCACCTATTTGTATGTATATGTGTATATACGATATCTATTTCTAATATTTTTGGTGTCATCAGTCATTTTCAGAGTGAGGAATTTGGGGGTAGAGGGAAGTTGTTTAATTTGGTTTGTTTGTTAAGTTTTTTCTCTTGAGAAATATTACCCAAGATGAACATTTTTTTCCTCAGAAATAGGGAAGGCCACTTAATAAAACGTTGCTTTGGTTTCCACAAACCCAAGAGTCAAATGACATTTGAGTAAAGACGGTTTTCACAAGTCCAAAAACAAATCTTCATTATGAACAGCAAATACTCTATCCTATCACTTAGAAAAATAAAGTAGTACTTTTGGATTTTTTTTCTTTTTAACCTTGCCTTAATCTTTTGTTTTATCTTAAAAGGTTGTTCATCAACTACTCTCTACCTTCACCCTCCTTTTTATCATAGTGTAAACTACGCTAGTGTCTTTGTGTAGCGTGATTTTAAGCATCTTTCTCAAAGTTTAAATATTTGTACTTAATATGCAAATATTTAAAATGATAATACCCACTACGACATTTTTTCAGTGAAACAATATTGATAACAACAAAAAGAACCAAGAATTTTACAAACAATAATCATAACACTAGTTATTCAAAATAAGGAGAATTTCATATACCTTAATTCATCAATGTCTTTCCTGAGAATTTAGAGATAATTACTAAATGACAAGGAAAAAAGATAAGACGTATGAATGTTATAGAACACTTAATTTTTTGCAACTATTTTATTATAGCAAAAATATGTATTCCAAATATATAAAAATTAGAATATATGATCAAGTAGATTTAAACATGTGAAAAACTGGTACCCAATGATTAAAATTTTAGTCTAAATACTGCATCATGTAAAATGTTTATGATATGATATTAAGATAAAAATCAGATCTCAATATTGCACCTACACAATATTTTATATCTCTGTCAAATTATGTGTCTTTTTCTTCAAGAAAGGAAACAATTTAAGAACATGGATTAGAACAGTGTAGTGAAAAAAAAAAAAAAAAAAAAAAAAAAAAAGAACAGTGTAGTGAGATTTTGAAATATGACTTATTTTAAAAGTTCCCTTATTTTTAAATGTTTAATCATCAAGTTTAAACATTCATATATATTTCCACTAATGAAATATCTCTTTTAATTCAGAGAAGAGTAACTAGTAGAAATCTCAGTCCACAAACTGTCCTGATTAGTAAATATCAATTTATTTTCTGTATCTAAAATTAATTTCTCCTTCACATCCCTATTCTCCTGAATCTCAGTCAATTCAGGATCTTTCATCCATCTCAGAATTCCATTCTTGTTCATCTCTGTTTTTCACTCCTTGACCATCACTCCCTCCTTCCTCATTCTTTATCGTTTGGCTTCTTCAATCAACTGTTCTCTCTGAAATGCCCATACTACTCTCAGGAATCTGAGAAACTGCCTATTGCTTCCATTCATCAGGGTTGTAGTTAATTTCTGATTCCTGTCCCCATCATGGGATAATTCCATGCCATAATGGGGCTGTCAAACCCCTCGGGACTACTGCTTGTCCATCTTCCCAAATATCTCTAAACAATTCCTTTTCTCCCAGTTATACTTGCTACATAAAACTCTGAGGTCTTCATTCCGACCCCTCACCATCAAGCTTCACCCTGAAATGGGTATGCAGCTTCTCTGTGCCCCAGATTCCCATTTTTATAGGAAATATGATAATCCATCCCACTCTAGACTTGAACTAGGCAGCAAAATGGACTGAACTCAGGTGCCCTTTGCAGATCAACAAATGTTTCACTTAAACCTCAATGTTGTCTAGAAAAATGATCATCTTGGGCCCTAGTTTTTACATTGTCATGATTCTTTCTGGCCTGAGTTCTCTCAGGGTGCAGGCCTTCAGAAATCAAAGCCTGTTGTCACATGGTGACATCTCTGTTCTCTATGTTTTCACTATCATCCCTCTGAAGAGGCAGAGAACATCAGTGATCAAAGATAGTAGGTAGGAAAAAGGAAATTCAAGGGGACAGAAAGCCATCATATTTCAAAATCTTTTTGTGCCATTCCACTATTATGAATATCGTCTAAATTCGAGAAAAGTCTTTGTGGCTTTATCTACAGTCACGAAAAATTGCATAATATATAAGGACATACATTTTGGATGATTCATAAATGTGTGTGATTATAAAAACAGAACAACCATAGTTTTTCTTCTATTAATGTTGCTATGTGGATAACCTCAAATTCAATTGTTTAGACAGGTGTTGAAATAGATTCACAAATTTACTCTCTATTATTCAGATGCCCAAAAACTGTTTCTTCATTATTTTCTACAATCTCACGTTCCTTTAAAATCCCATCCCAATGGTGGCATAAACAAAATATGTATCTGTTAATTGATGATATTTCATAGTATGGGGATTTAATAAACTCTTCAAGAAAATCCAGTCTCCCCCAGCTGAGTGCTAGGACATTTCCCTCCTGCCACATCAGATTTCTATCCCATTCTCCCAGGATGGGGCCTAGGATTTGGGAAGGTGTGGGGGAAGGTTGTAGGGTTTACTTGACCTATGAGTACTTAAGGTCCAAATATGCAGATTTGTGGGCTGTGCTATGGGGACCCTGTTTGCCTCCCCTAGAGAGCGTGATTGTAATTGCTTGGTATCTGAGCCAGTTTCTGAGTTATTGCTGGTACTCTTATGGGTTATCCTCTTGTATAGTAAGGGTTCCTCATCCTCCACTTCAAATTTGGCTCTATTCCAGAGCTAACAACCCTATGAATTGTAGCCAATCTCCACTCAGGTCAAGTTGTAGGCTGTCTTCAGCCTCAGCTCTTACAAGGGTGTGACTTTGCCCCTACCTCAGGTGGCTCCTTGGCTGTCTTGCTGCATCTCAGCCCAACTACATTGCACATCCCACTCAGCTCACAAGGATGTCCTTCCCATATCCCAACCACAACACACAGCAGCCAAGAGAAGATCTGGAGCATTTGCTCATTTATTTTCTTTGCCTAAAAACACATCAAAAATTTTTACTCTGAGGCAGTGATAGTATGTTGGTTCCAGGTTATACTACACTACCATCTCCTTCAAGAGTGTCAGATTTGGAATGGGATAACAGCTTGCTCTATTTTTCTTTCTCCTTAAACTATGGAACACTGTCTTTCCAACTTCTGAGTCAGAAATGCCTGAAGTTACTTGTCCGACCACCTGTTTCCTCTGCATTTTAACTTACCTCTCTCTCCTTCATCTGCCAGAACTGGAAGGGCATTCTTCTAGTTCCCTTTCTTAGAAAGAACATCTCTTCTTCTTACAAAGGCAGAATTCATCCTCTCCACATCACAGTTTTTCGTAAATTGTAAGACAGCTACTGAAGAAATAGTTGTAGGGCCATGTGACATGCTGAAGATAGGGCAAAGAATGAGGTATAACCTGGTCTAATATTTTCAAAATATAATCCCCATTGTGTTATTCATATATAAGCCTACATTAAATAGCCCTTTTCATTGGTAAAGTAATTTTATACATATGATGTTAGTCCAAACAAGGTTTTTGTGATGATACTGTGAATTTTTTTAAAACTTGTAATTTAAGCCAGATAAGTAACTTAAACAAGACTTTGTTTAAAGAAACTTGTGGGAGATAGTATTGTATAACTGAAGCCTAGCAATGCAAAGCTAGGACCCCACCCTGACACTTCAGGTTCAAATTCCAGCATCCTTGCCATTTACCAGTCTTCATATTTCCCATTATCACATGGATGGCAACATACTAGATCAAATTGCTCACAATGGTTATGAAGTGGTCAGTGATGACCAACTCTTCATCAAAGAATATCTTAGGTTTGGAAAGAATCTGACTTGTTGATTTGGCAAAACATGAAATTCTCACATGTTAGAAATGGTCTTCAATTTTTAAAAGTGTTCTTTAGAGGGATCCCTGGGTGGTGCAGCAGTTTGGCGCCTGCCTTTGGCCCAGGGCGCGATCCTGGAGACCTGGGATCGAGTCCCACGTCGGGCTCCCAGTGCATGGAGCCTGCTTCTCCCTCTGCCTGTGTCTCTGCCTCTCTCTCTCTCTCTCTGTGACTATCATAAATAATTTTTTTTAAAAGTGTTCTTTAGACTCTATCTAGATGTCTTTGAGAAATTATATAAAATATAAATTTCTATCTCTCCAGATTTTTTCTATTTCATATTTCCATTGGCCTCATTTTATCACAAATTATTTATTATTATTATTGCTATATGTAAAAATATGTATGATATTTCAAATGCATATCTGTCCATTAGTTTTCTATTGATCATTACATCTCTGGGATCCTTCTAAATAATCAGCAAAATTGTTGAGAAATGTAATACTTGCAAAACTGGAGTGGATCTTGAAGATCATTTAATTCAAATTTGTTAACTATGTATTTGTGCCTCATTCATTCATTCATTCAACAAATGTGACTGAACACCTACCATGCCGCAGACACCATTCTAGGGTCTGGAACACATTCATAAGCCAAATGACCTAAATTCACTGCTCTCAGGTAGCATACATTTTAATTTGTGAGACCTTAAAGATAAATAACTGAAATGTGTGGTATGTTAAAAAAAAATAGATGCCAAAGAGCAGATAATAAATAGCAGGAAAGGGAAGATAGAATGTGGAATGGAGGAGATACTTCAATATGGTGGCTGTGGAAAGGCCTCATGGAGAGGCTGACTTTAGGGTACAGATGTGACTGGGATGGGCCTAGGAATGAGAGTGCTGATAAATTAAGAAAAATTCAAAATCTTGAAAACATGAAATCTTGACAGGGACAAGCTGCAGGAAAACAGGCACTCTCATAACTTGCTAGTGGTAGTATAAAATGATATGAACCTGCTGGGGAAAATTTCTCAGTATCTAAGGAAACTATATATTAATTCCCCTTTTGACCCACTGTTCCCACTTCTAGGAATCTATTCTGAGACATACCTCTATGATTTTAAAAAACATAAGCACATTATTTACAAAGGCAAATTAATAGAAAATATCAAAGTCAAAAAAATCCTTAGGAAATTGTATCAAGAAAACACAGTATTTATTTATTCTTATTGTTTTAAGCCACAAAATTTGGGGGCAGTTCTTTCCACATCCATAGCAATGGGGCCAAACAGTAATGGATAATAAAAAGCTGAACAATAAAAGAAAATTCATGAATTCATGATGACAGACAAGGAAGAGAGAAAGAAAGAGAGGAAAGCAATCAAGAGATAAAAGAGGGGAAAGAAAGGGAAGCTCATTACTGATGCCAGCTAAAAAGCACAGAATCAGTGTAAGAATTACATCTCCATTTTGCAGTCACCAAGGTAACAGCTAATTTAAACGAAGTCATCAATGGATGTTAAATCTTTTGGATAAAAACTGGGGGTAAGAGGAGCAGGGGTGGGGAGTAGCAATGTGCTCATCAATTCTCACGGTATCATCCACAAATTACTGACTAATTAAAAAAGGAAACAGTCAACCTTTCTAATGGAAGGAGCTGGCAGATCCAAGAGATTCAACTCCACATCACTCATAACTAGAACACCTGAGCCATCCTGAGGTGATACGTATATCACGTATTCTTGCTAAAGTGTTTAACCTAGATTCATTCATGAGATTTTAAAAAAATAAGACAGGGCACCTGGTGGCTCAGTGGTTGAGCATCTGCCTTGAGCTCAGGCCATGATCCCAGAATCCTGGGATCGAGTACCACACTGGGCTCCTCACAGGAAGCCTTCTTCTCCCTCTGCCTGTGTCTCTGCCTCTCTCTGTGTCTCTCATGAATAAATAAATGAAATCTAGAAAAAAAAAGTAAGACAAATAAAAAATGTGGGACACTGTCCAACACTGTTGATCTGATCTTTAAAAGTCAGTGTTACAATAACAGCAGCAACAAAAAGACTGGAGTCTCTTCCAGATTAAAAGGGATTAAAGTGACATAACAAGCAAACATAATATATGCACCTTCCATGTAAAGGACTGCAGATTAGATAATATTATTGACATTTTTCACTTTCTCAGGTGCAATTACGGTATTGTGGTTATGTAGGAGAAGATGCCATTTCTTAGAATAGACATGCTAATATCATGATAGCTGTAACCTACTTTCAAATAGGTTAGCAAAATAAAAATTCTTAGGGTGAGGAGGGAAGGAGGGAGAGGGAGGGTGAGAAAGGGAGAAAGAGAGAAGGCAAAGGAGGCAAAATGTTATCAGTTGGTGAAATTAAATGAAGGCTATATGCTTATTCATTGCACTAATCCTCCAGATTTTATATAGGCTTCAAGTTTTTAAAAAACCTTGCTAGAAACAAGATGGTGTACTGGAGGTCAGCAGGTATAGACAAATATATTTTGTAGAATTTTGCTACAGGATAGGAGAGAATTAGGACAGGTAAATAGGAGAGATGGTAATCCCTAAATTTCTTGATTTCTAAGTTAAAGAGATTAATTTAGACTATTTACACATAGATCTATAATGCATGTGTAGAAATTCTGCAAAAATTCCTACCTCTGCAATAACCTTTGCTTTATCATATTCTCATAACCTTTCTTCCTTTTATTTAGGAATATTCTACAATAATCAAGACAGTATGGTACTGGCAAAAGAATAGACAAATAGATCAATGTATGCAATAAAGAGTCCAGAAATAGACCTACATAAAGGTAAGAAATTGAGTTTTAAAAAAAAAAAAAAAAAAAAGAAATTGAGTTTTTACAAAGGAGCAAGGGCAATACAATGAAAAACTAATAATCTTTTCAACACATAGTGCTGGAGTAACTGGACATCCACACGAAAAAATGAAACTAGACACAGACCTTACATCCATCACAAAAATTAACCAAAAATGGATCATAAACCAAAATGTAAAACATAAAACTATAAAACTCAAAGAAGAAAACACAGAGAAAATCTGGATGATCTTGGGTATGATTATGATTTGCTAGATTCATAGACTCATGATTGAGATAATCATGATGAATAATGAAACTTACCAAGGTCACAGTCATGATAGGCAGCCTTCTGGTAACCTCTGGTACCTCTGTCTTAGCTAAATTCGTTTTGTCCATTCTTGATGATAGGAAACACTATGATTTATTTTACATTGTTTTTGAACATTTGTGCTTCCCTGAAAAGGCCTTTGGAGAAGTCTTGGCCCTGCCTGAAGTATTCCTTAGCAGACCTCCAGGGATAAGAAACACAAGTTCAGCTCTTTAATTATTTTATCAAATGTCAACCTTGCCTAAGTTCGAAAGTATGTGGGTTGCCTTTCAATCAATAAGACAGAATATCTACACTTGACTGATTCCCTTTAGAAAAAACTTGGAGACGATTGCTTCTCCAGATAAGGACAGAGTCGCCATTTATTTCCTGAGATTTCCTCATTTTCACCTTTTTTTATCGGCCCTGATCATGAGAAAGAGATATGCATTTACTAAATTACATTAACTATTCCCACACAGAAATGTCTTTTCAGATCAACAGTTTCATATTGTGCCTTGTCTTTCGTCTAGACAAGTCTGTGGTGCGATGTTCTACATGACTTCATTTGTTGTTGCTCGTACCTGATGAGAGTTTACTGTGAACTTCCCTTTCTTCCAATGTCACATGACACATTTTTCTGAGTTCAAAACAAAGATATATTGGCTATTTCTCAGGGTTTGGCATCTTTCACCAAATGAGAATTATTTCACTCAGCACTGTGCCTTTCACTGTGGCTGCTAGGAAGCTAAGTAATCTTTTCCAATCTTACCTTCATTAGCTTTCTTAATTCTCAACTCCATGAGCTGGCCCCTGTTTTTATTTCATAAAAACTCACTGCATCTACCTAATAATACAGCAGTCTTTACATATTCTATGGCAATAACTCCTAAGTGTGTTTGCTGAGCAATTTAACTAAATAGTATTCCACGGCATTTAGGAGAACACACAGGCAAAGAGCCAAATTGTACATCCTGAAGGGGGTACCAGAGTTCGGGGTTCTCAGAGAATCACAGTATGTCAGACATCCTAGCAACTGTCATAAAATGAAATAAGATCAAACCATAATAGAAAGTGGAAAAAGGTGCAATGGGAATGTAAAGAAAAATGCCTCTGGTTTGATAGAAAAGAACAAGAAGACCTCACAAAAATGTGAAATCTTAACTGGGGTCTAGAAGAATGAGGAGGAATTTATAAGTGAATATATTTGTAATGTATGTGGGACATGAATCCCATGGCACAAATGAAGGACATATGAAACAACGTCATTCCTCTATAACCAAGTGCATCCCACTAGACCCTGGTACTGTCACTTAGTCTGATTAATTTGGTCTCTCTCCACAATCCCATAAAATCTTCATTTATCTAGGGAGTTCAAGAAAAAAGTGTCTTTGATTCATTTTATAGTCTTTTAAATCTGTCTTTTGCCTGGACTTGGCCTTTTGAAATTCAGAAGTCAGGTATTTGATTATTTTTATTTTTATTTTTTTTGCATTGGTGTTGGGTCATCCCTTCTCAGAGATCATGACAGCAAGTTGTAACACTTCAAGAAAGGGGTAAGCTGGGTAAAGTACCCAGTTTTGAGTACCATGGCAAAATATCATCCCTTCCCCAGAGGAACCTCAGTGGTGAAAGGAATCTTAGACATTACCTAAGTCAGCTCTTTTAGCTTCATTTTATGAAATAAATATTCGATGTAAACAAAAGGCAGGGCGATGCTCCCAAGACCATCACAGTCAGTTAGACTTGTGGACCACATTCCTGCCCCAGCAATAATCCAGGCCTCAACAATTAGTCCTTTAATTTGGAACACAAATTGTCAAGGGAGTTTGTTAAACCGTATTGAAGGTATATATTTTAGGATTCTACTGTTAGAGATTCATATACAGAGAGAGGAGCCAGAACCTGCATTTTAAACAAGCATCTCAGGTGATACTAATGCAAAGAACCCACCCTTCTAAAAATACCACCTTGGAAGCTGAACTCCACAAGAGCAGAGACTTATTTCTCTTTATCCCCAGTGATTGCAGAGCACATGGTGTACAGGAAATATCCAATGTTGAATGAATGAGTAAATCATATTTCTTAAAATACACAACACCTTCAAACTTTGTTGTTTCTTTCCAGCGAAAGCACCGCCAAATATGTTCTTAACTGGGCTATTTTGAATTGCTATCTTTGAATTGTAACATTTCTATGTTTCTTTATAAATCAAGCTTTTCAATACAAAGTCCAAATCAAAATTTAGTAACACAAAAAGCCAGCAACCTCCTAAAACATCCCAGGAAGCAAGAATTCAAGCAGTGAAAGAGAATGATTGTTTAAGTTGTCATTATTCACCCATCCAACACATAAGCTGTTATTCCAAATCAAAATCCAAGTTACTGGCAGCCCAGGTGGCTCAGCCATTTAGTGCTGCCTTCAGCCCAGGGCCTGATCCTGGAGACCCAGGATCGAGTCCCACATAGGGCTCAGTGCATGGAGCCTGCTTCTCCCTCTGCCTCTCTCTCTCTCTTTCTCTCTCTCTCTCTCATCCTCTGTGTCTCTCATGAATAAATAAATAAAATATTTTTAAAAATTGTTCAAAATCCAAGTTACTTTTTTGGTATTTTATGATTTGTTGTAGCATTATCTGAGATAATATAAAAGGGTTCTCCCTTTGTTACATAAGTGACTATTAAATATTCAGGTCTACAGAATGAATTTCTCTATTTTATAGAAAAATATTCTAAAGAAGAATAATATTTTTATATAAATTAAGGGAGAATAATGATATGACATGGAAAAATATTTTTGGCTTCTGCTAAGAACTATTCTATGCCATAAATTATGATATTTTAAAATAACATCTGGGAGAAGTTGCCATGAAGAAACAACTCATTAGGAAAGAAGTCTACTGGCAATTACCCTGATATCAGGACTCTTCTAACATTGTCCCCTAACTTGCAGAGTGAATGACTAGTAAATCTTCATTTTAGAAAGATTTACAGAGTCTCCGTATCTTCAGCCTTTCACGTGGTACCTAAATAGCCATGTTCTGTATCTCACACCACATGGCATCTGCCTTCCAACTGTAATTCACATAATCTGGTTATCTGGTTCTGTAAGAATTACAAAAGTCCATTTCAGAGGGGTAATTGCCAGGTGAGTGATATCCAAGACTGAGAAAATGTAGATGATTAGATTTAGCAAAATGTTATAGCATGATTCATATTTGTTGATTGTGAAAATGCTTTGAGGAGATTGAATTAGCAGGGAGAAGACCTTTTAGGAAGCCCAGAGAAAAGAATCTCAGGAGTATAATTTTGGAATGAATTAAGTTATTTGGGGATCTAAATGAGCATGTCTGAAAATTAATATAATGAAAGAAGAATCGTATATGAGAGCAGAAAGTCAGCATATAGGCCAGATTGGTTTTGACATTTGACAAGCAATTATTATAGTGTAAGTAATCACGAAAACTCACAATGCCTAGTTTAGTGATTAATTTTGGCCAGAGTTTGACACAATTATCTAAATATTCAGACAAAATAAAATGCTAATTTGCTGAAAACATGGGGTTTTTTTTCTGTGTTATTTGGATAATTTTCATATAATACTAAACTTTGTTCAGCTGGTCCATAATTTTGGCTTTCAAGTCATTGTTTAAAAAAAAAAAAAAAAAAAAAAAAAACAAAACTTTTACCCTTTCTCTTAAAGCATCATTCATGGCCAGAGCACAGAACATAAAACTAACATCATAATTCTTAACAGTATTCTTCTTCAAGGGTACATCTTCATTTCAATTGATAATAAGTCTTACACAATGAATGATTCTCAAATTATTTAAAGTGAATTACAGGGTTGCAGAATTGGTATAGAGGGAAAGGCCTTTACAACGGGCATGAATTACAATCACAAGCCTCCTCTGTCTGCTGTAATTGGCCTTAATATTTGGGACGATGTAGCTCAGATAAAAGAAACCTTACTACAGGCTTTGGCAGAGGCTGCATTTGTGCCAGAAGGTACTAGTGAGGTGATTAGGCTTAGCCATCCAGCTGCTCAGTCACCCACTATGCAGTGCTCCCCAGAAGTTTACATGATGGACACCAAGCCCACTGCCTTTCACAGACGGAAGCAGCGATGTCACTTTGAACAGTGAACAAAGTCACCAGGATAAACGATGACTTTGTTCCTCCACTATATCCTGCAGCATTCTTTGTACTAAAATAATGTGGGTAAGAAAAACCAGTTGAAGAAAAAGAAACATCTATATTGAGTCCATGTGCTCCAAATGAGAGTTCTTATATTATTTACTGGGGGGGGAAAATACACAACATAGTGTGTTAGTCCATAAGAACTACTTTATGATAAATAGGGAATCCCTGGGTGGCTCAGCGGTTTAGGACCTGCCTACAGCCCAGGGCTGATCCTGGAGTCTTGGGATCGAGTCCCGCATCGGGCTCCCTGCATGGAGCCTGCTTGTCCCTCTGCCTGTTTTCTCTGCCCCCCCGCTTTCTCTCTCTCTCTCTGTGTGTCTTTCATGAATAAATAAAATCTTTTTTTTCTTTAAAAAATAACTACTTTATGATAAAACTAATGTATTTTTCTCAAAAGTGTATTTATTCACTTCAGAAATTGATGGACATTTAAAAGTAAATAAGAGGACAGGGAGCAAAATTCCTTAACCTCAGCTGATGGCATTTGGTGGGGAGCCAGGGGGCTCTTTTTCACTCACATAACCACAAAAAGGTGATTTGTGATGGGTTTTTGTTCAAATCCTTCTCCATGCATATTATCTCTGTAAGATGAATCTTCTCTAAGACATGTATTGCCCTTTTATGCTGACTGCATGCGTGCATATGCATAAAATGCCACATTTCCAATTAGGATGTGTATCCTCACGAAGGATGACATATCAGGGCTGTCAGGCTAAAAGCCCTACAGCTCGGGAGAATTTTCCATGTCATTCCATGGGTCTGCCAAGATTATGGGATGTGGCCATTAGTTCTCTTCATCTCTTTTCTTACCTCCGATTCTAAGTCATCTTCCCTCCCGAGCTAGATACTGTTTTTTCAGACAGCTCTAGAACTAACGTGAATTGCCAGTCTTTCTTACTAAAATTTAAGTAATGTTTTGTTTTATCCTAGTAAGTTGAACTCCCTGTTGTTTCCAATATGGATTAGTTTCCAACAATTTGACTTCACCTCTTCATGTAAAAAATGTGCTATTAACACATTACTGAACAAGATTGCTTTCTGTGGAAGAAACTACAGGGGGAAATTTGTATTGAAGTCTAGCACTTTATGATATCTTCTTTGAAAATCTTCAACATTGTGCAACTAGAAATGCCACAATATCAATGTGCTATATGTGAGTGGCACACCGCCACAGCAGAATGATACCTAGTAGGATAATAATATAAGATCTTCAGAAAGACATTTTAAATCCTTGAAATATAAATATGATGTTTAGGAATACATAGTATTTTTCCTGAAAATTTTAGATCTTTATATTGTTGATAATCAGGGGGAAAGGAATAGGACCGATGGGAAAATGTCGTTATCAAATTGGAATGTCAGAGTAATATAACTTATCTGAGTATTTTGCTTTTGAAAAGTTATGAAGATATTCAAAAACATGATTCATGTTTTTACTAGATTCAACTTAGTAGTATTTTAAATGATAAGGTCACAGGACAATTGTGCTACATTTATAAGCTCTGCGGCTGGGTCTGAGAATTTGTGTGCTGTGTTTTCCTAACTCTAGGCAATAAACAAATGGTTGAGGAAGGGGAGGTAGGTGGGGGATGGGGCAACTGGGTGACAGGCATTAAAGAGGTCACACAAGATGAATGCTGGGTGTTACACTATATGGTGGTAAATTGAATTTAAATAAAATATATTTTTTAAAAAGAAAGCCTTGATGTTTCAAGTACCATAGACATGGATACCTCCCAACTCATGTGAAAATACCATTCACCTCTTTATTACTGCAAGAGAGATAAGATCACAGAACTTGAAGAAACACAGTAGACGATCTGGTCCATTCTTCCTGCTATTCACAGAGTAATTGCCGTATTTTTCCACACTGAGCAATCAATAATGCATTCTAATGCTCTCCATTTGGTTCTCTACGATATTGGTTTTAATATCCTCATCTTGCCATTAAAAGTTCCTTTTCTCTAGTTTTCTAATCAGCTCACGTTGATCTTTTTAAATGGAAAGTGGCAATAACCAGCTAATCAACAAAACACATTTGCTCTCCCGCAAAGCACGTTACAGAGAACAGCTCAGCCCGGCACACTTCCTCCTCCTGATGATCTCAAGGGAGGACGGATTTTATTATTTACAGGGGGGGAAATCTAGGCACATGAACAAGAATGGCATTTTCTGTAGGCATATTTACTCAACGTGAATGTGAGCTCACATTTAAGACTGCCTATATTGTTCATCTAAGTTTGACATTACCATTTTAATGCTGTAACTGCTAGCTCTTAAAGGCTTTAGTTTTACTAAAAGTTTAATGAAACAAAATTTGTTAACTCAGACATAGTATGTTTAGATTTTTTTTTTTAATAACACATTCTTGCTTCCTAAGATATGTAGGCTCTCTTGCCAGATTGATGGAAGTACAGAAAAGATTAAATAGCTTCTCTGAGATCATCTCAAAATTGAATGGCTCAGTTCAAATCAGAAACCCGGATCATAGCCCTTTGCTCTATACTTCAGGCCATATAGCTTTCTATGTTCATAAAAAACAATATTTTGTGCATTAAAGAAAGGATGATGCAATTTATCTTTGCTGTTAATATCATTTGTTATTTGTTACAGCCACAGGTAAGATTGAAATTGGCCTTAACAACAACAAAAAAAGTTTAAGACAGCCTTATACCCTAAAATAGAGTGTTTATGTCCAAAATGTACATAGATTTTTTAATTCTTACCAACCACAGTGAAGGAACTATTTTCACAAAATCATCAGGGAAAATTCCAATGATTCCATATCCGTAGAAATAACATGCAGGGATGTTATTCTAAGCCATTATTGAATGAGCAATGAGTGTTACTCAAGTTTTATAAAAAGAAATGGATGAAAAGTGATCATTGCCTTCAAGGAACTTAAAATCTCCTTGCGAGGATGTAACAAGACACAGTAAACAAGAACAAAAAGTGTGAAGCTATCTATTTAGTAAGCACTAAATTTAGTGATTAAGCACTAAATTCTGTTTTATAGATTGACTCTTCATTTAGTGAGAAATCAGAAGAGATAAGGACCAATCCTGGCTACTTAGAATAGGTGGAAATGTTTTCTTGAAGAAGTTTAAAGTTAAACTAGATCTCAGTGGGTGGATCCACAGGCAGAGGGAAAGTGGAGAGATGTTCTGGGTGGAGTATGGAGAAATAAACACGAGATGCTCTGAGAAAGTAAGAGATACTTACCAGTGAATAAAATGAAGACTACATGCTCATTTGGTCAGCAAATCAGCAAATATTTGTGGAGATCCTACCATTCTAGATCCTGGGGATATGGTAGTAAGAGAGGAAAAACGGGAAGGTGAAGCTCCTATAGCACTTGTCCCAGCAGGAAACCCATGGTTTTTCTAAACAGGGTAAGAGACAGAAGTGTAGAAAAGATTATTTATAAAGGTTTTAAGGAAATCAGCAAAGGACATACAATACCTTAAAGCTAGCTATAGTGGGAAGTAGTTACCAACTCTAGGCTTGAAGAGACAACAGGAGGGAGAAGTTACCAGACCCTAAAGAGAAAATTCAAGGAAAGGGTTGTCTGAAAAGAGGTGTGATCTTCAGTAAATATCACTATCAAGTTGCACTGACCTGCTCAGAGTGAATCTAGTGAATAAATAAATATCCCATCCCCTGCCTCTCTATTTCCTCCTAATGTTTCCCATTTGCTAATTCCAACTACAAGGCAGAAGGCAAAGGAGCCACTCAGTGCAGTCACTACGGATCTATGCGATATGAAGAAGAGCATGGGTGACATCTGGAGAGGAAAACAGGAGTGTTCAGCATAGTCTCTGTATCAACCAGGAGACTCCAGAGAAACAAAACCAATAGGATAAAGGTACACACATTTGCACGTACATGCACACATACACACATACATGCACAAACATAAAATGTAGATGCATATAAACAAAATGTATATACATATATAATTTATATTTTATATATAAAATTTATACTTATGTATAATTTAAATATGTAAGTCTATATGAATATAAAATACATAAGTGTGTAAGTATATCATATATATACATACATACATATTTTCCATATATTTACAATGAGATGCATTTCAAGGAATTAGCTTTACATGACTGAAGGGTCTGGCAAGTCTGAAATCTAAAGAGCAGGCTGGCAGGCTGGGGAAATTCTGGAAGAAAGCTGAGGCCAAAGTCCATAGATAGAATTTCCTCTTCATCAGGGAAACTTTGGTTTTCCTCTTAAAAACATTCAAGTGATTGGACAAGTCCCATCAAGATTATGGAGGACAGTCACCTCACTTAAAGTCAACTGATTATACATGCTAACTATATGTACAAAATACTTTCACAGCAACACCTAGATGAATGTTTAATTGAATAACTGAGTGCTATTGCCTAGCCAAATTAGCACAAAAAAAAAATAATCATCACAGGCCCTATTCTTATCAACCTTATATTTTGGTAGACAACATCAGAAAAAAAACTTAATTTTTTAAGTACACCTTCCAGGTAGTAATAAGCTAAGAGGAAGAAAGCAGAGGATATGGATAAGGAGTGATGAGAGGGGTTATGTCCTAAGGTGGTCATGGAAATGTTTAAGACCTGACCTTTGAGCTGAGACGTGAATGAAACCAAGAAGCGACCCATGTGGATAAGAAGGGAAACTATTCCAGGCAGACACCTAAACAAGGTTTTGAGCTTGCTCTATTCAAGGATTAGTAAGAAAGCCAGTTTGGGAGCCAAAGGAACAAGGAAGAGAGTGGGAAGAGATGAGATTAGACAATGGTGGAGTGGGATTAGGAAGAGCTTTTGATGCAAGATAAAGATTTTGGATTATATTGTAAGTGAAATAGAAAGCAGTTAAATCATTTGGAGCTAAAAATTAATATGACATTTCTCTGACTTCGCTGTTGTTTTTAAAGAACCACTGTTGCCTTTGGGTGGAGGAAAGACCATAGACTTTAGGAGGTGGAGGGGGAAACAGTTGGGGAGCTCTGGCCTCTCCAGATTGGATTAGAGCTGTGGTGATGGAGATTATAATATAATGGAAGGTCAAGCCAATATGATTTGCTTGGTAGATGTGGCACATATTAACAAAGATAAGTCAAGACAGCTTGATGTTTGGCTTGAGCAACTGATAGAATGACTTACATGCTGAGATGTAAAAGACCAGGAAAGGCCAGCTTTGCAGTTTAGAGGATGAGGATTCAGAGTTCTAGTTTGGAAATGTCAAAGTGTCTATTGGTCATCCAGCTGAAAATGGTTGAGTAGGCTGTGAGTTTCCGATGCAAGGGAGGGTTTAGGGCTGTAGAGATAAAATAGTTAACAGCATAAAGCTATTGCAAAGAAAAAGTAAGAACAATTGATAGGTATAATGGAATAAGTTATAAGGGATCATCAGGAGGCCTTAACAGTGCAATAGGGAAGTACAGACTACAGGGCATCTTTCACTAACAGTTTATGTGTTTGTGTCACTGAGTACTCTGTGAGGTCCTTCAGAGAAAAAATGGTGCCTATTCACGTTGGATGCTTAGCACACAGCTCAGTAGCTAGCATGTGATGGCCTTTTGGTAACTATTGAATGAATGAATGAATGAATGAATGAATGAATGAATGATTGATTGATTTAAGGGATTAAAGGCCACTGAATGTCAGGAACACTGGTCTGGCATGATCCTGGTCCCTTCGCCCACCCTCAGGAAACTACACAAAACAACTGACTTCATCACAGATTGCTTGGCAGCTATTTCATTGATAGAAGCATGTAGCAGAAGAAACAAGGTCCTTACAGGGTGACAGAACTGATGCAGCCCCAGCTCTGTTACTTACTAGCCATGTGACTTTGGTCAATTACTAAACAATCAGAAATTCAGTTATGTCAATAAAATGTATGTCCATCTAGCACATGAAAGTATAGAATACAACTCAATCTCCTTGCTCATTTCCTCAGAACTTCATTAAAAAGACCCAGAGCTGTATCATTTATTAATTTTAAATAACATTTGTTTCACAAATGTTATTTGTGAGCTACAGAGCTCACAAAACTAGAGTTCTAAATCCTGCAGGTTTTGTGTTGTTCTTTAAAAGAGTTGGAGCTTGTTTAAATCTGCCCATGTCATTAATGTACTCATTTCAGTGATTTTCAAAGTTCTTGCTACTGTTTTCCTCATTGTAGCCTTCCTTCACATATTCAAATAATATTTATCGAAAGCTGACTACATGTTGAATAGTGTTCAAGGCACTGTGGAGGTAATGGCGCTCCAGTACCATCATAGATTCGTGCTCATCTTGTCAGTAGTTTATCCTGTAATTTATAAATTATATTTATATTGCACCACTGACTTGATTAATTTTTCCAAACTGACCCCCTACTTCCTTCACTTCCACAGATAAAAAAGAACAAACATACTCGTAGAACAGAAAGTTTGGGAAATTTTATGACAATCTCTGATTCATAGGAAATAAAATATAGTTTACACATCACTAAACTTCACATGACATATAAAAATTAAAAGATATAATTGTCCTCAAGGAGCTAACAATCTTGAAGGAAAGATAGGATGGAAAGAATATCCATGAGGTAGGTAATGATATATGTGAGAGCCAAAGTACATAGCACTGGGCAAATGAATGAATGGAAAAAAAAACCAAAATAATGAAAGATGTAATAATTTACAGATGTGTGTGAATCACTCCAGCAGAAGTTATCATGGATTGTCCTATGGAGGAGACAAGATTTGAGTTGGAACTTCAAGAAAAATTAAACTTTCATAATATATGATTGAGGAATGATACTTTAAGACAACAAAAACTGGAAGGCCCAGTAAGTACTGTAACACAGCTGGTATACAAGGAATTAATCAGGGAGTAGTAGAAAATGAATATGAGTGGGCCTTGAATATGTAGGTTAAAATCTGGATTGTATTTAATGGGTAATATTAATAAGCATCATTTAGGATACTTTCTTTGTAAATAACAGAAAATTAGACTCAATGTTAAGCTCTAAGGAAATCATTAGCTGGTGAACCTGGAAGTCCAGCCACAGAAAAGATTCTGGTGGTTACTTAACTCTGTAGCATTGGACTGCCACTCTTCTCCTGGTTCTGCCCTCCTCTCTATGCTGGTATTTAAATGATGACTGCACTTCAGACTTCACATCTGTGGATGACACCATCCAGGAGAAAGGAAATGGCTCTCCCCATGACATTCTCTTGAGTCAGAAGCAACTTCCAGTTACATCTCATTTGCCCAAATTAATTCACCACTCCATCCAGAACAAATTTCTTTTATCATATCAATGTCCTTATTGGCTCAGACCTAGAACCTTGAACCAATCAATGGCAAGGAGGATGGGATCCCTGTGATTAAGCTAGACACCCTGGGGCTGCCCCTGGAATGGAAGTCAGTCACTTGACCACTCAGTTGCTCTGGGTGGGGGGGATGAGGAGTGAATGGGGTGAAACATGTATTGAGATGGTGACTTGGGTATCCAACCCACTACAGGGTAATTATTGAAGTGTTACACATGAAAGCCATGTGAACAGATAATCCTATTAAATATTAATTTGATGGTGATTTAATGATTTGCAAATAAATAACTTTATTTTTCTAAATAAATAATTTTAACAATAAAACTTCAAGAAAAAGGCAAAGAATCTAAAATGTGAATAAGTAACATAAATACAAATGCTTTATTTACACGGAAAAAAGTATACTCTGCTAGTATTCTTAAACTGTGAACTAAAACATAAAGTCTACATTTTCCCTCTCTAAATTAGGCTTTCTAAAAGCTAACATCTAGTACTATTGAGGAGTTATCATGGTGGAATGAAGTAACATAACACTTCTGGAAAGGAATTTAGCATTATGCTTTAGAAGACTTATCAATATAATTACACTTATAGGGCTGTGTCTTAAAGAAATAATTAGGGATGCAATTAAAGATCTATATATAAGGACTGTCATACTGTTTTATATAATAGATAAAACCTGAAAAGATTAGCAGAAAAATGGCCAAATAAAGAATAGATCACGAATGTAAAACTATATAGCAGAAAACTAATTCTGATGATAAAGGAAAATATTCAATACAACAATAATTTTTAAAGCACCAAGATTGCAAATATATATTTAAAATTTTTTTTGAAGAGAGAGATTTTTTTTAAAAGAACAACACTTTTAAAATTTCTACTACTTTCTAAATTACTTAGATTAAGGGTCTACCTTAAGAAAAAACAATATTTCACCTTGCTGAGCATAAATGAGTGATTTTTTAATATAATCACAATACGGACTTCTAAAGTCTTTCTCCTAACGTCTACCACGTTGAAAAGTAAAACATAATAAAATATGTTACCACCAAATGTTAAAAATGCCCACAGAACGTTAAAAAGTAAAACATAATAAAATAAAAATTTAAAAGTATAAGCCCCAAATCCCCCTGCAATTAAATTGTAAAACAGCAATACTATTAATTCAAAAATATTGAGTCTACCATGAGCCTGTCATTGTTCTGGGTGCGACAATACCCAAGTATTAACAAAGTTATTAAAATGAGTTTGATATGTTTTATTGAAGTAGAGTTGACATACAACTATACATTAGTTTCAGTGATTTGACAAGTTTATGTATTATATACTATGTTCACAAGTGT
Source organism: Canis lupus baileyi (assembly GCF_048164855.1). NCBI lineage: Eukaryota > Metazoa > Chordata > Mammalia > Carnivora > Canidae > Canis > Canis lupus. The sequence continues at coordinate 17,389,473 of NC_132854.1, read as the reverse complement.
AGCTACTCTCTGTCACCATACAAGCCTACTACAGTATCACTAACTATATTACTTATTCTGTGCCTTTTATTCCCATAATCTACTCATTCCTAAACTGTTTCTGTATCTTTGCTGTTATGGACAATGCTGCAATAAACAAAGGAGTCCATATGTCTTTCTGGATTAGTGTCTTCATCTTCTTTAGGTAAATATCCAAAAGTAGAATTACTGTGGATCATTCAAGTGTTTCTGTTTTAAAATTTTGAGGAAACTCCAAACTGTTTTCCACAATAGTTATACCAATTTACATTCCCACCAACAGTGCATGGAGGTTCCTTTTTTTCTCCACATCCTTATCAACACTTGCTATTTCTTGTCTTTTTTATTCTAGCCTGACAGGTATAAGTTGATATCTCATTGTGGTTTTGATTTATAGTTTCCTGATGACGATGTTTTAATGCGTCTGTTGGTTATCTGTCTTCTTTGAGAAAAATGTCTATTCATGTCTTCTGCCCGTTTTTCAATTGAACTATTTGGTTTTTAGATGTTTAGCTGCAAATGTCCTTTATATATTTTGGATATTAAACCCTTTTCAAATACATCATTTGTAAATATATTTTCCCATTTGTTAGGTTGCCTTTTCATTTTGTTGTTGATAAGTTTCCTTTACTCAGCCAAAGTTTACTTTGTTGTTTGTTTTTAAATTTTGGTGTAGTCCCAATAGTTTAATTTTGCATTTGTTTCCCTTGCCTTAGAAAGGGAATGTCAGCTTCCTATAGCTGATGTCAAAGACATTACTGCCTATGTTTGTTTCTAGGAGTTTTATGGTTTTAGGTTTCACATTTAGGTCTTTAATCCATTTTGAGTTTCTTTTTGCATGTGATATAAGAAAGTGGTCCTGTTTCATTCTTTTGCATGTTGCTGTCCAGTTTTCCCAGCACCATTTTTTGAAGAGCTAGCTTTACCACATAGTTTATTCTTGTTTTCTTTATCATAGATTAATTGGCCATATAAGTGTATGTTTCTGGGCTCTAATCTGTTCTATTGATCTATGTGTCTATTTTTGTGCCATTACCATACTGTTTTGATTACTACAGCTTAGTTGTAGATCTTGAAATCTGGAATTGTGTTACCTCCAGCTTTTTTCTTTTTCAACATGGCTTTGGCTATTTGAGGTCTTTCATGGATTCATGCAAATTTTAGCATAGTTTGTTCTAGTTCTGTGGAAAATGATGTTGGTATTTTCATAGGGATTGCCTGAATCTATAGATTGCTTTGAGTATTATGGACAATTTAACAATATTAATCCTTCCAGTCCATGAGCTTAGAATATCTTTTCATTTGTTTGTGTTGCCTTTAATTTCTTTCATCAGTGTTTTATAATTTGAAAAGTACTGGTCTCTTACCTCCATAGTTAAAATTATTTCTAGATATTTTATTATTTTGGTGCAATTAAAAATGGAATTCTTTTCCTAATTTATCTTCCTGCTACTTCATTATTAGTGTATGGAAATGCAACCAATTTCTGCATACTAATTTTGTGTCCTGCAACTTTATTGAATTTATAAAATGAATTTGATAATTTTGATGTGGGCTCATGGTCCTTGAATCATGAAAGTGGCTCTTAATATACTTTACAATGTTGATCATTGGAATGGGGTGTTAGCTACATGGGGAACGATTTCATTTTTTTCTCTAATTTTGCACATACTTTGAAATTTGCATGATAAAAAGTGAAATAATTTACATGGAACCAGTGAAAGTATACCCACAATGGTTAGTTTTCTAAAGCTTAAAACCTAACCTTTTTCGGTCATTTTATATACATTTGTCCAGTTAACAGAGTTTGAAAACACAAGTCTTTTATTTAAATAAGGAAGCATGTGGCTGCATGGCTCAGTTGGTTAAATGGCTGCCTTTGGCTCAAGTCATGATCTTGGGTTCTGGGATCGAGACACACATTGTCAGGCTCCTTGCTCAGCAGAGAGTCTGCTTCCCCCTCTATCCTTCTATCCCTCTCCCCGACTTGTGCTCACTCTCTCTCTCTCTCTCTCAAGTAAATAAATAAAACCTATAAATAAATAAATAAATACATTTGCATAGACATAAACTGTGTGTACATTTTATATATTATTTGCTATATTGCAGATGTTATTTTATGATCATATGCATGTATCAAACTTTGTATTACAAGTGGCCTTCTTTTGGTTTAGGGAAAAATGGTATAGGAAAAGTATATCATATTAACAAATTCATCTTTAATACTTGGGCATTTTAAGATCAAAATTCTATCTTCCTAAGCAAACACATTCTACCAGGCACTTCCTTGTATGCTTTTATTATTAAATTTATCTGCAATTTGACAAGCTGTTTGATTTTCCACCCTTAATACACTTTAATTACCATAGAATTAAAATATTTTAGAGTCATATGAACCTTAGAAGTGGTCTAAATGATGAAATAATTAAGGGCAATTCCAATGACTTTTAATCATTATCTCCCTAAGTGTGGGAAGTCAATAAAAATGTGTTGTGTTGACTAGATTCAGTCTACTTTCCCCACATTGGATAGGGCTCTCCCCCATGACACTCCTAACTAATGGATGTATTCATTTTGATACTAATCCTTCCTGTGACAGGGGATTTATTATATACTCCTGGGTTTGTTTTCTAAGGTTTCTATAACAAGGTACCACAAACTGGGTGGATTAAAGCAGCAGAAATATATTGCCTTACAGTTCTGGAGGCTACAGGTGCAAAATCAAGGTGTCAGCAGGGCCTGGCTCCCTCTGAAACCTAGAGGGGAGAATCCTTCCTGGCCTCTCCTAGCTTCTGGTGGTTGCCAGCACTCCTTGGCCATCCTTGATTTACAGTTGCAGGACTTTAATCTCTACCTCTAATGTCACATGGTGTTCTCACTGGGTGTCTGTCTCTCTTCCACAGGGCATTCTTTTCCTTGTATCTCTGTGTCTTTACTTCATGTTCTCCTTGGTCAGTGCCTAACTTCTCTTCTTATAAAGACATCAGTGATACTGGACTAAGGCCCCAACCTAATGACCTCATCTGAACTTGATTAGATCTGCAAAGATCTTATTTCCAAATAAAGTCACAGTTACATTTTTGGAGTTAAAGTTTTGCAAATTTGGGGAAGATGTTATTCAAGTCATATCACCCGCACACAGGATAATGAGACACATACAACTGAGTTGACAGTGAAGAAAATTAGAATTAAGATTGCATCACCTGAATTCTAATTAAAATTTCATATATATACTTACATAAAGTATATTTATCAATACTTGCATTTTGAAAATATATGTATTGGAATACACAGAATATACAGTTGAGCCTTGAACAATGCTGGGATTAGGGGCACCAACTACCATACCACTGAAGATCTGCATATAACTTTTGATTCCTCAAGAAATTAACTACTACTAGCCTTCCATTGACCCAAGTCTTTCCATTAACATAGTCAGTTATCACATATTTGTATGTCATAAGTGTTACATACTGTACTCTTAAAGTAACCTAGAGAATGGAAAATGTTAAGAAAATTATAAGGAAGAGAAAATACATTTACAGTATTGTATGTATATTTCTTGAAAATAATCTGTCTATAAGTGGACCCACACAGTTCAAACATGTGTTAAGGGCCAACCACATGCATATTAGGAATACATATTGTTGGAATATGTGTATGTATTTGGAAATATATATATTTGCACAGTGCCTCTAGCTTATTCAGAACTTATGAAATTTGTAGCAAGAATTGGATAAATTTATTCAATTTCATAGATTCACACTATGAGAGCCAGAGTTAATAAAGCTTTATAATATGTATCAATAATATTATTATACTTTGAACACTAGGAAATTCTGAATAGTCTTAAAGTGTCCATGGTAACTACTATTTCTTCACTAGTGAACTGGTAAAAAAAAAAAGAGGTCAAGTAAAATGTGCTTGAAGGGCTTTGGGGATTGTTTTCACATAAAATTGCAATGCCCCTTTTCATATCACATCTCTGCTCACAAGAGATTTCTGAAAGAATTTAGTCAAATATGAAACTTTTTTGCTCTATTTGTAAGTAATGTATTTTTATTTCAAAACCAAATCTAGTATGCTACTTTCTATTTTCAGATCTTAAAAACAGCTCAAAAGGCTCTCAGATCTTCATTTTGATCCACATACGTGTGTCTGCAATTGGATTAGATAAATTGGAACTTCAAGAAAATGAGGTAGAGTTAAACTATTTCATGGTCTGGTTTCTTATTAAGAAATAATATAATTTTATCGTGGGTCCGGGGTGTCCTGGTGCCAGACAAATGCTGAAGCCAATTGCAGGCTTTTATCAAAAATTAAACTTTGACTTAGAGCCAAGATTCTAGTTTTCAGCTAAGATGCTTTATGTCTATGGCAGCTTTGTACTTCATGGACTAATTGCCATAATACATGACTATTGATGCAGAATCCTCTGTGGTTCCTTTTGGTCTAGTAGACTTGCATATTGAAAATTGAAGCTTTAACATATTTAATAGTACAAGTGATTAACTTGACAGAAATTTTCACACACAAACCCTGACAGCCTGAAGGAAGGCTAGCCTTCCTTTATCTTCATTCCTCCACCCACGCTTCTGCCTGCTTACCGCTAATATTCCTCGGACTGACAGTTGCTGGCATCTAGTAAATCCAATTCTTACTGGCCCAGAGAATGTACTAATTATATCCTACAGCTAATTAGAAAGCAGCCTCTTTGCTAGAGAACAGTTTATTTAGCTCATCAATGAATAAGACTTGGTTTGAATCTTGATTTTAAAATCAAAGGAAAATGGAGATGGGATGAGAAGAAAAATATATCCTTCATGAAGCAGGAAGCCCTGTGAATTCAATTGAAAAAAATAAATATAGATTTTGTATAAGACTAGAAGAAGAGGCTTTGGACTAAAATATTGAAACCAGGGGAATTAAAGGATATATTTGTATTCCACGAACCTTATTTACAAAACCCAGAAACATGCTATCTTAGAATCTTAGCATCCTTGTAGTAGATGTGTCAATGACCTAATTTGAAAACTGGTCAGATTCTTGCATATTGAAAGAGATGAGGAGTGTAATGTTTTGTTGATGAAAGTTTCACGAGTAGTACACATGATTTAACATTTATGCTTAGGTTAAATGCTTTTGAGTCAAATTTCTATAATGTATATTTATGTTAATGGCTTACATAGGATTTATTAAATAAAAGGTACAGTTCATCACATTAACAAGGCTTTACCATAAATTTGGAGGGGACATAATCCTAGCAGGTGTCAACAATTGAAATATGTAAATGTAACCTGACCCATTTGCTCTTTTCCCCTTTATCTTCATAATCAAATCTGATCACCACAAGCAGCATAGAAAGATATTTTCATGCTAATTTTCAAAATCGTTACTAATTTACCATGACTAATTAAAATGTGAAGCTCTATAACACTTCAGGTCAGCAGTTCTCCAGCACTTTAGAATTATCTAGGGAAGCTTTTAAAAACATATTCAATATTGTACCCACCCCCTTGCCACTCCCACATATAAATTTATTCAGAATTTCTGGATATGGGTCCCAGGAACCGTATACTTTTTTTTAAGTCAGCCAGGTGATTCAGATATATGTATCCTATATACATAATAGGATTGAGATTAATAATTCTATGAGAAAGTTGGGCCCAAAAGATTGGGAAGCCATTAAGAAAGTGTGTTGAGTTGCTTAAGAACTAGATAAAACAGAAAAGAAGGAATAGTTTCTTAGGCTTGAATAAACAGAGATACTGTCTGCATCCTACAGCGGACAGTAAGGGGTACATGTATCCCTCTGAGAAGCTGATATAAAAGCTATGGACCTCTCCCCAGAAAAGCAAACACATCCACAAACATATGAAACCAGCATAGAAGATGATATGTTTCAAAAAGAAGCAGACTCTCAGGAGAAAAGTCCTTGAACCAGAGGGAAGAAAGAAGTGTTCCCAGAGATGGAAGGGCTAACACTAAGAAATGAAGCCCAATTATTGTATGCACAGGGCCATTCAGGCAGAGATGATAATGACATATAAAGGACTGTGAGATAGGAAAAGTTTCCAAAATGACATCTATATGTTTCATTTTAAGAGAATATATCTATGAGCTTCCTGCAAAGACCTAATTCTTTGCTGAATTTTACACGGTTTCCTCCTGACTGCCATACCCTCCCCACAAAGCAAAGATTCATGCATTGCTTATTCTAGTCTAGTTTCCTATGCTATTTTCCAAAAAGACTTCTACCAATTTCTACTATTCCCTTTCCTTTAAATAATATTGGATGGATGCTGCTAAAGCAGACCCCAAATTTTAAAGTATTTTAGATTCAGCATCAAAATACTAAAGGAAACAGTAGCTATCCACTTCAAAGGCATTTTTATAATTTGAATTGTATTTCATTCTTTCTCTCTAGAATTTCCGTTCAATGCACCCTGATTTTCTTTGAGGCAATCTTAGATGATCTCATTCAAATCATGCTCTTTGATTTTTCTCAAACCTTTTTATACACAACCCTGTAAATGGAACTTAGGTACTAAAATCAGCTTTGAAACTCTTCTAACTATAGTCACTCAGCTTAATAAATCCTAAATTTAGGAGCTATGCTTTTTCTAACACAGAATTACCAAGCCATGGGATTGTCTGAATCAAAGGATTCCTTAGAAGTTTGTAACAATTTAAATCCACTGGTCTGCATAAGTAGTCCAAAATGCATTGATACTTTAAAAAGTTAAGAATATTTCAAGATTCCTATTAATGCTGTTTTTAGTGTCATTCCAATCAACCCATTATTCTTGGTATTGTCATTAATAGACAATTAGCAGACTAGATTCACATGTGGCACACTACACAGCATGATGTGTGCTTCCAGCATGGACAGGAAAGGAGAACTGATAAAAAGACCAGAAAAGAAAAACCACAAGATAAAAGTCCATGTCTACATGACAATGTATCTACACAAAAATGGCTTGCAGGAGATCAATGAGAAAAGTTCTCCATCAAACGATAGAACATCTAAGGAATATTGAAGGTCTGGCACACATAGCATGGTGCTTCTATTTCTGTTGTACTAGTAGATGGCATATTGGATTGGATATTAAAATATCTATGTCCCTATACATCATGAAAAACTTCATTTAAATTACAACTAAAATCTTGATCCTCTGGTAACTAGATTTACTTTTATTGCAGCCATTAATACTGAGCCCACTTAGCTGAGTCTTCTTTACAAGACACATATGTAAGTTTTTATATGTCTTACTTGAAATTAAGCCACTTATACTGTAACTGATATATATTTATATACTTATAATATAAATATTATAATTGACCCCTTAGGGGATCCCTGGGTGGCGCAGCGGTTTGGCGCCTGCCTTTGGCCCAGGGCGCGATCCTGGAGACCCGGGATCGAATCCCACATCGGGCTCCCGGTGCATGGAGCCTGCTTCTCCCTCTGCCTGTGTCTCTGCCTCTCTCTCTCTCTCTGTGACTATCATGAATAAATAAATAAAATCTTTAAAAAAAAAAAAAAAAAGAAAGAAAGCTTATAATTGACCCCTTAAAGACTACTCATTTCAACTGCTGAAATGGATACATTTCTTTGTTTAGATATAGTTTATTCCACACAGTTTCATATGTAGATCATGAGTGGAAATCCACTGGGAAAAAAATATATAAAGCTTGGATCACCCCAAAGTTATCCCTAAGGAACAGAAAACCAGTTATATATCTGGGGTGCCTGGCTGGGCTCAGTCAGTGAAGCATGCGACTCTTGATCTTTGGGTTGTGAGTTTGAGCCCCACATTGAGTGTAGAGATCACTTAAAAATAAAATGTTTCAGGGCACCTGGGTGGTTCAGTGGTTGCGTGTCTGCCTTTGGCTTAGGTTGTGATCCCAGTCTTGGGATCAAGTCCTACATCATACTCCCCATGGGGAGCCTGCTTCTCCCTCTGCCTATGTATCTGCTTCTCTCTGTGTCTCTCATGAATAATAAAATCCTTTAAAAATAAAATAAAATATTTTTTAAAAAACCAGTTACACATCTAAAGTTTTGCAAGCAGTAAATATTCACTTAGTATTTAAAGAAAAGCAATAGAATTCAGAATCATTCTTGCTCACTATATTCAGGCTAGTTTAAAGAGCATTTTATGACTTTCATAAAATTTACCAAGAATGTCTGAACAGTATGTCTTTATCCAAAATAAGATATATCTTTTATTATCAAAATTTCCTTTGCTGTTTATTACCCTCTAAATAGTTACATGATATCAAAACGTGAGGCATCACGTAGCTCTGCAATTTTTCACTTCTCAAACAATGCTTAGACAGTAAATAGAATTTGTTAAATTTGAATTTCATTAGAAATCTAAGCTTAAATCCTAAGAATCTTTATTTTTTCCAGACCAAATTTTGATCCTTCTCTGGCCTACTGTGCTGTATGGTGCACATGATTCACTTCTTGTGCAAGAAGCAGCCTGCAGTAGAGTTGAGGGCTCAGCAACAGACTATAATTATATTACTCAATTATCTGCAGCGCATGCCTCCAGCAATGGCTCAACACAGTGTTGGTGGCAGGAAAGATGGAAAACAATGAGTAAAATTTAAAACAGAAAAAAATAAAATCAAAAGTAAAAACTAGTAATTGTGAAAGGGGTTCAAGTTAGAATTATCATTGCAGCATCACCCAAGATTACTTTCAAGTTCCAATGTTGGTAATATCAAGAATCCAACAAAAAATTACATGTTTAAACCATTTAGGGTTAAGCATTTTTGCAGGAATTTTAAACTACTGTAACCTAAGCAAACAGCAGGGATGTTTTAACTAATGGCAGATAGTCTTTGCCAATTTCAAGCTTGAAACATTGACTTATAAATAACGTTAAAGGGGCAATTTAACAGAAGTAATCACTATTTGATTTGTACAAAGCAAATTGTCCCCCACAGCGCAATGACTAGATTAGTGAACACTACCAGGTAACTATTATTACCTGCACGTTCATCATCATTTAAAAAATATGTGGGTATTAAATATATTTAAATATATATGAAGATATTTACAAATATATTAAATATATAATACATATATTTATGTGTATATATTCAGAAGATTAATCAAAAGAAATGCTCGTATATTTATATCAGCCAGCAGCCTAGCAGAACAAATCAAGTATATCAGTGTGGATTTCAAACATGGGCAAAAGAACAAGCTTTGTTTGCAGCATAAAAGAAACTATGCCTGGTTGGCACACTGCCATACCACAAAGTGATCTCCTGATAACTTGTGGCTCAAAATGCTGCTATCATCAGATTCCTTCCTTTGGTAGTACTATACACACTTTGATGTTGAGATAACATGGACACTTCATATGCAAGATATAATGGAAGCAGAAATTGCTCCCTTGATTTAACCAGTAGTTATTTATGAATGTTGAGCAGGACAAAATTGCAGTTATTTGTGGATACTCATTAATAACACCTCATACTAGTTCTGCAAAGGCAAATGCACTTTGACATTCAGTATTTTTCCTTCACAATTATTTGAATTCCACTGAACAGAAGTAGAAAATAGGTAATTGTGCCCACCGTTCAAACAGCAATACAGTTTATTTTAGAATTGTGGTGAGAGCCAGTGGGTCCTTTGTCTGCTTCCGTGTTGTGACAAATAAAAATTGCTGCTTTTTCCACCATGAAAAATGCCATAATGGCCTTAATTTTCTAAGGAGATTGTGCAAAAAGTAGTTCTATAGTTAAAAATCCCTTAAGTGTTCCAGACCCTACCAGTGATAGGGTTTACTTGCTCTAACTGGAAAATAAAATCTATAAAACACAAGAAGCAGGGACAGATGACATTGGATAATTATAACCACAGTAACAGTTTAGAAGGAAAGATACAGCACAAAATTAAAACCTTCCATTTTATATTATTGGTTTTAATTTAGCTTACACAGGAAGCATTTGGGACTATTCATCAAATAACTGTTCAGGAAAACTATTTGAAGGATAATAGACAAGATTTGACATAAAGGTAAATTATCTCAAGCAGTGCCTCCGCCCCACACTCTTCTGTTCCTTCACCCCACCCCAATTTCTGAATTCAACCCTATCTGGCCAGTGTCCTCACAACAGATCTCTTCAATGTCTCCTTCCAAACACATCATTTCTCCAAGTCTTTGCCACTTTCTTTGTGAAAACATACCTGACCTAAATTCTGTTCCCACGGAACATATCAGCAATATTCAATCTTGAACATCTTTTACTTTTGCATCCTATTGAAGAGTCCGTGTTACACTACGATTAAGATGAAAATGTCCCTTATTCTGATAGATTTCTGAATGTCAACTATCTATCTATCTATCTATCTATCTATCTATCTATCTATCTATATCATCTATCTATCTATTTATCTAGGCATCCTTTTAAGACCTTAATAGCCATACTGAAAGCCCATTAAACTATAGTCTTGAGAGAAGTCTCTTACCCATCTTTGAATAGTGCTTAGTATTAGCACATAACAATTACTCAATAAATGTTGGTTAAACTTAACTGCATTACCTCCAATTTAGTCCAAAATTGTGTATCATTGATGGAGAACCCTTGCTCTCAAAAATGGCTAATAAATCCAAGAGAGTAAAATTTAAAATTTTCTGGCTGGCTTGGAAGAGTGACTAACCAACAAAATACCAATGAATAAACCTGTGCCCTATTCCCTGAAAAGCACACTACATAGTTACGCTCCATGAGGGAAATCCAACATTATATCATAGCTTTCAATGCTTCAACATCTGTTTATATGACTTTGATTTTGAGGGCTTACATTAGAAAATTTGTTTTCTTTGTCTAGTAGTTTGACATATACATCATACAAGAGCATGCAAGGAGCAGGTTTTGATATCAATCACTCTGGGAGATGCCTCCTTACCTGCAAGGTCACCCCTCTGTTGCCAAAAGTTAATTATGTATATGCTACAAAACTTGTATTCTAAGTCAGACACCACATACACACACACACACACACACACACACACACACAGAGTCTATATTAGCTCTCAGGGCTCTCCAGAGAAACAGAATATATATATATATATATATATATATATATATATATATATATATATATATGAACATATATTATATATATATGTTTTATATATTAAGATATATAACATTCCTGTTATGTATAATATATATAAAACATATATAATTATAAATTGATATGATTTCATCTAAAAATATCTTCATAGAAGCACCTAGAACAATATTTGATCAAATACCTGGGTACTATAATCTAGCCAAGTTGATAAATAAAATTAACCATCACAAATTCCAAGTATTTGTGTTCACCTATACTGTATTAAAAGATGAAGAAAGTTAATATTATTCATATAACAAAATACTTAATCATTGATTGATAAGGGGACTAGCAGAGGAACAATGCATGTGTTTGTTTCCAGATCTTCATTTTGATGGAAATACCTTTAAGCACAAACACAGGAAGCTTGTAGAATTAAGTTGCTATCATAAAGGCTGTCATACTTTATGATACATACAAGAAGAATCTGCTCTTCTCATAACATTTGTTTCTTAACTAGCTACAATAAAACTTCTTTATTAGAGAGTCCATAAAGCATTTTCACCTCCTAAATTCAATTCTTAAAGTAGCCATTAAGTGCCTACAATGTACCCATTTGTAATGCTATTAATAGCAATTATGATGCCAACTCTAGCAAACATGAAGAGGGTGAAATACAATGAAAATGTGATCCTAAAGAACTTACATACTGTAATCTTCTTGGTGATAGAATTCTCTATGTACACAGCCAAAAAATATGAAGCTTTGTCTATCTAGTTTGTAAAACATGTTTTCTCTAAGATACAAAACCTAGATAATAAAAAAGAAAACCTAGATAATAAAGATGGGTAAGATAGTTCTCATTGCTACTAGCCATTTTCCTAGAATATACCTCTGATCATGTCAAGTAACTGCTCAAAAAATATTTGATAGAGCCCCACAGTCAGTGAACTGTATCAAATCCAGCCTATGGCCTGTTTTTATATAGCCTGAAAGCTAAAAATGGTTTTTTACATTTTTAAGTGTTTTTTTTTTTTTTTAGGCAAAGATGTAGGCAACAGAGAACTCTGGTTTATAAGATGAAGTACAAAACCCATAGCATGACATTTAAGGGCCTCCATACTCTGAAAGCAAATTGATAGACTAACCACACTTCAAATAGTCCCTGTCTCTGCATGTCCTTCTTTTCCTCTCCTATCATCTAAATTCAGCTGTCCATCAAAAAATAACTCAAGTTTATCTTCTCTATGAAGCTTTATCCACCTATTCAATTCCATAGTAATCTCTCCTTCCTTGGAACTTCAACAGACATCAGTACTGCTTTATTCACTGATGATCACACTTCTTTTTATATACATATTTTATCTAATCTTGTCTTCCCAACAAAGTGTAAGATCCTTACATGGTTCCCTTCTAACAATGTCATGCAGATGTTTAGTAACAGTATTGCACGTTTTAGGGACTTTCTAGGTACTGCGAGTCTGATTTCTTATTGGTCAATAACTAATCACCATCATTCATGAGCAATTACTATTGCCAAGTATTGCCAAACCTGAACATACATTTTTTTCATCATTAATCCTCATAAAATTTTAGATGATGAGCATAATTATCTAATTTTTAAAAATTTTATTTAAATTCAATTAGCCAACATATAGTAAGTACATCATTGGTTTCTGATGTAATGTTCAATAATTACCAGCTGTGTATAACACCCCTTTCTTATCACATCCCCTGCACTCCTTTATGACCATCACCCAACTCTAATTTTGTATATAAAAACTGATAATATTAATCTCTTTATGTTAGGTTTCTACCTTATTCTAGACAAGAATAGTGGAAGGTATGCCCCAAGGCAGAGTCCAAGTCCTTCAAGGGGAATGATAGACATGAGCTGGAGGTGTGGGGGATAAATAGGCTACACATTAAAAGCCTGGGGGGCACAACATCCTGATCTTGTGGCTTCTAAGACCTTGGGACTGACAGATCAAGAACCACAAGTGCAGAACATGTGCTCCTCTTTCATCTCTGCCCCAGGGTAACTGCTAGATTCATTATAATTCATTTCCATTGCAGTTAACAGCCCTGCCCTGGAGAAAGGCTGCCAGGAGGGTTCGGGTACAAACCTTGTAGAGTCAAAAACTCCTCTTCCCAGCATGTGGGAGGAGTTTCCCCAAATGATTGGAATCAGCCTCCATTAGAGATCACTCCACCACATATCACAGCTTCTTCCAGCCCAGAGAGACCCAATAATATCCAATTCCAGACTGGGGGCTGGTTCCACTCATTGCAGAACCTACCACCTCTCCCACCTTGACAGTGTAGTTTCATTTTAATAAATTGCTTTGTACTTGCTATTTTCCTTCTGTCTGTCTATAATCAAATGTGGGTCCCCCATGTAAATCTTTTAGTGGGGAATCCAAGGTAACTGAGACCTCTATTCGCAGAATGCACTCTCATGTGTAACATGGACAGGTAAGATTTAGACAGGTTACACATTTTTACACCTTCATTCAATCAATAGGTATTTATTGAGCTAGTAATATGTGCCAGGCAATGAAGGAGACACAATTCCTTCCTTAAACTATTGACAGATTTTAGATGCAAATTTAGCAGTTTTTAATCACTGCACTATACTATTTGGTGGTTCTTGTTGTTGTTGTTGTCAGTATTTGGTTTTCTGATTTGTTTTGCCTAAAGAGATTTTGCTATGATGAAAATAGCTGCTCTAGTGCTAAAAGATTAGAAGAAAATAAGAAAGTATGTAGTGTATAAGAAAGTACCAGAACCAGAATGGAGAGTGAAAGATGGATTGAGAAAGGAAGAAAAAGAGAGATCATTCCCCTGGTTTTTATAGTAAGAATGTTCATACACATGGAAGAAATGGAAAGGGGAAAATTCATGAGGATATAGTTCATAGTTAACATTTTCCTCTTTCAGTCAATTAAAGAGAAAGTAAATCATGAATTCCAGGTTATGTAAAGACAATGAATTTAATAGAAGTCCTTCATGACATTGGATTTAAAGGACTTCTTAGATCTGACACCAAAGGTACAGGAAACAAAAATAAGAATAGATGACATAAAAACTTAAAACTTCTGTGTATCAAAGGATATAATCAATAGAGTGAAAAGGCAACCTATGGAATGAGAGAAAATATTTATGAGTCATGTATCTGATAAAATGTTAATATCCAGAGTATATAAAGAACTCCTACAAATCAACAGCAGAAAATAAATTATTCAATTAAAAATGGGCTACTTCTGAAATTAATAATATACTATATGTTAACTAAATCATTATAAATTTAAAAATGGGCAAGGGCAAGATATGCAAATGCCCACCAAGCAGTTGCTCAACATTAGTAATCATTGAAGGAATGCAAATCAAAATCACAATGAGATACCATTCATTGATAGCTACTATCAAAACAAACAACAACAAAACAAAACACCAATGTTGGCAAAGATATGGAGACACTGGAGTCCTCATGCACATTTGATGGGAATGTAAAATGGTATAGCCAGTATTAAACAGAATGGTGTTTCCTCAACAAATTAAAAATAGAATTACCATGTGATCCAGCAATTCCACTCCTAGGTACGTGCCCAGAAGAGTTGAAAGCAGGGTCTCAAAGAGATATTTACACAGTGGTCATACAAGTATTAGTCATAACTGCCAAAAGATGAAAGCAACCAAAGTGTCTATCAACAGATGAATGGATAAACATAATGTGGTATATACATACAATGGAATAATATTCAGCCTTAAAAAGGAAGTTCGGACATATGTTGCAACATTGATTAATCTGGAAAACATTCTGCTAAGGAAAATAATTTAGTAACACACACACACACACACACACACAAAACATAAATACTGTATGATGCCACTGTGTCAGATACCCAGAGTAGTCAAATTCATAGAGACAGAAAGTGGAACGGTGGTTATAGGAAGCTGGAAAGAGTTTATTGGGTATAGAGTCTTCCTTTTGCAAGATGACAAGAGTTCTAGAGATTGATTTCACAACAATATGAGCATGCTTAGCACTGCTGAGTGGTACACTTAAAAATAATTAATATGGAAAAAACAATGGTTAGTATGGTAGTGTTATGTGTATTTTAGCAGAATTAAAATAATTTTTAATAAAATAAATAAATTTATTAGAGGTCTTCTACTCGTGCACTGAGGGAGTGTTCACCACATTAACAAGACTTAAAGTGGTTATGTGGGACTACAAAATCACAATTACAATCTAAACCCAAGATTCCTAAAATGGGCCATAAGCCGAAACACCTGAAAGATGTTCTTGTGTTTCACACCTGTGGAAATTCTGAAATGTCAATGCTTTCTCTAGTAGGGTTATTAAAAACTGCATATTTACAAGTCTCTTTTACTTTCTCAGGCAAACAATGACTTCACTCCTCCATGAGGGTGTAAACGTTAACTATCTTGTGATTTATTAATTCATGTCATTTGTTTTTATCCCACCTCTTCAGGTATAGTAGAAGAGATAGTATAAACCTAAATTTTTGTTGTTATTCAAGAAATTGACTTGATGCACTGAGTGTAATTAGCAGTGACTGGCCTTTGTCATTGTCCTGTCATGTGACTTGAAAATTGTGACAGGAGGTATTACTGAGCTTCATTCGGTGTTTCAAATAATTTCCCATCATACACTGATCAAATCTCCATGTCACAAAATAGTCAAATCGTCAAATCTTTGAATGTCTGTTCTGTGAAAACGACAAGGGCTTACTAAGATTTAGTAAGAACTTCCATTTTAAAGAAACTTGTAGAAAAGTTGAAGAGACAGTGATATAGGGCAGCCTGGGTGGCTCAGCGGTTTAGCGCCGCCTTCAGCCCAGGGCGTGACTCTGGAGACCCTGGTTCAAGTCCTGCGACCGGTTCCCTGCATGGAGCCAGCTTCTCCCTCTGCCTGTGTCACTGCCTCTCTCTCTCTCTTTCTCTGCGTCTCTCATGAATGAATAAATAAAATCTTAAAAAAAAAAGAGAGAGAGAGAGAGAGAGACAGTGATATACATGAGAAGTTGAATAGCATCATAGGACTAAAAATGTAAAGAAAATTAGGGAAAAGAGGTCTTCAAAGGAAATGCATGTTGAATTGCAAATACAGACATTACTAGTGAAAGGCCTCCGAGAGATTCATATAGATTTAGAAGGAAAGATGTTGGATGGAGGAGCAGTTCTCACCTCTGGAGACGATGAACAAGGCCTGGAAATATTTTGAGGGGTCACACCGGGAGGGGGAAAGCTACTGGTGTCTAATGGATAAATGCCAGGGATGCTGCTAAACATTTTGCAATAGCACCCCCACCAAAGAAATAAATAATTATTATCTAGCCCAAAATGTCAATAGTGTCAAATATTGAGAAACCCTGGACTAAAGCTAAGCCATTTCATAAAAAGAATTTCACTAAAATGTTGAAGGAGGGAGGAGAAGAGATATGATGGAGGCAAGTACAGAATCACAGATACAAAGGGCTTGGGTGCTGAAGCATTAAGGGGTGCTAAGTGGATCAGTTTAACTTGAGTGCCAGGCTTTAAATAGAACTTGCCAGTCTTTAAATACAGACTAAAAAGAGCACGAGCTTTGGAACTATTTCTAGATGTAAGACTTTGAAAAATTATTTGTCTCCTGTGAGCCTGACTTTCCTTATCTACGAAATGAAAATAGTATTTACCCCGTAATATTTGTGGTTAAATCAAACCATGTAACTGTAAGTGCCTTCCAGACTGGCAGGACAATAGGAAACACTCAACAGAAGACAGGAAAAGAAGCCATTCCTTCAATTCTGAAGATCCTGAAATGACCGGGGTTCAATTTTCAATTACTGGTTAAAATTGATGATTTTCTATTATCACTGCAATCAACCAAAGGCTTATTAATTAAGTTTTTATTATCTGCTTCCATCCTTTCCTTCATTTATTCAACAATTACTTCTTTGGTTATCCTTCCTTTGAGGCAATGTACTCTTCCCTGAAGAGAGCTTTCATTCTCTTAGAGAAAAACAGATTCATTAATAAAAAAGTAGGAAGAAGTCTTACAAATCCTCTGAATGAATAATATACAGGTGATTCCAAACATAACTTGTTTCCTGAACAACTATCATAAGGAATCCTAAATCTAGGGTGTATCATCTCCTGTGGTGACAATTGAAGTTCATCCTGACCTCTAATATTATATCAAACAGTTCTCTCTCAACATGATCAAATTCTCCTTGTTCAGATTGAAAACATTTTCCTTTGCCAAATCATTATCTTTGTTTTTAAACTTTTCCCACATACACACTGCCTTTGTTGAAATTATTGCCTGGTTCAATGGTATATGGATTGCCTCTGCTTGATTAGGCAAACAAAAGATACATTGCAAATTGCCTGGGCTGCGACTGTTGTCCATGTCAAGTGCTGAGGTTGTGGTAAATAAGTATTGGTCATCACTTCTATTATAGGGCGTGATCTTGAGTATGGAAAGGTAGGATGGCAGAGGGAACTCAAGATGTCATGAACTCAGGTTCATGGTTGTCCAAAACACCTCTGTGAGGGCATAGAGTAGAAAATATTCAGTGTTTGCCAAAATCAGTCAAAAAGGATGCCATTTGGAATACTTGAGATGTGAAGTGAAAGATAAGTAGGTGCTTAACCATGTAGAAAAATTAGAGAAGAGTATGCCAGGTAAAAACAATACCGTAAAGATAAAAAGGTTTGCAGGACGAAGAGAGGATCAGATGGCTGTGGAACCCAACAAGTAGTTCTCCTTAGCTAAATCATGGGGTATGAAAAGGGAGCAGCAGGAGATGCGACCCAACTACAAAAGGCCACTTAGACCATCCTGATGAGTTTGTCTTTTACAGAAAGTTATGCAGAGTTATTTAAAACATTTTTAAAAGAAGATAATAATGCCATCATGTTTGTGTTTTTAGAACGATTCTCTGGCTGCACTGTGCAAGGTGATTAGAAAAGGAAAAGCCAAAGAATAAATACTGTAAATTCCAATATAGAAAATTCTTGACTTCCATAATTTATCTTGGGGCCACTGTAGAGAAACAAATTAGATTATAAGAATGGGATCCCTCCCAATACCCAAAAACCAAATAATCCAATTTAAACATGGGCAGAAGACATGAACAGATATTTTTTCAAAGAAGAAATAGAGATAGCCAATAGACACATGAAAAGATGCTCATCACTCAGGGAAATGCAATCAAAACTATAATGAGATATCACCTCATACCTGTCAGAATGGGTAAAATCAACAACACAAGAAAAATAGGTGTTGGCGAAGATGTGGAGGAAAAGGAACCCTTGTGCACTGTTGGTGGGAATGCAAACTGGTGCCGCCACTGTGGAAAACAGTATAGAGGGTCCTCAAAAAGTTAAAAATAGAACTACCCTATGACCCAGCAATCACACCACTGGGTATTTACCCAAAGAATATAAAAACACGAATTCAAAGAGATACATGCACCTCTGTGTTTATAGAAGCATTATTTATTTATACTTGCCAAGGTATGGAAGCAGCCTAAGTGCCCATTAATTGATGAATGGATAAAAAAGAAGTGATATATATATATTATATATTATTATATATATATTATTATATATACATATATTGTATGTATATATATACACAATGGAATATTGCTCAGCCATAAAAAAAGAATAAAATCTTGCCATTTGCAACAGCATGGTTAAAGCTAGAGAGTATAATGCTAAGGCCAATAAATCAGTCAGAGAAAGGCAAATATCCTATGATTTCACTCATGCGTAGAATTTAAGAAACAAAACAAATGAGCAAAGGGGAAAAAAGAGAGAGAGACAAACCAAGAAACAGACTTAACTATGGAGAACATACTGGTGGTTACCAGAGTGGAGGTAGGTGAGGGGATAGGATTAAATAGGTGATGGGAATAAAGAACTATGTTTGTCCTGATGAGCACCTAGTATTGTATGTAACTGATGAATCACTATATTGTACACCTGAAACTGATATTATTATAATATTATATTATACTTTCTGTTAACTAATTGGAATTAAAATCACTTAAAATTAAATTCATTCAAATTAATTTGCATTAATTATTAGAAAAAGAATGGGTTCTCCTGTACATACGTTAATTTATATGTCACATTAGGCAACAGCTCTTGTTTACTGACAAATATACTAGATATATCCGGTTGGTGAGTCCAAAGCATCAGTAAGTTAACATTCTCCAAACTCAGTTCATGTCCTTCCCCTAACATGTGATTCCTCCATTATATCTAACCTTTTTTTTGTTTGTTTAAGATTTTATTTATTTGAGAGAGAGAGAGAGAGAGAGAGTAAGCATGAGTTGGGGAGAGACAGAGGGAGAGGCAGACTCCCCACTGAGCAGGGAGCTCAATGTATGGCTCTATCTCAGGACCCTGGGATCATGACCTGACCAAAGACAGATGCTTAAAAGACTGAGCCACCCGGGCGTTCCAATTAGCTCCAATCTTATATAAAGGTTTTTCTTTTTACCAGTGATCTAAGCCAGACATTTGGGTATCCTTTTAGATTCTTCTGTCTCCCAATTACCATAACAAAACATGAAACCTGGCATGCATTTCCAGCCATCTAAGTGTCTCTTCTATACACTCCTTTCTTCTCTATCTCAAATGCTTCACACATAATCATCTCTTCTATAGAACATTGTAGTGGATTCCTGATCAGTCTAATCAGTGATCAATCTGCTTCTTATTTTACCTTATATCTCTGCATCCAATCTGCTTCTTCATGTTCTTTCCTAACATGCCCATTTCAAATGCATCCACCGTATCAATATTTCAAAAAAAATCTGTATCATAGTATTTACATTCTTGGAAAATCCTCCCCATAACCTACAAAAATAAATTTGCACAATTTTCAATATAAACAAATCCTTCCCTGACTGAGTTCTGCTTAAATTTCTAACAATATCTCTTACTTTTAACCTGATCCTTATATCCAGAAAGAGTTCCCCCTTCCCCCACCCTGAACTTCCCTGCCAGGTTCACTTCCATTATAAAGTCCTTACTTTGCACAGAGCATCTCATGTCACAACTTTTTTGTGACTAGTGAATTGCTGTCACCATTCCCTTCTCTGTTCAAGTGTTACTTTCCTGTAGTACCTACTGTATGCCAGGGACTAGCTCAATGCCGGAACACAAAGATGAATAAAACAGTGTATTGCACATAGCAAACATCCAATAAATATGTACTCAACTAAAGTATCAGAAACTAAAATAAATAGGTGCAGAAGACGATTACCAAGTTCAGTAGGACACACAGAAGAGGAATATGGCCGGTTCTTCCTATGAGGAATCAGGAAATCCAGAATGGTAGTCTAAGAGAGATGACCTTAGAGTTCATGTTCACCAGGTAAGGAGGAATGGATGAATAACTCCACCCAGAAAAGCAGCCTGAGCAAAGACCACAAAAAAGCATGGCACACAAAAGGAAGTTGCAATGTTTCCACTTTATCGGTACACAGCAACTCATAGGCAGAGGTGACAAAGGACGAGGTTGAATGGAAAGAGGTAGAGATGGGTAGCAAATGATAAGGCTGGAAAAGATGGTCAGGGACAGAATCATGAAAGGATTTGTATGCAAGTTTCCCATTGCTAAGACAGTAGGAAATCTGAATGCAAATGTATTTATCAGAAGGATAGGATATGGGAGTGCCTGGGTGGCTCAGTCAGTTAAGTATCTGATTCTTGATTTCAGCTTAGGTCATGATCTCAGGATTGTGAGATCGAGCGTCCAGCTCTGTGCCGGGCACAGAGTCTGCTTAAGATTTTCTCTCTCCCTACCCCTCCCACCTTCCCCCCACCCTGCAAAAGGATAGGATATGAAAGAGAAGCCAGGAGATCATAAGTACTCAGTACAGATTATATCTGGGGCAAGAGGAAAAACAGATACGTGAGTCATCAAAGAGGCACATACAAAGGCACTTGGTGTAGACTGTATGGAGTTTGAACTGGAGAAGAGGGAGGACTCCATATTGATTCCTGTCTTTCTGGCTGTGGTGGTTTGATGAGTGTTACCATGACAATCCAACCCTTTTTTCAGAAATGAAAAGTTTTATAATTTACTAATGTAATTGTTTTCTTTTTTAAATTAACTGCTGCTAATAAAGATGCGCTAATTTAGCATGCTATTTTCTAGACGACCAAACTCAAACCTAATCATTGTACAACAAAATGGTCTTAGTTAATATTCACCAGTTATTATTTTACAAACTTTATTTTCCAATTTTTCTTCTTGCTGCAAGCAAATACCAAAGGCATTTAATTTTTTGTAGTCACCCGTGAGTCCCCAAGGATTGGATTACTGCATTCTACTTTTTTGTTTTCAAATTAAGTGGATTCTACTTTCACTTTAAAGAAAAATATGATTTTTTTATGATTTTAATTTTTTATTGAAGAATAATTGACATACAATATCCTATTAGTTTCAGGAGCACATCTTAGTGATTTGATATTTTTATACGTGAAGAAATGATCCCCATGATAAGTCTAGTTACCATCTGTCACTATACAAGGTTATTATAATACTATTGACTGTATTCCCAATGCTGTACATTACATCCCCATGACTTATTTATTTTATAACTAAATTGCAACTTGCATTTACTAAGCAACTCGCCAACAAGAAAATCAGTGATTTTGATGGTCACAATAAAAAGCCACACACTATTCCTTCTTATGGTGTTGGTTTAATTGCAGCTCAAGTTGTACTTTTTCCTTCCTCAGCTAACAATGCCAAAAACATATGTGGTGAGTTAACAGCCAAAGTAATTGAGATGTGGGATTCTTGGCTGCCGATAGGGCAACACCAAACCTCGAGAGCTA